>NC_136409.1:42547500-43851250 GCF_051521515.1 Lactuca serriola
TGGTAGGTTCGCAACTTGTAGGTGATGACCTACTTATTCATGTGATGTACTTTATTTTCACACCATGGTTGCATTATTGCTATGAATACCTGCAACAATTGTCTACCCATGGCTTGCGATGATGCTTAGGATAGATCCTTTGAGATGAATATTGAAGAGAACAAGGATGAGTAATAGGGTTAACTGTTGGATGTGAGGTATATAACTAAAACAAAAATATTATTATGGGTTGAAAACCCTATGTACTCACCAGGCTTCTCGGTCTGACCCACATAGATTTTTTGTATCTCAGGTAACAATACAAAGGTACATGGATAGTGATGTTTGGAAATGATGAGAGATTCGAGGAGACGTAGGTCATTGGTATAATAGGATATTTTAAGGTCTGTAATGACTATGTTTATGCTTATGTTTCTTATATCAGTTATGACATCCCATGTTCCCTAAAATCAATCAAAAACATTTCTTTAGAAATACTTTTTATGGGACAAATTCCGCAAAACAAAGAATACTCAGTTTTAAAATCAGCATAAAGAAAAGGTATTTTCGGGCCATGAAAATGGGGATGTCACAAAGCCCTTTCTATTATTTGTAGGATCAAAAGACAACTCCTTTAAAAAATGTTTGGTCTATGGTCTTAGAATTCAAATTGTTTATACAATGATTGATGAAATCATTCTGACTTATATAAATGTAGAACATTCTAACATGTTAAAAGGAAGTCATGAATCTTTGAAGCTAGTATAGTAACAATAGTTCAATCTGATTTGAATATTTGAATAAGATGTATTATTGTGGAATCATCTTCTTGGACATATGGATGAGAATTACATTACCAAAAATCCAGTTGGATATGGTATTGGATTTCATTTCACCATAAGTCTTATCATAGAAGCAAAGTCTCATTTTTCCAGATAAATGACAAGAGCAATGTCATATGGTGCAAATATCTGTTGAAATTAATTTACTAATAGATCGTTCAGATTGACCATAATACGTACTGATTCAAATACATCCAAAAGTTTTGGGTGAAATGTATTAGTGAAATCATAGTCTTGGACAAATGAATAATAAATGCATTCTAAGTATCCACTTGGATCGGATTTTCAACATCATTTGACCGCAAGTATTATGATAAATGCAAATCTTGTTTATCAAGATGGGTGATGTATATCACTAGGTGATTTGAATATCTATTGGAATTGGTTTACACTAATGGACCGATCTGATTAAAAATGATACATGGTAAGACCAACATCGTATGGACATGAGTTTGGAACCTTTCAGGTGTTTAGAGCCCTCATAAAGTAATGTTGAGAATAAATAGGGCAATAGGATGAGACAATCATATCCAACATGGATAGTGAGCATCCCAGTCAAAATGTTATTGATCATCTAACGAATTGTGAAAGAGTTTCATGAGCTATCACCACCCAAAACATTGTCACAAGGAGTGTTAGCTGGAAAGAGAAACAAGTTACAATTTGATTTAGTACTATATGATTCGTAGTGTGTTTACTAACAGTTCGTGGACTATACCATGAATAGTGTTATGAGAGGTGCTTTGGTCTTGTACCTACTAAGAAGGATAATGAAACACTCAATGAGATGTGAAGTGGCATTCACTCCTCAGTATGATATATATATATATATATATATATATATATATATATAATTCTACGATTATGAGGCTTACGTTCTCTGTAAAGCGCTCGACAACTTGAACTTAGAATAAATATGTGTTATCTCATTGGAGAACCCAACAAAACTTTTTGATAGTTGTTTAACGGACCCTATGATAACAAAGTGTGTGTTGCTCAAAGGGAAGTCTTCCTGGAGAGGGAGCTGATATCCAAAAGGGCTAGTGGGTGTCATATTGATCTTGCTAAGATTCAAGAGTCAACCAATGAAGAACCTAAAGTGGACCTAGCATTCAATTCAAGATTGAAAGAGCTTTTTGGGAAACCGACATATTTTCACCTCTTCTTTATTGATCCAATAGAGGACGTCATACACCTTGTTACATAGAGTTTATATCACTGAGCTAATTGAGTCCATGTTAGATAGAAATCAGAGTACACCAACTATCGGAAGCTATGGCAATCCCTAAAGGTTGTAACATGGAATGAGGATGAAAGTAAGATTCAGTACATGTATGTTTGAAACTTGATTGATCAAACACTTAGCATTAAACCCGTAAGTGTGAGTAGATCTTCAAGGATGATAAACATGAGCAGGAACAAACACATGATCAAACCAAGATAGGCTGTGAAGGATGTGTAAGCTTAAGAAGTTTATTTATGGACTTAAACAAGCATCTCGGAACTGGAATCTTTATTTCAATGAGAAAGCTCAAATGGATTTGAATTTCTAAAAACAAAGATGATCCATATATATGTCAAATCTAGTGGGAGAATTTGGAATCTTTGTTTCAATGAGAGAATTCAAGAGTTTGAGTTTTAAGAAACATAGATGAGCCATATATATGTTAATGCTAGTGGGAGCATAGTTATCACACTTAGAAAGTACATAGTATTAGGGTTTTTATATTACAATAAATTGGTACATACGGAATTTCACTTACTTATTAACAGTACATGCAACCTAAATTAAATCTATGTATTTTTTCAATTAATAGCAACATACTTATGAAACAAAAACTGTAAACCTTGTGAATCAAATTCATGAATAGAACCACATACCGTTGCTTGATTCTAATTTAACAAATCAAAAGCCTTGTAGTTTCCTTGAAAAACTAGCACCAAAAGTATGACAACCTCTAATGTGTCACACCCAAAACTCAAGAAATCTTAGAATTGTAGGAGAGAAGGGAGGGATAAAGACTTTTTGGAATTCTCTTTGTGTATGTGTTAGGCCAAAAATACAAGGGATTATCCCTTTTATATAGCTGCTTGATTATCCCAAAACCCTAGATTTAAACTTAAAAAAAAATAATATTTCAAATCAGTAATTATCTAGTTTCCTTTTATCAGTTTGAGGCTTCAAGAAGCTCTATCAAGAGCCTCCAAAACGTCCAAACCTATGAGGATTCTAGATCCTCTCTTTTGTTCAACTATTGAACAATTACAGCTCAGCCCTTATACCTTTAATTAGTTCTAATTAACTCGAAATTAATTCCAAATTTATTCGGATTAATACTTAATTAATTATTACTATTTCTAATTAATATATTAATAAATCATTTATCTCTCTCTTTTGATCAATCCAAGCCATTTCCTAGTTATGAGGACAACCTAAAAAGGACTTTACTTTTCAACATTATAACAATCTACTTAGGACCTTAGACACTTTATTCTAAAAGTCTCTCTCTTGGATATGTCGCTTACTATAATACAACTCTGAATAACCTGTAAAGAGTGTTTTCTAAAGACACTACCAAACTTCGATTAGAATTTGTTCCTAAGATAAGTGATCATCTATCCCTTCATTCTTCTGGATATAGTATGTACACGAGATATGGATTAGAATCAATCTCATTATCCAAGATTTTGTTTCCCGATTTCCCGATTTTAGATGACATCATCAGACTACCAATTGAACACATCAATGTAATCCAGTTGAGTCTAATACTATAATGTCAACATCAAATCACCGAGATAACTGTCTTAAATCAATAGTTACTCCCTAAGTATGACTGGCTATGGCATTTCGAATAAATTAATATTTTGGAAGTACAACATGCAAAGTGAAACACAAAAATATTCGAATAAATTAATATTTTGGAAGTACAACATGCAAAGTGAAACACAAGAATAAATTAATTGACAAATGGTATCATACACTTTGAACATAAATAAATATCTATTTATATAATCACCATTTAGTTACAATTTATTATTGCTACATTGCTTCAAAATATCAACTAACTAGTAAAATATAGAATCTAATATCATCTCTAAGTCCCATGCTCCTGGCATGCTCGAAGTGCTTAATCTTGCCTAATCTGTTTACAAGAGGATCAGCAAGATTATCCTCTGATGATACACATTTTACCATGAGTGCGTCTTCTTTTACTTTATGTCTGATGTAGTGGTATTTTCTTTTGATGTGCCTAGATCTACCTTTATCCATTGGTTCTTTAGTTCAAGTCGCTGCACCCACGTTGTTGCAGAATATCTCCATTGTCTCTTTGATTGATGGAACAACTCTAAGATCTCCATTAAAATTCTTCAACTACATTTCTTCCTTTGTTGCATCACTTGCTACAATGTACTATGATTCACAAGTAGAATCATCCACCGTTTATGCTTGGAACTCTTCCAAGTCACCGCTCCACCATTCAATAGAAATACCCAGCTAGATTGCGGATAACTATTATCTCAATCTGTTTGGAAACTGTCGTCACTATTATCTCGATCGATCTGTTTGATCTGTCACTTTAGTATATTTTGACAATATCAATTTCATCTACATGTTTGCAAATCCAGTTAAGCATCGACAAACAAAGCATGTCAAACTTGAGATTCATTTTGTTCGCGACACTTGTCATCGGCCACAGCTGGGTTCTCCATGTTCCATCCCAATACCAGTATGCAGACATCTTCACCAATGGTCTTTCATTTATCTTATTTTCTGAGTTTTAATTCAGTTTGAACATCCGAAAAGGTCCCCTCAAACTATGGGGCATATTAGCATGTATGTATTTATTTATTGTTGTTATAGCAATAGCCCCCTTTAGGGCTTAGCCCATTCTTATATGTTGTAATCTTATACTATATTTGTGTATAATGCATTAGTAGAGTTCACAGGATAATACACGTCTATTAAATAGATGAATCCAATGTGACTTCCATCTCTCCTTCACAGAGTCATAAATATATTGTAATGGAGGCATAATATCTATCACAATGGGACAAGCTGGACAAGGAGAAGCAGGGCTAGAAACCATTAGAATATTAGAGGTCTTCTTTAGAGATAATCAAGAACGTATGGTAAGTAGTACATGCCCTTACTAGAAGTGGTTTCCTTTTTGAGGTCTTGTAAGTTGTAACTTATGAGTAGAGGCATGATGAGACTTGTAACATTGTCGCCATTCTAAAAACATTTATCTAAATATTTATATGTTATTTTTAAGCAAAAGAATAATAATAAAAAAAATAGGGAAATCTCTAGAAAATCCTACAATTTTAGTCCAATTTATGAAAAAGTCTCAAAATAAATTTTGTTTATAGAAAAGCACAAACTATCGGCTAAAACATCGAAAAAACCCTTTTTAGCCGGTTTCGTAGATTTAGCCAGTATTTTGTTCTTTTTCGTTAGTTTGCTCAAAATAGTAGGACTTTTTTGAAAATTATCCGATAACCAAAATATTATGACTTTTTTGAATATTACTATGGAATTAATGGATATTATTATTAACAATTCATTTATCAACATAACAAATATTTTTTTTATTATAAACAAAGGAAATACATTTGTTTCTAATTTCTAGGAATAAAATATTTGACTAGGACTATTGTTTGTTGACCACTTCAACCTCCTTATGTTCCTCTTATGTATCGTTGTGAGTGTCATAGTGAGATATACTATGTACGTTCTTCAATTAAATATAAAAGTTGATAATATTTATTAATACACAATCAATAAGTGTCTACTTTGTATTAGCTGTGACGCTATAGGATCACATGTTATTAGAAAATATCATTATATAATGATTCTTGAACATATAGATATTTCATTATGTTTTTTAACGTAAATACCACCTAACCTCCATACATTATTCGGTAACAACCATCAAATTACAAATATAGTGAAAAATAAACTTTGAATGACAATTTAAATAGATAAACTATCATTCACGATTCACTTTTTCACATTGGATAGATGTGTGTTAGCCTATGGTTGTTACCGTGTGAGGTATGGATGTTGGGTGGTAGTTAGGTTAAACAAAAAAAAAAATGAACACCAACATTAGAGGAACACTCATCGAGTACATCTCACCATCATACCCATAACGATGCATAGGAGGAACATAAAGAGTTTGATGTGGTCAATAAGCAATAGATTAGTACTTAGACCACCAATTTATTCCTAGAAATTAGCAACAAGTGTATTTTCTTTTTTATAATAAAAATATTTGTTATGTTTATAAATGATTTGTTAATAATAATATCCATTAATTCCATGTTAATTTTTAGAAAAGTCTCAATATTTTGGTTATCAGGTAGTTTCCGAAAAGTCCCAAAATTTTAAGCAAACTAACGAAAAAAAACAGAATACCTGCTAAATCTGCAAAACCGGCCAAAAAGAGTTTTTTCGACGTTTTAACCGGTATTTTGTGTTTTTCTGTAAACAAAATTTAGTTTGGGACTTTATCATAAATTGGACTAAAATTTTGGGACTTTTCTGAAGATTTTTCTAAAAAATAAGTGAGAATTTTGTGTTTTTAATGCTAGAAGAAATTTAAACTCAAAACTTGGAAAAAAGATCAAAGACTTTTTTATTTATAGACTAGAAATTTTGACTTCTAGACATGGAAATTTCCTTTTCGATAATTGATTTTTCATTTGTTGAGTGTGAACATGGGCATAAGCTCTATGTGGTGTTACCGAGAATTCGTTGTCGTCCACAAACAAATCATGATTCTTTACCAAAAAAAGAAAAATACCATCCTAATATTGAAAACACAAGATATGACATTCACGATTCACGTGTCAATTTACTGGGATATAATATACAAATAAGGATATGAAACACTTTATGACTAATTAAAACAAGATAAAATCTGGAAAAATAAAAACAATTTCTATTCTTTTAATCAATGTTTTAAAAACCGGTTTTTTAGTTGAGCCGGTATGGTGATCGGTTCCCGGTTCAATCGGTTCGACCGCTGGGTGAACCGGTTTCTATATTTTTCATGTTTTTTTCTATTTTTCTACACATACCTACATATATAAATTATGAATTTGATGTTTACAAGTTTAAACATTAAAAATACATATAAAAATAAGTTGTAAATGAATACAAATACATTAAAATAACATATAACCATAAGTTTTAGTATTTTATATCAATCCATATATATCAAAAAGAAAATAAAATATAATACTGAAACAAAATATAGTTTTAGATGAATGCAAACACATCAAAAAAGATTTATAAAATTTATCATATGTTTTTATTTAGAAAAAACTAAATAGATTTGAAAAAAATCACCAAAGTTTATTATGTAAATAGTTTTTTTTCATGTGGTTTTATTAGGTTTAACCGGTTCAACCGGTTTATTTTGACCGGTTCAACCGAGTTTTTCTAAAAATCGAACGGCTCAATCCGGTTCAGAAATCAATGTAAAATCGGTGATAGTTGAACCGCTCCCTCTCCCGGTTCCCAATTCAACCGGTTCGACCGGCCGGTTCAAACCGGTTTATAAAACATTGCTTTTAATCAATATAAGCAAGCTATATTATTTTTTACCATAATATAGTCTGTATCAATATTAGGCTAAGGGGTATAGTCACTACTTTTTATTAAAAAACGACAACACATTTGCGTCACATCATCTTCACTAGATATTTAATATCATGCTACTACCTTTTGAAAATGGTTACCACTCCACTCATTTATATATTTTTTTTGGTGTTAGATTAAATAAAAACATAACTTTAAACTAAAAAAACATTTTACTAGTAAAAAACATTATATTAAAAACGACATTAGAAATACATAAAAAAACATAGAAATTTAAAATTTACATTACTTAAAAAACAAAAAAATAAAAAAAAAACATTGAAATTTAAACCTACATTACCAAAAAAACATAGAAATTAAAACATAAATACTAAAAAACATAGAACTTAGTCGCCATATATTTTGCGGACTTGACGTTGAATTTTTAAAAAAGTTGCTAGATTTTCTGAGTCGATATCCAGTTGGGGCTTTATGTTTAAAATTTGAAGATCCATAAGAGCTATTTTTTATCGATGGGATTCCTCCTTTTTTTTGCATACTTCTTTCGAGAAACAGTCGAGTTTTGTCTATTTTTTCCGGAAGTACTTCGTCGGTACTCGTTTTTCCGAATGAAGATGTCTTTCATTTCCCTTTGTCCCTTTCTGGTGGTCAATGTAGGTGGACTTTCAGTGGACCCTCCCCCTCACTGTCATCGAAGTCATCATTGAGGTCGAGACCAAAACTCACATCCTACTCGGAAGTTTTTGGGCTTTTGTTGGAGTCGGTGGTCGATTACAAACACGCATCTGGATTAAGGACCCATTTTGGACCCTTATGAAAAATATCTCACACTTTTTAGTGGCCAAATGGTGTACCGTCAATGGTAAGCTTCTATTTGTAGCACATTGTTGATAAAATATTGAAATTATTGTTACCACTTTTGTACATATTTTAAAGATTTTCATATATGTTGTTGAATTTGATGCACGCCGCTCGTAGTTCGTGTTATTTTCCATCAACCGTGTCATGCATCTGATATGAAAATTCAAGCTTTCGCTAAAACTTCCTCTTCTTCTGCACTCCAACCCCGAGTATTATTTTTTTACCATTTCCTTTACTTGTCTACCTCTAGATGGTTGTTGAGTTTCTTGGACCATTTCGTCGTCGTCATAGGCAAGGTTTATAGGTTGGGATTGAAATAAGGGGACTTGATATGGTTGTTTTTGAAATTGTTGAGGCTAAGAAGCTTGTTGTTGAAAAGCTTGGAATTGAGGTTTATTGAATTGTTGTGGTCTAAGTTGTTAGTAGTAGTTTGGGTGATATGGAAGATGGGTGAATACAACTTGTTGTTGAATTGGAAATATTAACATTTGCATGTAACCTGTTGGGTTTTTATTCAAAAAAATCTAAAATAAATAGTCAAAACTACGAGTTTAGCAACGAAAACATTTTTTTTATTTGAATAAAACTAAAACCATTTTAACCCACCAAGAATTATTTTACAAGAGCTTAGAAAGATTAAACATAACCAATTAAGAAGAATGTATAACAACCTTTGAAGACTTTGGTTCCTTTTGGCAATTAGGAAGTTGATGAAGATGTCTTTAAGCTCTAAATTAAGTTTTCTATAATGTATCCACCAGGCAAACTATATGCCACCAAAATATGCTAGTAAACACTTGTTAATAAGTTACTTTTAAGCTATTAGGACATGTCCAAATAAGTCTTAATAGAAAGTAACTTACTAGTCTTCATTTCTAACACCATTTGGAAGAAGGAAGAGGGAGAGATAGGAGCAGATTTCTCTCAGCAATATGGCAGCCAAATGGAGGAAAGAACAAGCCAAAAGATCCACCAACACTCATTAGAAAGTCATACTTTTATATCCCCACTTTGGTAAAATATTAGACCATAAACCAAAATAGATGAGGCCCTTTCTTACATGTATTAAACAACTAAAATGTAATCTTAAGCCATGCCCCTCATAGAATTCAGCCATGACCATGCAATGGGGAAAAAATCAAGTATCTTTTGCTTTAAGCAACTAGCTAGTTTCATGTGTAACTAATTGGTTACTCAAAGTGACCAAAAAAGTTATAGACAACATTAATAATCATACCATATATATATATATATATATATATATATATATATATATATATATATATATATATATATATATATAGGCTTAGGTTATTATATTCTAACTAATTATTGTGTGGATGTAGGAATGATTGTGGGCCAATCATTTTAGTTATTTTAAAAAAGACATTCATCCATATTATTAAAAAAAAGAATAATATCATTTAATTAAAAGAAGGGTAAAAATGTACATTTCCATTACTTTCAAATTAGGAACACAAATTTAAAAATGAAATTTTTAGATTTTAAGGGATTTTTCATTATCTTAATTTTGAATTCTAATTTTTTTTAATTAATTCACTTTTAAGTCTGTCAGAATGTTATTCTGTTAAAATGATGTTTAGTGATATTGTTTTGTTAGAATGTTATTTTATTAGCATATTAATGAAAAATAATAAAATTCTTGAACCTGAAATTAAATAATATCAACATTCTAATATATTCATACACATCCAAACTTAAATACAATTCATAAATATTCTTACAAACTGATACATTTAATATAATTGTACATATTCTAATAGGATGTCATCAGAATGAATAAAATTCATAAGAATAGCATTCTCAAATATACAATTATTGAACAAATACACTTAATCTTCTTCAATGGTCCAAATAATAAACTTATTTACACTTCGTCTTCTTCAATGTAACTTGTTATTGAACTCAATTCCATGTCTTTCTCTTATATGATCAATCCTTGATTCCTTCTTCAAGCAATTCTGAAAGAAAAATTCATTACCAAATGATAAAGAAAAAAATAAAGTCATGTACAAATTTGCAGAATTATGAATTGCAACAAAACTCATAACCAAGAATTATATAATATGCACAAATCATAGAGGAAATATCGAGATTCCATTCTGACATAATCAAAATTCAAGATTCCATTCCGACATAATTGAAATTGAAGATTCAATTTTGGCAGAAGCTAGAAGTTTGAATGGCATTGCTATTTGTTACCTGAACTTCTTGATTACTAGAAGGGAATTTATTTCCTTTGACTTTGGATCTTCAACTAACGAGGTGGGTTGGACTTCTTGCTTCCTAAACGATAAGTAACATGCATTATTTACTTTGAATCATTAGTCTCTAAAATGCATAAAAACAGATAAAGAAGGAGTACCGATCTCCCCCTGGTGCATAAAAAAATTTAGACATATATTTTGTGAAAATAAATTGATTATAGAGAAAAAACATGTAGGAGACAAAAAAGAAAATGAAGGCAGCCATGGCTCTATCATTCTCTTCCTTAAACCCTTCTCTGTTATTCCCACAATAATATTGTTCAGTCCAACGACCATGAATTAAATGACTAAACATTCAAAATTATTTGAAATACACAGAAACAAAAATCCAGAAAAAGACGGGAGTAAATATTCACTTATAACCCTAGTAATCAAATAAAAAAATGATAAGATATATGATCATGTATTACTAATTAGATACTTTTTTGTGATATCCCAAAAATCACAACAATTTAAAACTTTCAAAAACAACCCATGTAACATCTGATCCAGGTATTATTGGGATTGGTTAAATCTTTAGGGTTGTGGTGCATGGACTCAGCGAGTTGGGAGTCCAACTCGTCGAGTGGAGGCATTTAATTGCGGTCACGGATCGGGATCGACTCGGCGAGTCGGTGTTGTAGGGAGAAAACCCTAATTTTGGGTTTTCCCCCTATATAAACATCATTAGCTGCCTCATAGCCTTCCATTTTACACCCTAGAAGCTGTTCTAGGCCGCAAACCTTTTGTGTGTGAAGAGAGAGAGAGAGAGAGAGAGAGAGAGCACTTGGGAGCTTGCCTTTGGGATTTTGGGGAGGATTTCAAGATTGAAGAGGAAGTATCAAGGGAGGAGCACTAGATCGAGTATCTATTTCGTGTTAGGCATCTTATTGAGGTATTAATCTGTTACCTTAAAGCTTGAAGCTCTTATATTTCTTTTGGAAGATTATGGCCATCCTTGAGGAAATGGAACCAAGTTTGGATCTGGGCCTATCACAAAGATATGGTTCCAGATCTAGACCTTTTTAGGTCCTAAATGTCATAAAGTTGTCTCCTTGGTGCACCCTAATTCTTATTCATGCATTAGGGACTTGTAAGAAGGTTGTTGATGTGGTTTTGGCATTATCAGACTTATTATGAACGTAAAGTTGGCAACTTTATGTGGTATTATCACTAGGCGATTATGGATATGAAGTTTGGGACCTTAAATCCCACTGGAAAGGACCGAATATGTGGGAACTCGTCAAGCCGCTCTTGTGACTCGGCGAGTCGGGAGGGTTTTCTCATTCACGGCCAAGGGTTCATAGCCAAAGGTTCACGGTCAAGGGTGTTCGGTTGGGAGTTAACAACCGTAAACATCAAGGAACTCGACGAGTCTCTCGGGTTACTTGGCGAGTTGAGGAGTTAAGTAAGGAACCCGACGAGTGGCTAATTGTACTCGACAAGTCAAGGTCAATATAGACTGTTGACCTTGACTACAAACATAAACTTTGACCAGGGTTGACCTGAGGGTATTTATGGGTTTGTGTCAATTTAATCACCTGATGATTATGGGCAGTTGAGAAGGAGCAGCGTATGGGATATGTCTGATTTCAACTTATCAGTTCATGTGACATCCCCATTTTCACAGCGAAAAAAGACCGATTTGTCTATGCTTTATTTTGAAAATCAGTGTAACCTTTTACAGAAAAGGGTTGCGGAATTCGTTCCCAGAAAAACATAATAAATGTGTTATCAAAGCATTTCCGAAGAAATGTATTTTATTCCTTTTAAAACTTTGGGATGTCATCGCTTTGGCTCATCACTTTGGCTCATCGCTTAGGTCATCGCTTCACACCATATTTTATCACTCATATATCATTGCTCATCATTCATCTCATCTTTCATCGCTCATTATTTATCTCATCTTTCATCGCTCATCATTTATCTGACCTCTAATCTACCCATGTTTTACACAAAACATTTTGTAGATATAAAATACATATACAATTTAGATCATTTGAAACATGTATAAAACGTTTCATCCAGCATAGACAACAAATATTCAGATAGTATACACACATAGCACGTAATTTATATAAAATACTTCATATCTATGTGTAAGATGAAAGTAACTATGCACTCACTTGTTAAAGTGATGATTCCAAACACGGGCAGCGCTTCGATTTTAACGATTCTATTTTCCTTCGACGAAACCTAGCATTATTATCGCTAAGGTTTAGTCTAATATTCACTAAGACTAATTAATAGTCTAGCTATTATTACTATTATATAAGCATTAAACAATACTCTTCACCCATTATGTACAGACAGGGGCCAGACATAAAACACCGGAGGGCAGGACCATTTTGGCATATAGCACTTCTGAAATCCAACAACCCTATGCGGCCTTTTAAACTAGATTCCCCGTATCGCGAGTGGTTAAAAAGATATTACAACGACACTTATATAACTCATAATAATAGCCTAAATAATTATTATAAGTTCCTAATAACATTTCTATATTTAAATAAAAGCTATATTAGAAATAGTGTAGGCGTAGCTCACTTGCAACGGGTTTTTATTAAAAACCGGGCTTCGCTGGAGCAGCGTTTCTGAGCCGAAAACTTTTCTTCTCGGAGCCATCGGGCGCTCCAGGGCTTCCTTCTTGTGCTAGGGAGGTTCCCTAGACTTGGGAGGGGTTTAGGGAGTCTAGAGAGAAGTTAGAGAGAGAAAGAAAGGTTTATGGTGTGAAGAAAATATGAAGAATTCATCCTTTATTTATAGGGATTTTATCGTAGAGTAGGCCCTAAGTTTCATCTGTATCTTCCGCTTACGATCTCCGTTTTCTACGTTCTTTATGTCCACGCGTTGGTATTTACGAGTACTAGAACTTTCATTTAGACCTCGTCGGCTAATTCTCATTCTATCTCCGATTTGCAAAACTGTATCGAATTTATCGCGCTCGAAGAGTAGGGACTAAGTTTCATCCATATCTTTCGCATACGAGCTCTATTATCGACGTTCTTTATATCTATGCATTGGTATTTACGAGTACTACAACTTTCATTTAGATCCTGTTGGCTAATTCTCATTCTATCTTAGATTTATAAAACTATATCCAATTCGACACGCTCGAAGAGTAGGGAATAAGCTTCGTGCATATCTTTCGCATACGAGCTCTGTTATCGACTGTATTTTTATCGTTTAACTCCTATTAACGATATTTTCATTTATTATTTAGATTATTTTGGCTAAAATGCGACCTATCTAAAATTCAAATTTCAGGTTGTGCAGTGCTATGTTAGATCTTAGAAAAATCATAACTTCCTCATACGAAGTCAGATTTGGACGTTCTTTTTATGCACACTCTCGGTTTAACATATACTACGAATTTCATTTAGATCGCTAAGGCTAAAAAGTATTTTATCATAAATTCACTTTTTACGATTCCTGGTGTAATGTCGGTTTAGCCGTAAAACTTTGACGGGTCATAACTTCTTTGTTATAACTTGGATTTCAGCGTTCTTTATATGTATGGAACTCTTGTGACATATACTATAACTTGGTCAAAATTATTTATTCTAAATTATATTATATCAAAAATGTCATTTTTGATGCTCATTGTCTCTAAATTAACTAGCTCGAATCTGCGGGCGTTACAATTATCTCCCCCTTAGGATGATTATGTCCCAGAATCATCAACGAAACCGGGCTTGTATAATGACTCCATACGTTATATATTCATTCTAGGTAATAATCGTAACTTCTATATTCCTTCGAATCAGTATCTATCTTTTAGACTTATTGACTGCAAGCAATACTCGATCGTGCACCCACTCTCTATCTCACGTTAGTCTTCCAATCATAACCTTCGAATCACAAACTCGATTCCTTATTAGATACTCCTTCTTCTTAACAAACTTAATATAAGTTCTATGATTTCGACCATGGACTATTGGGTCATGTTCTAATGACCTCTCATCGTATGATGTGACGCTTAGACTCAGCTCTTTTAGAGTCAAATTCCAGAACAAACTATACCTTCCTTCATGTTCTAATGTGATATAATCACATAATATCATTTCGTACTTCTAGCTACAATCTTCTTACTTTAACAACAATCGTGGTACTTCTACTTATCGCTTCGTTTATCCTTTATTTCAATATTTTGTCTTAAGTCAGATGCTACATCGATCTTGGTTCTCTGAACCATGTAACATACTCATCTTAGTCGGAATCGACATGATATGACCACTAGGATTGGAATAATAATCATGTTCTTAGTAATTACCGAAACGATGGTAATGACATACATGAACAAAACATAATCAATTACTAGCGCCTTGGTAACCTTGTGACTTTCCCTGATCCAAGTGCGAGTCCTGTGCTTCCGATAGTATAGGCCTCTAGTACCTTTCACACTTACTCATACTCGTCCCAAGTATTGTCACGTAGTTTTCCAAGTCATTATCACAAAAACAATTTTAACACATACAAATGTGTCCAAACAATCATATAATTTTCCCTAGACTCTACTAGGACTTCTTCCATGTGTATCTTCAATCATCAATTTTGCTTCAACTCGGTTGGGGATGGAAATGTCAGACGATGGGATAACTTCATGGATTATACCAAAATATTTCTTTCTGCTAATCAAAAGTGCACTTCTCCCGTACTAGACGTATTATTTCTTAGACACGTTCTAAAGGCAAGATATCACTCTTAAGATATCTTCCGATAGGTACCACTCAGTATCATAAGCCTTCTCATTTCCTCCATTTACTCAATTCACTACGAGTCTTCACCATGATGTTTTGCAAACCAAAGCAATCGTTTGGTGTGTCGAGACGAGAATATAGATAGAGGAAGGTTTAGACGCGTATTCCTCCTTATTACTTCGAAAAATTACATGCCAGTTCTAATATCGTAATTAAACGTTTAGAAATCTGAACACATAAAGTTTCCAGATCCGGTCAGCAACAGACCATAGATCCGATCAAACGATAGCATCATAAAGCATCACAAATCATTTAGCACATAAAAGTAATTTGCACATCTTCCCTAAATGAGCTAGTGCCCGTGTCTATTCAGCTGTACTTCCTAATATATTAGACACACTCCTCATGATCATCGCTTAGCATTCTAAGTTTAAGTCTAGAAATAAATCCTTATTCCTAGTTCTCTTAAACTAATGCTCTGATACCAACTATGACATCCCCATTTTTACGGCCAAAAAAGACTGATTTGTTTATGCTTTATTTTGGAAATCAGAGTAACCTTTTAAAGAAAAGGGTTGCGGAATTCGTTCCCAGAAAAACATGATAAATGTGTTATCAAAACATTTCCGAAGAAATGTATTTTATTCCTTTTAAAACTTTGGGATGTCATTTTTAATACAGAAACATAAGCATAAACAGACCTTACATTCTTTTACACTAGTGATCTACATCTCTTTTAAATCTCTCAGTGTAAAGTAGCTTTATATCGACACCTATGATACAAATAAGCATTAGTGGGTCAGGTTGGGAAACCTGGTGAGTACATAGGGTTTTCAACCCACAATAATCAAATTATTATGTTAAACATCAAGCAATCAACCCAATTATCCATCCGCATTATCTTATTTACTCATAACGATCTACCCTAAGATTCAGCTATTCCTCGTTCGTTCATTCCTAAGGAGTATCCTAAGGAATCGACACTAACTCTGCATAGTCGCCATGGTTTATCTCGTTTATTGAAAGTATCGTTTTCGAGAGTCCACTCGCAATACCTGTCAATGGGTTTTTAGAGTACACCGGGTGAACACATCGTTCACAACACCTACAGGTTGCGAGCCTGCTAGTGTTCCACTAGACTGTCTAGAATAGTCCATGGTTGTCATCCATACTCTGCTAGATGACGGGGCCATCGCTTGGGTCATCGTTTGGCTCATCGTTTTGGCTCATCGTTTTGGCTCATCGCTTCGCACCTTATTTTATCACTCATATATCATCACTCATCATTCATCTCATCTTTCATCGCTCATCACTTATCTCATCTTTTATCGCTCATCATTTATCTCACCTCTAATCTACCCATGTTTTACACAAAACATTTTGTAGATACAAAATACATATGCAGTTTAAATCATTTGAAACATGTATAGAACGTTTCATCCAGCATAGACAACAAATATTCAGACAGTATACACACATAGCACGTAATTTATATAAAATACTTCATATCTATGTGTAAGATGAAAGTAACTATGCACTTACTTGTTAAAGTGATGATTCCGAACTCGGGCAGCGCTTTGCTTTTAACGATTCTATTTTCCTTCGACGAAACCTAGCATTATTATCGCTAAGGTTTAGTCTAATATTCATTGAGACTAATTAATAGTCTAGATATTATTACTATTATATAAGCGTTAAACAATACTCTTCACCCATTATGTACAGACAGGGGCCAGACATAAAACACCGGAGGGCAAGACCATTTTGGCATATAGCACTTCTGAAATCCAACAACCCTATGTGGCCCTTTAAACCAGATTCCGCATACCGCGAGTGGTTAAAAAGATATTATAACGACACTTATATAACTCATATTAATAGCCGAAATAATTATTATAAGGTCCTAATAACATTAGTATATTTAAATAAAAGCTATATTAGAAATAGTGTAGGCGTAGTTCACTTACAGCGGGTTTTATTAAAAACCGGGCTTCGCTGGAGCAGTGTTTCTGAGCCGAAAACTTTTTTTCTCGGAGCCGTCGGGCGCTCCGGGGCTTCCTTCTCATGCTAGGGAGGTTCCCTAAACTTGGGAGGGGTTTAGGGAGTCTAGAGAGAAGTTAGACAGAGAAAGAAAGGCTTATGGTTTGAAGAAAATATGAAGAATTCATCCTTTATTTATAGGGATTTTATCGTAGAGTAGGCCCTAAGTTTCGTCTGTATCTTCCACGTACGAGCTCTGTTTTCTATGTTCTTTATATCCACGCGTTGGTATTTACGAGTACTACAACTTTCATTTAGACCTCGTCGACTAATTCTCATTCTATCTCCGATTTGCAAAACTGTATTGAATTTATCGCCCTCGAAGAGTAGGGACTAAGTTTCACCCATATCTTTCACATACGAGCTCTATTATCGATGTTATTTATATCCACGCGTTGGTATTTACGAGTACTACAACTTTCATTTAGATTTCGTCGGCTAATTCTCACTCTATCTCAGATTTACAAAACTATATTGAATTCGTCGCGATTGAAGAGTAGGGACTAAGCTTCGTGCATATCTTTCGCATACGAGCTCTGTTTTCGACTATATTTTTATCGTTTAACTCCGATTAACAATGTATTCATTTATCGTTTAGATTATTTTGGCTAAAATGCGACCGATCTAAAATTCAAATTTTGGGTTGTGCACTGCTATGCTAAATCTTAGAAAAATCATAACTTCCTCATACGAAGTCAGATTTGGACGTTTTTTTTATGCACACTCTCAGTTTAACATATACTACGTCTTTCGTTGAGATCGCTAAGGCTAAAAAAGTATTTTATCGTAAATTCACTTTTTACGATTCCTAGTATCGTGTCGGTTTAGCCGTAAAACTTCGACGGGTCATAACTTCTTTTTTATAACTCGGATTTCAGTGTTCTTTATATGTACGGAACCCTTGTGACATATACTATAACTTGGTCAAGATTATTTAATCTAAATTATCTTATATCAAAAATGTCATCTTTGACGCTCATTGTCTCTAAATTGAATAACCCGAATCTGCGGGCGTTACAGTTCAGCAGTCGAGAGGTGAGTCTTCTCACCATACCAATGGGTCTAAGGCACCAAGGCCGACCCATTTTATGATAGTTGGTATACTTGCTATGTAGAGGTGGGTGATATGTGTACATGCATGATATGTGGTAGAGATAGCCTTCTAGCTAATGGTAGAGATAGCCTTCTAGCTAATGGTAGAGATAGCCTTTGTGGCTAATGGTAGAGATAGCCCTTGTGGCTAACGGTAGAGATAGCTTGGTGATATGTGGTAGAGGTAGTTTTTATATCTAATTGATCTGTATTATGTGGTAGAGGTATCCCTTATAGCTATTTGATATGTGGTATGCGGTAGAGATAGCTTTTATAGCTAATATGTTTTGTGTTATGTGGATTGTGTGTAAGTATGCTCGGGGAGACTCACTAAGCTTTGTGCTTACGGTGTACAATTTTGGTTTCAGGTGTCATCGATTTGGAAAAGAAGAGCTCAGATTGATCGTAGTGCACACCCCTATGATTTCCGCAATGAATGATTTTGGGATAAACTCTGATAAATGATTTACTTAATGATGATTTGGAATGGTTGAAATAAATGGTATCTACGTTTTAGTTATATTGCAAATGAAATTTTTACCCTTGGTTTTTGGCTCATTACAAGTTGGTATCAGAGCGTTGGTTTGAGGAATTCAGGGATACCTTCGGGTGTGTCTGAACTCAAACTGAGGATCTGTAAAGTTTTCAAAAGCTTTCAAAAGAAAATGTTTGAAGTAAAGAATTTCTAAGACAAGAAAGGGTGTAGTGCATGCAATCAGCCGAGCTCAAGTAAGTTTCCCCAAAATACCTATAATTTTTATCTGTTATGATTCGATTATGAACCTATGAATCCCATGCTAGTTAGGGCTAGGGGAGATGCCTTTATATGTTGTATGAGCTCGTAGGCTTGCATACTAGTATTGAGTAGTCACCAATAGGTTGGCCTGATATGTGGTGCTTGTAGCCGTGAGAATATTGGATTCCATGTTGGAATGAGAATGATAATTGGTATTTGTAACTGCTATATGCATGCTTTCAAAATTGTATACGGTTAGGATCTTATAGCCTTAGAATAATTGACTTGGCCTTATTTCACGTTCCTCGTCTGGTTGTGGTCCTAGGGTAGATTCTATTATTCGACAGTCTATTAGGTTTTGTTCTATGTATAATTTGCATACATAAGGTAGCCGACAATAAGGGTGGATGTGGACAGCATGGGTTGTGGTATGTGAGCCGAATGTTCTATAATAGTATGTGGTTCGGAGATTACCCTAGGGTGAGCCTAGGATGAGATTAGTGACAGGAGTCACCTGATTGTGAATTGTATGTATAGATAGAATTATTTGATTAGAACATGTTGATTAGTTTTTCCATTGTCCGAATGTTGCTTGCTTTCTGCTTTGTAGGACTTATAGCAATGTGAGCTAGCTACTAAGTGAATATGTTAGGTCACATGTGGCACAGGCCAGAAAATCTCAGAGTGATGGATTTAGCCCTATTGCGCAGCTCTCGTCTGAGTCTAACCGTTCTAGGATTAGTTCTGTTACTCGAAGGATTATCTAATCTCTGTTGCATGTGGCTATATTCATAAGGTAGCTGGTTGACAATACTGGGAATCTTTCAGCAGCTGACGACTGGGTAGGTTGGGAACCTAGGGGGGAGCCTAGGAAGTGCTTCGGTGGATGTTGTATTGTTGTTTAGCAGACATTTAGTGCATCATGGGAGGAGGTGACTTAGAGGATTTGGGATGATTCTGGAGGAGAGTATAGATATGTGTGGAAGGTAGTATTGGGCCCGTACTATTGAAAGCACAAGCTCCATACTCGAATCAGGGAAAGTATTGGAGAATCTATGAAGCAGGGGAAGGAGGATTATTGTTTATGATTGGATCTAGGGGATAGCTGCTTCGCAGAATGAGGATGAGCGCGCATGGGTAGGACCAGGGTTTGGTCCCGGCTCCGGTGGTGAGCCAGTTAGTGGAAGGACTACCGGAATTTTGAATTCACCCTGGATAAGGTGGCAAGGATTGTGCGATCTATTGCATATTCGGGATTAGAGACCAAGTCTCAGGGATAGTTTGTAGCCTGGTTTAGAACAGAGATTGCTCCAGCTGTTGCAGTGTATCCGTAATGATTGAACTAGTAAGTGGATCAGGGTGCGAGACCTTGAAAGATATGGATCACAGAGATGAGGACGTAATATTGATTAGGGGTACCTCAATAATAGAGGTTCAGGTGAGGTGAATTCATTGGAGGGTCTCGGGCGGAGACCCAAGAGTTTGGATCAACACCTGAGAGGCTAGCAGGGTCAGATCCATTGCAACGTCTGCAGAAACTGTGCGATGGAGTTTCGTTCCAAGGGTTTGGACTGTCATTGGGATCGGAATGAGGTGTTACATCATGTTCTCAGGGTGGTCGAGGTATCACAAGAGGAGGTGGTCGAGATTCCTTTAGATGTTTGTGGATATGCTAACTTCAGCCATGTCTGGTAGATATTAGGTAATTGTATCGCTTGGGTATCGTGATAAGTTGGATCTCAGGTCGGTATTTTGCTAATTTCTAGGTTACCAAGGGTTGTTAGATGCCATTCAGCATGTCAAGGAATTTTTGAGAGATCTTCAGACGGATGTACCTCGCGGAGCGGAATCCGCGTACACTGTAATTGCTCCGAGTTGTTATCGGAATCTATTCAGTGATCTTGGTTGCTACGGGTGTAGCAGGGTTGGTCACGTTTCCAGGGATTGCCCACAGGGGGAAAGCCCGTTATATTTGTTGCGGTCAGAAGGGTGACAAGGAGCTCAACCATTTGGTAATCAAAGAGGAGCGGTGAGTGCATCCGCTCGGGTTATTTTGAGGATCACCATTGGACGAGAGGGTAGAGTTGGAGCCCAGCAAGGAAGGGCACCACTTTGCAGGGTTAGACAAGGGAGATTAGAACTCCTACAGGCAAGGGTGCAAGGTATGTACCCTTTTGCCTCCCCACCAACGTTGCCTGTATTTAGTAACAAATATTTTTCATCAGAATGTGAAGGCATTTCGTTGGTTGTTATCTTAGGTGGTGGTTGAGTTACACGCATCTTCAAGAAGAGTTATATGCCATCTGCAAACCGTGAATTTGAGTTGAGTAGTACGGGGTCATCTCCTGATATATCGCAGATTTTTCCAGCATTCAAGTGTCATTGTGAATATGGTCGGGGTTGGTTCAAGGGTTCGTACGAGGGGATTTTAAATGGGTTCAGTAACCTTTGCAATTATGTTATGAAAGCCTCTCGGAGTTGCTGAGGGAGGGAAGGAGAAGTTGTCACTGAAGTATTGTGGGAGCATCCGACCTTTGGACTCCGAGATCTGAGTGTGATATCAGTGTGAACAACTAGAGTCATTGGCATTGTTGGGACACAAGATGTGCTACTTGGTTTTTGGGAATTGTGTTGTTTGGAAGGGTTATGCATGGTGTTCTAGCTTTGGTAAGCATCGGTCGTCAGCAAGGTGAGCATTAGAACGTAATGAAGATTGAGAATCTGAAAGACCCCAACTTTCGTATTTCTGACAGACCTAAACTTTCATACTTCACAATACTATTACTCCAAAACATGCTACTTGCATATTCATAAAAGCGATATTTTACATTGATAAAGCGGTTACAAACTACTGGATACAAACCGACTATTACAAAGTGTTATATATTACATAACTACCCAGGATATTGTAATTTATACAAACATAAACTGAAGTACAAAAGTATTATTACAAACTATTCTAATTCTTTCAACAATATATGATTATACTGGTTACTTATCACCTGCAATTGTTAAACATTGATAGGGTAAGCGGTGACGCTTAGTGAGTTCAATAATAGATGCAATATAATGTTATGTCATATATATACTTCAATATGGCAAAAGCAAAGAGAAACAAGGAGCAACAAAGGCATATGTGAATCATGTGTTAAGCTTTCCATATCAATCAATGACTTGATTCAAAGGTATACAATCAATGATACATAACAATTTCCATACTTGATATACATCAATAAAGCTTAGGCCCAAATGGCACAGAAGACATAAGATTTCTGATTAACATCTTGGTAGATTTCAGGCTTATAGCCCTGTCTAACCATTTGCCAATGCCATAGAATAGAATTCATTCTCTTACGGAGACATGCTCTACATGGCCAGAGCCTACGTACCAGTACTAATGTGAATCTAAGTCCTTTCACTGATCACATGGTCAAAGGTATTGCTTTTGCTATAAAAATAGCGAATAAAATAACACGGGAAAATAACTCGGAATAATAACACTGAAAAGCACATAGCACATATAAAAACATAACATACAATTGTTCCTATATATTAAACTCACCTTGAATTAACCGGGGGTCAAAATAGTAATTTGGGCAGCACTTCGGCTTTAAATATGACTTTCTATGTTGAAAACCGGTAGCTTAATTGAAAACCGGGCTCTGCGAAGGTAGGGCTTCAAAACCAAAAAGATAAATTTTTTGGGCTTTACGGGCACTTTGGGGTGTATTCCTGGCTTTAAAAACGATACCGGGGCTTCGGGGGATATAGAAATAGTCAAAATATGGAAAAAGGGGTCAAAATTGTAAATTCTCTAAGATTACCCGGGAAGGCCGTAGCCTTCCTTTTATAGAGCCGAGGTTCGGAGGGTGCGCTGACAGAAGGAACACGCGGCATCAGGAGGCGAAGGCAGATGGCGCAGCAGTGAGGCTCGGACGTAGCTACTGGCTTGGATGCGAGGGTCGGACGCCAGCCGACTCCAGCGGTGCAAGGCATGTCAGAAGCTAGTTGGGCCGCGGCTTCGGATGAATCGGAAGGCAACACGCGTCGGATCCGTGTAGAGCGGCTACTGTTCATGCGAGATTCCCCGGGTCATATCCATAATTTCTCGGTTTTTGAGCCCAAATCTTCCGAAATTCATAACTTTCGCATACGAACTACGTTTTTGACGTTCTTTATATGCACGCGAAGGTAAAATTATGTTCTACAACTTTCGTTCAGACTTTGTTGGCTAATTTTGAATTTAATTTTTATATTATTATTTTTAACAGACCGGGACAAGTAAATTCGTTAAAAATTCATAACTTCTTCATCCGACATCCGTTTTCGTCAGACTTTTTACCGTTGTACAAATATTGATGAGATCTTCAATTCTCGTTTAGGTTGTGTTGCCTAAAAATCACTTGATCTAAAATTCGAGTTTTTAGTTGTCTACTGTTAAGCTGAAACTTGTAAAAATCATAACTTCCTTATACGAAGTCAGATTTTGGCGTTCTTTTTTATCAAACTTCTCGGTTTAACGAATACTACGACTTTCATTTAGATTAGTAAGACTAAATAGTAGTTTATCAAAAACTCACTTCTAACGTCATTCGGCGTAGTGCCGGTTTTGTCGCGGATCTTCGATTGGTCATAACTTCTTCGTTGTAACTCGAATTTCGATGAGGTTTTCGCCTAAATGTTTCTAACGAGATTATCTACAACTTTCAATAATAAAATGTTACTTATTTCAAATTTTATATTTTCGCTAAATTTCACTATTTGACATTTGATTGGAATCTCATAAGAGTTCCAATACTTTCTGAATGATTCTAAGCATAGTTTTACTTCAATTCTAGTAAAAACTACCTGTTAGAACTCAACATTCAAATTCACATAATATTTCATAATATTATTTACTTAAAACACGATTTCAAAACGTGTATGTTACAAATACCTCCTCCTTTTGAGGATTTTGTCTCCGAAATTACATCGATTAAAATAAATGGGGATATTTTTCTCTTACCTCATTCTTATTTTCCCAAGTATAATTTGGGCCTCGATGGTGTTTCCACTTGACAAGCACCACCTCTACTTCTTTATTACGTAGATTAGTTGTTCTTTCATTCACAATTTTTTCCGGTTCTTCGACATATCTTAACTTATTATCCAATTTCACCTCGGATAATGGAACTATCTCATTATAGATGTTCAAGCATTTGTGCAGATAACTCACATGAAACACATCATGAATACCTGCCAAATCTTCAGGCAATTCTAAGCAGTATGCTTGCTTTCCAATTCTCTGGATGATTTTGAAAGGTCCAACAAATCTAGGACTTAACTTTCGTTTCTCCCCAAATCTCAAAAGGCCTTTCCATGGGGATACCTTCAGCATCACGAATCACCCACTTGGAATTCTATGGGTCGTCTTCTCTTTTCTGTATAGGACTTATGTCGATCCTAGGCCGCTTTCATTCTTTCTCGTACGATTTGAATCTTGTTGGTGGTGTCTTGAATCATTTTTGGGCCTCCAAGGATCTTCTGTCCTACATCACGCCAACATAATGGTGTACGACATTTGCGACCATATAATGCTTCATATGGTGGCATTTTGATTAAAGCGTGGTAACTATTTTTATATGAAAATTCGACAAGAGGCAAGTATTTATCCCAGTTACCACCGAACTCCAAGACACATGCACGAAGCATATCTTCTACTATTTGGATTGTTCTCTCTGTCTGACCGTCTGTCTGGGGATGATAAGTTGTGATGAGGGAAACTCGAGATCCCAATTCACGTTGCATACTCGCCCAATAATGAGAAGTGAAACGAGTATCGCGATCGGAAATGATCTTTAGTGGCACACCATGTCTTGCAACAATTTCATCTAAGTATACTTGTGCGTATTTCTCCATTGGAGTCGTTTCACGCATGGCGAGAAAATGTGCACTCTTAGTCAGGCGGTAGATGATTACCCAAATGCTATCATGCTGTCTAGCAGTCTTTGAAAATTTGGTAATAAAATCCATGGACAGCTCTTCCCATTTCCACACAGGAACACTAAGACTTTCTGGAGTTCCGTAAGGCTTTTGGTGCTCTGTTTTGACTTGTAAACATACTAAGCATTCCTGTACATATCTTCCAATGTCTCTCTTTAATCCAGGCCACCAATAATCAGCTCTTACATCATAGTACATTTTACTTGTACTAGGATGTATTGACAGTTTAGGCTTATGAGCTTCATCTAAAATCTTCTATCTTAATCCACCAATCTTTGGAATCCATAGCCGATTCTTAAATACTTTTAATCCTCGCAGATCATCAAGTAAAACATCAGCATCATGTACCATTCCTTCCTTCTTCACATTTTCTGGCTTTAAGGCCTCAACTTGCCACTTCTCTAGTTCATCAAGAATAGTGAACTTCACCATAGTGTGAGTAATAGTATAACACATACTATTATGATAAACCTTCCTGCTAAGTACATCTGCAACCACATTAGCCTTTCCAAGATGGTACAGGATTTTGCAGTCATAGTATTTGATCAGCTCCATGGCTCGTTGCTGTCTCATATTCAGAGTTTGTTGACTGAATATATACTTGAGACTCTTGTGGTCGGTAAACAATTGGCATTTCGTACCAAAAAGATAATGTCTCTAAAGTTTTAGGGCAAATACCACTGCAGCGAGTTCGAGATCATAGGTGGGATAATGCTTTTCATAATCTTTCAGTTGTCTTGAGGCATAGGTTATCACTTTACCACGCTGCATCAACACACAACCGAGTCCCAATCTTGAAGCATCTATAACATCCGGATTCCCAGGTATATTATTTTATTCCTTTGTTTTTTGGAGGTTGGGAGGGTACTCGGCGAGTTGGTGCTTAAACTCGCCGAGTATGGTCGCGGATCCTTATCCGGGTTCACAGCTGGACTCGACGAGTTCATGAGTGAACTCGGCGAGTCCATGCTATTTAATGAAACCCTAATTTCCTAGGTTTGGGACCTATTTAAAGGCCCTTAGGGCCATCATTTGCGGCTACCAAACCCTAGAGAGAAACCCTAAGGGATCTAGAGCGTTTGTGAGGAAGGAGATGCCACTTTTGATCATTTTGTTGGTGTGATTGCAAGAAGGAGTTGACCAAGGCAAGAGGAGGATGAAGGAGGAGCGATTCTGGTGATTTTAGAGTTCAGAGACTTCATCTTGAGGTATTTATTCGGACCTTCTTCAGATTTGGTGTTGATTCTTAGTGTTAGGGTTTTCTAACCCCTTTAGAGGATGGATATGTGGAGCAAATGCTCCCTTCTCGAGTTTATGCTTTGGATCTGGACTCAAAGAGGTCCAGAGGCCTTAACCCTTGGAGCTTTACAAGTTATTTTGGGAGCCATGAACTTAGGAGGTCATTTTTGGGGCTAAATCACCAAGTGAGACCATCTAGATGTTATATGAGTGTCAAGCTCTGAACTTTATGTGATTATCATGCTTGGGAAGGTCAGATCTATGGATTTAAGAAACAGATCTGACCTCAGGAGGTCAATGGAGTTTGTGCATGGCATGAACTCGCCGAGTTGTTCTTGAGACTCGGCGAGTTGAGTCGGGGTGGCCCCGCGATTCATGCCAGAGTGACTCGTCGAGCAAGGGGAGGAACTCGACGTGCCAAGCGGGACTAAAGAGTTAGTGGACACGTGTAGACTCGCCGAGTCGCCCAAGTGCACTCGACGAGTCGGGTCAAGTTGACCGTTGACTTTTGTTGACTTTTAGGGTTTGGTCAACCATGGGGGCCTTTGAGCCAAGAGAGGGGTAAAATGGTCTTTCACCCTTCTGAGGGTGCCATGAGAGGGCTGAGTCTAGTCCCGAGAGTTATATTCATGAGGATATTTATTTTATGTGATTAGGCGGAGGCTAGATCGTATTTCTACCGATTCAGAGATTTACCGAGACATCTGAGGTGAGTCTTCTCACTATACTTTACCTAGAGTGGTAACCGAGTTATGTGATAGAGATATTATATGCTATCTATGTGATGTGTGGCACTGCATTATTTCTATGTGATTTAGGCTGTGTGTATATCAGAGTTAGGACCAGAAGGTCCACAGAGCTAGGACCAGAGGGTCCGCAGAGTTAGGTCCCAAGGGCCCACAGAGTTATAGCCTTGAGTGGCTAATATATGTTATATGTGGTATTTTTAGAATTATGTGCCAGTGTATTTGTATGCTATTTATGTGTTGAGATTTATCGTGATATGTGATTCAGAGTTCTCAGAGTTAGGACCTTTGGTCCATAGAGTTAGGGCCAGAGGGCCCACCGAGAGTTGGGACTGGAGGGTCCCACTGAGACATATTTTGGGGAACTCACTAAGCTTTGTGCTTACAGTGTTTTCTGTTATATGTTTCAGGTTTTCTCAGGATCACGGGACGGCACCGGCTCGATTGTACACACCAGAGGAAGCGTTTGTTTTGAGGATCCTGGTTTATTAATTGATTGAAAAAAAGAGTTATGTATTGTACTTTAAATAAAAAGGAGATTTTTATGAAAAGTGTTAAAGAGATAAACTATTTTAATTGAAAATTTTGTTTTGAAAATTTCGACGTTACAGCATCGCTATACATGGAAAAATCATCATCACCTTCTGGGAGTGATAAGATGGGAGCATGAGTCAAAAGATCTTTTAAAGTCGAGAAAGCTTTTTCTTGGGCTTCACCCCATTCGAACTTTGCTTCCTTTCGAGTTAGACTAGTGAGAGGTACAGCTATACGAGAAAAGTCTTTAATGAATCTTCGGTAATAACCCGCAAGACCCATGAAATTACGAATTTCGGAAGCATTACGGGGCACTTCCCAATTTTGAATGGCTTCGATTTTGGTAGGATCTACGGATACACCGTCACCAGAAATCACATGGCCGAGAAATTGAACTTAGCGAAGCCAAAATTCACATTTCGAGAATTTAGCATAAAGTTTCTCCTTTTGAAGAAGTTCTAAGATTTCACGAATATGAACGGCATGATCAGCTTCAGACTTGGAATAGATTATAATATCGTCAATGAATACGATGATAGACTTATCGAGCATTGGGCGGCATAGTCGATTAATCATATTCATGAATACAGCAGGAGCATTTGTCAAATTGAATGGCATGACAAGGAATTCGAAATGCCCATAACAAGTACGGAAAGCAGTCTTTGGTACATCCTGCTCTTGTACTTTCAACTAATGGCAGCCAGATCTCAAATCAATCTTTGAGAAATAGCTAACACCCTAAAGTTGATCGAACAAATCGTCGATGCGAGGTAGTGGGTACTTGTTCTTCATCGTCACCTTATTCAGCTCACGAAAATCAATGCACATCCGCATCGATCCATCCTTCATCTTAACAAACAATACCAGAGCACCCCAGGGAGAGGTACTCGGTCGAATAAAGCCTTTGTCAAGTAATTCCTACAGTTGGATCATCATTTCCTTCATTTCTGCTGGCGCAAGATGATAAGGAGTCTTCGCAATTGGAGCAGCACCAGGCACAAGGTCAATTCGGAATTCTACTTGCCTGTCCGGAGGAAGTCTAGGCAGATCATCGGGGAAAACATCAAGATAGTCGTTAACAATGGGAACATCATTTACAATTTTATTCTCCTTTCTTGAGATGTCAATTGTATAGGCTAGATAGATAAGGCAACCCTTCGATATAAATTTACGAGCTTTGAGGAAAGAAATTATTTTTAAGATCCTTTGTTCACCCTAGACATGAATAGGATCTTCCGCTTCAATAGGAATGCGTACCATCTTTTCGTAACACAAGAGCTCTGTGTGGTTCTTAACCAATCCATGCCGAGAATAATATCGAAGTTGGGCAAGGAGATAGGGGTTAGGTTAGCAAGAAAATTATAGCCTTCAATTTCTATGACACAATCCCTATAGATTTTATCAGCAAGTAATGATATACTTCCCGCAGTATCTACGTGAAATGGTTCGCGAGTGCATAGCAAGCAGTTTGAAAAGAATGCGCAAATTCATAAGATACAAAAGAATCTGAGGCACCAGATTCAAATAAGATGTGAGCAGGTCTAGAGTTGACAAGAAATGTAGCCGTCACAACATCCGGGTCCTCGCGTGCTTCCTCAGTGGTAATCTGGAATGCACAACCCTTAGCATTTGGCACCTCCTCCTTTTTAGCTGGAGTATTCTTTAGTTGTTGGACAAGGACTTGACTTCTCTCCGATTGTTGAATAGAAGCTTGACTTCCCGTCACTTGGCTGGTAAGAGTAGGGCAAAAACGCTTCTTCTGGCCAGTAATTCCACATGCATAACAAGTCACATCCTTCCTTGGGCAAGCTGACTTTATATGACCAGTTTCTCCACACCCATAACAGACAATGGACTCCTTGTCTATTTTGCATTGACCCGGATGATTCCTTCCACAAACAGGACATGAAGGCGATTGAATAGAAAAAGATTGTCACCTGTCACGGCCACGAAAAGCACTCTGAGATTGCGCTTGCTTGCTAGGATCAGTTCGAACAGATTGAGCTGGTGGAATAGTGGAAACGGGAATAGTTCTTTCAGTATGTGGATGCTTCAGAGTAGTAAGAGTGGCTCCACGTATCTCTAAGTCATGCTCACGCCTTCGAGCATACTCAACAGCTTTATCAAATGACAGAACATCCCAATTGGCTAAAAAATCATGGATTTCATGTCGTAGTCCTTCTAAGAATAACTGAATTTTCTCGTCCTCAGTTGGAATATACTTTGCAGCAAACCGTGCTTTTTGATTGAACTGATTTTCATACTCATTCACAGTCATTCCTCCTTGTTTAAGCTCGAGGAATTCCTTCTCCAATCTTCTCCTTATATCTAGAGGAGTACTTCTCTAGCACACGAGTTTTGAACAACTCCCAAGATAAATTCTCCTGTTCATATCCGTTGAGAGCTTCATATGTTGCTTCCCACTAGACCAAGGCTTCTCCGATGAGCATTGCAGAAGCATAGATAGCCTTGTCTTCATCATCCACATGAGAGACACGAAATACTTTCTCAGTGTTCTGAATCCAAGTTAGAACAACTATGGGATTAAGGACACCAGAAAACTCCATAGCACCACTACTCTTGAAATCTTTGAACGAGGGACGCTTCACCTTTCCTTTTGAAGATTCTCCGGTGGCTTTCTCTTTTCCTTTATCACTATTCTTTTTGTGTTCTTTGAGAGTCTGTCGAATAACACCGGTAAGTTTACCCAAGATTTGCTCCTCACGAGGAGATACTGGAGTATTCACTTCCTCGAGTTGAGGACCTCCACCAACCTCAAGGGTATGGCTACTTACTTGTTCAGCCATCGCTCTGAAATATGGAGTAATATTGTATTTTTAGAATATTAGGGTTTATTATTACCTAATACTTTTACTTATACATTTCCTATGGTTTGTATCCATATACTTATAATGATTCAGTTCATATATTGAACTTCCAATAGTTTATGTCTAAATACCAATCTGTGGCATTTAGTTCGCTTAAACTACTGCTCTGATACCATGATTGAAAGACCCCAACTTTCATATTTTTGAAAGACCCAAACTTTCATACTTCACAATACTATTACTCCAAAACATGCTACTTGCATATTCATAAAAGCAATATTTTACATTGATAAAGAGGTTACAAACTACTGGATACAAACCGACTATTACAAAGTGTTATATATTACATAACTACCCAGGATATTGTAATTTATACAAACATAAACTGAAGTACAAAAGTATTATTACAAACTATTCTAATTCTTTCAACAATATATGATTATACTGGTTACTTAGCACATGCAATTGTTAAACATTGATAGGGTAAGCGGTGATGCTTAGTGAGTTCAATAATAGATACAATATAATGTTATGTCATATATATACTTCAATATGGAAGAAGCAAAGAGAAACAAGGAGAAACAAAGGCATATGTGAATCATGTGTTAAGCTTTCCATATCAATCAATGACTTCATTCAAAGGTATACAATCAATGAGACATAACAATTTCCATACTTTATAAACATCAATAAAGCTTCGGCCTAAATGGCACAGAAGACATAAGATTTCTGATTAACATCTTGGTAGATTTCAGGATTATAGCCCTGTCTAACCATTTGCCAATGCCATAGAATAGAAGTCATTCTCTTACGGAGACATGCTCTACATGGCCAGAGGCTACGTACCTGTACCAATGTGAATCTAAGTCCTTTCACTGATCACATGGTCAAAGGTATTGCTTTTGCTATAAAAATAGCGAATAAAATAACACGGGAAATAACTCGTAATAATAACACTAAAAAGCACATAGCACATATAAAACATAACATACAATTGTTCCTATAGATTAAACTCACCTTGAATTAACCGGGGGTCAAAATAGTAATTTGGGCAGCGCTTCGGCTTTAAATATGACTTTCTATGTTGAAAACCAAAAGCTTAATTGAAAATCGGGCTCTGCGAAGGTAGGGCTTCAAAACCGAAAAGATAAATTTTTCAGGCTTTACGGGCAATTCGGGGCGTATTCGGGGCTCTAAAAACGATACCGGGGCTTCGGGGGATATAGAAATAGTCAAAATATGGAAAAGGGGTCAAAATTGTCAATTTTATAAGATTACCCGGGAAGGCTCGCAGCCTTCCTTTTATTGGGCCGAGGTTCGGAGGGTGCGCTAGCAGAAGGAACACGCGGCATCAGGAGGCGAAGGCAGATGGCGCAGCAGTGAGGCTCGGACGCAGCAGCTGGCTCAGATGTGAGGTTCGGACGCCAGCCGGCTCCAGCGGTGCAAGGCGCATCGGAAGCTAGTTGGGCCGCGGCTTTAGACGAAAAGGAAGGCAACACGCGTCGGATCCGGGTAGAGCGGCTACTGTTCATGCGGGATTGCCCGGGTCTTATCCATAATTTCTCGATTTTTGAGCCCAAATCTTCTGAAATTCATAACTTTCGCATATGACCTCCGTTTTTGACGTTCTTGATATACACGCGAAGGGAAAATTATTTTCTACAGCTTTCGTTTAGACTTTGTCAGCTAATTTTGAATTTAATTTTTATATTATTATTTTTAACAGACCAGGACAGGTAAATCCGTTAAAAACTCATAACTTCTTCATCCGACATCCGTTTTCATCATACTTTTTACCGTTGTACTACTATTGACGATATCTTCAATTCTCGTTTAGGTTGTGTTGGCTAAAAATCACTCGATCTAAAATTCGAGTTTCTAGTTGTCTACTGCTAAGCTGAAACTTGTAAAAATCATAACTTCCTCATACGAAGTCAAATTTTGGCGTTCTTTTTTTATCAAACTTCTCGGTTTAATGAATACTACAACTTTCATTTAGATTACTAAGGCTAAAAAGTAGTTTATCAAAAACTCACTTTTTACGTCATTCGGCGCCGTGTCGGTTTTGTCGCGGATCTTCGATTGGTCATAACTTCTTCGTTATAACTCGGATTTCGATGAGGTTTTCGCCTAAATGTTTCTAACGAGATTATCTACAACTATCAATAATAAAATTTTACTTATTTCAAATTTTATATTTTTGCTAAATTTCACTATTTGACATTTGATTGGAATCTCATAAGAGTTCCAATACTTTCTGAATGATTCTAAGCATAGTTTTACTTCAATTCTAGTAAAAACTATCTGTTAGAACTCAACATTGAAATTCACATAATATTTCATAATATTATTTACTTAAAACACAATTTCAAAAAGTGTATGTTACAAAATCCTGCAATTTTCATGTGCAGAACGGACTTAGTTGAATCTAAGTGGGGGAGAAACGCCCAGGTATCCAGAACAGAAGCAAAGGAGAAAGTGTTGTAAGACTACGGGGGAGCCGCACCATTCACTAATGTTCAGTTGGGGTGAAAGTGATGTAAGAATACGAGGGATCCATAGCATTCACTAACGGTCAGATAGGGTATAGTATTGTAAGACTGCGGGGGAGCTATAACATTCACTAGGAATAGAGAGTGTTGTAAGATTGCGGGGGTGTCGTGGCGTTCATGGTGTTTATCAGGTGATCTGGACTAGGATAGGCTAGTTTGCAGGGTTTTGGGGGAACCACTACATAGTTAGGATCAGGACCAGAGGTGATTAGCTGATCAGTTATCCGGGGACGAGCCGGGTGGTTCTGGGAATTCCGGATTTGAACCGGTGGAGACTGTTGAGCTAAGGGTTGGATCTTGTGATACAGTATCTTGTGGTTGAGTAGTGCATGTGTCTGTAGGGCTGCGGCTGGGTAGCCCTGTTATAGGACCTCATAAGAACCTGGTGGTTGGACCAGGAGCAAGATTGGACGTTTGAAGGAATTGGCTAAGGGTATTTATTAGGCGGACGAGTAAAGGATGACGGAAGTCATGGGGCATTATGAAAATGATGATTCGAGGATCTCTGGATAGGAATGGAGTAAAAATTCGGATTGGTTAGGAACTCTAATCAAAATTCGTGTCCGATTTTGTTTTAGTGAGATGGGATGTGGGGCACCTATATGCCAAGGGCATCTAGTGCAGATTTCCAGAGTGGTGAACGGGTTGGTTTGATGGTGGTTTAAGCAATTGCGAAGTGTCTCAGTTTGATCTTTCTGTAATAAAGTTACGACATGTCTGAATCAGGAAACAGTGGGTCGGAGGAGACCGGGTATGATGTAAGACTACAACTATTCTAGTAGTATACACCTTTTTGCATCGGATTCAGTGGTGACGGGTTGTCAGCCTATCATGATCGGATGGAAGGAGATAGGGCAGTTATGGTTAGACGAGGTATCCTTCGGAGGTCGCAGGGGACTCCTGAGTGTGGTTTGGCTCAGCAATCGGGTAGGTGTACAGTGTCCCGGACAGTTGGTAGACATGTTCGGGCCAGGGAGGTCCCCGGTTGTTCTTCTGGAAAACAGCCATATGGCAGCAACAGGGGTAGGAGCGACTTCAGTGATTTGGGGCCTGTGTGTGGAATTGCTTGTTATTCGGAAGTCGCAGTTAATCGGTGAATATAGGAAGCCTCAAGGCACTGCGAGTGGGAAGTATTCTATTTAGATTGGTTTTTTGGTGGAACCAGTTCATTGATAATTCAATGTGGGCAGTCTGTCAGGGAGACATACCACCTTGAGGCTTCAGCTTTTAGATGAAGTAGATGTGATCAGGTTGCAAGTAATTCATTCATTCTTGGATTTCGTGTTGCTGAAGGTGTCGCCTTGGATAGGGAATATCAGGTTTCGGAAGAGAGGCAAGATGGGGCCTCGGTATACATGTTGTTCAGGATCTCAGCCTGGATGGGCAAGGTAGCGTATCGCTTGGATTTTCTGGAGGAGCTTACCCAGATTCACAACACATTTCATATGTTGCAGCTTCGGAAGTGTGTCGTGGACGAGTCTGCAGTCGTTTCTTTGGACGACATTTAGATGGATGAAAGTCCGAACTATATCGAGAAGCCAGCTGGGATTCTAGTTAGGGAGACCAAGGTTCTTCGGAATCAGGAAGTAAGGTTGGTAGAAGTACAATGGCAGCACCGGAGGGGCTCCATAGGGATTTGGGAGCGGGAAGAGGTGATGTGAGAGCATTACCCGGAATTGTTTGGGTCAGCAAACTTCGAGGACGAAGTCTACTTCAAATGGGGGAGAGTTGTAACATCTGATCCAGGTATTATTGGGATTGGTTAAATTTTTAGGGTTGTGGTGCATGGACTCGGCGAGTTAAGAGTCCAACTCGTCGAGTGGAGGCATTTAATCGTGGTCACGGATCGGGACCTACTCGGCGACTCGGAAGGCCTGACTTAGCGTCAATGTTGTAGAGAGAATACCCTAATTTTGGGGTTTGCCCCTATATAAACATCATTAGCTTCCTCATAGCCTTCTATTTTACATCCTAGAAGCTGTTCTCGGCCGCAAACCTTTTCTATGTGAAGACAGAGAGCATTGGGAGCTTGTCTTTGGGATTTTGGGGAGGATTCCAAGCTTGAAGGGGAAGTATCAAGGGAGGAGCACTAGATTGAGTATCTATTTCATGTTGGGCACCTTATTGAGGTATTAATCTGTTACCTTAAAGCTTAAAGCTCTTAGATTTCTTTTGGAAGATTATGGCCATCCTTGAGGTAATGGAACCAAGTTTGGATCTGGACCTATCACAAGGATATGGTTCCAGATCTGGACCTTTTTAGGTCCCAAATGTGATAAAGTTGTCTCCTTGGTGCACCCTAATTCTTATTCATGCATTAGGGACTTGTAAGAAGCTTGTTGATGTGGTTTTGGCATTATGAGACTTAGATGAACGTAAAGTTGGCAACTTTATGTGCTATTATCACTAGGAGAATATGGATCGAAAATTTGGCACCTTAAATCCCACTGGAAAGGACCGATGGGTCTAAGGCACCAAGGCCGGACCATTTTATGATAGTTGGTATACTTGTTATGTAGAGGTGTGTGATATGTATGTATGCATGATATGCGGTAGAGATATCCTTCTGGTTAACGGTAGAGATAGCCTTATGGCTAACGGTAGAGATAGCCTTCTGGCTAACAGTAGAGATAACCTTTGTGGCTAATGGTAGAGATAGCCCTTGCGGCTAATGGTAGAGATAGCCTTTATGGCAAATGGTAGAGATAGCTTGATAGCTAATTGATATGTGGTATGTGGCAGAGGTAGCTTTTATTACTAATTGATCTGTATTATGTGGCAGAGGTAGCCCTTATAGCTAATTGATATGTGGTATGCGGTAGGGATAGCTATTATAGCTAATATGTCTTGTGTTATGTGGATTGTGTGTGGGTAAACTCTTGGGGACTCACTAAGCTTTGTGCTTACGACGTACAATTTTGGTTTCAGGTATCATCAATTTGGAAAAGAAGAGCTCGGATTGATCGCAGTGCACACCCCTAAGACTTCCGCAATGAATGATTTTGGGATAAAATCTGATAAATGATTTACTTAACGATGATTTGGACTGTTTGAAATAAATGGTATCTACGTTTTAATTATATTATAAATGAAATTTTTACCCTTGGTTTTTGGGTCATTACAACCCATAGTCATAAAATGTTTACAAAATCATTGTTTTCAAATTGTGTATCCATATCCGAGTATCCTAAAATCATAAAGCCATAAACAGAGGATATGTATGGTGATTCCTTCGCCTTCCCGCGATCATCAGAAGTACCTGAAACAACAAATTAAAACCGTAAGCCAAAGCTTAGTGAGTTCCCCAAAGTACCAACACACAGACAAATAACTATTGGATTAATGTCTAAGTCCATAACTATAATTGGTAAGACTTGACCCGACCCGGCATGGTCCATTTGGGTTGCATACCATCATGCACTTGGATAGACTATAATGAGAGAAATAAGACACTTATGGTTATTAATATATTATAAGTTCTAGTATATTAATAATAAGAATAATAAGATTATTTAATTAGTATTGATCAAGAATTAATCTAGGATTAATTAAGTGATCAAAAGAAGACTAATTAAATATATGGGTTGATTGTGTAAATCATCCATACTTGTATAGTGGGCTAATGCTCCATGGATAATCAAGTTGGGCTAAAACCCATAGGATGGTCCATGGATGCTCCATGGTGTATTTGTACCCATGGATCATGGAAATGAAAGGCCATGTCAATTAGGGTTTACATGGTGTAACCCTAACTATATAAGCATCTTATTCTTGACCAAAATCGGACACTAGTGTGTGAAGTGAAAGGGCTAGCCGATTTCATGAGTTGTAGAATTCTCTCAAGTTATTCTAAGTGTTTTGGTGATTGTGATTCCATTTGAGGCTTCCACACTATTGGGGCTAGGCACTCAAGCTTCATGAAGACTTTCTACATCAAAGAGGTATGTATTATATTTTGTTACACTCATTGTTTTGTATGCTAGATTAGGATTATACCTTGGAAGTTCTTATTTGCATGTATAATAGAGAAAACATAGATCCAATGTATTTAGGGTTGCATGTACACTTAGGAGTGTTAGAATGCTCAAAACCCAACAGTGGTATCAGAGCCTAGGCTTGCTTTCTCTTATACTTGATGCAAATTGTTGAAAAATGCTGAAAAACTCGATTCTCTGGCTTTCTAGGCACTGTACTCGTCGAGTCCACTGATGAACTCGCCGAGTACATGAGTAAAATCATCCTACTCGCCGAGTAGGTTCATGCACTCGCCGAGTAGGAGCCCCAGACAGCATAATTTCGAGGTTTTTGGCTAGAAATGGACTAGGAACATTACCCTAAGTTGTTTTTGAACTTATAAACTTGTTTTTGATGTGGTAATGTTCATGCTAATCCAATTTCAAAGATAATTGTCAATAGATTCATGTTTTGAATTAGTTTAATGATTAGGCTAATTACATGAAAAAGTTTGATTTGAATTATCTTGTTCTTATGAGTTGCTTAGATTAATAGAAAAGTTAATTGATTATGTGTTTTCAATCCAAATTAATCTAAGTGTTGATTCTAAAATGTGTTTTTGTAACTTGTCCTCAAGTTATATGAAAAGTCACATTTAAGTTTCATAAAACTCATAAAAGTTGGCAATGGTTACAAAAGATGAAGAGTCTTGTCCTTAAGTTATGGAGGTTCAAGAGTCACTTCATTAATAAATAAATAAATAAAGTGTAACCTTAATTAATTTCATAAGTTATAAAATAAAGAAAAGTTAATTCTTTTATTAGTTTAAAGTCTTCCATAACTTGTCCTCAAGTTATGGAACTTGAAGAGTTTTTGGATTAAAACTACTTTAAACACATAAGTTATGGAATTAATTAGTTTTGAATAGTTTCAAAACTTGCCCTCAAGTTTTGGAATTTGTAAAGTTTTCGCTTATGAATACTTTAATTCCAAGTTAGCCCTTAGAATTTTAAAAGTTAAAATTCAACCCTTATACTTTATAATATTATAAGTTAATAATATATATATATATATATATATATATATATATATATATATATATATATATATATATATATATATATATGTATAAGAGTAAAGTCAGTTTTACCGCTAGTACGCCTCATTCACGAAGCCGGTCTATAAGGTGGGTATAAGGTTGTTGCCTATAAATGGCAACTTAATGGGTGTCCACTCTCACCCACCGCTTGCTTGACTGGTGGAGGGTCGTTAGCCGAACGGGTTTGACAGGACTATAATTCTCCCTTCATTAAAAGTATTAATGATAAATACTAAGTAACTAAACTCTTAATAATACCCAATCTTAGTTACTTAGGAAAATGTGAATAAGGTGCTAATCCATGAAATTACACTTTACACTTTGTCTAAGTCGTTAGTGGAGCGTGTGTGGTTAACCGGCACACTAACCTGGACTTAACAAGGTAGGTAAAGGGTGACTTAATATTTATCATAGTATCGATGGAGCGTGTGTGGTTTACCGGCACATCGATTGAGGGGTAATTTATTAAGGGTACCAAGTGATTTGCATGGTTACTTCACACCTTGTTTTGTGATCCTCGGCATCCCAGCCACAAAACCTGAAGGGCACACTCGAGATTGAAACATGCCTTTGAACAGTTCAATGAATCTCAAAGATCTAGGAGTTTCAAAACCAATTAAAACCTAATAATACATTTCGTTTATCTTGGTGGAAATTGGTGAATCGTCATTCACCTACCTTCAAATATTTTATAGCTTGGATTATGGCATCCCTCTTCTAAGTTATAAAATAGTTTGTTGGGTCCTAGCCTTAATATTTCATATTGGGTGTCATATTAAGGACTTTAAAAATCAACTTTCTTGAATATCTCCCAAAAGATGTCTGGTTTAGACATATATGATCTTCCCAAATCTCTTGAAACAAGCTTTCCTAAATGAAGATGATGTCCCTTGGAAATCATACTTCTTTCACCTCCTCCAATTATTCTCCCCAACCCACAAGTTCTTGAATAGTTTAAGGTCACTCGGGCCCTATTGGCAAGGCAAGGTCTAGGTGTGGTCACATCTTGGAGATGTAGTCACATATTGACAAGCCGGGAGAGTTGGGTGTCAAAATCTTGAGAAAGTTGGTGGTTCAATCACTTTCTAAGTCACATAGTGAGTTCCTTTGGGACACCTATGAAACAGACTATGACAAGACCCTTAATGATCTTAACTATTTGTTAAGATCAACTTCCTTAAAACTTGATGGACATTGATAATAGTGACACAGGAAATCCCGGAAAGCATTCTCTTCCCAATGGAAAGGGATCGGCCATAGTCAACTCGGTTGACCAAATGGTAAAGAGAAAAGCTAAGTCTGTGATAGTCCCGTGTACCATTATCAAAGGGTCCATATGTTTATATTACCAAAGGAAGGGGCATTGGTTGCGAAGCTGCCAAATTTACCTAAGGATGTTAAAGTCAATAAGTTTGACTCTACTTCAGGTAAAGTCCACTATCAAACTCTGCTAAGTTTCTATTCTGAGATTCTTGATACATGATGTGACTGGGTCACATGGTGATGTTTTAAGAATCAAAGAAAAGTGAAGAAACTTAAAGAAAGAATATGCTGAATCTGATCGCGTAGATGGATTTCTATCGCATAGTTTGAAGATCGGATTCTTGAGCTACTTCTTAGGAGTTATGAGATATTGCTTAGGAATAGATAACAACAAGTTTTCATATGGATTGTAAGGATAAGTTTTTCCGCAAAGTTTTAAAATAAAAGAAAATTTTTGATTTTATTTATTTTAAAATATCCTTACAATGTCATTTGAGGAAAAATTGTTGCTTATATGATTCCATTAATAGCAAGAGTGGAAATATGAAATTGATTCTTTCATTTGTGGTAATGTCTAAATTTACCAAATAAGGAAAGATTCTCATCACCCAAGTTTCAATTGGACCGGAACTTGGAATCATGCAAGTTGTATAGTATGATGAATGAGAACTTTAAAGTATTGGAAAATTAAGACTAATTACTTATTCACATGGATGTGTGAGTCAAGTAATGGACTAAGGGATCGAGTACATAGTCTTGTGCACTGATTAAGTCCACCACAAAAGATTGATAAGACTATTCGTCATGATTTACTTAAGTTCAGTAAATATGGTTATACTTACAAGTTTAAGTATAATTCTGAGACATTGGAAAAGGTTTCAATGTATGGCAGAGCGAATAAGAAGAATCAAATTAGGCAAAAGGATAAAAGTTTCTCAAATCTGAAAAGATGGGAGAGTACTTTAGTATCAGCTTTTATGATCATCTTAATGATTTAGAGACCTAATCACAATTCATCCTCTAAGTGCATTCTGATAGCTAAGAAGAGGAGCTATGAATTGGTGAAGTGGCTAAATCAAGAAGATGAGTCATACTTCGTTCCAATACAAGTCTTAGAGTCATACTCCAAGATTGTAATTTGAGTGACATGTCTTTAAGAAGGTTTAAAACACTTGTCAAATCTAAGAGTAAAAGCTTTCTACTCTTGTACATTTGAAATTCGTAAGTTGTGATGTTTTGGATAAAACAAAGACCAACTTAGGCCAATTGTGTAAAGTGTTTGACTTGATTAGAATCTGCACTATCTCTTGGATGTCTGACAAGGGAGTCTTATATGTCAAGAGGACAGTGGGAGTCTTAAAGGTCTTGAAAGTCTCAAGAACTAATCAAGAATAGAACCTGAAGTTCTTCACTAGCACACGACTTGAGGTTTATAACCTATCGTGTTGACATCTTCTATGCCCATTCCAGTTAAAGTTGGCTTTGCATATGAGTTCTTAGAGTTCTCAATTAGTTGCATAACAACTTGGAAGCAATGGCAGGCCCTTGAGCTGCCAGGTGGCAAGAAATTAAGATTGAGTTCAATCCATATGAGTGTGGATTTGTCATTATCCTTGTCTTGTGTCTATGGTTTTGACAATTCACATGGATAAGAACACATACACCATTAAATCTAAGTGACATAAGGTTTCTCTCCGATTCATGAAAATGATGGTGAGGAAACACTTTCACTAAGTAGATTTTAGCTAGATAGCAATTGTGATATTTGCATTCTCAAAGTCGTTAGTGGAGCGTGTGTGGTTTACCGGCACACTAACCTGGACTTGTGAGAAGTGGCAAAAAGGTCTAACCATTATGATTACGGCATCGCTCTTCATAATTGTTTAGACACACAAGTGTGCTATCTAAGGGAAGGTGTATCAAAACAATCTAGTATCAGAAATCTGAACTTTGGTAAGAAAGTCAATGAAGTATTGATTTCTAGAAGTCCAACTGATTTCTGAGTACATGTCAAAGCTAGTGGGAGCATAAATGTTATGCTAATAATCATCATGTTAGTGGGAGCATGATAATTATGATAAGTATTGCAAGTTAGCAATGTTAATTATAGAAAACAAAAGGTTTCAATTGGGAAAAGTTGTTTTGCTATAATTAAGGGAGAGGAAATTATACTTCATCTCAAATCTATAAGCTTAGATCGTGAGGTTTTAATCATTTAGTCAAGGATATATATATGAATTTCATGTTGGAATGGCTCAACATAAGGAAATTCTGTATATAGGTCCATTATGTGTGTTCTAAAATTCGATTATGATTACGGCATCCCTTTCCATAATCTGAATTATGAGAACTTGGCAAATTGAAATGGACATATTATAGCAAAAGACTGGTTTAGTCTTTATGTGAGACATCATGAATCGTGTCCCATATGCTTCGGATAAAGGATCGATTACATGTGCTATATTCATCCATTCTAAAATTTTCCAGATGTCTGGGGCATTAAGAAGGGAAAAGGTTTAGAACTGGATATGACTAAAAGGATTAAACAATTGTCGAGGACAATCTAAGGTTTACCAAAGATTGGTTGCTCAAGGACAGTTGGAAGTATAGTGATAATTCTGGAAGGACCATATTGACATAGTCTGTAAGAAGGCAACTCTTGTTCAGAAGTGATAGTCAAAATGGAATCTGGAAATGTTTCAAAGTTAGAATTTTCAATCTGTTTAAGATTAGGAAACTTAATGCAAGAAGGATGTTTCCAAGGAGCTGATCTCCTTTGGAATACTCTGTAATGGTTGTTGTCAAGTCTTTATGACTTCGTACATAATCATTACAAGAGGATCAATGCATATAAGTTTAGAATCTAGCAGATTTCAGTAAATAGCATGAATTTGGAATTCTTGCATTTGTAGTAAGGATTTGGGAGTGTGAAAAGAGAATCATTGAAGTTATGTTCAATTGATCTAGTTCACAAAGTAAAGATCATAGACAAACATAGTATGCATACTTGGTGTATGGCATGACTAGTGTTTAGAAAACATAGTCTGCATGCTTGGAGCATGGGACAACTATTGTTTTAAATTCAAGAATAAAGTTGATAGCTGAAACAGTATACAATGAATAATGTGTAATCATATGGTGATAAATAAAAGGTGTTTTATTTATGTTCAAAGGGTTGATACCATATTGGATTCAATTATTATTGTGTTTCATTTTGCATGTTTTGACTTCCCGAATAAACTAGGTTATTCTTCCGGAATGACTAAGTTATTCAAACCATCCACAGTCGGTCATATGTTGGAAGTAGATATGAATGAAGACTGTCATGGGTTGGCTTGTAGAGGTCTAAGGTGTTGGACAAAGGGCTACAACACTCATGAGTGCTCATAAGTTCTGAGTATTGGATTCAACCCGCGCTCATTGGAATCACTTCATGGATTTTATCACGAGTGATCATAAGACGATAATATCTTATATTCTTCAAACCTAGAGATATGAGTTGTTACTATGAGTTGATAGTACATTGATTGCACGAAAACGCATTTGGTAACTCGGTGCTATAAAACGTTCCTTTGTGTATGATTCAACAAGTAGTAGAACAAGCCATATGAGTCGAAGTTTATCCGTTCCTTTTACCTTCGGGATAAAAGCGATATCTGTGGGCCCCTCGATGATTTGATGATGACAAATGGAAGTGCTCGGCCGGGCCAGGACTGATTTAATTTGTTCAATTTGTCAGTCGTCATAAATCGAAAATCGGGAAACAACAAATGGACAGAGAGAATGATTATAATCCATGTCTCAGTCCATACGATATCTAGAATGGAGGAATATATGATCCCTTATCTAATGGACAAGTCATTGACAAAGGTCAGAGTTCATCTACAAGGTCAGAGTTCGACAGAAGCTTTTAAGAGCTACGATTGCCAGTTGGTTCCTGAAGTCATACGCAATAATAGTTTTAGACTTATCCAAGTGGGAGACTGTTGGATTAATGTCTAAGTCCATAACTATAATTGGTAAGACTTGACCCGACCCGGCATGGTCCATTTGGGTTGCATACCATCATGCACTTGGATAGACTATAATGAGAGAAATAAGACACTTATGGTTATTAATATATTATAAGTTCTAGTATATTAATAATAAGAATAATAAGATTATTTAATTAGTATTGATCAAGAATTAATCTAGGATTAATTAAGTGATCAAAAGAAGACTAATTAAATATATGGGTTGATTGTGTAAATCATCCATACTTGTATAGTGGGCTAATGCTCCATGGATAATCAAGTTGGGCTAAAACCCATAGGATGGTCCATGGATGCTCCATGGTGTATTTGTACCCATGGATCATGGAAATGAAAGGCCATGTCAATTAGGGTTTACATGGTGTAACCCTAACTATATAAGCATCTTATTCTTGACCAAAATCGGACACTAGTGTGTGAAGTGAAAGGGCTAGCCGATTTCATGAGTTGTAGAATTCTCTCAAGTTATTCTAAGTGTTTTGGTGATTGTGATTCCATTTGAGGCTTCCACACTATTGGGGCTAGGCACTCAAGCTTCATGAAGACTTTCTACATCAAAGAGGTATGTATTCTATCTTGTTACACTCATTGTTTTGTATGCTAGATTAGGATTATACCTTGGAAGTTCTTATTTGCATGTATAATAGAGAAAACATAGATCCAATGTATTTAGGGTTGCATGTACACTTAGGAGTGTTAGAATGCTCAAAACCCAACAATAACATATAAGACAACATGTCGAGTTCAATCTACCATCAGGTTGGAACACCCTAGGACCAGTCAACCTCCGGTTCCATTCATCCTCATGATTGAATACCCCAGGTTGAAATGCCAATATACAACGGGTCCCCTTAGTCATCGAACTGGAATACCCTCAGACCCTCAGTATGATTCTGGCATGCCAACCGGCCTCAACTCGTATCTGAGATGCCCCGGGCCCTCAGTATGAGTCTGACATGCCGACCAGCCCTCAGCTCACATATGGGATGCTCCCAGGTTAGTTGGTTACAGCACAAAGCAGTACAACCTCAACCCAACACAATACGTCGACATATAATAAATAACAAACATATTTTACAGATAAATAATCATGCAGACAGAAATCACAGGTAGTCAGACAGATCTACCAGTCTATGCATATTAGCAACTAGCATATAATCATGCAGATCGCACCCAGACTCAACATATCAATGTATAGTAGGATATTAATCCAATGGGTCGTCCTTAGTTCCTTAGACCCATGACTATAGTGACGAAAACTCACCTCTCAATCTAGACAATAGATGATGAGGTCCCGACTTCGAATCACAGCTCTAACTGTCACTTAATCAACCAAATGACCAATTCTCAAACACAATCCAAAATACCCTTAAGTCAAAATTGGTCAACCCTAGTCAAAGTCAAAGTCAAAGTGAACGGCCATTAATGATAAATTTCTTTCCTCATGTCGTGACCAGGCCTTGCTCACGTCGTGACAGTCCACTCAGTCCGATTCCCACTCACCTCGGCCCAACCTAGTCAACTCGGTCAAAGAAACCACCTGAACTGGCATCACGACATGAGTACCCATTCTCATGTCATGAGCTCCAAGGATTCTAACAGAAGATGGGGATTCTTCGAATCTCACGTCGTGAGATCTTACATCTCACGTCATAAGCATAGTTTGAAGCTAAAAGTTGCCATTTTAAGCCCTTATTCCATTAAGACCTCATATCCATCTCATCCAAAAGTTAAAAGGGGACTCCTAAGGTCCATAAAAATGCTTCCTTTATGGCCATGCATGCACCAACATGATCCAACCCCTTTCTAGGTCAAGAGTGAAGAAATATGCTTCAAAATTTCATGCATGCCTCATATACCTCACGAACTTTCAAATTTGAGCAATATGATAGTCAAGGATCTCTTGGAATCCATAAAGTTGCTAACTTTATGGTTTTACCTCACTCAATCATGCAATAGCATGAATAAAATGGACAAAATCCTAGATCTACCCATAATATGCAATAAATTTGGAACCTTTGATACTTACAAAGGTCCAAAATCAGGAAGGGATGATGATGATGATGATACTTTGCCCAATGTACTACTAGAGTACTTCTTTCCTCTCCTTCTCTTCTTCTTCAAGCTAGAATGCACCAAAATGGTAAGGATCTTAAGGAGGAATATGATTAGGGTTTTTGGATGCTTAGAGAGTGAGAGAGGCTGAGGTGGGCGACCCTAGCCCTCTCATTCCCTTAAATATAAAAAAAACTTAGGGTTTTGGTCATCAGTCTCTCTCATGTTGTGAGCATTGGACTACTCATGTTGTGAGTCTTAAAATGATGCATGGCTCCAAATCACTGCTCGCAACGTGAGCAAGCATTCCTCATGTCGTGAGATGGTCCAATATTGAAACTTTTAACTTCACAATAATAATAATAATGTGCACCTGATCTGCGTGTTACATTTTAACATACCTATGAGCATATTCGATCCAAGGATCATTTTGAATGATGCATAGGAACTGAGATTGAAGTCAAATGATCATTCTTGATTCAAGAATTGTTGTTTTCTCACAATAATCTTCAATGAGAAAAGATCGCTCAATGGCCTCTAAGATATGAAAACCAGTCTAATGAAGAGGGATAGTTAAAAGATTTCCTCGATTAACGATGAAATATGGTAAACGATTATGTTGATGGTGGTGGAGAGATCGATCATGGCTGTTGTTGCTCTTAGCCTCTGTATCCCTAAGCACCTTTCAATTTTAGAATCGCACACATAAGAAAGGGGTAGGGTTTCATCCTATCTTGTGACGTCATAATCGCCGGCAAAGGGTGCCGGCTCCGACCTTCCTGTCTTTTATGATCGTCGGAGGTTTGGAATGGTAAAGAATACTTGTCGACTATGTTTTAAAGAGTATATAACTATGTTAAATGAGGTCAATTACCTTAATTAAAGGGAGAGTATTTATGGAATTACCAAAATTGATTAATTGATTAATATGCGAGATTACAATTTTACCCTAATTTAGGTTTTTAAAATAATTGGCTCACATTAATCCCTACATCCATAAATTATTTAGTTAGAATACTTAAACTCAAATCTCTCTCTCTCTCTCTCTCTCTCTCTCTCTATATATATATATATATATATATATATATATATATATATATATATATATATATATATATACACTAGGTGTAAAACTCGTGCGTCACACGAGTTGATTAAAAAAGAGATTTAATGTTAAAATGTAAACAATAAATATTTTTTAAAATAAAATTTTGAAATAAGAAATAAAGGAATGTATTAATTGCAATTTACTATCATATTTATTATATTTAATACTTTACATATATAAATATATAAATATTATGTGGCTTTTTAATTTGAAAATTTGAAAAACCTATGATCTGACATGTGGATATTATTTATTTCAAAAATATCACAAAATGACAAGTGTCAAAACTCATGAGAGATTGACATGTGGCAAAATAGATCTCTATTTATTATAGTTGATATATATATATATATATATATATATATATATATATATATATATATATATATATATATATATATAGTTTTGTTCTCTTTATTATTATTTCCTAGAAATAATAATTCTCGATATATTGGTAAATATTATTTTCATCAAATAATGTTTTTCCAATTATATACAAGTGTTGATATTTATTAATAATCAAAATTATACTAATAAATAATTACTTAGTGGTAACTTGCTATAAGGTGTAACCCTATATGATCATATGTTATTAGCAATCTCATTTATAATAACTCTTGGGCATACAAGATCTTATAACCATTATGTGCATATGAATCATTTAGAGTGTTTGTGTGGTTGTGGTATTTGGATTGGTTGGATCTTATAACCAACATGTGCATATGAATCATTTAGAGTGTTTGTGTGGTTGTGGTATTTGGATTAGTTGGAGTATTTTGATTTGAATCCACCGAAAAGAATATGAGAAAAGAGAAGGATGTTGATATGTTTGTAGTGTGAAATGTGTATGAAATGGTTGATATTTATATTTGTTACTATTATCTAAATTTTAAAAGTAATTTTATTTTTTTACATTCAATGGCTAAAAAAAAGACCAGTTTTTGACCGTTTGTAAGAAATCAACCTCATAGGTTGTAATCTCCCGTAATGCGCTCCACTCCACAAGACGATTGCACCCTCTAAGGGTGGTGTTCACGCGTAAAGAACCCGGACATCTCAGCCTCTTACTCATAAATATTTTCTCATACCAAAAGGCCTTATAATATCTCTAGTGTCTAGTAACAATATATTTGTATTTTTATAAATAATTATCATATGTAGCCTAAAATTTATAATATGTGATTTATTTATATTTACTCATAAGAATAAAAAATTATATTTATTACATATAATAGGGTGATACTTATACTTTTTTGTTAATTATAGGCTAATGTTGTTTATATTGGTAGCAATATTTAAGTATTATGATTTCATGAATACAAATATAAGTTTGTTGTTTTTATCTTTAAACAATAAAGTTTATGGTTATTGTAGTAAAAAAACATTACTTATGGATAACAAAAGTATAAATATGTTGTCATAAATAAAAAATAAATTACACAGTGAATTTTGATAAAAAAAAAAAACACATAGCTATTTTGATAATAAACCCATAAAATATACAAATATTTAAACATGTATAGAGGTATATGCAATTTTTTATAAATAATGAAAAGATCTACAAAGATATGAAGCATTTTTGTAAGTAACAACGTATTCAATGATCCATACAGAAATATAAAACACTCCATCTATTACTATAGTACAGAAAATTAGAAATAAAATCTCCAAACTTTGTGGTTTAAACTTTTTGTGTGCATTTATGTGGTTGTGGTGTTTTGTTTGAAATCAACAAACAAGCTACTCTATTGTTGGCATTATTTGACATTCTCTTTCAGTAAAAAAAAATACTCTCTTTCTGTATTATTGGCATTTGACATTAATTTTGTTTGTAGACCTATCAACACCAAAGACGTTTTAAGCCATGCATTAGGCAGTTGTCCAACGTAGCCGACAGGAATACCAAGCTGCCTAAGACCATATCCAACCTGCCGGAAAAATAATGCAATAGCATCAAATTTTGTTTCAATATTTGGCGATGCATCTTATCCAACACTAAATCATTTTTGTATTTAGTTTTAAGAAATTAAATATCTTTTTATTTTTTCTTCATAGGCCTATCATTTTTAGACGTTGATAAGCGTAATAAAAATTTATTAATTCTATTAAATATAATATATATCGTAATCTTAAGTGTGTAAGAAGATGATAGAAAAAAAAATAAAAAGATATTTGACTTCTCTTTTTTTTATTAATTTCTTCAATAAAATGTCTTCACAATATAATAAAAATCATATATATATATATATATATATATATATATATATATATATATATATATATATATATATATATATAAACTAATGTGTGTCAGAATGCACAGATCTAAACCACTGGATGGAATAGAATCAGAGGTCATGATCTGAGGGTCTATGATACTAGAATAGGATAACATGTACTATATAATCACACGAATTTCAATATAAGGGCATTTTAGTTAATTAACTATATTTAAAAAAAAGAAATTTTCAGATTTTTAGGGATAACTAATTCCTTTATTTTTAAATATCTGAATATTTTAAATTAATTAAAATTTAAAAATCCGATTTTATTCTATCAGAATGATAGAATTCCAACCATAAACTAGTAAATATATTTTTCGATTTTATTCTGTCAGAATGACAGAATACCAATCATAAACTAGTAAATACATTATGAAAGAATACACAAAATTGATTCTTGAACTAATAATATACCAAATAATTACCTTGTATGATTGTGATTCATTGATTAATAACAACATTCTGAAAGAATATTTCTCTTTCTTTATTAATTTCTTCAATAAAATGTCTTCACAATATAATAAAAATCATATATATATATATATATATATATATATATATATATATATATATATATATATATATAGACTTACGTTATTTTGTTTTTACTAACTAATGTGTGTCAGAATGCACAGATCTAAACCACTGGATGGAATAGAATCAGAGGTCATGATCTGAGGGTCTATGATACTAGAATAGGATAACATGTACTATATAATCACACGAATTTCAATATAAGGGCATTTTAGTTAATTAACTATATTTAAAAAAAAGAAATTTTTAGATCTTTAGGGATAACTAATTCCTTTATTTTTAAATATCTGAATATTTTAAATTAATTAAAATTTAAAAATCCGATTTTATTCTATCAGAATGATAGAATTCCAACCATAAACTAGTAAATATATTTTTCGATTTTATTCTGTCAGAATGACAGAATACCAATCATAAACTAGTAAATACATTATGAAAGAATACACAAAATTGATTCTTGAACTAATAATATACCAAATAATTACCTTGTATGATTGTGATTCATTGATTAATAACAACATTCTGAAAGAATATTTCTCTTTCTTTATTAATTTCTTCAATAAAATGTCTTCACAATATAATAAAAATCATATATATATATATATATATATATATATATATATATATATATATATAGACTTACGTTATTTTGTTTTTACTAACTAATGTGTGTCAGAATGCACAGATCTAAACCACTGGATGGAATAGAATCAGAGGTCATGATCTGAGGGTCTATGATACTAGAATAGGATAACATGTACTATATAATCACACGAATTTCAATATAAGGGCATTTTAGTTAATTAACTATATTTTAAAAAAAAAATTCAGATTTTTAGGGATAACTAATTCCTTTATTTTTAAATATCTGAATATTTTAAATTAATTAAAATTTAAAAATCCTCAGAATGATAGAATTCCAACCATAAACTAGTAAATATATTTTTCGATTTTATTCTGTCAGAATGACAGAATACCAATCATAAACTAGTAAATACATTATGAAAGAATACACAAAATTGATTCTTGAACTAATAATATACCAAATAATTACCTTGTATGATTGTGATTCATTGATTAATAACAACATTCTGAAAGAATAACAAGTGTAATTCTTAAAAAGTAACAACATTCTTAAACAGTGAGTGTTTTCATTCTTTACTTCACTCTTCAAGCCTTTCCCATCAGGTCTTCAAGCCATTCTTCAAGCCATTTGTATCACAAATTCATTGTCAGATATTTTATAGTGATACACTTGTAACAATTGCACATTAAACATATAACTAATTAACTACAATTCTATCAGAATACAGCAATAATATTCTTACAGAATAAATTATTCTTGCAGAATGGTTTTGAATATTCTTAAAGAATTTTTATTATCAAGAATATACCTAATGAACAAAACATTTGAAATATAAATGCAGGAAAAGATCATGTTAACACAAAGATGTATTTTGAATGAATAACTACAAAGATGTATTTTATATCAGATGTATACCATTCTTCTAACCATCGATGGCTAATAAGTTTTATCCTCTTCATTTTCTTTGCAAGCAGGCACTTCTCCCTTATTAAATTGAAAATTAACAGTTTACACTTCCAACCATAACAGTATAGAACAGGACATACAAAATTACATAAACATGTGACAAGTAGGAACTGACTATGCCATCGAATTAACAAGTTTTTATTTCTTATAATTTACAAAAAAAAAAAATAACAATTAAGTGCATAAGCCAAAACTGGCTACGAGCAATCATATTTCTGCCTTCATATCAAATTATGTATAGCTTCTTTTTGCCTTCAGGTTAATAAAATATGCCTTTGTAATGATAAATTATGAAATAGAAACCATGGCTCATGAATTTCAAATTATGTCAAACAGAAAAAGGAATCAGAAAATTACCAAGTGAATAATGATTACCCAAAAATTGAGAAAGATATAGATGCATCGGCATTAAGGCTTGTCCTGACCTCACCGGTGATGCCACTGGGTTTGGTTTCCAAACAAGAATGATGAGAAGGTCTCATGGATTCTCATGGTAGTCGGTTTAAAAAATCAAGAATGGTGATTGTATATCAGAAGGAATGACAGTGGAGGAAAGTTTGTTTACAATTTCTATCTTGAACACCACCGATCAATTGTTCTAGGTCTGCCATTTATTTTGTGGGTTTGATTGTTGTTCTCGGAGAAAAAGAAAGTGGCGATGGCAACCTCAAAGAAGGAGGATCGCGCCGATGAAGGGCTGTAGTCGGCACTGGGAAATCGCCGATTTTCTTCCCTTTAGTGGTGATGTTCCAGGCAGGAAACGAAGGTGAATGTTGTTAGCAATTGTGATGAATTGTTTATGGGTTTCGGCAAAAGGGGTCGATGATATATAGGGTTTGAAAATTGATTTTACTAAATTAAAAGGATATTAAATGGTTTAAATATTTACTATAATTAGATATAACCAAGATTACTATCATACCCTTATATTAATTAATAATGATTTAATTTTTCTTAATTTCTGATTGGTGCATTTAGGCACACAATATTTGTTGGAAACATTTGAACCCCCCTCTCTCTCTCTCTCTCTTTATATATATATATATATATATATATATATATATATATATATATATATAGAGAGAGAGAGAGAGAGAGAGAGAATATTATAAAACATATTATCTTAAACTGTAATATCCCGGGTTTTCAGGTATTTTTCAAATCCCTCCTTGATTATTATCTTTGTCATTTCTAGTTATTGGGAATAGAAGGTTGTAGCCATGGGATGCCCTAATGGCAATTTTGGTAATTCTGGTCAAGAGGAGTACGATAAGCGTACATAACGGTACATTGAGCGTATTAGGGCGCACCCGAGTACGCAGGGCGTATACTTATGTACGCTGGGCATACTCATGTCTGGATGAAAACCCTAATATTTAGGGTTTGGGTGGTATATAAGTGTCCTTATATCTCATTTCTACCAACATTTTCAGCCTCCATATATTTGAGACGTTTTCCAAGACCCTAGCCTTGTGTGTATGAGTTTGAGTGTGTGTGAGGGTTCTTTGTGTTGAGAAAAAGAAGAAGAAGAAGAAGAAGAAGATATTCCTTGAAGAGCCTTGGCGTGGATTCAAGCTTTGGATGTGAGACCTTCATCTCCTTAGGAAGCTCCAGAAGGTAAAAACCTTTTACCTTTACTTTTATTTTCCCTTAGATCTTCCATGGAAAGTTTTATATGTGCTTAAGTCCCTTTTCTTGGTCTTGATGAGTTGAGCTACTCTAAGACCAAATGATTCGTCCTTTCTGGAGATTTAGGGTATTTTAGGTCATAAAAATGCTATCTTGGCCCATTTAGTAGTTGCATGCATGTTATAAAGGTATTAAGTGGTTAAGACAAGAAAGGGTTTTGAGTCTAGGGACTTATTGGGCATGCATAACCATAAAGTTGAAAACTTTATGGTTTAGGACACCTTTTTAGGTGTAGATCTTGTTTGGGATGTCTGGATGTGATGTATTAAGAACTTAATGGAGATTTGCATGACCACAACATACGTTGGGCGTACTAAGGCGAATGTCGGGCATAGGTGGTCAGCATTACACTTTGTGGTCAAGGTGGGTACGCTGAGCGTACAGCTGAGTACGCCCCGCGTACTCAGCATGTTAGGTTTAGCTACTTTGTATTGCAGGTATTGGGCAGTTTTGTGGTCTTTAATGCTTGGGGCCTAATGGACCATCTGGAAAAATGTGTTTTTGGACTAATTAGAGGACCGGATCTTTGGGTGAGGCCCAATAAGGGGTTCAGGCCATATTTTGAAAATTGGGCCAATAATGGGCCTTGAAATAGTTTGGCCTTTTGGATGTAAAATTTTGGACTTGGGCCTTGGCCCAATTAGAGAAATGGTAAATGGACAATTACCCTATGTATGGGGCCCTTAGTCAAGAGTGGTATTCTAATTGTTTATTGGGTGTTTGTTTATTGTGATTGTTCGAGATTTTCGCTGAGTCGGCAGTTAGAGGTTTCAGTTCAGTTCGACATTGTGAGGTGATTCTTCCTCACTATACTTTCAAGTAGAAGGCATCAAGTCCGACCCATTGGTTGATAACCTGATATTGCTAATATGATGAGTATGATATAGATGTGCATGCTAGTCTTGTTATGCTAGTATGGTAGATCTATAGGACTACCAATGAATTGCCTATTTATCTATTTATGATATTATCTGTTATATGTCGACATATTGTGTGGATAGGTTGATGTAGTACTGCTTTGTGTTGTAGCCAACAAACCCTGGAGTATGTTAGATATGAGATGAGGGCAAGGGAGGGCATGTCAGACTCATACTGAGGACTCATGAGCATTCCAGATACGAGCTGAGGGCCGGGCAGGGCATTCCAGACTCGTACTGAGGGCTTAGCGGTATTCACTCTGTAGACTGATCTGGTCGGGGAGCAAGTCAGACATAAGTTGTGGGCCCGTGGGGCAAGCCAGACTTATGTTGTGGGCTCAGGGGTAATCCAGTCTGTAAAGTTATGGACCCATTGCATGTTGTTATTATATTTGTGCTATTTGTTATGTATTGGTATTTTGGGGGAACTCACTAAGCTTTGAGCTTATAGTTTTTTATTGTGTTTCAGGTACCTCAATGGATCCCAGGAAGGCGAAGGTGTGATCATGCACCTCCTCATGTTTTTATTTTACGATTTTGGGACTTCTATGATGTGAAACTTATTTTGAAAACATTTTGTAAACAAATGTTGGTTTTTGAGTTGTTTAAAAAATTTTAAATTTTCATGAATTTTATGAATGTTACAAGTTGGTATCAGAGCCTTGGTTTGAGTGAATTGGAGGAACACTCGTGTGAATCCAGTCTCAAACTAAGGAAAAGATTTTCAAATGGTTTTCAAAATACTCAAGGAGGATGCTATGTGTACGATTAGCCGAAGCTAGTAAGTAGACCCCAAAATACCATGTTGTTTCCCTATATCCAAGCATTAGGGTTTGCATGAGCACATAGAATGTTCTTTTGGCTCAAACCCATCAGTATTGTGATATGTTAGAACAACATGCTAGTGATAGGCTAGGGATCTTCAGGAATTGCATGATAGAATTGCGTGATTATATGATACCTTATATCCTAGTACCTTTCTTTTATGGAATTGACATCATTACTGTAGTTGTTTAGTGTATGCATCATTGTTATATATAACTAAGATCTTATAGCTTGAGAATCTTTGGTTTGGCCTTATTTCATGTTCTTGTTTGATAAAGGGCTTAGTGTAGGATCAGATATTCGAATGCCTATATGGTCTAGTGTTATGTATGGCTAGCATACATGAGTGCTGCAGGGTTGGGGAAGTTTCATGGATGAGTCGTGTGGGGTCATCCGGCCAGTCGTGAGATGTTTAGCCTTTCCTCTAGGGAGTGAGGATTGAGTGTTTGATTATGTTTATGGGTATCGTTAGGGCATTGTGATGATCCTTCAGACAAATACGGGTAGGTGTGGAAGGTAGTATGGGCTCGTACTACTGAAAGCACAGGAACTATACATGTAGCAAGGAAGTCACAACCCCTAGGGCTTTGTTGGGAGTTGGTTCCCCATTATGATATGTGGATTATCTGATATCTTCTTGGTTTATTTTCAATATGGTGACTACGAGGCGAGTTGAGATCGGATCCGAGTCGAGATCAGGAGTTGGTAGACAGGGTGAGCCAGCATTGTCAAAGGACCGAGTCATGGAGATTATTCACGAGGAGGTGGTTGCTATTGTACGATTTCAGATTCCAGAGATGTTCGGGTCTATCAAGACCGCGATGATGGAGTTCTTTTGCGATCGCTATGCAGCCATTGCTGAGATGGCTGCTGTTGCAGCCTCTGCGGCCGTAGCGACTGCAGGTGTTGGGACAGGACGGGTCTTTCAATATTGAGACTTCGATAATACGAAGCCCCTGACTTTCGATGGATTTCAAGACCCAATTATAGCCATGAGGTGGCTATCTAATGTGGAGGGATGTTTCTTCACTTGTTCATGCCCTGCTGACCAGAAGGTCCGGTGCGCTCTGAACCTTCTGAGGTCAAGAGCGAAGGATTTGTGGAGACTCACTACTAGTTCTTATTTTGTGGAGCAGAGGGCTACTGTAACTTAAGAGTAATTTTTTGAGATGTTCCGCTCCAGATATGTTTCGCTGGTGGAGTGGGAGAGGTTAGCGCAGGAGTATCTGGATTTGGGATAGGGTTCTGAGACGGTGTCGGAGATCACCAAGGTGTTCACGGAGAGAGCTATGTTCTACCCTGATTTTGCTGCATTTGAGCAGGCTTAGATGACCTGTTACTTGAGCATGCTCAAGACGGAGATCAGGCAGTACCTTTCTACTCAGCACTACAATTCATTGTTGGAGATGCAGGAGACCGCCAGGCAGCGTAAGATTGAGATTGATCTGCAAACGAGAGAGCAGAGGTTGGCCTCGACGCAGTTGTAGCCTGCACCAAAGCGATTTAAGACCGCTGATGTCAGATATGGGGGCCAGAAGGGCCGCACTTGTGGCAAGTGCGGCAAGACACATGAGGGTTTTTGTCGGTCATCATTTGGGTGCCACAATTATGGTCGACAGGGTCACAATGCGAGGGATTGTTTCCAGCAGGCTCCAACACTCATTTCTAGGATTTGTTATCATTGCGACTAGGTTGGCCATATGAAAGGCCAACTATCCATCGCTCGTTTCCAGACCGGCGCAGGCTCTAACACCTGCTACATTGAGGATCATTGACAGGAATCAGGGCAGGGCAGAGCCCCGGAGGGCTCGAGGTCGCACTTTCCAGATTATTGTCGAGGATGCCAGGGCAGCACCGGATGTTGTGACTGGTATCTTTCTATCCCTTATCTTATTAATTATGTTTGTTTTATGCTCATATATCCGTACCTCTATTAGGTACGTTCTTGGTGAACTCCTTTCCTGATCTTGTATTGTTTGACTTGGGTGCGAGTCGGTCCTTTTTTCTCGGTCGTTTAGTTAGGAGTTTGCTTTTCCCATAGGGGAATTGGAGTGTCCATTGTGATTTTCTATCGCCAACGAACACAAGGTTTCTACTTCTTCGTTTTATCAGGGTTGCGTGCTGGAGATCCTCGGAGTATCCTTTCCAATCGATTTGATTCCTATTCTCATGGGGGATGTTTGCATGATTGTGGGTATGGATTGGCTGAGCCGTTTTGATGCCATGATCGACTGCGAGGGTCAGCATGTGGTAGTTCGAACCCTAAGTGAGGGAGAGCTGGTTATTTATACAAAAGGCACCAGGATGGGTTCTGGTTTTTGTTCGGTAGCCATGGCTCGGCAGTATATTCATCACGGTTGCGTGGGTTATTTGGCTTATGTAGTAGATACACGGGTTGGGGATCAGGTATCGGTTGTTGATTTTCCGGTTGTCAGAGAGTTCGCTGATGTATTCCCGGAGGAGTTACCCGGTGTGCCTTTTGAGAGGCCGGTTGAGTTCAGGATCGACCTTGTGCCAGGTGCGGCTCCTATTTCCAAGGCGTTGTACCGGTTGGCACCGCCTGAGATGCAGGAGTTATCATCTCAGCTACAGGAGCTACTAGGCAAGAAATTCATCCGTCTGAGCAGTTATTCGTGGGGAGCTTCGATTCTATTTGTCAAGAAGAAGGATGGTTCGCACCGGATGTGCATCGATTATAGGGAGTTGAGCAAGTTAACGGTGAAGAATCGTTATCCCCTTCTGCAGATTGATGATCTTTTTGATCAGCTACAGGGAGCATCTTGGTTCTCCAAGATAGACCTGAGGTCTGGGTACCATCAGGTCAGGGTGAGAGAGGAGGACATGGAGAAGACCACATTTTGGATTCGTTATGGGCATTACGAGTTCATAGTGATGCCTTTCGGGCTCACCAATGCGCTTGCGGTATTTATGGATTTGATGAATTGGGTATGCAATCTGATGCTCGATCGCTCAGTTATCGTGTTTATTGATGATATATTGGTGTATTCCAAGACCAGAGAGCAGCATGAGGAACATCTTCGCGAGCTTCTGGGGGTTTTGAGGAGAGAACGGCTTTATGCTAAGTTCTCGAAATGTGAGTTTTGGTTGCGAGAGGTCCAGTTCCTTGGACATCTCATTAAACTGGATGGGATTTTGGTCCATCCGGCCAAAATCGAGGCGGTGATGCAATGGGAGGTTCCGAAATCTCCCTCGGATATCAGGAGTTTCTTGGGTTTTGCAGGGTACTACCGGAGATTTATTCAGGCTTTCTCCAAGATTACGGTACCCCTCACTCGTCTGAAGAGGAATGGGGTAGATTTCTAGTGGGGCCCTGAGCAGCAGTCAGCATTTGATACCCTTCGACAGAGACTTTGCGAGGCCCCAGTTTTGACCCTCCCTAAGGAGTTGAGGATTTTGTGGTTTTTTATGATGCGTCCATCACCGGGTTGGGGGCGGTCCTCATGCAGAGAGGACGAGTGATAGCTTATGCTTCGCGGCAACTAAAGCCGCATTAGACGAGATATCCCACGTATTGTCTTGAGTCGGGGGGCAATGGTTTTCGCCCTCAAGATTTGGAGGTATTACCTTTATGGGGTCCGCTGTACTATCTACACGGATCACAAGAGTGTGAGGCATAGTATGGATCAGTAGAACCTGAACATGAGGCAACGCAGGTGGCTGGACGTAGTCAAGGAATATAACTGCAAGATCCTTAACTATCCAAGTAAATCAACTGTGGTCGCGGATGCACTGAGCTGCAATTCGGTTGGATCTTTTGTTCCGGTGTCATGTATGAGGATATCTATGGATTCTCCGCTTGTGCGTTTGATTAGGGAGGCTTAGTATGAGGGTGTTAGAGAGGAGAATTGGAAGATTAAGAGTATTAGGGGTGAGATTACCAGATTTGTTCTGGACGGTCATGGTTTGTTGACCTGTTATGGTCGGGTTTGGGTTCCAATGTCTGGTGGGGTCAGACACATTGTGTTGGAGGAGACTTATAAGTCTCGCTTTTCTATCCATCCGGGGGCCACTAAGATGTATCGGGATCCAAGGTTGAGTTATTGGTGGTTGTAACGCCCGCAGATCCGGGCTAGTCAATTTAGAGACAATAAGCATCAAAAATGAGTTTTTGATGGAAGATTATTTAGAAGGATTAATCTTAACCAAGTTTCAGTATATGTTACGAGGGTACAGTACATATAAAGAACGCCGAAATCCGGGTTATAACGAAGAAGTTATGATTCGTCGAAGTTTTTCGGCAAAACCGGCATGACACCGGGAGACGTAAATAGTGAATTTACGATAGATGACTTTTTAGCCTTAGTAATCTAAACAAAATTCGTAGAATATGCTAAACTGAGAGCGTCCATAAAAAGAACGCCCAAATCTGACTTCGTATGAGGAAGTTATGAATTTCCTAACATTTGGCATAGCAGTGCACGACCCGAAACTCGAATTTTAGTTCGAGCGGTTTTTGGCCTACGCGACCTAAATGAGAGTTCAATATCTCATTAATAGGAACTCAACGGTAAAAATACAGACGAAAACGGAGTCCATATGTAGAAGTTATGAATTTTACGCGGACATTTAACAGTATAATCTCCTCCTACTGTTAAATTTAAGATCGGTCGAGAATTAGCCGACGGAGTGTGACATCCCCATTTTCACGGCCAGAAAAGACCGATTATTGTTTATGCTTTATAAAAAAAATCAGAGTATCTCTTTTAATAAAACGTTGCAGCATTTGTTCCTAGAAAAACATGATAATTTCATTATCAAATCATTTCCGAAGAAATGTATTTTTATTCATTTTAAAACATTTGGGATGTCATCGTCAATATAGAAACATAAGCATAAACAGAACTTATATTTGTTTACACTAGTGATCTATATCTCCTTAATCTCTCAGTGTAATATAACTTCACATTGTCACCTGTGATACAAGTAAACTGAGTGGGTCAGGTTGGGAAACCTGATGAGTACATAGGGTTTTCAACCCACAATAATATAATTATTATGTTTAATCATCAAACAATTAACCCAATTACCCATCTCCATTATCTTCTTTATTCCTAAGTACCTTCCCCAAGGATTTATCCTAAGGTTCGTCTCCTACATCATATTTACCTCTCATCTCCTTACATCGCATTTCCTTATATCTTTGTTCCTAAGGACTCTCCCTAAGGATCATCACCTACATCGCATAGACAGTATTGATTCAGGGATTACTCCCTCGTTACGTGCCCAACAAGGGTTAGGGCATCATCGCATGAATACGCAGTTACAACATCGCCTGAACTCGTAATTCATAGCAAGGGGTTAGAGTGTCATCGCATGAATACGTAGTTACAACATCGCTTGAACTCGTAATTCATAGTAAGGGGTTAGAGTATCATCGCATGAATACATAGTTACAACATTGCCTGAACTCGTAAATCGTAGTAAGGGGTTAGAGTATCATCGCATGAATACGTAGTTACAACATCGCCGAAACAAGTAATTCATCACCTACAGGTTATGAGCCTGCTGGTTTTTCCACGGGGTTGTCTAGAATAGTCCGTGGTCGCCATCTATACTCTAGTAGATGACTACATCTCTAAATTGTCGGACAAGGTTATAGTATCTTTCATCCTACATCACCGATTCATCATCAGCTTCCTATCATCACCTACCTTTCATCATTTTATTTCATCACACACCAACTATTTCATCTACCCATGTTTTATCCCAACATATTTGTACATATAAAATAAATATATATTTAAATCATTTAAAACATGTATAAAATCATTCATCCATCATAGACAGCAAGTATTCAGATAATATGCACACATAGCACATAATTTATATAAAATACTTCATATCTATGTGTAAGATGAAATGGACCATGCACTCACTTGATAAGGTGGTGACTCGGTAGTCGGACAGCGCTTCGTTTACTTTAAAATAATTTCCTTCGACGAAACCTAGTATTATTACCACTAAAGTTTAGTATATTATTCGCCGAGACTAATTAATAGTCTAGCTATTATTACTATTATATAAGCGTTAAACAATACTTATATAACCCATAATAATAGCCCAAGTACTTATTATAAGTTCCTAATAATGTTACTATAATTAAATAAAAACTATATTAAAAATAGCGTAGGCGTAGCTCACTTACAACGGGTTTTATAGAAAACTGGGTTTTGCTTGGAACAGCTTTCCCGAGCCGAAAATCTCTTCTTCTCGGAGCCGTCGAGCACTCTGGGGCTTCCGCCTCGTGATAGGGAGGTTCCCTAGGCTTTTCGGGGGGTTTCGGGGCTAGAGAGAGGTTCTAGAGAGAGTAAAGAGAAGAAAGAATGGGAAAGGTGTGAAGAAAATGAGGGTGGGAGAGGTTCTATTTATAGGGTGAAAATGGTTGAACTTGGTGCCATATGTCACCATCTAGTGGCAAGACTTGGGGAGAAAGCAATGGCCAAGATTGTGCCATATCACCCATTTTCGCACAGCACACTTCCGACTTCTAAAATCCGTAACTTTCACATACGGCCTCCATTTTTGACGTTCTTTATATCCACGCGTAGGTAAAAATAAGATCTACAACTTTTATTTTGACTCCGTCAGCTAATTCTCGACCGATCTTAAATTTAACAGTACGAGGAGATTATACTGTTAAATGTCCGCGTAAAATTCATAATTTCTACATACAGACTCCGTTTTCGTCTATCTTTTTACTGATGAGTTCCTATTAATGAGATCTTCAACTTTCATTTAGGTCGCATAGGCCAAAAACCACTCGAACTAAAATTCGAGTTTCAGGCCATAACTTCCTCATACGGACTCAGATTTGGGCGTTCTTTTTATGGACGCTCTTAGAATATCATATTCTACGACTTTTGTTTAGATTACTAAGGCTAAAAAGTCATCTACCGTAAATTCACTATTTACATCTCCAGGTGTCGTGCCGGTTTGGCCGTAAAACTTCGACAAGCCATAACTTCTTTATTATAACTCAGATTTCGGCGTTCTTTATATGTACAGAACCCTTGTAACATATACTAAAACTTGGTTATGATTAATCCTTCTAAATAATATTCCATCAAAAACTCATTTTTGATGCTCATCGTCTCTAAATTGACTAGCCCGGATTTGCGGGTGTTACACGGATTCTAAATGAAAGTTTTAGATCTTGTTTTTACCTACGCGCGGATATAAAGAATGTCGAGAGTAGAGCTCGTATGTTAAAGATATGGACGAAACTTGGTCCCTACTTTTCGAGCGCGATAAATTCGATACTGTTTTGTAAATCTGAGATAGAATGAGAATTAGTTGACGGTGTCTAAATGAAAGTTGTAGTACTTGTAAATACCAATGTGTGGATATAAAGAACATCAAAAATGGATTTCATATGAATGAGTTACAAATTATAATAGCATATTTATGTATTAAAATAAAGTATAAATCATATATACGTACACACATATATATATATATACAAATGTATATAACATTAGAAAGGTATCGACGATGCGGTTATTATAAGACTAGTGTTGAGTAGTTTCAACATTAGTATGGTTTAAAATAGTGTTATGAAGGGGTGTTCAGTCGTTTATATAACTTTAAGGTCATTAAGTAATTATGGAGGGTAGTTTTTGTAAATTCAATTACTATAAATAAGAGGATTGGGCTCTCATATTTCTTGCACCATTCTCTTGATTCAAGAGTCTTTCTCTTCTTATCCCCCGAGCATTTTGGTCCCTCGTGATTCGACTTCTCTTTCTGTAGTTTGAGTATAGTAAGGTGAGCGCTGAAGCGTTGCACGAATATTTCTTAGAAAGATTCAGCGACGAAGTTCTGCCCCTGCAGAGTTCAACTCCTAGCTAAAACCCCATTGTAAGTAAGTTATGCTTACCCTATTTTAATATAGCTTATATTTAAAATTAGTATTGTTATTATGAACTTATAATAAATATTTGAGCTATTATTATATAAGTGTCATTATAATATCTTTTTAACTACTCGCGGTACGGGGAATCTGGTTAAAAGGGTCGCATAAGGTTGTTGGATTTTAGAAGTGCTATACGCCAAAATGGTCCTGCCCTTTGGTGTTTTATGTCTGGCTCCTGTCTGTACATAGTGGTTGGAAAGTACTATTTAAACGCTTATATAATAATAATAACACTAATAATTAGTCACGGTAAATATTAGACTAAAATCTAGCGGTAATAATACAAGGTTTCGTCGAAGGAAATTATTTTAAAGTAAACGAAGTGTTGTCCGAGTACCGAGTCACCACCTTATCAAGTGAGTGCATGGTATCTTTCATCTTACACATAGATATGAAGTATTTTATATAAATTACGTGCTATGTGTGCATATTATCTGAATACTTGCTGTCTATGATGGATGAATGATTTTATACATGTTTTAAATGATTTAAATATATATATTTATTTTATATCTACAAATATGTTGGGATAAAACATGGGTAGAAGAAATAGTTGGTGTTTGATGAAATAAAATGATGAGAGATAGGTGATGATAGGAAGGTGATGATAATTAGGTGATAGATAGGTGATCGTGAATCGGTGATGTAGGATGAAAGATACTATAACCTTGTCCGACAATTTGGAGATGTAGTCATCTACCAGAATATAGATGGCGACCACGGACTATTATAGACAACCTCTTGGAAACACCATCAGGCTCACAACCTGTAGGTGATGAATTACGAGTTCAGGCGATATGGTAACTACGTATTCATGTGATGATACTCTAACCCTTACTATGAATTACGAGTTCAGGCGATGTTGTAACTACGTATTCATGCGATGATACCCTAACCCTTACTAGGCATGTATGGAGAGAGTAATCCTCAAATCATTGTTGTCTATGGGATGTAGGAGATGATTCTTAGGAAATGTCCATAGGAACGAACATATAAGGAAATACGATGTAAAGAGATGAGTGGTAAATACGATATAGGAGATGACCCTTAAGATAGTTCTTTAGGGAATATTAAATGAAGAAAATGGGGATGGGTAATCGGGTTAATTGTTTGACATGTATTATGTGAAGAAACAAATTAACTATATTATTATGGGTTGAAAACCCTATGTAATCACCAGGTTTCCCAACCTGACCCACTCAGTTTAATTGTATCACGGGTGTCAATATAAAGCCACACTACACTGAGAGATTAAAGAGATGTAAATAACTAGTGATAATGAATGTAAGTTCTGTTTATGCTTATGTTTCTGTATTGACGATGACATTCCAAATGTTTTAAAATGAATAAAAATACTTTTATTCGGAAATGCTTTGATAACATATTTATCATATTTTACTGGGAACAAATTCCACAACATTTTTATTAAAGGAGGTGCTTTGATGTCAGGGGCTCGAGTGATGGGTGGTGTCGGTGCTCCAAAACTACAAGCATGGTGCCCTATTTTTAGGCAATTGCAACATTGCATCTCATGGCAAGCCGCATGATGATGAAAACTACACTTATCACACTTCGGAAGTTTTCCCTCGTATGGTCTGCTCGGTACGGGGATGGCAGGGGTTTCCACTCGTTGTTGTTGCGTGGCAAGTTTTTGGGGTTGCTTGCATTCTTTCTGGGCTTGGCGCTTTCGTTTCTTGTTCTCTGCTTTTCGGCTTTGCGAGCCTGCGATTGTTACTGTTTGATGACTTCCTGGATTGATACTGCAATTGGGATTTTCAACCCCTTCGTTAGCATTAATTTCACTGATAGCGCTTCGATGTGCAAGGGCAGCTGTCACAGCAGCAATCACAGCAGCTGTAACTGCGGTTTGAAAAGTAGCGGCGTCCATAGGAAAAGCGGGGGTTTCGTTGTTCGGCTGACTGTTTCCGGATGACGACATGATTATGTAACACGGAAGATAAGGATTTTGTGAGCGATTCTAGTTGACCGTAGATGTACTTCGATTGCTCAAGTAAAGAGTAAGAGTATGTCCTCGAAAGTTTGACCTACATCCCTATTATGTAGTCTGAGTACGGATTGGAAGTATGTTTGCAAAGGTTCGCCCTACATCCCTATGATGCAGTCCTAGTAAAGAACGGAAGTATGTTCGTAGTATGGTCTTATGACACTTGACGTTTAAAACAGGGTACCAGCGTCTGGTAAATAACATGATCCAATCCTTGAAGAAGAATTGGGAATTATCCCTGACCTAGAACACCCTAGTTCAGTAACTCAACTAGAGTGGGTTTCAAATAGACTCCCATGATAGCATGATGAAAGTATTTGAATAAAGAATGACATAGAAGTTAGCCGACTGTCAATATTTGTGATATTCATGACGTAAAATTTCGGTAAAAATGACCTTGTAAAAGGTCTTACATCATATCCAGAGTAGAAAGTCCTTGACAGCATAAAGACCTAACTAAAGTACTTACAGTACAAGATAGTTTCATAGAAAATGCCACATCGGGCATAGACAGAAAAACGATTCCTTTTAACAAGGAAAACAAAGTAAGGCATCTACTATTCGCGACGGTCATCCCTCTGGTGAACTCTCAGCTCAGCTAGTTGGCGCTCCATATCAAGTAGGTGTCTTTCGTACACCCTCTGGCGTACTCAGAGTTCTATGACTTCGGCCCATGATTCAGCCAGTGCTTGCAGCAAGGCTTCATGGTCTCTCTCGGATCTCTCGCGAGCATCTTCCAACCGAATGGTGCGGAGGGTATGCATTCTCGCATTAGCGACGACTTTTGTGATCTGATGTAGGGTTGTCCTGCCTTGAATCTCATTTTGAGCAACTCCGCAGACCAGGATTGGCAAGATTCTGTCTGCTGAGCCCCCATTGCTCAGGTCATAAAAGCTTCGGTCACCATTAAATGGCATGGGCTGATCTTGTCCTTGGCTCCATGTTTCCAAGCATTCCACCTATGGAGGCGTCGGGCCATGAAAAGTCGGACGAGGGTTAGGATTTGGAAAGGGAGCTGCCTGAGGTAGGTTCTCAACCTCGGGTTTGGAGTTAGCACCATCCGAAAGGTCTTCACCATGGTGATCATTCAAAGGGATCGGATGATCATTCTCTGGTTCTTCCCCAAACCATCCAGCAATGACCTCATTCGGAAGGTACGGGTTGCCGTGGGGATGGAGTCCAGCCATGTTATCTACGCGAGAATTGGGGTAAGAAAACAATTATTAGATGAATTATCTAGATAATTATTTAGAAAAATCTTCATTAGTTACATCACTTTTGTGAAGTGCATACCAGTTATATGTAATCACTATAGGATAGTCCTTCGAATAAGTGACCTTAACTCCAAATTCACGAAGAATAGGGGTAAAGCAAAATTTTCACAGATTCTAAGTCTACAACGTCCTTGTTACATATAGCTTTAGTGTATCCACTTAGCAACTATCAACTTAGTAATGAAGATCCTTTTTAGTTCTCAAGTATAAAGTACTTATAGTAACACCAAATACCCCTATAGTATTTTAGGTTTATGTTCTATTGTTCTCATTGTGGTATTGCTGGTAAGTAGGGATGAGCATTAGAACCGCCGGAACCGGAACCGGACCGGAACCGGAACCGGAATTGGTAATAGGTCCGGTTACCGGTTCTCCATTTTTATCAAAACCGGTCCCGGTTCTAAGAAACGGAACCGGTTTGACATTTTTTTCATTTTTTAAAATGTGTATAACTCGCTCATATGAAGTCGAAATTATTTGATTTTTTTTCCAACATGTAATTTGGAGTTTGTAATTCATTTTTGACGGTATAAACATATGTTTTGGTTAGATATTGAATCAGACACATGCCCCGAAAGAAAGCATATCGATGTTGCGTTTTTTTATTTCAGCATTATTTTTTTGTTTTTTTTAATATGTCCCATTTTTTAAATGTGTATAACTCATTCGTACGACGTCGAAATCACTTAATTTTTTTCCAGCATGTAATTTGATGTTTGTAGTTCATTTTAGACTATAAAAACACATATTTTGGTTAGATATTGAATCAGTTACAGACCCCGGAAGACAACATATCAATGCTGCGCTTTTTCTGTTTCAGGATTTTTTTTTATTTTTTTGGAATCTGTCTCCGCTTTTAAAATGCGCATAACTCACTCATATGAAGTCGGAATTACTTGATTCTTTTTTCATCATGTAATTTAGTGTTTGTACTTCAATTTAGAATGTAAAAGTCATAATTTGGTTAAATATTGAATCATTTACAAGCTCCAGAAGATCGCATATAATCTATAGTATTTCAACCGGTTCTACTTTGGAAAATAACCGTAAAACCGGGACCGGAACCGGAACCGGCGCTAGAACCGGCGGTCCGGTTCCCGGTTCTTATAATATACGAAAACCGGTTCCGGTTCCGAACCGGTCTGGTTCCAAAGCTCATCCCTACTGGTAAGATTTTAGACTTGTTGCACCCACACAACTACACTTAGGCACATGCTAGTCAACCCTCGGATAATATAGTTGATCATGCTATATCTTCCCAGTTTTGACTATATGTCTCTAAGTCCACTTGTGTTGCCCAACAATCTTAATTCATTTGTACTGTCCTAGTGACATTGATTTTTAGTATGAATGCAGGCACGTATACTTAATTAAATATTTTATTATTTAAAGTATAAACTCTTGGTCAAAGTATTTTAATCCCATTGTATTTATAGTATGTATATCTTTTATGGGTTGATATACTCAATTCACTATAAACAATGCTCTGATACCAATATGTCACACCCCAAAACCGAGAACGGTGGAAACGTTCTAAGGCGGAGGGCGTCATGTATAGTATCACAACAATGTATAGTAGTAAACAAGCAACAACATCATCCATTGCATTAATAAAATAATTTTAATACAAGTGCTCTGACATGTTTAATAGATACTAAAGTATGAATCAAAAATGAAAGATGAGTCTTGAACGAGCTCCATCTTCTCTAAACCTTGCATCGATACCTGTCTACTGTTGCCTGAGGATACAAGTTATTTTGAAATAGAGTATCAGCTTTAAAGCTGGTGAGATCATAAGTATTTTAGTGTCTGTATTTGTACTAATGTATTTGTAAGAATGTATTTGTAAGACTGTATTTGTAAGTATGAGTATGTAAAAGTTTTGAATAACCTAGAAAACCCTATACTTCCTACTAAAAGTAGCCCTCTACCAAGGCATCTAGTATCTAACTGTATCTATTGTAAGAGTGTGTATTTTCCCCAATGTAACTATCAGTAACCTAAAATATAGTATTTACATTACCGTGCATCGTGTGAATGTTCACGAAGTGAATGTAATGGGGAAATAATAATGTACTGTAGTTTTATAATAAGTGACTACTGTTGTACTAATTACCTTAAACCAAATGAAAGTTAAAGTAACATGTGATCGGCCTGTATCCTGCTACCGAATCAATAGTAAAACGACGATGTAAGACGACGTAAGAAATGACATTTGGCACCCGTAGACTTGCAAGTCCCACTGTAGCGAGCAGCAAGGTGTAGGATGGTCAATCCAGTATAGATCTATACGCAAACTCATACGCTCCCCAATTAAGGAGATTCTGGATACAAAAACGGTCATGGCAGGTAGTGCCATGACCCATTTAATAGCTCGCATAACTGAATGTAATGTATATGTAATGTATGCTAGCTGTATTGTATGTTCTCCCTCTGTCTAGCCTGTATGTTCTCTCAGTATAGTATTGTAATGTATTGTGTGTACTAGATGTATTGTGTGTTCTCTCTATCTAGCAAGTATTGTAATGTTGTGTGTGTACTAGATGTATTGTGTGTTCTTTCTATCTAGCAGGTATTGTAATGTTCTGTGTGTACTAGCTGTATTGTGTGTTCTCTCTATCTAGCAAGTATTGACTCATGCATGAACTGACTCTTTGTATGATTCATTGTTCTAGTATTAGTATTTGCAAAACCCTAAACTACGCCTATTGTAGCTTACTAGTAATATGACTTGTATGTATGAACATGGAAGTATACCCTTGCTACCCAAGGGTATTGAATTGACTGGAAGAACCTTTATGACTATATATGTACACATGATATATAATTAATAGTTAAACGACCTTCGAACGGATACCCGATACCCTACCAGACCACATCCCAACGGGGAAAAGGAAATAAGGCGGGTTAGCCTTCCTAAGCCCTTCAAACATTACTTATATAACTACACATTTCTAGGAATGAAATTGAAAATATAAAATTATAAAAGAAGTTTTGTAAAACCTTTGAAGAGTATAAGAACTAAGAAATGGTGACTTGATGTCAGTTTGTAAAACAGTTTGAAAACAGTTTATTTGATAAGAACAGTTTAAAGTATAATAAATCCTTTGTTTTGGAAACACAATTGCAACAGAGTTTTGAAAAGAAACATTAAGTATGTAAGACAGTTTGATAAGGAGTTGTAAACTAGTAAAAATGTTTTGGAAATTCATTTGAAGTAAACTGTTTGGTAAAACTGCTAATAAATAGTAAATCTATTTGCATGCTAGTTATTAATCACATATGATTAATATAATAATTAGCATGATTCAACTTGTATCCCCCCCCTATAAATCATTTAAAAACATTTAAAACGGTTAATTAAGGGGTATGAACTCACCTGTAGTGAGTGGTACGGATGAACTGAAGATGTAGGATTGTTAGGTGTCAAGTGAAGTCTTGAACACACTCTATGATCCTAGTTAACATATAATATCACATATATGTATCCAATTAGTCTTTAAACAACTAAATAACAAAGTTAAGACATCCTAAGACATGTTAAACACTTTATATAAGTGTTATAAGTGCTAAGGAGTGCATCTAAGTGTTGTAGGACAAAGCTATCGAGCTTAGGGTTCAAGGGAACCCCTAATATGAGTTTACTCCCTAAAGACCATATTCCATTGAGTTTACGGTGGTAACCTCTTGAGTTTACGACCGTAAGCTCATAACCTCTTGACCATTTTTCGGTTTGAAGTCTTCTAAGTCATTTCAAGCATTCGTACTTCCTGTTTAGGCCTTAGGAAATGTTTTGTGGCATCAATACACTCTTAAAGGAGTTTACGGCCCATGGACCATTTCTCCATGAGTTTGCTGCCGTAAACTCCTATGGAACTAGGTTTTATGATGTTTTCAAGTCCTAAACACTTCAAGGTAAAGGTCTACGCTTGATTCAAGGCATAAGGAAAGAATTTGGGCCATTTATAATCACTTTGGGGTGTTTACGGTTTTGGGAGATCCCCAAACCGTAAACACATATAAATGAGGGATTTTGGTACTTTTTATGTGCTAAACACATCAAGGAAGGATTCTAAGTTAATACCCAAGGCGTAGGAAAGGATAAAGTACACTTTGGCACCTTTATTTGGGGTTCACGGTCCAAGAACTCCTTGGACTGTAAACACCATGATCTTGGTGTTCTTAGGACGATTTCTTGATGTATAGAAGTGTAACAAAGCTTGTAAGACTCTAGGATAGAAGCACTTACAAGTTAGAAGCTCAAAAAGGTCCAAAAGGCCAAGAACACAAGTGTGTGTTCTTGGTGTTCTTGGTGTAAATTGAAGATAAACCCTTTTGGAAGGATTTCACGGTTAGAAGTGTGTTAAAACACTAGATTAAGTCATAAAACAACTTCAGAAAGCTAGAAACACTTACTAGATCGAAGATCTCGAAGAAAACCAAGATGATACTTGAGAAAGTTTGGGAGTTTACTTTTGGATGGGTGGAAGAATGCTAAAAATGGCTAAGTGCCACTTTTATACCCCTCCCCTTTAGGGTTTACGGCCGTAAACACCAAGTTTAGGTCATAAACTCTAAACTTTTGATGTGTCAGGACTTTATTGTTGCACAATAAACCCTAGGGCATCCCCTCTCCTGATATCTCCTAAAGTGTTAATTCTAGAATACTCAAACTTATTCCAAAAAGTCTGAAATTTAACAGTAACTGTTCTGACTTCTATTGACTTGATATGTTATACAGAATGGAAATTTCGGGTTGTCACATCATCCCCCCGTTAGAAGGAATTTCGTCCCGAAATTAGAATTTTAAGTAAGGACGTAGGCATGAATAATCAAGCAAGGAGGTGGGAAAACTTCCTAATCGACTGGTTCTCGCGCTCATAAGTGAATTCGGGTCCCTGGTTGGCATCTCAGCGAACCTTCACTTAACGGGACACAACTATGAATCGTTTGCATGACCTCTCGTTCCATGGTCACTACAGTTTTTCCACGTAGGTGAGGCTCTTGTTGGACTCGATCTCTTCGAGTGGGATTTCAAGAGTCTCGTCAGATCGATACTTTTTATAACTTCGAGACGCGAAGGGTAGAATGTACGTTACTAAGCTCGCGGAGTAGGTCTAGTCTATGAGATACAGGAACGATTCGGGTAAGAACCTCGGAGGTCCTAACTATCTTGGATTTAGCTCTCCACGCTTTCAGAAGCGTATTCAAGCCATTCCCAGAGTGAGACTTCCTAAAGAATTTGGTCTCTCACTTGGAATTCCAAGGTTTCTTTTTTTTTTTCTTGTTTATGTTCCCAGTCAAGGGCCACCCTCTGCTGGGTCAAAGTCGTAAGGGTTTCTGTAATTCGTGAGGAGTTCTGAATGGACTCCGGACAGTAAGTCGGCGAGACCTAAAATTTGGCGAATTTCGTAAGCGTCTTCAGTGCCGACAATTTCTCAACGATTTTGATAAATTGACAGAGTACTCAAGAATTTCCGCATCACTAATAGTGTGTCTTAGGAACCTGACTCTTCAATTCCAAAACTCGTGTTTAGAGAACTTCGTGAAAAGTTTATTTGAGGGTAATCTTTCCATGGGTTCCTTCTTACTACGAGGGTAGATAAGTAAGTCATTACAAGGAGAATGACGAACTGCTCCAAGTAAGAATGGCGTACCCCGCCCATTAAGATCATGAATGCTATGGGCGTATTGGTCCTATCCGAGGGGTATCACTACGGACTCAAAGTGTCCGCATCGAGTTCATAAGGTAGTCTTCGGGACATCCTTCCCTAACACTCAAAATTGCTGATATTCGGATCTCGGTCCATTTCTGAAAGGTAATTCAACCGTGCAACCATCAACCGAGTTACAGTACCCAAGACTTACTACAAGACTATTGTTGCGAACAAGGTATACTACAAAAGACAAGTATACGCAGCACAGGGGTCCCTTAACTGACGGGATCCCGCAAAAGGTAACACTCGAGTCGCACCAATTTAAAACAGTTTATAAGTCTGTTACAATGATGAATTAGAAATACTAACGTTGAAGTGCTAACCCTCTATGTTAGTATTTCTAATTCATCTTTATTAGGGTGGAAGGCTTAGCATTGAAGTGCGGTGGGTTTGAGAACCCGCATGCCATTGTCTCTTTTTTTCCAAAAATATTCTATCTTTTTCATTTTTTCATTTGTGACTGGTCAATAATATTTTTTTTTATTTATCATAATAAATAACCAACTCATCTTTGTTAAACAATCATATATTCTTCAACTTCATTCCAACTCTTTCAATTCCATTCTTTTTTCTCTCTATAATTCCATTCCATACGTTTAAACAAAGTGAATAAAAACATCCGAAAATATAAGAATGAAAGAAAATATCTATGATTCATCTTCATCCAATGATGAACCTACCAAGGATAATTTGTTAGCGACATTATCTTGTACTACACAAGCTTTGCTTCATCATAATGTCAGTTCCTGCACGACCATTCATACGACCATTCATAGGAGAACCATAATCCATAGAGATGGTGAAGAGGTTGAACAATTGCTAACCATACATTACTTTGCGACTAATTCAACCTTTGCTAATGAGCAATTTCGCAGAAGGTTCCGGATGAGCAAAGATTTGTTTATACATATTCTTGTGTCATGAAGATGAATTATCCCTATTTTCAAACATGTGATGCAAGCCATCATAAAGTTTCAATGCACTACAAAAATACACATCAATAATATGCTAAATAGCGTACAAGCCCGTTTGATGAGTATTTGAATATGTAAAAAATAACTTCACGTGAAAGTCTTGAAAGCTTCTACTATGGTGTAGTCTAATCAGAGCCGGTCCAAACGTATATGGGGCCCCGGGCGAAAAGAAAAAAATGGCCCCCTAAAGAAAAATATAATAAAGATGAAAAAAAATTATCATTTATTATTAACTATAAACAAGTTCAATTAGCAATAACAAGCAAGCCAAACTATTTATCTTTTGAGCTAGTTTAAGTTTGAACCCCTTCGTCAGCATTGATTTCGCTGATAGCGCTTCGATGTGCAAGGACAGCTGTCACGGCAGCCATCACGGTAGCAGTAACTGCGGTTTGAAAAGTGGCGGCGTCCATAGGAAAAGCAGGGGTTTCGTTGTTCGGCTGACTGTTTCTGGATGACGACATGATTCTGTAACACGAATGATAAGGATTTTGTGAGCGATTCTAGTTGACCGTAGATGTACTTCAATTGCTCAAGTAAAGAGTAAGAGTATGTCCTCGAAAGTTTGACGTACATCCCTATGATGCCTTCCTAGTACGGATTGGAAGTATGTTTGCAAAGGTTCGCCCTATATCCCTATGATGCAGTCCTAGTAAAGAATGGAAGTATGTTCGTAGTATGGTCTTATGACGCTTGACGTCTAAAACAGGGTACCTTCGTCTGGTAAATAACATGATCCAATCCTTGAAGAAGAATTGCGAATTATCCCTGACCTAGAACACCCTAGTTCAGTAACTCAACTAGAGTGGGTTTCAAATAGACTCCCATGATAGCATGATGAAAGTATTTGAATAAAGAATGACATAGAAGTTAGCCGACTGTCAATATCTGTGATATTCATGACGTAAAAGTTCGGTAAAAATGACCTTGTAAAAGGTCTTACATCATATCCAGAGTAGAAAGTCCTTGACAGCATAAAGACCTAACTAAAGTACTTACAGTACAAGATAGTTTCATAGAAAATGCCACATCGGGCATAGACAGAAAAACGATTCCTTTTAATGAGGAAAATAAAGTAAGGCATCTACTATTCGCGACGGTCATCCCTCTGGTGAACTCTCAGCTCAGCTAGTTGGCGCTCCATATCAAGTAGGTGTCTTTCGTACACCCTCTGGCGTACTCAGAGTTCTATGACTTCGGCCCGTGATTCAGCTAGTGCTTGCAGCAAGGCTTCATGGTCTCTCTCGGATCTCTCGCGAGCATCTTCCAAACGAATGGTGCGGAGGGTATGCATTCTCGCATTGACGACGACTTCTGTGATCTGATGTAGGGTTGTCCTGCCTTGAATCTCATTTCAAGCAACTCCGCGGACCAGGATTGGCAAGATTCTGTCTGCTGAGCCCCCATTGCTCAGGTTATAAAAGCTTCGGTCACCATTAAATGGCATGGGCTGATCTTGTCCTTGGCTCCATGTTTCCAAGCATTCAACCCATGGAGGCGTCGGGCCATGAAAAGTCGGACGAGGGTTAGGATTTGGAAAGGGAGCTGCCTGAGGTATGTTCTCAACCTCGGGTTTGGAGTTAGCACCATCCGAAAGGTCTTCACCATGGTGATCATTCAAAGGGATCGGATGATCATTCTCTGGTTCTTCCCCAAACCATCCAGCAATGACCTCATTCGGAAGGTACAGGTTGTCGTGGGGATGGAGTCCAGCCATGTTATCTACGCGAGAATTGGGGTAAGAAAACAATTATTAGAAGAATTATCTAGATAATTATTTAGAAAAATCTTCATTAGTTACATCACTATTTGTGAAGTGCATACCAGTTATATGTAATCACTACAGGATAGGCCTTCGAATAAGTGACCTTAACTCCAAATTCACAAAGAATAAGGGTAAAGCAAAATTTTCACAGATTCTAAGTATACAACGTCCTTGTTACATATAGCTTTAGTGTATCCACTTAGCAACTATCAACTTAGTAATGAAGATCCTTTTTAGTTCTCAAGTATAAAGTACTTATAGTAACACCAAATACCCCTACAGTATTTTAGGTTTATGTTCTATTGTTCTCATTGTGGTATTGCTGGTAAGATTTTAGACTTGTTGCAACCACACAACTACACTTAGGCACATGCTAGTCAACCCTCGGATAATAAAGTTAATCATGCTATATCTTCCCAGTTTTGACTATATGTCTCTAAGTCCACTTGTGTTGCCCAATAATCGTAATTCTTTTGTACTGTCCTAGTGACACTGATTTTTAGTATGAATACAGGCACGTATACTTAATTAAATATTTTATTATTTAAAGTATAAACTCTTGGTCAAAGTATTTTAATCCCATTGTATTTATAGTCTGTATATCTTTTATGGGTTGATATACTCAATTCACTATAAACAATGCTCTGATACCAATCTGTCACACCCCAAAACCGAGAACGGCGGAAACGTTCTAGGGCGGAGGGCGTCATGTATAGTATCACAACAATGTATAGTAGTAAACAAGCAACAACATCATCCATTGCATTAATAAAATAATTTTAATACAAGTGCTCTGACATGTTTAATAGATACTAAAGTATGAATCAAAAATGAAAGATGAGTATTGAACAAGCTCCATCTTCTCTAAACCTTGCATCGGTACCTGTCTACTGTTGACCTGAGGATACAAGTTATTTTGAAATAGAGTATCAGCGTTAAAGCTGGTGAGATCATAAGTATTTTAGTGTCTGTATTTGTACTAATGTATTTGTACTAATGTATTTGTACTAATGTATTTGTAAGAATGTATTTGTAAGACTGTATTTGTAAGTATGAGTATGTAAAAGTTTTGAATAACCTAGAAAACCCTATACTTCCTACTAAAAGTAGCCCTCTACCAAGGCATCTAGTATCTAACTGTATCTATTGTAAGAGTGTGTATTTTCCCCAATCTAACTATCAGTAACCTAAAATATAGTATTTACATTACCGTGCATCGTGTGAATGTTCACGAAGTGAATGTAATGGGGAAATAATAATGTACTGTAGTTTTATAATAAGTGACTACTGTTGTACTAACTACCTTAAACCAAATGAAAGTTAAAGTAAGATGTGATCGGCCTGTATCCTGCTACCGAATCAATAGTAAAACGACAATGTAAGACGCCATAAGAAATGACATTTGGCACCCGTAGACTTGCAAGTCCCACTGTAGCGAGCAGCAAGGTGTAGGATGGTCAATCCAGTATAGATATATACGCAAACTGTTGGGTTGAAGATTCGTCTAAGTGTTGCGTCATTGGGCTCGGCTGTTAGTCCATTTGTTTTGTGCTCCGGTTTTGGGCCTGTCCAACCGTGAGCTTATTAGGTTTACTATATAAGTATATGTTTGCATGCATATTAGGAAAACGATAATAGAGAATACAACGATCATTACGATAACTCTACAGATTTCTTTATCGTTCTTGTAAACCTCCAACCCTCTACAGTTGATGTTCTTAATCGAGCTCTTCTGAGGGTTATCTTATAATCATTCGACACGTTTGATTCATTCTTGACTTGTTTTTATTTTCGTGTTCTTGCTGTTTAATCATTATTTACCTGTTTAAGATCTAATCGATCTTCAAGATTAAATTTTAATCTCATCAATTGGTATCAGAGCAGGAGGCTGTGTAATCGATACACTTCTTTTCTGTGAAAAAGGTCTCAATTAGGGTTTTTCCGCAATTACTGATATTTATTGAGCCGTCATCTCATTATTGACGTATCTTGATATTTATTGTTTTGCCCTAATCTGATTTATTACAAGTTTGATCTTTAAACAGGTTATTCAATCATTATGGATGAGTCGCAATCGAATCCCATCAATATTTCCAACAGCATTGGATCAACCACGAAGATTCCCATCCTATATACCCATGATTAGGAAGTCTGGGCGCATCACTTCGAAGACTACGTTATAGGATCTGAGGATAATGGATACCTCATATGGGAAGCAATCATTAATGGAACTTTTTCTCACTCTGCAACGTCAAGGATTATTAAAACTCAAAAGGAATATAATGATCTGCTGAAGGATGTCAAAGATATTGCACAAGATGAAAATGAAAAATTCCAGTGCAATATCAAGGCGTTAAGATTGATCAGATTCGCCCTTCAGTCTGACACTTTCAGGTTGGTAAGCTCATGCACAACGGCAAAGGAAGTTTGGGATAGACTTCGTGAACTGTACTCTACAGACGAGGATCTTGAACATTCTATACAAACCTTGCTCTTATCTGAGTTTGGAGAATTCAGGCAAGGAGCCGAAGAAACTGTGACCCAAACTTTCGATCGCTTCAATCATCTTCTTAGTAAGATGATCAGACATGACATCGAAAGGAAGCTTATCGAGCAGAAGGTTACATTTTTAAATGGTCTAAGGTCTGAGTGGAGAGCAATGGTGTCAACAGTTAAAGCCCATGAACAGTTTAAATCATATTCTTTGGCAAAACTGGTGGGTATTCTCAAGTCTCAGGAGAAGATTGTGTTGCAGGAAAGGAATGTTGTCTCAAGCCTAGGTTCGCTGGCCCTCCTGTCAAAAAGTAAAGCTGTGATGGAGGATAAAGACCTCAACTTGGAGGAGTATGACCTCACGTCTGAGGATTATGCTATGATGGTGTCCAACCCCAAAAGGTTCATTAAAAAGAGATTCCCCAGCAACAAAAACCGAAACTGGCAGGGGAGTTATAGTTCAGAAAAGGTTAACAATGAACCGAAGGTTGAAGAGTCCAAGAAGGAACCGAAGGTAGATGGTGATTCTGGAGTAAGCTGTTACTACTGTGGAGGGAAAAACCACTATGCTAAGGATTGCGTCCTCAAAAAGATGGCTGAAAAAGATGAGGAAAAGGATGAGGAAGCTTTGCTGCAAAAAAAGCTTGATGAGATGAGGAAGAAGAAATATACCGCTAACCCTTCCATGAATGCTCTAATTGTGCAGGGTTCGGTTGCTGATGACGAGTTCGGTGGCGTGGAAGTATGGTCAACCGACTCTGAAGATGATGAAGTGAGGAAGCCTTCTCATGGAAAGGCTTGTGTGGCAAAGGAGGAGAGCAGTGGAGGAAGGTGATTTATGGTGTCCGAAGTATCTCAGATGAGGGGATACAACACTGATGGTGGAAGCAATGAACCAAAGGAGCAGCAGGATATGTGCTTTACGGCCAAATCGCTCAGCGTGCAGTTCAACGAACTCGATGAACTGATCAAGAAAGTACAATCGGTTTTTGTTTCATTTAAAGTACCACAAAGCTCATATGAAAAAGAACTAAAAAATGTTAATTCACGAATTTCTCATCTAAATAGTAGTTTAACTCAAACTCGAGTCACCAATTCTAACCTAACTGATCAATTAAGCAGGGTGTCTTCGAAGAGTGAGGAGCGGCGCATGTGGATCGAGTTGAAGGAGTCAGAATTAGTTAAAATAAAAGATGAAAACATTTATTTACAAAGAGACAATTTGAAGTTGTTAAAACAGCGAAATGTTTTTTGTTTAATTGCAAAACGTCTTTACACTAATATTACTCAGCTTCACTTGGACTGTGAGATAGGACAAAAGATTCATCGCATGATTTTGCCCATCCTTAAGTTTAAGGAGGATGAAATTGATGCTGAAGCTTATAATTGTGAGAGTGTGATATCATCTGATGACGTCAATCCGACCTATATGTATGGACTGGACAAAATAGAATCTTTCATTAACTCCAAGGACCATAAGGACATGCTTAAAAACCTTTTGGATGAAAATGATAGACTTAAACTGAGAACCGAAACCATACAAAAATTTGACTCTTTAAACGCCAACTTGAGCTCAGAAAACAAAATTGGTATTGAAAATGCATCTGAGCTTAATGAGGATGACAACATGAGTGAAATTTCAGTAGAGGACACGGTTGACTGCTCAGAATTTGTGAAAAGCGAACCTGAAAACCACAAGAATCTAATTTCAGAAAATTCAGTGGAGTTCGCTCGATTGTCCCAACAAAAGTCCCCGATCTTAGCAGAAAAAGTGGTTGTATATCAAAAGGTTAGGACCACTCCAAATCAAGTGTACAAGGTCACCGGAGTAACCGAACATCAGACCGCTGAACTCACAACAATTGTAAACGAAGACAATGCTGATGGCTGTGATGAGTTCTTCTGGTCAGCTCCAATCGATAATGCAGATGAAACGGTAGGCTTATCAGAAAGGACCTCTTGGATAAGTAAAGGTAGATACATACCAGAACCCTTGAACAAGCCAGATAATTTCGATGTGCCAAGTACCAGTGGTACGAAAGACATTCCTCAAGAAAATGGAAGTTCGGCAAAAGAAGACGTTCCTTCTAGTTCCTCAGTTCAAAGTGAAACTCCCACAGTTCAAAGTGAACCAGCCAAAGAGAAATCGAAAATGAAAGCCAATATCCATCATCAACCGAAGCAGATGAGGAATCAAAAACGTCAAAGGAACCAGAGATACAAGAAGAATCTTTCTGAAAGGAAACAATTCTGGCAATCCCAGAATGCATATTTCTCACATCAAGACAAGAATCTGAAGTTTGAGAATAATCCTGTTATAAGGCACGAGAGCCATAACAACCGAAAGCCAAGGTTTGGTTCGGAAAAGAATACCAACCGAAAGCAAAGGTTCGGTTCAGAGAATGATTCCAACCAAAAGCAAAGGTTCGGTTCTGAAATCAAAAGAGATCAAAACTCTAAGGTCAGTCCCACCAATGATCAAAAGCAAAAGGATCACCTAGAGTCTCCAGCCAAGAAGTCATCTCAATCTAATCCCACTCCTTCTCACTCATCTAATTCTTCTAATTCTTCCAATTCATCTCCATCTCACTCAAAAGTTCATTCTGTTCGTTCTCAAAAATCTCATTCGTCACTTGAACAAAAATGCAAACAGAAGGTTTCTGCATCCAAACTAGAGTCTAAACCGAACGCACCTAATCCTAATAAAATCAAAGTTTTTACCATCAAAAAGAACGATGAAGCAACACTAATAAAACGAACATATCTTGTTGACATCTCTCTTACTATTCTTGTTCCTATGAAAGGCTCACGTGGACCCAAGAAACTTTGGGTTCCTAAATCTGCTTGATTTTTGCAGGTTATAAGTGACGAGCAGTTTGACGAAGAATGGTACATCGATAGTGGCTGCTCGCGTCACATGACAGGGAGGAAAGAAGAACTCAGGGAATACAGGTCTCTTACAAATGGTGGCAACGTCAAGTTTGGAAATAACTCCTTCGGCATCATAAAGGGATACGGAATGATTACCAATGGTGATTTCACTATAAGGAAGGTGGCATACGTGGAAGGACTACAACACAACCTCATCAGTGTATCTGAGCTTGTTGGACGTACAGGTCTCAAAGTCTCATTCGACGATGAAGGTTCTGAAATTATTGAGAAGAAGACGAAGAAAGTAATTCTCAAATCAGAGCGTAAGGGTGAAATGTTTCCTCTAAACCTCAAACCCATCAAAGGAAACCCAGCTATATGCCTGTTATCAAAAGCACAATCTGACGAAAGCTGGTTGTGGCACCGAAGACTCTCACATCTCAACTTTAAAGATATCAACAAACTTGTCACTGAAGGTCATGTACGAGGTCTTCCATTGCTCAAGTTCGACAGAGATCATTTGTGTGCTGCATGTGAAATGGGGAAGCAGAGTCGTCAAAGTCATCCATCTATAATTAACACTAAAGTTGTTGAACCACTCGAATTACTTCATATTGATTTATGTGGTCCATCATCTATCGAAAGCATCGGTGGTAGCAAGTATATTCTTGTTATTGTTGATGACTTTTCGCGGTTTACATGGGTGTTCTTTCTAAAGCTCAAATCTGAAGCGACTCATAAGCTGAAAGTGTTCATCAAGCAGATTGAGGTTCAGCTCAAGAAAGTCGTTCGCAACATCAGGAGCGACAATGGTCTGGAATTCAAAAATAGAGAATTTGAAGAATTTCTGGCAGAAAAGGGAATAAGTCACAACTTCTCAGCTCCCTACACACCTCAACAGAACGGAATTGTCGAAAGACGAAACCGATCTTTGTGTGAAGCTGCCCGAACAATGCTAAGTTTCGCTTCCTTACCTCTTTATTTTTGGGCTGATGTTATTTCTGCTGCTTGTTTTACACAGAACAGGTCATATCTCAACAAGCGATTCAAGCTCACACCTTATGAGATTCTCAACAACAGGAAACCCAATGTGAAATTTTTCCACGTGTTCGGCTCACGGTGTTTCATCTTTAACTCTAAAGAACACCGCAACAAGTTTGATGTCAAAGCCGACGAGGGAATCTTTCTGGGCTACTCTCTCACTTCCAAAGCATACAGAGTTCTAAACAAGCGTTCGAGAAAAATCGAAGAGACTTATTACGTGACTTTTGACGATAGCTATGTCAAACAGCTCCAGGCCAAAAAGGACACAACTGGGGAAATCTTTCCTCAAACTGGCCAAGTCACAGTCTCGATCGCTAATCTATTCGAGAAATTCATGGAGCTATTTGACGAACCAGAGAAAGCTACTCTCTCAGAAGCAGGCGCAGCAGACAACAAGGTAGACCATATGAAGCAAATTGTCGAAGAAGCTGCCAGGAGAATGAACGAAGGAGGATCGAATTCTGACGAAACTCCATCAAACGATGCTTCAGTCGAGGGGGAGCCAAGTTCACATGTTGAGGGGGAGCCAAACTCTCCAATTGCAACCGAAAGTACTTCTCCAACCGAAAGTGCTTCACCAACCGAAGGTACATCAACGCCTGAATACCAAGCACCACAAGAAACCTCTGAACCTCAAGTTTCTCAAAGCATTCCAGAAAGCTCATCTATCGAGGGGGAGCAAGCTGATATGTCACTCGACTACGAAAGCCAATCCGAGCCAGAAGAAATGATCAACGCTGAACTGGACCCAACCTTTGATCCAAACTACCCTCCTCTTACCAAATGGACCAGAGATCATCCCATCTCTCAAGTTGTTGGTGATGTTTCTGAAAAGGTTCTAACCCGATCACAACTGAAGGCAAAACAGACATCCTTATTTTCCAAAGTTGAGTTTTGTATGTTTAACTCATTCGTTTCAAAAGTTGAACCGAAGACAGTTAACACTGCCCTCGATCACTCCGATTGGGTTCAAGCGATGCAAGACGAACTGAACGAATTCGAAAGGAACAAAGTCTGGCATCTCATTCCAACTCCTCCAGATGCCTCAGTTTTTGGTCTCAAATGGGTTTTTAGGAATAAAATGGACAAGGAAGGGAACGTTATTAGGAACAAAGATCGTCTGGTCGTAAAAGGATATTGCCAGGAGGAAGGGATTGATTATGAAGAGACTTTCGCTCCTGTAGCTAGGCTGGAATCTGTAAGAATATTTCTTGCTTATGCTGCCCACAAAAACTTTGAAGTTTTCCAAATGGACGTCAAGTGTGCATTTCTTAATGGAGAACTCGAAGAAACAGTGTATGTGGAGCAACCTCCTGGGTTCGTGAACGAAAAATATCCAAATCATTGCTATATTCTGGATAAAGCTGTGTATGGACTCAAACAAGCTCCGAGAGCCTGGTATGAAACGCTAACTAAATTCTTAAAGATGTCCAAATTCAAACAAGGTTCGGTTGACCCAACCTTCTTTCGCAAAAAAGAAGGTAACCACCTTATGATCGTTCAAATTTATGTCGATGACATCATCTTTGGCTCAACGAATCCCAGCCTAACAGCTGAATTCAGAAAGCTGATGGAGACTAAATTTGAAATGAGCTCAATGGGTCCTATTAACTTTTTCCTTGGTTTAAATATTAGACAGGGACCCGAAGGCATCTTTATCAATCAGGAAGCTTACACGAAGACTCTCCTAGCAAAGTTTGGTATGATGGGAGATTCCAAAGTCAAAGTCCCAATGGCATTCGGCACCAAGCTAACTCCATCCCTAGACAAACCGGCTGTTGATATCACGCACTATCGTTAAATGATAGGCTCACTGATGTATCTTACTGCTAGCAGGCCTGACATCATGTTCTCTGTGTGTTACTGTGCTAGATTTCAGGCAAATCCACGCGAACCTCACATGCTTGCAGTGAAGAACATTCTACGCTATCTCAAGCGAACCACCTCTCTAGGTCTATGGTATCCTTCCAACTTTGGCTTCTTCGTTCAAGCCTACTCAGATGCAGACCTTGGAGGATGTGGACTCGACAGAAAAAGCACCACTGGTGGCTGTCAATTCCTTGACGGGAAGTTGGTAAGCTGGCAATCAAAGAAACAAGCGTGCGTGTCGTTGTCTACTGCCGAAGCTGAATACATAGCCGCTGCATCCTGCACCTCTCAAGTGATTTGGATCCAGAGTCAACTTCGAGACTATGGACTCAATATGAAGAAGATCCCACTATATTGTGACTCTGAAAGTGCAATTCGGATCTGTCATAACCCAGTGCAACACTCTAAAACCAAACACATAGCACTGCGCTATCACTTCATCAAAGATCATGTGGAAGATGGAAACGTCGAAGTACACTTTGTTAGAACCACTGACCAACTGGCTGACGTCTTTACCAAAGCTCTTCCTGAAGCATCATTCAACAGAATTTTACAAGGGCTAGGTATGATGGAATAAGAGTCAGTACCTCAAACTACCTCTCAACCTCAAACGTAAGAAGCGAAATTGACCGAACGTTCAGGTTCGGTTAAATAATCTGACTCGCTCATCACCACAAAAGTAGTTTTCTTGGTTGTATATTTCTAGTACAAAGTTGTTTTTCTTATTGTCTAAACTATTTTCTTATTGCATGCCTCAATTCCTTGGTTTTCTAAAATTTTCCAAAACTAAAACCTACCGAAGGTTCGGGTTCGGTTTCTCAAAATTTTCCAAAACCGAAACCTTCCGAACGCTCGGGTTCGGTTTTTCAAAATTTTCTGAAACCGAAACCAACCGAACGCTCGGGTTCGGTTTTCCAAAATTTTCTCAAATCGAAACCAACCGAACGCTCGGGTTCGGTTTTCCAAAATTTTCTCAAACCGAAACCAACTGAACGCTCGGGTTCGGTTTTTCAAAATTTTCTTAAACCGAAACCAACCGAACGCTCGGGTTCGGTTTTCCAAAATTTTCTCAAACCGAAACCAACCGAACGCTCGGGTTCGGTTACCAAATTTTCCAAAGTTTTTTTTTCTCTAAGTCTTATTTCTTTTTCTTGCTTTATTTTCTTTTAATTTTTTTTATATATATCAACACCTCCAACACTATTTTCTTATTTTTTACGTGTTCGTTCGTCTATGGGGATTTAATTGTTGGATTACTTAAGTGTCCCTAGAAGCATGTTGTTGTATGTGTCCCAAGCCTCATAAGATTCTGAATAATAGCCTTAATGACTTGGTATAAACAAACCTTGTCTTCCAATTAGGCTATCACATTTATTCTAATCGTGAGCTACCTCACTCTCTTCTCACATGAGATAAGAGTTTTCTGCTTGGTCCTTATTTTCACTGCAGAGGTACTTTAATTTCTTACACCATCCCTATTACATTTCTCCATTACATTCGTTTCATCAACGTAACCCTTGAGACTCTCAGAAATTACCACTGAGGTTTATGGTTACACAACAACTATGTTTATGATCTCAGTTTCGTGCCACTACGAGCTGAGTGAAACCCAAAATTCAACACCAAATCTGAATTGACGGTGAACAATAAATTTGCTCAAGTTTTCACCAAAGAATTGACGGATGTATCTTGCTGAACTCTCATATTTTTATTTTTGTGTGATTCCTAAGAAATTGTTAAACACCATAACATTTCTTCCCTTGGGATCCAGTTTTTACTTTTCTTGAGATTTTATATTTTCCAAGCTATTTCAAATTAATTCCTACCTACTTGTTCAACAGACTACACCGGTCTCACAAGTACTTTGTTCACTTTCTTTCTTATTTCAAGATTAGAATTGCTGAATCAAGGCGAAAGCCACCCTTACTTAGCCTAATTAAAAGAAGTCTTTCAACATTTATTAATAAGTGTTTGATCATCATTTAACGGGAAACCACATTAACACTTTAAGGTCTCTCTTGATCTTGAAGGAAGAGATTCGTGCCCGGGATCATTTGTTTCGTGTCATTATTGACATCACATTTATTCCTAAACAGAGTTGCTTTATTTCTTTTCTTTCTTACACTCTTAGCACGAAAATCTTTGATTTTCCAAAATACCGGTACTAATAATTACAGGCTGTATCATTGCTTTGGTGGTTAATTATCAAGCTGTGGTCAAGAATCATCCACGTGGGCAATTAATTCAAAAGATGCTATTTCGAAGATAAGATAATGGGTTGCTGACTCAGGCGGGAGATCAAAGGATTAAATTTCAAACGACGGTTAAAACGGGGACGCATGTGAATTTGAAACGCCCATTCTTTTACTGACATCATGGACGCGTGTGCGAATTTCAAGCGGCTCCTCTCTGGCACTTCAAGGCGCGTGTGGATATGAAACGGTTTGTTTTGAAACGGCGCTTGTTGGGCGGTGTGTTCCTAGGAATCTGACATTCTCTCTCCTACGTGATCATCGCATGCCTTAACTGTCACGCATCTATCATTCCGGAAACCTTTTCGTATTTCCATAGAAGATTTGAAACGATATTTCTCTCTCCTTTCACCCACTATAAAAGGCAGTCTCCGCTCCCATTTACCTCTTTACTGCATCCGAATTTTTAAGAGAGCAAAAACTCCCAAAAGCTTTACTGTTCATCTTCTTCTTTCTGCCTTCAACAATGGCAGAATCATCCTCAGTCCATGCCACATCACACATCCTTCCCATTCGCCCTCAATAGTGCTTAGTGATTGACCTAAACCCTCTGGCGTATGATTCTTATATGTCGCCGATCATCGAGTGCCTGAAGTACTCACAAATCGCTCCAGCTCTTTCTAGGGTTGAGTCTGTGCCCATGGAGATTCTATCACAGGTGTATGCGACTGCACATTACGACAAAGCAGTCGAGAGGGTGTTCTTCGAGGTTGCTGATCACAAGACCTCCATTTCTAGACAATGATTTTGCACACTGCTTGAGTTGGCTACTGATCCTACAAGAATCAATCCGGAGACGATTCCGATTGGGCATCTTTACAACATGTTTTATAACATGGGGTACACGGAGGCGCTCACCTCCATCGCGAAGTTTAAGAAATCTTGTTTGCCGCCACAGTGGAATGGCATGTTTACAGTCCTCTTCAAGGGCTTATCTGAATGGAGCTCAGGATCCGATGGTTCTAGTCGACTGTTCTTGTCGATCATGTATGGCATCTACAACGGAGTCAATCTTGACTATGGGTCTGTTCTCTGGCAACAACTCATTCAGAGCCTCTCTTCATCATCACGACATTCTGAGGTGTCGTATGCCCGGTTCTGGATTCTCATTACCAAATGGGCGATGGATAAATTTGATGTCCAAACTGCTGCTGGTGCATCGATGTCTTCGATCGGTACTTTTCATACCACGAAGATCATCGTCTCTGATGCATCTAAGTTTTCTTTCATTGGCTCCATTCCGGAGACAATGTATGGCGATGTTCCCTCTGACAGCAGGCTCATCCGGACGATTAAAGAGTTCAAAGCGACTGGACCTAGGCAACTCACACCGGAAATGCTAAAGTCCATTCACGAAGCTGACAAACCGGTTAACAGGGGCAAAAAGGCGGATAAAGGGAAGCAAGTGACCAAAGCTGCTAAAGGTCCTTCTCCCAGGAAGAGGAAACCAACCAAAACTGCACCATCCCCGCAGCCGAAGAGAAGGAAGACTCAACCGAAGCGAAAGCTTCTTATCGCTTCCTCTTCGAGTGACTCAGAAGGTGAGCGTTCAGGTTCGAACGGCTCTCAAAGAGGCGAAACCCCTCCCAGAGGCAACACCCCACCCCGATCACCTACCCCAGACATGGAAATTCATGTCTCACCAATTCCCTCACCTACTCAAACCATCCCTACTTCCATTCCCACCATAATCCCTACTACCGCCATTCCTAAAACCTCTTTTCCTATACCACCACCCATTTTCACAGATACCACTACAACAACTGCAAAGGTTACAACCAACGTATCTGATACGGGGGTTCATACCGATGCAACCGAAACACCACCTGTAACCGAACCACCTCAAACCGAAACCCAACATACAACCGAACCTACCCACACTCAACCACAACCCGAAACTACCCCAACCAACACTCAACCTGACCCCACACAAACCACCACACCCCCAGCTTCACCACCCCCAACATCTCCAGATCATGCCTCTGATGGAGATAACCCGTTCCTTGGCGGTGAAAACATGACCTTCGATTCGGTCTACTTTAGTCCGTTTCAGGTTCAAAGTGACGATGAGGACGATGCTACAGTAACAAAGAAACATCTAAAGGAGCTAAACGAGAAGGTTGATTTGCTTCTTGCGTCATCCACCACCACTCAGTCCTCTATCTCTGAAGCCTCTCTTCAGAAGATTGTTGATGCCTTCTCCAGGGCTCAACATGATTCTGTTGCTTCAGCCACTGCAGCAATTGACGCCTCCACAAAAGCATGTGAGGCTGCGATCGCAAAAGTCGATAAACTATTCTCGGAAGCCTCTTCCCTGTTGAAGTCCTTCTAGGAGAGTGCTGATTCTACAAAGACAACTTTGGAACCAATCGTTCAACAATTGGCCAAGTTCGTCTCAACGGAGTTACAGTCGTTCGCTTCCCTTCGCCAATCCATCAGCGAAGACAACTCGGCCCTTCGTGCCTCCATTGACGAGCGCCTTGCTAAACTGCAAGAGGATCTCGCTGCTGAAAACTCGTTAATGGACGTTCTGGCAAGCAAAACCACCGCCCTGAAGGTCAAGAGCACTCAGCTTTCAAACTCTCAACAACAGATTGAGGCTCTTCGATCCGAACGGGAGGTTATAAAAACTTGTGTTTCGGATGTACACGCTGCCCTATCCAACATCCTGGAAGCACACGATCCGATTCTCAATCATTCGGTGAGGCGAACCCTTGCTGAAAAACTTGCTCCGGCCCTGGACCTTCTCAGCAAAATAGAAGGGCTACCTAGTTTCGTGTCCGATCCGAAACAAGGGGGAGAAGTGAAGTCCGGATCGAAACCACCTCCTTCCTCCAAAGCTACTCACACAACCGAACCACCTCCGACTGGTCACACTTCGGGTTCGGGTGTGAAGGATAAAGGAAAGAACATAGCTAAGGAAGAAGATGAAGACGATAAGGAAACCATTGCTGACTTGCTTAAACGCAAAAACAGTTGCAATGTGGAAAATGACAACATTCGTGTGGCACGAGAGGCTGAAGAAGTCGAACGCAAGAAGAAAGAAGCCCACGATCTCCTTGAGAGCAGGAAGACTCTTTTCCCTGCCTGGACTCGGGAGAGAATGATAAAGGAGGCTATAGATACTCCTAGCATCCTATGGCTCGAACCGGTGATCTCCTTCGACTGCAATAATTCTGTCGATTCGCAGTTCGATATGTCGTTGACTCGAAAGGCGTTTATCTTCCACGCCTTCTCCAACATTTTTGAAGTCCCTCATCCAAATACAGAGGTCGACAGGGAGCTTATCGAATTCTATCTGAAGGCCGCTCAACCACAGTATCAAACATGGAGCGCTCAGAAGATAGTGAATGTTCGGGTCTTGAAGCCTTATACCGAAGGGAGATTCATCAATGTTCGGTTCAGGGTGATTCGAGGATCTGCTAGAACCGAACATCTTATATCCCTAGCAGATCTACCGAACCTAAACCCTCATGATTGGATCATTTTGCATAACATCCTTTTGACGAATGAAGCCGAATATGGTCCAATTATTGACCATCTCAAAAGGATGATTGTTTGTTACATCATGGAGGTCGCCTTAATGGATCAGGAGATAGCCACAGTCTTCAAGAAGAAACCAAAGATAGCTCCTGTGGGATCGGCCAGTGATCTCAATCAAATGAAGATGGGCAAGATCGACCCGAGACGTAATTCGGTCATGTTCACTAGAGAAGAAGGACAAAAATGTCTCTTTGCTTTGGCGGATAAACATCTTTACACCAATGCTTATCTTGAGCATGTTCTATCGATCATCCGTCGGTGTAAAGAGAATGCAACAGACGATGTCAAATACTTCAACGACATGATCCAATGGTACATCAGATTTAGATAGACGATACTTGCTCTTATCTCTCGTCTGTTTCAGACTGTGAAGAAGAAAGTACCTGCCGTTGCTGCTGGCCCAAGTAACAAGTGAAGATCTCACTCCAATTGACGCAAAGGGGGAGATTGTTGGGTTGAAGATTCATCTAAGTGTTGCGTCATTGGGCTCGGCTGTTAGACCATTTGTTTTGTGCTCCGGTTTTGGGCCTGTCCAACCGTGAGCTTATTAGGTTTACTATATAAGTATATGCTTGCATGCATATTAGGAAAACGATAATAGAGAATACAACGATCATTACGATAACTCTACAGATTTCTTTATCGTTCTTGTAAACCTCCAACCCTCTACAGTTGATGTTCTTGATCGAGCTCTTCTGAGGGTTATCTTATAATCATTCGACACGTTTGATTCATTCTTGACTTGTTTTTATTTTCATGTTCTTGCTGTTTAATCATTATTTACCTGTTTAAGATCTAATCGATCTTCAAGATTAAATTTTAATCTCATCATAAACTCATATGCTCCCCAATTAAGGAGATTCTGGATACAAAAATGGTCATGGCAGGTAGTGCCATGACCCGTTTAATAGCTCACATAACTGAATGTAATGTATATGTAATGTATGCTAGCTGTATTGTATGTTCTCCCTCTGTCTAGCCTATATGTTCTCTCTATATAGTATTGTAATGTATTGTGTGTACTAGCCGTATTGTGTGTTCTCTCTATCTAGCAAGTATTGTAATGTTCTGTGTGTACTAGATGTATTGTGTCTTCTTTCTATCTAGCAAGTATTGTAATGTTCTGTGTGTACTAGTTGTATTGTGTGTTCTCTCTATCTAGCAAGTATTGACTCATGCATGAACTGACTCTTTGTATGATTCATTGTTCTAGTATTAGTATTTGCAAAACCCTAAACTACGCCTATTGTAGCTTACTAGTAATATGACTTGTACGTATGAGCATGGAAGTATACCCTTGCTACGTAAGGGTATTGAATTGACTGGAAGAACCTTTTATGACTATATATGTACACATGATATATAATTAATAGTTAAACGACCTTCGGACGGATACCCGATACCCTACCAGACCACATCCCAACGGGGAAAAGGAAATAAGGCGGGTTAGCCTTCCTAAGCCCTTCAAACATTACTTATATAACTACACATATCTAGGCATGCAATTGACAATATAAAAGTATAAAAGAAGTTTTGTAAAACCTTTGAAGAGTTTAAGAACTAAGAAATGGTGACTTGATGTCAGTTTGTAAAACAGTTTGAAAACAGTTTATTTGATAAGAACAGTTTAAAGTATAATAAATCCTTTGTTTTGGAAACACAATTGTAACAGAGTTTTGAAAAGAAACATTAAGTATGTAAGACAGTTTGATAAGGAGTTGTAAACTAGTAAAAATGTTTTGGAAATTCATTTGAAGTAAACTGTTTGGTAAAATTGCTAATAAGTAGTAAATCTATTTGCATGCTAGTTATTAATCACATGTGATTAATATAATAATTAGCATGATTCAACTTGTATCCCCCCTATAAAGCATTTAAAAACATTTAAAATGGTTAATTAAGGGGTATGAACTCACCTGTAGTGAGTGGTACGGATGAACTGAAGATGTAGGATTGTTAGGTGTCAAGTGAAGTCTTGAACACACTCTATGATCCTAGTTAACATATAATATCACATATATGTATCCAATTACTCTTTAAACAACTAAATAACAAAGTTAAGACATCCTAAGACATGTTAAACACTTTATATAAGTGTTATAAGTGCTAAGGAGTGCATCTAAGTGTTGTAGGACAAAGCTATCGAGCTTAGGGTTCAAGGGAACCCTAATATGAGTTTACTCCCTAAAGACTATATTCCATTGAGTTTACGGTCGTAAACTCTTGAGTTTATGGCCGTAAGCTTATAACCTTTTGACCATTTGTCGGTTTGAAGTCTTCTAAGTCATTTCAAGCATTTCTACTTCATGTTTAGGCCTTAGGAAATGTTTTGTGGCATCAATACACTCCTAAATGGAGTTTACGACCCATGGACCATTTCTCCATGAGTTTGCTATCATAAAATCCTATGGAACTAGGTTTTATGATGTTTTCAAGTCCTAAACACTTCAAGGTAAAGGTCTAGGCTTGATTCAAGGCATAAGGAAAGAATTTGGGCCATTTATAATCACTTTGGGGTGTTTACGGTTTTGGGATTTAGAGGGATTTTGGTACTTTTTATGTGCTAAACACATCAAGGAAGGATTCTAAGTTAATACCCAAGGCCTAGGAAAGGATAAAGTACACTTTGGCACACTTTGGCACCTTTATTTGGGGTTCACGGTCCAAGAACTCCTTGGACCGTAAACACCATGATCTTGGTGTTCTTGGGACTATTTCTTGATGTGTAGAAGTGTAACAAAGCTTGTAAGACTCTAGGATAGAAGCACTTACAAGTTAGAAGCTCGAAAAGGTGCAAAAGGCCAAGAACACAAGTGTGTGTTCTTGGTGTTCTTGGTGTAAATTGAAGATTAACCCTTTTGGAAGGATTTCACGGTTAGAAGTGTGTTAAAACACTAGATTAAGTCATAAAACAACTTAAGAAAGCTAGAAACACTTACTAGATCGAAGATCTCGAAGAAAACCGGGATGATACTTGAGAGAGTTTGGGAGTCTACTCTTAGATGGGTGGAAGAATGCTAAAAATGGCTAAGTGCCATTTTTATACCCCTCCCCTTTAGGGTTTACGGCCGTAAACACCAAGTTTAGGCCGTAAACTCTAAACTTTTAATGTGTCAGGACTTTATTGTTGCACAATAAACCCTAAGACATCCCCTCTCCTGATATCTCCTAAAGTGTTAATTCTAGAATACTCAAACTTATTCCAAAAAGTCTAAAATTTAATAGTAACTGTTCTGACTTCTATTGACTTGATATGTTATACAGAATGGAAATTTTGGGTTGTCACATCATCCCCCCGTTAGAAGGAATTCGTCCCGAAATTAGAATTTTAAGTAAGGACGTAGGCATGAATAATCAAGCAAGGAGGTGGGAAAACTTCCTAATCGACTGGTTCTCGCGCTCATAAGTGAATTCGGGTCCCTGGTTGGCATCTCAGCGAACCTTCATTTAACGGGAAACGACTATGAATCGTTTGCATGACCTCTCGGTCCATGGTCACTACAGTTCTTCCACGTAGGTGAGGCTCTTGTGGGACTCGATCTCTTCGAGTGGGATTTCAAGAGTCTAGTTAGATCGATACTTTTTATAAGTTCGAGACGTGAAGGGTAGAATGTACGTTACTAAGCTCGCGGAGTAGGTCTAGTCTGTGAGATACAGGACCGATTCGGGTAAGAATCTCGGAGGTCCTAACTATCTTGGATTTAGCTCTCCATGCTTTCAGAAGCGTATTCAAGCCATTCCCAGAGTGAGACTTCCTAAAGAATTTGGTCTCTCACTTGGAATTCCAAGGTTTTTTTTCTTGTTTATCTTCCCAGTCAAGGGCCACCCTCTGCTGGGTCAAAGTCGTAAGGGTTTTTGTAATTCGCGAGGAGTTCTGAATGGACTCCTGATAGTAAGTCGGCGAGACCTAAAATTTGGCAAATTTCGTAAGCGTCTTCAGTGCCGACAATTTCTCAACGGTTTTGATAAATTGACAGAGTACTCAAGAATTTCCGCATCACTAATAGTGTGTCTTAGGAACCTGACTCTTCAATTCCAAAACTCGTATTTAGAGAACTTCGCGAAAAGTTTCTCTGAGGGTAATGTTTCCATGGGTTCCTTCTTACTACGAGGGTAGATAAGTAAGTCATTACAAGGATAATGACGAACTGCTCCAAGTAATAATGGCGTATCCCGCCCATTAAGATCATGAATGCTATCGGCGTATTGGTCCTATCCGAGGGGTATAACTACAGACTCAAAGTGTCCGCATCGAGTTCGGAAGGTAGTCTTCGGGACATCCTTCCCTAACACTCGAAATTGCAGATATTCGGATCCCGGTCCATTTCTGAAAGGTAATTCATTCCTTGCGTTTGCTCAACCAAATCATCTATGCGAGGAAGAGATAATGATTTCTAATTGAAATCTTGACGTACTGTACGAGTGGTACTTCGGGGAGGTTTGCTGAGGCTTCTTCGGAAAGGATAAGAAACATGAGGTACTCTAAGCAGATATACTTCCGAGTTCTGAAATGACGGCTTTGATAAAAAGACATTTACAGAGAAAGAGATGTACGTAAGGAGCTGGTATTGTGCGAATCAAATTGAATCTAGTTGTATGATAATGTCGGAATAATATGGGGACTAAAGACATTAGATTTGAACATAAGGCGTTACAGACAAAACACAACCGTACAATCATCAACCGAGTTACAGTACCCTAGACTTACTACAAGACTATTGTTGAGAACAAAGTATACTACAAAAGACAAGTATACGCAGCACAGGGGTCCCTTAACTGACGGGATCCCGCAAAAGGTAACACTCGAGTCGCACCAATTTAAAACGGTTTATAAGTCTGTTACAATGATGAATTAGAAATACTAACATTGAAGTGCTAACCCTCTATGTCAAACTACCGCCCACTCCTTCCACCCTAATAAAAATGAATTAGAAATACTAACATTTAATATGTGTGTTATATGTTTGGAAACTATATAGTTGCTTATTAGTTTTCAATTAAATGTCATAAATATGATATATTATAGTTTAAGGGCATTCTAATCTTTCAAAGTATAAATTATTGGTAGTCATCAACATACAAAAGACATAACAATATTTTATAAAATCTTTGATCACATTGGCATAGATTAGTTGAAAAAAACAAAAGGACTTCCTTTGAGGAATAGCATCACACATGTTTCAAGTTAATCATCAAAATTCCATATCAAGAAGGCGAACACACACGTTTCAAGTTAGTCATTAAAATTTTGTATCAAGAAGGTGACATATCAATTGATTAAAGTGTATATTTCTTTTAAATCTTGATGATTCAATAATATGTTTCCATCTATGTGTTATATTTCTTGAATAAGTAGACCAAAACATCCATATTTATTAAATTACTAGTTTATAACCCATGGAAACCACGGGTATAAAATTAATTAATTTTTTTATAATAAACTTCAAAATTATTAATTAATTATTTTAAATAAATTAGTAATTACGAGATATTTTTATTAGTTATGTGAAATTATAATCGTTGATTCAATTAATATATATAATTAATTTTTAATATATATTAGACATTTTTTATTGTAAATTAATGAAAACAATAATATAAAATTTAAAATTTAAAATGGAGAATAAATACATTGATAAATAACATCACATTAATTAGGAGGTCTAATAAATTTAAAAGGGAGAACTAATAGATTGACAAGTGACATCATATTAATTAAGATGTCTAATATAGTGACACATGACAAAATGATTATTCTTTTATTAGTATAGGGATTAGATATATTGATGATTGCTTCCTCTTTTTATGAACTTTTTAAGAATTGCATCAAGGTTTAGTTAAATAAATCTTCTAAATTTATTTTGTTTAGGAAAGGTTTACGAAACAATATGTATCTAAAGATACTAAAACAATTTGTTTTAGTAATGTATCTTTTGAGGGATATAAGTATTTTCCTTGTACGGTTGTGTGTATTTAAGAGGGCGTTTGTGATTTTATTTTGAACTTTAAAATGATTTTTAAGCAAAATGACTTATTGACTTATGGTGATAAGAAAATAAGTTTTTTTTTTAAATATTTGGATTAGCTTTTGTGGTGGAAAAAAAACCAATAAGTTAATAAGTAGTTTTTTTAAAAAGTATTTGTTTTTACTTATACATATTTTAAGAGGTATTTGTTTTTTACAATCCAAAAAATTATAATGAATTTTAAAAAATTAGAAATCTTAACTAATTGAAATTTCATTTTTAGATTGATTAAAGAAATTATTTTAAAAGTCTTGATCATATTGTCAAACATTTTTTGATTTATCAAAAAAAACTCAATAAATGATTTAAAGTATTTTTAATGAAATTCCAAACACCCTCTAAAACTCCTTATAAAAGCTATGTTTGTTGTGCCTTTTAACACTCACACTAGTTGGAACCTTCAACCCTCTCATTTGAATAAAGTTTATATGATCTTTTTTTTAGGGAAATATTAAACTATTATACATTAAAGAATGAAATCATCTTCATATCATAATGCCCACTATTTTTTTTTAATGAAGATGGGTTGGTTATGAATCATGAACAGAATGGATTTAGTATGTTCGTATTGGTCAATTTTAGCAACAATATGAATTCTTCGGTTTTTCTTTTTATTCCATAATTTTATATCTTTTATTATTTTATCTGAATTTTCGTATTACCCCTTCAACTTTAGTAATGTATCATTTATTCATCCCCTAACTTTTTCTTTTTACAATTTTAGTATTGTTTCTTTTTACAAACCTTTTTCTATTTTCTCCTAGAATTTTGGCAAGTTTTTTTTTTCTTTTTTTTAAATGATTTTTCCAAAAAAAAAAATTACGACTGTATTTTTATATGGTTTTAAGAACTTAGTTTTTTAAATTTTCATATATTTTTAACTTTTTACATCTTATTTGCACTTTAGTTTTTTAGAATCTATTTCTACAAAATTGTTTGTTTTTAATATATATATATATATATATATATATATATATATATATATATATATATATATATATATATATATATATATTGAAGAGTTTTTTGTTTTCACAATTCTTTTTTAATTTGCTTTCTAATATTTCCTATATATTTGGTAGATTGTGTTTTTCAAACGAACATAAAATATTTGATGCAACGTAGGGATGACAAATCAAGTAGTCGTGTCGTGTTTTTTTTTGACCGACAGGACACGACAATGATCTGTTTAATACGAACAAGACACAACACGATGTCGTATTTTTTTACCTAAAACAAAAACGAAACAATTAATAAACGACAAACACGACACGACATGACAAAGTTAACATAAAACAACAATTAATTAATTTAATTAATACTAATCATAAGAACACGAACATAATCACTAGAGGGGCCGAAATTAAAACTTTGAAACAATATATATATATATATATATATATATATATATATATATATATATATATATATATATATATATATATATATATATATATATATATATCATGCAATTTGTTTCAAATTTATTACAAAAATTATAATAACTACTATTAGCATATAACAAAGTTAACCATTAATAATAAATATAACAAAATAACTTTGAAACAAATAAAGTTATTCAAAACACCTATTTGAATTTTTGTAAGTTTTTGATTCTTTATAAGATTTTAACAAAGTTATTTAAACATATTTTTAATAGTTCATTAGTGCTCATGAACCTCATGACCAACCATCTTCTTCCTACGTTCATCTAAAGTTATCAAAATAATCCCTTTGAGGTTCATTATTCTTTTATCATTGTCTTCTTAGCTCTTATGTATTTGTGTTTTGTGGTTATGGTAATGCCACCACGGATGTCAAGCACACAGAATGATTTAGCATTGTGGGGTGTGTAAGAGAATAATTTTTTGTGTGGGTTCATCTTCCAAAATAATCATAATAGTTAATGTGATGACCAAAAAGTCATTAGTCTAACAGTTTGATTTTTAGATTCAAGATACATAGTGTATAAAACTATAAATATATAGTCCGATGTCTTTTTTTATAGTTTCAGTCAAAATGGGCCCGATGTATGTAATAAATACTTTTGGTTTTATCTCCTACAAGGCTACACTAGGATTGCTACAGGATTTCCATTTTTGTTAGATTTAATTGGGAATTAAAGCATATGCCTTAATATGTTTGAGCCTTTTCTTTGTGGACCAAATGACGGTTGTTATATAGCTTAAGTATTAGCCACTTACGACCCAAATAATTGTCCACGACCACATATATGTTGCCATAATTGATCAAATATTGTCGTTATGATCGACTGTTTCTTTTGTGGATTATTAATGCTAGGTGATTTTCATTGAACATTACAATAAATTATTGTCATTTGATTTTTAACTTTCGTGTCATATATAATGGAGTAAAAACTTTGATGGTAAACACGTTTAATTTTAGAAAGGACCAAGTGATTTATTTTACTAGTTTTTAGGATTAAATATTATTTTCGATTGCATGTAAATAAGGTGCATAAAAGCCAAATTTATTATGAAAAATTAAATATTTTCCTATATTTTTTTCCTACTCATATAAAATGACATGTGAAATCTATCGATTCTTTTTCTTAATCTCCTCTCTTGATTTTACCATTTATTTTGATCTAATGAGTAGAAAGATTAAAAACAAAACTCAATATATGATAATTTATTTGATGGAGCAGCCTAATTAGGCTTTAGTTTTTTTTTTTTATATGTTTAGTTAGTAAGTGTGTGGTGATTTTAGTGTCACCATGTCATTTTAAGTAACTGGAACTAACATGTGAGCTAAGGGGTTTTATGATTTGTATTATAATACATGAATGGGGTTGTGCGGAGTGCACGCATGTATAAGATCGAGTCAGCAGCCGGTTCGACGACCAGTCAGGGGTCCGGGGGCAGCGCCCCCGGGTCCGGGGTTTCCAAAGGGGCAGCACCCCTAGCGGGGTCCAAGGGGCAGAGCCCCTGGCTAGGGTCCCGCTAATCCGGATTAATATTACTTGCTTCCAAAGCAAGTAATGACGTCCCAACCCTAATCGTGTTTAGTATATAAACAACTTTTCCTTTCCAGAAGACGGGCGTTTTTAGCTCTCGTTTTTTCATCACACATTCACAGAACCCTTTAGCATAATAGCTTACGTTTTTTGTGCCTAGAAACGTAGGTGTCCGCTTGGATTATCTTAGACTGAATTTCTTGTAACCCAGACATAGGGTAGAAATATCAGTTCGGAAATTGATATCACGATCCAAGTTGATATCCAGATCTCCACCGCAAACCCTAATATTCCCAACAGTAAGTTTAATATATTAAGATTTTTATTCACCTGAATTTTTGACTTATAGGCCATCGTTTTTTTTGGTTGATTTACGTAATAAAATTATCAAAACATTATTTTAATAATCGTCATGCCGAATAATAATTTAAGTTTATTAGTTTGATCTTTTAATAGTTTTTTTTTTCATATAACCAAAATTGAAAATCAAGATAAATTAAAAAATCATATCCTCTTTTTTAATAATTACAACATTCATTCAACATGTTAAAGAAGAAAGTTTTACATAGATGTAGCGGGTAAACAAGCAACAACCTATGCCACAACCAAATAAAATATTACTGAAAACCCAAATATTTTTAAAAAGAAAAATTAGGGAAAAAAAAAAAAAGAAGAATACGGAATTGAAATATGAAAGGTATCTAAAACTATGATGATGATAATATTTTTTATAAGTTGATGACATTCCAGAAAGGCCTTCAACTCGCATTTGCTCTTGGTGAACTCTTCATCATCATCAATCACTAAACTCATAAGAAGGATATCATAACAAGTAGGAGACTCATGCTTAGTGTTCTCCCTTCCACCATTTTTCCCAATTCCTACATTATAGTATTGGCACCTTGAATACCATTCAAAAATAAAACTTCTTGAATTCCGCTTTTATCTAATATAAAAGTTGTATAGTCTCCCCCCTTCTACTAATCCAACATCTTTTACATCATGAGTTGAATTCCAATGAATATATTCATTTTAGTTGAGCCTCGGTATGATTTACAACAAACCTAGGCTTAGTGTACAATGCAACACACATAAGGAATTTGTATCAAATAAAAAACATCAGTTGTAATAATAAAATATTAATTCTAGAAACAAACTCAGTCGAAATCTAGAATTTGGTTAGCTGAAATGTAGAGGTAGAAACCCATGTTCTGAGTTTTTTGCATTTACAATTAAGTGCACCGATATCAACAAAACCCATTTCACTTAAACTAATATAACAATACCAACTTTGATATCTAATGAATTCACCCCAATTTGAAAATAACTTTATGCTTAAAAAAGATATAAACCTTTTTTTTTTGTAAAAACACATCAGAAATTCCCAAATAAATAAAGATATTCTAAAAACTCCAAAAAAAAAAAGTTTTGGAACAAAAAAGGATGTTCAACTAGCATCAAATACATCGATAAAACATACAATATTTAAGAACAAAAGTACAACAAAGTAACACGTCACAGCTAGAGAAACAGACACACCAAAAGAATATGTCACGCTTCGTACATAGAGCTAGTCTATTGACATGCATAGAGCTGGACAACAATACATTCGGTTCATAATCAAAAGGTTCAAGAAAACAAAAACATGAAAGGACTAAGTGATTTTATCTTAGCTTTTTACGATTAAATATTTTTTTTGGATTGCTTGTCGTACATAAGGTGCATAAAATGCAAAGTTTTACTATATTCCGTGTATTAGTTGTTGCGTATGATTTCGTGTTTTGAAAACCATTAGTTACTAGAAATTATATTATGTTCTTTAATTTCCAAAAAGTTTTATATGTGGAATTTATTCGATGGAGTGACGGCAGCGGCCTAATTTGTTTTAATATTTTATTCTTTTTTAGAACTGACAAATATTATTATAAAAGCGAAAAAACCGCCTAGCAAGATACTAGGCGGGACAAGGAGAGAAACAAGGAGAAAAGATTACAATATAATGTTTTTGGTTTTACAGACATCGAAGTGGGCATATACTCCATACTACCCGCTTATAGTGATATTTAGTTCTCCTATGTTTCAACCACGAATATATCATGGTCTTGACATTGTCCACTTTCTTAATAGGAGTCGTGTGAATGTTTTTGAACACCCGGTCATATCTTGACTTCCATATCAACCATATTGTACCATAGCAAACACTGATGAGATTATTTCTCTTTTTTCAAGACCTTCCCCAATTCTTTGCGAAACTGATGAGATCTCCAATGGAGGCAAATTGTAGGGCAACAATATCATATCATTTAAAGATCCATTCCCATGTTATGATCGCCAAAGGGCACCGAATCAGAATATGCCTAACATCTTCATCCTACTGTGAACATTGTGGACATAATGTATTTGGGATTTGAACTCCTCTTCTCATTAATGCAGCATTGGGTGGGATACGTCATAGATTTGCTCTCCATATAAAAGTTGAGACCTTTAATGGAACATCATGTATCCATGGAATGATTACTTTAGAATTCGCCGGTTCTAGATGATCTATTTTTGGTATAAGAATGTTTGCGTGGTATACACCATCATTCGACATGTTGCATTTCCATTTATCTACCCCCGTGGTTGGTTGAAAGGCACCTATTGTAGATAGCAACATGTGAAGGTTGTGAATTTGATCAGCAAAGATGAGAGGTGTTCTCCGGTCCCATGTTTGACTCACCAATTGTATCCTCTCATTGACTTTACACGATTTATGTCTCTTTAGTTGGTATAGGTCTGGAAATTTATTTTTGAGAGACTCACTGCCACACCATCTAACTATCCAAAACATAGTATCATCTCCATCATGCACCTGTTTCTTTAGAATATCTTGGAAGTTTATTCATATATTTGGCTAATAAGTTCAATATATTTTGGTTCAGTTGAATCTTTGACGGGTCATTGTTTTTTGATTGATTGATAAATTAATGTTATCAAAATAACATTTTCATAGTAGTCATTATGTCCAATAATAATTTCAAGTTTATTAGTACAATATTTTTTTAGTTTTTCTTTATAGAAAATAACCAAGAAAAACTAAAATAGTGAAAACCAAGAAAAATAACCAATGATGCATAATAGTGGATTCACAAAAAAGAGTGAACTTATATTAAGCTATTGTATTGTCGTTGTGTTATTCAAGTTTAGTTTTTAGTTTTCCTAAATTTAGTTCAATATTTGTTTTAGTTTCTTTTTCGGTCGTTTATATTTGTTCATTTTGATTTCTGATGTTAATTCATTTTTTTACTTGAAGACAAGTAAAGTTTAACCTTAAGGGAATTTGTTATATGTCATTTTATGCGACCTTTTTTTGTTTATTTTAATATTGTTTTGCTTCAAGTTTTCTGCATTTGTATATGGTTTAGTATAATAAATGGATTTATTATGTTTTTCATCAAGAATATCCATACTGCTCATCTTTTGATTTCTATTTCAGGTAATTTGAAGTGGAACGGGATCACATATGCATTTGGATGCAGCTTGGAGCAAACGTGAAGCTTAATTGGAGTTGAAAACACCCGAGGAAGCTGGAAGCTGGAAAGAATTAGCTGGAACTGAGGAAATCAAGTTTAAATCATGCGTAAATGACTTTACATGATCTTGTAACCCTCCTAAAGACCTCCTAGACCAAAAATTTCATGTTGGGAAGACTACAAAGCATTTTCACAATCGTGTTTTTGTTTACACGATCGTTTTTTTATCCCACACCATTTTTATGGCCTTTAAATCTATCTATGGTGCTCACGTTTTTTAGACCGTATTCCTCCTCCTTCTAAAGCCTCGGTATGGAATGATATTAATAATGATATGTGTATTTTATCTCTCAAATGTGTGGATTTATTGTTCCATTACAAGAAAGTTCTATAAAGCTTAATGTTTTCGTGTGAAGACTTATGCTTGATAGACTTCCTACGAGGTTGAATACTTCTAGGAGGGGTATGGATATTCTATTCTTGAATTGTGTTCTTTGTGTGTATGTGTGTGTATTTTTGTGTTCTGATGGTTTGAATGCTCTATTTTTAGTATGGTGGTCACTTGAGGAGGATCTGGTAGTGGCTCTGGTGCCGGTGACAGTTAGGGCTCTGGGGTCAAACATTTGGATGATCAAATGCGGGAGTTCATTTCATCATACATTACCCGCAATATTCTAGAGCAGACTCATGTGATCTTTGGTACGATCAAGGAGGGTATCATGGAGATTCTAGATGAGCGAATGGCCGATTTTCGTTCTGAGATGGTGGAGATGATGAGAGCTTGCACTTTGACTTTCTGTCAATTCCGGGCATGTGGAGCCCCGAAGTTCTTCAGGAAGAAGGACTCGATTGTGAGCAGGTGTTGGTTGGAAGGTGTCGGGAATACCTTCCGATCTAGCCTTTGTCCTGAGGAGGTGAATGTCTGACTTGCATCCTGTCTTCTGAATAACAGAGCTTGAGACTGGTGGGAGGAGGTTGTAATTTTTGGTTAAGGATGATAATTAGATTTGGACTGGCATGGTGCATACCTTAGAAGACGTGACACATCGATTCATGTTTCCACCATGCGACATCTCTCTTTTGGCGCGACACGATCATGATGGTGGCCCAAACCCTAATTCTCAAGCGTTAAGCCCTATTTATAGTCATTAACTTCAAGAGTTTGTCTCCTTCACTAGCCTCTAACTCCAGAGAAATGCTAGAGCGAAGTCTAACCCTCTCATCTTGTTTTGGACCTTTGTAAGTGATGAAGTTCTTGACTTTATGTGTTTTGTGCATAGATATAGGTTCTTGGTCGTTTTTTCATATTTATCCTATATTCTTAATGTTCTTGAATTTTAGAGAACTCCAGAACCTTGTATTTGTTGTGTTATGCTTTTTGGACTTTTAGTGATGGATAAAAAGGGCATGCATGTGTTCTCTTTGAGCCATGCACAAGGATTTGGTCTTTCGGGATGCATTTAGGATCTAGGATTTGATATTATAATTGATTCAGCTTTGGTTCTAGATAAAGTTGGAAACTTTATCCATTAAGATCATATAGTATAGTGAAAAAACTCACTTGATAATCAAAACCATAATCACACTAGTACACTATAACCAAATATAGGTCCAACCTCAGTCTATAGTTCAAATCTAAGAATTTGAGCCTTTGGGCTTAAAGGATTAAGACCTTAAAATGGAAGCTTGTTATGAGGCTAATCGTGACGCACCTGTTGAGGGCACGATACATCTTTTGGGTTAGTCATGATATATTGTCATTTAGTGGGGCGACACGTCAGGTCTTCGCTATTGCGTGTCTGGTCGTTGACCTTAACGGTTGACCTTTTTGACAAGCTTGACTTTTTGTCAAACTTTGATGATTTTGAACTATAGATTGAGGTTGGACCTATATTTGGTTATAGTGTACTAGTGTGATTATTGTTTTGATTATCAAGTGAGTTTTTTCACTATACTATATGTAACAATAGATGTCATTAACTGATATGATCTCTTTGTCACTATTGTATGAAAGACTATAGTTGGACAATAGCAGTGGTATAAAAGACTATAGTTAGACTATAACATTTTTATGAAAGACTATATTTGTATTATAGTATATTCCTAAAAGACTATAATTGAACCATAGTAGTCAAGACTATGGTTGGACCATAACAGACAAGACTATAATTGGATTGTACCAATCAGATTTCTTTTTGGAGACTTCTGCTGATTTTGATTTTACTCTCGTTATTATTACTCAGATTTTGAACATGTGGCAATATGTTTTGAATTAATGAATGTTTTATTATACTTTCCAAAATATAACCCTAATGATTTCTTTACATCGTTTAGGTAATGTTTGGTACTTGGGACTGAATATGACTAGACATTTTTCGTAAGCATTTAGCAGGGATAGGATTGGGACAACTTGGGTCATTGACCAATTTTAATGGGACTATTTCTTTAAAATTTAGCCTCAGTGGAACAAAATGGAACAAAAGAAAATTTGACAAAACCCTCGCCCTTATCCTCTCTAACCTCCCACCCTCTTGCTTTCATTTTCCTTAATCCTCACTATAACTCTGGTGCCAAAAAAAACCATTAATTCTTGTGACCCCTTCCCCAATGCTTATTCATGACTAATTTTCATGTATACATAACAAAAAATGATGGATCTGCTTTACCACCTTCATCTATATGTCTCTCTATATACAACACACACCAACATCAAAAAATTTACTGCACTTTGCTGGAATCAAATATGTATACCTTGCTACAAAGTTTCCCTTATCGTCCTTCTTTATTCCTCATTTCATTTAAACCTAATGTGTAGACCATTCGATCAATGAATTAAGCATATACATGTTATTAAATCAATGTCAAAAACATAATTTTGTAATTGAGTGGGTTTGGAAGTGAAAAAACATAATATTTGAAGGAGATTGCCAATCATCTTTACTATGATTTAATAAATTGTCTCTAATCATCTGCAAGGAACAAACATTGATGGCGTCTAAACAATTATCGGAATATCAACAGTGTTGCAAGAAAAAAGGTCTAGATATGGGGTAGGTGGTAATACGAAGAAATGCGTCTAATACTCCTACGGATGAAAGACGACAATGGCTATGAATATGAAGAGGAACCTACGAAATACATGATAAAAGGGCATGTGAATAAAATTAATAAAAGGTTAATGGGGTGATTTTTGAAGTCATAGCATGTAGGTGTTTACATATAGAATTTTTTTAATAAAATTATAAAATAATATGGGACATTTTATTTATAATTAGTTTGTGAATAAAAATATTATAAAGAATGCAAGAAAAATCATATAACTATCAAGGAAATATGGTAAATTTAATATTGTGTTCTGCATGTCCAACGCTTATCAAATGATATATGATAAATTAGTCCAGTTCTATCCAGTCCAATGTTATTCATTTCAGTCTTATTCCATTCCACCCACTGCATCGTTTGGTAAGTGGGATGGGACAAGACAACAAATTTGAACATCTTTTAAGCATTTGGTAGAGATAGGATGGGGACATCTTGGGCCGTTGACCAATTCAAATGGAACTACTTCTTCAAAATTTAGTCCCACCAGAGTGGAACACAATGGAACAAAAGAAGAAATGTATAAAAAAACCCTTACCCATCTCTCATCTAACCTCTCATCCCTCCTGTTTTCATCTTCCTAAATCCCCATTGTAACTCCTATGACAAAAAATAAATAAAACCCCGTTAACTATCATGGACCGCTTCTCAAATGCTCATTCGTGGCATCATTGCATTTATACATTGCAAAAAAGATAGATCTGATTTACCACCATCATCTATTTTTATTTGTACACAAAACACACCAACATCAAAATTTCAACCTCACTTTGCTAGACTCAAATATGTATACCTTGGTGCAGAGTTTCCCTTAGCATCATTCTTTGTTCCTTGTTTCATTTAAACCTAACATTCAAACCATTCTATCAATCCATGAAACATATCAGGTGATTAATTAAATATTATGATGTTAAAATTTGAGGCAAATGGTCGATTATTATTATTATTAAATCACTGTTTAAAACACAAATATACGATTTAGTGGGTTTGGAAGTGAAAAAACATAAGATTTGAAGGAGATTGCCAATCATCTTTACTGTGATTTAAGAAATTGTCTCTAATCATCTACCGAGAACATCGAAAACTTCTAAACAATTGTTGAAATAACAGTAGTGCTGCAAGAAAAAAAAGGTCTAGAGATGGGGTACTTGGCGATATGAAGAAATGTGTCCGATACTCCTATAGATGAAAGACAACAATTGTTGTGAAGATGGAGAGAAACATTGGAAATACAAGATAAAGGGTCATGTGAATAAAATTAAAAAAAAAGTTAATGGATTAAATATGAAGGTAGCTTGTAGTTTTATACAACTTTTCAATAAATTTATTAAAACTAGTGAAGTATCGTCGCACTGCGGGACTCAGATATGCATGCATTACAAGTAACCCCAAAGAAATGAAGTGGGAATCAATTTGATAGAAGGAATAGTAAAAATTGAAAATCATAAAAGGGTGCATTGTAGTAAAATTTTCAGTTGTTTTTCATTTAGTGTAACAGGTAAAAAGGCCTCCATATGCTTTTCGCGGTCAAAATTTCCCTTTGACTATCCTCTATCAGCACGCTTCATTACAACTTCCTTTAAGTTCTCCAACTACTTGTCCACAATACTCTGCAAAAAATACCAAACAACTTTCATTTTTTTGTGTATTATATCATAGCATTCTACTTTCATTTCTTTCACCTTTTTCACATTGCTAATATCGATCAATAAACAAAAGGGTAAATTTTAGAAAATAACAATTTACTTTGTTTTATTTGTACATATATTCAATGTAACCAATACTATGAATATGTAAGGCATAATAGCAACATACACGATCATAATCAGTTAATATTAAAAGTAAAAACTAAAGTACATTGCTATTAGAGGTTAAGGTACGTATAAAATTATAGTATGTTGCCCTTAGTAGTAGGAAAATGTGTGTATGGTGTTATTGATGGGTTTTGAGGACTACAACATTCCTATGGTGTACATGCAACCCTAATGCTTCAGATCTATGTTTTTATCAAGTTATACATGCAAATTAAGTTATCCAAAGCATGAACCCTAACTAGGATACAATTTTTGGAATTTGTAACATAAAACAAGGATAGATGAATACCTTTTCTTGTAGCTTGATTAATCTTGACCTTCAAGAGCTTAGTGCCTCAAATGTTGCACCTCAAATGGATCACAAACACCAAGTAGCAAGTTGGAAGAACATGAGTGAGGTTAAAAGCTCAAAATCGGCTAGGGTATTCTCTTGGAAGCAAACGATCGATTTTGGGAGTCCTAGGGGTTCCTTATATAGCTGATCAATTAGTTATTAGACTGAAACCCTAATTCTCTGCTTAGGGCTTAAGCAATCCAATATATCCTTCCAAAGGCCTCTTAAGGACGAAAATTGTGTGGGCTACACATAGGATTGCGTCCATCCGTTATTAAGGATCCACAAGCCCAACTTTGCAACTATCATATAATTGCAATACAAGTCCCTTCATTTAATTATCCTCTTTTAATCACCAAATTTGTTGGACTGAAGTTTTATTTTGAAGTTGCGTCTTTTGGGCTCGTTAGTTTAGCCTTGTATTCTCCGGTTTGGGCCTGTCCAACCGAGAGCCTTTTATGTATTGTATATAAGTTAAATGCTTGCATGCATATTAGGTAAAGGGTTAAGATTACTGTGATTATCGATATAGCGATTCATCCAGAGTATAACAATTTTACTTCAATCGTACTTGTAATCTTCTAATCCTCTACAGTTGATGTTCTTAATCGAGCTCTTCTGAGGATTTTATTTAATCATTCGACACGTTTGATTCAAGCTGTTTTGTTCTTATTATTGCGTTCTTATTGTTTTACACTCATATACTTGTTCAAGATCTAATCGATCTTCATAGATTAAAAGTTGTTTTAATCCTATCAATTGGTATCAGAGCAGGAGGCTGTGTAATCGATACACATCTTTTCTGTGAAAAAAGATTTCCATTAGGGTTTTCCGCAATCATCGATATTTATTGAGCCGTCATCTTAATTGACGTATCTTAATATTTATTGTTTTGCCCTAATCTGCTTTAATTACAAGTCTGATCTTTGAACAGGTTTTTACAATCATAATGGACGCATCGCAATCAAACCCTATTAATATTTCTAACAGCATCGGTTCGACGACAAAGATTCCAATCTTGTACACCCATGATTACGAAGTATGGGCGCATCATTTTGAAGATTACGTGATTGGATCGGAGGACAATGGTTATCTCATCTGGGAAGCCATCATCAATGGACCGTTTTCTCATTCTGCAACATCCAGAATCATTAAGACGCAAAAAGAGTACAACGATCTGCTTAAGGACGTAAAGGATATTGCACAAGATGAAAAAGACAAATTCCAGTGTAATATTAAAGCTCTAAGATTGATCAGATTCGCCCTTCAGTCCGACACATTCAGACTGGTCAGCTCATGTACTACGGCAAAAGAAGTATGGGATAGACTTCGCGAACTGTATTCCACAGACGAAGATCTTGAACATTCTATCCAAACCTTGCTTCTATCTGAGTTTGGAGAATTCAGGCAAGGGGCCGAAGAAACGGTGACACAGACGTTTGATCGCTTCAATCATCCTCTCAGCAAGATGATCAAACATGACATCGAAAGGAAGCTCATCGAACAGAAGGTTACTTTCTTGAACGGACTGAGATCTGAATGGAGAGCAGTAGTTTCCACAGTCAAAGCCCATGAGCAGTTCAAATCATACTCTTTGGCAAAACTGGTGGGTATTCTAAAGTCCCAAGAGAAGATTATGGTTCAAGAAAAGAACGTTGTTTCCAGTCTTGGTTCGTTGGCCCTCCTATCTAAAAGTAAAGCTGTGAAGGAGGATGAAGAGCTCAACTTGGAGGAATACGACCTCACGACTGAGGATTATGCCATGATGGTATCCAATCCTAAAAGGTTCATAAAGAAGAGATTCCCCAGCAACAAAAACCGAAACTGGCAGGGGAGTTACAGCTCTGAAAAAGTAAACAATGAACTGAAGGCTGAGGAGCCCAAGAAGGAACCGAAGGCAGATGGCGATTCCGGAGTAAGCTGTTTCTACTGTGGTGGCAAGAACCACTATGCAAAGGACTGTGTTCTTAAGAAGATGGTTGAAAAGGACGATGGAAATGATGAGGAAGCCGGGCTGCAGAAGAGATTGGATGAGTTGAGAAAGAAGAAGTCTACCGCTAACCCTTTTATTAATGCTCTTATTGTGCAGGGTTCGGTCAATGACGATGAGTTCGGTAGCACAGAAGTTTGGTCTACTGATTCAGAAGACGAAGAAGTGAGGAAGCCTACTCATGGAAAGGCTTATGTGGCTAAGGAGGAAAGCAGTGGTGGAAAATGCTTCGTGGTGACTGACGTATCTCAAATGAGGGGATACAATACAGATGGAGGAAGCGATGGACCGAAGGTACAGGAGGATATGTGCTTTACGGCCAAACCACTCAGCCAGCAGTTCAATGAGCTCGATGAACTGATAAAGAAGGTACAATCTGTTTTTATTTCATCTAAAGTACCACCATCCTCATATGAGAAAGAACTAAAAATTGTTAATACAAGAATTTCTCATTTAGATAGTAGCTTAACTCAAACTCGAGTCACCAATTCTAACATGACTGATCAATTAAGCAGGGTGGCGTCGAAGAGTGAGGAGCGGCGAATGTGGATTGAGTTAAAAGAGTCGGAATTAGTTAAAGTTAAAGACGAAAACATTTATTTGCAGAGAGACAATTTAAAATTGTTAAAACAACGAAATGTTTTTTGTTTAATAGCTAAACGTTTATATTCCAATATTACTCAACTTCACTTGGATTGTGAGATAGGCCAAAAGATCCATCGCATGATTTGCCCTTCCTAGAATTTAAGGAGGATGAAATCGATGCCGAAGCCTACAATTGTGAGAGTGTGATATCGTCTGATGATGTCAATCCGACCTACATGTATGGACTGGACAAAATTGAGTCCTTCATTAAATCCAAAGACCACAAGGACATGCTCAAAAATCTTTTGGACGAAAATGACAGACTTAAACTGAGAACCGAAACCATGCAAAAATTTGACTCTCTAAACACCAACGTAAGCTCAGAAAACAAAATCGATGTTGAAAATGCATCTGAGCTTAACGAGGACGAAAACATGAGTGAAATTTCTGTAGAGGATACGGTTGACTGCTCAGAATTTGTTAAAAGCGAAACTGAAAACCACAAAAATCTAATTTCTGAAAATTCTGTGGAGTTCGCTAGATTGTCCAAACAAAAGTCCCCGAAATTGGTAGAAAAAGCTGTTGTGTATCAAAAGGTCAGGACCACTCCGAATCAAGTATACAAAGTGACAGGAGTAACCGAACATCAAACAGCTGAGCTCACAGATATTGTAAACGAAGACAATGCTGATGGCTGTGATGAGTACTTCTGGGAAGCTCCAATAGATAATGGAAACGAAACCGTTGGGCTATCTGAAAGAACCTCCTGGATGAGAAAAGGGAGATACATACCTGAACCATTGAATAAGCCCGATAATTTCAGTGAGCCAAGCACCAGTGGTACGAAAAATATTCCTCAGGAGGATGGGAGATCAGCAAAAGAAGACATTCCTTCCATTCCCTCAGCTCAAAGTGAAACCTCTTCAGACATTCCTTCTACTCCCTCAGTGCAAACTGAATCTTCTTCGGATACTTTCTCTGCTCCCTCGGCTCAAAGTAAAACTCCTAAAGTTCAAAAGGAGCCAACCAAGGAGACAACAAAACCGAAAGCGAACGTTCATCATCAACCTAAGCAGATGAGAGATAAGAAGATAGAAAGGAACCAAAGATACAGGAAAAACCTTTCTGAAAGGAAACAATTCTGGCACTCCCAGAATGCATACTACTCACACCAAGACAAGAATCTGAAGTATGAAAACAATCCTGTAACAAAGCCTGAAAGTTCCAACAACCGAAAACCAAGGTTCGGTTCACAAGAAAATACCAACCGAAAGCCAAGGTTCGGTTCACAAGGAGATACCAACCGAAGGCAAAGGTTCGGTTCTGAAAAGGATTTCAACCGAAACCAAAGGTTCGGTTCCAAGAACAACTCCAACCGAACTCAGAGGTTCGGCTCTGAAGTCAAAAGAGAACAAGACTCGAAGGTCAGCCCCTCCATTGATCAAAAGCAAAAGGGTCACCTAGAGTCATCAGCCAGGAATTCCTCCCCATCCAAATCCTCTCTTTCTAATTCTTCTCGTTCTTCTACTTCCATCCATTCATCTCCATCTTGCTCTAAAGCCAATCCCGCTTGCTCTCAAAAGCCTCATTCATCAGCAGAACAAAAGGGAAAGCAGAAGGTCAATGAATCCAAACCAGAGTCCAAAACGAACACACTCAATCCTAACAAAATAAAAGTCTTTACCATTAAAAAGAAAGATGAAACAACTCTAATAAAACTAACATATCTAGTTGACATCTCTCTTACTATTCCCGTTCCCATGAAAAGCTCACATGGACCCAAGAAACTTTGGGTTCCTAAATCTGCTTAATTTTTGCAGGTTATTAGTGACGAGCAGTTTGACGAAGAATGGTACATCGACAGTGGCTGCTCGCGTCACATGACAGGGAGGAAAGAGGAACTCAGGGAATACAGATCTCTTGCAAATGGTGGCAACGTTAAGTTTGGAAATAACTCTTTCGGCACCATAAAAGGATACGGGATGATAACGAATGGTGATTTTACAATAAGGAAGGTGGCTTATGTGGAAGGACTCCAACACAACCTCATCAGTGTATCTCAGCTTGTTGGAGGTACAGGTCTCAAAGTCTCATTCGATGATGAAGGTTCTGAAATCATAGAGAAAAAGACAAAGAAAGTAATTCTGAAGTCAGAACGAAAGGGTGAAATGTTTCCTCTAAACATGAAACCCATCAAAGGAAACCCAGCAATTTGCCTGCTATCAAAAGCTCAATCCGACGAAAGCTGGTTGTGGCACCGAAGACTCTCTCATCTCAATTTCAAAGATATCAACCGACTTGTCACTGGAGGTCATGTTAGAGGTCTTCCATTGCTCAAGTTAGACAGAGAGCATTTGTGTGCCGCATGCGAAATGGGAAAGCAGAGTCGTAAAAGTCACTCATCTATAATCAACACAAAAGTTGTTGAACCACTCGAATTGCTTCATATCGATTTGTGTGGTCCTTCATCTATCGAAAGCATCGGTGGTAGCAAGTATATTCTTGTTATCATAGATGATTTTTCACGATTTACATGGGTGTTCTTTCTAAAGCTCAAATCTGAAGCGACTCAAAAGCTGAAAGTGTTTATCAAGCAAATTGAAGTCCAACTCAAGAAGGTCGTTCGCAACATCAGGAGCGACAATGGTCTCGAAGTCAAGAACAGGGAGTTTGAAGAGTTTCTTGCAGAAAAGGGAATTAGTCACAATTTCTCAGCTCCCTACACACCACAACAGAACGGCATAGTCGAAAGACGAAACCGATCCTTGTGTGAAGCTGCCCGAACTATGCTAAGTTTCGCTTCCTTACCTCTTTATTTTTGGGCTGACGCTATTTCTGCTGCTTGTTATACACAGAACAGGTCTTATCTCAACTAGCGATTCACGCTCACACCATATGAGATTATAAACAACAGAAAGCCCAATGTGAAATTTTTCCATGTGTTTGGCTCAAGGTGTTTCATCTTTAACTCTAAAGAACACCGCAACAAGTTTGATGTCAAAGCCGACGAGGGAATCTTTCTGGGTTATTCACTCACATCCAAGGCGTACAGGGTCCTAAACAAACGTTCAAGAAGGATTGAAGAGACATACTATGTGACTTTTGACGATAGCTATGTCAAGAAGCTGCAAGCCATAGAAGACACTGCCGGGGAACTCTTTCCTCAAACTGGCCAAGTCACTGTCTCGATCGCCAATTTATACGAGAAATTTCTGGAACTCTTTGATGAACCGGAAAAAGCTTCTCTCTCAAAAGCGGGTGCAGATGACAACAAAGTTGATCATATGAAGCAAATTGTCGAAGATGCTACAAGAAGAATGCATGAAGGAGAATCGCCCACTGATGAATCTCCATCCAACAATGCTTCAGTCGAGGGGGAGCCAAGCTCACAAGTCCAGGGGGAGCCAAGCTCTACAACTTCAACCGAAAGTCCTTCACCAACCGAAGATGCCCCTCCAAACGAAGGTGCTTCAACGCCTGAAAGTCCAGCACCACAAGAAACCCCTGAACCTCATGTTTCTCAAGACTCATCAATTGAGGGGGAACATGATGATATGACGCTTGATTACAATAGCCAATCTGAGCCAGAAGAAATGATCAATGCTGAATTAGACCCAACCTTTGATCCAAATTACCCTCCTCTTACCAAATGGACCAGAGATCATCCTATCTCTCAAGTAGTTGGAGATGTATCTGAAAAGGTTCTGACCCGATCTCAACTGAAGGCAAAACAGACATCCTTATTTTCAAAGGTTGAGTTTTGTATGTTTAACTCATTCGTATCAAAAGTTGAACCGAAGACAGTGAACACTGCCCTCGATCACTCTGATTGGGTTCAAGCAATGCAAGACGAACTGAACGAGTTTGAAAGGAATGAAGTCTGGCGCCTCATTCCAACTCCTCCAGATGCTTCGGTTGTTGGTCTCAAATGGGTTTTTAGGAATAAAATGGACAAGGAAGGTAATGTCATAAGGAACAAGGCTCGTCTGGTTGTCAAGGGATACTGTCAGGAGGAACGCATAGATTACGAAGAGACGTTCGCTCCAATAGCTAGGCTAGAATCTGTTAGAATATTTTTGGCCTATGCTGCTCACAAAAACTTTGAGGTTTTCCAAATGGATGTCAAGTGTGCATTTCTCAATGGAGAACTCGAAGAAACTGTGTATGTGGAGCAACCTCCTGGGTTCGTGAACGAAAAGTATCCAAATCATTGCTACATTCTGGATAAAGCTGTGTACGGGCTCAAACAAGCTCCGAGAGCCTGGTATGAAACGCTTACAAAATTTTTAAAGATGTCTAAATTTAAACAAGGTTCGGTTGACCCAACCTTCTTTCGCAAAAAGGAAGGTAACCACCTTATGATAGTTCAAATTTATGTCGATGACATCATCTTTGGCTCCACGAATCCCAGCTTAACAGCTGAATTCAGAAAGTTGATGGAGACTAAGTTTGAAATGAGCTCAATGGGTCCTATTAATTTTTTCCTTGGTTTAAATATAAGACAGGGACCCGAAGGCATCTTTATCAATCAGGAAGCTTACACGAAGACTCTCCTAGCAAAGTTTGGCATGATGGGAGACTCAAAAGTTAAAGTCCCAATGGCATTCGGCACCAAGCTTACCCCATCTCTTGACAAACCGGCTGTTGATATCACGCTCTATCGTCAAATGATCGACTCACTGATGTATTTAACTGCTAGCAGGCCTGATATCATGTTTTCTGTATGTTATTGTGCTCGATTTCAGGCTAACCCACGCGAACCTCACATGCTGGCAGTAAAGAACATCCTACGCTATCTCAAGCGAACCACCTCCTTAGGTCTTTGGTATCCATCCAACTCAGGCTTCTTCGTTCAAGCCTATTCTGATGCTGACCTTGGAGGATGTGGACTCGACAGAAAAAGCACAACTGGTGGCTGTCAATTCCTTGATGGGAAATTGGTCAGCTGGCAATCCAAGAAACAAACATGTGTGTCGCTGTCTATTGCCGAAGCGGAATACATTGCCGCTGCTTCCTGCACATCCCAAGTAATTTGGATCCAGAGTCAACTTCGAGACTATGGACTCAATATGAAGAAGATCCCACTATATTGTGACTCTGAAAGTGCAATTAGGATCTGTCATAACCCAGTGCAACATTCTAAAACCAAACACATAGCACTGCGATATCACTTCATCAAAGATCATGTGGAAGATGGAAATATCGAAGTTCACTTTGTAAGAACCACTGATCAACTGGCTGACGTCTTTACCAAAGCTCTTCCTGAAGCATCATTCAATAAAATATTGCAAGGGCTAGGTATGATGGAATCAGAGTCAGTACCTCATACTACCTCTCAAACTCCAACGTAAGAAGCGAAATCAACCGAACGTTCGGGTTCGGTTCAACCATCTGCATCGCTCATTACTTCAAAGGTAGTTTTTCTGAGTTGTATATTCTCTTTGTACAAAATATGTTTTTCTTTGTGTAAAAATTTTTTCCAAAATGCATATCCAAACTCTTCAGTTTTCCTAAATTTTCATAAACCGAAACCAACCGAAGGTTCGGGTTCGGTTTTTCAAAATTTGGTGGAACCGAAACCAACCGAAGGTTCGGGTTCGGTTTTTCAAACTTTTGTGGAACCGAAACCAACCGAAGGTTCGGGTTCGGTTTTTCAAAATTTTCTAGAACCACAACCAATCGAACGTTCGGGTTCGGTTTTTCATTTTTTTCTTCCAAAAGTTTTTTTTAATTTTACTTTTATTGTAAGTCTTATTTTTTTATTATTATCTTTTATTTCTTATTTTTTTCTTATAACTTTCAAAAACTCCAAAAATACTTTAATTAATTTTTCTTGTGTGCTCATTCGTTTATGGGGATATATTTGTTGACTTCTTACGTGTCCCTAGAAGCATGCTGTTGTATGTGTCCCAAGCCTCATAAGATTTTGAATAATAGACTTCATGACCTGGTATACACAAACCTTGTCTTCCCAATAAGGCTAACTCATTTATTCTAATCGTGAGCTACCTCACTCTTTTCTCACATGAGTTAAGACTCCCCTGCTTGGTCCTTATTTTCGCAGCAGAGGTACTATGTTTTCTTACACCATCCTTATTACCCTTCTCCATTACATTCGTTTCATCAACGTAACCCTTGAGACTCTCAGAAACTACCTCTGAGGTTTATGGTTACACAACATCTGTGTTTATGATCTTAGTTTCGTGCCACTACGAGGTGAGTGAAACCCAAAATTCAACACCAATGAATTGACGGTGACCAATTAATTTGATCAAGTTTTCACCAATGAATTGACGAATGTACCCTCAAGGAATCTCAATTTTTCTTTTGCGTGATTCCAATGAAATTGTTACTCACCATAACATTTCTTCCCAAGAGATCCAGTTTTACATTTTTTTTTGAGATTTCACATTAATCCCATCAATTGACCCACTGCAAAATCAACTCCTACCTACTTGTTCAACAGACTACACCGGTCTCACAAGTACTTTGTTCACTCTCGTTCTTATATCAAGAATTGTATTGTTGAATCAAAGCGAAACCACCCTTAATAAGCCTAATTAAAAGAAGCCTTTCAACATTTATTAATAAATGTTTGATCGTAATTCAACGGGATTCCACACTAACACTTTGAGGTCTCTCTTGACCTTGAAGGAAGAGATTCGTGCCCAGGATCATCAGTTTCATGTCATTATTGACATCACAGATAATCCTAAAAGAGTCGCTTTACTTCTTTTTCTTTTACACTCTTTGCACGAAAATCCTAGATTTTCAAAAATTCCGTTACTAATTATTTTACAGGCTGGATTCTACTTTCGTGGTTAATTATGGAGCTGTGGTCAAAAACAATCCACGTGGCAATTAAATTCTAAATGACGTTTAAAAAGGGATAAGACGAAAGGTTGCTGACGCGGCGGGAGTTTAAAAGGATTGAATTTCAAACGACAGTAAAAAGTGGGCGCGTGTGAATGTGAAACGGCCGCACTTTTACTGACACTTATGGACGCTTGTGCGATTACCAAGGGTCATCACTCTGGCATTAAAGGCGCGTGTGGAAATGGAAACGGTTTCTCTCTCTGAAACGGCGCTTGTTGGGTAGCGTGATCCTAGGAATCTGACACTCTCTCTCCTATGTGATCATCGCATAAAAGATATGAAACGATTTTTCTCTCTCCAATTCCTCACTATAAAAGGCAGTCTACAACACCATTTATCTTTTTACTGCCTCCGGATTTTCTAAAGAGCAAAAACCTACAAAGCACTTCACTGTTCATCTTCTTCTCCAACCTGCAACAATGGCTGAATCTTCTTCCGTCCATGCTACCTCTCAGATTCTTCCCATTCGACCCCAACAATGCCTGGTCATTGATCTGAACCCACTGGCGTATGATTCCTATATGTCGCCGGTCATTGAATGCCTCAAGTACTCCCAGCTTGCTCCTGCATTGTCAAGAATTGAAACGGTGCCAATGGTGGCCTTATCACAGGTCTATGCGACGGCTTACTACGACAAGGCTGTCGACCGGATATTCTTTGAGGTGGCTGAACACAAGACTTCGATTTCTCGCCCCCGTTTCTGTACTATGCTAGGGTTTGCTGCTGACCCATCGCGAGTTCACCCGGAGACGATTCCGGTTGGGATGCTGTTTGGCATGTTTTACAACATGGGATATACAGAAGTTCTCTCCTCCGTCCCCAAGTTCAAAAAGTCTTGCTTGCTGCCACAGTGGAATGGCTTATTTACAGTCCTTTTTAAGGGTCTGTCAGAGAGGAGCTCAGGATCTGACGGTGCAAGTCGTCTTTTCCTTTCGATAATGTATGGGGTGTATAACGGGATAAACCTGGACTATGGGTTTGTCCTATGGCAACAGCTGATTCAGAGCCTCTCTTCTTCTTCTCGACACTCTGAGGTGTCGTTGGCCCGGTTCTGGATCTTGATCACAAGTTCAATGTTCCAACAGCCGATGGTGCATCGATGTCTTCTATTGGTATGTTTCATACCAAGAAGATCATCGTATCCGATGCATCCAAATTTTCATTCATTGGCTCTATCCCGGAGTCGATGTATGCCGATGTGCCCGCCGATAGCAGACTGATCAGGACGATCAAGGAGTTTAGGCCAACTGGTCCGAGGGAATTGACACCGGACATGCTGCGATCGATTCATGACGCCGATAAACCGGTGGCCAGGGGGAAAAAGGCAGACAAGGGAAAGCAAATGTCCAAAGCTCCAAAGGGACCTTCTCCCAAAAAGCGAAAACAAAAGAAGGTTGCTTCATCCCCACAGCCGAAAAGGAGGAAGACCCAACCAAAGCGAAAGCTCCTTATTCCCTCCTCTTCAAGCGAATCCGAAGATGGGAGTTCGGACTCTGAAGGATCACAAGGAGACGAATCTCCTCAACGAGGCAACACACCACCTCGGTCCCCAACCCCAGAGATGGAACTTCATCAATATCCTATTCCTTCACCTCCACCCACAATTCCTATTTCCATTCCCACCATAAACCCCACTATTCCCCCAACCTCTTTCCCTATACCACCACCCATTTTCACCACATCAACCGAAACACCACCAGTTACCGAAACCCCTCCTGTAACCGAACCACCACAAACCGAAACCCATACACAACCACCACCCGAAACTCAACCCCCACCCACTCAACCTGAACCAACAAAACCAATAACACCCCCAGCATCACCACCACCTCAATCTCCAGAACACGCCTCCGATGGCGGTGATCCATACCTTGGTGGTGATCACATGAACTTCGATTCGGTCTACTATAGTCCGTTTCAAGTTCAAAGTGACGAGGAGGATGATGCTCCAGTGACAAAGAAGCATCTTCGCGAGCTTAACGAGAAGGTTGATCAACTTCTCGCCTCCTCTTCCAACCAGCAGTCATCTTTATCTGAAGCTGCCCTTCAGAAGATCGTTGACGCCTTCTCCAGGGCTCAACATGATTCCGTAGCCTCAGCAACTGCTGCTATTGATGCCTCCACCCGAGCCTGTGAGGCTGCGACCGAAAAAGTCGATAAACTATTCACTGACGCTTCTGTCCTGCTGAAGTCCTTGCAGGAGAGCGCCGAAGCCACTAAGACAACTCTGGAACCAGTTGTTCAACAATTGGCCAAGTTTGTCTCGACGGAGCTGTCTTCGTTCGCTACCCTCAGACAACATATTAGCGACGACAACTCGGCACTTCGTGCCTCCATCGATGCTCGCCTGGCAAAGCTACAAGAGGATCTTGCAGCTGAAAATTCTCTGATGGACGTCTTGGCGAGCAAAACTACTGCCCTCAAGGTCAAGAGCACGCAGCTTTCCAACTCCGAACACCAATTGGAAGCTCTTCGATCCGAAAGGGAGGTAATAAAGACGTGTGTTTCGGATGTCCACGCAGTATTATCAAACATCCTGGAAGCACACGACCCCATCCTAAACTACTCAGTGAGGCGCACCCTCGCTGAAAAACTCTCTCCGGCCATGGACCTTTTAAGCAAGATTGAAGGCCTACCGAGTTTCGTGTCCATTCCGAAACAAGGGGGAGATGAGAAGATAGGATCAAAACCACCTCCTTCCTCCAAAGCTACTCACACAACCGAACCAACCCCAACTGGTCATGCCTCGGGTTTAGGTGTGAAGAACAAGGGCAAAAACATAGCTGAGGGAGGAGATGAAGAAGAAGATGAAGACAGGGAGACCATTGCGGACATGTTAAAAAGAAAGAACAGTCGCAATGCTGATAACGATGCCAGTCGTGTGGCGCGTGAAGCTGAAGAAGCCGAACGAAAGCAAAAAGAAGCCCACGATCTCCTTGAGATCCGAAAGCTGCTCTTCCCTGCCTGGACCAGGGATCGTTTGATAAAAGAGGCCATAGAGACTCCAAGCATACTATGGCTCGAGCCGGTTATATCATTCGACTGCAACAACTCTATCGATTCGCAGTTTGATATGCCGCTGACTCGAAAGGCGTTCATCTTCCACGCCTTCTCTAACATTTTTGAAGTCCCGCATCCGAACGATGAGCTTGACAGGGAGCTCATTGACTTCTATATGGAGGCCGCTCGCCCACAATACCTCACCTGGAGTGCCCAGAAGATTGTTAATGTTCGGGTACTAAAGCCTTATGCCGTGGGGAGATTCACAAACGTTAAGTTCAAGCTCATCCGAGGATCTGCAAGAACTGCCCACATCATCTCCCTGGCGGATCTGCCGAATCTGAATCCTCATGATTGGATTGTCTTGTACAATATCCTGCTGACAGATGAAACCGAATATGGTCCCATCATAGACCATGTCAAAAGGATGTTGGCCTGCTACATCATGGAGGTTGCTCTAATGGATCAGGAGGTCGCCATAGTTTTTAAGAAGAAACCGAAAGTAGCTCCTGTGGGATCGGCCAGTGATCTCAACCAGATGCAGATGGGCAGGATTGATCCGAGGCGTAACTCAGTCATGTTCACTAGAGCCGAAGGACAGAAATGTCTCTTCGCTTTAGCTGACAAGCACCTTTACACCACAACTTGCTTGGAGCACATCTTATCAATTATCAAGCGGTGTAAGGAGAATTCGGCTGATGACATCAAGTACTTCAATGATATGATCAATTGGTACATCCGGTTTAGACAGACCATTCTCTCCATAACCAAGTGTCTGTTTAGTACCGTGAAAAAGAAGGTACCAGCTTCAGCTGCCGGCCCAAGTAAGAAGTGAAAGTCTCGCTCCAAATTGACGCAAAGGGGGAGATTGTTGGACTGAAGTTTTATTTTGAAGTTGCGTCTTTTGGGCTCGTTAGTTTAGCCTTGTATTCTCCGGTTTGGGCCTGTCCAACCGAGAGCCTTTTATGTATTGTATATAAGTTAAATGCTTGCATGCATATTAGGTAAAGGGTTAAGATTACTGTGATTATCGATATAGCGATTCATCCAGAGTATAACAATTTTTCTTCAATCGTACTTGTAATCTTCTAATCCTCTACAGTTGATGTTCTTAATCGAGCTCTTCTGAGGATTTTATTTAATCATTCGACACATTTGATTCAAGCTGTTTTGTTCTTATTATTGCGTTCTTATTGTTTTACACTCATATACTTGTTCAAGATCTAATCGATCTTCATAGATTAAAAGTTGTTTTAATCCTATCAAAATTAATTTCTGATAAATACTAATTAAATAATATGATTTCTCAATTAATATATTATTCCTATAATATATTAATAAATCACAATTAACCTCTTTTTGCATAATTCATCCAGTCAAGTTGCTATGGTGAAGTCAACCCAAAAGGATCATGCTACTATTGGGTCAACTACACATCAATTATAGTTATGGGCTTCGACACCTAATCCAACAGTCTCCCACTAGGATAAGTCTAATAACTGTAACTATAAGTACGACTTCAAAATCCGATTAGCAATCATAGCTCTCAAAAGCCATTGTCGAACTCTGACCTAGTCAATAACGCGTCCTTTAGATATGGGATCATGTAGTCCTCTGTTCTCAAGATATCATGTGGACAAAGACATGGAATAAAGTCAAACTCATTTTCCAACAGTTTGTTTCCCGATTTCTGATTTGTTTGACATAGAACTTAATTGAAATCATCAATTTAGTCCTGATCGTGCCCAGCACATAAGTCAACACAAAATCATCGAGGGGACCAAGATATCGCTTTTAATCCTCTTAGGATAAAAGGAACAGATAAACTTTGACTTATATGCTTGTACTATTTACTTAATAAATTATACACAACAATACATTTTATAACATCAAGTTAATGATGTGTTTACGCACTATCAATGCACAACCAACTTGTAAACAACAACTCATATATCCTGGTTTAAAGACTATACGATATTATCATCTTACAATCACTCGCGATAAATTCCATGAAGCGATTCAAATGAGCGTGGGTTTAATCCAATACTCAAATCATATTTCAAGAGCACTCATGAACGTTGCAACAAACTTTTTCTACGTCTAAACGCTTAGACAATCTACAAACCAATTCATGACAATCTAACCTCATAACCTACTTCGAAAGTATGATCGACTGTGGATGAATCGAATAATCCTATTATTCTGGAAGTCAAAACATGCAAAAGTGAAACAATAGTAAACAATTGACATAAGATAGTAACTTTACTCAAAATAAAACTCCTTTATTCATTCATCAAACATCAATTACATTTTTATCTATTACAAGTTTCTAAATAACTATCTAATCACAAAAACTAATATCGTCCTTAAGACTAATGCTCCTCGCATGCTGTAAGTGCTTAACCCTGCTTAGACCCTTTGTGAGGGGATCTACCAGGTTCTCCTCTCACGATACCCGCTTTACTACAAGGAGTCCCTCTTCTACCCGATGTCTGATGAAGTGGTATTTTCTGTCGATGTGCTTGGATCTCCCATGATCCCTCAGTTCCTTAGTTAATGCAACTGTGACAACTGTCAAATTCTGGTCAAGTCAAAGTCAAACAAAGTCAACAAGTCAAACCGTTCAATTCAGTTAACCATTGTATACTAGGGTTTACGCTATGTAATTACTATACAACTCGTTATTCTAATGAGAAATCACCAATTGAAAAGTTATATATCTAGATTTCCTTAACCTAAGACTGTGGTAAGTGATGAACCAAACCGATAAAACAATGTTGCATACTCATCGGGAGTGTGTAAGATCCTTAATAATGGCTTAACGGGGCTTACGGACCTTGAGTTGCGAAGACAAGCACTCAAAAAGGTCACAAAAGAAGCCTCTCCCAATCTCTTTCACTCTATCTCTTTCTATTAAAAATCTCTCCCAAATCTCTCTCTCCGTATGAAAATCTCTCCAAGTATGTCAAATCTCTCCCAAGTCTCTCCAAGAATGTGAAATCTCTCCCAAATCTCTCTCGGTATGAGAAATCTCTCCAAGTATGTCAAATCTATCCCAAATCTCTCCAAGAATGTGAAATCTCTCCCAAATCTCTCCAAGAATGTGAAATCTCTCTCCATATGAGAAATCTCTCCAAATATGTCAAATCTCTCCCAAATCTCTCCAAGAATGTGAAATCTCTCCCAAATCTCTCTCAAAACCTCTTTTGTTTTTTCGTAATCATTTGGGGCATCCCGACACTTGACTTGGTGAAAAACCACTAAAAAAGGGGTGATATCTTAGAAAATAGCCTTGTAGGGCCGAAGTCTCTTTATACGGACCAAGCCCTCCTTGAGCCGAGGTCCCAAGAAGCAAGACGAAGTCTCCTTGAGTAGCCCCAGCCATCTAGCGGCAACCACCGAACCGAAGCCACCGAACCGCAACCGCATCCGAACTTCGACTCGGTCCCTCCTGACGAGCCGCCTGCGGTACCTGCTCGGACCGCAGTCCCCTCCCCCCTCCCCCTCGGACCCAATTTAGCGACCAAGCCACTCCTGTTCTAAGGCTGCTAAGACCGGACCCTCGCCCTGACTTCGGATTTTCCACTTTTCACCTGGTTTTCAACCACGACTCCGTTTTAAGCCCGTTTTTAATTATTTTAACGAGGGATTTTCACCCAAACTTATTTTTGACATATAAGACCCCATATATTCATAAATTAAGCATATTTTTTAGGGAAATCCTTATTTAAGAATAAAAATCTATTAAGCAAGATCTTGTGGTGGAGTGTTGACTTTGCCTTAGTGTTTGACACAAGCAACCACTCCCATGCCCACTCCATGACCAACCATTGTCCTTCCACCATACCTGGTCATTCAAGAGTATTTTCCCCACCATTTGACCAACCACACTCTTAGTCAAAGGCTGAAAACTCACCCTCTCTCCTCATTCTCACTCATTTCTCTCATTTCCACCCAAAGAGCAAACATCTTTTCTCTCAAATTCTCTCTCATAATTTCGAGATTTCCAAGGCATTTTTCAAGCTTTCCTTCTACATTTGGTAAGTATCATCACCCTTCATATGGTTATTACACTTCCTTTTACTCAAATCATTGATTTCTTACACAAACTCCATCATAATTGTGTTAGATTCTCGAACCTTCAAGCAATCCTCCAATTGTTCTTGAGTTGAACATTTCTCTCCTTCAACATCCATCCACTGTAATCACATAAGGTGAGTTCATACCCCTATCTTTTCATGTTTTTCTTTAGTTTTAAGGGGGGGGGGGGGGAATACAAGTTAAAACACTAAGAACATAACTAAACTCATTTAACAGCCTTCATTAGAAACGTTTAACTCCATTCACAGACTGTTTTGGTCAACTTAAACATTCTAGTTTTGAAAACTGTATTAGGTGAAAATAGTTCAGGTACATACCTTTAAAATGACTACTTGCACATCTTTATACGATTTTTCTACGATTTATGGTGATTTTTACAAAACATCCTATCATTTCAGAAACGAATTCGGACCATTCTATGAATATGAACATTTTAACACAAGTTAAAGACTTCCAAAAATCATAATAAAAATTAAGAATAAACTAGACACATTTTATGAACTCTCAAAATTTACGGATTCAGTTTTCGACTTCGTATGACTTTTCTATGATTTTTTCTAAAACATGCAGAAGGGTTAAAAACTAGTTAACAGCTTATAACTTTCATAACACTTTGTATTATGTTGAGCAAAGTGTATAACAATAACTTCTAAATATTGAATGTGTTTTCTTGTTAGTTTATCATCATAAACTGAAATTTAGTCATTCATGATAAGATTCTTCATTCATTTAGAACACATATAATAAGCCATAATAAGCATAGTTTATGGATTCATAGCACTAATGTATTTTCATAAAAGAGTTCTTTTACATTACAAACGTTTTGGATAAACTATAATAGGTATAGTTTATGTGTCACTTACATTTCAATCTTAATTACCAAAGATTTTCAGTTCAGTTCATGTAAATCTGTTAATGAATAAATTTGTGAGACATCCCCTTCGTGTTACCTTCATGGTAACAAAGTCAAAAGTCCTGTAAATTGTAACCAGAGTCACTTGTAGGGAGAGTGTGATAGTTGTGTATAGATCTATATTGGGTCTGACAAGCCCGCACCAGAGCTGCTTGCAACAGCTAGACCGGCAGGTTTGAGGTGACAAGTGTCATTTAACATGCGACGCCTGAAGAACGTCGTATTACGAGGCCGTCTGAGTCTTAGCATGGTTATAATAACTGACATGTGGTATTAACAAATCATAAGATTTATGGGTTCTACTTTTAAATTAGCAAGTTATGTCGATTTAACTCACAGGAATTACTTTAAGTATGGAAAAATACTTGCACACTTTTATATCAAAAAGGGTTTTATGCCGATTTAAATCACTTTTATATCTTTAAGTATGGAAAATACTTGTTTACTTTCGGTCCTGGGATTTAGGACTACCTAACTTTTATAAGGAAAATATTGGATTGTCTTTGGAACATATTCCTATTAAAACTACATAAAGCTAGAATTGTTAGACTTCAGCTATAATTGCTAAGTGTATATGCTAGGGTTATATAAGAATCTAGTCACAATCGACTTAGAATTGGTGGGCCCGCCTCATCTCCTGTTCCTTGTTTGGTTGTGGACCTAGGGCAGACCCATTATATTCAACGGTTTATTTAACTTAATTTTTATATAACTTATATATGCTGAGTGGTTATAGAAGAAATCTTTGGGTCGTTCTAGGGTTCATTATCACATAACATAGAAACATTCATTTCACACTTAATAAAGAAAATATTGGATTTTCTAGAAACATACTTTGTCGCTTTTACAAGGAAAACAGTTTCTTTCTCAAACAAAACTCTTATGAACTCACCAACTTAATTGTTGACACTTTTTCAAAACTACTTGTATTCTCAGGAAATCAGTGAAACAGGAAAACCAACAGCATTTTGAGGATGGGACGTTAAATTGTCAAACAGTTCATTTTGACATCATAATGTAATTGATTTTGAAACATGTAAACTTACTATGATGTAACTTTTTCAATTATATTTATGATGGTTGTATTTACTTTGAGCACTATTATACTCATTGTTGTGATACTATACATGAAGTCCTCCACCCCGAACGTTTCCGCCATCCTTGGTTTGGGGGTGTGACATCAACCACTCCTCATTTATCACAGAAAATCTCCATAGACTCCTTTATGGCTGGTACAACTCCAAGGTCTCCGATGAAGTTCTTCAACCATATTGCCTCCTTCGATGCTTTGGTCGCTGCTATGTACTCTGATTCTCACATCTAATAAGCTATAGTCTCCTGCTTGGAACTTTTCCAAGTCACTTCTACTCCATTCAGGGTAAATACCCAGCCTGACTGAGAGCGGAAGTTATCTTTTTCAGTCTGAAAACTAGCATCACTATACCTTATCACAGAGATAACTCAGATCTCGGGTCGGTTTTCTGCTAGTGTTAGAGGCTGCTACAGGTGTGGTAGGGTTAATTATGTCAGTTGAAGGTGATCAGTATTCCTCCAGATGTTACGGGTATGTCATCTTCTATTGCTACTAGACGGATGTTGGGAATACGTATCGCTTTGGAATTGTGTATGAGTTTGGGTAAGTCAAATCTCGGGTCGGTTTTTTGCTAGTGTCTGTGTTATCAAGGATCACATATGCCATCCTGCATGCCGAAAAGTCCTTGATGAACCTATAGAGGGGAGCATCTTGCGGAGTGGGTTCCACGTGTACCGTTATCATCCCGGATTTGTGTCGGGATCTGTGCAGGAGTATTATATAGGGAATACTCGGTTAGGGTTATAACAATAGTTCTTCAGTGAAGTCAGAGTTCAGTGATTCTATCATTGTTTGGGTATGGTCGTTAACTGTCTATGGAAGAACTTTGGAGTTCAAGGCACTACCGTTGCTAGGGAAAGACTGGTAGCATGAAGATAGTGGAGCCAGTTGCATGAGTGTTCGGATATTGGATGTTCAAGAGGAATGTACTTTCGCATGGGTTGTGATCAGTTATAGTTCAGTAGAGCTGCAAGAGTAGAAGTGAGGACGAGGATTCGTCAGCCAGAGTGAGAATTAAGGCCTCCAATGGCCAATATGATAGGTGGATTAAGGTGTTAGATTGGACCAGATTTCATGAGTACTCCACAAGATTTTAAAGGATGGGCGATCTTAGGATGTAACCGGTGATTGATCGCTAGCATTAGTAAGCATAGGTTGTCATCAGTGGGATATTAGAAAGCGAGAATGATTGGGAATCCTTCAATTTTCACGAGCCGTGAGGACTTAGCCGAAGCTAAGTGAGGGAGAATCAATCAAGTGTCCAAATCCAGAATTAGGTGTGGAACTAGGATGAGTTTCGCATCCCCATCAGGGGGAACGGTGGTCGAGTAGCCGTCTAGGTTAAGGATTGGGTGAGTTGGAAGTTTAGAGAACGTTCCAACGTTTGTTTCATGATTTTCTTTGCATTAGATAGCAGGTTTTGGGAACTAGATTAGAACTCTATCTAGGACTCAGGTTCGGTTGAGTGTTAGGTCGAGTGCGTGTTCGACCCGGTTTGGAAAGTGTTGTAAGATTAAGAGGGTAGCCGTAGCATTCGCTAGCGATCAGTTAGTATGTGAAGTGTTGTAAGACTACGGGGGTAGTTGTATCATTCATTAGTGGTCAGTTAGCATGTGAAGTGTTGTAAGACTGCGGGCGTAGCCGTAGCATTTACTTGGTTGGTAGATAGCATAAGCGCGTTGCTAGGACACAGAAGGAACAGTAGTTGTCACACCCCAAAACCGAGAACGGCGGAAACGTTCTGGGGCGGAGGACGTCATGTAATGTATCACAACAATGCAAAGTAGTAAACAAGCAACAACATCATCCATTGCATTAATAGTATAATTTTAATTACATTTGAGTTCATTCATACTATAATTCTACAAAAATGAATATTCAAAATAAAAGACGAGTCTTGATCGCTCCGTCTTCATAGAACCTGGTAGTCGTACCTGTCTATCCGTATCCTGGGAATACAAGTTATTTTGAAAGCGAGTATCAGCAATAATGCTGGTGAATTCATAAGTATTTATGTGACTTTGATTTGTAAAGCTGTAAACAAAGACCTGTAAATGTTTGAAGGAAAGTTTGTACCAACGAATATGTTTGTAAGTAATTGTAAACGTTTAAAAATCCTACAAAATCCCATATTTTCTACTAGTATAATATGTAGCCTTCTACCAAGACTCGACTGTTTTGATTGTTTGCTTCAGAAATCCAATATTTGTTTATAAGTGGATGGTAGATTTAAAAGTCCCAAAATGAACTACCATAATGTTTTTCATATCTAAAATAGTAGATTTGTGTACAGTTATAATCGCTAAGGTATATGATAACCCCGTAAATCAACGTGTTTTTAATACTCCATGTGAGTTTTATAACCATGCTAATGACCCAGACTGCTTGTAACAACGTTCTTCAGGCATTGGAATGTTATGACATTTGTCACCCTAGACCTGCCGGTCTAACTGTAGCTAACAGTTTAGGTGCGGGATTGTCAATCCCGTATAGATCTATACACAAGTATCACGCTCCCCCTACAAGGGATTATGGTATATAATACAGGACTTAATAATGCATACTCGAAAGTACGTGAAATGTCTCACAAACCTAGTATAAAACAGATTTACGTGTGAAAATGTCCATTTGTTCTTGTATATGAAAATATCTCTTTGATATGGTACTTGTAGTATGTAAAATTTCATGAATATCTAGTACACTATCTTATGTAATCGTATCTCTTGTAATTGTATGTCTTGAAATTTGTATGCCTTGTAATTGTATGTAATCGTATCTCTTCATATAGTATGTAATGTATTAGTATAGACTTATAAACTGATTCTTGTGTGATTCCTTATATTTGGATTGGTAAGTAGTATATCCTAACTATACCTATTATAGTTACTAGTAGTGTATGTGTATAACTGAAATATGCCTTTGCCATCCAAAGGTACTGAACCAATTGATGGAAAACTTTTATGTTTATATATGTATACATGATATATATATATATATATATATATATATATATATATATATATATATATATATATATATCTACACATGCATAGGCGTGCATTTGACAATAAAACTATAAAAGAAGTTTTTGTATAACCTTTGAGATGTTTAATAAATAATAAATGTTGACTTGATGTCAGTTTTATAAAACGATTTGAAAGTAGTTTGTTTGATAAGAACAATTTTAGGTATAAGAAGACCTTTGTTTGAAATACGATTCTAACAGCGTTTGACAGGAAACATAAAGTATGTAAGACAGTTTGATAAAGAGATTTTAACATGTAAAAATGTTTGTCGTGAACTATTATAGTTTTTACAAAAGTTTGTTTTGTTTGTATAATAAACCCTAGTGAAATGCTCACTTGTTATGTAAAGTGTAACCTTGGTAGTGACATAAATGACCACATTTACTCAAAGTATTGATAAAGTGTTTGATTTGTATGTATTTATCCACACATTTAATTTAAAAAAGACAAGATGTTATCTTGATATATTTTGTGTACTAAAGTTTCCATGTAGTAGTTATGAATCACATATGGTTTGCTTGAATAAGAGAGTATATAATGAAACTTTAGGTTACACACGATAATAACCGTGTGTTTACTTGTATCCCCCCCCCCCCTTGAAAGCGTATAAAAAACATTGATAACATATTTGAAAAGGTAGTTTATAGGGGTATGAACTCACTTGTTCGGTTTGAAGAGAGTGGGACTAGAGTCGAGCAGAACTTCAACTGCGGAAAGCTGCGTCTTCGAGCTTTTCGGGGGTCTCGGTAGCGTAGAACCTTCGTCGGGGGCTCGGGTGCGGAAATCAAGGGTGTCGGGATGGTCTCTGGAGCTCTAGGGTGTGTGAAAGTGAGAGAGGATATGAGAGATTTGTATCAAAACCCGTAGCTCAAACCCTCTATTTATAGTGCTGGAGGATCGCGTACGCGGGGCGTACCACCGGAGTACGCTGGGCGTACGCGTTACGCGGGGCATACTTCGGTTACGCGGGGCATAAAAATGCATCACGGCTTACGACTCCGGTCTAGCTAGCGTAGAGCACTCGAGCCGATGGGACTTGACACTGGGTCTAGTACGCTGGGCGTAATCATGGATTATGCTGGGCGTAATCCAGTCTCCCATCTTCTAAATTCCGTAACTTTCGCGTACGGGCTCCGTTTTTCGTGTTCTTTATATCCACGTGTAGGTGAGATTATGCTCCACCACTTTCATTTAGACTCTGTCGGCTAGTTTTGACTTTATTTTTAATGATATATTTTTAATAGGCCAGAACTGCTAAAGTCCGTTAAAAATTCATAGTTTCTTTATTCGACGCCGGTTTTCGTTTGTCTTTTTATCATTTTACTCCTATTGTGGAGATCTTCAACTTTCATTTAGGTGGCGATAGGTAACTAACACTCGATCTTCAATTCGACTTTTTAGCCCTCTACTACTATTACGAAACTTAGGAAAATCGTAACTTCTTCATACGAGGTCCAATTTGGGCGATCTTTTTATGCACGCTCACCATTTAACGAAATCTACGACTTTTGTTTAGATACTTAAGGCTAAAAATCATTGTATTGAAACTTTGCGTTTTTCGCTTAATCGGTGTTGCCGGGTTTCGTCGCGAATCTTTGATTGGTCATAACTGCTTCGTTATAACCCGGATTTTTGTGTTCTTTATATGTACGAAAAACCTTGATACAACTCCTACCACTTTATTTAACCCAATTAATATTTTAGGAAAGTTATATTTTGGCCTAAATTTGAGTGGTGTTACATTATATTGTCTCAAAATGTCGGGTTGTCACATCATCCCCCTGTTAGAGGGAATTTCGTCCCGAAATTCGAGTTTAAGCAATATTAATAATCATGCTACGGACATAAGTTTTATGTGCTACTCGTGTTCTTAAGTAATCATTCGTCTTCGCCTGGCATTCCAGTGAACCTTTCACTATCGGGATACGACTTTGCTTCTTTCGTTTGACTTCACTGGTATGATATCTTTTCCTTGTCGAATGTGTGTTGAGTGTTTCTGTGGTCTGTGAGAGTATTACTCCTAGTGCTCTACAAGTAGTGTCTCCAGATCTTTAGAGCAATTACCGCTGCTCATGATTCAAGATCACATGTTGAATAGTTAATTTCCTGTGTCTTAGGTTGTCTTGAGGTATGGGCAGTGACTTTTCCTCTTGCTTACAATCAAGCCCTTGGTTGTATGTATCGCATAACACCACGAAATATTCTATCCCCTTTTGGGAGGGATAATATTGGTGCGATGCATCAGACTTACTTTAGCGTTTGGAACACTCTTTCTTGTTTACAGACAATTAAGGTGTTCTTCCAAGTGAGAAACTTGTCCTAAAGAATCCCCTTCTGAGGAGTTTGTTAAGCTCGCTAGGAAGTTCTCGCATCTCGGTTGGAGCTAGACAATAAGGTGATTTAGCTACTGGGGTAGCCCCTGGAACTAAGTCGATTCTGAATTCGACTTGACGCTGTGTTGGTAGTCTCGGTTGTCCTTCTGGAAAAGTTTCGGGAAGACCGCGTACTTCTTGGATGTTCTGCATGTCCTTCACTTCTCGGCACGTCTCGGCGATGTGTGCAAGGAATACATGACATTCCTTTCGTAAGCATTTCTAAGCTTGCATACACGAAAAGATGAGAGGGTTCGTACTTGGTTTGTCGCTGTAAATCACTAGAGCTTCGTTGTTTAGGGAGGTTAGGACGAACTGCTTTATCAAAGCACTTGATGTTGGCTCGATGTAGACTTAACCGACTCTTACTGATCATGATGTTAAAACCTTGGGGTGGATTAGCTGTCGTGAAGATCTAAAAGAAGTATGACTACTCATGAATTAGGGGAAAAGGATAGGTATTTCTAAGTTTATTCTTATGGAAGCACGATCACTCGCAGTCTTGGGCAGTCTCCGTCCTGAAGCTCATTGTAGAGCTCATACCTGGTTCGTCCATCACAGTCTCGGGTATACGAGTCGTTTATAATTAAGATTGAAAAGGTAGTCGAATAAATGATTCTTCTTTAAGCCCACATTCCAACGAGGAAAAGAAGTTAAAGTGGAATCATCAATTCTAAACCTGTAGAACCTTGATTATATACCACCCCTATGTATACATTCTTCAGCGATAGATCGACCGTATGGGTCTTTAGATTGAACTTGACGTACTTTACGAGTGATACTCCGGGGAGGTTTGCTGAGGTTTCTTTGGAAAGGATGAGAAACATGAGGTACTCTATGCATGAGTACTTCGGTGTTCTGGAATGATGGTTTCGCTAGAAAGACGTTTTCAGAGAAGGAGAAGTACGCACGAAGCTGGTATTCATTTTGGCAGGGTGTTGGTCTAGAGGGGCTAATTGTTAGTTTTAGAAGTTTGGGGTTAAAAGTGTAAGTTATGGGATTCATTTTGTAAATATTTTTAGAAGACATGGGGTATTTGGTAAATTCTGGGCCACATATGAAAAGGATTGGTAGGGGAGGGGTTGTTTTGTAAACCTCGGACTTAATTTGTAGAGGTTTTAAAGGGCATGGTTTAAATGGTAAAATTGGGGTTGAGTCGTAAAGAAAAGGTGAAAGGAGGGACCGATTCTGTCGTTATGGCAAACTTTTAATGGAAGCGGATATTTAAGGAATCAGCAACCCTAACCCTAATATGAGAGGCAGCAGTCACCTCTTTCCTTGCCTCCGGTGTTGCCACTTCCTTCTTTACTTCTGGCATCGCACCACCACGGTCGAGACAGGTGACCACCGAAGCCAACTCCACGAAGTTGTTGTTGCCTCTATCTCCGGTCCAAAGCCACCTTCAAGGAACTCCCCAGCCGCCACCGATATACCGATCCTGCTGCTGTCGCTAACTGGCACCTTTTCGCTTGTTGAGTCGTCATCGCAACGTCCCCATTGCTATGATGCTGTCGGACATCGTGGGTCGCCGTAAGAGCCATCGAAACTGGTGGATGTAGCCGTCTGATGGGTTTTGAGCATTCTAACACTTCCGAAGTGTACATGCAACCCTAATAACCTTGGATCTATGTTTGTCTAATTATCATGCAAAGTTGATTTCCAAGGTTATGAACCTATCTAGCATACATGGGGAACAATTTTTCTTTGTATAAAAGATAGAACTGCATACCTTGTTGATGATAGTGTTCCTTGAAACCTTGTGAGCCTAGCACCTCAAGTGTGATGCCTTAAATGCTTCACACAACACCAAATGCAAAGTATAAACTTGAGAGAATACTCTAACACACTCAAAATCGGCCAAGCCCTCTTGTTTCACTTGTATATCACTAGTGTATCCCATTTTTGGGGAGAGGCATGTTCCTTATATAGTGTGTTGCATTAGGTAAAACCCTAATATAACATGACTCTTCATTTCTCAATCCATGGGTTAACTCCATGGAGCATCCATTGAGCATCCTATGGGTGGAACCCAACTTGATAATCCATGGAGCCTTTTAGCCCACTATATAAGATATGGAAGATTTACATAATCTACCCATATATTTAATTAGTTATTCTTTTGATCACTTAATTAGTTCTAAATTAATTCTTGATCAAAACGAATTAAATAATATTATTAATATATTAGAACTTATAATATATTAATAAACCATATCTGTTATATCTCTCATTTAGTTTATCCAATTGCATGGTGCCATGCAACCCAAATGGACCATGCCGGGTCGGGTCAAGTATTTACCAGAAATAGTTATGGACTTAGACACCTTATCCAACAGTCTCCCACTTGGATAAGTCTAATAACTATAACTGCAATACTTCAGGAACCGATCGGCAATCGTAGCTCTTTCAAGGTCTCTCGGAAATGAGAAGATATTGATACGCCATTTAAGATAAGTGATCATATAATCCTAGCCGGACAATTACATGGAACAGTGTCTTACTTATTATCCAGCAGTTTGTTTCCCGATTTCCGATTTGTTTGACAAAGAACTTAATTGAACACATCAACTTAGTTCTTACCGGGCCCGGTACATATGTCAAAACAAAATCATCGAGGGGCCCATATATCAGTTTCTAATCCAATAAGGAACAGATAAACTTCGAATCATATGTTTGTTCTACCACTCATTGAATTATACACAAAAGCACGTTTTATAACATCGAGTTACCAATGCGTTTTCGTACAATCAATGTATAACCAATTCGTAAGTAACAAATCATATCTCTAGGTTTGAAGACTTATATGATATTACTGTCTCATGATCACTCGAGATAAAATTCCATGAAGTGATTCCAGTGAGCGTGGGTTGATTCCAATACTCAGAACTTGTGAGCACTCATGATTGTTGTAGCCATGTCCAACACCTTAGACCTCTACAACCAATCATGACAGTCTTGATTCATATCTACTTCCAACATATGACCGACTGTGGAAAATTTGAATAATATGTAAAAAACATAACATACTATTCTAGAAGTCAAAACATGCAAAAGAAATTATAGTAAACGATTGACAAAAGATAGTAACACTTTACTCATAAATAAACACAACTTTTATTCATCATCAAATGTCAATTACACTTTACAAATTTCGAAATTATCTAACTACTAAAACTAATATCATCCTTCAGCCCTATGCTCCGAGCATGCTGGAGATGCTTAACCCTAGTCAGTCCCTTCGTGAGGGGATCTGCTGGGTTCTCATCCGATGATACCCTCTTTGCCACGAGGATTCCTTCTTCTATGTGATGTCTGATAAAGTGATATTTTATGTCGATGTGTCTGGATCTCCCGTGATCCCCTGGTTCCTTGGCTAAGGCAACAACACTTTCACTATCACAGAAAATTTCCATAGGCTCCTTTATAGCTGGTATAATTCCAAGGTCTCCAATGAAGTTCTTCAGCCATATAGCCTCCTTTGCTGCCTCGCTTGCTGCTATATACTCTGATTCACAAGTAGAATCAGCCACTGTCTCCTACTTGGAACTCTTCCAAGTGATTGCTCCTCCGTTTAGGGTAAAGACCCAGCCCGACTGAGAGCGGAAATTATCCCTATCAGTCTGGAAGCTAGCATCACTATACCCTACAACTCTCAAGTCATCACTCCCACCGAGGGTAAGGACCCAGTCCTTAGTCCTCCGTAGGTACTTGAGGATATTCTTTACCGCAGTCCAGTGAGCCTTGCCAGGGTTCCCCTGATACCTGCTAACCATGCTCAAAGCAAAGGCTACATTAGGTCGAGTACAAGTCATAGCATACATGATCGAGCCTACTGCCGAAGCATAAGGCACCCGACTCATTTCTGCTATCTCATCCTCAGTACTTGGGCTCTGAGCTTTACTCAATCTGGCGTTACTCTGGATAGGTAACTCTCCTTTCTTGGAGTTCTGCATGCTGAATCTCTTCAACACTTTGTCCAAGTATGTAATTTGACTAAGTCCAATTAGTCTTTTACTCCAGTCTCTCATAATCCTTATCCCTAGAATATAGGCAGCTTCTCCGAGGTCCTTCATAGAGAAACACTTCCCAAGCCAGGACTTAACTTCCTGCAGAGTTGGGATGTCATTTCCTATGAGTAGTATGTCATCCACATACAATACCAAAAAACTAACTATACTCCCACTAGCCTTGACATACACACAAGATTCATCTTCACTCCTAGAAAAGCCAAATTCCTTGACCTTTTCATCAAAGCAAAGATTCCATCTGCGAGGTGCTTGCTTTAATCCATAAATGGATTTCTCAAGCTTACACACTCTATTAGGGTACTCGTTGCTGACAAAACCTTCTGGATGACTCATGTAAACATCTTCAGTCAACTTTCCATTAAGCAAAGCGGTTTTGACATCCATTTGCCAAATTTCATAGTCATGAAATGCAGCTATGGCTAACATAACCCTAATAGACTTAATCTTGGCTACTGGAGAAAATGTCTCATCATAATCCACTCCAGGAGTTTGAGAGAAACCCTTTGCAACCAGTCGAGCCTTATAATTGTGTACATTACCATTCATGTCGGTCTTCTTCTTGAAGATCCATTTGCACCCTACAATCTTACGACCTGGTACATTCTCAACCAAGTTCCAAACTTGATTGTCATACATGGATTGTATCTCGCTATCCATAGCCTCTTTCCATTTCACAGACTCGGGGCCTGCCATGGCTTCCGCGTAACTGTTAGGTTCATCCAGACCTACTAGTTTCTCATCACTAATAAGTGTCTCACCTTCTGCAGTAATATGAAAACCATAGTAATGCTCAGGTGCATTCCTAACTCTCGTGGAACGCCTCAGAGGTATAGACTTGTCAATTGGCTCAACATGAGTTTCCTCCTCAAGTTGAGGGCTAGGGTTTGAAGTTCCTTCACCACTTGACTCTTGAAGTTCTTCATGGTCAATTTGCCTCCCACTGTCTCCTTGGCTTATGAATTCACTCTCACGAAAGACTCCACTTCTTGCTACAAAGACCACATTATCACTAGGTCTGTAGAAGAGGTAACCAAAGCATCTTTGTGGGTAGTCGATGAAAATACACCTCTCGCTTTGGGGTTCTAGCTTATCATGAGACTCGCGCCTCACAAAAGCCTCGCAACCCCAAATCTTGATGTGGTCTAGTTTGGGTACTTTACCAGTCCACATCTCGTGAGGAGTTTTGGCAACTTTCTTTGTAGGGACTAGATTAAGGATATGCGCGTCAGTCTCTAAGGCATACCCCCAAAATGAGATTGGTAGCGAAGATCGACTCATCATGGAACGAACCATATCCAGCAAGGTTCGATTACGCCTCTCAGCTACACCATTCAACTGTGGTGTCCTGGGAGGTGTCAATTGTGAGACAATCCCACATTCCCTAAGATAGTCGAGGAACTCTGAACTAAGATACTCACCACCTCGATCGGATCGAAGCATCTTAATGTTCCTGGCCAATTGATTCTCGACTTCCTGTTTAAATTCCTTAAACCTTTCGAAAGTCTCTGACTTATGCTTGATTAAGTAGACATATCCATATCTACTGTAATCATCAGTAAAAGTCAAATAATAACGATTAGCATCCCTTGTGGCATGTTTGAATGGTCCACACACATCTATGTGTACAAGGTCCAACAAACCTTCACCCCTCTCACAAGAACCTGTGAAGGGTGACTTTGTCATTTTTCCAAGTAAGCATGATTCACAACTATCATCTGACTTTAGGTCAAATGACTCCAAGACTCCATCCTTTTGGAGTTTGCCTATGCGTTTCTTGCTTATATGTCCAAGACGACAATGCCATAATGATGCTTTATCCAAGTTATTATTAATAATAGAATCAATACACATCATATTATTTCCTAAGTTATCAACCACAGATACTGTTTCATACACGCCATCACAAGGTAATGCTTTAAAATAAAGAACATTATTAAAGAAAGCATCAATAGAACCAACTTCATTATTAAATGAAAAGGTAAAACCTTGTTTGTACAATGCATGAAAGGAAATAATATTTCTTGCTATTTCTGGCGAGTAACAACATTTATTCAAATCTAAATTAAACCCACTACTTAGCGGTAAAGTATAAACTCCAATCTTGGTGACAGGTGTAACTTTCCTATTCCCCATGATTAAGTTTATTCTTCCTTGCTCCACATTCTCACTTCTTCTTTGTCCCTGCAAGTCACAACAAATATGAATACCACAACCGGTATCAAGGACCCATGAGTTAGAATGGGGTGAGTTATTAGATAAGATAGTGTAAGTACCTGCATGGTTGGGTTTAACTTTCCCATCCTTCACATCTTGCTGGTACTTTGGGCAGTTCCACTTCCAATGTGCCTTTTCATGACAATAGAAGCATTCAGCCTCTTTTGGGTCAGAAGAAGGAGTGATGAAACCTTTCTTGGTTCCACTTGAAGAAGATCCATCAAGGGTCCTAAACTTGGTACCCTTCGAAGAACTCTTTCTCTTCTTCCCTCGTCCTTTCCCGATTGCCAAGACAGGGGCGGAGTTGGTAGGAGTAGGAGTAACAATCGCCTTACCCTTAAGACCACTTTCTGCGGTCTTTAACAGTCCTTGAAGTTTGCTGAGTGTGACATCTTCCTTATTCATGTGGTATGTCATGCGGAATTGATCATAACATGAAGGTAAGGAGTGCAAAATAATATCTATTGCAAGCTCCTCGGGGAAGTTCACATTAAGCTTCAGCAAACGGTCCACAAATCTTTGCATTTTCTGCATGTGGCCCGTGATGGGTTCACCATCCTTCATGCGAGTTGTTATCATGGAGGAGATGATTTCATACCTCTCTTGATGAGCACTTTGATGGTATCTTTCCATCAAGTCTTGGTGCATCTCATAGGGGTAGAAATCTTCATAGGATTTTTGGAGATCCGCGGTCATAGTGGCCATCATGATGCATGCCACCTTGGTGGCATCCCTTTCATGTGCCCTAAACTCAGCCATCTCTTGAGGAGTAGCAAATGTCTCATCAATCTCCTTGAGCTCCTTATCGAGGACATATTCTTTGTCCTCGTAGCAGGTAATCATTCGGATGTTTCTGATCCACTCATTAAAGTTGGATCCATCAAAAGTGACTTTCCCACACAAGTTCATAAGAGAAAAGGAGCCACTAGGATTAGAACCAGAAGCAGAGTTGTTTGCAGACATCTAAAAGAGAAGAAAGAAAGGATTAGTTTAGATATATAGATAGTCCTTAATAAAACACCCAAATGTAGTATTAAGGCTACGACCCAATCACAATATATTATACTTAGAAGAGGTATGCTGTAATCTAAGTAATAACATATTTGAAAGGTAGGTGAATGACGATTCACCAATTTCCACCAAAGACAAAATATTAAAAATATTTAATTTGGTTCATAGAAACTCCTAGATTCTTTTGGGATTCAATGAACTTTTCAAAGGCATGTTTCAATCTCGAGTGTGCCCTCCAAGTTTTGTGACTGGGATGCCGAGGATCACAAAACGAGGTGTGAAGTAACCATGCAAATCACTTGGTACCCTTAATGTTTACCCCTCAATCGATGTGCCGGTTGACCACACACGCTCCATCGATACTATGATAAATATTAAGTCACCCTTTACCTACTTTGTTAAGTCCAAGTTAGTGTGCCGGTTAACCACACACGCTCCACTAACGACTTAGACAAAGTGTAAAGTGTAATTTCATGGATTAGCACCTTATTCACATTTTTCCTAAAGTAACTAAGATTGGGAATTTAATAAAACATTTAGTTACTTTATAATATTCATCATACTTTTAATGAGAATTTGTAAGTCCTTGTCTTACCCTTTCGGCTAACGACCCTCCACCAGTCAAGCAAGCGGTGGGTGAGAGTGGACACCCATTAAGTTGCCATTTTATAGGCAACAACCTTATACCCACCTTATAGACCGGCTTCGTGAATGAGGCGTACTAGCAGTAAGACGACTTTAATCTTATACATATATATATATATATATATTATTAAGTTAATATATTATAAGTATAAGGCTTGAATTTTAACTTTTAAAATTCTAAGGGTTGGAACTAAAGTTTTAATCAAGACTTTACTTGTTCCAAAACTTGAGGGCAAGTTTTGTAAACTTCCAAAACTTTTCGTTTCTTGTAACTTATGAGTTAATTAGAGTATTAAAAATGAAGACTCTTCATTTTTATAACCCATGTGTTCTTTTAATGGTGTTTAAACAAAAAGACTTTTGGTTTTCCATAACTTGAGGACAAGTTATGGACTCCATTAAAACACATAAAGATCATGAATTAATCTACCACATAGGTTACAAATAATTCCTATGATCATCTAAACATCATAAGATCAAGAACATGAATATGAACACTTTCATGAATCAAAAATTACATTTTAAAACTTGTAATTTTGATAACTTGTTGTTGTAAATGGATTAGCAAAGACATTACACCAACTAAAACAAGTTTTAAAACACCAAAACAGTTTAGGGTAATGTTCCTAGTCCATTTCCAGCAACAAAGATCGGAATTCTGAAAACTACAGCCTCTACTCGTCGAGTGCATAAACTGACTCGACGAGTAGCTTGCATTTGGTCATGGACTCGTCGAGTCCCCCCATGGACTCGGCGAGTTCATACGGGCAGAAAACAGAAAACTCGATTTTTCAAGCAGTTTGCACAAAAATCAAACAAGCAAGCCTAGGCTCTGATACCACTAATGGGTTTTGAGCATTCTAACACTTCCTAAGTGTACATGCAACCCTAATAACCATGGATCTATGTTTGTCTAATTATCATGCAAAGTTGATTTCCAAGGTTATGAACCTATCTAGCATACATGGGGAACAATTTTACTTTGTATAAAAGATAGAACTACATACCTTGTTGATGATAGTGTTCCTTGAAACCTTGTGAGCCTAGCACCTCAAGTGTGATGCCTCAAATGCTTCACACAACACCAAATGCAAAGTATAAACTTGAGAGAATACTCTAACACACTCAAAATCGGCCAAGCCCTCTTGTTTCACTTGTATATCACTAGTGTATCCCAGTTTTGGGGAGACGCATGGTCCTTATATAGTGTGTTGCATTAGGTAAAACCCTAATGTAACATGACTCTTCATTTCTCAATCCATGGGTTAACTCCATGGAGTATCCTATGGGTGGAACCCAACTTGATAATCCAAGGAGCCTTTTAGCCCACTATATAAGATATGGAAGATTTACATAATCTACCCATATATTTAATTAGTTATTCCTTTGATCACTTAATTAGTTCTTGATCAAAACTAATTAAATAATATTATTAATATATTAGAACTTATAATATATTAATAAACCATATGTTTTATTTCTCTCATTTAGTTTATCCAATTGCATGGAGCCATGCAACCCAAATGGACCATGCCGGGTCGGGTCAAGTATTTACCAGAAATAATTATGGACTTAGACACCTTATCCAATAGTATTCACCGCTGCAACAACACTGAAACGCCACCGTTCTTCTTCTTTTCTTTTTGACGCCGCCTTCGATCCCTACGGTGGCTCTCTGCAACGTTTTGTGTGCCGCCGCCTAGTCAAGTTGGTGCCATCGGAAGTTGTGGGTAACTGGAGGGCTGTGGAGCAAGCCATAACCGCCGTATGTGGGTCATGAACCGCATTGAGGGCGGCTTCCGAACGCCAAGGTCGTTGTTGTGCCGTTGTTGTTGCTATCAGACCTCCATACGCCGTCGTGAGCCACCAGGTGGGTGGCTGGACCTTTCGAGCAAATCGGGATCGTGGATTGTGTGTGTTTTTTCTAGCCAGAAAGTGGAGAATAACCACCTCCACCACCGTCAGGTGGTGGCTGCCGCCACATGTCACCGTCGGCCACCACAAGGGTGGGTACTTGTGTACGTGTTTATTTTAGTGTAGTGTGTGTGTGTGTGTGTGTGTTATTTTGGGAATTCATTGTAAAAATTGTAAAAGCCAAAAGAATAATGAAAGAGACCCTAACCACCACCGTGAGGTGGTGGCTGCCGCCTCCTGCTGCCACCGGCCACCATGTTGGGCGGCGGTGTGCTTTGCCTTGTTCTGTTGATTTAGTTAGGATGCTTGAAACCCTAATGGGCCCAATGAATCCCTAATGGGCCTAATGAACCCTAATTGACCAAAGGACCTAGCTATTGGGCCTATTGGGCTAAGATAGGTTGGAAACCCTAATTAGGGTTTGGAAAACCCTAATGCCATGAAACCCTAATTTGGGATTTATCGGGACCGCATCGGAATCAATTAATGAACTTAAATTATTAATTAATAATCATTGCAAATTAACCTAAGGCCATGTGGGACTTAATGGATTAAGTCCTTAATGGGTTAAGTAGGGACACTTAACCCTAATCGTCATTTATGTGAGACCCTAATTTCACTTGGGCCTTAAGTTGGGCCTTTCTATTGGGCTTTGATGTTTGGGCTAATAATGGGCCATCCAAGATCAATCAATGGACCGAAATATTTAGATGGGCTTTAGGGTAAGGCCTATATGAGGATGTGGGCCCAATTTGGAAAATTGGGCCATAGTTTTGGGCCTTAATGATTATATGATATTGGGCCAGTTGAATGTCAAAGGTTGGACTGGAATAAATGGTTGGGCCTTAGGGGGAGACCATGTAGAGGTTTTGGGCCCAATTTGGAAAATTGGGCCATATGTTGGGCCTTGATTCACATATTTACCTTTAGGCCGTTGGATTGGACCTTGAGCTTGAATCAAGCTAAGATGGGAGTAATGTAGTCTTTTACCCCAAGCATGGACTTATGATTTTGTGTTGGGACCCAACTATTAATTGGGTGATGCATGATATTGACAGTTCGAGAATCTGTCAACCAGCAGTTGGGTTTGATGAGTTAAAAACTAACTTGAAGATCGATTAGATCTTTAAAACAGGTAAAATAATAAACGAGTAAACAGCAAGAACACAATAATGGATCAAAGAGTGTCGAATGATTAATCAATAATCCTCAGCAGAGCTCGATAAAGAACTTCTACTGTAGAGGATTTAGGGTTTACAAGAACGATGAAGTAATAATCTGTGATCTATCGTAAAAATGCTATTGTCTTCTAGATCGTTAACCTAATATGCATGCAAGCACATTAATTTATACTAAACCCTATCAGCTCACGGTTGGACAGGCCCAAACCGAAGTAACAAAACTTGGACTATTAACCGAGCCCAATAGACGCAATACATCAAAAAGCTACGCTACCCAACAATCTCCCCCTTTGCGTCAAATTGGAGCGAGATTACTTCTTCTTGCTTGGGCCAGCAGCGGGAACCTTCTTCTTTACAGTTTCTAACAGACATGAGATGAGCGCGAGGATTGTCTGTCTGAACCAAATGTACCAATGTATCATATCGTCAAAATACTTGATATCATCCGCTGTATTTTCTTTGCATCTGTGGATGATCCCCAGCACATGCTCTAGACAAGCAGTGGTATAAAGATGTTTATCAGCTAAGGCAAAGAGACATTTCTGTCCTTCACTCCTAGTGAACATGACCGAGTTTCGCCTCGGGTCAATTTTTCCCATCTTCATCTGGTTTAGATCACTGGCCGAGCCAACAGGAGAGATCTTCGGTTTCTTCTTGAAGACGGTTGCAATCTCCTGATCCATCAGTGCGACCTCCATGATATAGCACACCAACATCCTTTTAAGATAGTCGATGATCGGACAATATTCAGCTTCGTTGGTCAGAAGGATGTTGTGCAGAACAATCCAATCATGTGGATTGAGGTTCGGTAGATCTGGTAAAGAAATGGCATGTTCGGTTTTTGCAGATCCCATGAGCACCTTGAACCGAACGTTGATAAACTTCCCTTCAGTGTACGGTTTCAAGACCCGGACGTTGATGATCTTCTGAGCGCTCCAGGTTTGGTATTGGGGTTAAGCAGCCTTCAGATAGAATTCAATCAAATCCCGATGAACCTTCGGATGAGGATGAGGGAACTCAGCAACGTTGGCGAAGGCGTGAAAGATGAACGCCTTTCGGGTAAGTGGCATGTCAAACTGAGAGTCGACAGAATTGTAGCAGTCAAATGAGATAACTGGTTCAAGCCACAGGATGATCAGGGTGTCGATTGCCTCCTTTATCATTCTCTCTCGAGTCCAAGCAGGAAAAAGAGTTTTCCTACTCTCGAGGAGGTCGTGGGCTTCTTTCTTTTTGCGTTCAGCTTCTTCAGCTTCTCTTGCCACACGAACATTATCATCTTCATCATTGCGTCGACTTTTGCGTTTCAGCAAGTCAGCAATGGTTTCGTTGTCTTCTTCCTCTTCTTCCTCAGCAATTTTCTTGCCTTTATCCTTCACACCCGAACCAGAGGCTTGGCCTACAGGAGGAGGTTCGGTTGTGTGAGTTGCCTTTGAGGAATGAGGTGGTTGCGATCCAGACTCCTTTTCTCCCCCTTGTTTCGGATTGGACACGAAATCGGGTAGCCCTTCAATTTTGCTTAACAGATCCAGGGCAGGAGCGAGCTTCTCTGCAAGGGTACGCCTCACAGAATGATTAAGGATCGGATCATGTGCTTTGAGGATGTTAGAGATTGCTGAGTGGACATCCGAAACACACGTCTTGATGACCTCCCTTTCGGACCGAAGAGTGTCAATCTGTTGTTGAGAATTGGAGAGTTGAGCATTCTTGACCTTCAGGGCAGTGGTCTTCTTTGCCAAAACATCCATCAACGAATTCTCAGCAGCCAAATCCTCTTGGAGTTTAGAGAGGCGCTCGTCAATAGAGGCACGGAGGGCAGAGTTGTCGTCTGTCAGAGATTGACGAAGTGTGGCAAAGGACTTCAACTCTGTAGAGACAAACGTGGCCAACTGTTGAACAATTGGTTCCAACATAGTCTTGGTGGCATCTGCACTCTCATGTAAGGACTTTAATAGGGTAGAGGCATCAGAGAATAGTTTATCAACTTTTTCGGTCGCAGCCTCACAGGCTTTCGTTGAGGCATCGATGGCGGCGGTTGCAGAAGCGACCGAATCTTGCTGAGCCCTTGAGAAGGCATCAACAATCTTCTGAAGAGCGGCTTCAGAGAGGGATGATTGAGAGGTGGAAGAAGAAGCAATGAGCAAGTCGACCTTGTCATGTAGCTCCTTAAGATGCTTCTTTGTGACCGGAGCGTCATCGTCATCGTCACTCTGCACTTGAAACGGACTGTAATAGACCGAATCAAATGTCATGTTTTCCCCGCCAAGGAAAGGGTTATCTCCGTCAGAGGCATGACCAGGAGATGGTGGTGGTGGTGAAGCTGGGGGTGTAGTGGTATGAGTAGGTTCAGGTTGGGTGGTTTCGGGTGTAGGTGTAGGTGTAGGTTCGGTTTGTTTTTGAGTAGGGGTAGGTTCAGGTGTTGTTTGGGTTTCGGTTGTGTTTAGGGTTTCAGTTGCATCGGTATGAACCCCCGTATCAGTTACGTTGGTTGTAACCTTTGCAGTGGATGTTGTTGTAACATTGGTGAAAATAGGTGGTGGCATAGGGATTGAGGTGTTTGGAATGTGGGTAAAGGGGTTTATGGTGGGAATGGAAGTAGGAATTGTTTGAGTAGGAGAGGGAATTGGAGAAGTATGGATTTGCATTTCGGGGGTAGGTGATCTGGGTGGTGTGTTGCCCCTTGGAGGTGTGTTGCCTCTTGGAGAGTCGTCAGAATCCGAACTCTCACCCTCCGACTCACTTGAAGAGGAAGCGATAATCAACTTTCGCTTTGGTTGTGTCTTTCGCCTCTTCTGCTGCGGGGACTGAGCAGCTTTAGTGGGTTTCCTCTTCCTAGGAGAAGGGCCTTTAGCCCCTTTGGCCACCTGTTTCCCTTTGCCTGCCTTCTTGCCTCTAGTAACAGGCTTATCGGCATCGTGAATTGATTTCAGCATCTCCGGCGTGAGATCCCTCGGACCAGACCGCTGGAACTCTTTGTAGGTCCGGATGATCCTACTGTCACCTGGAACATCAGCGTACATGGTTTCCGGAATGGAACCACTGAATGCGAATTTTGAAGCATCTGAGACGATGATCTTCGTGGTATGAAAGGTACCAATCGAAGACATCGGTGCGCCGGCGACAGTGGGGATATTGTACTTTTCCATCCCCCACTTCGTGATCAAGTTCCAAAACCTGGTATACGACACCTCTGAATGCCGTGAAGAAGAAGATAAACTTTGGATGAGTTGTTGCCAGAGAAAAAACCCATAGTCGACATTAATGCCGTTGTAGACCACATATAAGATGGACAGGAACAGTCGACTGGAACCATCTGAGCCAGAGCTCCTTTCAGAGAGACCTTTGAATAGCACAGTGAACATCCCGTTCCACTGTGGCGTCAAGCATGACTTCTTGAACTTAGCGACGGAAGTAAGCACCTCCGTGTATCCCATATTGTAGAACATATTGAACAGGTGCCCCAATGGAATCGTCTCTGGATTAACCCTTGTTGGATCAGCTTCAAACCCTAACAGAGATCAAAAGCGTTGCTTGGAGATAGACGCTTTATGATGAGAAACGTCAAAGAAGATCCTATCGACCACTTTATCGTAATGAGCCGTCGCATAGATCTGCGACAGGAATTCCATGGGCACTGATTCCACCCGTGATAGTGCAGGAGCAATTGACGAATACTTCAAGCACTCGATGATAGCAAACATGTAGGAATCATAGACATGAGGGGTTAGATCGATAATGAGGCATTGTTGAGGGCGAATGGGAAGAATGTGGGAAGTGGCGTGCATAGAGGATGAATCTGCCATTGTTGAAGAGAGTGAAGAAGATGATGAACAGTTAGGGTTCAGGGAATTCTTGCGCTCTGGGATTCTTGATTGCAGTAAAGAGGTAAATGGTAGATGATGTCGCCTTTTATATTGGGGTTTAAGGAGAGAGAAAAATCTTCCCAAATCTTCTATCGAAATACGAAGGGTTTTTCCGGAATTTGACTGATGCTTGACAGTTAAGGTAAGCAATGATCACGCATGAGATAGAGTGTCAGATTCCTTAGAACACGCCTCCCATCAAGCGCCGTTTTGATAGAAACCGTTTCAGATTCACACGCGCCCTTTCTGTGCTTTTTAGAGAAGAACCGTTTCAAATTCGCACACGCGTCTGCGACGTCATTTGGAGATTGGACCTTTCAAATTCGCATGCGTTCCCTTTTTACCGCCGTTTGAAATCAAATCAATTAGACTCCCGCCTGAGTCAGCAACCCTTCATCTTATCCCTGTAACGGCATCTTTTGAATAATACGCCCACGTGGATTAAAATTGACCACAACAATTAATCAACCACCAATCCAATGAAAAAGCCTGTAATTATTAGAACCAGAATTTTGGAAAATCAAAGATTTTCGTGCTAAGGGTGTAAAAGAAAAAGAAATAAAACAAATCTTTTTAGGAAAAATTGTGATGTCAATAAAGACACGAAACAAATGATCCCGGGCACGAATCTCTTCCTTCAAAGTCAAGAGAGACCTTAAAGTGTAAATGTGGTTTCCCGTTGAATAACGATCAAACACCTTTTAAGAAGTGTTGAAAGGCTTCTTTTAATTAGGCTTTTTAGGGTGGCTTAGCTTTGATTCAACAGTCCTAATCTTGAAATAAGATAGAAAGTGAACAAAGTACTTGTGAGACCGGTGTAGTCTAATGAACAAGTAGGTTTGAAATAATTTTAAAGTGGCTGGTAAATATAAAATCTCAACAAAAAAAATAAAAACTGGATCCCAAGGAAAGAAATGTTATGGTTATTAACAATTTCATAGGAATCACACAAAAGAAATTTTTGAGATTTCATAAAGATATGTCTATCAATTCATTAGTGAAAACTAGAGCAAATTAATTGTTCACCGTCAATTCAGATTGGGTATTGAATTTTGGGTTTCACTCAGCTCGTAGTGGCACGAAACTAAGATCATAAACGCAGTTTTTGAGTAACCATAAGCCTCAGTGGTAATTTCTAAGAGTCTCAAGGGTTACGTTTGTGAAACGAATTTAATGGAGAAATGCAATAGAGATGGTGTAAGAAATCAAAGTACCTCTGCTGTGAAAAATAGGACCAAGCAGAAAACTCTTATCTCATGTGAGAAGAGAGTTAGGTAGCTCACGATTAGAATAAATGTGATAGCCTAATTGGGAAGACAAGGTTTGTATATACCAAGTCATTAAGGCTATTATTCAGAATCTGATGAGGCTTTGGGCACATACAGCAGCATGCTTCTAGGGACACTTAACTAATGCAACCATTTCCCCACACAATAAAAGAACAAAATATTTTTGGAGTTTTTGATATTAAAAGAAAATATAAATAAAAATAAAAAAAATAAGACTGAAAAAAAAAACTTTGGAACCGAACCCGAGCGTTCGGTTGAATTCGGTTTTGAAAAATTTTGAAAAACCGAACCCGAGCGTTCGGTTGGTTTCGGTTTTGAAAAATTTTGGAAAACCAAACCCGAGCGTTCGGTTGATTTCGGTTTTGAAAAAATTTTGGAAAACCGAACCCGAGCGTTCGGTTGATTTCGGTTTTGAAAAAAATTGGAAAACCGAACCCGAGCGTTCGGTTGGTTTCGGTTTTGAAAAATTTTGGAAAACCAATGAACTAAGACTTTCAAAAAGGAAATACTTTAGACAATGAAATAAATAATTTTAAACCAATTGTACATGAAATTTACAACCAAGAAAACTACCTTTAATTGATGAGCGAAAGGCAGATGATCCAACCGAACCCGAACGTTCGGTCTATTTCGCTTCTTATGTTTGTGATTGAGAGGTAGTTTGTGGTACTGACTCTGATTCCATCATTCCTAGCCCTTGTAGGATTTTGTTCAACGACGCTTCAGGAAGGGCTTTGGTGAAGACATCAGCCAGTTGATCAGTGGTTCTAACAAAGTGAATTTCAACGTTTCCATCTTCCACATGATCTTTAATGAAGTGATACCTCAGTGCTATGTGCTTAGTCTTGGAGTGTTGCACTGGGTTATGACAGATCCTAATTGCACTCTCAGAGTCACAATATAGTGGGATCTTTTTCATATTGAGTCCCTAGTCTCGGAGTTGACTCTGGATCCAAATCACTTGAGAAGTACAGGATGCAGTTGCAATGTATTCTGCTTCAGCTGTAGACAAAGATACACACGTTTGTTTCTTTGATTGCCAGCTAACCAACTTCCCGTCAAGGAATTGGCAGCCGCCTGTGGTGCTTTTCCTGTCTAATCCACAACCTCCAAGGTCTGCATCTGAGTAGGCCTGAACGAAGAAGCCCGAGTTGGATGGATACCATAGACCTAAAGAGGTAGTTCGCTTGAGATATCGTAGAATGTTCTTCACTGCAAGCATGTGGGGTTCGCGTGGGTTCGCCTGAAATCTAGCACAGTAACAAATAGAGAACATTATGTCAGGCCTACTAGCAGTAAGATACATCAAAGAACCGATCATCTGGTGATAAAGCGTAATATCAACTGCTGGTTTATCCAAGGATGGGATGAGCTTGGTGCCGAACGCCATTGGAACTTTGACCTTTGAATCTCCCATCATGCCAAATTTTTCTAGAAGAGTCTTCGTGTAAGCTTCCTGATTGATAAAGATGCCTTCGGGTCCCTGTCTAATATTTAAACCAAGGAAAAAGCTAATTGGACCCATTGAGCTCATTTCAAATTTAGTCTCCATCAGCTTTCTGAAATCAGTCGTTAAGCTGGGATTCGTAGAGCCAAAGATGATATCATCGACGTAGATTTGAACAATCATAAGGTGGTTACCTTCCTTCTTACGAAAGAAGGTTGGGTCAACCGAACCTTGTTTGAATTTCGACATCTTTAAAAACTTTGTCAGCGTTTCATACCAGGCTCTCGGAGCTTGTTTCAGTCCATGCACGGCTTTGTCCAAAATATAACAATGATTAGGATACCTTTCATTTACGAATCCAGGAGGTTGCTCCACGTACACTGTTTCTTCAAGTTCACCATTGAGAAATGCACACTTAACGTCCATTTGGTAGACTTCAAAGTTTTTGTGTGCAGCATAGGCAAGAAAGATTCTAACGGATCCCAGCCTAGCAACAGGAGCGAAAGTCTCTTCATAGTCAATTCCTTCCTCCTGACAGTATCCTTTCACAACCAGACGAGCTTTGTTTCGTATCACGTTCCCTTCTTTGTCCATTTTGTTCCGGAAGACCCATTTGAGACCAACAACTGAGGCATCTAGAGGAGTTGGAATTAGTCGCCAAACTTTGTTCCTTTCGAATTCATTCAGTTTGTCTTGCATAGCTTGAACCCAACCGGAGTGATCAAGAGCAGTGTTAACTGTCTTTGGTTCAACTTTTGAGACGAAGGAGTTGAACATACAGAATTCTACTTGTGAAAACAAGGAAGTTTGTTTTGCCTTGAGTTGTGATCGGGTCAGAACCTTTTCAGATACATCCCCAACGACTTGAGTGACAGGATGATCTCTGGTCCATTTGACGAGAGGAGGGTAGTTTGGATCAAAGGATGGATCCAATTCAGCGTTTATCATCTCTTCTGGTTCGGATGGACTTTCATTGTCAGAAAGCATATTGGCATGCTCCCCCTCGATAGATAAGCTTTCAGGAATGTCTTGAGTATCTTGAGCTACAAAGGTTTCTTGTGGTGCTGAGCTTTCAGGTGTTGATGCACCTTCGGGTGGTGAGGCACTTTCGGTTGATGAAGTGCGTTCGGGAGCAGTTTGAGACCTTAGCTCCCCCTCAACATGTGAGCTCGGCTGTGATGATGATGGTGGATCCTCCCCCTCGACTGAAGCATTGTGTTGTGGAGGGTCGTCAGAACTCGATCCTCCTTCATTCATTCTCTTTGCAGCATCATCGATAAGTTGCGTCAGATGATCTAACTTGTTGTCAGTTGCGTTGGCTTCTGAGAGAGTTGCCTTCTCTGGTTCATCAAATAACTCGACGAACTTCTCAAAGAGGTTTGCGATAGAGGCGGTGACTTGGCCAGTTTGAGGAAAAATTTCTCCAACTGTGTCTTCGTTGGCCTTTAGCTTTTTGACATAGCTATCATCAAAGGTCACGTAATAAGTTTCTTCTATTTTCCTCGAGCGCTTGTTTAATACCCTGTATGCTTTAGAAGTTAGAGAATATCCCAGAAATATCCCCTCGTCGGCTTTGACATCAAACTTGTTGCGGTTTTCTTTAGAATTGAAGATGAAACACCGTGAACCGAACACATGGAAAAACTTGACGTTTGGCTTCCTGTTGTTGAGGATCTCATAAGGAGTGAGAGTGAAGCGCTTGTTGAGATATGACCTGTTCTGTGTAAAACAAGCAGCAGAAATAGCATCAGCCCAAAAATATAAGGGTAAGGAAGCGAAACTTAGCATGGTTCGGGCTGCTTCACACAAAGATCGGTTTCGTCTTTCGACAATCCTGTTTTGTTGAGGTGTGTAGGGAGCTGAGAAGTTGTGACTAATTCCCTTTTCTGCCAGGAATTCTTCAAATTCTTTATTTTTGAACTCTAGTCCATTATCGCTCCTGATGTTGCGAACGACTTTCTTCAGCTGTACTTCAATCTGCTTGATGAACACCTTTAGCTTATGAGTCACTTCATATTTAAGCTTCAGAAAGAACACCCATGTAAAACGTGAAAAGTCATCAACAATAACAAGAATGTACTTGCTACCACCGATACTTTCGATAGATGATGGACCACAGAAATCAATATGAAGTAATTCTAGTGGTTCAACAACTTTAGTGTTTATTATAGATGGATGACTTTGACGACTCTGCTTCCCCATTTCACATGCAGCACACAAATGTTCTCTATCGTACTTGAGAAATGGAAGACCTCGAACATGAACTCCAGTGAGAAGTTTGTTGATATCTTTAAAGTTGAGATGAGAGAGCCTTCGGTGCCACAACCAGCTTTCGTCAGATTGTGCTTTGGATAATAGGCAGATAGTTGGGTTCCCTTTGATAGGTTTGAGGTTCAGGGGAAACATTTCACCTTTACGCTCTGATTTGAGGATAACTCTTTTTGTCTTTTTCTCAATTATCTCCGAGCCCTCATCATCGAATGAAACTTTGAGACCGGTACCTCCAACTAGCTGAGACACACTGATGAGGTTATGTTGTAGTCCTTCCACGTATGCAACCTTTCTAATCGTGAAATCACCATTTGTAATCATTCCATAGCCTTTTATGGTGCCGAAGGAGTTGTTCCTGAACTTGACATTTCCACCGTTTGTAAGAGACTTGTATTCCCTTAGCTCATCCTTCCTTCCTGTCATGTGACGCGAGCAGCCACTGTCAATGTACCATTCTTCGTCGAACTGCTCGTCACTGATAACCTACAAAAATTAAGCAGATTTAGGAACCCAAAGTTTCTTGGGTCCTCGTGTGCCTTTCATAGGAACAGGAATAGTAAGAGAGATGTCAACGAGATATGTTCTTTTTATTAGTGTTGTCTCATCTTTCGTTTTGATGGTGAATACTTTAATTTTATTGGGATTCGTTGCTTTTGGTTTGGACTCTGTTTTAACTGATGAAACCTTCGATTTTCCTTTCGCTTCAGTTGGTGATTGAGGTTTTTGAGAATGAACAGAATGGAATTTAGAATGAGGTGGAGAGGAATTAGAAGCATTTGAAGAATTAGAGGACTTAGATTGAGATGACTTCTTGGTTTGAGATTCTAGGTGACCTTTTTGCTTTTGATCATTAGTGGGATTGAACCTAGAATTTTGATCTCTTTTGTTCTGCGAACCGAACCTTTGCTTTCGGTTGACGTTGTCCTCTGAACCGAACCTTTGCTTTCGGTTGATGTTGTCCTCTAAACCGAACCTTTGCTTTCGGTTGAAGTCATTCTCTGAACCGAACTTCTGCTTTCGGTTGAAGTCTTTTTCTGAACCGAACCTCTGCTTTCGGTTGTTATTGCTCTCTTGTGATTCTACAGGACTTTTCTCTGACTTTAAGTTCCTGTCTTGATGTGAAAAATAGGCATTCTGAGATTGCCAAAACTGTTTTCTCTCAGAGAGATTCTTCTTGTATCTCTGATTCCTTTGTTGTTTTTTATTTCTCATCTACTTCGGTTGATGATGAATATTGGCTTTTGATTTCTGTTTTCCTTTAGCTGGTTCACTCTGAACTGATGATGTTTCGCTTGGAGGAGTGACTTCTTTTGCAGGAATTCCTTTTTCTTGAGGAACATCTTTCGTACCACTAGTACTTGGCACATCGAAGCTATCAGGCTTATTTAAAGGTTCTGGTACATATCTGCCTTTGCTTTTCCATGAAGTCCTTTCAGACAGACCTACCGTTTCATCAGCATTGTCAATTGGAGCTTACCAGAAGAACTCGTCACAGCCATCAGCATTGTCTTCGTTTACAATGGCTGTGAGTTCAGCGGTCTGATGTTCGGTTACGCCTGTGACCTTATACACCTGATTTGGAGTGGTCCTAACTTTTTGATATACTACTGCCTTTTCTGCAAGGATCGGGGACTTTTGTTGGGACAAACGAGCAAACTCCACTGAATTTTCTGAGATGAGATTCTTCTGGTTTTCGGGTTCGCTCTTAACAAATTTTGAACAATCAACTGTGTCCTCTACAGAAATTTCACTCATATTATCGTCCTCATTAAGCTCAGATGCATTTTCAACATCAATTTTATTGTCTAAGCTCAAGTTGGCGTTCAATGAGTCAAATGTTTGTATGGTTTCGGTCCTCAGTTTCAGTTTATCATTTTCATCCAAAAGGTTTTTAAGCATGTCCTTATGGTCCATGGACTTAATGAAAGATTCAATTTTGTCCAGTCCATACATATACGTCGGATTAACTTCCTCAGACGAAATAACACCTTCACAATTATACGCTTCAGCATCAATTTCATCCTCCTTAAACTCAAGGAAGGGTAAAATCATGCAATGAATCTTTTGTCCTATTTCACAGTCCAAATGAAGCTGAGTGATATTAGTATAAAGACGTTTAGCAATCAAACAAAAAACATTTCTCTGTTTTAAAAGCTTTAAATTGTCTCTTTGCAAATAAATGTTTTCATCTTTGGTTTTGATTAACTCCGACTCTTTCAGTTCGATCCACATTCTTTGTTCCTCACTCTTCGAAGACACCCTACTTATTTGGTCAGTCAGGTTAGAATTGGTGACTCGAGTTTGAGTTAAACTACTGTCTAGATGAGAGATTCTTGAATTAACACTTTTTAATTCTTTTTCGTATGAGCATTGTGGGACTTTGAATGAAACAAAACCGGATTGTACCTTCTTGAACAGTTCATCAAGCTCGTTGAACTGTACGCTGAGTGGTTTTGCAGTGAAGCACAAGTCCTCTCGCTCCTTTGCGTCTTCAATCCCACCATCCGTGTTGTATCCCCTCATCTGAGAAATGTCAGACACCATCAAGCATTTTCCACCACTGCTCTCTTCTTTCGCCACATAAGCCTTTCCATGAGAAGGCTTCCTTACTTCATCATCTTCAGATTCGGTTGACCAGACCTCCACGCCACCGAACTCATCATCTGCTACCGAACCCTGCACAATTAAAGCATTCATAGAAGGGTTAGCAGTATATTTCTTCTTTCTGATTTCATCCAGCTTTTTCAGCAACAAAGCTTCTTCATCCTTTTCATCATCATTTTTTGCCATTTTCTTGAGGACGCAATCTTTTGCATAGTGGTTCTTTCCCCCACAGTAATAGCAGCTCACTCCCGAATCTCCTTCAGCTTTCGGTTCCTTCCTTGATTCTTCTGCCTTCGGTTCATCTTTGACCTTTTCAGAACTATAACTCCCCTGCCAATTTTGGTTCTTGTTTGTGGGGAATCTCTTCTTGATGAACTTCTTGGGGTTGGACACCATCATAGCATAGTCTTCAGAAGTGAGGTCATAGTCCTCCAAGTTGAGGTCTTCTTCTTCCATCACTGCTTTGCTTTTGGACAGGAGGGCCAACGAACCCAGGCTTGAAACCACATTTTTCTCCTGTAACACGATCTTTTCTTGGGATTTCAGGATGCCCACCAGTTTCGCCAAAGAATAGGATTTGAATTGCTCATGCGCTTTAACTGTGGACGCTACTGCTCTCCACTCAGATCTGAGACCGTTCAAAAACGTAACCTTCTGCTCAATTAGCTTCCTTTCAATGTCATGTTTAATCATCTTGCTAAGAAGATGATTGAAGCGATCGAACGTTTGCGTCACAGTCTCTTCGGCTCCCTGTTTGAATTCACCAAATTCGGACAAGAGTAAGGTTTGAATGGAGTGTTCAAGATCTTCGTCTGTAGAGTATAATTCTCGTACCCTGTCCCATATTTCTTTTGCAGTCGTGCATGAACTCACCAGTCTGAAAGTATCGGATTGAAGAGCGAATCTGATTAATCTCAATGCTTTGATGTTGCACTGAAATTTATCTTTTTCGTCTTGAGCAATATCTTTAACGTCTTTCAAAAGATCATTATACTCCTTTTGAGTTTTAATAATCCTTGAAGTTGTTGAATGAGAAAAGGGTCCAGATATGATTGCTTCCCAGATGAGGTATCCATTGTCCACAGATCCTATAACATAATCTTCAAAGTGATGTGCCCAGACTTCATAATCATGGGTGTATAGGATGGGAATCTTCGTTGTTGATCCAATGTTGTTCGAAATATTAATGGGATTGGATTGCGACTCGTCCATGCTTGATCGAATAACCTATTAAAAGATCAGACTTGTAATATAATAGATTAGGGCAAGACAATAAATATCGAGTTACGTCAATTATGGGATGACGGCTCAATAAATATCAGTAAATGCGGAATAACCCTAATCGAAACCTTTTTCACAGAAAAGGAGTGTATGATTTACACAGCCTCCTGCTCTGATACCAATTGATGAGTTAAAAACTAACTTGAAGATCGATTAGATATTTAAAATAGGTAAAATAATAAACGAGTAAACATCAAGAACACAATAATGGATCAAAGAGTGTCGAATGATTAATCAATAATCCTCAGCAGAGCTCGATAAAGAACTTCTACTGTAGAGGATTTAGGGTTTACAAGAACAATGAAGTAATAATTTGTGATCTATCGTAAAAATGCTATTGTCTTCTAGATCGTTAACCTAATATGCATGCAAGCACATTAATTTATACTAAACCCTATCAGCTCACGGTTGGACAGGCCCAAACCGGAGTAACAAAACTTGGACTATTAACCGAGCCCAATAGACGCAATACATCAAAAAGCTACGCTACCCAACAGGGTTTGTGTCTACGGGACTTCAGCAGTGTGAGGTGAGTTACCTTCCAGTAAAAGTGGGTCTAAGGCCACAATGTCGACCTACTAGTAAGAGTTATAGTAGAGATAATTGTCTTTGTGATAATTATCTGGTATGTCGCTATCTGTTATGATTATGTGCTAGTATGCTATGATGTTTTGTGTTATGTGATAGGAGGGGGTAGGCTAGACCCCAGTACTGGTCGAAAGGATCGAAGGCGTAGTTAGTACCCAGTTATGTTAGACAGTTTATGATATATGTGTTATGTTATTATATGGTAGTGGTAGGGGTGAAATAGTCCCTAGTTACCGGTTGAAAGATACCGAAGGGGAGGCTAGCACCCAGATATGTTAGGTAGTTACCGGTTGAAAGATATCGAAGGGGAGGGCAGCACCCATATATGCTAGGTAGTTACCGGTTGAAAGATACCGAAGGGGAGGCCAGCACCCATATATGCTAGGTAGTTATCAGTTGAAAGATACGGAAGGGGAGGCCAGCACCCAGATATGTTAGGCAGTTACCGGTTGAAAGATACCGAAGAGGAGGCCAGCACCCAGATATGCTAGGAATTATGTTTTTATATGGTATGTGGTATGATGTGGGAACTCACTAAGCTTTGCGCTTACGATTTTCAGTTTTCGTTTTAGGTACTTCATTTTCAAAGGAAAGGAGTTGGCTCGATCGCAGCGCATCACACTATATTTCCGCATATGAGATCTTGGGGATTACACTCTAATATTGTTTTATGACAACATGTTTTGATTATTTCTACTTTAGTTTTTGACATGAGATGTTATTATGGATGTTTTATTACTTATGGTTTTATAATAACTTATTTAAAAATGAAATTTTTAGCCTTGAATTTTAGGATGTTACACAGTAGTTATATGGAAACCATATAACACGGGTGGAACACTAACTCTAATGGAACGTCTAAGAGGTAAGGACTCGTCCATGGTTCAACAGGAGTTTCCTCCTCAGGTTGAGCCTTAGTGTTTGAGGTTCCTTCATCACTTGATTCCTGAAGCTCTTCAAGATCAATTTGCCTCCCACTGTCCTCTTGGCATATGAGTTCTCTCTCTCTCTCTCTCTCTCTCTCTCTCTGGGAAAACCCTTCTTCTCGTAAAGAAGACAACATTATCACCCGGTCTGTAAAAGAGATATCCAAAGGACTTTTGTAGATAGCCGATGAAAATACACTACTCACTGCGGTTCAAGATTATCGTGAGTCTCTTGTGTTACGAAAGCCACGCAACCCCAAACCTTGATATATGCCAACGAGGGAACCTTCCCTGTCCACATCTCGTGAGGTGTTTTGGCAACCTTCTTAGTTGGGACTAGATTAAGGATATAGGCAGCAGTCTCTAAGGAATACCCCCAAAATGGGATAGGTAATGTAGCACCCGGTTCCTGGTACGTAAATGTTATTTGGTTATTTCCTTTCTTTTAGCCTTGGACTCGGCGAGTCATAGGTCCGACTCGCCGAGTGGATGCGGGACCCGGGACACGTTTAAGTTGGCGACTCGGCGAGTCCATATCCTAGACTCGGCGAGTCACAGCTGTTGGATGAAACCCTAAGTTTCAGGGGCTTGCACCCTATTTAAGCGACTTATCCGCCCCAGGCCAGCCCCCATTCTCTCCCCAGAGCTCCCAACCCTCGTTTATGCTTGTTCTTTGAAGAATTGAAGCTTTGTTGTGTGCTTTTGAAGCTTTTGAAGGAGGAGGAAGTAGATCCAGAAGAAGGGAAGCCATCCAGGCATTATTGTGTTCTTCCAGCAGTTCCTTTGAGGTATAACCCGTTTTCCCCATGATTCTTTGCTTAGTACTTCATTTAGGTCTTTCTTGGACAAATCCCCAAGCTTGTATGTGCATTATATGTCGTAATAAGATGTTTGGCCTCTGGATCTAGGCAAGATTGAGCTCCAAGAGCTCAGATCTATTAGCTTTATAGCCCCATGTTGCTTGTTCACCCTAGATCTACCCTTTTGAGACATTTTGAGCCCTAAAATCCATATTTGTGACTATCCACACGTAAAGTTGGAAACTTTACGTGTGAGTCGTGTCCTAGAAGTCCAGATTTGTGAATGGCATGGACTGGAATCGAGCAAATCTGTGTATTTAGTGGGTGCATGGCAACGACTCGGCGAGTCGTTCATATGACTCGGCGAGTCTGTTCGCGAGTCTCCGAGTTTGTCCCCTTTTCGTAGTGTTGAGTGAACAGTGAGTCACGGGGTGTGACTCAGTGAGTCGGAAGCTGAACTCGTCTATGGAGGTACTCGGCGAGTCAATGCCCTGACTCGGCGAGTTCAAGGCAATCTCCTTAGATCAAGAACAGACTCGGCGAGTTGTTCATACAACTCGGCGAGTCTTAGCATAAGTGTCCGTCGGATGAAGATGAACTCGACGAGTTGTTCATACAACTCGGCGAGTAGGATGAAGGACTTGAATATTGGTTTAGAAGGTGAACTCGTCGAGTCGTCGCCTAACTCGACGAGTAGGATCGGGATTCAGGGCAGTCGTTTGGGTAGGGACTCGGCGAGTTGGAAAGCCAACTCGGCGAGTCGGGTCAACTGAAAGTTGACTCTGACTTTGACTTAGGGCATGGTCAGGGGTAAAATGGTCATTTTACCCAAAGGTCAGTGAGCAGTGTTTGATTGAGTATGTTGTGGGAACTGCAGCCGGAGGATTTCCGGAGCAGCAGCATGCAGTCAGTTCCCGATCAGATCAGCAGCTACTTCGAGGTGAGTTACCTTCCAGTAGCGGTGGGTCTACGGCCACAATGTCGGCCCACCAGTAGGAGTTATTTGTAGATGTTTGTCTCTGTGATATTCATCTAGGTATTGCCTGCATTATGTTATGTGCTAGTATGTTATGATGCTATGTGCTAGTGACAGTAGGGGGAGATAGTCCCCGAAGTATCCGTTTGGTAGGACCGAAGGGGAGGCCAGCACCCAGATATGCTAGGCAGTATCCGGTCGGTAGGACCGAAGGAGAGGCCAGCACCCAGATATGCTAGGCAGTATCCGGTCGGTAGGACCGAAGGGGAGGCCAGCACCCAGATATGCTAGGCGGTATCCGGTCGGTAGGACCGAAGGGGAGGCCAGCACCCAGATATGCTAGGCAGTATCCGGTCGGTAGGACCGAAGGGGAGGCCAGCACCCAGATATGCTAGGCAGTATCCGGTCGAAAGGACCGAAGGGGAGGCCAGCACCCAGATATGCTAGGCAATGTCCGGTCGAGAGGGCCAAAGGGGAAGGTCGGGCACCCAGATATGCCTGACAATATATGTATGTTATGAGATTATTTGGTATGTGGTACGGTGGGGGAACTCACTAAGCTTTGTGCTTATAGTTTTGGTTTCAGGTATCTCCTCAGCTAGGGGAAAGGAGTCGGGGCGGTAGCAGCATGTCACACACACACTCTCTGGTTTCCGCATTTACGAGATTCTCTGGGATTTATACTCTGATATTTTGATTGGTTGTATGTTTTGACTTTTAGACACGGTTTACGTTGTATCATGGTTTGATCAAACAATGTTTTAATTATTAATGTCTCCTAAAGTAATGTTTTAAAACGAAATTTTTGGACATGAAAATTGGGTCGTTACAAGTTGGTATCAGAGCCCTGGTTTGAGGGATTGGGACACACCTTTGGGAGTGTCTGAACTCAAATCGAGGGATTAAAAGATTTTCTAAAGGAAAATGTTTTCTAAAATTGAGAAAAGAGTTTGAGAAAGAACGAAGTGTGTGATGTGCGCGACCGGCCGAGCTCAAGTAAGTATTCCCCAAAGTACCCATACAAGTTTATGTTATATTTATCAGCTTTTGTAGAACAGCATGCTAGAATAGGACTAAGGATCTAGGAGTGATGCCTTATGTGCCTGCTTTATGTGTTTCAGTTGTATGAGAGTTGCATGCTAGATATTGAGTAGACAGTAAGTAGGATAGCCTGATTAGGTTATGCCTGGTAGTATGGGCTTAACACTAAATGCTAGCTCAATTCCTGAAAGAAGATAGAGTTAATTGATATTGTTACCCTTATCTGAATGTTGCTTGCTTCGTGCTACGTAGGACTCTGAAAAATGGGAGTTAGCCATTAGGCGAATGCGTCACGTCACATGTGATCAGGGTTGAATAATCTTAGAGTGTCAGATTTGATCCTACTGCGCAGCTCTTGTTTGAGTCCAACCATTGTAGGGACGAGTCGGGTACTCGAAGGATTATCTGAGCCTCGTCATATGTGATGGTATTCGGGTAATGGCTAATTGGCATTACAAGGAGGCCTGCAGCAGCTGAGGACTGGTTAGAGTGGAATTAGAGATTTCCCTAGGGCAAGCCTAGGATGAGTATAGCAGTGATCAGCAGTAGTGAAAGGGGATCTGGTGGAGTCGACGCATCCCTTGAAGAATGTACGGATAGATGTGGAAGGTAGTATGGGCCCGTACTACTGAAAGCAGAGGATCTGTACCCGAACCAAAGAAGGCCAAGATAAGACCAGGGAACTTGCAAGTAGTTGTGATACCTCAGGAAGTATCAGTATCACTAATGATTGTGTTATGTATTGCAGAATGGTGGTACTTCGATCGAGGCCGGTAGATGGCGGTTCAGGAGAGGGGTCAGGTTCGGGATCAGGTTCCGAGCCGGTTGATGAGAGACTATGTGAGTTCATCGCGTCAGAGATCACCAGAGGCATCCTTGAGTCGACCCCCATTCTCTTTGGGTCGATCAAGGAAGGGATCATGGAGTTGATGGAGGATCGCCTTCGGGCATTCCGGAGTGATATGGCATCTAGCCAGTCGGGATCTCGCACACTGTCCTTCAAGGACTTCAGGGGCAGTGGTGCGCCGGACTTCCATGGGGTGAAGGACCCCATTGCTGCCAGGCGATGGATTGCAGACATCGAGTCTGCACAGTTGACTAGCTTCTGCCCCGAGGGGTCGAAGGTGAGGTATGCAGTAGGGTGTTTATCGGACCGAGCCCAGGATTGGTGGGAGTCAGTGGGTGACTCGTTGGGAGCCTCAGCTATCGAGGCGATGACCTGGTCGGACTTTGTGACCAGGTTCAGGGCAGAGTTTGCGTCGGCTGTCGAGCTTCAGTAGCTGGCCAGGGAGTTTCTAGACATGAGGCAGATGACGGAGACTGTGGCGGAGATCACCGCCAAGTTCCGGGAGAGGGCTTTGTTGGTGCCCCAGTATGCTGGTGACGAGGACATGAGGAGGACTCGTTATCATGATATGCTACGAGCTGACATCCGGGAGCATGTTAGCTTTTCGGCTTGCCCTACCCTGGACTCCATGATTGCCAGGGCGAGGGAAAGGGAGATAGATTTGGAGCACATCCGGAAACGGAAGGCAGAAGAGGGTCGGTCAGGAGGGGCTTCGGGGAAGAAGCCCAAGGGGTTTGATGCGGGGCCAAAAGGCCAATAGGGAATGGGACGCTGCAGGAAATGCAGCAAGGCGCACGAGGGGGCATGTAGGATGGGATCATCAGGCTGCTACAAGTGCGGCAAGTCTGGGCACATCAGCAGGGATTGCACTGCTCCGGCAGTAGTTATTCAGACATCAGAGTTGATGTGTTTTCACTGCAACCAGAGGGGCCACAAGAAGGCCAATTGCCCCCAGTTGATAGTTTCAGCGCCGGTGAAGGCGCCAGCTCCAGCGACCCTGCGGATCACGGATGGCCGGCAGGGCAAGGCAGAGGCTCCAGTGGTGAGGAGCCGAGCATTCCAGCTAACTACCGAGGAGGCACGCGCCGCACCCGATGTGGTGACGGGTATGATTCTTTCCTGCTATCTTATTTTTATGATGTTATGTTATTGATATGTGCTCTGTATGTATATGTATGCATTAGGATTGTTCCATGTGAACGGCCTCCCAGTTCAGGTGTTATTTGATTCGGGTGCATCCCGATCATTCGTTTCCTTTGCGCTTAGCAAGAAGTTTCATGAGCCATCAGGCGAGTTAGATTGCCCTTTGGAGGTGGAGATTGCTGATGATTGATCGGTGCGAGCATCGATGGTATTTCGAGATTGCGTGTTGCGTTTGTTCGAGGAGCGCTATTTGGTAGATTTGGTTCCCATTCCGTTGCGTGGGAACAAGGTGATTATAGGCATGGATTGGCTGAGCCCTAATAGGGCAGTGATAGATTGCGCGCAGCAGCTAGTGCGGGTCAGGACCCCAAGCGGGGGAGAGTTAGTGATTCATGGTGAGAGGCCTCAGTATGGACCCGTTGTATGTTCAGCAGCGAGGGCTAGGTGCTACCTTCAGCAGGGATGCGCAGGATATGTCGCGTATGTGATGGATACCCGGGAGGCGGGTAAGGCGACAGTGAGCGGGGTTCCAGTGGTCCGAGATTTCGCAGATGTTTTTCCAGAGAAGCTTCCTGGGATACCTCCGGAGCGACAGGTTGAGTTTAGGATTGACCTTGTTCCTGGTGCGGCTCCGATAGCCAAGGCACCTTATCGATTGGCTCCTCCCGAGATGCAAGAGTTGTCTACGCAGCTGCAGGAGCTGCTAGACAAGGGATTTATTCGTCCGAGCAGTTCGCCCTGGGGAGCCCCGATTCTGTTTGTGAAGAAGAAGGACGGGTCGTATCGGATGTGTATAGATTACCGGGAGCTGAACAAGGTAACGGTGAAGAACCGTTACCCGCTTCCGAGGATTGATGACCTCTTTGACCAGCTTCAGGGAGCATCTTGGTTCTCCAAGATTGATTTGCGTTTGGGTTATCATCAGATGAGGGTCAGAGAGGAGGATATGCAGAAGACCGCGTTTCGGACGCGCTATGGCCATTATGAGTTCGTGGTGATGCCGTTTGGGCTCACCAATGCTCCTGCCGCGTTCATGGACCTCATGAACCGCGTATGCAGACCGATGCTGGATCGGTCTGTGATAGTCTTTATCGATGATATCTTGGTTTATTCCAAGACTCGGGAGGAACATGAGGAGCATCTGAGAGAGGTGTTGGAGACCCTGAGGAGGGAGAGCTTGTATGCCAAGTTCTCCAAGTGTGAGTTTTGGTTGCGCGAGGTGCAATTTCTTGGACACCTCGTCAACCTGAACGGGATTCTGGTTGATCCGGCCAAGGTCGAGGCCGTGATGAGATGGGAGGTTCCGAAGTCTCCATCTGAGATTCGGAGTTTTCTGGGATTGGCAGGCTACTATTGGAGATTTATCCAGGATTTCTCCAAGATAGCCGTACCCCCGATGCGGCTGACGAAGAAAGTCGTGGTCTTTCGGTGGGGACCCGAGCAGCAGGCTGCATTTGAGACGCTGAGACAGAGACTGTGCGAGGCGCCGATCTTAGCCCTGCCAGAGGGCGTAGAGGATTTTGTGGTTTATTGTGATGCGTCCATTTCTGGGTTGGGCGCGGTACTGATGCAGAGGGAGCATGTCATTGCCTACGCTTCGAGGCAGCTCAAGCCTCACGAGGCGAACTACCCGACGCACGATTTGGAGTTGGGGGCGGTGGTCTTTGCCCTCAAGATTTGGTGGTGTTACCTCTACGGGGTTCGATGTACCATCTACATGGACCACAAGAGTTTGAGGTACCTCATGGATCAGAAGAATCTGAACATGAGGCAGCGTCGATGGTTGGACGTGGTGAAGGATTATGATTGTGAGATCCTTTACCACTCGGGGAAGGCCAATGTGGTGGCCGATGCGCTTAGCCGCAAGGCGGCGCCGATCAAGGACGTTTGTATGAGGATGACCGTGGTGACTCCCCTATTGGAGCAGATTCGGGAGGCTCAACAGGAGGCTATCAAGGAGGAACATCGGAAGAGTGAGCGTGTTGTGGGTCAGGTTTCCTCCTTTGATTATGATAGCCGAGGACTTTTGACATTGCACCGTAGGGTGTGGGTGCCGTATCATGGAGGCGTGCGCCAGATTTTGATGGAGGAGGCGCACAAGTCCCGATTCTCCATTCATCTCGGGGCGACGAAGATGTATAGAGATCTTCGTCTAGATTATTGGTGGCCCTACATGAAGCGAGATGTGGCATGGTACGTTGAGCGCTTCTTGACCTGCAGGAAGGTCAAGGCCGAATATCAGAGGCCGCATGGCAAGATGCAGCCGTTGGACATCCCACTGTGGAAATGGGAGGATATCACGATGGACTTTATCACGAAACTTCCCAGGACCGCACGTGGAGTGGATTCGATTTGGGTCATTGTGGATCGATTGACCAAGAGTGCTCACTTTATCCTGATTCAGGAGAGCATATCGGCTGAGAAATTGGCCGACATCTATATCAGGGAGATTGTGGCACAGCATGGGGTGCCAGTATCGGTGATCTCGGACAGGGATGTGCGTTTTACTTCCAGATTTTGGAAGAGATTCCATGACGAGTTGGGCACTCATCTGCATTTCAGCACCGCCTTTCACCCGCAGACGGATGGTCAGAGCGAGCGGACCATCCAGACTCTGGAGGATATGTTGCGGGTGTGCGTGCTAGACTTCGGTGGTAGCTGGGATACCTATCTTCCCCTGGCTGAGTTCTCCTACAACAACAGCTATCACGCGAGTATCGATCACCCTCCCTTCGAGATGTTGTACGGACGGAGGTGCAGGACCCCGATATGCTGGGGTGAAGTTGGCCAGAGGGTCATGGGGAGCACCGAAGTGGTGCTCAAGACGACCGAGAGGATCCAGCAGGTCCGGAGCAGGCTTCAGACTGCTCAGAGTCGGCAGAAAAGTTATGCCGACAAGTGTCGATCCGATTTGGAGTTCCAAGTCGGGGATATGGTTCTCCTGAAGGTGTCGCCTTGGAAAGGCGTCATTCGATTCAGGAAGCGGGGCAAGTTGGGCCCGCGATTCATCGTACCGTTCAGGGTCGTAGCTCGGGTGGGCAAGGTAGCGTATAGATTGGATCTGTCAGCCGAGCTCAGCCAGATCCACAGCACTTTCCATGTTTCTCAGCTGCGAAAGTGCCTAGTGGACAATTCAGCGGTTGTGCCGTTAGAGGACATTCAGGTTGATGAAAGCCTGAATTACATTGAGCGCCCAGTCGCAATCCTCGACAGCAAGTCGAAGGATTTGAGGAACAAGAGGGTGGGCTAATGAAGGTGCAATGGCAGCACCGCAAGGGTTCGGAATGGACTTGGGAGCCGGTGGACGAGATGATGGAGCATTATCCCGAGCTGTTTCAGGATCGATCAGCAGACTTCGAGGACGAAGTCTAAAATAAGTAGGGGAGATTTGTAGCACCCGGTTCCTGGTACGTAAATGTTATTTGAGTATTTCCTTTCTTTTAGCCTTGGACTCGGCGAGTCATAGGTCTTACTCGCCGAGTGGATGCGGGACCCGGGACACGTTTAAGTTGGCGACTCGGCGAGTCCATATCCTGGACTCGGCGAGTCACAGCTGTTGGATGAAACCCTAAGTTTCAGGGGTTTGCACCCTATTTAAGCGACTTATCCGCCCCAGGCCAGCCCCCATTCTCTCCCCAGAGCTCCCAACCCTCGTTTATGCTTGTTCTTTGAAGAATTGAAGCTTTGTTGTGTGCTTTTGAAGGTTTTGAAGGAGGAAGGAAGTAGATCCAGAAGAAGGGAAGCCATCCAGGCATTATTGTGTTCTTCCAGCAGTTCCTTTGAGGTATAACCCGTTTTCCCCATGATTCTTTGCTTAGTACTTCATTTAGGTCTTTCTTGGACAAATACCCAAGCTTGTATGTGCATTATATGTCGTAATAAGATGTTTGGCCTCTGGATCTAGGCAAGATTGAGCTCCAGGAGCTCAGATCTGTTAGCTTTATAGCCCCATGTTGCTTGTTCACCCTAGATCTACCCTTTTGAGACATTTTGAGCCCTAAAATCCATATTGTTGAATATCCACATGTAAAGTTGGAAACTTTACGTGTGATTCGTGTCCTAGAAGTCCAGATCTGTGAATGGCATGGACTGGAATCGAGCAAATCTGTGTATTTAGTGGGTGCATGGCAACGACTCGGCGAGTCGTTCATATGACTCGACGAGTCTGTTCGCGAGTCTCCGAGTTTGTCCCCTTTTCGTAGTGTCGAGTGAACAGTGAGTCACGGGGTGTGACTCAGTGAGTCGGAAGATGAACTCATCTATGGAGGTACTCGGCGAGTCAATGCCCTGACTCGGCGAGTTCAAGGCAATCTCCTTAGATCAAGAACAGACTCGGCGAGTTGTTCATACAACTCGGCGAGTCTTAGCATAAGTGTCCATCGGATGAAGATGAACTCGACGAGTTGTTCATACAACTCGGCGAGTAGGATGAAGGACTTGAATATTGGTTTAGAAGGTGAACTCGTCGAGTCGTCGCCTAACTCGACGAGTAGGATCGGGATTCAGGGCAGTCGTTTGGGTAGGGACTCGGCGAGTTGGAAAGCCAACTCGGCGAGTCGGGTCAACTGAAAGTTGACTCTGACTTTGACTTAGGGCATGGTCAGGGGTAAAATGGTCATTTTACCCAAAGGTCAGTGAGCAGTGTTTGATTGAGTATGTTGTGGGAACTGCAGCCGGAAGATTTCCGGAGCAGCAGCAGCAGCATGCAGTCAGTTCCCGATCAGATCAGCAGCTACTTCGAGGTGAGTTACCTTCCAGTAGCGGTGGTTCTACGGCCACAATGCCGGCCCACCAGTAGGAGTTATTTGTAGATGTTTGTCTCTGTGATATTCATATAGGTATTGCCTGCGTTATGTTATGTGCTAGAATGTTATGATGCTATGTGCTAGTGACAGTAGGGGGAGATAGTCCCCGAAGTATCCGGTCGATAGGACCGAAGGGGAGGCCAGCACCCAGATATGCTAGGCAGTAGCCGGTCGGTAGGACCGAAGGGGAGGCCAGCACCCAGATATGCTAGGCAGTATTCGGTCGGTAGGACCGAAGGGGAGGTCAGCACCCAGATATGCTAGGCAGTATCCGGTCGAAAGGACCGAAGGGGAGGCCAGCACCCAGATATGCTAGGCAATGTCCGGTCGAGAGGGCCGAAGGGGAAGGTCGGGCACCCAGATATGCCTGACAATATATGTATGTTATGAGATTATTTGGTATGTGGTACGGTGGGGGAACTCACTAAGCTTTGTGCTTACAGTTTTGGTTTCAGGTACCTCCTCAGCTAGGGGAAAGGAGCCGGCGCGGTAGCAGCATGTCACACACACACTCTCTGGTTTCCGCATTTACGAGATTCTCTGGGATTCATACTCTAATATTTTGATTGGTTGTATGATTTGACTTTTAGACACGGTTTACGTTGTATCATGGTTTGATCAAACAATGTTTTAATTATTAATATCTCCTAAAGTAATGTTTTAAAACGAAATTTTTGGATGTGAAAATTGGGTCGTTACAGGTAATGAAGCTCGACTCATCATGGAACGAACCATGTCCAACAAGGTTTGATTGCACCTCTCAACTACACCATTGAGCTGCGGTGTCCTAGATGGCATCAATTGTGAAACAATTTCACATTCCTTAAGATAGTCGTGGAACTTGATACTAAGATACTTACCACCTCGATCGTATCGGAGCATCTTTATCTTCCTGCCCAATTGATTCTCCACTTCTTGCTTAAACTATTTGAAATTTTCAATGGTTTCTGACTTGTGCTTGATTAAGTAGATATACCCATATCTACTATAATTGTCGGTAAAAGTCACATAGAAGCGGTTTGCATCCCTTGTGGTGGATCTAAAAGGCCCACACACATCGGTGTATATGAGATCCAACAATCCCTCACCCCTTTCACAAGTACCAGTGAAGGGTGACTTAGTCATCTTTCCAAGTAAACAAGATTCGCACGTGTCATCGGACCTAAGGTCAAATGACTCCAAACTCCATCCTTTTGGAGTTGGGCTATGCGCTTCTTGTTAACATGTCCAAGACGAAAATGCCATAAGCACGCCTTGTCCAAACCATTGGACGAATCAATATTCAATATATTATTTCCTAAGTTGTCTACAACCATCATAGTTTCATATATACCATTACAAGGCAATGCTTCAAAATAGAAAGTACCATTATAGAAAGCATTAATAGAACCAATTTCATTATTAAACGAAAATCTAAAACCTTGTTTATACAAACCATGAAATGAAATAATATTCCTCGTCATCTCTGATGAGTAGAAACAATTATTCAACTCTAAACCTAACCCACTACTAAGCACTAAAGAATAAACTCCAATCTTGGTAACAGGCGACGCTTTCCTATTCCCCATGATCAAGTTCATCTTCCCATGCTCTACATCCCTACTTCTTCTTAGACCATGCAAATCAGAGAAATGTGAAAACCACACCCTGTGTCAAGGACCCAAGAACTAGCATGTGATGAGTTATTAGATTGAATAGTGTAAATACCTGGGAAGGTTGGATTTATCTTCCCATCCTTGATGTCATGCAGATACTTCGGGCAGCTTCGTTTCCAATGTCCTTTATCGTGACAGTAGAATCACTCTGCATCTTTTGGATTAGATGAAGGAGCAGCATAACCACCTTTGCTTCCACTTGAAGAAGAACCATCACGAGACTTTCCCTTGTGGCTCTTAGAAGGAGCTTTCCTCTTCTTACGCTTTCCTTGTCCAATTGCCAAGACAGGGACAACAACAGTAGGAGTTGATACGACAACTTTGCCTTTCAAGCTGGTTTCAGCAGTTCTTAACAACCCTTGAAGTTTGCTCGAGGTCACCTCATCCTTGTTCATATGATAATTCATATTGAACTGTTCATAACAAGGAGGTAAAGAGTGGAGGATAATATCAATGCCCAACTCTTCATCAAAGTTGACATTCAACTTGAGCAAACGATCCACGTATCTTTGCATTCTTTGCAAATGGGTTATGATGGACTCTCCATCCTTCATTTTGGTTGTTATTTATGAGGCAACTATTTCGTACCTCTCTTGGCATGCACTTTGATGGTACTTTTCCATCAAATCTTGGTGCATGTCAAAAGGCCAATAGTCCTCGTAGAACTTTTGAAGCTCGGGAGTCATAGTGGCTACCATGATGCATGACACCTTTGTCGCCTATTTGCATTGAGCCCTATAATTGGTGATTTCTTCGGGAGTAGCAATAGTTTCGTTGATCTCGACGAGCTCTTTGTCGAGAATCTCTTCCTTGTCCTCATACCTTAGGGCCATGCGGATATGGCGAACCAATCGTTAAAGTTGGATCCATCAAATGTGACCCACCCACAAATGCCCAAGAGAGAAAGTGGGTTCGAGGAGTTCGATCCTGACATCTGAAAAGAAAAGAGACAAAGTTTAGATTAGATAAAATTCCTTAATACAACACCCAAATGAAATATTAAGGCTAGGACCCAACACAATATTCAACAATTCGGAAGAGGGATGTCGTAATCCAATTGCAAAATATTTGAAGGTAGGTAAATGACGATTTACCAATTTCCACCATGAAAAATGAAAATGAACATTAGGTTTTAAATGAATTGAAATTCCTAGATTCTTTGAGATTCATTGAACTTTTCAATGGCATATTTAATCTCGATTATGCCCTTCAAGTATGTGACTGGGATACCGAGGATCACAAACAAGGTGTGAATAACCATGCAAATGTGCTTGGTACTCTCGATGTCATTTATCACCTAATCAATGTTACGGTTAACCACACACGCTCCATTGATCTATGATAAACATCGAGCCACCTTTTTCGACCCTTGTTAGTCCAAGTTAGTGTGTCGGTTAACATCATTTTGTGCAATTTCATGGAATAACATCATTTTCACATTTTTCCTAAAGTAACTATGATTGGGAATTTACGAAAATATTTGGTTACTTTATAATAATCATTATACTTATTAATGAGGAATTAGTTGACATATTCTACCCATTCGTCTAACGACCCTCTACTAGTCAAGAGTGCGGTGGGTAAGAGTGGATACCCAATGACGGTCATTTTATAGGCCGCTCGTAAACACCCCTTATAGACCAGCTTCGTGAATGAGATCTACTAACGGTAAGACTGACTCATCTTATACATATATAAGTATTAAGCTTTCAATATTAAAATAGTATAAGAGTTGTATTTTAAACTTTTAAAACACTAGGGTTTAGAATTTAATATTTGAAAATTAAAAACTTTTTAATCAAATTTTAAATTCCAAAACTTGAGGGCAAGTTATGAAACTTTTCAAAACATACTAGATCAAATTTAAAACAATTAAAATAATCATATAATTTTACCGTTATCTAAATTTGACCTAATCCAATTTTATTTTACAAGATAATTAAAATTCAAAATTTACAAATAATTAGTTTATCATATAATCTAGTAATTATCTTAAATTTTGACCATTATCTTCCAATTAGATTAGGATATCCATTACCATAATAGAAAAATCGGATTTTGACAGTAAAAATAGTTTATGGTAATTATCCAAATCTAATTTAGGCTTAAATTCCGAAAATCCTTTAGTCAGACGAGTCAACTCATCAAGTCATGCTTTGGACTCGTCGAGTTCATCTGTCAGAGGGCAGAAATTGATTTCTTTTAGCTTTGAATAATCAACCATGGCATCAAATACAATAGAAAAACAGCCTAAGCTCTGATACCACTGATGGGTTTTGAGCACTATAATATTCTTATGGTGTACATGCAACCCTAATGCTTCGGATCTATGTTTTTCTCAAGTTATACATGCAAATCAAGTTATCCAAATCATGAACCCTAACTAGCATACAATTTTCAGAATTTGTAAGATAAAACAAGGATAAATGAATACCTTTTCTTGTAGCTTGATTAATCTTGACCTTCAAGAGCTTAGTGCCTCAAATGTTACACCTCAAATGGATCACAAACACCAAGTAGCAAGTTGGAAGAATATGAGAGAGGTTGGAGGCTCAAAATCGGCTAGGGTATTCTCTTGGAAGCAAGTGGCTGATTTTGGGAGTCCTAGGGGTTCCTTATATAGCTGAGCAATTAGGTATTTGACTGAAACCCTAATTCTTTGCTTAAGGCTTAAGCAATCCAATATATCCTTCCAGAAGGCCTCTTATGGACGAAATCTATGTGGGCTACACATAGGATTTCGTCAATCCCTTCTTAGGGATCCAAAAGCTCAACTTTACAACTATCATATAATTGCACTACTAGTCCCCTTAATTTAATTATCCTCTTTTAATCACCAAATTAATTCCAAATTAATTTCTGACCAATACTGATTAAATAATATGATTTCTCAATTAATATATTATTCCTATAATATACTAATAAATCAAAATTAACCTCTTTCTGCATAATTCATCCAGTCAAGTTGCTATGGTGAAGTCAACCCAAAAGGACCATGCTACTATCGGGTCAAGTACATACCAATTATAGTTATGAGCTTAGACACCTAATCTAACAGTTATGTTTGTGTTATTTTGAGCCAAAAGTTTAAAATGTCTATCTAATATGAATAAGCATGAGATAAATACCATTCATTGTTGTGTCTCTAATCTATATAAAAAAAGAGGAACAAAAAGATGTAAGCTCAAAGTACATTGCTATTTAGTACATATACAAACTTAATATGAAAAAATGCAAGAAATAGCAATGTGCTTTGGTTTTTGATAAAAAAAAATCAAATAATTTGCTGAAACAAAAACCAAAATGTGTGAACTCAAAGTACATTGTGATTTAGTGTTTCTTTTTTTGGTAAAAAAAATCAACTCAATTTAAAAAAAAAAAAAAAGGAAAAAACTTTAAATTGAAAGTACAGTGCTCTTTACTACATTTATAACCAAAATATAGAAAATGAACCAAATGACAATGTATTTTGGTTTTATGGTAAAGAAATTAAAAGAAATTGTTTAAAAAAACAAAAACAAAAAAATAGGTATAAATGCAAACTACATTGCTATTTAGGGTATTTTACTCCAAAAATGGAAAATGCACCTAATGACAATGTAGTTAGGTTTTTGGAAAAGAAACATCAAAAGAAATAATACAAAAAGCAGGAAAAAAAACATGTAAATTCAAAGTATAGTGCCATTCACTACATTTACCATCTAAATATGGAAAATACACCAAATGACAATGTACTTCATGTCAATAGCACTGGTACATACCTCTGGAGCACCACCATATCTACATCTTTATTTAGTTAGTATTACTCTGACAAAAAAATGTGTATTAGAAGATCAATTTGTAAGAAAATAGAAATAGAAGATAATAAGTATCAATTGACGAAACAAATAACAATCTAACATCAATTGAATAGTAAAATACGCAAAAAAAATGAAGAATAAGAAATAGATCCTCAATTAACAAAAAGAGTGATAGTTCCAATGTAAACTAATTATCTTTAATTTATTGCTAATAAATTTAACTTTTATGGTACTTGTGTTTGATTTTTATAAGATAAAATATGTTTTTGTATTTTCGCAAGATATTTATGTTTTCGTATGAACATACTTATATATATATATATATATATATATATATATATATATATATATATATATATATATATATATATATGAGGTATTGTTTATAATCATTTTGTAAATACAAATATTATAAACAATCTATGTAAAAATAAGATAATATCAAACACAATAATAATGATAATTTTAATATAGTGTTCCACCTAGGGATGGAAATGGGGTGGGTTTGGGGTGGGGTTGACCATCTCTATCCCCATCCCCGAGTGTCTAACCTCGTCCCCGTCCCCATCCCCGACGAACGTGAGGAATTAAGTCTCTTCCCCCTTTGTATTTTGGGTTTTTCCTCAGTCCATCCCTAATCTATCAACATAATAAACTAAACTTACACAAAAATACCAAGTTTAATAAGCTATCAAAACCAGATGTCATAATCAGATTCTGTTTACATCAATCATAAAGTTTAACAAGCATCAAAACGAAAAGTGCGATTTGGTATACAGATCGTCGAACGAAGTGACGATTAGCAAACTCTTGGAATTGGGAACATAATTTGATATATAGACTATATCTGTGATGGTCTAATATAGATCAATTCATTTTACATAATTTAATTCAAATCCAATAAGTGATATATATATATATATATATATATATATATATATATATATATATATATATATATATATATAGTCATCAAAGCTATGGCGGGACGGGTTGGTGATTGTTATACCCAGCCCCGACCCCATCCCCGGTTTTAACATAATGGGGATCCCCGGTACCCGTTTTGGCGGGGAATACTCGTCCCCGATTGGGGCGGGTGAACTGGGTTCCCCATTGGGTCGGGTGAAATTTCCATCCCTAGTTCCACTTCCACCATGCCCAACGCTTACCAAACGATATATGATAAATTAGTCGAGTTATGCTCGGTCTGGTCCAATTTTGTGACTTTGTCTCATTGAGTCTCATATATCAAACGTTACTTTAAGTACTTTCAATATTCTCTTAATTTATCCATTAAATGGTAGAAGAAGAATTTCATATATTCGCTAAATAATAAGCAAAATATTATATTTTTTCCTATCTAATATCTAGATATCATATATATTCCAAGTAAACTTTGAAAATATCATATTTACATAAATCTTTTGTTTAAACATTTTTAATCATTTTTTGTTATTTAAAATCATTTTATTATTAAAAAATTTAGGTAAACCATAACACCCTAACCTTTGGTGGATCATTTCTTCACAATGTAATTATGGGTGGATTCTCTCACTTGAATGCTGAATTTACAAAACTAATTGCTAATAAGTTTGATTTACCAGGTGTGACTTTTGTAATATGGTTTGAGCTCTACTATAAAGATTTATTTGTACAACAGATTTGTTTGACGGATTAACTAAAGTAAGGACATACCGATAACGGGTGAAACTTGTTAAATCTTGGTGTTCGGTTTGAAATTTTTTTTCTTTTTCTTTTCCTTTTTTTGGAACGGCAAATACAAATATATACTAAAGCACTCCTAAATTATTCCACCTATGTCCACCGTGGAATTGAACCCTCGACCTCAAGGAAAGAAGGCAACACCAGATACCGTTGGGCTAGAAGCTCTTTAGTTATTTTCTTCTTTTAACTTATATTTGCTTGTATAAATAATTGTATGGTTGGATATAATATTTCTATTTTGTCTCATTGAAATATTTATATTAGGGATTTCACTTTGTAAATTTTATAAAAGTCTCATTAGCATATTTCCCACCAATAGGCAATATTACATTTACAAGATGATTGACAATCTCCTTCAAGTATCTCCATCTAAATCACAAGCATGAAAGTTAATTAGTATACTTCCCCCAATAGGCAATATTACTCTGATTTAAGAAATAGTCTACACATGTATCATATAACTTGTAAGAAGTTAATTTTATATATCTCCATCTAAATCAAAAACATGAAAGTCAATTAAAATTTACTTGAGAACTTATAAAATTGTTATGGTTTTCTTCCCCTAATGTATCCTTTCATATATTTTGTCAATCTTTTCTTTTTTCTCCAAATCCAAGAACATAATTCTCTAAATCCAAGAGCATAATGCGATGGAATATACATGTAGCTTTCAAGGGCGTGTTTATAAGGTTTTTTTTTATCTTCGGGTGACTACTCATATACTGCTATACCCTTACAAACTATAAGGACCAAATTGATATTTGAGTAAATTACACGAATGGTCCCTATGGTTTGGGGTGATTTGTGCGCTTGGTCCATAACTTATTTTTTTAACTTGGAATGTCTGCTATTTGTTTTTGTTACGCGCTTGGTCCCTATTGTTTGTTTTTGTTACGCGCTTGGTCCCAATTGTTTGTTTTTGTTACGCGCTTGGTCTATGTCTTATCTAAAAAGACTATTATTTAAATATGGAAAAACGGTGGGATAGGTAAGCTAAGGTGAGGGGGTGGGGTTGGGGGTGTGATTATTTAAATAAATTAAGTTAGGGACCTTCCGAGTTAAAAAAATAAGTTAGGGACCAAACATATAAATTATCCTAAACCATAGGGAACATTCGTGTAATTTACTCTTGAAATTTATTAAATTTTTTTAAATTTAGATAAAAGTACACAAATGGTCCCTACATTTACAAAGTAGACCAAATATAGTAACTATTACTTTTTTTGACATATATAGTCCTTGTAAGTTCAAAATCTTGCACGGTTGTTTTTACTAATATTATTAGAAAGGGATAATGACTTAAGAGGATAATATACTTTTTGATTTGTACACGTTTGGTCATTGAGTTTTTTTCCGTTCACATTTATCCTTTCAACTTGTTTGACTGTACACATTCAGTCCTTATGACTGGCTACTCTAAGTAAGCCAGAAAAAATGACTTAAAAGGGTAATATATTTCTCACTTTGTACAAATTTATTTCTTAATATTTTTTGCACATTTATTCCTTAATATTTTTTTTGTTGCAAAATAAGTATTTGTTGTTTTTCTATATATTTTGTACTTATGACCGGTTTTTAGGGTTTTCTCACGACATCCTATGTTGTACAATAATTAATAATGTGGTCGGAGTTGTTGATGCTTATGGCACAATGCGGTCTCGACTTCTTGGTTGCTTAGGTCTTGTAGTTTGGCTTAGGTCTTGTGTTTTGAACGTCGGATTTTAACTATCTTTATATCTACATGTTCATATTTGTGTCTATTACAACTGTCGTTTAAATTACTCTCGTTAAAAAGTAACATGTTTTACTTACAATTTTTATATCCACACGTTTCTTATGTATGTATATATGAATGCATGGATATACAGATTGTAAGTAAAAATATATTACTTTTTAATGGGCTAAACGAAAATTTTAGTAGACTCAAATATAAACGCATGTATATAAAGACTGTTTAAATCTGAGATCATATTAAGAAGTTACAACGTTCAGAACACAAAACCTAAGCAACCAAGCAGCCGATGTTGTGTTGTGCCATAAGCATCAATAGCTCCGAACACCTTATTAATGGTTGTACAACGTAGGATGTCATTAGAAAACCCTAAAGAAACCAACCATAAGTACAAAATGTGTAGAAAAACAAGAACTTATTTTGCGACAAAAATTTATTAAGGACTAAATGTGTACAAAGTAAGAAATATATTACCCTATTACAATAAAACCTTATTTTTCAACAAAAAAATATTAATGACTGAATGTATAAAAAATACTAAGGACTAAATGTGTACAAAATAAGAAATATATTATCTTATTAAGTCATTTTTTCTTGCTTACCTGAAGTAGCCGGTCATAATGATTGAATATATACAGTTAAACAAGTTGAAGGGGTAAATGAACGAAAAAAAAATCAATGACCAGATATGTACAAATTGAAAAATATATTATTCTTTTAAGTCATTATCATAATAAATGTTAAGTAATTATGATATGACCAAACACTCTTTTATTTTATTTTTTTGTAGGTTTCATTTTATTATATATTTTCTTTTGTTATATGTATTATTAAATTAAGATAAATAAATCCATTTTGCAAATTCAAAGATTCATCATATATATATATATATATATATATATATATATATATATATATATATATATATATATATATATATATATATATATATAAAGTTTCAAAATTAAAAGGTCTTTTTTTTTATATTTTCAATTTTGCCCCCACACTATTCACCATCTTTATATTATATACATTGTAGTTGTTTTTCGCTCACCACTTTTGAGTTCTTCTATTCCCTTTTACTGTTTTCATACATTCATCCCGACTAAGAAAGATGGAGCAAGAAATGGTCTCGATATATGTTTGTTATGTATGCAAATTTGAAAAGTTTTATGTGTTCGTTTTATTAAAAGCATAATTCATAAAGATTTAACATAACTCATGAGACATGAGATGCAAAAAGAACCAAATAATCAGTTGCACTATGTATCAACTTGGTAACAATCAATTAAGTGGGTTCATATCACAATCTTGGAATCACTCATTCACTCCTGTGTCGAAAAAAAAAACAGATAGATGTCGAAAAAAAACAGATAGAGACTAACATTTGGTCTATTTTATAAACTATAGGGACCATTTATGTATTTATTTATTTATTTAATGAGGAAAAGTATAAGAAACCAATCAACCATATGAGCATATGCTGGCATATGAACAGGATGGTGGTAGTGAATTCCTAAGTTTCTTAATTTAGTAAACCCCGCTAAATCACTATGCAAATGATAAGATTATATATTCTGTTATTTCTTTTTCATAGATGATTACAATAATAATATATTTTAAATCAACTTTTATTATAAAAGTATGCGAAGTAAAAATGTATCTCATATGTCTAAGATTAGTGACTTGTTGATACAATAAAATTATAATTATTTTTAGTAAAACATGCAGTGTGAAGTGAATTTCTCATTATATATATTGACATGTTTCAACTTTATTACAAATTTTGTGTAGAATTAAACATTATTGTATAATTGGTACAAATATATTTTGTTACATAAATTGATAAAACCATATAGTTTTATTACATAAACAATTCATTAACACTATGTTTGATGTACATATCACATGCTTCTTCACAATTTCATAGCAATATATTAAGGGCAGTTCTTGAATAATTATATTTAGCAAGTTTCATTCATAAAGAAACGTAATGTTGATAAAGATCGAGTCGGATTACTTTATATGTTGAAAATGGTGAAATGTTCATTAAAGAAAGAGAAATGTTGTGTATTTTCCATGATATTTTATACCCAAAAGGTTAAAACTTTTATTATCATCTTGTCTAAAAAAACTATGCCAAGTGAAGGCACACTCAAAACACTAAATATGTCTTATATTATGAAAATATATATCTAATACAACAAATAATAGGTTATCAATTTTATTTCCAACTTTAAGGGAGATAAAATGACTAAAAGAACTTTGTATTTTCAAAAGTTGTTACAATAGGGCCCAAATTTTCAATATAGCAACAATATAGACCTTTTTTTATGGAAGGGCATAAATATATTAGAAACAAAGTAGCAAAATGCAGGTGTAGGAAAGTTATAATCTCATATAGGCCTATCCCGTGCATATTAAATAACTAAGTTATAACCTGTGGGAACCACGGTTATAAAATAAATTAAATATTTATAAAAAAAAACTTATAATTACTAATCAATTATTGTAAATAAATTATTAATTAAGATATATATTTTTGTAATTATATATATTTTGTACACATAACATTAAATATTTTATTTGGTAAGATAGTGATTTATAATATTATTTGTTTTTTTATTGGAAACATTAAAATAAATAAAAAACAAAAAAAATAAATCATATATTACAAATTTACAAACGAACCAGCCCCTTTTTCAATAATTACATTATTATCAAGGGTAAAACGAAATTCATTATATTTGATAGAAATTAAAAGATTACAAAAATTAAGATTTATTTATCTATTTATTATTATTATATTAATTATTATTATTGTTTGAAATTACATTTATTGTAATAAATTAGTGGAAATGTAATTAATGAGAAAAAAAATCAAAGACTGACAATTGGCAAATAATTAATTTCAAGCTTAACACGTGGCAAATTTGCTACTCTTTTATTAGGTAGGGAGATATGTAAATACAGAAATAAATCGTATAAGTATTATTGTGAAATATTTGTGTAGTTAGTTGATAGAAGACATATTGTAATGCATAAAAGGTCTATAATCTATCTTACAAGATATTATTTTGTTTACTATCAATAAATATAAATCTTCTTATCTCTATTACAGAAATAACACGAAAAAACAATTTGAATTTCACCTTTGACACTTCACATGCCGATATAAACAACTTCACTCCTTTGTCAACCGACCTCATTCAATTCAACACATTCTAGTTGTGTATTTTCATTCTTTCTTATAGAATTTTATCATGAGTTAATAAAAATATACAACTTTCTAATTCATTAAAAACAATTAAATATTACAAAATTACACATAAAGAATTCACAAATTCCCTAAGAATATCCAATCTCTTTCACCTCTATATATACAACCATTTAAACATGAAGACTTTGTTTACCTCTCACGATGGATAAAACATTGCAATGTTTGAAGGGCCTCTCTTTCTTCTTCTTGTATATATCAATTTTCTTGTTCCAATTATATGTTTCACCTACACATGGAGATGATGCAGGTATTATTTTCAACCTTACATATATCCATTTCAAGAAAATACCTACTAATCTTCCATATTATCTTTAATTCCATCGGTTTTCTCTAAAAATAGATAATAGTTAACCACTCACGTACTCTTATTTACACAAAAGATGATGATAAAATCGATTGGCTATAGATCTATGTATATGATATATACCAATGGAGTTTTGAATATTATCTTCCTAGATTCTCAACATACATAATATTAATAGTAGAAAATCAACCTTAACATTCTTTAAACTAAATTATAAAAGAATAAACTTACCAGTAAAAACACTATGTTATCGGAGTAAATAATATGAAAAGTTCAATTAAAGTGGAATACAAAAATAATATGGATATATAAACATATTTTTAGGGAGTGTCAATGATTTTTTAGAATGTTCAATATACCATGTGTTGTTATGTAACAAATGATTGTAACATTCAAGAATTATAATCAAATATTTAACTACAACATGTAAATTATAATGTTTTTTTTTGTAAAGAAAATACAAAAATACTACTTTATATCTTTCTTAAAAATTTGATTAATTTTAAATTAAATTTTTTTTTTTATCAAAATATTACAAATTTGTAATTTGCAGGATGTGTATTGAACTTCACATCACTACCCTATCAACCAAACGGAGACTGCATAAGCCCTGAACTGCAACTCAAAATCAAAGCATGGGGAATTCTCCCAACAACCCTTTGTTGCCAATCCCCTCTAACCCTAATCTCAAAATCCCTCGCTCGATTATCTTCCAATTCATCAAATCCCTCAATTTTCCCCGATTCCAATCAATGGTCACACTGTAACAACCCATCAATCTTCAAAACCCAACAGGAATCCGTCAATTTCGATGACTGTAACTTCAAAAATTTCTTCAAAGAGGCGATGCATTGTTCAGGGGTTTCCGTCTCCGATCTCAAGAAGGATCAGAGCTTCAATGATGCGGCTGCAACCTGCGGTCAATTTGAGCAATCAGCAGCTTCGTTTGATGAGATCTGTAGGAATTGCAGTCGTGAAGTGTTGAAGGCGAGGGATTCGTTGTCGAGGAATTTGGGAGTGAGCGGGAATCAAACGGAGATCGAAATTTGTGGAGTTGCTGTTGTCACTGCTCTTGCTTCCGAGAGATGGAATGAGAGCTCGTTAGCTGCTGTTGATGATTTCTATGGGTGTTTGCGTATATTGGATGTTCATGGTAACAATTTCTTCATAGCTTCTTCTACGCAGATTATCAATACTCAAAAATTCAAAATTATCTGTTAATTTAATAAATATAACATCTTTATCGATTTCTATGCTTTTAAAACTACAAACAATGGGTATAAATTTGATTGTTTAACTATGCTGATAATCAGTTTTTGGCTATAATATAATTAGATTATTCTATGAAAATGACTATATTTCAATTGGGAAAAAGAATCTTGGAATTACAATAACAAATTTACTTAATTTATTGATAAACAATATGAAAGTATTATTATAGTCGATAAAAAAAAGTTTATATATTTAAATTAGGCCAAAGTTCCTTAAAATTATCAAAATCTGTCAAACATTCAAACAACTAACGATTTTGGATTTCTTTTCTTGTCTTCTTTTTGTCACAGATCCAGGCTACATCAAACTCAAACGTAAGTCACTTCGGTTTTCACTAAAAAGTAACCAAGTTTCACATATTGTCAACTTAGTACCTTAAACATTTTATTCTCTTGTACATTAGATACTAATCACATCATATGTCTAATCAATCCCACATCAAAAAAAAAAGTACAATATTTTACTAGAATAAATTACAATATTTTATTAGAGTAAATTACTGAAATGGTCTTTATGGTTTGTTCAAAATTACACGTTTGGTCCTTAATTTTTTTTTTTGCACTCGGATCGTCCTTGTGGTTTGATTTTGTTGCGTTTTTCGTCTCATACATACATAAAGTTAGGGACCAAACGTGTAATTTTGACCAAACCATAGGGACGAAAAACGCAACAAAATCAAACAACAGGGATGATCTGAGTACAAAAAAAAAAGTTAGGGACGATTTCAATAATTTACTCATTTTACTATCATTCAAATAACTTTTTCTTTTATATTTTCTCAGATTCGATTTTCCAGACATTATTAGGCATAATTCTCGCTAGCATGGGTCTAACACTTGTTATCATGCTTGTAAAATACGTAACACGAAAAAAACAAGAAAACAAATCCTCACAATTACACACGAAAGAAATCCCAACAACATGGTCGGGATTATATCGATTCTCAAAAGCTGAAATAGACCACGCGATAAATTATTCAGAGGAAAAAAAGTGTCTTGGTAGGGGAAGTGCGGGTGAAGTTTATAAAGGGATTTTGCCAAGTGGACAAGCGGTTGCTGTTAAACAAATAAGTAATGGAAATAATTCGGATTCTTTTACACGAGAAGTTGAAGGACTTTCTAGGATCCGACACCCGAATCTTGTGTGTTTGTTTGGTTGTTGTATTGAAGATGGGGAACAGTATTTGGTTTATGAGTATTGTCCTGAGGGAAATCTTGCACATCATCTTTTGAGTAAGGATTTTTTTTATAATGTTTATAAAATATGGGAAGTGCTAATAAGACATTTCTTAGACATATCATTGATACTTTTATGAAAAGTCAACCTATAATTATATTTTTCAAAAAAATAGTGTAATTTCAAGTATTTCAAAAATTAATTAGGATATATATGTTAAAATTGAATGTCTTTTTAGCCAACCCAAAAATATTTGGAAAAAAAAATGATGGCTAATTGCTAAAATGACCAAAAGTGGAAAGGTTATGTCATCATGTGACCATCTTTTGAACATTATTACAAATGATAGCCTTTTTTGGATAAAAAAAACAAACAAAGAAACAAATAGCGAAATAATTTTTTTGGTAAATTTGCTTTATGAGTGGCTCTCACCAAAAAATTAAAATTTTCGGATAAAGATAATGTCATTGCTATATGTAAAGTTTTCAATATTTAAATGAATTTTGTTTGGAGTAGATGTATGAACTTCTTTTTTGGACTTAATGAGTGAGAATAAATGATTATTTTATCCTTGTGAATCAAAATTCTATTTTGTGTATTAAATTAAACCTGAGTGGACTAATCTATACTTACTTTTATATTTCATTTTTTTTATAGGAAGAGATAGTGTTCTACCATGGGAAAAAAGAGTTAAGATTCTAAGAGATTGTGCACTTGCAATACGATTTCTCCACCATTACATAGATGGATGCATTGTTCATAGAGACATTAAAGTAATCTAATTCTCATACTTAGTTTTTTTTTTTTTTATTATTGAGGAAACCTAATTTATATATTCATTAAATAATCAAAATTTGTAAAACACTCAAAACATATAATTTTTTTCTTTGTAGCTTACGAACATTCTTCTTACGGAGAATTTAGAACCGAAGCTTTCAGATTTTGGATTGGCAAAAGTTTTGGGTATGGAAGAAAGCAAAGTTTTTACAGATGTTAGGGGTACAATTGGGTATATGGATCCCGAATATATGAGCAATGCTAAATTAACATGTGCTAGTGATATTTATAGTTTTGGTATTGTGGCCCTTCAACTTCTTTCGGGTCAAAAAGTTATTGAACTTGATCTTGAAGCAAGAGACCAACTTACAAGAAAGGTAGTGACACTATTGTTGATTTGTTTTCGATAAAGATTCTATAAATTTTAACAATGAAAATTATTGATATAAGAAAAAATTGAAAGTAGGATAATAGGATAATGAACAAATAAACGAAAGTATATTGAAAAATCTTTCCAATTATATTACGTTGTTATTATTTTAATTTTAATTTTTTTAAAAGGCAAAAGATGTGAGCATCGGAAGACGCCCATTGACTGATATTGAAGATCCTAGATTAAATGGGAATCTAAACATGGTCGATTTTGAAGCCATACTACAAATCGCGGTTTTATGTGTTGCTAAATCAAGTAAAGGTAGGCCAACAATAGATATTGTGTTTGGGGAAATGGATAAAGCATGGCAAAACACAGCCGCCGATATTGTAAGTAATAACTTTCGTGTTTTTTTTTTTTTTTTAAATTATTATTTATAATAATAATATTAGTATAATTTTATAACAATATTAGTATCATCAATATCATTTTTTATAAGAATGTGACAATGTGTAAGTGAGATAAGATATCAAGTATCACCTTTAGGAACATTGTGATGTATTTGTCGCATGCAAGAAAAATCGATATACTTTCATTGATTTGCTGGACAAATTTAAAAAAAAAAAAAAATGTTACGATGGATAATGGATAGTTTTGCAGTTTAACCACTATTATTTTAATTTTTTCCAATCAAAACATAAAAGTCTCAAGGAAAATTAAAAAAAAATAAATAAATAAATAAAACATTTTATTATGAAGGGATGTTATGCAGTTTAACCACTAGTACTTTATTTATTTATTTATTTTTCATTCAAATCATAAAATTCTCAAATACATTGCAAAAAAGCCATTATATTACAATTTGGGTGTTTTTGCAATTTAACATGTAATACTTTATTTTTTTTTCTCAGTCAAACCATATAAGTCTCCATCATTTTTCCAAATTAACCATTTTAAATTGTTATATCATGTTTCACGGTAATTTTATTATATTGTGATTTTTTTTATGTCACGTGTCTTAGGTATTTTTCCAGATTAACCATTTTTATATGTTTATTAAAGATCAAAATGGTTAATCTAAAAAAAAAAATTTGATTGCAAAAAAATACATAATAAATTATTAGACTGCAAAATTGTCCGAAATATAATGGTTTTTCTATAATTTGCCATATTTTGCTTATTACCGTTTTTATTTATTCACGTACACTATAAAGCAAGTGAAAATTTTCATTTCTATAAGTAGGTAGACTTTTTAAACTATTATGCCTAAACACGAATTTCTTTTTCAAGTACAACACTATAATTTGGTAGATTTGTTTAATTATAATGCATTAATAAGAAAAAATTAACCATTCGGGTTTAATGTAGCGAGCAAAGAGGGAGATGAAGACGTTCACAACAATAAAATCATTGGATGTGCAAGTGATTCCACTTTGAGATGAGGAGAAGTGAAGCTTAAGAGCCAAAATCAAGATTGTTTTCTATAAGTATATTTACAAGACAAAGTACTCTAAGGTGGTGATTAGGAATAAGTTTTTCTTATGTACATAATGAGGTTGCTATGATTCCAAATGGTGTTTTATAACATGGATTGAGATAAACACAATGTATATTTAGGTGATATTTTTGTTTTTATGTAAACTATGAGTGTTTCTTTTTTACTTCTATGTAAAAAAACATCTAAATAAAGAAAGAGAAATGAGGCTTATTTGTTTTTTACTTCCATTTCATCAAGTATGTTGTGATTTTCTTGAATACTTTAAAGCAATCATTTAAAAAATTAGACCTAAAGATTGTTATCCTCTTACATGAAACACTTAAACTAGTTACACCAATGGAACACACTCCTAAATGCATAAAACCATTACATTCAAATTTAAATGATAAAACTATTTCGTTCATAACCAAAATCATTGGAAAAAAGGCACCAACTTCAATTTCAAATCTAGCAAACATTACTTCAAGACAAAATAAATATTAAAGAGAAGGCAAATTCCATCTTCAATTTCACATGCACATCTTGTATTATTATACAAAGGACATTAAGTTCACCCTCTTTTCACCATAACATCATTACAAAAACTTAGCTTAAAAACATTGCTAAAATTGAACACAAAAAGAGGGAAATTTTTTTCTTGCAAATATTCACCATTTTCCAAAGCCCCTACATCAAGACATCATTTGCAAATTTCTCTTCAACATCAAAAGATCCACTTCCCAAATTTCACCTTCTATTTTCACATGATTTTAGAGGAAGATCTTGTGGTTATATCTTGTTGTAATACGTCTTCTAAGAATAGAGGAATCATCAAAAACATTCTATTTTCCTTTTGTTTGTTTCAAGTTTGAAATGCCCTAACCTTTACATGGAACAATTTAGTTAGAATGCAAGTGATAGAAGAAATAGCAATGTTGTAATAAAAAGAAATTAAAGGTAAGATAATATATTGCTATATTTTTTAGACTTAAAAGACTATTTTTAGTATTAGGTTGTTCTTTATGGCTTTATGCATTAAGCCGAAAAGATACAATCAAATATACATGTCTCAATTAAGTCCATTAAGTCAAAAAGGGAAAAGTACCTAAGGGGTAAGATTGTCATTTTGCTTGATTTGGGTACCCTTTGAAACTACATTATCTTTTGTGTTATGCATTCTCAAGGCATGAGCAAACATCCGTTTTGCAGCCCCAATATGTTCCTCTTTTAGATTTTCACATTTTCTTGCACTCGAAAGGGTATTTTCGGTATTTTGTTGAGGCACCTTCTTATTCGAATATATCTTAGTTTGACTTTGACCGTTTGACTTCGGACGAGTTTGTAATTGCAAACTTGGACCAACGGTTTGACTTTGACCACCCTTTTGACTTTTCAACCCTTCTTGATTAGATTGTTTGACTCTTTGACCAAGTGCATGTGCGATCATACGTCGAGCAACAATCGGATTATTTCGAGGCCTATTTTTATCAAGTGATGCCACGTCATCATCTTCTGTTGAGAAAATACGGTTTCGGGCTGCCAGGTAAGCTGCCTCTCTGTCCTCTAGAGATACATGAGCTAAAGATAAAGTTTCCACTTTTGTCCCTGAGAGAATAAGAATAATCAATTTCATACTTATGAAAGTTGCAGGAGTAGAGTGGATTGAACAAGCTTGTTATGGATATTTTATGTGATGACATTGACAAAGGCATTTTCGTCTTTTTCACAAACAATAGATTGAGAACAATTTTCAATCCCAACTTTGTGGAATACAAAAAGGTGCAATTTTGTCTTGTAGTCGCAATTTTTGTTTCATTGACATCAGTCTCAGTCCAATGCATGTCAAACACAGTACAAGGCTGTCTGTTTGGGAAGAAAAAATAAAAATAAAAAAAAATAAAAATACCGGGAGAGCCATCTTCTCGTCTTGATAAGAGTTGTGATGTGATTGGAGATTGGTATTCATCATGCTCCCATAACATATCTGAAACAAGAATGGAAGGCCTGCAAGAGGGTATTTTAGTCTTTTGCACAGACGGGAGATCTAGAGGGTATTTTAAGAGAGAATAATGAGAAAAGTCTCTCATCATAATCTTGAACTTGTGTTTATTGGTTAGAATTTCAAATGACATGACACTACTCGACATGCTTTCAAAAGCTACTTTAAATGATCAGGATGAGGAGGGTATTTTAGTCTTTTGTACAAACGGGCGATCTAGAACAAGTCCATGTCTCGCCTTTTTCTACCTCAGAGATAGTTTACTATGAAGATGAGGAGGGCATTCACATCTTTTTAACTCCCACAATGTCATGACTATTTACAAATTTGCCCTCGGTTAATTTTGGGAATAATACATAACATTCACTATATTTTGGTTAAAGTGATCAAAATAAAAAATAAAAAAAAAACTGTTAAAAATTAGTGATGTAGACATACATTGATGTGTCCTCACAACGCTTTAAAACAAGATGTCTTTCATCTCCTTCACCTATAGATTGGTGAGAAAATCTTGCAACAAAAAAATGAGGTTTTTTTAAGATGATAAGTAACATTTTAAGAAGTGATAACAATAAATTATATAAAATAATGAAAAGAAAGATACCCAAAAATATCAGCAAGGCGATGTAAGAGAAGACGATTGTAGGGATTCATTGGCTGCAACTCTAGCTCTTCATCTAAGCTGCAATACATCGACAAATTGTGAAAATAAATCTTTTTATTTATTAGGATGAAGTTTAGAATGATGTAAAATTACTCAAAAGGGTAAAATGCAAGAAAAAGCCTTGACTCATATCACAATTACATGGCTTTTATTTAGTTTTAACCAACAGAATTTGTAATCAAACGTTGAAAAAATAAGATTTTGTTAAGTTAAATTATGTTGGAATAATCTTTTGAGAAAAGGAAAATGTAGGGAAACAATAAGTAAAAGAGGAAAAAGAATTTGAATTGAAAAGTCTTGACATTTGCCAATTTGAAGTGTATTTCAAGGAGATCTGAGTTTTACTCTTTAAAAAGAAGCAAACAAACCTCGTATCATCTTGAAGGAAATCAACTAGCATATCTTCCATTGATAGAACAAGATGCTTGCAAGGAAGATTGTCTTTTACTAGAAAAGCTAATTCTTCAACCTGCACTTTTTGTTATGTAGTTCAAGCAGACAAACATATCAGAACAACAGATTTTGGGTTTTAATATATGTAATAATTAGATCAAATTTTACTAATGTTATGTAACAAAAATAGAAAAGTAATGTGAAGAAGAAAGCTTCCTCAATGGTTCTAACTAAAATATTGCACACCCTAATTGGTTTGGGTCTCATGTAGATATTGATTCTCATACTGATATCCTTGAAATCCAGGTAATTAAAGTTTCCTCTTGCCATTTTAGACAACTCAAACGCATATTTGAAACTTGCTTAATCGTGCATACGTTCATGAATCATAATTCACATCCTTAAGAAAAGAATTATGAAGTTTCATACATAGCGTAGTATAAAGGAATGCAATTCAATGAGCAAAAGGAAAGATTCCAGTTGAATATTCAATATACACTCCCCTGCAAACTACAGCATAGAATATTAACATATCGGGAGGATTAGCATCAGCATCTACAAGGGAGAAACATAAACAAGAACGCTTTACCATTGAAAATTGGGTGAGACTCATGTTGGAAGCAACAAACAGGAATTCCCTTCGCGATTTCTGAAACCCTAGATTTGTATTAATCGAATTTCTGCGATTTTTGGTTTGGGGTTTTTTCTGGGTTGCGTATGATTGACTGATTTATGCAAAGAGGATTTTTGTTCAACTTGGCATGTTGGGATTTGGCGATTTCTATTCGGGTCTTTTCACGTGGGCAGAAATTGTTGACCCGTGGGTTCAAATTGGTATATATATATATATATATATATATATATATATATATATATATATATATATATATATATATATATATATATATATATATATATATATATATATATATATACACACACACACGCCGTTTACCCGCGCAAAGCGGCGGACGACAAATAGTTTGTTTCGACAATTAATTTCTTTTCGATGGAGAATGATTATTTTCAATTCAATCATTAGTTTTTTTTGGAAACATGTCATATTAAAAATAAAGAAAATTCATGAAATGACCAAATTATAGGGTGTTGAGTATTTATTTGGATGAAAAAAGATCTGGTCAAAACCTTGGAAGAGAAGATTTATAGGAGTTTGTTTAAATTTTAATATTATTTTATTAATGATTAGTTGTACAATTAGCTTAATGATTTGGACGTCTTAAAAAAATATTATTATTTTATTCAATCTATTTTTAGAAATAGTGGGATTTCTTTTATAAGATAGTAAAGATATATATATATATATATATATATATATATAATATATATATATATATATATATATATATATATAGAGAGAGAGAGAGAGAGAGAGGATATAGATCCGGTAAGAAATTTTTTTTAGGAAGGTAAGAAATTTCTTTTGTACATATTTTTTTGACGAACAAAATAAATGAATCACTAGATGATTCACTAGAAAAAAAAAATTTTAAAAAACATCTCCATGGTTCATTTTTAAGTAAATTAAGAAAATATTAATTTTTATGACAAATTTAGTGAATAACAACAAAATCATTGTATAAATGAATCGACATGTTTTTTGAGAATTTTTTCTTATGAATCATCTTACAAATGAATCATATGATGATTCATTTTGTTTGTTTGCTAAAAAACTATATGGAAAAAAAACTTCTTACCTTCCTACCAAAAATTTCTTCTTATTTGATCTTGACTATATATATATATATATATATATATATATATATATATATATATATATATATATAGGGTTGAGTTATTTGGAAAATAAGACAAACCCTAATAAATAAAACCAGCGAATTAGAAGTTGACAACGCAAAAACATACAACAATACGCAAGATGTGTTCAAAAGGGTATTTCAGTAAAAATGTGGTTTGGAAAATCAATTACGAATTCGAAAATCCAACTGGTAATCGATTTTGAAATCGAAATCGATTTTGAATTTGAAAACTGAGCGGTTTTGATTATTGAGTTTTGAATTCGAAATTCAAAACGATTTCAACTTCACCGATTTTTCAATTACTCAGGTTTTCAAAAGAAATTTCGATTAAATCTTCACATACATTTCAACGACATCTGCAGAAACTGATACAAATACACTGAAATCTTGTTTCGGATTTGAAAAATCAGAAAATCAGAAATTGCCCTTGCATGATTTTGCAAAACTGCATTTTTCCAGGAGTAGCAGATCCATACAGACGTATCATCCAAAATTGGTTTCATCAATTTCATTATTTTCAATTTCGTTTGTGATTTCTATGTTTCATTTGCTCACAGATAGTTTGGTCGACTTCTAAAGGGTATTTAGGTCCTTTCTCGTTAAAACTATTCATGTTTGCAAAAAAAGTATGTACAATCAGAATATACTAATGCAATTTCAATTCAAAATTCTAATCTGATGGGAATTCTATGCAGAATACATTGATTTTAGTTTATTGAAAACAAAAACATATTTACCAATTTGAATATTAAACCTTTAGGTCAATATTTTGATCTGCTATTTGAGAAATCATTAGCCAGAAGATAAATTATGAAGACAATAAAAAATAAACCAGTAACAGCACTTACGAATACAACTTTTGGCACTTACAAAGACAATACTTCTGCTCACTCCAAAACAGCTTCTAACAAATTCCACAACCTACACAAATTCACATGCAGCAACTTCAATTTATGTTAAAAGTAATCATACCATTTAAACAAATTCCACAACCTACCAAAATTCACATTAAGCAACTTCATTTTAAACATTAGTGATTTTGAATGTTCTTTTCCAGATCTTACAGTTAATTCAATTGTCACTGATTTTTGGTTCAACAGTTACTAATTCTTCAGAGACTATTGAACGATGTATGTAAACATTGGAGACTTAAATTCAGCTTACATACATGAAGATTCTATTTGCAAGATTTATGACTCATGCTCTTTGAATACAGAAGACGATATTCTTAACTTAGCAGGTGAATTTTTTTTTGGAAAAGTATAGTTTTTTAATTTATATATATTTTGTATAAACCTTATATTTCTAATTTTTTGTTATAGAACATACACATCAAGAATTTCAAAAATGATACTTATTTCAGCCAACACTTCTGGCGTAAAAAAATCGTCAGGAAGTGACCATTCATCTTCATGCATTGACTTTCTCTTGTTACTGCTTTTCGGAGATCTGAAGATAACATTTTATTCTTTTAAATTTTGGCTTATTTCTTTTTGAAAATCCATATAACCTAAGTCATCAACATTTATGACTTCATTTTGTGTTGATACTGTATCAATCGACTGTAGCGTTATAACTTTATCTTTACTAGGCAACAGATTTCCAATAGTCATCATCAAAAAATTTAATTTCTCATTTCCTGGAAATTTGTACATTGCTTCGCTTAGCGTTTTTTACAGTTCACTCTTATCCTTTACAACCCGATTATATATTGCTTCAAGACTAACACAAACTTCCTGTATAATAAATAATAAAAAAAAAACAAAATAAATTAATAATAAGAATATACATATTCTGAGTTATAAAAAATTATTCAACCTGTTAAATGGTAAGTATCTAAAATTATAATGTCTCATACAAAGAATTATATCTATAAATATAGTAATCTACATAATAACTAAAAATGAACTGAATTGTATCAATATACCTCAACTGTATTCGACTCTGGAGTTATCTGCATATCAAATACTTCCTTGTTGCAGCTAAAAAAGTCTTCAACTGTATAAAAAAGCTACATTTGTATTACTTTGATTTCTTGTTACAATATACACAATGTTCTACGCTTTGAGCTATTTACATAATGTAAATTAAAATTAACAATAAGCATTACTTACAAGATGTAAAATCAATATTGTTATGTTCAGGTTGATTCTTTATTGATGAAACGCCATCGGTTTGCAACATACCCATATCTTCAACAACCTTATATTCTGTAATCAAAACAATAATTGTTTCATAATAAAATTATATATGATGAAAACCGACTTCTCATTTTGTAGTATGATATGTAAACGGTTATGTGAACGGTTATGACATGAATAATAACTTCTACTACCTGCAATGCGTATGGAATACCATAATATTTTATTTGAAAATGTCAAACAAATACATGAAAACAAATTCTATGCATAATACCAAAACAGACCAAATTACCCTTTGTATTAAAATGGACCAATTTGATATTTGTTTAATGAAAAGAACTTGTATGCATCATATTCAAAATGGACCAAATTGCCCTTTATTTTTAAATTGAGCAGTCAAGAAAGTTGAAAAATTAGACTACATTTAACCATATGTAAAATTGGACAAAATTTCCCTTTATACCTTCATTTATGTTGATTGAATTTATTTTCCAAAAAAGGCATTATTGACAATTTTATATAACATTAATAACAAAACTAGAGAAAGGGCATTTATGTCAATTTTTGACCACTACTCATCTGCTTTATACTTTCATATATGTTGATAGAATTTATTTTTCAAAAAGGGCATCATTGACAATTTTATATAAAATAATTAAAAAAATACAGAAATGGCATTTTCGTCCATTTAAAGTCTTGATCATAATATTATGTTTTTGTAAGATTAAATAATGGTCAATTTGGACCATTTAGTATCTGCATCATATTATAATGTTGAAAAACTCCAATAACATACATTATTGACCATATATACCCTACTTTAAATTTTCTATAAAAAAACAAAAATTTAAATTTTTTTTGAAATATCATGTCTAACGCACCCTTGAAAACAACTTATATGCATAATGCTAAAAATATACGAAATTAACCTTTGTATTAAAATGGACCAAATTGACATTTATTTAATGAAAACAACTTGTATGAATCATGTTCAAAATGGACGAAATTGCCCTTTATTTTAAAATGGACCATTCAAGAAAGTTGTAAAATTGGACTAAAATTAACTTTATGTACAATTGGACAAAAATTCCCTTTATACAAAAATTGAATTTATTTTTCAAAAAGGGCATCATTGACAATTTTATATAAAAATAATAAACAAAATACAGAAAAGGCATTATCGTCCATTTAAAGTCTTGATCATAATATTATGTTTTTGAAAGATTAAATAACGGTCAATTTGGACCATTTAGTCTCTGCATCATATTACAATGTTGAAAAACTCCAAAAAGATATATTTTTTACCATATATACCCTACTTTAAATTTTCTATAAAAAAAAATTAAAAGTTTATTATAATACCATGTCTAATGCACCCTTTATGTAAAGAATGCACATAATTTAGCTTTGACATATACAAAATGGACTAAATTGACATATATGTAAAAATGGACAAAAATGCACTTTACTTATTGAAAATGCAAAATAGACAATGTACTTTAGAAATACATCACATCATCTTTTGTTTTATGTTTTAATGTATTTTCTTAATGTTTGGTACTTTTAATGATGTTTACAGTTATCAATAAGTAATAAAACATGAAAACAACTTCTATGCATAATGGTAAAAATAGATGAAATTAACCTTTGTATTAAAATGGAGCAAATTGACATTTATTTAATGAAAACAACATGTATGAATCATGTTCAAAATGGACGAAATTGCCCTTTATTTTAAAATGGACCGGTCAAGAAAGTTGTAAAATTGGACTAAATTTAACTGTATGTAAAATTGGACAAAATTTCCCTTTATACAAAGATTGAATTTATTTTCCAAAAAGGGCATCATTGACAATTTTATATAAAAATAATAAAAAAATACAGAAAATGCATTATCGTCATTTTAAAGTCTTGATCATAATATTATGTTTTCGAAATATTAAATAACGGTCAATTTGGACCATTTAGTATCTGCATCATATTACAATGTTGAAAAACTCCAATAAGATACATTTTTGACCATATATACCCTACTTTAAATTTTCTATAAACAAAAAAAAATTAAATTTTTTTTCTAATACCATGTCTAATGCACCCTTTATGTAAAGAATGCACATAATTCAGCTTTTGCATATACAAAAAGGACTAAATTGACATATATGTAAAAATAGACAAAAATGCACTTTAGTTTGAAAATGCAAAATAGACAATGTACTTTAGACAATCATCACATCACATTAAAAAGTATATATCTATTCACTTTACATATCAAAATGCATTTAACATATTTTCATTCTGAAAAACTTTGGCTTCAGAAATCAGCATCTCTTTATGAATATTGTGCTCCGATAACATAAGCTTCGCCATGTACTTCATCCTCAAAATCTTCAATGAATTTATCAATGTACTTGGATTATGATCAAGCTCGCAATCCCAACATTCACATTACCGAATATTTCTATTTGAGCATAATATTGACTTGCAAATATCAATCTCAATATCAGTAATCTTGCTTGTAATTGAAACTACTTTGTTCATATACGGAGAACAAAGAGTAGAAGCTGAACTGCAAATATCAATTCCTGCTCCTGTAGGATTTTCATCCATGAAATCAAGTTTCTTTTTTGTTCTTCTGTATATGATTTCATCTATTTCCTTTAATACTCCTGGGCTAAAGAAACTATCTGAAGGAGAAGACTCAGATCCATAACATTCTTCACTTTTTCCTGAAGGTTTAAGTGTCCTGGTGTGATTATAATCACACAACTGATCTTCTTCACCTACGTTAATCAATTTATAAGAATACTTCAACGAAAACGTGAAAATACTATAGTTTAATATAGCATATTCATCAACTTGATATTTATAAAAGAACAATTTAAAAATAATGATGTGCAGAAATCCAACAATTATTTAAATGTACGAACTCAAACTTTCAAAAAATTACTAAATTAACTAAAAAAACCAAGTAGTAAACATATACAATTAAATACTTTGACAGTACCATCACTTTGAGTATATATCAAAGGCTGTCCACGATCCATCGATAACAAATATCCCTGTGCATATATATCAAAATGTTAGTTTTTTATAAAGTACTTTTTGCATAATTAACTGCGTAACACATCATTTTTGGAATTAAAAGACATCATATGTAACTGACTGAAATAGGGCAAATCTTTATGAAATTTAGAATCCTATAAATTCCAATATAATTATAATATTGATATGAATATAATGCTAAAATAATTATAAGCATCATATCAAGGAAGAAATTTAAATTTCCAGACTCAATGCCTTCATTTAATTTGGTTTCATATGATCATGCTGATGATAATGTTAGTGACAAGAAGGTTCTAATATTGTTTGAACCTCCCTAACAGCAAATACGTGAGAATTTTTGTGCAGGAGCATCCACAAATGCAGTTGTAATAGAGGCATCATTACATGCTTCAAACAGCTGAACTCGTATATGTATATGCTCTCTTTCTTCCTTTACCCATTACTTAAAATTAATTAATCAAAGTAAAAAAGAAACAAAATTTTGAGTTGCATGACCTGGAAATCTCTAGTGGAACAGTTGAGGTATTTTCAACAATATAGATATGTACTATTATAAATAATTAGAATATATATGACATATAAGTATAAATGATAAATTAAGTTGTCTTTCTTATCTGATTACAGGAATTTTGTGATGAGGAGATAAACTGACGTGGTGGTCGTCCGGAGAAGGATAGCACGAAAAATAACCAATCCCCCCAAAAATCCTAACCGATCCCGCTCAATTCTCTATCAGATCATAACCTGGGCGGGAAATCTTCTGGTATTTGTCGCCTATTGACCTCAATCGACGTTTACACCAATCGATCCCCCCAAAAATCAATAACTTATCCCGACTCTATATGAAAAACTGTCCAGTATAATGTTCTAGGTTTACGCCTCCAAGTATAGATTTACTTTGATACCCTTTAAACCATTATTTATAAATTAATTAACTAAATACATGTGTCAAATGCTGATTGATCCTCACTTGATGCCCTAATTTCTTATTTTCCAAAGAACCCAATCCTATATATATATATATATATATATATATATATATATATATATATATATATATATATATATATATATATATATAGGGAAGAGTTATATGGAAAATGAATGATTAGGACAACACATATTTGAACCAATGAAAACATGACAACACATCACTTCCACAATAACATCCACAATACATTACTTGTGAAGAAAGAAATGGATATATATATATATATATATATATATATATATATATATATATATATATATATATATATATATATATATATATAGGGAAGAGTTATATGGAAAATGAATGATTAGGACAACACATATTTGAACCAATGAAAACATGACAACACATCACTTCCACAATAACATCCACAATACATTACTTGTGAAGAAAGAAATGGACACGTGTCATTTGACTATTGGTTCCAGTAGATGTTGCCTTAGTTATTTGTTTTCCATAGAACTCAATCCTATATTAATAGTCAAATGACACGTGTCCATTTCTTTCTTCACAAGTAATGTATTATGGATGTTATTGTGGAAGTGATGTGTTGTCATGTTTTCATTGGTTCAAATATGTGTTGTCCTAATTATTCATTTTCCATATAACTCTTCTCTCTCTCTCTCTCTCTCTCTATATATATATATATATATATATATATATATATATATATATATATATATATATATATATATTTCTTTTTTTTCAAAATAATAGTCTTTTTTAGTTAAATGCAACATAAAAACTATAAGTATCATTTTATTTAATAAAATTAATAGTAATTAATGTTTCTTTAATTTATATGTTTTTTTATACGTAGATAATAATTTTGAAAACGAGGAGTAAATAGTATGTGAGAGAGTGATATTGTAGCTAATATTACCACTCTTAATGCATAATATACAACTACAAATCATAAATGGTGAATTTAATCCCTTATATTTGAATGATCTATCATTTGTAACCCTTTTATTTTGTAAAATTATATTTTCAATCTCTTACTTTTTTAAATATCACTTTTAACCCTTCATCTTTAACTTTGTAAATTGTCATTTTTTCCCCTTTGTTTTCTAAAATTTTATGTTTATCCACCGTCCCAATAATATATATATATATATATATATATATATATATATATATATATATATATATATATATATATATATTTTCTCTTCTATACTTTGCTAAAACGCAAAAAAAAAAAAAAAAAAAAAAAAGACAAGTAAAAACCTACGGCAAACGCGATTTCAAATACTAGTTAAAAAACATTTTCCACAACTAAAATGGTAGCTTTGTTATTGTTAATCTTGCATTTTTAGAATATTTATAGTCATTTCTAAGTCGGTAAAAACTCACATAAACCCAAGAAAAATTGTAAATAAATATATTTCCTAGTTTTTAAGTACATAAAAAACTATGTTACTAGTATAATACAACTTTCATACCATTCCATAATGGAATAACAAAAACCAATCAACATAAAAGAAATCACATTCCTTTAAACTTTCTTCAACTTTCAAGTTTCAACCCTACTAAAACCACAACTTTTCTTTAACCCCCTCAACTTTATATCCCTCCAAACACCTTCCACATTCAACCATTTACCAAATTCAGCATAAATCATACTCAACAACACATAATTAGCAGCATCATCACTTTCCAATTCTATAAACCAACTCAACATATTTTCAGCAACATCTAATCTTCCATGAATCCTACAATTTGAAACCAAAGAACTCATTATTTTCACACTCGGTTTCATACCCATTTTTCTCATCACCTCACTAGCCTTTTCCACCTTTCCTGATCTTCCAAGAAGATCAATATAACAAGCATAATGCTCCAAATTTATCAACTTTCCATCATTTTTCACTTCTGAAAAAATTCTATCTCCTTCTTCAACTAAACCAGAGTGATTACAAGCCGATAAAACAGAAACCAATGTGATGGAATCATGTTCTATTCCCTTTTCTTTCATTTCTTTAAAGATTTCCAAAGCTTTTTCACCATATCCATGGATGCCATACGCGTTTATGATCACACTCCATGAAACATGATCTGGGGTTGGTGTTTCTTGAAAAACTTTTAATGAATCTTTAAGGGACCCGCATTTTGAGTACATGTTGATTAGGGAATTTGTAATGGAGATGTTGGAATTGAAACCGGTTTTGATTATGTATCCATGGATTCTGATTCCGGAGGTTATTGATGGAATGTTAGTACAGGCGTTGAGTATTCCCAATAGGGTTATGGAATTAGGATGGAATTTTTCTTTTTGCATTTTGTTGAAAAGTGATATTGAGTTTTTGGCAGTTTGTTTATGATGAGAGTAGGCTGAGATGATGGAAGTCCAAAGTATTAAATCTCTTTGTGTTGACTTTTCAAAGATTAGGTCAATGAGAGGTAATGAAGAAGTGTGAGATGAATAGAGGTGAATTAGAGATGATGAAATACGGATATCTGAATGGAATCCATGGCGAAAAGCATACCCATGAATGCTTTTAATGGTGTTTAAGTTTAACTCAACAGAAATGTGTAGAATTGAAATTAGTGTCACGATGTTAGGTTTAATTCCTTTGATTTGCATTTTTCGAAAAGAGTCAATTGCCATGTTGGAATCATGGATTCCAACGTAGCCCTGAATCATGGAAGTCCAGGAGACTTCGTTTTTGTCCTCCATTGAATCAAAAACATGAAAAGCCATTCTTGATTTACCTGATCTCCAATACAAGTCTAGTAGAGCTGTTGATAGGAACACAGAGTTTTCAAATCTCTCATCAACAATGGAAAGAGCATGGATCATTTTACCTGATTTTGTACATTGACGCTGAACACAAACAGAAAGAATACTAGCAATCAGCTCTGGTTTTGCTACAAATCCACATTCGTACATTTTCTTAAACATCTGCAAAGATTCGAGGCAATTCCCGTTTTGAGTGTAGCAGTTTATCATGGAGTTCCAGGAGATAGAGTCTCTTTGAGGCATTTCGTCGAACAGTTTACGTGCAGATTTGATGTCGTGGTTTTTAGCGTAAAAAGAGATGATTGAATTTGAAATGACCGATTCTGAATCGAATCCCAGTTTGAGGGAGTGAGAATGAAGCTGAAGACCAAAGCCATGGTGGGTTTGGGAGAGCGAACAGGCTTTTATAACTGAAGGAATAATGGGCGTGAATGTGTTTACATGGAGATGCAGTTGGTTTTTGTAGAGATGAAGAGCTTCAACATGTAGTCCTTGCAAGATCAAATCTTTGATCTTTCTGATAAGTTTCGTATCTTGTTGTGAAGTTGAAATGGTGGAGAATCTTCTAACAAGAATATTCATCGTTTGAAAGAAATCCAATGCAACATTTTCTACCGATACTTTTAGCTCATTCAAATACAAACGAAGAGTTGAGCCTTTGGTCTGAACTTATTTTCTGCAGGGTTCTTTGGGGATTTTCATGCGAACTCATGAATCACCATAAATGTTAAAAAATGGTAAGATATCCCACAATTAATTGTAAAACACGACTAAATTTATTTTTGTATAAAATAATTTAAAACAAATTCTTTCCGATCAAAATTTTGTATATACCCATTCTAAAAAATTAAAATATCATATTTGTCTAACTTAATATCTAAATATCATATTTATCATTTTTAATTCTTTAAAATATCGGATTTGCTCATTTTTTTTTTTGATATTTTATACTCATTTTTCATAATTTAAAATTATTAAAATTAAAAAATAAAATAAATGGATCATATTACCCTTCCCTTCTAAATTACTTCATCTTCAACATCCTGCTATTCTAAACGTATGCCTTCTTTCTTATCCTCTGGCCATAACATCATTTATGTTAGCTCTTGTCTTTAATTTTGTGCTTCTTCAAATTAAAAAAAAAAGGAAGAGATTTTGATTATCATATTGTTTTTTATTTCGTTTTTCCTCGTAAGTAAAAGAAAGGATTAAATTCTACCAATCACAATACATGTTTTGTTCGTGGCAATGGATAGATAATCGACTGTTTCATATAAATTATTGTGAGTATGCAAGTCAAAGTTTGACGAGTGTTTCATGTGTTTATATTCTAAAAAAATGAAACCTCTTACATTATTTCATTTTGGAGGGTAAAGCTGAAGAGTTCGTACCATTTAGAAGTTATGACAGATTAAAAAGATAAGGGTAATATGGTCTATTTAGTTTTTCTTTTTATTTCAATGATCTAAAACTATAGAAAAAGATTAGAAATATATTAAAAAAAATTAGATTTGGGCAAATATGATATTATAAAATATTAAGAAGGACAACTATTATATTTAGATATTAGGTTGGGAAATATAATATTTTAATATTTAATAATGACATATACGAAATTCTCCTTGATAAAATTACTTAACATATATCATCAATAATAAAAGTGGAGACATTTATATTATTTTCTCTAATATTGTTTTCTTTTCTTTTCTCTCAAATTAAACATTATTGTAGTTACATTTTCTTTTCTTGGTAACCAATATACTTGATTCAATCTAACAAGAAGTGAAATTTAGTGTAATCAACTTAACAAATTGTGTTCAAGGTGGGATTTTAGGGTTTATGAAGTCCATCAATTACAAGTGTGAGGTCTCATATAAAACATAAACGAACATAACGAACAACATACATATATGTTCACGAATATAATTGAATGGACAAGATTATTGTTCATGTTCATTCGTTTAACTAAACGAAAATAATTTGTATTCATGTTCGTTCATTTATTAAATAAACGAATTTCCTGCTAAATGATTTACGAACAATTTGTTGAACGTTTAGTTTATTTACAGTCTTTTACAACTGGTCGGAAAAAATGGATTTCTTGTGTTATAGCCTTATGGGTTGAAAAGGATGAAAGTGACCACGATTAAAGATAAAATATTGATGTAATATACTACCAAAGATTGTAAGAGAAAACATAAAACCAAAAATAATGACTAAATTTTGTCCATTGGTGTATAAGCTAAGGACTAATTCTGTAAGTTTCTCAAACTTTGCCGCTGCAACGAACATGTAAAAAAAAGTATTTATAGACCAATACAATCGAGACTCGAGAGATTGCAGACACGATGACAGATTTCACACATTTGCACCCTCTATTTGTTCCCTTAAATTCTCCTTCCAAATCGGCAGATTCTTCGCTCTTCCTCTCTGTCTTTTAGGGTTCGTACAATTTCTACTCAATCCAATGTACTACGGTGGGTTTTTTTCCCAAATTTCTGATCGATTTCATACTTCATTAATTTCTTTCACTTCTGTTTTCACTCCCTTTTAGGGAATTTCATGTTCGAATGATTGAACTGGTATTAATATCATAACACAGGTGAAAAGGATCATATTGATTTCAATGAAAGACAATGGCGTCAAGATTTGTAAGCACCATCTCTCTCTCTCTATCTCGATTCCTACATGCACAAACTGATAATTATGTTAATTTTATGAATTTTGAATTTCAATCACCAAAAAATTATTTGCCTAATTTTATTGACGTTGATAATCTACTGTATGTTTCTCATATACATATGGTTCACATAGAAATTGAAGGTTTTGAAGATTCGTCCTATGAAAAACAAGAATCTTTCACTTTTGAGGCTAAAATCTAAATAAGGCTAATCTTAATCCTTTGATAATTGATCCGATATTTATTTTTGGGAGAAACTTGATAATTACTTGCATTACACATCCTATAATCATGTTGGCGATAAAGTTTTTATCAGAAACGGATAAGAATTTTGTTCTTAACATTTGAAGGATCAACAACCAAAAATTTCAATACTGAAAGGAAAACTAAAATCAATGAGAATCCATAAGTGAAATCTCAAGCTCAAGGCTTTATTTTGTGTGACATTGTGAGGGGCGTTTAGGGTTTAGGGTTCAAGTTCATACCATTTTCAAAATATGATGCATTAAGGGTGTCATCTTCTTGATACTTATTGAAACTTTCTGAATAAACAATACTAAAATGATTTTTATTATCTTAGGTGTCATGGCTGAAAAGTCCAAGAAACACAGGAGCATTATATAGCTTCTTTCTACCAGCTGCTTTTCTACTATGCCTAGCCTTATTACTTAGTACTATATTTGTTGGTAAAGATAATACAGAGGTATTCATGTTATTTAAATTTTTTACTGTTTAAGAAGATAAGAAGGATATTCATATCTTTTACGCATACAAAAAATTGAGAGAAAGTCTTTGTCCCACTTGGGTAGGACCAAAAATTATCAAATTTTGTTGTGCACACCTCAGTCCTGGTCCCGGTCCCATACAGTATAAGATTGTCATGTTTTGTTTTGTCCTGTCCTGTTAACTGCTTTGAATAGAATTTGTACCTTGTTCCGTGTCACCTACATTGATGTTAAGTTATCACACAAATAATCGGAAAGTTGGAAGGGAAATTTATGAAACTTGATTTTTTAAGTTTTATGTTATGAAATTGAAATATTTTTCCTTCGTTTCTATCATTGATGTTGGAATACTTGTCTTGAGATTTGTTGTATATATTAATAAAGCTGGGTGTTTCTATGTAGAGATCGGTTAAATCGGGCATAGACTTTATAAGAGGCTCAAGATATCCAAAAACAAGTGAGGTTTGTTTTTCCTTCATATTTAAGTATTTAGCCATTTGTCTCTGAATCACAAGATACGTAGTAATGCAAACACTAATGCTCAATGTACAACTTTTCAATGCACAATTCCATATTTAAGATTCCTTGCATACATGTACATCTAAAATGTAACTTCTAATACTAGTTTACATTTTGTATTACTGAAGTCGTTTTTTTTTTTTTTTCTGCTTGTATGTAATTTAATTTTATATATTTCTTTCCATTATAAATTGTTTGTCTTATAGTTGATTATTATCATAGTATATAAAGTTATTATTATTATTTATTATATATTTTTTTAAATTAATACTATTTTCTTTTAATATAAGCGTTTCTGTATAACCACAGGTACATCCACAACCACCAAAGGTGCGACCAAACCTATCTCCACAACCGCAACCACCGCCACCTGTGCAACCACCAGAGCAACAACCGCCGCCGTCTCCACAATCACAGCCGCCTCCGTCTCCACAACAGCCGCTGCCGGCTCCACAATCCCAGCAACCGCCACCACCAGAGCAACCGCCGCCTCCGTCTCCACAACCACAGCCACCGCCACCACCACCACCAGAGCAACAGCCGCCATCACCAGAACTGCAACCGGAAACGGAAACGGAAACACAAGTGCCGCCATCACAATCACCATCACCGGAACCACAACCGCAGCCACAAAGACGAACACAGCCATCACCATCACCACCACCGCCGCCGCACCACAAATGGCCTCCTGGAAAAGCGGCGTTACCTAAAGGACTTGTCGCCAATACTTCTGACCTACAAATGCAACCCCTATGGGGACGACGTAAGGTAATTCAATCTTTTTCCCAAAATTAAAATCATCAAATATAATTAAATTAATAAATAAATGTAAATAAATACCTATCCTTATCAACAGAAAGTAAATTCTTCAACAAGCTTATTTACTGCTGCCGTTGGTATAAAACAAAAGGAAACAGTAGATAAGATGGTTACCAAGGTAAAAATTTCTCTCTTCCTTCCTTTCTTTTAAATTTTTTTTTTAATAATCTCTTTCTTCTATATTTTATTGCAGTTTTTATCAAGTAATTTCAGTGTCATGCTTTTCCATTATGATGGTGTTGTTGATGCATGGAACGATTTACATTGGTCCGATAATGTCATACATGTATCCGCAATTAATCAAACAAAATGGTAAAAACCCTAAATCCTCCATCCATACATCCATCCATACATTCATACATTCATACATACATACATACATACATACACAGGTGGTTTGCCAAGCGGTTTTTACATCCAGATATCGTGACCAAATACAATTATATTTTTCTATGGGATGAAGATCTTGGAATTGACAATTTTGACCCTGGCCGGTATGTATTAAAAAAAAATTGAATTTTTTTTTTTGTGTATTAAAAATTGCTATAATTATGTGAGAAAATGTGATTGAATATTGTTTTAGTATTTTGATATTCACAGTTATGTGTCAATTGTGAGAGATGAAGGGCTTGAAATTTCACAACCAGCACTTGATACAAAGAAATCAGAGGTGCATCATGCGATTACTTCACGATGGAAAAACTCAACACTTCACAGGTTATCTAATCTTCTCTCTTTAAATAATTATTACAGGGGCAATTTTGTAAATAACTAGTTTTTGTTGGTTGTTTAGGAGGGTTAAAACTGGTGGCAACAAAAATGGATGCGATTGGACTAGTCAATACCCTCCTTGCACAGGGTAAATAAAATAAAACTCCACATTGGATATAGATATAATATTTCTATAAAAGGAAATATTGCTATAAATAGAAACATAGAGATAGAGATAGATTATGTTATGTGATGATGTTTTATTGAAGGTGGATAGAGTTAATGGCTCCGGTTTTCTCTAGAGCTGCATGGAGATGTATGTGGTATATGATTCAGGTAAACTATAAGGGCATTTACGTCTTTTCCCTTTGTCTTAATTTTTTACACTAAAATAATTTGATTGGTTTATATTTGTTAGAATGACTTGAACCATGCATGGGGACTTGATCTTATGTTTGGTTATTGTGCACAAGTAATTAAACACCTTTTTATCTTTTTTATTTTTGTTTTATTTTTGTTTTATTTTTTAGGGCATTTTGTTGATGACGTCAGCATTTTTTATTTGTAGGGAGATAGAACTAAAAATGTCGGGGTTGTGGATGCTGAATACATAGTTCACTTTGGTTTCCCAACTATCGGGGAAAGTCAAAGCAAGGTCAAATTTAGTCATCATTTTTTATTTTATAAAAATTTCTTAAGATTTTATATTTGTATTCCCTAAAGTTTTTATTAATAATACAGTTGCTGGAAAACCCTTGTAATTCTTCTGTTACGAATGCTAGAATAGAAGTAAGTTATTTATTTATTTATTATTATTATCAGTATAAGTAGAATTACTATATCGATAAAATAAATATCCAATCATGTAATCCCAACATATTTATTTATTTAGGTGAGAAAGCATTCACATAATGAATACAAGGTATTCAAAAGAAGATGGCAAGCAGCTGTTAAAGAGGATAAAGAATGGGTTGATCCTTATCCCGAATCTTGGAATTATAGCATATAAATTATGTAAAAAATTTATGATCATGATCATTATTTATGTAGCGTGTTTCTTTTGTATATCATGTATCCTAATCAATTTTGATTATTGAAATGCGTATTATTTGGAAAAAAAAAAAAAACTTGTTAATCGTAATACTTGTTTTCTGAATTGTGATTTCTACTTGCATTTTAACTATGCAACGAAATAGACTTACAAATTTACAAATAATGTGTTAACTTTTTACCAATTTCACTACAAGGTTTCATGGGTTTCGATACCATGGTTGTATCATGTCAACTTAGTAGGGTTCTTGACAACTACACATTATTAAGGGGTTCGGTACTAACATTTATTTCCATTCGGTTCCTACTTGAAATAAATTATTTTAATTGATATAGAAGCGTTATAAGACGTTGAAACACTAGTTTTGAAATCTTATGTCATAATAATCGTTAAAACATTTGAAAGATTTGAATGTTTTCTTCACATTTACTCCTTAAAACACTTCATATTAGGGTTGAAATAAGAGAGATTACTTTTATCTTTTGGATATTCTATGGATTAACTAATGAGGCTTAAACCCAAAACAAGATTTCTTGCGTATGCCCAAGATCCAAGCTAAAACTCCATTCGTTGCTCTCAATATTAAAATTAATGAGCCCAATGACTCAAGCCCATGCTTGAAAATTTGGTACTAATAACCAATATCAACAAAAAATTTAACACGAAAATGCTTAATTGCTAAATCCTAAATGTACAATGGAAACAATCAATTACCTTAAAATTTATTCGTTTGTAAGTCTTCTTCAAATGTGTTGATTCCATTTATTGAATCCACATTTGGAGATGTAAATTAATTACTAGTTGGTGCTGGGAATTCTTAATTGCTTAAAACAATTTACAAGCTATTACATCCAATAAAAACAATAAACAATTAAAAAAAACAAATTACCAATAGAGTGGATCCAATTGAATTTAATAAATTAACCAACAATCAACTCTAATAGGTTTTTATGAAATATATTATTGTCATTGAAGATATTTGATATACAAACTTTGTTTAAAACTATGAACAACTCCATGAGTATCCATACGAGCAAACACAAGATAACAATAATTTTTAGTTCTTCAATTAATAAATCAATAAAATTTCCTTCATTTTGTTCTTGATAAAATCGACAAACAAATATCACTGGGTTAGCTTAGCGGTATCAGGAGTTGACGGAAAAGATGTCTCTCTACCAAAAGTTGAGGGTTCAAGTCTTGCTGGAGACAATTAATGGGTTTATTAGTTTACAACAAAAATGCTTAATGTGGAAAAAAAAAGCTAAACAATTAAGAAGAGGGCACATGCAACATAAAAGGATCTATGTCTTTCACTTTGAATGCAACATACTTTGAATAATAAGACTAACATAAACCCTAACAGTTTCAAAATTAAGAAACAAGGTTAAGAGTTTACATACCTTTGATTTGTTGTATCAACAAATCACTTCAATCATTCATATGAAGAGCTTGGAAAGCTAGCACCAAAAGGTTGATGTCTCTAATGGCTCACACCAAAACCCTAGAACTAGAAGACAATTGAGGAGAGAGGATGAGAGGTATAAATTTTGTTCATATACTCTTTGGAAAGATTATCCACAAAATTTGATGACTAATAGGTCTTATTTATAGTTTAGGCAACTTAAGAAAAAAACAATATTTGAATAATTAAATAATAGATTTAATAACATTTTAAATCATTTCCTTATTAACATCCATGAGGCTTCTGAAAATCCTAGAAGAGCTCCAAAAACCGTCCACCTTAGGATGGTTCTAGAATTGTCTTTTTTGTTCAATTATTGAACAATTACAATTTATCTCTCGTACATTTAATTACTTCTAATTAATCCTGAATTAATTCAAGATTGATAATTAATCAATTCTAATTGATATCATATTAATTTATCAATCATATAAATTAGCAAATCAATTATTTAACAAATGTTCTCATATTGATTTATTAATCACATAATAAATTAACAAACCAACTGTCTTTTTCAAATTAATATATTAATCATATAATATATTAATAATTTTTTCCCCATAATTTCCAATTATTTTATTAATCATATAATAATCTAATAAATCATTCTCTCCCTACGAATGTCATTCTAATCAAGTCCTAGTTATGAAGGTAACTCCAAAAGGACTTTACTTCCAATTACAAGAATATACAATGTTGGTTATGAGCTTAGACACCTTAATCCAATAGTCTCCCACTTGGATAAATCTATAAATACAATTGCAAATATAACTTTGAACCAAACAACAAAGTGCACTTTCCAAGCCACTGTCGAACTTTGATTCAAATCAAGCGTTGGCTCATAGATAAGTGGTCAGCTATTCATTCGTTCTATAAGATATCGTATGAATAGAGTCATGGATTAAATGATCAACTTCATGTTAATTTATTTTGTTTACCGATTTACTAATTTGTGATCAATTTAGACTAAAAAATCGAACACATCAATTTAGTCTGGACGAGGCGTATGGTTTTCACAATCAACTCAAATCATCGAAGGGACCAAAGATATCGCTTTTTCTGATAAGGAAAAATGAACGAATAAAATTTGACTATATAACTGCAACCTTTACTTACCAAATCATACATGACACTATGTTTTATAACATCATGTTATTGATGCGTTTTTGCAATACCATTGCACAACTGACTTGTAAATTACAGCTTATATATCTGTAACACCTCAAATTTCAAGACAAATATTTCATTTTTAATTCTCCAAATATTACTCATAAATTCAATTCATCACATAAATTGTAAGTTATTATCAAAACAATATTAGAGTATCCCAAAATCCTCAAATCTTCATAAGCCGGCGAATGTGTACAATCATGCATCCATCTTCCCGGAATCTACAAAACTACCTGAAACACATTTAAATCAACATTGTAAGCACGAAGCTTAGTGAGTTCCCCAAAATACCACATACACAAATAATTAGCCTCTCATGGCTATATCTCGATAAGGACCCTCCGGTCATGTGTCTCAGTGAAGACCCTCCGGTCTCACGTCTCGGTATGGACCCTCCAGTCATGTGTCTCAGTAAAGACCCTCCGGTCTCACGTCTCGGTATGGTCCCTCCGATCATAACTCAATATATGCATAGAATAATATAACAACATAAGTCACAAAGACAAAATGCATAATAACACATATTTCAGTATTAGCAGATAAGACTCTCCGGTCACACATAAATTACCACACAAGTAAGTATATTGAGAAGAATCACTTGAATCGACGAACCCTGAAACACTACGACACGATCCCTTTTCTGCACTGCTCATACCCACGAATCCACTAGTACCATAATCATATAAAATGTTAATTAATAACCCAAAACCCTCAAGTTTGACCTAAGGTCAAACTTAGTCAAAAGTCAATGGTCAATAGAAGTCAAAGTCAACAAGTCAACTTCAGGCTGAGTACGCCTAGCGTATTCAGCTCGTACGCATGGCGTACTCACCATCCAGAATCGGGACCCCATACGATGCGCGTACTCAAAGGTACGCCCGACGTACTTAGTTAAAAGGCACTTTTCCATAAGTGCTTAATCTCTTAATTCCTTTCATCCACCACTCAGATCTAGCCTCACAACATCATTCTAAGTCATAAAGTTTCCACCTTTATGACTTTCCAGGTCTAGAAAAGGTCCAAAAGCCAAAACCTTAACTTATTGCTCCATTAAGACATCATGACACTTTCATGGAAGGTATAGAAGGATCAAGATCACATTTTTATGGATCCTAAAAGCTCCATAATGGATAAAGTTTCCAACTTTATCCATTATAATGGTCCAAACCACCAAGATCTAGCCTTTAAGCATCAAATGGGACCAAAAGTGCCTCTTTTTCAACTTAATCCATTAAGTCCAAGTCTCAAACCTTTAGATCTGAATTACGATCATGTTTAGATGGATAAAGTTTCCAATTTTATCCATAACATTGTCACAAACTTTAAAGATCTAAACTTTATGCACTAAAATGACCAAAAGCTCATAACACCCAAAAGTAGCTAGATCTAACAAATGCATCATCAAGATTTAAACTTTATACCTCTAGAAGATAGATCAGGGTGAAAAAAGTCCAGATATACAAGCTCCAAAGCAACCAAGACTTCTCCAAGAAGTTCCTTCTTCTCCAAGGTGCATCATGCATACTCCAAAGCACTAAAAAACACATTCTTTTAGCTCACAAGGCTCAACTAGGGTTAGGATTTCATGGAAGGGGTGTTGGAGGGGTGGAGGCTGAGAATGGAGTGGGTTTGGGGGATTTAAGGAACTTAAATAGAGCTCAAACCACGAAAATAGGGTTTGGGCACTGATTGCGTACGCCCAACGTACTCCTGGTAGGCCCAGCGTAATTAGGATTCTATTAGTACGCCCAACGTACACCTTTTTGTACGCCCAGAACCACCCAAACTTCAAACGGTCATAAATTCTTCGTTCTAACTCTGATTTTGATGTTCTTTATATCCACAGAAAGGTAACGACACTTCTATCAACTTTATTTTTCCTGAAACCCACTCGAATTCATATTCAAAATTCATCAAAGGCCAGAACCAACGCCTTTACCGATACCCTTGGGCTCTAAAGCACAAACCAAACTCTTTTAATCAGATAACCAACCTTACCCACATCCAAAAGGGTCTAAACCTTTATTCTTAAAAGCCTAAAAACCTTCTCATACCCGAATTACGGCCCACGAGCCTTAAATCACAGAACGATCTGAAACGGGATGTTACAATATATCTGTTTAAAGAATTTAAGTTATTGTCATCTTAGAATTACTCGTGATTAAATCCATGAAGTAATCTCTACACGTGAGTTTATCAAATACTTAAAATCCCTATTTATAAGTACTCATGAATAACGAAACAACTTGTATGCAATGTCTAATCCCTATGGAGAATCTACAATCGATTCATGACAGTCTTAATTCACTACTTACTTCCAATAGTATGAGCGACTGTGGAATTTTGAATAATATCTAAATTACTTAGGGAAGTAAAACATGCAATTTAAAACACAATAATAAATTAATTAACTATGATATCATACCCATTGAATATAAATAAATCTCTATTATTTAATCACAATAACAATTACAGATTTATTCATTATAAAATGTTTCGAGTAATCAATTAACAGCTTGAATTAAATAACATTAGTCATGTCATGTTACGAACATGCATATTATGCCTCTCGATGGTCCTACCTTTGTGAATAGATCGACTAGATATTACTCTAATGATGCTCATTTCATAATTCCAAAATTTTATCGCTATCTAAGATGTAGTGGAATTTGTTCTTTACATGCATTATCCTTCTGAGATGTTGAGGTTCTAAAGTCACAAATACTAAACCTTAGATATTATAGAATGTTCCACCAGAACTTGTTTGTAACGCCCTGTTCCGAATCAATTCCTAATTCGAGGCTGTGGCCCGAAGAGCGGTCATCATAAGGATTAGGGCCTTTAAAAAGGTAAGATTTAGGCCCATTTGGATATGGGTAATGTAGATATGTGACCCAATAGTTCAGTTTGCACTTTGGAGTCAAAGGGTAAAACGAGAAGGTAGTGTTTTAGACTTCTTTTATGAATTATGGATTTTAGTTCGATGTGTTTTAAGTCAAAAGTAATTATATATGGTTGTAGAGCTCCTCAATACCTTTACGTGGATATAAATAATGTCGAAAACGGAGTTAGAACGAAGAAGTTTATGACCGTTTGAAGTTTGGGTGGTTTTGGGCCAAGCTGAGTATGTTGGGCGTACAAAAAGGTGTACGACGAGCGTACTAAGAGAATCCTGATTACGTTGGGCGTACCAGGAGCACGATGGGCGTACGCAATCAGTGCCCAAACCCTATTTTCGTGGTTTGAGCTCTATTTAAGCTCCTTAAATCCCCCAAACCCACTCCATTTTTAGCCTTCACCCCTCCAACACCCCTTTCATGAAACCTTAACCTTATGTAACACCGTAAATTTTCAAACAAATTTTTCATTTTTTAAAATCACATAATTCTCATAACATAGTTCAAAAATCTCCAAAATGAAAATTTATCAAAAGCACATGCTCATAAATTATTTAAAACACAGTTCAGGATCCTCAAAACATATCTATGTCTCGTGTGTACAATCAATTCGGCGTCTTCCCGCGATCTTGATAAGTACCTGAAACACATATCACATAACACGGTAAGCACGAATCTTAGTGAGTTCCCCAAAATACCACATGCACAAATAATAAGCCTCTCATGGCTATAGCTCAGCATGGACCCTCCGGTCATGCTTCTCGGTGAGGACCCTCCGGTCATGTGTCTCAGTGAGGGCCCTCCAGTCTCACAGCTCGGGTTGGACCCTCCAGTCATGTATCTCAATGAGGACCCTTCTGTCTCACAGCTCGGTTTGGACCCCCCCGGTCCGATCTCAAAATGCACAAAATAATATAACATATATCACAAAGATAAAATGCATAATATCACAATACTAAAGAGAAGAACATAAGACTCTCTGTAACGACCCAATTTGTACAATGAAAATTTTCATTTTTGAATAATCAAACACATTTCCAAAATCAAGAAATCCAGTTATAATTGTTTTCAAAACATAAGTCAAATACAACTTTTATTCAAAACATCAGAGAGTCCCCTAAAATGCCTGAGAGAGTGCATGCCATGCCATCAAGCTTTGCCCTTGCCCTTGGGCTCTGATGTACCTGAAACAAATCCACAAACTATAAGCTAACGCTTAGTGAGTTCCCTAGAGCATACCCCACACATACAAGCCACATAACACATATCATATTAGCTATGATAGCTTCCTTTACCACATATCACATATCTTCTTAGCTATACAGCTACCTCTACCACATATCACATATCAACTTAGCTATAAAGCTATCTCTACCATTAGCCATAAATACTATCTCTACCGTTAGCTATAAAATTTATCTATACCCTTAGCCATGCATGCTATCTCTACCGTTAGCTATAAAAGCTATCTCTACCATAACCCTAGAGGCTATCTCTACCATCAACCATAAAGGCTATCTCTACCACATATTACCACATAATCATGCCACACACCTCTACACAAAAAGTATCCAAACTATCATAAAACGGGCCGGCCTTGGTGCCTTAGACCTATTGGTATGGTGAGAAGACTCACATTTTGTCTAAAGAATCCAAAGGCTGCTAACAGTCTGTAACCACCCGCACTGAATAATAATATTAACCAATGTTAGGGCTTCACATAATCAAAGGGAAACCTTAACTCCAAGTCCTTCTATAAAGGCCCAAATATTCTTCCTTTGTTAACGGGCCCAAAGTCCATGTCGAAAAACCATTAATGGGCCTCATGGCCCAACAAGGCCCAATCATAACATACATGGCCCAAAACAAATAATCTGGCCCACCATCCCTAAAATACAACCTGGCCCAAAGACCAATTGAGGCCCAACAGTCCAAAGGCCCAAAACAGATCCAAGCCTATCTGCGGTGCGTACGCTTAGCGTACCACCCTGGTACGCGCAGCGTACTGAGTCTCTGTGACTTACACGCTGTGTACGCTAGGTTACGCCCAACGTACTAAAAGATTAAGCACTTTCTCCATTAAGTGCTTAATACTCGATTCCCTTACGTCCAAAAGTCAGATCTAAGCTCATTAAGACTACCTACATAAAGTTGGCAACTTTATGTCTTTGCATGTCTCATATGTTCCCAACACCCCCATTAAGACCTTTTTAAGGTTCTTAACCCATGCATGAGGTCAAAACACCCACCAAGACTACATTTGTAAGTTATAAACGGACCAAAGGACCTCAGATCTAACATTCCCATCCTCTGGAGTTGCTCAACTCACAAGAGAATATCCAAAATCAACAAAGGGGACAAAACTAGAAAACCCTAGCTAGATCTAGTGATTAAGATGGAAAGGAGCAAGCTTTATACCTCCAGAAGCTCCTCAAGGTGATCCAGATGCAAATTCTTGAAGCTCACTGCCACTCCAAGCTTCCTTGACAACTTCTCCTTCTTGAATGTCACTAAAAATGGCCACCAACACCCCTTCTAAGCTCCAAATTGTCTCACAAGCTCTCTCTGGAGTAGAAGGACGTTCTAAGGCTATGGACGCTCTTTAGGGTTTAGTCCAAGGGGCTTAAGGACGTTTAAATAGGCCTCAAGTCCGAAAATTAGGGTTTGGTCATCCGGGACGTATGCTCAACGTACTTCTGGTACACCCAGCATACATGCTGTCCCTCCGCGATCATCCATGCATAGTATGCTAAGCATACTCATAAGTACGCCCAACGTACTTAAGGGACTATTATACAAAAATTTGATTTCTTTAAAGGTTTCAAAGTATACCTGATTTGGAGTGTTACAACTCTCCCCCACTTGAACTAGACTTCGTCCTCGAAGTACATGGTTGTGAATGGATTGGGATAATGCTCTAACATCTCCTCCTCTGGCTCCCAAGTCCATTCGGAGCCTCTTCGGTGCTGCCATTGCACCTTTTCCACCTTCACCGCCTTGTACCGAAGCCCATGAACACTGGATCCCATAGTCCTTCCTTGTTCCTTGGTTTGATTTTCTTCTCTTTTCTTCCAATAGTTCAGAAAAACACAAAAAAATTATCTCTCGTTCTCTCTTAGCTCAATATGGACGATTAGGGTTTCACACGGGGGAGTAAGGTGGCTGGTGAGGCGGAAATGAGGGCTTTGTTGGATAAGGTGTCTAAGTCCATAACTATATTTGGTATGTACTTGACCCGAGAGTAGCATGGTCCATTTGGGTTGCACTTCACCAGAACAATTTGTAAGGATGGACTTTTGAGAAAAGGTTATTTATGATTTATTAATATATTATAAGTTCTAATATATTAATATGAATTCATATTATTTAATTAGTATTAATCAAGAATTAATTTGGAATTAATTTTGTGATCAAAAGAGACTAATTAAATATATGAGGATTGATTGTGTAAATCAATCATTCTTATAAAGTGGGCTAATGATCCATGATTACTTATGGGCTAAACCCATGTGGTGCCATGGATACTCCATGGAGGTTAAACCCATGGAGCATGAGGAATGTGGAAAGTCATGCACATTAGGGTTTGCATGGTGTAACCCTAATGTAGCCACACTATATAAGAAGCCCTTTATTGCATGAAATCGACTATTAGAGCATATTCAAGAGTGCTAGCCAAAATTAGTGTGTGCAAATAACCTCTCTTTAGTTCTTCCATTTGTTGGTGGTGATTTGTGGTTCCATTTGAGGCATTCACATTATTGGTGCTAGGCTCTTAAAGCTTCAAGGTTTTCAACTACACTAAAAGGTATGTCATCTAACTAGAATTTTGTAGTATAGATACTCCATTGTATGCTAGTAAGGATGATGCTTTGGAATTTTGAAAGTTTGCATGTATATTAGAGAAAACATAGATCCAAAGCATCTAGGGTTGCATGTACACCATAGGAGTGTTAGAATGCTCAAAACCCATTAGTGGTATCAGATCCTAGGATTGTTTTCCAATATACTTGATGCCCCTTGTTTTCAAATGCTTAAAAAATTGATTTTTTTTTCTTTCTGGACAGTGGACTCGCCAAGTTCACTAGTGAACTCGCCGAGTCCCCTTACAAATCTAACCAACTCGCCGAGTTTGTTCATGCACTCAACAATTTGGTGCTCCAGAGTGCAGATTTTGAACTTATAAACCTGTTTTTGATGTGGTAATGATCATGCTAATCCAATTTAAAAGATAATTGTCAAAGTTTCATGTTTTGTATTAGTTTATATGGTTAGGCTTACATGAAATTTGTTTGGTTTGAATTGTCTTGTTCATATGAGTTTAAATGTATATTCTATGAGTTATTTGATTATTGTATTAGTTAAATAATGTTTTGAATGTTTTTAATGGACTCCATAACTTGTCCTCAAGTTATGGATGTTATGGAACATGAAAGGTTTTTCTATTAAAGATGTCATTAAACTCATATGTTATGGACTTGAAGAGTTTTGACAAGTTTCAAAACTTGCCCTCAAGTTTTGGATATTGTAAAGTCTCACTAAATGAAACTTTAATTCCAAACCTTAGAATTTTAAAAGTTAAAATTCAACCCTTATACTATTATAATATTATAGGTTTAATATATATATATATATATATATATATATATATATATATATATATATATATATATATATATAAGACAAGTCGGTTTTTCTGTTAGTAGGACTTATTCACGAAGCCGGTCTATAAGGGGGGTATAAGGTTACTGCCTATAAAATGGTGGTTTAATGGGTTTCCACTCTCACCCACCGCTTCCTTGACTAGTGAAGGGTCGTTAGCCGAACGGGTATGATAAAGACTATAATTCTCATTAAAAGTATAATGATAATAATAAAGTATCTAAACCTTTTATAAATTCCCAATCTTAGTTACTTTAGGAAAATGTGAAATTGATGCTAATCCATGAAATTACACTTTGCACCTTACCAAGTCGTTGATGGAGCATGTGTGGTTAACCAGCAAATTAACTTGGACTAGTAAGGGTGGAAAAGGGTAGCTTAATGTTTATCATAAAGTCAATGGAGCGTGTGTGGTTAACTGAAACATTGATTAAGGTGATAATTGACAATGAGAGTACCAAGTACATTTTCACGGTTATTAACACCTTGTTTGTGATCCTTCCTGAAGGGCATAATCGAGATTTAAACATGCCATTGAAAAGTTCAATGAATATCAAAGGATCTAGGAGTTTCAAATCCAATTAAAACTTAATTATCAAATTTCGCTTTCATGATGGAAATTGGTAAATTGTCATTTACCCACCTTCAAATATTTTGCAAGTTGGATTATGGCATCCCTATTCCAAATTGTAAAATATTGTGTTGTGTCCTAGCCTTAATATTTCATTTTGGGTGTTATATTAAGGACTCTTTATCTAATCTAAACTTTGTCTTTCTTTCTTTTCAGATGTCTTCCAACACTACTTCTGGCTCAAACCCTACCAGCTCCTTCTCTTTCATGAACCTTTATAGGAGATTCATATTTGATGGGACTAATTTCAATGATCAGAGTAGGAACATCAAGATGGTCACTCACTACGAGGACAAGGAATATGTCCTCAACAAGGAGCTTAAGGAAATTGATGAGTCTGCTGCTATTCCTCAGGAGATTGCTGATTTCAGGGTACATGAGAAAGATGCCACCAAGGTAGCTTGTATCATGCTTGTCACCATGTCTCCTGAGCTCCAAAAGTCCTATGAGGACTTCTACCCTTTTGAGATGCACCAGGACCTGATAGAGAGATACCATCAAAGTGCTCGTCAAGAGCGATATGAAATCATCTGCTCTATGATTACAACAAAGATGAAGGATGGTGAACCCATCACGGGCTACTTGTAGAAAATGCAAAGGTTTATGGACCATCTGCTCAAATTGAATGTGAACTTTGATGAGGAGTTGGCTATACATATTATTCTACACTCCTTACCTCCATGTCATGATCTGTTCCGCATGACTTATCATATGAACAAGGAGGAAGTCACTCTGAGCAAGCTTCAAGGCCTTTTGAGGACTGCTGAAAGTGGTCTCAAAGGTAAATCTGTTGCAACCAAGGTTCTAAAAAGCTCTCCATGGCTCAGCCATGGCACACCAAGGCTCCAAGGCTTGTATGTGCCGCCAAGCTCTACCAAAACACTGCCTTGAGTTATATATGTGTATAAAAAGAAATAATAGTTGAAAATACATATAAAAATATGAATTATATACAAAATTTACGCCTTAAGTCACGCCTTACAAACGACGTGGCTCGAAGGCTCGGGAAAGTTTGAGGCTTGACATTGCCGCCAAATCATGCCTTATGTTATTTAGAACCTTGGTTGCAACCACTCCTACTGCTAATGCCCCTATTCAGGCAATTGGGCAAGGTAAGGGGAAGAAGAGAAAGGCTCATTCCAAGAGTCGCAAGGGAAAGTATCTTGATGGATCCTCTTCAATTGGAACCAAAGGAGGTTCTGCTACTCCCTCGACCATCCCAAAAGAAGCAGAGAGTTTCTATTGCCATGAAAAGGGAACTGGAAGGGAAGCTGCCCAAATACTTGCAGGATGTCAAGGATGGGAAGGTTAAACCCACCCATTCAAGTATTTATACTATTCTGTCTAAAAACTCATCACATACTAACTCTTGGGTCCTTGATACAGGGTGTTGATTTTGTTGGGTTATGAGCATTCTAACACTCCTAAGTGTACATGCAACCCTAAATACCTTGGATCTATGTTTTCTCTATTATACATACAAATATGAACATCCAAGGTATTATCCTAATCTAGCATACAAAACTATCAATATAACAAGATAGAATACATACCTCTTTGATGTAGAATGTCTTCATGAAGCTTGAGTGCCTAGTGCCCCAAGTGTGACACCTCAAATGGTTCATACAACACCAAATACACTTGGAATAACTTGAGAGAAATCTACACTTCATGAAATCGGCTAGCCCTTCTCTAGAATGATACTAGTCGCCGATTTTTGTCAAGAATAAGATCTTTATATAGTGTTACAATTAGGGTAAACCCTAATTGTCATGACTTTCCATTTCCTTGGATCCATGGGTTCACATACACCATGGAGCATCCATGGAGCATCAAATGAGTTTTAGCCCAACTAGATAATCCATAGAGCATTAGCCCACTATATAAGTATGGATGATTTGCACAATCAACCCATATATTTAATTAGTCTCCTTTTGATCACTTAATTAATCCTAGATTAATTCTTGATCAATACTAATTAAATAATCTTATTATTCTTATTATTAATATACTAGAACTTATAATATATTAATAACCATAAGTGTCTTATTTATCTCATTTAGTCAATCCAAGTGCATGATGCCATGCAACCCAAATGGACCATGCCGGGTCGGGTCAAGTCTTGCCAATTATAGTTATGGACTTAGACATTAATCCAATAGATTTCACATTTGTTCTGATGTGTTGGGACTAAAAGGAAGTAAGGATGTGGAGCACGGGAAGTAAACTTGATCATGGGGAATAGGAAGGTTTCACCTATCACCATGATTGGAGTTTACTCATTATTGCTTAGTAGTGGGTTATAAATAGATTTGAATAATTGTTGCTACTCGTCTGATATGGAGAGATATATTATTTCCTTTCATGGTTTGTACAAACAAGGTTTCACATTTTCGTTTGATAATGAAATTGGTGTAATAAATGCTTATTATAAAGGTGTTTTTATTTTATTTTAGAGCATTACCTTGTAATGGTGTATATGAAACTATGATGGTTGTAGACAACTTAGGAAATAATGTGCTGCATATTGATTCTTCTAATGATTTGGATAAGGCATCACTGTGGCATTGTTGTCTTGGACATGTCAACAAGAAGTGCATAGGCCAACTCCAGAAGGTTGGAGTCTTGGAGTCATTCGACTTAAGGTCAGATGACACTTGTGAGTCTTGTTTGCTTGGAAAAATGACTAAGTCACCATTCATTGGTTCTTGTGAAAGGGGTGAGGGTTTGTTGGATCTCATACACACGCCGATGTATGTGGGCCCTTCAGAAACGCCACAAGGGATGCTAACCGCTTCTATGTGACTTTTACTGATGATTACAACAGATATGGCTATGTCTACTTAATCAAGCATAAGTCAGAAACCTTTGAGAAATTCAAAGAGTTTAAGCAAGAAGTGGAGAATCAGCTGGGCAGGAAGATAAAGATGCTCCGATCCGATCGGGGTGGTGAGTATCATAGTATCGAATTCCTGGACTATCTTAAGGAGTGTGGAATTGTTTCACTTTTGACGCCACCTAGGACACCACAACTTAATGGTGTGGCTGAGAGGCACAACCAAACCTTGTTAGACATGGTTTGTTCCATGATGAGTCGAGCTTCGTTACCAATTTTATTCTAGGGGTATGCCTTGGAGACTGCCACCCATATCCTTAATCGAGTCCCAACTAAAAAGGTTGCCAAAACACCTCACGAGATGTGGACAGGGAAGGTCCCCTCATTAGCACACATCAAGGTTTGGGGTTACAAGGCTTTCATGAGGCATGAGACTCACGACAAGCTCGAACCACAGAGTAAGCGGTGTATTTTCATCGGCTACCCGTAAAAGTTATTTGGTTATCTCCTCTACATACCGAGTGATAATGTTGTCTTCGTTGCGAGGAGAGGGGTTTTACGAGAGATGGAACTTATATATCAATGGGACAGTGGGAGGCAAATTGACCTTGAAGAACTTCAAGAGTTAACCGATGAATGATCCTCAAACACTAGCGGTCAACCTGAGGAGGAAACTCTTGTTGAGCCAGTTGATGAGTCTGTACCTCTGAGGCGTTCCGGTAGAGTTAGAGTTCCACCTTAGTTTCATGGTTTCCATATTACTACAGAAGGTGATACAATTATCAGTGATAACACACTGGTAAATCTGGATGAACCTAACAACTACAAGGAAGCCATGGCAGGCCCTGAGTCTGCTAAATGGAAAGAGGCTATGGACAGCGAGATTCAGTCCATTAATGACAATCAAGTTTGGAACTTGGTTGACAATGTACCGGGTCGTAAGAGAGTCAAGTGCAAATGGATCTTCAAGAAGAAGAACGACATGGATGGGAAAATACACACATACAAGGCACGGCTTGTTGCGAAGGGCTTTACTCAAACTCCCGGAGTTGACTATGATGAGACCTTCTCACCAGTAGCGAAGATTAAGTCTATTAGGGTTATTCTTGTCGTTGTTGCATTTCATGACTATGAAATATGGAAAATGGATGTCAAAACTGCTTTACTTAATGGGAAGTTGGTTGAGGATGTTTACATGAGTCAACCAGATGGTTTTTTCGATGCTAAGTACCCTAATAGAGTGTGTAAGCTTGAGAAATCCATTTATGGATTGAAACAAGCATCTCGCAGATGTAATCTTTGTTTCGATAAGAAAGTCAAAGAGTTTGGATTTTCGAGGAGCAAGGATGAGTTTTGTGTGTATGTCAAGGCTAGTAGGAGTATAGTTAGCTTTTTGGTACTCTATGTGGATTACATACTACTCATAGGAAATGACATCCCAACCTTGCAGGAGGTGAAATCCTAGCTTGGGAGGTATTTCATTATGAAGGACCTTGGATAAGCTGCCTATATCCTAGGGATAAGGATATTGAGAGACAGGAGTAAGAGACTAATTGGAATTAGTCAAAGTACCTAGTTGGACACAGTGTTGAAGAGGTTCAACATGCATAATTCCAAGAAAGGTGACTTACCGATCCAGAGCTATGCTAAACTGAGTAAAGCTCAGAGTCCGAGTATAGAGGCTGAGATAGTTGAGATGAGTCGATTACCACATTCTTCCGTTGTTGGCTCGATCATATATGCTATAACTTGTACTCGCCCTGATGTGGCCTTTGCTTTGAGCATGGTCAGTAGATATCAAGGGAATCCTGACAAGGCTCACTAGACTGCGGTGAAAAGCATTCTCAAGTACCTGCGGAGGACTAAGGACTGGGTCCTTATACTTGGTGGGAGTGATGACTTGAGAGTGGGGGGTATAGTGACGCAAGCTTTCAAACCGACAAAGATAATTTCTGCTCTCAGTCGGGCTGGGTTTTACCCTGAATGGAGGAGCAATTACTTAGAAAAATTCCAAGCAGGAGACTATAGCTGATTCAACGTGCGAATCAGAGTACATAGCAGCAAACGAAGCGACGATGGAGGCGATATGGCTGAAGAACTTCATCGGAGACCTTAGAGTTGTACTAGCTATAAAGGAACCAAGGGATCATGGCAGGTCAAGAAACATCAACAGGAAATATCATTTCATAAGACACAAGATAGAAGAAGGACTCCTCGTGGCAAAGAGGGTGTCATCAGATGAGAACCCGACAGATCCCCTCACAAAGGGATTTAGTAGGTTTAAGCATTTACAGCATGCGAGACGCATTAGGCTGAGGGATGATATTAGTTTTAATGATTAGATAGTTGATTCGAAACTTGTAATAGATAAATTGTAATTGACATTTGATGCTTAACTAAAATGTGTTTTTTATTTACTAGTTTGGTATTGTCTCATGCCAATTGTTTACTATTGTTTCATTTTGCATGTTTTGACTTCCAAAATAATTGGATTATGCAAACCATCCACAGTCGATCATACTTTGGAAGTAGGTATTGAAGCAAGACTGTCATGAATTTGGCTTGTAGATTGTCAGAAATGGTTAGACATTGTTGTGACATTCATGAGTGCTCATAATGTCTGAGTATTGGATTTAACCCACGCTCACTTGTATCACTTCATGGAATTTATCTTGAGTGATCGTGAGACGATAATATCATATAATATTCAAACCTAGATATATGAATTGTTGACTATGAGTTGGTCGTACATTGATAGTGCGAAAACGCATCGGTAACTCAATGTTATAAAACATGTTATTGTGTATGGTTCAGTGAATAGTTACTACGAGCATATACTGTCAAAGTTTATCTGTTCCTTTTATTCATTGGAGGATTAAAAGCGATATCTCGAGCCCCTCGATGATTTTGTTTTGACTTATTTGTCAGGCCCGGTCAGAACTAAATTGATGTGTTCGATTAAGTTCTATGTCAAACGAATCAGAAATCGGGAAACAAACTGCTCGACAATAAGATTGATTGTGTTCCATGTGTTTGTCCGGCTGATATCTTGAGAACAGAGGATTCTATGATCACTTATCTAAAATGGTATGTCTAAGTTCGACAAAGGCATTTAAGAGCCACGATTGCTAGTCAGATCCTAAAGTTATACTTACAACTATAGTTATTAGACTTATCCAAGTAGGAGACTGTTGGATAAGGTATCTAAGTCCACAACTATACTTTGTATGTACTTAACCCGAGAGTAGCATGGTATATTTGGGTTGCACTTCACCGGAACAATTTGTAAGAATGGACTTTTGAGAAGAGGTTATTTATGATTTATTAATATATTATAAGTTCTAATATATTAATATGAATTCATATTATTTAATTAGTATTGATCAAGAATTAATTTGGAATTAATTTTGTGATCAAAAGAGACTAATTAAATATATGAGGATTGATTGTGTAAATCAATCATTCTTATAAAGTGGGCTAATGATCCATGATTACTTATGGGCTAAACCCATGTGGTGCCATGGATACTCCATGGAGGTTAAACCCATGGAGCATGAGGAACGTGGAAAGTCATGCACATAGGGTTTGCATGGTGTAACCCTAATGTAGCCACACTATATAAGAAGCCCTTTATTGCATGAAATCGACTACTAGAGCATATTCAAGAGTGCTAGCCAAAATTAGTGTGTGCAAATAACCTCTCTCTAGTTCTTCCATTTGTTGGTGGTGATTTGTGGTTCCATTTGAGGCATTCACATTATTGGTGCTAGGCTCTTAAAGCTTCAAGGTTTTCAACTACACTAAAAGGTATGTCATCTAACTAGAATTTTGTAGTATAGATACTCCATTGTATGCTAGTAAGGATGATGCTTTGGAATTTTGAAAGTTTGCATGTATATTAGTGAAAACATAGATCCAAAGTATCTAGGATTTCAATTACATCATAAGAGTGTTAGAATGCTCAAAACCCATTAGGCTTAAGGTCCTTTAAATAGGACCCAACCCCGGGGAATTAGGGTTTCCTCTCACAGTGCCAACTCGGCGAGTTGGTCCCTCCGACTCATCAAGTTGGTCATAAAACCCACTGATGTGTGTTTATACATATTTTTATATATCATTTCTTAATATTTTAGCCCTTATTATTCATATTTAGAACAAAAAGGTACTTATAATGCTTTGAATTATAATTTACAGCTATTAGTTGTTGATAGAGAGGAAAAGGAAGGATTGGAACGAAATTCGGGCTTTGAAGCAAAAAAGAAAGAAGATGGCTGAAGATAGCCATTACGCCCAACGTAATATTATGTACACCAAGCATAATGGTAATATAAGGGCTACGCCCTGCATAGAAGAAGTTACGCCCAGCGTACTGGGCTTGTGTTCGAAGAATGGATTGGGATGGCTTTCTTAGTACGCCCCTCGTACATCGACTTAATCCCAACATATGTAAGTCGGTTCCAATGTTTATAAATAGTGAATTTCAGCAAACCAGAAGGGAGATTTCGACTACCGTCAATCCTTAGTTAACAACTAACACATATTTGGCCGTTTTGAGGATCTAGAAGGCGTCCGAAAGGTTGTTAACCTGACGGGAGCGAAGATCTGAAGGATTAGAGAGAGGATTTGTGTTGGTAATAATGTGGTTTGTTATCATGACCATGTTTAGCATTCCATTGTGATACTACTATGTTTTTACTATCTGATTTTGGTGTTGAAACCATTTGCTTTATGTTTATGATTAAATAAAACCTTGATTTATGGATTAATTGTTATATTGGATTGTTTTATTTATGTTTAATTTATCTTCCCAATCTTGTTTAAAGATCCTTATGTGTTAATGACAAATATTCTCTATTAATTAAGTATATCAAGCTGTATGAACATCTGCTTGATTGGTTGCCTCTTATGATTTTGATGGCCATCAAGATTATATGCCTAGGAATAACAAATGTGAAACTAGGGTTAACTAGAAAATAATTAAGTTAATATGTGAGTATGTGTGATGACTGATGTGTGTTAAACCCACTAGTTTTATCCCTACTTTTTATTAGTAAATTGAGCACACAAAGGCAGTGAACCTGTCTTTAAGTGGTATAGATTGATAAGTAAGGTATCGAACTCAGGGAACGGACAATTAAACTAATAGCTAATTTTAACTAAAACAAATAATAAAAGTAAAGGGTTTTTCTCTAGTTTTGCAAGACTAGAAACTTAAACAAACTAAATTAACTAATTAACTAAAGCAACAACTATTCACCAAATTTGATAAAGATGTTTCTATTTAGGTTCAACCAATTCGCTCCTATGGTTATTTAAGTTAAGGTGGATTAATTGCTATTGGTTACCAATGATAATAGTTAGGTTCATGTTCATTACTCCTAACCCTTAGACAATTAACTAATTTAAGCATTGATCAAGTGTTTAAACTAATTAATTCCCTAGATTAATTATTTGGATTAAATAAGATTTGTAATGGTCAATTAAGTTATTAATTCAATTAACCTCTTGTTGATGGTTTCTCAAACAAGCTCACACATTAATCTTCCTATTTTCTTATTAATCTTAGTTTCATAATCATTACTTCTAAGCATATATTTTAGCATTCACATAGACATATGAGGTTAACAATTAAGTGATGTTCATGCAACCTAATTGCCTTCCAATTAACAGAAAATAGTAGTGATTAATACATAAGGTTCTTTAACAAACTTAATTTAATAAATCACCAATAGACAATTAAACAAGAATCAATAATTAAACCATAGGAGTTCTTTGGTATTCCCCAAACAGAAACAAAAACGAGTTTAGCTCATAGTTGCAGTAGAAACAAACATAAAAACAAAGTTTATGAAAGCAAACATGTTTAATTCCTAAGTCTAAGTGGTAGAATTAACCTAATTGCTTGAATTCTTCCAACTCTTGAAGCCTAGGGTTCCTTAGCGCCTTCTGAACCTTTTAGTCGCAGCTCTCTCTTCAAAACTCGCCAGGAATGCCTTCTTATGGAATAAGGATTCGTCTTTTATAGATATCCTCAAACAGAGGGTACTCGGCGAGTAACAGAATCAACTCGCCGAGTAGGTCAATAATTATCCGTCTTGAATTAGCAGTCGTATTTATCTTCTGGCACATCGTTATGTACTCGCCGAGTAGAGTCGATCCACTCGCCGAGTAGGACTCCTTCTTTCACTCTTTTATCTTTACTTGCTTTCCTTTTCTCCTTTTTGCTTCCAAACATATCTTTTGGACTGAAAACACAATTCTCAACATTTTAAGTACCTTTTGTCCACATTATTCTCATAATTAATCAAAAATAACTAAGAATATACGTTAAATAATTAACTAATTATGCACATATCAATGACCAACCACATATGAGTTAATTGAATGACCAATTTGATTAACTATTATTACAAGTCTTGCTTGATACAAACTGCACACTAGGGAACATATTAGTTTAATCAACTGATCACTGCTTGAAGTGACTTGTTTAGTAAAGGATTAGTAATAGTGAACATGAACCTAATCATTTTATAAATCGGTGAACATGAATAAATAAATCTATGTGTGCAATTGTCTATGATTTTAAGGTGTAATTTGTCTAAACCAAAGTCCCTAAAGAGATTTGTCTTCCTTTCAGTTTATCGAGATTTGCTATTTAGTTATTCGTTTGAGATTTAATTAAACATTTCTTTATTCCTTTCGTGTGTTTTGTAACCTATAATCTAATATTTTAAATTAATTCACTACCGTTCCCCTTGAGTTCGACACCCTTGCTTATCAAAGCTATACTATACTCGATCGGGTTCACTGCCTGTAAGGTGTGGTTTAGATGCGATAAATTAGGAATTATAAATAAAAAACTAGTGCATTAAATATTCATGTCACCCACGTGGCCAATTTGTCTCTACTCGACGAGTTGAGGCATCCAGCTCGTCGAGTCGCTCAGTCAGTCTCATAAATAAATATATAAATATTATATCTGGGAGTCAGGATGTTACAATTCTCCCGCACTAGAATCAGACTTATATATATATATATATATATATATATATATATATATATATATAAACATTAACCTTATTGGAGGATTTATACCTACTTTTTACCGTTCAATGAGAATAATTATAATATTTATATGCATCGGGGATGTTTAGTGCACTCACACTTTATGCAACGATGGTGATTGAGAGGAAGATGACCAAGTTTGTAACGTAGGAGGCAACACACATATGCGACATATTTGGTGTACAAGATTTTACAAGAAGTTGTTGTTGGATTAAGGGTCTAAGCCCATAACTATTTTTGGTATGTACTTGACCCGATAGAAGAATGGTCCTTTTGGGTTGCCTTCACCATAGCAATTTGATAGGATTGATATTTGAGAAAGAGGTTAGTTGTGATTTATTAATATTACAATTATAATATATTAACTGACAAATGACAAATCATATTAATTAATTGGTATTTATCAGGAATTAATTTGGAATTAATTTAGTGATCAAAAGAGACTGATTAAATTAACGGTGACTGATTAGGTAAATCAGTAATATATATAGTTTGGGCTAATGATCCATGTTGATTAGGATGGACTAAATATTTATGGAGTCCATGAAGAATTAGTCCAAAGAGCTTATCATATGGATTATTGGATAATAGGCCCAAGGAAGTGAATTAAGGTTTACAAATTAAAACCCTAGGAATTCCACACTATAAATGTAACCCCTAACACACCAAAATGTACCTAAGAGTTCCAAGAAGAACCCTAGCCATTTTTTTGGTGATTCCTAGCCTCTCTCTCATTACTATCCATTTGTTCATGGTGTTTGTGACTCATTTGAGGCATCACATTTGAGGTGTTAAGCTCTTGAAAGGTCAAGTTCTGCAAGCTACAACAAAGAGGTATTCATCTAACTAGTTTTTATGTTTCAAATATCAAAGTTGTATGCTAGTCATAGGTTTCATGCTTTGGATAATTTATTGCATGTATAACTTGAGAAAACTTAGATCCAAAGCATTAGGGTTGTATGTGCACCATAGGGATGTTATAGTGCTCAAAACCCAATAGTGGTATCAAAGCCATGGATGTTTTCTGTTATATAGATGCATTGGTTAATTGTTCAAAGCTGAAGAAAATTGAAATCTGCTTTCTGCCAGGCTGAACTTGACGAGCCCATAATGGAACTCGAACAGTTCATGATGAACTCAACGAGTCCATTGCCTGACTCGACGAGTTAGACAGTCTGTTGGCAGATTTTCGGGTTTTTTTGGCCAGAATTGGATTAGGATCATTACCACAAACTGTTTTGTATCATAAAATCTGTTTTTTCTAATGTGGTAGTGATTATCCTCATCCAATTAAAGGATAATTGTCAAATTTTAAGGCAATTACTAGTTTATATGATGAAGCTAATTATTTGTAATTTTAAATCTGAAATTATCTTGCTACATGAGTTAAATTAGATCAAAAAGGTAAATGATAAAAATATATGATTATTTTATTTGTTTAAAATTTGATCTAAATGGATTTGAAGAGTTACAAAACTTGCCATCAAGTTTTGGAATTCAAAAGGTTTTTAAGGAGTTACAAACTTGTCATCAAATTTTGGAATTCAAAAGGTTTTGAAGAGTTACAAAACTTGCCCTCAAATTTTGGAATTTGAAAAAACATCATTTATGGAACATTGAATTCTAAAACCCCAGTATTTTAAATGTTTAAAATACATCCTTTTGGTTTCATAATTTAAATTTAGAATTAAAAGTTATAATTTTTAGACATTTAAATGGACACAACTAGAAGGAATAATTATGGCTTTATTAATAATTAATTAAAAGATTAACTAAGAGAGTATTATTAAATCCATAATAACATGGTTTAAGTTTAATTAAATTAAGAGTATAATTTATTAATAGATTAAATCACCAAGTATTTTAAATGTGTAAAATACACCCTTATACTATATAAAATTAAAAGTTAAATATATTATATATGTATAAGTAAAAGGTCAGTCGTACCGTTAGTAGGCCTCATTTACGAAGTTGGTGTATAAGGGGTGTTTAAAGAAATTATCTATAAAATGACGATTAAATGGGTGCCCACTCTCACCTACCGCACTCTTGACTAGTGGAGGGTCGTTAGCCGAACGGGTAGGATAGGGCACAAACTTCCGTTAAAAGTATAATGAAATACAAAGTAACTAAATATTTTATAAATTCCCAATCTTAGTTACTTAGGAAAAATGTGAATTTGGTGCTAATCCATGAAATTGTACATTGCACCTTATTGCTCGTTAGTGGAGCGTGTGTGGTTAACTAGCACACTAATATGGGACGAATGAAGGATGGCAATGGGTAGCTCATAGTTTGTTATAGATCGATGGAGCATGTGTGGTTAACCAGCACATTGATTAGATGATAAATAGCTTCAAGAGTACCAAGCTAATTTGCATGGTTATTCACACCTTGTTTGTGATCCTCGGTATCCCAATCACAAACTTAAAGGGCATAATCGAGATTAAACATGCCATTAAAAAGTTCAATGAATCTCAAAAGATCCAGGGGTTTCATTTAAAAACTAATTTGTTTAAAATTTCATTTTCATGGTGGAATTGGTAAATCGTCATTTACCTACCGACAAATAGTTTACAATTGGATTACGACATCCCCCTTCCGAATTGTAAATTATTGTGTTGGATCCTAGCCTTAACATCTAATTTGGGTGGAATATTAAGGATTTAATCAACTAAACTTGAATTTCTCCCTTGTAGATGTCTAGTTCTGACAACTATGGTCTTCCCGAATCTTTTGGAAAAAACTTTCCTCATGAAGATGATGTCCCACGATTGGATCGTGGAAATGGAAATCATGCTTCACTTTCTCCACCTCCTCTAATAATTCTCCTTGACCCACATGTTCGTCAACTTGAAAAGTTCAAGGCCACTCAATCCCTATTGGCTAGAAAACAAAAAGATGGAAAGTCTGTGTGTGCATGAAGTCACACATTGACAAGTTGGGAATGTTGGATGTTGTTGTCTCAAGGAAGCTGGCGGTTGACATGGTTCTTCAATCACTTCCTAAATCATATAGCGAGTTCATTACGGACTACTATATGGTAGATCACGACGTGACCCTTATTGATCTTACCTATTTGCTAATTGCTGCTGAATCAACAATGATTTGGCGCACTGGTAAAGCAAATTTGATTGGAAGATCTGCTTTCTAAACTTCAATGGACATTAACAATGGAAACATTAGAAGTCCAGAAAAGTCTTCTCTTTCCAATGGAAAGGGGTCAGCCATGATCAAAACGTTTGACCAAATGGTAAAGAGAAAGGCTAAGTCTGAGATTGTCCCGTGTACCATTCCAAACGAGTATGTTTGTTTCTATTGTCAAGAGAAGGGGCAATGGATGTGAAGCTACTGTCTCTTCCTGAAGGATCACAACGATGGTAAAGTCAAAGTTTATGACTCTGCTTCAGGTAAATCCACTATCTAACTCTATTAAGTTCCTACTTGTAGATTCTTAATACATGATGTGATAAGATTGCATTTTGATGTTTTTTAGGATCGAAGAAGAGAAAGGAAGCTTAAAGAAAGAGCAGGCTGAGTCTGATCGCGAAGAGATGGATTTCGATCGCATGATTCGATGATCATAAGTTTGAGTTGTTGCTTAGGAGTTATGATAGATTGCTTAGGAATATTTAGAAACATAGTTTTCATATGTACTTGCATTGTAAGGACAAGTTTTCCGCATTTTATAAATAAAGAAAAAATTTGATTTTATCTTATTTTATATTTCCTTGCAATGAAATTTGTGAAAATTGATGTTTGTATGTTTCTATATGGATTTGATTCTTTCGTTTGTGGTGGTGTCAAAATTTACCAATTAAGGAAAGATTCACATCACTAAAGTTTCATTTGTAAAGAAACTTGGAATCATGCAACTTGTATTGTATGATGAATAAGAACTTTCATCTTTGGGAAATTAAGACTAATTCCTTGTGCACTGGTCAAATCCACCCTGAAGAATGAGAAGACTATTCGTCATGATATGCTAAAAGTTTAGTAATATGGTTATGCTTACAAGATTAAGTATAATTCTAAATCATTGAAAAGTTTCAATGTATAGTAGAACGAATAAGAAGAATCAATTAGGCAGAAAGATAAAAGTTTCTCTAATATGAAAGGAAAGGAGAGTACTTTAGTATCATGTTTTATGATCATCTTAATGATTATGAAAACCATATCACAATTGATCCTCTAAGGACACCTTAGTGCATTTGTATGGCTAAGAAGAGGAATCAAGAATTGTTGAAATGGTTAAATCAATTAAGGTGAATCATACTTTGCTCCAAAGTCAAGTCTTAGAGTCATACTCCAAGATTGTGACTTGATTGACATATCTTAAGCAGGTTTATAGCACCTCATAGGATGTGGAGTAGAAATGTTTCTTGCTCTTGCACATTTGAAATTGGTAGTTGTGATGTTTTAGATAAGACAAAGACCAACTAAGACCAATTATATGAAGTGTCATTCTTGATAGGAATCCGCACTAACTCTTGTATGTTTGTTTGTCAAGGAATGGTTCTTGCGTAAGAATCTTATATGCCAAGAGGTCAGTAGAAGTCTGAAAGACCTTGAAAATCTTCAATAACTAATCAAGAATAAACCTATCATTTATCACTAGCACACGACTTGAGGTCTGTAACCTATCGTGTTGACATATTGTTGTTTCTATGCTTACTCCAGTTAAAGTTGACTATGCATGTGAGTTCTATGAGTTCTCAATTGCTTGCATAAGGCAAACCACCTGGATCAATGAAAGTTCATTGATCAGTATGGGTGAGCTGCTCAACAACTTGGAAGACATGGTAGGCCATTTTGCTACCAAGTGGCAAGAAATTAACATTTAACAGGTTCAGTCCATATGAGTTTGAATTTGTCATAGACCTTGTCTTATGATAGATTCACATGGATAGGAACACATACACCATTAAATCTATGTGACATAAGGTTTCTCTCCTACTTCATGAAAATGATAGTGAGGAAACTCTTTCACTAAGTAGATTTTGAGAAGGTAGTAGTTGTGTTAATTGCATTCTCAAATTCGATTATGATTACGGCATAACTCTTCATAGTTTGAATTGTGAGAAATGGCATATAGTTTGAACATCCGGGACTTACTGTTGTAAGTTCTGAAATAGTTTAGACACACATATGAGCTTTCTAATAAAAGGTGTATGAGCTTAGATAAAGGTTTATCAAAGCATCTCGTATAAGAAAGTTGAACTTTGGTAAGAAAGTCAATAAGTATTGATTTCTAGAAGTCCAGTTAATTTCTCGGTACATGTCAAAGCTAGTGGGAACATAAGTGTTATGCTAGTAGGAATGTAATTATCATGATAATGGAAGCATGATTATTGTTTGAAGTGTTGTAAGTTAGCAATATTGGCTATAGGAAACAAAGGTTAAGAATTTTGCAAAGTTGCAGAATTTGAAAAGTTGTTTCGCTATAGTAAGGGAGAGGATACTTATACTTTATTTCGAATCTAAAAGTTTAGATTATTAATCATGCTTGGTCATGAGCATATATGAATGTCATGTTGAAATGTTTCAACATAGGAAATTCTATATATGTTAATATTTTAGCAAAATACTAGTCAAGTATCATGTCTTTATGTAAGACATTATGAATCATATCCCATATGCTTCGGATATAGGATTGATTTCATATGCTATAATATTCACTCATTCTTATTTTCCAAATGCCTAGGGCATTAAGAGGGGAAAGGACTAGAACTGAATATGACTAAGATTGTTAAACAACTGTCAAGGACAATCTAAAGTTCATCGAAGATTCGTTGCTTGTGAATAGTTGGAAGTATAGTAATTTATGGACCATATTGATATAATTCTGAATAGATAGGATTCTATTTATAATGGATAGTCATATGGAAATTATGGAAATGTTTCCATAATAGGAGTTGGATATTAAGAATCTTTGTGTGAGTTAGAAACTTTAATGCAAGAAGGATGTTCAAGGAATGCTCTTTGAATGTGAGACTTCAAATTCCAGGAATTGTCTTGTAACATTTTCAAATGGAATACTTTGTAATATCATTGGCCAAGTCTTTGTGACTTTTAGTGCCTTGACATTATAAAAGGATCATTGCATGATAGTGTAGAATCTAACACATTCTAATAGTGGCAAGAATTTTGTATTCTTACACTTTTGATAAGGATAAGGGAACTGTGAAATGAGAATCATTTGAAATGGGTGCAATTGATCTATTTCACAAAGGAAAGACCATAGATAAACATAGTGTGCATGTTGGTGCATGGGATGACTATTGTTTTAATTCAAGTATTAAGTTGATTAATCGAAATAATATACAATGAATAATGTGTAATCAATATGGTGATTAAATAATAAGTGTTTTATTTATACTCAAAGGTTTTGAGACCATATAGGATTGGATTATTCTTGTGTTTCACTTTGCATGTTTTTATTTCCCGAATAATAAGATTATCCAAACATCCATAGTCAGTCATACTTTAGAAGTAGGTAATGAAGTAAGACTGTCATGAATTCAACTGTAGATTTTCTAAGTGTTTAGACATAGCAAAAGTTTGTTGCAGTGTTCATGAGTACTCCTATAATAAGATTTTAGTATTGCATTAAACCCACACTCATCTGAATCAGTTCATGGATTTTATCACAAGTGATTATGAGACGATAATATCTTATATTATTGAAACAGAGACATATGAGTTGTAGTTTACAAGTCGGTTGCACATTGATGATATGTAAACACACCAGTAACTTGGTGTTATAAAACATATCGTCTTGTGTGATTTGATGAGTAAACTGAGCAAGAATACGATTTGAATTTTATCCGTTCCTTTTACCCTAAGAGGTATAAAAGCGATATTTGTGGGCCCTTGATGATTTAATGATGACACCTAAGCGCTTGGCCAAGCCTGGACTAAGTTGATGTGTTCAATTGTAGTCTGTTGTCAGTCGTCATAAATTGGAAGTCGGGAAACAACACATGGATATAGAGATTGATTATAATCCATGTCTCAATCCATACGATATCTTGTAGAATGGAGGAATATATGATCCCTTATCAAAAGGATGTGTTACTAATAAGATTAGAGTTCGACAGCGGCTTTTGAGAACTAAGTTCGCTAATCGGATTCTAAAGTCATACTTGCAATAATAGTTATTAGACTTATCCAAGTGGTAGACTATTGGATTAGGTATCTAAGCCCATAACTATTTTTCGTATGTACTTGACCCGATAGAAGCATGGTCCTTTTGGGTTGTCTTCACCATAGCAATTTGATATGATGGATATTTGAGAAAGAGGTTAATTGTGATTTATTAATATATTACAAGTATAATATATTAATTGACAAATCATATTAATTAATTGGTATTGATCAGGAATTAACTTGGAATTAATTTAGTGATCAAAAGAGACTGATTAAATTAACGGGAAATGATTAGGTAAATTGGTAATGCATATAGTTTGGACTAATGATCCATGTTGATTAGGATGGACTAAATCTTTATGGAGTCCATGAAGAATTAGTCCAAAGAGCTTATCATATGGATTATTGGATAATAGGCCCAAGGAAGTGAATTAAGGTTTACAAATTGAAACCCTAGGAATTCCACACTATACATGTAACCCCTAACACACCAAAATGTACCTAAGAGTTCCAAGAAGAACCCTAGCCATTTTTTTGGTGATTCTTAGCCTCTCTCTCATTACTATCCATTTGTTCATGGTGTTTGTGACTCATTTGAGGCATCACATCAACAAAGAGGTATTCATCTAACTAGTTTTTATGTTTCTGATGTGTGTAAAACCAACTAGTTTTAATCCTACTAACTTAGACACAAAATAAACACACGAAAGGCAGTGTACCTATCGATTAGTAATATAGTTCAAGCAAGTAGGGTATCGAACACAGGGAACGGTAAACAATTAAAATAAATGCTAATATTATATAAATAAAACAAATAACAAAATGGGGGTTTTCTCTAGTTTTACAAGACTAGAAACTTAATTAGAATAACCAACACACAAATTAACTAACTAGCAACTAAAACAATTAATTACCAACTAAATTCAATAGTAAAGAGGACTTCTGTTTAGGTACGACTCATTTGTTCCCATGGATGATTTTAATGTATCGGATTAATTCTTCATTGGCTACCGATTAAGATAATTAGGTTCACGTTCGCTATTTCTAATTCTTAGAAAACAAATTAACTCAAGCAATGGCTAGTTGTCTAAATTAACGGGTTTCCTAGATTATTGATTCGGGTTAAGTAAGACTTGTAATGGTTAATTAAATTAACCTATTGCTGATGTTCATCAAACAATCTCACACATTAACTTACCTATCTTCTAGTTAATTCTAGTTTCACATTCATTATTCCTAGACATACAACTATGTGGTCACAATAAATCATATGAAATTAATAACTAAGAGATGTTCATACAACTTAATTACTAATTTATTAACAGAAGAATAGTTATTGTCAACACATAAGGTTCTTTAACAAGCTTAACAAAACATAATTACCAATTAAAAATAATCATACTCAAATAATCAATCCATGTTCACAAAATTGTCTACCCTAACAGAAGAATAAGTTTTTAGCTCATGATTGCAGTAAACATAAACTCAAAAACAAAATCAAAGTATATAAACATGATTCAAATCAAAAAGTTACTAAGAATAAACCAAAATTGTCTTGATTCTCTTCACAATTGAATGTAGGTTTGATTCTTCAGTTCCTCACGACCTAACAGCACTTCCAATCGTTTCTCAGCCTCCTAGGGTTTCTCTCCATCCTCTGATATCGATCTGGAAGTCCCTTTATATAGATTTTCACAAAACAGAGGCTACTCGGCGAGTCCAATGACCTACTCGGCGAGTCCGTCACTTAAAACCCGTGTACGGCAAGTCAGCGCGTCCAGAATCGCGAAAGTTCGATACAACTCGCCGAGTAATCGACCCTACTCGCCGAGTACGTTTCGAATCAGCATTTTCTCAAAACACGAAAGTCGTCCGAAATTGTTTCTACTTTTCAGAACATTTTGAATCTCGTCAATCGGAGTTACGGTTCATGAGATATGGCCAAAACACTGACGAGGGGTCAAGCTGTCCAGCAACATCCTTCTTTCTTCAAAATCCAAGATCCAAGCTTCCAATCGCTAGTTCCGCTTCATTTTCCACCCGAGCATGTCATTGTTGCTGAAAATGAAATATTTAAGCTAATTAAGCACCTTTTGTTCATTAAATGAGACAAAAACAACATAAAATATTAAGATAATGCATGAATTTTATGACTTAATAAGCCTATATCAAAATACCCCACACTTGACTTTTGCTTGCCCCCAAGCAAAACTGAATTTTAACATACTAATACCACATAAGATAATCCCAATCGAACCCAACCATTATGCCAAGACCGCAACGCATGAATTTGTGTCTAAAATTTTTCCTAAAAACCTCCCATACTCCAAATACTCACAATCCTCATAAACACTTGCCCACTCATCCTGAACTATGCTCATTTTATGCAACCATCCGAATCCATCCGCAGAAAACCTCTTACCCTCAAGGTGTTTTTAATTGAGCAACCCGAGCATACATAATCTAGAATTACAACTTTTCGATACCACTATGGAGCTCTTTTAGAATTCTTCACTTCTTTGACATTTGATCTTTAATTTCTTTGAATTCACCACCTTGTTGTTTGATTTTTGGTATCTTCAACTTTTTTTTTTTCAGAACTTTGATCTTTGAACTTCATACTTAACTTTGATGCTCCAAAAATTCTTCAAATTTTTCTTGTAATTCTCTCACTTTTTTTTTAACATGTAACTCACTTTTTTCACTCAAAAACCTACATGCTTAAGCAGGGGCGCTCAACCTCAACCTTTATTGGCTAACGATAATAATTTTCCTGGATACATTTTAGGTTTAGGCTGCTAAACATATTGCATCCTTCAAACTAAGCAGGGTCGTGTTTTTGTCCCATGATTTCACTAGAATAAGGAAGCCACAAATGCACTAGAACGTATATAGGCTCAACTAAACATTTGAGTTTTCATGCAATCATCAAATATAATACTAGCATGAACCCTAATTGCTTTTACCAAAATTTTCTAAATTAGCCCTAGCAATTTTAATGCAAAAATTTCAAAATTAATTAAAATTTCAAGATCTTCGAATTTTAACTAAAATTTTAACTAATTTAACCAACCCCTACCCCACACTTAATTTATGCAATGTCCCCATTTCATATTATGCATGATAAAGAACAATAAAATAAAGAGGGAATTGGAACAAACTCCCCTAGGATAGTAGTCACGAGGTTAATCTTCTTCATGTAAAACTCCATCTTCAATTAACTTTAGACATGGGAACAGCTCTTCCATGCCTTGGGTGTCAAGTATCGTGTGGTATAGCTCCAAATGTAGACGAAAAAAAACTCTCAGAAACGCTCGGAAAATGTTCTTCAAAGGTGTAGCCAATTGTCGTATCAAATCATCAGCTTGAGAGACAAAATAAGGATCAACTCTTCGAGTCTATAGGGTGGCTCGCCGAGTTGTAGCGTAATACTGGTAGAAGTCGAGTTTTTATACTGGGACTCGTCGAGTAGGTAAGTGCACTCGCCGAGTCCATCGTTGTATAAAGAAAATGTTTCTGCTCCAAGTCCGATTCTGATGTGTGTAGGGAATATTAAATGGATACTTTCCCCATTTTTTCTTCAGTAAATGAGCTCTTAATAACCTCTTTCATCATCAGACTTGTAACTAGACTCAAAACTTCGTTTTCTCTCTCTCGCCTGGACTCGATTTCTCGCTTCATTTAGCCTTGACTCTAGACCCTCACATGCATCCTTACACTCAAACTGAAAAGATCAAAAACAAAAACCAAGTAATAAAAAAAATCAAAATAAAAATCCTAAATTATCCCTAAATACTAGAAGTTTTGAAAGAAAAAGAAAAGCAAACTCTAATGACGGGTTGCCTCCCGCAAGCGCTTCTTTTTGTGCGAGTCTTTAGCTGGACTCCCAACTTAATAAACTTCCAATAAAATCAATGTCAATCCATCTGTTGCATTAAATATTTTCTTTGGACCAATTTGTAAAATTTGGCTCTTTTCTTCTAAAATTGGCCAAACGAGCATGAATTCATAAAACCCAAGAATATTGACAAGATTTGGGACCGGTCGGGTACTAATCAGAAATGGGTCGCGCTTCAGAACTTTCTCCAAAGTTGGAATCGTCACCCCATGCTTCGAAACACAAACTGGAAGAACAGGGGACCATGTCATGGTAATGGTCAAACCACAACTTGGTTCTTGCAATTCAGCTTGTTCTTGTTCTTCGTCTGACCTCACTGCTAGCAACCTTTGCAGCTCCTCTAAGTCTCTTTCTGGATTAAATTCATCATCTTGTAAATCTAGCTCTTGTGACTCAGATTGTTCTTGATCGTTAGACAAGATGATATCTAACCATCTATCAAATTTCTTCAAATCTTCATCCGAGTCATAATCCTCATCTTCCTGCACTACTTCCTCAAGAAAAGCATCAAAAGCATCGAGATTTGGAAAATACATAATAAATAAAAAATAAAGATAAAAATTAAACTAAATAAAAAAATAATCAATAAAATAAAACCGATAACAATTAGCAAATAAAATTAACTATTTGAACCGTTCCCCGGCAACGGCGCCAAAAACTTGATGTGTGTAAAACCAACTAGTTTTAATCCTACTAACTTAGACACAAAATAAACACACGAAAGGCAGTGTACCTATCGATTAGTAATATAGTTCAAGCAAGTAGGGTATCGAACACAGGGAACGGTAAACAATTAAAATAAATGCTAATATTATATAAATAAAACAAATAACAAAATGGGGGTTTTCTCTAGTTTTACAAGACTAGAAACTTAATTAGAATAACCAACACACAAATTAACTAACTAGCAACTAAAACAATTAATTACCAACTAAATTCAATAGTAAAGAGGACTTCTGTTTAGGTACGACTCATTTGTTCCCATGGATGATTTTAATGTATCGGATTAATTCTTCATTGGCTACCGATTAAGATAATTAGGTTCACGTTCGCTATTTCTAATTCTTAGAAAACAAATTAACTCAAGCAATGGCTAGTTGTCTAAATTAACGGGTTTCCTAGATTATTGATTCGGGTTAAGTAAGACTTGTAATGGTTAATTAAATTAACCTATTGCTGATGTTCATCAAACAATCTCACACATTAACTTACCTATCTTCTAGTTAATTCTAGTTTCACATTCATTATTCCTAGACATACAACTATGTGGTCACAATAAATCATATGAAATTAATAACTAAGAGATGTTCATACAACTTAATTACTAATTTATTAACAGAAGAATAGTTATTGTCAACACATAAGGTTCTTTAACAAGCTTAACAAAACATAATTACCAATTAAAAATAATCATACTCAAATAATCAATCCATGTTCACAAAATTGTCTACCCTAACAGAAGAATAAGTTTTTAGCTCATGATTGCAGTAAACATAAACTCAAAAACAAAATCAAAGTATATAAACATGATTCAAATCAAAAATTTACTAAGAATAAACCAAAATTGTCTTGATTCTCTTCACAATTGAATGTAGGTTTGATTCTTCAGTTCCTCACGACCTAACAGCACTTCCAATCGTTTCTCAGCCTCCTAGGGTTTCTCTCCATCCTCTGATATCGATCTGGAAGTCCCTTTATATAGATTTTCACAAAACAGAGGCTACTCGGCGAGTCCAATGACCTACTCGGCGAGTCCGTCACTTAAAACCCGTGTACGGCAAGTCAGCGCGTCCAGAATCGCGAAAGTTCGATACAACTCGCCGAGTAATCGACCCTACTCGCCGAGTACGTTTCGAATCAGCATTTTCTCAAAACACGAAAGTCGTCCGAAATTGTTTCTACTTTTCAGAACATTTTGAATCTCGTCAATCGGAGTTACGGTTCATGAGATATGGCCAAAACACTGACGAGGGGTCAAGCTGTCCAGCAACATCCTTCTTTCTTCAAAATCCAAGATCCAAGCTTCCAATCGCTAGTTCCGCTTCATTTTCCACCCGAGCATGTCATTGTTGCTGAAAATGAAATATTTAAGCTAATTAAGCACCTTTTGTTCATTAAATGAGACAAAAACAACATAAAATATTAAGATAATGCATGAATTTTATGACTTAATAAGCCTATATCAAAATACCCCACACTTGACTTTTGCTTGCCCCCAAGCAAAACTGAATTTTAACATACTAATACCACATAAGATAATCCCAATCGAACCCAACCATTATGCCAAGACCGCAACGCATGAATTTGTGTCTAAAATTTTTCCTAAAAACCTCCCATACTCCAAATACTCACAATCCTCATAAACACTTGCCCACTCATCCTGAACTATGCTCATTTTATGCAACCATCCGAATCCATCCGCAGAAAACCTCTTACCCTCAAGGTGTTTTTAATTGAGCAACCCGAGCATACATAATCTAGAATTACAACTTTTCGATACCACTATGGAGCTCTTTTAGAATTCTTCACTTCTTTGACATTTGATCTTTAATTTCTTTGAATTCACCACCTTGTTGTTTGATTTTTGGTATCTTCAACTTTTTTTTTTCAGAACTTTGATCTTTGAACTTCATACTTAACTTTGATGCTCCAAAAATTCTTCAAATTTTTCTTGTAATTCTCTCACTTTTTTTTTAACATGTAACTCACTTTTTTCACTCAAAAACCTACATGCTTAAGCAGGGGCGCTCAACCTCAACCTTTATTGGCTAACGATAATAATTTTCCTGGATACATTTCAGGTTTAGGCTGCTAAACATATTGCATCCTTCAAACTAAGCAGGGTCGTGTTTTTGTCCCATGATTTCACTAGAATAAGGAAGCCACAAATGCACTAGAACGTATATAGGCTCAACTAAACATTTGAGTTTTCATGCAATCATCAAATATAATACTAGCATGAACCCTAATTGCTTTTACCAAAATTTTCTAAATTAGCCCTAGCAATTTTAATGCAAAAATTTCAAAATTAATTAAAATTTCAAGATCTTCGAATTTTAACTAAAATTTTAACTAATTTAACCAACCCCTACCCCACACTTAATTTATGCAATGTCCCCATTTCATATTATGCATGATAAAGAACAATAAAATAAAGAGGGAATTGGAACAAACTCCCCTAGGATAGTAGTCACGAGGTTAATCTTCTTCATGTAAAACTCCATCTTCAATTAACTTTAGACATGGGAACAGCTCTTCCATGCCTTGGGTGTCAAGTATCGTGTGGTATAGCTCCAAATGTAGACGAAAAAAAACTCTCAGAAACGCTCGGAAAATGTTCTTCAAAGGTGTAGCCAATTGTCGTATCAAATCATCAGCTTGAGAGACAAAATAAGGATCAACTCTTCGAGTCTATAGGGTGGCTCGCCGAGTTGTAGCGTAATACTGGTAGAAGTCGAGTTTTTATACTGGGACTCGTCGAGTAGGTAAGTGCACTCGCCGAGTCCATCGTTGTATAAAGAAAATGTTTCTGCTCCAAGTCCGATTCTGATGTGTGTAGGGAATATTAAATGGATACTTTCCCCATTTTTTCTTCAGTAAATGAGCTCTTAATAACCTCTTTCATCATCAGACTTGTAACTAGACTCAAAACTTCGTTTTCTCTCTCTCGCCTGGACTCGATTTCTCGCTTCATTTAGCCTTGACTCTAGACCCTCACATGCATCCTTACACTCAAACTGAAAAGATCAAAAACAAAAACCAAGTAATAAAAAAAATCAAAATAAAAATCCTAAATTATCCCTAAATACTAGAAGTTTTGAAAGAAAAAGAAAAGCAAACTCTAATGACGGGTTGCCTCCCGCAAGCGCTTCTTTTTGTGCGAGTCTTTAGCTGGACTCCCAACTTAATAAACTTCCAATAAAATCAATGTCAATCCATCTGTTGCATTAAATATTTTCTTTGGACCAATTTGTAAAATTTGGCTCTTTTCTTCTAAAATTGGCCAAACGAGCATGAATTCATAAAACCCAAGAATATTGACAAGATTTGGGACCGGTCGGGTACTAATCAGAAATGGGTCGCGCTTCAGAACTTTCTCCAAAGTTGGAATCGTCACCCCATGCTTCGAAACACAAACTGGAAGAACAGGGGACCATGTCATGGTAATGGTCAAACCACAACTTGGTTCTTGCAATTCAGCTTGTTCTTGTTCTTCGTCTGACCTCACTGCTAGCAACCTTTGCAGCTCCTCTAAGTCTCTTTCTGGATTAAATTCATCATCTTGTAAATCTAGCTCTTGTGACTCAGATTGTTCTTGATCGTTAGACAAGATGATATCTAACCATCTATCAAATTTCTTCAAATCTTCATCCGAGTCATAATCCTCATCTTCCTGCACTACTTCCTCAAGAAAAGCATCAAAAGCATCGAGATTTGGAAAATACATAATAAATAAAAAATAAAGATAAAAATTAAACTAAATAAAAAAATAATCAATAAAATAAAACCGATAACAATTAGCAAATAAAATTAACTATTTGAACCGTTCCCCGGCAACGGCGCCAAAAACTTGATGTGTGTAAAACCAACTAGTTTTAATCCTACTAACTTAGACACAAAATAAACACACGAAAGGCAGTGTACCTATCGATTAGTAATATAGTTCAAGCAAGTAGGGTATCGAACACAGGGAACGGTAAACAATTAAAATAAATGCTAATATTATATAAATAAAACAAATAACAAAATGGGGGTTTTCTCTAGTTTTACAAGACTAGAAACTTAATTAGAATAACCAACACACAAATTAACTAACTAGCAACTAAAACAATTAATTACCAACTAAATTCAATAGTAAAGAGGACTTCTGTTTAGGTACGACTCATTTGTTCCCATGGATGATTTTAATGTATCGGATTAATTCTTCATTGGCTACCGATTAAGATAATTAGGTTCACGTTCGCTATTTCTAATTCTTAGAAAACAAATTAACTCAAGCAATGGCTAGTTGTCTAAATTAACGGGTTTCCTAGATTATTGATTCGGGTTAAGTAAGACTTGTAATGGTTAATTAAATTAACCTATTGCTGATGTTCATCAAACAATCTCACACATTAACTTACCTATCTTCTAGTTAATTCTAGTTTCACATTCATTATTCCTAGACATACAACTATGTGGTCACAATAAATCATATGAAATTAATAACTAAGAGATGTTCATACAACTTAATTACTAATTTATTAACAGAAGAATAGTTATTGTCAACACATAAGGTTCTTTAACAAGCTTAACAAAACATAATTACCAATTAAAAATAATCATACTCAAATAATCAATCCATGTTCACAAAATTGTCTACCCTAACAGAAGAATAAGTTTTTAGCTCATGATTGCAGTAAACATAAACTCAAAAACAAAATCAAAGTATATAAACATGATTCAAATCAAAAAGTTACTAAGAATAAACCAAAATTGTCTTGATTCTCTTCACAATTGAATGTAGGTTTGATTCTTCAGTTCCTCACGACCTAACAGCACTTCCAATCGTTTCTCAGCCTCCTAGGGTTTCTCTCCATCCTCTGATATCGATCTGGAAGTCCCTTTATATAGATTTTCACAAAACAGAGGCTACTCGGCGAGTCCAATGACCTACTCGGCGAGTCCGTCACTTAAAACCCGTGTACGGCAAGTCAGCGCGTCCAGAATCGCGAAAGTTCGATACAACTCGCCGAGTAATCGACCCTACTCGCCGAGTACGTTTCGAATCAGCATTTTCTCAAAACACGAAAGTCGTCCGAAATTGTTTCTACTTTTCAGAACATTTTGAATCTCGTCAATCGGAGTTACGGTTCATGAGATATGGCCAAAACACTGACGAGGGGTCAAGCTGTCCAGCAACATCCTTCTTTCTTCAAAATCCAAGATCCAAGCTTCCAATCGCTAGTTCCGCTTCATTTTCCACCCGAGCATGTCATTGTTGCTGAAAATGAAATATTTAAGCTAATTAAGCACCTTTTGTTCATTAAATGAGACAAAAACAACATAAAATATTAAGATAATGCATGAATTTTATGACTTAATAAGCCTATATCAGTTTCAAATATCAAAGTTGTATGCTAGTAATAGGTTTCATGCTTTGGATAATTTATTGCATGTATAACTTGAGAAAACTTAGATCCAAAGCATTAGGGTTGTATGTGCACCATAGGGATGTTATAGTGCTCAAAACCCAATAGTTATACCATTGATATCAATGTCATCTGAAACATCCCAAAAATCATGACCAAAAATTTAATTTTTAATTATTAAATAAAACTATAGTTTTCAAAATCATCTGAATAAAACACCAGTCATAGTATCTCAAAGCATCATGAACGGTATATCAATCAAAAACATCTATCAAATACATCAGAGTAAACATCCCAGGCTAAAGCATCATGGTGTGTGTAATGAAGTCATCCCGAGCTCTTCTTTTTGCTACCGAAAGTACATGAAACCAAAATTGAAAACTGTAAGCATGATGCTTAGTGAGTCTCTCCAAACTACCATATATCATACACATTATCACATACAAACATATCGTGGGCCCTGCCTGGCATCAGACAGTGTCCGACATCGCACTAAGTCTGGCATCGGGCCCCGCCCGACATCGAGCAAAGCTTGATATACATATAAACATATCAAAAATATACACATAGATAATCACATAACATAAACATATACACATTCCTCAGACCTCGCCCGACATCGGGCCGAAATTCGGAAGCATACAAACATTCATCGGTCATTGCCCGACATTAGACCGTAATTCAGAAATATTCAATACTGACACATGCAAGAATCACGAAGACATCAAGCATACAAACATTCCTCGGGCATCACCTGACATCAGATTGAAATCCAGAAACATATAAACCTACATCGGGCACTGCCCAACATCGGATTGAAATCCGAAAACATATAAACCTACATCGGGCACTGCCCGACATTGGAACTTAGTCCGGAACATACTAGCATACATATACCTACCAACATTGGTGCCTTCGACCTTTTCACACAAGAGGAAAACTGACCTCACAAAGCTGAATGCAGAATCTCACGGTAAGAAATCTCTAATGGCTATTCCGACGACTCCCCGAGCTATCAGTAGATAATAATTCTTAGTAAAAACTCAATAATCCTTCTTAGGGTAAAATGACCATTGTACCCTTGATCTATTCCAGTCTATCACCTAGGCCCAAATTCATAACATGAAAGGCCCAATTCTAGATAGCCTTTCCAAGCTCACTAGTGGCCTAATTTTCTAAATTGGGCCCAACTCCTCAAGTGGGCCTTCCCTTAAGCCCAAACATAACTTTGGACCAAAATCTGATTTCTGATGGCCCACTAGGGCCAAAAATAGCAAATTCCATGGAATGGCCCAACCCGAGGCCCAAATGACGAAAAACCCAAATCTAGTGAGTACATGAGGTGTACTCCTCTGTACGCTAAGCATACAGGCTGCATGGTTTGTACGTTGTGCGTACGGGCTTGTACGCCCAACATACTACCTTGTTAAGCCATAATCTCCAAAAGGGCTTAACCCCTTAAGACCTTAAGCTCTAAACACATATCTGAGTCCAATAAAGTGTCTTAACCCATAAAGTCGATTACTTGGTGGCTTGCAAACCCCCAAATGGACCCAAACTTAAAATATGACAACCTACTTCCATAGAAATGACTAGTACTCATGCATGGCCACATTAAGACCTTCAAGATGGTAACTTTTCTATCTTTAGGACTCAAATAACACTAAGGGTGGCTACCCTAAGCCAAGAAACGGATTTGGAACCATAAAAATCCATTATTGGGACCAAAAAGGTCCAAAACCCCATTACAAGAGATCTAAGCATACACGAGGCAAGTTTTGAGCTTTTTACCTCAAAGGAGTGCTAAATGATGGTGATGTATCAGATCCTTAAGGTCAAGCTTCACAAGTTCTTCTTCACCAACATCCTCTTTCTCCTTCCAAGCTCCAAGCCACTAAAATGGACTTCACAAGATCAAGATCACACAAAGATGTAGAAGGTTGGGTTTCTAGGGTTATGAGTTAAGGAGGTTGGTAAGGAGGCTAGGGTTTGGGACATAATGATGTATATATGGACTAAACCCTAAAAATTAGAAAGTTGAGTTAGCCTGAGTTCATTGTGCGTACGCGCATCACCCCCCACCCCAATGTATCCAATGATGTCACTACGCCCCGCGTACGCCAAGCTTACGCCTAACGTACTTCTTCAGTCAGCCCAAACATATAATGGACCGATCAATAAAGGCCTAACTCAATAATCCAACATTAATCTCATAGTCCAACAATTAATTACAAAAGTTAAATAATTAGCATTACCTCAAGTCACAGGTGTTATAATTCTCCCCCACTTGGATCAGACTTCATCCTTGAAATTTGCTGCCCTGAACAACTTCAGATAGTTCTCCATCATCTCCTCATCGGGCTCCTAAGTCCACTTGGATCCCTTGCAGTGCAGCCACTGCACCTTTACCAGCTCCACCCTCTTGTTCCACAGCTCCTTCGTCTTCCTGTCAAAAATGGCCACTGGTCTCTCGATGTAGTTCAAGCTGCTATCCGCCCGGATATCCTCTAAAGTCACAACTACAGAGTCATCCAATAAGCACTTCCACAACTGGGAGACATGAATAGTGTTGTGGATCTGGCTGAGCTCTGCTGGAAGATCCAAACGATAAGCAACCCGACCTACCCGAGCTAAAATCCTGAATTGATCGATGTACCTGGGGCCCAGCTTGCCCCGCTTACTGAACCTGATGAAACCTTTCCAAGGTGACACCTTCAGGAGGACCATATCCCCTACCTGAAACTCTAGGTTGGATTGGCGCTTATCGTTATAGCTTTTCTGTCGACTCTGAGTAGTCTGGAGCCTGCTCCGAACCTGCTGGAGCTTTTCCGTGGTCTTGAGTACCAACTTAGTACTCCATATGACTCTCTGACCAAACTCACCCCAATAGATTGGGGTCCTACACTTCCTCCTATAAAGCATATCAAAGGGAGGTCGGTCTATGCTGGCGTGATAACTGTTTTTATACGAAAATTCTGCTAACGAAAGATACGTATCCCAACTCCCACCAAAATCTAATACGCACGCACGCAACATGTTGTCACAACTAGCATTTTTGGCTAGGAAATTCCGTCCTTAGGTAAGAAAGGACTATTGTGCGACTTGTGCTAACACATTTAAGTGTACAATATTAGTTCCTAATGGGTGATGTAGTGTTAGAATGTAAATCTCTCTAAGTATATCAAATCTCTCCTAAATCTCTCCAAGTATATCGAATCTCTCCCAAATCTCTCAAATATGTGAAATCTCTCCCAAATCTTTCCAAGTATGTGAAATCTCTCCCAAATCTTTCCAAGTATGTGAGATCTCTCCCAAATATCTCCACGTATCTCAAATCTCTCTAAGTACCTTCCTTAGTCAAAAACAGCTCAAAACCGAAAGAGAAAACCCAATAGGACCCTCTTGGTCCGGAACCCTATTGGTCCGGAACCCTCTTAGTCCGGAATGCCTTCTAAGGAGCCAAGAGGAATTGTATCTCGGAACCTCCCCTACTTCGGACCCCTTCGCATTCTCCAAAAGGACCTCGCTTAGGACTTGCTCCGGAACTCTAGCCAGCTTCGCACTTCGCTCCGGACTCCGCGTCCTGACTCTGGGTCAGAGGGAAATGCTCCAGATGTAAGAAAAGAGCTTCGGAACCCGCCCAGAACCTCCGGAATTCCCTTGTACCCACTTTGGACCCTCGCAGACTTAACCCTCCACTCCGGAAATTAAGAGGGTGTTTGGCTTAGCTTTTTAGAAGCCAAAAGTCCTTTTAGGAAAAGATAGCAAGCAAAAGATGTTTGACAAATGCATTTTAGAAGCTACTTTTGGATTTGGATACAAGTAAAAATGAACTTTTTGGAAAAGTCAGGAAAACCTGACTTTTTGTGACTTTTCCAAAAAAGGACTTTTGCCCCCTGAAAAGCCAAGCCAAACACCCCCTAAGATATAGCTTCGGAATTCATGCTTTGAATCAGGAAATTACTATTTGGCTCAGGATTTTTGGCCATTTCGGAATTTTTCATTATTTTGAGGTATTTTGACATCGGGAATCCCACCAAACTTGTATTTTTCCTAACATAAACCCCTTAAACCTCTGTTTTAAGCCAAATTTGATTATTTAAGATAATATTTAAAGATTTCAAAAGATATTATTTTAAACCATGAGATGTGAATAAGACAAATGCCTTTGACTTTTGATGCAACATTTAAACAACTTCCAAGGTGTTCTCGAATAAACAAGTAATATCCTCCAGACTTCCAAGCACACATCAAATCAACTCCCCTCCCCTCATTCAAAAGAAGGACTCCTTCTTACTGATCCTCACTTTTGCTTCATTTTCCCCTGGAGATTTCATCTTTCTTCAAGATCCTTTCCTTCACCCACTTAACAAACTCCTCTCATGAACAAGTAAATTCTTCCAGGAATCGTTAACATCAAAGTGGATCTTGGAAATTAGGTGAGCTATTTCGAAATCTCCAAGTGTTTATATATATATATATATATATATATATATATATATATATATATATATATATATATTATTTTGTTAAAATCATCTCATTTACACAGAAGGTCCTAATTTAACCTCCTTAGAATAATCTAGGCTTCAAGGAATTCAGCAAGGACATTCTAGTGCTTAGAATCAATATCTCTTCACTACATTCCAAAACCCCACAAAACTAACTCAATCTGAGCTTAATACCCCACTTTTTCTAAGTTTTTATTATTTTAGAAGGAGAATACAAGTCAAAGTCTTGTTTAAATCATGATCTATTTGTTTATTGTGTATGCATGCCTTCTTACATGTGCTTAAGTATGAAACCCCTTATAAATAGCCCAGAAACTTGAGATTTTGGTTAAGTCTCAATAGTTTGTGTCACACCTCGAAACCAAGACGGCGGAAACGTTTCGGGGTGGAGGACGTCATGTATAGCATCACAATCAATGAATAATAGCAATCATAGTAATACAACCATTACAATGAATACTTAAATGAAAATAATTACATCAGTTTGGAACTTTGTCTGAAACTTGTTTGGAATTACATCAAATTGTATGTAAAAATATAAACATAAAACACCTTATTGCTCCAGCTTCTCAAAAATCTAGTAGGTACCTGTCTACTGATTTCCTGACAATACAAGCAGTTTGAAAATATCAGCGTAAAGCTGGTGAGTTCATAAGCGGTACTTTATAATAAAAACTTGTTGATGAATTTGTAAAATCGTTCGCATGATTTCAAGAAAATCTGATATTTTATTTAGTGAGAATGTAGCGTTATCAATACTGTATAAAATCATGAATGTTCGTTACTGAAAACCATAATGATATCCAAAAATACTACTTCATGTGACCAGCTAATGCTAATCATGATGTATAAGTATTTCATACGTGAAACCATTGTATAATCGATTCTGTTTGAAAACCCTGACTATAGCCCGTTTACGTAGTGTGTTTGAAATTCATGTAGCGAACTCCCTGGAAATTCTCCAGTTGAAGTGCGTATAGTTTTTATTTAGTATGAATAAAACTGTTGAAGAGTGTCAACTTGTAAACCCAAGGTGATTTATACATATTCTGAGTCGTACAGCCAGACTTGATATAACTAGATACCTTTCCATCGTTCTTCAGGCGTTGAGTTAAATGACATTTGTTCACCTCATGCATGCCTGCCTAACTATAGCTAGCAATTCAGGTGACGGGTTGTCAGTCCCGAATAGATCTATTCATAAATCTCACGCTCTCCCTCCAGGAGACTCTGGTTATACTATGATAGGATTTATCTCTGTACGCCTAAGGGTACAATGTTAAAGTAGTGCCTTACAGTATCGTACAATCTAGTTTACATGTAGTGTGGTAGCGTTATACCGTAGTCAAATCCGTATGTAGTGACAATTATAGTTATGAATCTCATGTTCATGTAGTGGTGTAAATTGTAAAATATATTTTTCGTAGTGTATATTTTCAGTAGTGAAAGTTTCTGTACTTGTTACGTTTTGAAAATCCCAAAGTATACCGATTATAGTTTGCATGTATAGCGTAGTGTGAATTGAGTCTGGAGAACTATGCAATTTAGTGACAAGTTGTAAAACTTCCCTTATGCTCAACATAGCACAAGAGGGTTAAAGTACAAGAATTGCCTGAGTTTTATATTTGTTAAAAGCTCTTTGTATTAATTTACAAAAGCACTTATGGTTTGGCTTGTATTCCCCTCTGAAAACATTAAAAATATGGAAAATGTAGGGGCATGAACTCACCTTGAGCGAGGGGTTAGAACGAAAGACCGGTACGAGATGTTGAGTGTCAAGTGAAGCCTCGAACTCAACTTGATCCGAATAACATATAATGACACACATAGGAGTAAAATGAAGGTATTTCACCACTAGATACGATAGAGAATCACTCTAGGGACTTGGAATTACTTGCACCAAGTGATAGAACCTTCTAGGATTGGGTAAAGGGAGTGTATGGCCACCTTGAGTGTGTGTATGGACATGGGTGTGCGGCCCAATGGGTGTGTGGTCATACACTCATGAAAGAGGGTGCCTTTGTGGTGTTTTCAAGGTCCATACTTGCATCCATGAAGTGTTCTAGGTCTATACTCTATTATAGTGCAAGTTAAGGGTCCTAGAAGTAGGTTTGCAACCCTAGGATGTGTGTGTGGTCGCACACTAGAGTGTGCTGCTGCACACAAGGAGTGTGCTGCCGCACAAGGGTGTGTGCGGCCATACACAGGTGTTTGCGGCCGTACACCCCACCCGATGATGTCCAAATTGTCCATTCAAAGTGCAACAAGGCTAGGGGCATTTCTATCTCGAATATGAAAGTTAAACTCTCACTTTAGAGGGTCTTTTAGGAGTGTGCGGCCCAACTTATGAAGGTGTGCGGCCGTACTACTTCAAAGAGTGAAGAACATGATGATTCAAGGCTTAGATCAATAGGTCCTTCATGTATGATAAGCTAGGTGATGGAAAACTCATGTTTTTGAGGCCTTGAAAGAGTTTGCGGTTGAAGAATCTCGAGAGAAAAAGAGTAGTGTGCTGCCAAGGAGTGAAAGGAGTGAAGGGAAAGAGGTCTACCCTTTAAATAGGGGAGAGAGTGCTACCAAAAAGTGAGTGTGCGGCCGCACACCCATGTGTACGGCCGTACACTCCTCCAAGAGGTGTGTATGGCCCAGTTTTCTCACTCTATGGCTTGCTGACTCATTCCTAAACTCAACCTTGGTCATTCTCAAGCTTAGAACACTTAAAGGAACCCTTAAACAATACAAAAAGTTAACAGAACAAGCTTAACATTGATTGAATTGGCTAAGTGTACAAGATAAAAGCTTCGGGTCGTCACATCATCCCCCCGTTAGAGGGAATTTTGTCCCGAAATTCAAGAGTAGAGTCAAATCATGAGTTAGGATATAGACGAGGGTGCTTCTGCTTCATTGAATCCCCGCTTGGCATTTTAGCGGACCTTCACTATCGGGATGCGACTCTACTTCGTACGCTTGACTTCTTGGTCCATGATTTTGACAGGTTATTCCACAAAGTGCAGAACCTCGTATAGAGAGATCTCGTCGAGAGGAATCACAAGTGTCTCATCGGACAAACACTTCTTTAGGTTTGGCACGTGGAAGACAGGATGGGTGTTGCTTAGTTCTCGGGGTAGCTGGAGTTTGTATTCTACGGGATCGATCCTAGCAAGGATCTCGAATGGCCCAATGTACCTTGGATTTAGCTTTCCACGTTTTCCGAAACGTATCATGCCTTTCCATGGTGAGACCTTCAAAAGAACACGGTCACCAACCCGAAATTCCGAGGGTTTTCATCTTTTATCGGCGTATCTCTTTTGCCTACCTCGTGAGGCTTTCAGTAATTCCTGGATCTGCACGATCCTTTCAACAGATTTTCGAATGATTTCTGGGCCGGTGAGAGTACTATCGGGGACTTGCCCTTTGGCTAGTTGCGTGTCGCCCACCTCAGCCCAGCACAGAGGGGATCTGCACTTGCGGCCATACAGGGCTTCAAAGGGCGCAAACTTGATGCTGGTATGATAACTGTTGTTGTAGGAAAACTCGACCAAGGACAAATGGGTGTCCCACGACTTACCGAAGTCAATGACACATGCTCTCAACATGTCTTCTAAGGTTTGGATGGTCCTCTCACTCTGCCCATCTGTCTGAGGATGGTAAGCTGTACTCATATCCAACTTAGTTCCAAGAGCTTTTTGTAGGGACTGCAAAAATCTCGAGGTAAACCTGCTATCTCGATCGGAGATAATGGACACAGGCACACCGTGCAGTCGAACTATCTCTTGGATGTAGATTCGCGTGAGTGTCTCCATTTTGAAGTTTTCTTTGATTGGCAGGAAGTGGGCGGATTTTGTCAACCGATCGACAATTAACCAAATGGCGTCGTGCCCACTCGAATATCTGGTCAACTTATTAATAAAATCCATTGTAATCATTTCCCACTTCCACTCAGGTATTTCCGGCTGCTGAAGGAAACCTGAGGGCTTTTGATATTCTACTTTCACCTTGGCACAAGTGAACCACTTGCCCACGAATGTAGCAATTTCTACTTTCATGTTTGGCCACCAATATAGTTGTTTGAGACCCAGATACATTTTATCTGAACCTGGGTGAACGGAGTATCTCGTCTTGTGGGCTTCGTTCATGACAACTTCCTTGTAACCACCATACTTTGGGGTCCAGATATGATCCATGAAATAGTAAACTCCGTCTCCCTTGACCTCAAAATTCTTTTTCATTCCTCGCAGGGCTTCATCCGTCATGTTCTCTGGTTTTAAGGCTTCCAGCTGAGCCTCTCGGATTTGTGCGGGTAATTGGGAATGGATGGTCAATGTCAGCACTTTCATCTTACGCCCTGAATACGCATTTCGGCTGAGGGCGTCTGCTACCACATTGTCCTTGCCAGGATGGTAGCGAATTTCGCACTCGTAATCACTGAGCAACTATACCCATCGTCGTTGTCTCATGTTTAACTCCTTCTGATTAAAGATGTGCTGCAAGCTCTTATGGTCGGTGAAGATAGTGCACTTGGTTCCATAAAGGTAGTGTCTCCAGATCTTTAATGCAAAGACCACTGCTCCAAACTCCAGATCATGAGTCATGTAGTTGACTTCGTGTGTTTTCAACTGTCTCGAGGCATAGGCGATAACATTTCCTCGTTGCATGAGCACACAACCTAGGCCCTGATTGGATGCATCACAGTAAACAATGAAGTCTTATATCCCTTCGAGCAGAGACAAGATAGGTGCGCTGCATAGGACCTTCTTCAATGTTTTAAATGAGTGTCTTGCTTGACTCCCCAACTAGAGGTTACACCCTTTTGTGTCAGGGTAGTTAAAGGCTTGGCGATTCTGGAGAAGTTCTGGATGAACTTGCGATAATAGCCCGTGAGACCCAAGAATTGTTAGAATTATGTGGGTGTCTTTGGTCCATACCAATTCTCAATCGCCTTGATTTTGGAAGGGTCCACGTGTATTCCTTCCTCGCTAACCACTTGACCGAGAAAAGTTACCTTCCTTATCCAGAACTCACACTTCGAAAATTTCGCATATAGCTTCTCCGCCCTTAATGTTTCCAACACCTGCCTCAAGTGCTATTTATGATCATTCTCACTTCACGAATAGACAAGTATATCGTCGATGAACACGATCATGAATTTGTCCAAGAAAGGGCGGCACACCCGATTCATCAGGTCCATGAATACTGTCGGTGCGTTGGTTAGACCAAAGGGTATTACTACAAACTCGTAGTGTCCGTAGCGAGTTCTGAATGCTGTCTTGGGCACATCATTCTCGTGAACCCGCAACTGATGGTACCCTGATCTTAGATATATCTTCGAAAAGTAACTGGCTCCCTGAAGTTGATCGAAGAGGTCGTCGATTCTGGTAAGGGATAACGGTTTTTGATGGTCAGCTTGTTCAGCTCTCGGTAGTCAATGCACATCCGAAATGATTCGTCTTTCTTCTTTACGAATAAGATTGGAGCTCCCCAGGATGAGGAACTTGACCTTATGAATCCTTTGCTGATTAGTTCATTGAGTTGGTTGGACAACTCTTGCATTTCCGCTGGCGCTAAACGATAAGGGGATTTAGCTACAGGAGTAGCTCCAGGGATTAAGTCGATACGAAACTCGACTTGACGCTTGGGAGGAATTCCTGGGAGATCTTCGGGGAAGACATCTGGAAAATTGTAGACTTCGGGGAGACTCTCGAGGTTTTTAACTGTCTGCGTCTCATCAACGACGTGAGCTAGGAATGCATGGCATTCCTTCCGCAGATACTTTTGGGCCTTGATGCATGAAATGATACGAAGGTTTGAGCTAAGCTTATCTCCGTTAATCATGATGGTTTCACCAGAGGAAAGATTGAGACGGGTAGCTTTCTCGAAGCAAAGAATATCAGCACGATTTGAGCTCAACCAATCCTTGCCGATAATGACATGAAACTCTTGATGGACATGGGCATAAGGTCGATATAAAAGGAGTAATTGTCTAGGGTAAGAGTACAACCTATAAACACGTCGTTAGTGCTCTCTTTCTTTCTGTTAGCCATCTCGATGGTGAATGTTTCGTTTAAAGGTTGAGATTTACATTTGATTAGGTGTTTGAATGCATGACTAACAAAACTCCTCTCCGCACCCGAATCAAAAAGGATGCATACATAAGAGTTTTCAAGGAGGAACGTACCCGTAACAACTGTAGGATCAACGACTGCTTCCACCTAGACCATCGCCAGAACTCTCCCTGTATTGCCACCAGCTGCTGCCTTGGGGTAGTTTCTCCTGAAGTGTCCAACCTCTCCACATCCATAACAAGCTTGACCAGCGCCCGCTCCCGGAGCCTGGTTGGTTGGTTGGGCTGGTGTCTTGTAGTATCGCGTTGTGTGTCCTTTCCTTCCACAACTGTTGCAATTCAAATCACGGAAGGGTCCGTGATGATGAAATGTAAACCTTTTGCACAGAGGTAGCTTCCCAGCATAAGTACCGTTAGGAGCTTGGGTGGTTGGAATGGCAGCTGGAGTAGCAGCAGCATGAACTGCCACTTTTTGTTGCTTCTTAGAGGGCTCTTGAGGAGACTGGCCCTTGCGTTTGTTTCCGAACTTCTTCTTCCTCCTACCACTCTCCTTTTGTGGCTCGGCGACTGCTGATGCCTCATCCAGATCGACTCCATGATCGATCAAAGTCTTCTCCAGATCCTTGGCGCTTTAAAATGTAGCCGGTCTAGCAGCCAAGACATTTCCTTTGGTTGGTTGTGTCAGTCCCCAAATGTACCTCTCGATTTTCTTGCTTTTTGGGGTGACCATTCCTGGACAGAGGAGAGCCAGATCACAAAATCTAGCGGTGTAGGCAGCGATGTCGGAATCCTTCATCTTCAAGTCCCAGAGTTCATGCTCCAACTTTTTCACTTCGCCCCTCGGGCAGTATTCCGCAAGCATGAGTTCCTTCAGTCTTTCCCAACCCATGGCATTAGCTACTAGCAGGGTTAGGGTTTTGACTTGACAATTCCACTAGGTCAAAGCTCTGTCGGTGAAGGTGCAGGCGGCAAACTTCACCTTGTTTGCTTCAAAACAGGCGCAAATTTCGAAGATGGATTCGATCTTCTCAAACCGTCAATTCAGAGCGATAACACCTCCATTTCTGTCGAAGGGTTTGGGTTTTGTGGTCATGAAGTCCTTATATGAACACTCATTTTGATGTCCCTGACTCCCGTCTTGTTGTTGGGGGGTCAGTTCCACCTCCAGCCTCACCAGAGTTCACTTGTGTCATTGTTGTAGTCACGGTTGCGATAACTGCTGCCTGGAACATTGCAAGATCGAAATGTGGAGGTGGCGGTGGCGGGATGTCGTTGTTGCTTTTGATGGGTCTTCTTCGGGGAGGCATCTTGTTCTAGAAACAATCAGGAAGAAGAGGATGGTATGTCCTCAAGATATATGAAACAAGATATATCTCATTCTGAAATTAAAAGCGTTCTACCAAGTGATAAGTACACAAAAAGGTTACTAATGCATGTAAGTTATCGCTTAAGAAGGAAGTGGTAGCAACACTTGGAGGAATCTCTATACTGAATTTGGCTCTAGCAGAAATATTCCTATAGTATTTTATGATGAATGCTTTTGGTAAGTTTTAGGCCTGCTGTAACACCACTGTCATTCCTAAGCACATGTTGGTCATGTCTCGAATGAATATAGTTGATCATGCTATATTCACCCTAGACATGATTACATAACTGCTCATATTTAACCGTAGTGTCCCAGCATCCAAATACTTTTGTTTTGCTCTATCTATGACACAGATTCTGTTATGTATGCATGTGTGTATATTTTTATAAAATTACTTTTAGTGTAGATTAGTTAGGCCCCTTAGTGTTTATAGTTGTATACCACAAAAGGTTTGGTATACTAGTTCACAATAAACAAGGGCTCTGATACCAATCTGTCACACCCCGAAACCAGGACGGCGGAAACGTTCCGGGGTGGAGGACGTCATGTATAGCATCATAACCAATGAATAATAGCAATCATAGCAACACAACCATTACAGTGAATACTTAAATGAAAATAATTACATCAGTTTGGAACTTTGTCTGAAACTTGGTTGGAATTAGATCAAATTGTACGTAAAAATATAAACATAAAACTCATATTGCTCCAACTTCTCAAAAATCCAGTAGGTACCTGTCTACTGATTTCCTAAGAATACAAACAGTTTGAAAATATCAACATAAAGCTAGTGAGTTCATAAGCGGTATTTTATAATAAAAACTTGTTAATGAATTTGTAAAATCGTTCGTATGATTTCAATAAAATCTGATATTTTCTTTAGTGAGAATGTAGCGTTCTCAATACTGTATAAAATCATGAATGTTCGTTACTGAAAACTGTAGTGATATGCGAAAATACTACTTCATGTGACCAGCTAATGCTAATCATGATGTATAAGTATTTTGTACGTGAAACCATCATATAATCGATTCCATTTGAAAACCCTGGCTATAGCCAGTTTACGTAGTGTGTATGAAATTCATGTAGCGAACTCCCTGGAAATTCTCCGGTTGAAGTGCGTATTAGTTTTTATTTAGTATGAATAAAACTATTGAAGAGTGTCAACTTGTAAACCCAAGGTGATTTATACATATTGTGATTCGTACAACCATACTTGATATAACTAGAGACCTTTCCGACGTTCTTCAGGCGTTGAGTTAAATGGCATTTGTTCACCTCAGGCATGCCTGCCTAACTGTAGTTAGCAGTTCAGGTGAGGGGTTGTCAGTCCCGAATAGATCTGTTCACAAATCTCACGCTCTCCCTCCAGGAGACTCTGGTTATACTATGATAGGATTTATCCTTGTATGCCTAAAGGTAAAGTGTTGAAGTAGTACCTCACAGTATCGTACAATCTAGTTTACATGTAGTGTGGTAGAGTTATACCATAGTGAAATCCGTATGTAGTGACAATTATAGTTATGAATGTCATGTTCATGTAGTGGTGTAAATTGTAAAATATATTTTTTGTAGTGTATATATCCAGTAGTGAAAGTTTCTGTACTTGTTACATTTCGAAAATCGTAAACTATACCGATTATAGTTTGCATGTATAGCGTAGTGTGCATGGAGTCTGGAGAACTATGCAATTTAGTGTCAAATTGTAAAACTTCCCTTATGCTCAACATAGCACAAGAGGGTTAAAGTATAAGAATTGCATGAGTTTTATATTTGTTAAAAGCTCTTTGTATTAATATACAAAAGCACTTATGGTTTCGCTTATATTCCCCCCTGAAAACATTAAAAACATGGAAAAAGTAGGGGTATGAACTCACCTTGAGCGAGGGGTTAGAACAAAAGACCGGTACGGGATGTTGAGTGTCAAGTGAAGCCTCGAACTCAACTTGATCCTAATAACATGAAATGACACACATAGGAGTAAAATGAAGGCATTTCACCACTAAATACGATAGAGAATAACTCTAGGGACTTGAAACTACTTGCACCAAGTCATAGACCCTTGTAGGATTGGGTAAAGGGAGTTTATGTCCACCTTAAGTGTGTGTATGGCCATGGGTGTGCGGCCCAATGGGTGTGTGACCGTACACTCATGAAAGAGGGTGCCTTTGTGGTGTTTTCAAGGTCCATACTTGCATCCATGAAGTGTTCTAGGTCTATACTCGATTATAGTGCAAGTTAAGGGTCCTAGAAGTAGGTTTGCAGCCCTAGGATGTGTGTGTGGTCGCACACTAGAGTGTGTTGCCGCACACAAGGAGTGTGCTGCCGCACAAGGGTGTGTGCGGCCTTACACAGGTGTGTGCGGCTATACACCCCACCCGATCATGTCCAAATTGTCCATTGCAAGTGCAACATGGCTAGGGGCATGTTTATCTCGAATATGAAAGTTAAACTCTCACTTTGGAGGGTCTTTTAGGAGTGTGCGGCCCAACTTATGAAGGTGTGCGGCCGTACTCCTTCAAAGAGTGAAGAACATGATGATTCAAGGCTTAGATAAATAGGTCCTTCATGTATGATAAGCCAGGTGATGGAAAACTCACGTTTTTGAGGCTTTGAAAGAGTTTGCGGTTGAAGAATCTCAAGAGAAAAAGAGTAATGTGCTGCCAAGGAGTGAAGGGAGTGAAGGGAAAGAGGTCTACCCTTTAAATAGGGGAGAGAGTGCTACCAAAAAGTGAGTGTGCGGCCGCACACCCATGTGTACGGCCGTACACTCCTCCTAGAGGTGTGTTGGCCCGGTTTTCTCACTCTATGGCTTGCTGACTCATTCCTAAACTCAACCTTGGTCATTCTCAAGCTTAGAACACTTAAAGGAACCCTTAAACAGTACAAAACGTTAACAGAACAAGCTTAACATTGATTGAATTGGCTAAGTGTACAAGATGAAAGCTTCGGGTTGTCACATCATCCCCCTGTTAGAGGGAATTTTGTCCCGAAATTCAAGAGTAGAGTCAAATAATGAGTTAGGAAATAGATGCGGGTGCTTCTGCTTCTTTGAATTCTCCCGCTATCATGTGAATTCGGGTCCCCGCTTGGCATTTTAGCGGACCTTCACTATCGGGATGCGACTCTGCTCTATACGCTTGACTTCTGGGTCCATGATTTCGATCGGTTATTCCACAAACTGCAGACCCTCGTCTAGAGCGATCTCGTCGAGAGGAATTACAAGTGTCTCGTCAGACATACACTTCTTTAGGTTCGACACGTGGAGGACAGGATGGGCGTTGTTGAGTTCTCGGGGTAACTGGAGTTTGAATGCTACGGGACCGATCCTCGCAAGGATCTCGAATGGCCCAATGTACCTTGGATTTAGCTTTCCACATTTTCCAAAACGTATCATGCCTTTCCATGGTGAGACCTTCAAAAGAACACAGTCACCAACCCGAAATTCCAAGGGTTTTCGTCTTTTATCGGCGTAGCTCTTTTGCCTACCTCGTGAGGCTTTCAGTCGTTCCCGGATCTGCATGATCCTTTCAGTGGTTTCTCTAATGATTTCTGGGCCGGTGAGAGTACTATCGGGAACTTGCTCTTGATGCTGGTATGATAACTGTTGTTGTAGGAAAACTCGACAAAGGGAAAATGGGTATCCCACGACTTACCGAAGTCAATGACACATGCTCTCAACATGTCTTGTAAGTTCTGGATGGTCCTCTCACTCTACCCATCTGTCTGAGGATGGTAAGCTGTACTCATATCCAGCTATATCCAAGAGCTTTCTGTAGCGACTGCGAAAATCTCGAGGTAAACCTGCTATCTCGATCGGAGATAATGGACACAGGCGGATTTTGTCAACCGATCGACAATTACCTAGATGGTGTCGTGCCCACTCGGAGATCTAGGCAACTAATATAGGTCTGAGCCGACAATTTATAGAAAGTAAGGACCATTTTTGCCAATTCCGAAATGTTGGGTCAATTTGATAAACGTTCAAAATGAGTTATTTTTTTAATAAACGAAACGGAAAGAACACGAGGTACCCAGTTAACAAGCACAATAAACGATATGGAACGAAAACGATATTTGTATTCAATGAGTACGGATATCATTATTTTATCTAACAAATAATGGATCTCAAACGATTGCTCAAAAGGTTGTTAAGATTCTAGTCAGACAAATCTCAAAAGTACCTAAATATAATAATATTAGTGTACGTCTAAAATCCTGTAAGGAGTTTTAGCCAGAGTCTCCTAGAGGGAGAGCAGGAATTTGTGTATAGATCCATACGGGGTTGACACCCCGCACCTTCGTTGTTCGCTACAGCTAGACCGGCCAATCTAGCGTGTCAAATGTCTTGGAACAAAACAAGGGCGCCTGAGAAACGCCCAAAACAGGTCTCGGTCATATTAGTATGGTTATAACGACTCACTAGAATATGTTATGTTATCTAGAAATTTATGAAAGGAAAACCTCATAAATAAATTTTGGCACGTTGTGTTGACTATCTCACGCATGGTGGTGATGGTCCGCATTTGTTGTGTTGACTGAACTTTTTCATTACGTAGAATGTCCACAATCGCCATGTTGATTTCTTACACCTAACAAGGATTAGAGTCTTAATACTGCTATTTTACCAATAAGAAAACATAGGATTTCTGCGAGGAAAAGTTTGTAAGCGATATTTTTCGGAAACGATAAACTAACACACACATATGCAAGTTTACACAATTGGAACCAAAACTTACGAATATTTTATAGCAGAAAATATAGGATTTTCTGGAGAGAACGATTTTATACGAATTCAATAACGATAAACGAGAACACACACTCAAATTATACTCGATAAGAAAAACAAGATTTACAACTATATTCTTTTTGAAAATAGGGGATTTTCTGGAAACTATTGGTAATTACTACTCAAAAGAACTATCCTCGAACACAGCTCATCTTTACAAATCACACTACTTTTCAAAATCACTCCTTATAAGGATGAGCAAAAGTAATGACATGCACGCATATATCCATACTTTTCAAAGCAAGACTTCAAACGATTTCATAGAAAATATCGGATTTTCTGAAAGTATAATGAGAACGATTCTAAACAAGTGTGAAACTATTTTATACAAAAATGCTTATGAGCTCACCAAATTTTTAGTTGACATTTTTCAAAACGACTTGTATTCTCAGGGATCTAGTAAGCTGGTGAAATGGGATGCGGATGCAAGACTAGTTAGCTGTAGTTTGGAATTTTTCTGCTTATGTCTCTTTTGTGTAACTCGAAGGAAAAATACAATGTATAAACAATGTAATTTTGTTATCTCAATGTATGATGTTTGGATTGCTCTGTTTCATTTATATTCAGTTGTTATGATACTGCACAATGAAGTCACCCGCCTCCGGACGTTTCCGCCGTCTGGTCTGGGGGTGTGACACATGTTCTATAGAGTCTGAATCGTCCTCTTGCTTTGCCCATCCGTTTGAGGGTGAAAAGTTGTTTAGAAGTGAAGACGAGCACTCATCTCGGCATGAAACCGTTTCCAAAACCTGGAAGTGAAGTGAACATCTCGGTCTGACACAACCAACACTGACACTCCATGACGTGTCACCACCTCACGTACATAGATCTCGGCTAGCTTCTCAGTCGATATACTCTCTTGGATCGGGATGAAATGAGCACTCTTGTTCAACCGATCAACGATGACCCAAATCAAATCCACTCCACATAGGGTCCTGGGAAGCTTCGAGATGAAATCCATAGTGATATCTTCCCATTTCCACACGGGAATATCCAATAGTTGCATCTTTCCGTGAGGTCGCGGGTGTTCGGCCTTGACTTTCCTGCAAGTCAAGCACTGCTCTAGATACCATGCTATGTCCCGCTTCATGCAGGGCCACCAATAATCAGGGCGAAGATCCTGATACATCTTCGTCGCCTCGGGATGGATGGAGAATCCCGACTTGTGAGCCTCCTCTATTAGAACCTTACATACACCACCCTAGTAAGGAATCCAGACCCTCCGATGCAGGGTCAACAACCCATGACTATCATAATCAAATGAAGCTACCTGGCCTGTGAACCGCTCACACTCCCGGCACTCTTCCTTCATACCCTCGACCCGTGCCTCCTGAATCCGTTCTAGCAACTGAGTAATCGCTATCATCCTCAGGCATATATCCCGAATCGGAGCCGTGACTGCCTTGCAGCTGAGAGTGTTAGACAGCAAATTAGCCCTCCCCGGGTGGTAAAGGATCTCACAGTCATTATCATTCACCACATCCAACCAACGACATTGCCTCATGTTCAGATTCGGCTGATCCATCAGGTACCTCAAACTCTTGTGGTCCGTGTAAATGGTATAACAAACCCCATAGAGGTAGTGTCTCCAAATCTTGAGGGGGAAAACCCTAGCCCCCAGCTCCAGATCATGTGTCAGATAGTTTTCCACATGAGGCTTCAGCTGCCTCGATGCGTACACAATTACGCGACCATGCTGCATCAGCATTGTACCCATACCCGTGATCGAAGCGTCACAGTAAACCACGAAATCGTCGAAACCCTTTGGCAAGGTCAGAATCAGTGCCTCGCACAATCGTTGTCTGAGAGTCTCGAAAACTTCCTGCTGCTCAGGCACCCAATAGAATGTCACCGACTTCTTGGTCAGTCGGGTCAATGGGACAACAACCTTGGAGAAATCTTGGATATATATCCGATAAAAACCCGCCGAACCAAGAAAACTCCGAATCTCAGATGGAGACCTCAGAACCTCCCACTGCATCACGGTTTCTACCTTGGCTGGATCGGCCAGTATACCTTTCTGATTGACAAGGTGCCCCAGAAACTACACCTCGTGTAACCCGAACTCGCACTTGGAGAACTTTGCGAAAAGTATCTCCTTCCTAAGTGTCTCCAGCACCTCCCTTATGTGCTACTCGAGCTGCTCCTGAGTCTTGGAGTAAACAAAGATATCATCGATAAAGACTATCACAGACCGGTCAAACATTGGTCTGCACACGTGGTTCATGAGATCCATAAACGCGACAGGAGCATTGGTGAGCCCAAACGACATCACCACGGACTCATAATGACCATAGTGAGTCTGAAAGGTTGTCTTCTACACATCGTCGTCCCTGACTCGCATCTGGTGATAACCCGATCGCAGTTTAATCTTAGAGAACCAAGATGCTCCCTGAAGCTGGTCAAACATATCGTCAATACTCGGAAGGGGGTAACGCTTATTCACCATTACCTTATTCAACTCCCGGTAATCTATACACATCCGATGTGACCCGTCCTTCTTCACAAACAGAATTGGGGTCCCCATGGCGAACAGCTCGATCTGATAAATCCATTATCTAACAACTCTTGTAGATGTGTAGACAATTCCTGCAACTCGGGAGGAGCTAATCGATATGGTTCCTTGGCTATCGGAGCCACACCCGGAACTAGGAAAATCCTGAACTCTACCTATTATCAAACCCCCGACCAGACGACAGAAACGTCCGGGGGCGGGTGACTTCATATTGTAATATCATCGCAGTTTATATAACTGAATCAAAGACAACATCATCATCACACATGAAATATAACCACCATCGTAGTTTACATAATTGTGATGGTTTACAAATTACATTCCAAATGTAAATTTATGATGATAACAAAAATACAACAAAATCCACGTGTTCTTGATGACCAACCTGCTTAACGATTCCCTAAGAATGCAAGTTATTTTGAAAACGTCAACATATATAATGTTGGTGAGTTCATAACCATGTTTGTATGAAATTTTTTGTATCATTTTATAAACACCAGAAAATCCGATGTTTTTTTGTTAATAATGGTTTGAGAGTTTTGTTTCAAATCTCGTATTAAAGCATGTGTGTTCTTGTTTTTGATAGTGTATAAAATGAGTGTTCCAGAAAATCAATTATCTTATGTATGATGTATAAAGTGTAATGTATAGAGTACGTTTCCTAGAAAATTCGATATTTTCTGCTTGTAAAAGAGTTGTGGTCATAAAACCCTAAGACTTGAGTAGTGTAATAAATGTATAATTCGTATAATGTATCAGGAGTATAGTATATGTATTCTGTAAATTTACAGTGTTTGTTAATCTTTATGTTAGTCGTTATAACCATACTTGATGTGACTAATATGCCTGTCATGACGTTCTTCATGTTGGATTAGTGTCTAAGTCCATAACTATTTTGGTATATACTTGACCCGATGGTGCATGGTCCTTTTGGGTTGCCTTCACCAAAGCAACTTGATTGGAGAAATAAATAGAGAGAGAGGTTATTATGATTTATTAATATGTTATAAGAATAATATATTAAAGGAGAAATCATATTTGTTTAATTAATTTTGGTCAATAATTAATTAAGAATTAATTTTGTGGTCAAATGTAATTAATTAAACTAGAGGGCTGAATTGTAATTATGTGATAGTTACAAAATAAGGTAAGGATTATCTTAAGGATAGGTTGGACGAATTTGAGGTGATAAGGACCTTAGAATTCGACTATGATAAGGATTCAAGGCTTATCTTATGGGTTGCTTGGTAAGCAAGCAACTAGATAAGGATAAGGATTGAAACCCTATCTCTACACCTATATAAACCCCCTTTGGCTCTTGATTTCGTACAGACCTTCCCAAGGCTTCTTAGGGACGAATTCTTATACCTCCCCTCTCTTCTTATATCTTCTCCATTTGCTCTTGGTGTTTGTAAGCCATTAGAGGAGTGACAATTGTGACTCTAAGCCTTCCAAAGTCAATACAAGGAGATTTGGGATTGTTATTGCAACATAACAATTAAGGTAACATCTTAAACCTAATTATATATTAATATCGATTCCCATATGCTAGAATTAGGATTTATAGTCTTGGATACTTGCATGTACAATAGAGAAACCTAGATCCAAGCATTAGGGTTTGTATGAGCACATAGGATGTCTTATGACCAAAACCCATCAGTGGTATCAGAGCCTAGACTGGTTTCAATTGTATTGATGCATTACATGTTCAAAAAATTCGATTTTTGATGTTCTGGAGGCTGGACTCGCCGAGTCCATGCAGACTCGACGAGTCCAAGCTTGACTCGACGAGTCAACTCGTCAGATGGAGTATATCTCGGGATTTCTTGCTGTTTTTGCTTTGGGATAGTTAACTTATCATATTAGATCAATATAAATCCGATTTTATGATATATTTGACTATATTCTTGATCTAATTGAAGATATTTATCAATTAATAAGATAATTGTTTCCTTATGTGATAATTGATTAATTATTTTGACTAAATTGATAAATTGTTTTGCAAGAAATCATTATATAAATCAAATATGGATAATTATGTGATTAATTGTTAATTTAGATTATTTGTTATTTGATCCTTATGCTTTGAAAAGTTTCATATTTTCCCTTTAGGTTTTATAGTTTAAATTTGACCTCAAAAGTTTTGTTGTTTTGAAATTTAAATAGTTGAAACCCTAATGTTTTGAAAAAGGTTTCAAAACTTGCCCTCAAGTTTTGGAATTTAAATTTTGATTAATAGTTTAATTTTGATGTATATTTAAATTCTAAACCCTAATGTTTTGAAATGTTTCAAAACTTGCCCTCAAGTTTTGGAATTTAAAAGTTGATTAAATGTTTAATTTAGGAATGTTAAATTCTAAAACCCTAGTATTGTTTTGAAAAAGTTCAAATCACACCCTTATGGTTTTATTAATTAGTTAAGGTGTATAATTAAAAGAGGTTTAATAAATCCATAAAAGTTTAGGTTACAATTTAATTGAATTAAAAGTATAATTGTTAAATTAGACCACCTAGCATTTTGAAAGTATAAAATACACCCTATATTATATATAACATTAAAAGTCTAACATTATATATATGTATGAGTAAAAGTCAGTCTTACCGTTAGTAGGCCTCATTCACGAAGCTGGTCTATAAGGGGTGTTTAAGGAAATTGCCTATAAAATGGCGATTGAATGGGTATCCACTCTTACCCACCGCACTCTTGACTAGTGGAGGGTTGTTAGCCGAACGGGTAGGATAGGACGAAACCTTCCATTATAAGTATAATGAATTATTAAAGTAACTAAATGTTTTCATAAAATTCCCAATCTTAGTTACTTAGGCAAAAGTGAATTGATGCATTTCCATGAAATTACACTTTATGCCCTTGCAAAGACGTTAGTGGAGCGTGTGTGGTTTACCGGCACACTAAATGGTTCTAAGCAAAGGTAGCAAAGGGTGACTCAATATTTGTCATAGTTCGGTGGAGCGTGTGTGGTTTACCGGCACATCGAATAGGTGACTGTAACATGTGAGGGCACCATGTAAGTTTGGATGGTTATTCACACCCGCTTTGTGATCCTCGGCATCCCAGTCACAAACAAGAGGGGCATATCGAGCTTTAAACATGCCATTGAAAGTTCAATGAATCTCAAAGGATCTAGGAGTTTTCATAGATTTAAAACCTAATTTTCTTTTTCGTTTTTCGTGGTGGAAATTAGTGAATCGTCATTCACTTAACTTCAAATATTCTGCAATTAGGGTTACGGCATCCCTCTCCCGGGTTGTAGAATATTGTGTTGGGTCCTAGCCTTAGTATCTCATTTGGGTGATTTGCTAAGGACTCATTCAATCAACTAACTTGAATTCGTTTTCTCTCGTATTGTAGATGTCAAAGTTCGATAACTATGGTTTTCCCAAATCCCGTGGAACAAGCATTCCACATGAAGATGATATTCCACGATTCGATCGAGGAACAAGAGATCATACTTCACTTCCTCCTCCTCCTCAAATTATTTTCCCTAACCCACAAGTTCAAAGGCTTGAAAAGTTCAAGATCACTCAAGCCCTTTTGGCAAGTAAACATAAAGAAGGAAAGTCGGTGTGTGCACATGTCCTAAGGATGAAGTCACACATTGATAGGTTAAGAATGTTGGGATCCGTTGTTTGTGAGGAAATAGCTGTTGATTGGGTTCTTCAGTCACTTCCTAACTCATATAGTGAGTTCGTAAGAGAGTACAATATGATGAACCGCGACATGACCCTTATAGATCTCACCTATATGCTTATTGCTGCTGAATCAGAAATGTTTTGGTGCAATGGAATAGCAAAGTTGATTGGTGAATCTGCCTTCGCGACCTATATGGATATAGACAATGGCAACGAAAGACATGCTATGATCGAAAAGTTTGATCATAAGAGAAAGGCAATGTCTGAAGTAGTTCCATGTCATGTTCCAAAAGAGTCAATTTGCTTTTATTGCCAAGAGAAAGGGCATTGGAGACGAAGCTGCCCTATTTACCTAAGAGATATAAGAGATGGGAGAGTCGAAACGTATGGCTCTGATATAGGTAAAATCCATTAACTAACTCTTTTAAGCTTCTATTCTAGATTCTTAATACATAATGTGATAAGATTGCAATTGATGTTATTGTAGGATCGAAGAAAAGAAAGGAAGCTTAAGGGAAGAAGTGAGCAGAATCTAACCGTGAAGGAATGGATTTCGATCACATTTCTCGAAGATTAGATTCTTGAGCTACTACTTAGAGTTAAAATTAGATAGCTAAGAAAGATGTATTAGCATAGTTTTTCAATGAATTGCATTGTAAGGACAAAATTTTTCCGCAATAAAATAAATTTTGATTTTATATTATTTATTTATCCTTGCAATGGCGTATATGAAAAATTGATGTTTGAATGTTTCTATTATTAGCAATAATGGATTTGGTTCTTATTATGTTATTTATGGAAATTCGAGAGTTTACCAAATAGGGAAAGTTTCTCATCGCCCAAGTTTTAATTGGACAGAAACTTGGAATCATGCAACTTGGTTGCACGATGAATGAGAAATTTCATATTTGGAAATTAGACTAATTGACAAAGTGTCAAGTGAAGGACTAGGAGATCGAGCACACAAAGTTGCGTGTTGATCAAGTCCACCATAAGAGTAACAATGATATTCGTCATGATTTACTAAAGGTTTAGCAAATATGATTATACTTACAAGATTAAGTGTAATAGCAGAACGAATAAGAAGAATCAAGTAGGCAGAAAGATAAAAGTTTCTCCATTCTAAGAAGAAGGGAGAGTACCTTTTATGCTTTATGATAGGTCTTAATGATTAAGAACCATATCTCAATTGATCCTCTAAGTGAGTCTTAGTACAATTGTATGTTTAAGAAGAGGAATCAAGAATTGAAGAAATGGTTAAATCAAGAAGTCAATCATACTTCGTTCCAAAACAAGTGTTAGAGTTAAGATTGTGACATTGAGTAAGTATAAAGAAGGTTTATAAAATTCATTAAATGTGGAAAGTTGTGATGTCTTGAATAAGACAAAGACCAACTAGGACCAATTTATGAAGTGTTTTGATAAAAGCTACACTAACTCTTGAATATCTGTTTGTCAAGAAATGGTTATTGACAAGAGAGTCTTATATGTCAAGGAGTCAGTGGGAGTCTTAATAGTCTTGAAAGGTTTCAGGAACAAATCAAATGAACCTTATCGATCATCACTAGCACACGAGTTGAGGTTTACAACCTATCGTGATGATATTATTTTGTTTCCGTGCCAATCCAATCGAGTTAATTATGCATGTGAGTTCTATGAGTTTTCACTTTGAACGCATAAAAGGCAAAGCACCTTAATCAATGAAAGGTACATTGATAGGAAAGGGTGAGCTGCTTAACTACTTGGAAGACATGGTGGGCAGCTGTGCTACCATAAGGCAAGAAATCAAGATTAAGAAAGTTCGGTCTATATGAGTTTGAATTTGTCGTAAACTTTGGTTTTAACAAATTCACATGGATAGGAACACATACACCATTTAAATCTAAGTGTCATAAGATTTCCTCCTTCGTGAAAATGATTATGAGGAAATGCTTTCACTAAGAAAGATTTTAAGAAGATAGTGATCGTAAAATTGCATTCTCGAATTCGATTATGGTTACGGTATCCTTTCCATAATTTGAATTGTGAGGTTTGGCAATTGTTTACACACACATATGAACTATCTAAGGCAAAGGTGTATAAGTTCAAGAAGCCTTGATAAAAGATTATCAAAGCACTAAGTATTAGAAACATGAACTTAAGAAATTCAATAAGCATTGGTTTTTTTTTTTTTTTCTGAAAGTTAAGATGTTTATGAATACATTTCAAAGCTAGTGGGAGCATAAGTGTTATGCTTATAATAATCATCATGATAGTGGGAGCATAAAAGTTATGATTGTATGATTATTAAGGCACGTATTGCAAGTTGGCAATATTAATTATAGAAAACAAGAGTCATTCTTTGCAAAGTTGTAAGGAAGGAATAGTTGTTTTGCTATAATTAAGGGAGAGAATATTATGCTTCATTTCAAATCTAAAGGTTTAGGTTGAGAAATGTTAATAAATTTAGTCAAGGGTACATAGTGTGTTCTTAAAATTTCGATTATGATTACGGCATTCCTCTTCACAATTCGAATTTTGAGAACATAGCAAATAAAACATTATGCGTCGTGTCCCATACGCTTCGGGTATAGGATCGATTGCAAATGCTTTAATGTTTGACCATTCTAAAATTTTCCAAATGTCTAGCGCATTTAGAGGGAAAAAGGACTGGAATCGGTTTTGACTAAAATAATTAAACAACTATTAAAGGACAATTCAAAGTTCGACGAGGATTGGTTGCTTGTGAGTAGTTGGAAGCATGGTATTGGATGGACAATATCGACATTATTATGAATAGAAAATATTCTATTAAGAATGAGTTGTCATATGGAAAATATGGAAACGTGTCCATATGGGGAATTAAATATTGAAAATCTATGTCTAGATTAGAAACTTTTATGCAAAAGGATGTTCAAAGGAATGTACTTTGAGTGAGAGACATCATATCTAAGGAATTGTCTTATAACAATCTCCGATAGAGGACTTTGTAATATCACTGACAATAGTCTTTATGACTTTGGTGCAGTGAAATCACAAAAGGATCATTGCATAAAATGTTAGAATCTAGCATATTTTATAAGTAGCAAGAATTTGATATTTTTTCACTTATGAAAAGGATTTGTAGTTGTGAAATGAGAATGATTGGAAATATGTTCAATGTGATCTATTTCACAAAGTAAGAACCATAGGTAAACATTGTGTGCATGCTAGGAGCATGGGACAAGTGTTGTAATTCAAGTAAGAAGTTGATTACCCGAAACGACAAATAATGAGTAATCGATATGGTGATAAATAAAAGGTGTTTTATTTATACTCAAAGGTTTGAGGCCATATGGGATTAGTATTATTCTTGTGTTTCACATTTGCATGTTTTGACTTCCAGAATAATTGAATTTATTAAGAATAATCGAATTATTCTAACAGGCCACAGTCGTTTATATGTTGGAAGTAGATATGAATGAAGACTGTCGTGAATTGGTGTGTGGATTGTCTAAAGAGCATTAGACATAAGCAAATGTTTGCTTCAACGTTCATGAGTGCTTATGAATATGAACTTGAGCATCGGATTAGACCCACGCTCACTTGGATCACTCCATGGATTGTGTCACGAGTGATTGGTGAGACAATAACATCTTATATTCTTGAAACCGAGATGTGTGAGTTGTATCTTGCGAATCGGTTGCACATTGATAATATGTAAACGCACTAGTAACTTGGTGTTATAAAACATATTGTTGTGTGTGATTCGGTGAGTGAGTGCAAGCAAGGATTGTATCAAAGTTTATCCGTTCCTTTAATCCAAAGTAGGATAAAAGCGATATCTTTAGGCCCCTCGATGATTTAGTGATGACAAACGTAAATGCTCGGCCGGGCTAGGGCTAATTTGATTTGTTCAATTAGTCAGTCGTCATAAATTGGGAATCGAGATATAGTACAAAGAGAATGATTTGAAATCATATCTCATATGATATCTAGAATGGAGGAATATATGATCCCTTATCTAAGGACACGTGTATCTGATATGATCAGAGTTGACAGCGGCTTTAGAAAGCTACGATTGCAGATCAGGATCTAAAGTCATACGCATAATAGTTATTAGACTTATCCAAGTGGGAGACTGTTGGATTAGTGTCTAAGTCCATAACTATTTTGGTATGTACTTGACCCGATGGTGCATGGTCCTTTTGGGTTGCCTTCACCAAAGCAACTTGATTGGAGAAATAAATAGAGAGAGAGGTTATTATGATTTATTAATATGTTATAAGAATAATATATTAAAGGAGAAATCATATTTGTTTAATTAATATTGGTAAATAATTAATTAAGAATTAATTTTGTGGTCAAATGTAATTAATTAAACTAGAGGGGCTGAATTGTAATTATGTGATAGTTACAAAATAAGGTAAGGATTATCTTAAGGATAGGTTGGACGAATTTGAGGTGATAAGGACCTTAGAATTCGACTATGATAAGGATTCAAGGCTTATCTTATGGGTTGCTTGGTAAGCAAGCAACTATATAAGGATAAGGACTGAAACCCTATCTCTACACCTATATAAACCCCTTTTGGCTCTTGATTTCGTCCAGACCTTCCCAAGGCTTCTTAGGGACGAATTCTTATACCTCCCCTCTCTTCTTATATCTTCTCCATTTGCTCTTGGTGTTTGTAAGCCATTAGAGGAGTGACACTTGTGACTCTAAGCCTTCCAAAGTCAATACAAGGAGATTTAGGATTGTTATTGCAACATAACAATCAAGGTAACATCTTAAACCTAATTATATGTTAATATCGATTCCCATATGCTAGAATTAGGGTTTATAGTCTTGGATACTTGCATGTACAATAGAGAAACCTAGATCCAAGCATTAGGGTTTGTATGAGCACATAGGATGTCTTATGACCAAAACCCATCACTTCAGGCGTCGCTTGTTTAAGGTAAGACGTTTGTCACCCTAGACTGGCCTAGTCTAGTTGTAGCGAACAGCTCGGGTGTGGGGTGTCAACCCTGTATAGATCTATACACAAACTCTCACTCTCCCACCAGGAGACTCTGTTTATAACTACAGGATTTACAATGTACAATAGGTAGGTACGAACGAAGGAAATGTCTCACAAGAGCCTTAACTAAATTTACGCGAACAGTGTATCACATTATTTATCGTTTTAAATAATGTTTCGACTATGTATTTGATTACAAAACATTGGTGATAAAAATACCATTTGTTTTTATCAGTTCGATGGTCATAGAATGTGTAGTGTGGCGTAATAAGAAATTCAATGGGCCTAATAGATGTGTAAATGAGTATACCAGGCCCAATATGCATGTAAATGGGTATTTTCGGCCCATTTTGATAAAATGGCATTTTGGCCCATTTTTGATAGAAATGACATTTTCGGCCCATTTTTGATAGAAATGATATTTTCGGCCCATTTCTGATAGAAATAACATTTTCGGCCCATTTTTAACAGAAATGAAAAACTAAGTCCATAAAGGCCAAAAATTACATTTTAGGCCCATTAAACCGTGAATTTCAAAATAAGGCCCCTTTTTTTTTATGAAAAATGGCATCTTTGGCCCATTTAGCCGAGAATCTACACTTTAGGCCCATTTTTAACCATATATTTTCGTTCAAAGCCCTCTTTTATGGAAGATGACGGTTTTGGGCCCATAAAACTATATATATACAATTAAGACCCTTAAAATCGTATGTTGACAATTAAGGCCCAATAAAACTGTAAGTTGACAATTAAGGCCCAACAAAACCGAAAATCATCAACTTAAGCCCGTTAAACTGAAAATGACTCCAAAAGTCCATTGTGTTATCTTTGGTGTCAAAAATGGTCCTTTTATGTACATTCTTTGGATTTCTAGTAACCTTTACATGTTTAATCTTTTCAACATAATACAAAGTTACTTCTAAGAGTTTGCATACAAATATCACCAATATTTGGAAGATATTTCGAATTTTGTGAGTGTTTAGCAAGCATTCATGACATATTCACACCATATAACATGAAAATACACACATGTATGCATAAATACTTAGATCTAACACAAAACCAACTTGTATTATCTGCCAAAACATATTAAAACCCAAAAACAAGGGGGTATGAAGCTCACCTTGGGTGATGGATCGGTTTTGATGAAGAAATAAAAGAGAATGAAAGTATTTTCGGCCTTAGAGTGTTCTTTTGGGAAGAGTTTCGAACTTAGAAAGTTCTAGGAAGCTTAAACACGAAATGAGGGTAGTTATGAGTGTAAATCCTTAACCCAAAATGGAATAATTCAACTTGAGTTTATATGATCTTACCACAAGTGTGAAGCTTGACGTGATCTTCTTGAGCTAACCCACACACAAAATCACGGAATTTGATGGGATGAATGGAGGATTTTTCTTGTGCTAGAGAGGGAGAGTGTTTGAAGGAGTTTGAAGTGAAGATGGTGGTAAAGAGGTGGCTTCGTACGATCTTAAAAGGAGAGAGAAGAGAGAGAGTAATGTGGTCCTTGCTTAGTGGTTATTCTTCTAATTGTCTAGATGTTTGTTGGAAAAAATCCATGGATTACGACCATGCAAAACTTTGGTATCATCAAGTTTAAAGCAAATCAATTTTTTTTTATCTAAAACCGAGAATAGAAAAGAGATGAAAGAAAAGAGTATTGGGCTTGGGATTAAGATGCAACTGAAAACACATTGGCCCAATAGAGGTTTTTCGGCCCATTAGGCCCAACTATGTGTTTACGCCCAAAATGATAAAAGGAATGGGTTTTCAGCCCATATAATTAAAGAAGATGGTTTTCGGCCCAACAAGGCCCATGATGAGTCTTATGGCCAAAAATACAATTGCTTATTAAATGTGAGTCCAACTAAGGCCCAAATGAGGTTTATTAGCCCAAAAGAATCAAGTTGAGGGTTTATTGGTCCATTAACAGGATCTTGGCCCAATAAGAGTTTGAACCGGGAAGTTAAGGTTACAACCCAAAGTTGAGTGAATGTAGGGCAATGAATTAGGTTTGGAGCTTTAGGAGTGAGTTTTGATTCGAATAGTTGTTTTTGAATGAATAACATGTATAACATCATACTTAGGGTTACACGATACATCAAAAGTTAGCTACACATTAACAGAATTTCCTAGCCCTAAAATGCTAGTTGTGACATCATCCCCCCGTTAGAGGGAATTTCGTCCCGAAATTCTTTTGAAAGTTATTCTTAGGAACGAGAGAAAAGGTGAGGGTATTTTTGCATCATTTGATCTTCGCGTTCCCATGTGAATTCTGGTCCGCGCTTTGCGTTCCATCGAACCTTCACAACCAGAATACAACTTTTTTTGTACACTTCACTTCCCTGTCCATTATTTCAACTGGTTCTTCGACGAACAGAAGATTCTCGTTCACCTCGATCCCATACAAGGGAACAATGAGGGTTTCATCTGATAGGCACTTTTTCAGATTTGACACATGGAATACGGGGTGTACATTGCTAAGTTTTGAGGGTAGTTGTAGTATGTAGGCCAACGCACCAATCCAGGAAAGGATCTCGAATGTCCCGATGTATCGTGGGTTTAGCTTGCCCAGGGAGAGACTTTTGGTAGCATCCAATCTCCGACTTGAAACTCCAGAGGCTTTCACCGTTTATCAACATAGCTATTTTTTCGGTCTCGCGATGCTTGGAGTCATGCGCTGATTTGAACTATTTTCTCCGTTGTTTCCCGAATGATATCAGGTCCCGTAAGAGTGTTGTTCAGTGTTTGCCCTCTTGCCAGGTGAGTGTCTCCCACCTCAGCCCAGCAAAGAGGTGATATGCATTTTCGGCCATACAAAGCTTCAAAAGGAGCAACCTTAATGCTTGTGTAATAGCTGTTGTTGTACGAGAATTCGATTAGGGGAAAGTGGGTTTCCCATGTATTGCCAAAGTCTATTACACAAGCTCGAAGCATATCTTCTAACGTTTGAATGGTTAGCTTGCTTTGGCCGTCGGTCTAGGGGTGGTAGGCAGTACTCATATCGAGTTGGGTCCCCATTGCCTTCTGGAGTGACTACCAGAATCATTAGGTGAACCTAATATCTCGGTCAGAGATGATAGATATTGGCACCCCGTGGAGTCTCACCACCTCCTTTATGTAGATTCGAGTTAATCTCTCCGTTTTGTATGTTTCTTTTATTGGTAGGAAATGGGCGGATTTAGTCAACCGATCAACAATCACCCAAATGGCATCTAGCCCGTCAGCCATTTTAGGTTATTTGGTTATAAAATCCATGTTTATTTGTTCCCATTTCCACTCGGGTATCACCGGTTGATGTAGTAATCCTGAGGGCTTATGATATTCTACCTTAACCTTTGTACAAATCAAGCACTTGCTCATGTAGGTAGCAATTTCTGCTTTCATGTTCGGCCACCAATAATGTTGTTTGATATCTAGGTACATCTTATCCGATCCTGGATGGATGGAGTATCGCGTCTTGTATGCTTTGGTCATGATCATGTCTCTGAATCCTCCAAATTTTGGAATCCAGATTCGACTCATGAAATAGTAAGCATTGTCCTCTTTGATATCAAGATTATTCTCCATCCCACGCAGTGCTTCATTTGCAGCATTTTCCGGTTTCAAGGCCTCCAGTTGAGCCTCCTTGATTTGTGAAGACAAGTGAGAATGGATAGTCATTGTTAGTGTTTTCAATCGGCGACCCGAGCATTCTTTTCTGCTAAAGGCATCGGCCTTCACATTAGCCTTGCCTGGGTGGTACTTGATATCGCATTCATAGTCATTCAGCAACTTGACCCATCATTGCTACCTCATGTTTAGTTCTTTTTGGTTTAGAATATGATAGAGGATTTTGTGATATGTGAAGATGGTGCACTTCGTACCATAAAGGTAGCACCTTCAAATTTTTAGGGCGAAGAACACAACTCCCAACTTGAGATCATGGGTGGTATAGTTTACTTCGTGGGTTTTTAATTGTCTGGACGTGTATGCTATCACTTTTCCATGCTTCATCAGCACACAACCTAACCCTTGGTTTGATGCGTCACAATACACCATGAAATCTTATGTTCCCTTTGGCAAGGACAACATCAGAGCACTGCAGAGGGATCGCTTTAGGGTTTGAAAAGCAACTTTTTGTTTGTTATTCCAATTGAAGGGTACGCCTTTTTTGGTTAGAGTGGTGAGGGGCTTGGCAATCTTGGAGAAATTCTGAGTGAACCTTCTATAGAAACCAGCAAGGCCCAAGAATTGACTGATCTCCGTAGGCATTTTTGGAATCACCCAACCTTCTATAGCTCTAATCTTGGAAGGATCTACATGAATTCCTTCCTTACTGACAATATAACCCAAGAAGTTCACACTGCAAATCCAGAATTTGCATTTGAAGAGCTTTGCATATAACTTCTCTGCCCTCAATGTCTCCAGAACCTGTCGTAGGTGATGGTCGTGTTCTTCCTTGTTCCGAGAGTAAACGAGTATGTCATCAATGAAAATAATTAAAAAATTGTCTAGGAATGGGCGGGAAACTCGGTTCATGATGTCCATAAATGTAGTGGAAGCATTCGTCAGACCGAAGGGTATAACAACTAATTCGTAATGGTGATATCGAGTTCGGAAAGAAATTTTGGGAATATCATCTTCCTGGACTTGCAACTGATGATATCCGGACCTTAGATCTATTTTGAAAAAGTAACTATCTTCTTGAACTTTTAACATAGATCATCAATCCGAGGGAGTGGGTATCGGTTTTTGATAGTGAGCTTGTTCAACTCTCGATAGTCGATGCACATTCTGAAGGATCCGTCCTTCTTTTTGACAAACAAGACTTGAGCTCCCCAGGGTGAGAAACTCGGCCTTATGAATCCTTTCTCCAGAAGTTCGCTTAATTGGCTTGATAACTCCTGCAATTCAGCGGGAGCTAACCCATAGGGTGATTTGGCAATTGATGTAGCTCCCGGTATTAGGTCAATTCGAAATTCGACTTGTCTTTCTGGGGGTATTCCCAAAAGGTCTTCGGGAAATACGTCCAGAAAGTCACATGCCACTCGGATATCTTTGATTTTTATTTCCTCTTTTGTTTTATCCACAACATGGGCGAGGAAGGCACAATTTTTCTTGTGCGGACATTTTTATGCCTTGATGCACGAGATAAGGCGGAGATTGCTGCCAGGTTTATCACCATAAATTATTAGGGTTTCGAGGTTGGGGAGGTGAAGTCGAACGGCCTTCTCGTGGCACATAATGTCATCATGATGGGGGATTAACCAATTCATGCCTATAATCACATCAAAACTTCTAATATGTACTAGAATCAAATTGATTTGAAACGAGTGATAATTTAGCGTTAGAGTGGACCCTATGAATATATCTTTGGTTGTTTTAGTTTTCCCATTAGCCATCTCCACCGTGAAGGCTTTGTTTAGCTTTTGGGGTTGTTGGTTTAGTAAGTGTTTGAATTTATTACTCATGAAACTCTGCTCAGACCCACTATCAAATAGAATGCATGCGTAGGTGTTGTTGAGGGGAAATGTACCAGTAACAACGGTTGGGTCTTGAACTGCCTCCCATTGTCCCAAAGTTAGGATCCTGCCTGATCCTCTCACAACCTGAGTGTTGACTTTGGGGCAGTTTCGCCTAAAATGGCCAGTTCCTCCACATCCATAACAAGTATGACTGGCCCTGGCGTTGTTGTTGTTGTTGTTGTTGTTGTTGTTGTTGTTGCTGTTGTTGTTGTTGTTGTTGTTAGGCTGTTGGTTTGATTGGGGTTAAGATCTGCAGTACCAGGAGGTATGCCCTTTGTGGTTGTAGTTGGTACACTTCATTTCTTTGCACTCGCCATGGTGGTAGTAGTTGCATTTGTTACATTTTAGTAAGGTTCCTGAGTAAGGCTTGGTAGTAGTTTGCGCAGATGAGGCTGGAGCAGCTGGGGCTGGTGAAACTTGAGCGGTAGCAACGTGGACTGGTATGGTTTGCTACCTTTTAGAGGATCCCTGGTTCTGTCCCCCTATCGTTTATTTTCCCCATTCTTCTTGTTATTGCCTTCCTTCTTGGCCTCAGTCTTAGCAGTTTTGGCACCTTTCTTGTTGTCGTGATCATAAAGCTTATGAGCTAGCCGTTTTGTACTGTCAAAAGTCTCTTGGTTTGTTGAAATCACGTTTCCTTGAATTGGAGGCGTTAACCCCCAAATGAATTGTTCGATCTTCTTTCCCTCTAAAGTGATCATACCCGGGCACAACAGTGCTAACTCACTAAATATGGAAATGTAAGCCTCGATGTCTGAGTTTTACACTGTGAGGTTCCATAACTCTTGTTCTAGTTTGTGTACTTCCCCACAGGGACAGTACTCTGCCATCAACATCACTTTAAGTTCTTCCCAAGGCATAGTGTTTGCGACTGGAAAGGTCATGGCCTTCACATGACCATTCCACCAGGATAGGGATTGGTCAACAAAGGTGCAGGCTGCGAACTTCACCTTGCTTTTTTCTAGGCATTCACAGATTTCAAAGACTGGCTCAGTCTTTTCAATCTTGTGCTTCAAGGCTATCACGGTGTCGGTTCCATTGAATGTTAAGGGTTTTGCATTAGAGAATTCTTTGTAAGTGCAGGCTTTTGTAGTCCTTTGATTCATTCCCTGATTGGAGCTTCCTATTCATTAACCATTTCCACCGCCATTGTTTCCATTATGAATATGAGCCAATGTTGTGGTGACCGCAGCCGATACCTCTGCCTAGAATGCAGTAGATTTTACTTCCGGCGGTGGCGGTGGTGGTGGTGGTGGTGGTGTCGTGTTGTTTCTACGTATCAGTCTTTGAGGCATCTTCTGTCATGGAAGAGAAAGATGGTGAGTACATAGTAGTTTGTGGCTTCGAGTTACCTTGGCATATAGTGGTTTCGATGGTAAGATTGTGCATATAATTGAATTCATTCAATATCATGAAATAAGGAAAATATAACACATAGCAAATGACAACATCACAAATAAAACATAGAATCATTTCATTAATGATAAACTTTGTAGTACAATGCATGAAAATTCTCCTTTGTAAGGCGTACAGTACATAGAGAAAATAAAATATGTCAGCATAACGGCTCTATGAGTAGTGTAGTCGCTTAATCATACAATCGGTCCTACATATAATAGTAAATGAAAAGAGAGAGGGTCCTATCGACAGGGGTGATGAAGAGAGAGCAAATCCTACTTGCAGAGTACATCATCTGGTGGTATTGATGATGAGGTGGATGCGCCTTGAAGTCTGGACAAATGATGCTCGGTGGCACATAGTCAGGCCTCCAACACGGCATGTCTCTCTTGGTAGTCCCTAACCACCTCCTGATTCAGTCTCTCTACGCGTTCCACCGCAGCCCTCATCACAACCATCTGACCGACGGTCGCCTGTGCCTTCTCACTTATCCTCCTGACCATCACTGGTAGGGCTCGATCCACAGGTCCGCCGTGACTAAGGTCGTAATAGTCCTAGTTCATGCCGGATGAGGGACGCACCTCGTGCTGTCTGCACTATCTCCTGATCTCATGTGCCCATGGGGGCATGGGGCCGTTGGGACCCATCCTATGCGGGCGCACCATAGCTAAGTATGGCTGATTGATGACTTCGAACTCCGCGTCCAGGTCATCTGCATCATCCCTGTTAGACTCCTACTCTTCTGAGTCCACCACCGGTTCTACGAGTCCCTCTTCGGGTTTGTCTTCTGGTTCCGGCTCTAGCCATCCTCCGTTCCCCTGGTTGGGGAAGTAAGGATCTCCAGGAAGATGAAATCTGACCATAGAGTCTGCACATAACTATATGAATGTAGGAAAATGGATAGCATGCAAAAATACTTCTATAGTATTTTAATTGTTTATGTTTGCATTCCTTAAAACTTTTTGGATACGAGGTTAGTAAGTTTCTAGATTCGTTTCCTACCATGATCACTCCCAAGCACATGTTGGTCGTATTTTGAATAAATATAGTTGATCATGCTATATTTATCCCCAATACGATTACATAACTACCCAAGTTTAACCGCTATGTTCAATTCGTCCAAAAACTTGTATTGTTTCTTATCGTGACAGTTCTAGGAACGGGCAGCAGACTTCGAGGATGAAGTCTAAGATAAGTGCGGGAGATTTGTAACACCGGATTCCTGGTACGATTTCTATTTTTGTATTTTTCTCATTTTGCCTTGGACTCGGCGAGTTGGAGGCCCGACTCGCCGATTAGGAGCGATTTTGGCACGGGACTTGAGCGAGGGACTCGGCGAGTCCGTGTTGGGCGAGTAAAACCCTAACCCGGGTGTTTGCACCCTATTTACACGCTCTAACTCGGCCTCCTTAGTCCTTAACACTTCCAGAGAGCTGTAGAGGGAAACCCTAGCCCCCATATTGTTCTTGTGAGTGATTTTGGCTAGATCTATGGTTTGGAACCGTTGCATGTCTCAGAATTGGTATGTATGGGAGAAGGGTCGAAGAGACTCGGCGAGTTCCAAAGTGGACTCGACGAGTCCTATGAAGATGGTCTTAGACTCGGTGAGTTGGATGAACAACTCGACGAGTCCTATGAAGATTGCCTGGAACTCGACCGAAGGGGAGGAAGCACCCAGATATGCTAGCCAGTATCCGGTCGAGAGGACCGAAGGGGTAGGTCGGGCACCCAAATACGCCTGACAATATATATATGTTATGTGGTTATATAGTATGTGGTACAGTGGGGGAACTCACTAAGCTTCGTGCTTACAGATTTTAGTTTTGGTTTCAGGTACCTCTTCAACAAAGGGGAAGGAGCTAGTGCGGTTGCGACTCATCACACACACGCTCCTTGTTTTCCGCACTATGAGATATTCTGGGATTTGTACTCTGACATTATTATGTTTTACGATTCGGTTTTCAGATACGATACATGTTTTTATTAAATGATATGATCGGATGATATTTTGTTACAAACGTTTTGCAAAACACTTAATAAAAAAAATGAAATTTTTGGATGTGAAAATTGGGTCGTTACACTCGCACTCGATAACGCAACCCTACTCGTCCTCCAATATCCAAAGGATTCTTACTTGGACTACTCACTGATCCGGCGTCTTCAGTAGTACGGGCCCTATACTACTGACCACACCGCATCAGCGTTCACCCCAAGTCCTCCTCCTTGGATCCCGGATCGCAAGTACTCTACTCTCGCTATGCATTGGCTACCCTCCGATAGACCTCTCATGAGCTCCTAACTGCTACCTACTCACTCTCAGGGCATCTCACAGCAGCAGTAATCTCCTAGGCTAAGGCATCAGAAATCAGGCCACTCTAGTCCTAATATGAATGCCTAGCCTACTCTAGCATGCATAACATAACATATCATATCTCATAACACATAATGTAAGGGTATTTTGGGGATTCACCGTTCGGGCGCTGGCTGACCGTAAACACTGCTCCGCTTTGGTTGTTTCAAAACTTACTGCTCTTTTTAGAAAAATCAGTTCTTATTTGTTGAAAATTTCTCAAATCCTCAGTTTGAGTTCAGATATGCCCGAAGGTGCATCCGAGTCCCTCAAACCAAGGCTCTGATACCAACTTGTAACGACGAGATTTTCGAAACAATTTTTTTTTTCATTTTTCAACAACCAAAGTTTTAAATATAAAACATTCTCAAAAACTATTCCACAATAGTTATGAAATCAAACATATTCCAAATCACAAATCAAATCTCCTCTCTGTGTGTATGGTTCACGTCAGCGCCTTTCCATGGTCCTCGTTTGTACCTGAAACACATAACACGACAACTATAAGCATAAATGCTTAGTGAGTTCCCCAAAATACCACATATAACACATACGCCACTCGAGGGTACTATGCGACCCTCCGATTAGTGTGTCTCAGCGGGACCCTCCAGTTCCATAGCTCGTTGGAGCCTCTGGTCCGGTCATAGCTCGTTGGGCCCTTCGGCCCGGTCTGAATCGTTGGACCCTCCGGTCCGGTCTATATATATATATCATACTTACATCACATAGCACATAATCTCATACATGGCACACAATCTCATACGGAGCACACAATCTCATACATAGCACATAAGACGTTCCGGTCAACTCATAATACCACTCTAGGTAACGTATAGTGAGAAGACTCACCTCGTGTAACTCGGTAACTCGGAAATCTCGGTCTCCGTGAAATAGGATCTAGCCTCCGCTTATTCATACGAAAATAAACACTCGGCATCAACACATTTTCCAAGGCTAGACCATTCCCTCTCTTAGCACTCTCAGGAGGGTAAAAGATCATTTTACCCCTCTTAAGGCTCAAATACTCTAATGTTGACCAAACCCTAAAAGTCAACAAAAGTCAACGGTCAACCCTTTGACCAGACTCACCGAGTGCACTATTGTGACTCGGCGAGTTCATTCATGAACTCCCGTCCTCAAAATCCCAAACGACTCACTGAGTCACTTCCCCAACTCAGCGAGTTACCATCTGTGTGATTTATGGGGAAAACCCATCCTACTCGCCGAGTCTGTTCTTGGACTCGGCGAGTTCAAGCCATGCTCAAACTCAAATGACCTCCTGAGGTCAGATCCGTTCCTCTAACCCATAAATCTGGTCTCCTTAAGCAAAATAAACACGTAAAATTTGGATCTTGATGCCCATGCAAAGACCTAATGGCTCTATTTGAAGAAATGGCCCCAATATGCCATCCCAAGCTCTTATCTCCCAATGACACTCATAAATATCGAGTGGTTATGGTCTCTGGACCACATTTTTGATCCAGATCCAAAGTCTCAACACAAGAAGGGACCAATTGCACCACAATCCATACTCTAAAGGGGCTAGAAACCCTAACTCTCAAAGATTAACACCAAACTGAAGAAGGATCGAAATATATACCTCAGAATGAAGTTCCTAGCCTCTGAAATCCACAGAATATCGCGCTCTTTAGTTTCCCCTTGACTTGGCCACCTTCTTCTTGCAAAAACACCCACACAAAGATCAAAAATGACCTCTTTTTCCTCACAAACGCTCTGGATATCTTAGGGTTCCTCTCACGGGTCTGGTAGCCGCAAATGGTGGCTATAAGCCCCTTTAAATAGGTCTCAAACCCCGGGGATTAGGGTTTCATTAAACAGCGTGGACTCGTCGAGTCCACGAATGGACTCGCCGAGTCCGCCACTAAATCAGTCCGACCATCCACGATCCTACTCGGCGAGTTTGAGCGCCTACTCGCCGAGTCTCTCTCTAAAAAGTCAATATAAATGCATAACATAAGATACCTGGGAGTCCGGATGTTACAATTCTCCCCCACTAGAATCAGATTTTTCCCTCGAAGTCTCATGTTGAAAACAACTCTGCATGTTGCTCCCACATCTCCGACTCCGGCTCCCAAGTCAGCTCGGACCCTTTCTGATGTTGCCACTGGACCTGCACCAGGGGCACTTCCTTGTTCCTCAGAACCTTGATCTTCCGATCCAAGATTGTGATCGACTTCTCAGCATAATTCAGACTCGCGTCCACCTGGATATCCTCTAATGGTACCACTGCCGACTCGTCGGCTATACACTTCCTCAACTGCGACACGTGGAAGGTATCATGAATCTGGTCCAACTCCGCAGGTAACTCCAAACGATATGCTACTCTGCCCACCCTCGCGATCACTCTAAACGGCCCAATACACCGGGGCCCCAGCTTGCCCCTCTTTCTAAAACGGATCACTCCTTTCCAAGGAGACACCTTCAGGAACACAAGATACCCGACCTGAAACTCGAGCTCCGATCGACGCCTATCCGCGTAACTCTTCTAGCGACTCTGAGCGGTCAATAACCTCTGTCTGACCAGTTGTATTTTCTCTGTCGTCTGAAGCACTATCTATGTATTACCCATCACACGTTGCTCTACCTCACCCCAGCAAATGGGGGTCCGACACCTTCTTCCATACAACAACTCAAAGGGTGGCATACCAATGCTCGAATGATGGCTGTTGTTATAGGAAAACTCAGCCAAGGTCAAATATGTCTCCCAACTCCCGCCGAAATCCAGTACGCATGCCCGAAACATGTCCTCGAGCGTCTAAATCGTCCGCTCGCTCTGTCCGTCAGTCTGTGGGTGGTATGCGGTACTAAAATGCAGCCTCGTACCCAATTCCTCATGAAATTTCTTCCAGAATCTGGAAGTGAAACGCACATCTCGATCTGATACGATCGAGATCGGTACTCCATGTTGTGATACCACCTCCCTAACGTACAACTCTGCCAGCCTCTCTGCGGAAGAGCTCTCACTGATAGCAAGGAAGTGAGCGCTCTTCGTCAACCTGCCCACAATCACCCAAATTGCATCGACACCTCTAGCATTCCTCAGCAATTTGGTGATAAAATCCATGGGAATCTGTTCCCACTTCCACTCGGGAATCTCTAACGGCTGCAACTTACCATGCATATGCTGGTGCTCGGCCTTAACCTTACGACAGGTCAAGCACCTTTCTACGAACCATGCAACATCCCTATTCATACAGGACCACCAATACTCCTTCTTGAGGTCCAAATACATCTTAGTGGCCCCGGGGTGGATCGAGAACTTCGATCTATGTGCCTCCTCTATCAAGATAGTACGCGTTCCTCCCACAAACGTTACCCAAACCTGACCTTGAAAGGTCATAAGTCCTCGACTATCGGTAACGAACTAAGATACTTGCCTGATCACTCGCTCCCTTTTGCGGTTCTCTGGTTTCACGGCTTCCGCCTGGGCCCCTCAAATGGTGTCCCACACTGGAGTCATCACTGTCAACCTCATGCAAACATCTCGTATTGGGGCGCCCTCCACCCTATGACTCAGGGCATCGGCTACAACATTAGCCTTGCCCGGGTGGTACAAGATCTCGCAGTCGTAATCCTTTACCACATCCAACCATCTCCTCTGGCGCATATTCAAGTTAGGCTGATCCATCAGGTACTTCAAACTTTTGTGATCCGTGTATATGGTAAACCGAACCCCATACAGATAGTGACGCTAGATCTTGAGGGCGAACACCACTGTCCCCAACTCCAGATCCTGGGTGGGATACCTTGACTCATGAGATTTCAGCTGCCTCGATGCATATGCTATCACATACCCCCTATGCATAAGCACCGCTCCCAACCCTGATATCGATGCATCACAGTACACCACAAAATCCTCCATCCCTTCCGGGAGTGCGAGCACCGGAGCTTCGCACAATCTCTAGCGAAGTGTCTCAAATGAGGTCTGCTGCTCCGATCCCCATGAAAAAGTAACACCCTGCCGGGTCAACTTGGTGAGTGGCACGGCGATCTTAGAGAAATCCCTGATAAATCTCCGATAATAACCAGCCAACCCAAGGAAACTCCTGATCTCGGTAGGTGACCTCGGCACCTCCCAACTCATCATCGCCTCAATCTTTGCCGGATCGACCAATATCCCCTTCTGGTTAACGAGGTGCCCTAGGAACTGGACCTCCCGTAACCAAAAATCACACTTGGAGAATTTGGCGTAAAGCCTCTTCGATCTCAGAACTCCGAGGATCTCCCTCAAATGCTCCTCATGCTGCTCTCTGGATCTCGAGTACACCAAGATATCATCGATGAATACGATCACCGAACGATCCAACATCGACCTGGACACCCTGTTCATGAGATCCATGAACGCTGCTGGTGCATTGGTGAGTCCGAAAGGCATCACCACGAACTCGTAATGCCCATAACGAGACCTGAACGCTGTCTTCTAGATATCTTCATCCCGAACCCTCATCTGGTGATATCCCGACCTCAAGTCTATCTTGGAGAACCAAGACGCTCCCTGCAATTGATCGAACAGATCGTCAATCCTCGGCAACGGATAACGGTTTTTGACCGTCAACTTGTTCAACTCCCGGTAATCAATACACATCCGGTGTGAACCATCCTTCTTCTTGACAAAAAGGATCAGCGCTCCCCAAGGTGAGCTACTCGGTCTGATAAACCCCTTTCCCAGCAGCTCCTGTAGCTGCAAGGATAAATCCTGCATCTCGGGCGGCGCAAGGCGATAGGGTGCCTTGGCAATAGGTGCCGCCCCTGGCACCAAATCGATACGAAACTCCACCTACCTCTCAGGAGGCACACCCGACAACTCCTCAGGGAAAACATCAGGGAACTCCCACACAATCGGGACTTCATCAATCGAACTTGGCCTCCCAGCGGCCACTCGCGTGTCCATCACATAGGCCACAAATCTCCTACAGCCCTGCTGTAAACTCTGCCTCGCCCTAGCAGCCGAACAAAATGCTGACTCAGGGCGGGTACCCTCACCGTACACCGTAAGTACTCCCCCACTAAGGTCTCGAATCGTTACCAGCTGGCACTCGCAGTCTATAATAGCTCCAAATTGGCTCAACCAATCCATGCCCACTATGACACATACGCCCCCAATGCAATCAGGACTAGATCAATCGGGAATCTCACACCGAAGATCTCAAGTCTACATCCTCAAATCACCTCCGTGGCATATACTACTCGCTCGTTAGATATAGAAACTCGCAAAGGTAGACTCAAAGCCTCTCGACAAATACTGATATGACGACTAAAAGTAAACGACACAAAAGATCGACTCATTCCCGAGTCAAATAGCACTAACATGTACAGAATTCACAAGAAAGGTACCTACGCATAGCATAATGTAAGCATAATATCTCAGACTCAAATAAATAGAGAGAAGAATACATACCGGCCACAACGTCGGGTGTTGCGCGGACCTCCTCCGTTGTCAACTGGAAGGCTCTCCCACGAGCCTTTGGTGCCTCGGCCTTCACTGGCCGAACCTTGGTAGCCCTAGCAGTAGGCGCAGATCCCTGCGAGGATCCCTGATGTAGCTGAGGAAACTCGGCCTTCCGATGGCCAGTCTGGTTGCAGTGGAAGCAAACAGAAAATCCCTTGGGGCAATCCATCGCGATATGCCCCTCCTTCCCGCACTTGGAGCATACCCCTGCCCTGCACGACCCCTCGTGACTCTTGACGCACTTCCCACAAGTGCGGCCCTTCGCGCTCCTAAATCTCAAATCAGCAGGCTTGGCCCGCTTGGCTGCCGGCTGAGACTAAGCCGGCCGCCGATCCATCCTCTGTGACTCGGCCTCCTCCCTGGCCTGAGCATCCAACTCAATCTCCCTCTCCCGGGCATTTTCCTGGAGCTCAGCAAATGTCCGGTAAGTCGAGTTCACCACAAACTCCTGAATATCTCTCCTCAGAACACTCAGATACCGGCTCATGCGGGCCTGCTCAGTAGACACCTGCTCAGGGCAAAACATCGCCCTCTCATGAAACTTTGGCATAATCACCGTAACTGAATCAGTACCCTGCTTGAGGGTCAAAAACTCCTGAGCCAGTCGTTCCCTTTCCACAGGGGGAACGTACTCATCTCGAAACATGGTGGTGAACTTTTCCCACATCACCTCAGAAATCTCTGCCAGAGTGAAGCTCGCCATCACGAACTTCCACCAATCCTTCGCTCCCAAGCGAAGCTGGTTCAGAGTGAACCATACCCTCAAGTGATCTGGACAAGAACACGTGTAGAAACATCCCTCGATGTCAGAGATCCACCTCATCGCAACAATCGGGTCCTGCGCCCCATCGAACTCTGGTGGCTTCGTGTTGCTGAACTCCCGAAAAAATAACGAGTCACCTCCCTGAGGTCTAGCAGCAGCAGCCGCAGCCTCAGTCACTGCTACATATCGCTCGTCAAAGGTCTCAATCAATGTGGTCTTGATGTCCCCGAACATCTATGGAATCTCGGCCCACCTCCTCATGAATCAATCGACGGATCTCATCGTCGCTGACACCACTGCTCCCAGGTGTGTGTCGTGTCCCAACCATGATGTCTCTGAAATATAACATAAAAATATCAGAGACTCGATCGAGCATACTTGTTGTAACACTGGATTCCTGGTACGATTTCTATTTTTGTATTTTTCTGATTTTGCATTGGACTCGGCGAGTTGGAGGCCTGACTCGCCTCATTCACGAAGCCGGTCTATAAGGTGGGTATAAGGTTGTTGCCTATAAAATGGTGCATCCATGGAGCATCCTATGGGTAGAACCCAACTTGATAATCCATGGAGCCTCTTAGCCCACTATACAAGATATGGATGATTTACATAATCAACCCATATATTTAATTAGTTATCCTTTGATCACTTAATTAATTCCAAATTAATTCTTTGATCAACTAATCAAATAATATTATTAATATATTAGAACTTATATTATATTAATAATCTCCAAGTGTTATTTCTCTCATTTAGTCTATCCAATTGCATGGTGCCATGCAACCCAAATGGACCATGTCGGGTCGGGTCAAGTACAAGCCCGAAATAGTTATGGACTTAGACACCTTATCCAACAACCTCTTCTACAGACCTAGTGACAATGTGGTCTTTGTAGCAAGAAGAGGAGTCTTTCGAGAAAGAGAATTTATAAGCCAAGGAGACAGTGGGAGGCAAATTGATCTTGAAGAAATTCAAGAATCAAGCGGTGAAGGAACTTCAAACTCTAGCCCTCAACCTGAGGAGGAAACTCCTGTTGAGCCAATTGACAAATCTGTACCTCTGAGACGTTCCACGAGAGTTAGGAGTGCACCTGAGCATTACTATGGTTTCCATATTACTGCAGAAGGTGAGACACTTATTAGTGATGAGACACTAGTAAGTCAAGATGACCCTAACAGCTACGAGGAAGCCATGGCAGGCCCCGAGTCTGCTAAATGGAAAGAGGCTATGGATAGCGAGATACAATCCATGTATGACAATCAAGTTTGGAACTTGGTTGAAAATGTACCAGGTCGTAAGACAGTAGGGTGCAAATGGGTCTTCAAGAAGAAGACCGACATGGATGGTAAAGTACACACTTATAAGGCTAGACTGGTTGCAAAGGGCTTCTCTCAAATTCCTGGAGTGGATTATGATGAGACCTTTTCTCCGGTAGCCAAGATTAAGTCTATTCGGGTTCTGTTAGCCATAGCTGCATTTCATGACTATGAAATATGGCAGATGGATGTCAAAACCGCTTTCCTTAATGGAAAGTTGGCTGAAGATGTTTACATGAGTCAGCCAGAGGGTTTTGTCAGCAACGAGTACCCTAATAGAGTGTGTAAGCTTGAGAAATCCATTTATGGATTGAAGCAAGCACCTCGCAGATGGAATCTTTGCTTTGATGAAAAGGTCAAGGAATTTGGCTTTTCTAGGAGAGAAGATGAATCTTGTGTGTATGTCAAGGCTAGTGGGAGTATAGTTAGCTTTTTGGTATTGTATGTGGATGACATACTACTCATAGGAAACGACATCCCAACCCTGCAGGAAGTAAAGTCCTGGCTTGGGAAGTGTTTCGCTATGAAGGACCTTGGTGAAGCTGCCTATATTCTAGGGATAAGAATCTTGAGAGATCGGAGTAAAAGACTAATTGGACTTAGTCAGAGTACCTACTTGGATAAGGTGCTGAAAAGATTCAGCATGCAGGATTCCAAGAAAGGAGAGTTACCCATCCAGAGTAACACCAGATTGAGTAAGACACAAAGCCCTAGAACTGAGGCTGAGATAGCAGAAATGAGTCGAACACCTTACGCTTCGGCTGTAGGATCGATCATGTATGCTATGACGTGTACTCGACCCGATGTAGCTTTTGCCTTGAGCATGGTTAGCAGGTATCAGGCGAACCCTGGCAAGGCACACTGGACTGCGGTAAAGAATATCCTCAAGTACCTACGGAGGACTAAGGACTGGGTTCTTACCCTCGGTGGGAGTGATGACTTGAGAGTTGTTGGGTATAGTGATGCTAGCTTCCAGACTGATAGGGATAATTTCCGCTCTCAGTCGGGCTGGGTCTTTACCCTAAACGGAGGAGCAATTTCTTGGAAGAGTTCCAAGCAAGAGACAGTGGCAGATTCTACTTGTGAATCAGAGTATATTGCAGCTAGTGAAGCAGCAAAGGAGGCGATATGGCTGAAGAACTTCATTGGAGACCTTGGAGTTGTACCAGCTATTAAAGAGCCAATGGAAATTTTCTGTGATAGTGAAAGTGTTGTTGCCTTAGCCAAGGAACCAAGGGATCATGGTAGATCCAGACACATCGACAGAAAATACCATTTCATCAGACATCGGATCGAAGAAGGACTCCTCGTGGCAAAGAGGGTATCATCGGATGAGAACCCAGCAGATCCCCTCACGAAGGGACTGAGTAGGGTTAAGCATCTTCAGCATGCTCGGAGCATAGGGCTGAAGGATGATATAAGTTTTAGTAGTTAGATAACCCGGAAATTTGTAAAGTGTAATTGACATTTGATGATGAATAAAAGGTGTTTTATTTATGAGTAAAGTGTTGCTATCTCTTGTCAATCGTTTACTATATTTCTTTTGCATGTTTTGACTTCCAGAATAATTTTGTTTGGTATAACATATTATTCAAACCTCCACAGTCGGTCATATGTTGGAAGTAGATATGAATCAAGACTGTCATGTTTGGTTGTAGAGGTCTTGGACAAGGCTACAACAATCATGAGTGCTCATAAGTTCTGAGCATTGGACACAACCCACGCTCACTGGAATCACTTCATGGAATTTTATCTCGAGTGATCGTGAGACGGTAATATCATATAAGTCTTCAAACCTAGAGATATGATTTGTTACTTACAAGTTGGTTATGCATTGACTGTACGAAACCGCATTGGTAACTCGATGTTATAAAACGTACTTTTGTGTGTAATTCAATAAGTGGTAGAACAAACATATGAGTCGAAGTTTATCTGTTCCTTCTTGGATTAGAAGCTGATATCTGGGCCCCTCGATGATTTTGTTTTGACCCATGTACCGGGCCCGGTCAGAACTAAGTTGATGTGTTCAATTAAGTTCTATGTCAAACAAATCGGAAATCGGGAAACAAATGCTGGACAATAAGCAAGACAATGTTCCATGTATTTGTCCGGCTGATATCTAGAACAGAGGATTATATGATCACTTATCTTAAATGGCGTATCATCATCTTCTCAGTTCCGAGAGACCTTGAAAGAGCTACGATTGCCGGTCGGTTCCTGAAGTACTAGAGATATAGTTATTAGACTTATCCAAGTGGGAGACTGTTGGATAAGGTGTCTAAGTCCATAACTATTTCGGGCTTGTACTTGACCCGACCCGGCATGGTCCATTTGGGTTGCATGGCACCATGCAATTGGATAGACTAAATGAGAGAAATAACACTTGGAGATTATTAATATATTATAAGTTCTAATATATTAATAATATTATTTGATTAGTTGATCAAAGAATTAATTTGGAATTAATTAAGTGATCAAAGGATAACTAATTAAATATATGGGTTGATTATGTAAATCATCCATATCTTGTATAGTGGGCTAAGAGGCTCCATGAATTATCAAGTTGGGTTCTACCTATAGGATGCTCCATGGATGCTCCATGGGAGTTACAAACCCATGGGTCATGGAAATGAAGAGTCATGACACATTAGGGTTTACATGGTGTAACCCTAGATGTGTCAACACTATATAAGAAGCATATTCTCCACCAAAATCGGCTACACACATAGAGACATAAGAAACTAGAGGGCTTGGCCGATTTTGAGAAGTGTGTGTTATCTCAAGAGTCTTTCCAAGAGCATTTGGTGTTGTGTGAAGCATGTGAAGCATTTGAGGCATCACACTTGGGGTGCTAGGCTCACAAGGTTTCAAGGAACACAATCAACAACAAGGTAAGTTATTCTATCTATGATTCAAGTTAAAATTGTTCCCCATGTATGCTAGATAGGAATATAACCTTGGAATTCAACTTTGCATGATAATTAGACAAACATAGATCCAAGGTTATTAGGGTTGCATGTACACTTAGGAAGTGTTAGAATGCTCAAAACCCATCAGTAAGATAGCCTGTTTAGGTTATGCCTGGTAGTAGGAGCTCAGCATTATATGCTAGTTCAGCTTCTTATTATGAGGACAGATTTGATTGAGTAGTTTTCCTGCGTCTGAATGCCACTTGCTTTGTGTGCTTTGTGGGAACTTGGAGTGATGGGAGTTAGCCATTAGGTGAATACGTCACGTCACATGTGATCAAGGTTGAATAATCTTAGAGTGCTGGATTTGTCCCTATTGCGCAGCTCTTGTTTGAGTCTAACCGTTGTAGGGACGAGTCTGTTACTCGAAGGATTATCTGAGCCTCATCACATGTGATGGTATTCAGGTAATGGCTAATTGGCATTATGAGGAGGCCTTCAGCAGCTGAGGACCGGGTAGGGTGGAGTCAGAGGTTTCCCTAGGGTAAGCCTAGGATGAGTGTAGCAGAGATCAGCACTGGTAAAAGGGATCTGGTGGAGTCAAGGCAGTCCTTGAAGAAGGTATGGACAGATGTGGAAGGTAGTATGGGCCCGTACTACTGAAAGCAGAGGATCCGTACCCGAACCGAGGAAGGCCAAGATAACACCAGGGAACTTGTAGTAGATGTGATCCCTCAAGAAGTATCAGTATCGCTAACGGTTGTTATTTATGTATTGCAGAATGGTGGTACTACGCTCGAGGCCAACAGTGGGCAGTTAGAGAGAGGGATCGGGTTCGGGATCAGGTTCCAAGCTAGTAGATGAGGGGCTATGTGAGTTCATCGCGTCAAAGATCACCAGGGGCATCCTTGAGTCGACCCCCATTATCTTCGGGTCGATCAAGGAAGGGATAGTTGAGTTGATGGAGGATCGCCTCAGGGCATTCAGGAGCGACATGGCATCTGGCCAGTTGGGATCTCGCACACTGTCCTTTAAGGACTTCAGGGGCAGTGGTGCACCGGATTTTCACGGGCGAAGGACCCCATAGCTGCCAGGCGATGGATTGCAGACATCGAGTCTGCACAGTTGACTAGCTTCTACCCCGAGGGGTCGAAGGTGAGGTTTGTAGCAGGGTGTTTACGAGACCGATGCAGAGATTGGTGGGAGTCCGTAGGTGACTCGTTGGGATCCTCGGCTGTTGAGGCTATGACCTGGTCGGACTTTGTGACTAGGTTCAGGGCAGAGTTTGCGCCGGCTATCGAGCTTCAGCAGCTGGCCATGGAGTTTTTAGATATGAGGCAAACGACGGAAACTGTGGTGAAGATCACCACCAAGTTCCGGGAGAGGGCATTGTTGGTGCCCCAGTATGTAGGTGATGAGGATATGAGGAGAACCCGCTACCATGACATGCTACAAGCTGATATTCGGGAGCATGTTAGGTTTTCCGCTTGCCCTACTCTGGAGTCCATGATTGCTAGGGCAAGGGAAAGGGAGATCGACCTGGAGCACATTTGGAAGAGGAAGTCAAAGGAGGGGCAGGTTACGGGGGCTTCGAGGAAGAAACCCAGGGGACCAGACGCAGGGCCGAAAGGCCAACAGGGATGAGGCCGCTGCAGGAAATGCGGCAAGACGCACAAGGGAGTGTGCAAGTTGGGATCGTCAGGCTGCTACAAGTGCAGCAATATGGGGCACTTTAGCAGAGATTGTACTGCCCCTGCTCCGGTTGTTCGGACGTCAGAGCTACTGTGTTTCCACTGCAACCAAAGGGGCCACAAGAAGGCCAACTGCCCTCAGTTGACAGCAGCAGGCGCGCCGGTGAAGGCGCCAGCCCCAGCGACCCTGCGGATCACAGATGGCCGGCAGGGCAAGTCAGAGGCTCCAGTGGTGAGGAGCCGGACGTTTTAGCTGACTACAGAGGAGGCACACGCCACACCCGATGTGGTGACGGGTATGATCTCTTATTTATGCTTTTATGTTATGTTGCTGTAATTTTGATATGTTATATGTATGTGCCTTGTTTAGGATCGTTCCATGTGAACGGTATCCCGGTTCAGGTGTTGTTTGATTCGGGGGCTACCCGGTCATTTGTTTCTCTTGCACTTAGCAAGAAGTTTCCTGAGTCCTCGGGCATGTTGGATTGGCCTCTAGAGGTTGAGATTGCAGACGACCGGTCGGTGCGAGCATCAGAGGTCTTCCTGGATTGTGTATTGAGATTGTTTGAGGAACGGTATCTGGTTGACCTGGTTCCCATTCCGTTGCAGGGAAACAAGGTCATTATTGGTATGGATTGGTTGAGCCCGAATGGGGCCGTGATAGACTGCGCGCAGCTAGTGCGAGTTAGAGCCCCGAGTGGGGGAGAGTTGGTGATTCAGGGTGAGAGACCACAGTGAGGGCCAACCTTATGCTCGGCGACGAGGGCGAGGCGTTACCTTCAGCAGGGTTGCACAGGATATGTCACTTACGTCATGGACACCCGAGAGGCGGGTAAGCCGACAGTGGGCGATGTGCCCGTGGTTCGAGAGTTTGCGAATATATTCCCCGAGGAGTTGCCTGGGATACCTCCAGAGCATCAGGTGGAGTTCAGGATCGACCTAGTCCCCGGTGCGGCTCCGATAGCCAAGGCACCATATCGGTTGGCTCCTCCCGAGATGCAGGAGTTGTCTACATAGCTGCAGGAGCTGATAGACAAGGGATTCATTAGACCGAGCAGTTCACCCTGGGGAGCTCCAATTTTGTTTGTGAAAAAGAAGGACGGATCGCACCGGATGTGTATAGATTACCGGGAACTGAATAAGGTGACGGTGAAGAACCGTTACCCACTCCCGAGGATTGATGACCTTTTCGACCAGCTACAGGGGGCATCTTGGTTCTCCAAGAATGATCTGTGTTAGGGGTACCATCAGATGAGGGTCATGGAGGAGGATGTACAAAAGACCGCGTTTCGGACGCGCTATGGCCATTATGAGTTCGTGGTGATGCCGTTTGGGCTCACCAATGCTCCTGCCGCGTTCATGGACCTCATGAACCGCATGTGCAGACCGATGTTGGACCGGCTTGTGATAGTTTTCATTGATGACATCTTGGTTTATTCCAAGACGCAGGAGGAGCAAGAGGGGCATCTGCGAGAGGTGTTCGAGACCCTGAGGAGGGAGAGCTTATATGCTAAGTTCTCCAAGTGTGAGTTCTGGTTGCGCGAGGTGCAGTTTCTTGGGCACCTTGTCAATCAGGACGGGATTTCGGTGGACCCGGCCAAGGTAGAGGCCGTGATGAGGTGGGAGGTTCCGAAGTCTCTATCTGAGATTCGGAGTTTTCTGGGATTAGCAGGGTACTATCGGAGATTCATCCAGGATTTCTCCAAGATAGATGTACCCTTGACGCGGCTAACAAGGAAGGCCATAGTCTTCCGATGGGGCCTGAGCAGCAGGCGGCGTTTGAGACGTTGAGGCAGAAATTGTGCGAGGCGCCAATCTTAGCCCTGCCAGAAGGCATGGAGGATTTCATTGTTTATTGCGACGCGTCTATCTCGAGTCTGGGCGCGGTATTGATGCAGAGAGGGCATGTCATTGCGTACGCCTCGAGGCAGCTGAAGCCTCATGAGGCGAACTACCCGACGCATGATTTTGAGCTGGGGGCTGTAGTGTTCACCCTCAAGATTTGGCGTTATTGCCTCTATGGAGTTCGGTGTACCATTTACATGGACCACAAGAGTTTGAGGTACCTCATGGATCAGCCAAATCTGAACATGAGACATCGTCGGTGGTTGGACGTGGTGAAGGATTATGATTGCAAGATCCTTTATCACCCAGGGAAGGCCAATGTGGTGGCCGATGCGCTTAGTCGCAAGGCAGCGCCGATCAAAGGAGTGTGCATGAGGATGACGGTGGTGAATCCCCTATTAGAGCATATTCGGGAGGCTCAGCACGAGGCGATGAAGGAGGAACATCGGAAGAGTGAGAGGATTGTGGGTCAGATTTCCTCTTTCTACTATGACAATCGAGGATTATTGACACTACACCGTAGGGTGTGGGTACCGTACCATGGAGGCGTACGCCAGGTTCCGATGGGAGAGGTGTACAAATCTAGATTCTCCATTCATCCCGGGGCGACGAAGATGTATAGGGATCTTCGTTTGGATTATTGGTGGCCCTGCATGAAGCGGGATGTAGCCTGGTACGTGGAGCATTGCTTGACCTGCAGGAAGGTCAAGGCCGAGCACCAAAGACCGCATGGAAAGATGCAGCCGTTGGATATCCAGTTATGGAAATGGGAAGATATTACGATGGATTTTATCTCGAAGCTTCCCAGGACCGCGCGAGGAGTGGATTCGAAATAGGTCATCGTGGATCGATTGACCAAGAGCACCCATTTTATTCCGATTCAGGAGAGCATCTCGGCCGAGAAGTTGGCCGACATCTACATCAGGGAGATAGTGGCGCGACACAGGGTGCCAGTGTCAGTGATTTCAGATAGGGACGTGCGATTTACTTCCAGGTTTTGGAAGAAGTTTCATGACGAGTTGGGTACTCGTCTGCATTTCAGCACTGCTTTTCACCCGCAGATGGATGGTCAGAGCGAGTGGACCATCCAAACATTAGAGAATATGTTGCGGGCATGTGTTCTGGATTTCGGAGGTAGTTGGGATACCTATCTTCCGTTGGCGGAGTTCTCATATAATAATAGTTATCATGCGAGTATCGACCGTCTCCCTTTTGAGATGTTGTATGGGAGGAAGTGCAGGACCCCGATATGTTGGGGAGAGGTTGGCCAGAGGGTCATGGGGAGCACCGAAGTAGTGCTCAAAACGACCGAGAGGATTCAGTAGGTTCGGAGCAGGCTTCAGACTGCTCAGAGTCGGCAGAAAAGTTATGCCGACAAGCATCGTTCAGACCTGGAGTTCCAGGTCGGGGATATGGTTCTTCTGAAGGTGTCGCCATCGAAAGGCATCATCCGATTTAGAAAGCGAGGCAAGTTGGTCCCAAGGTACATCGGACCATTCAGGGTTGTAGCCCGGGTGGGCAAGGTGGCGTATAGGTTGGATCTGCCAGCCGAACTCAGCTAGATCCACAGCACTTTCCACGTCTCTCAGTTGCGGAAGTGTCTGGTGGACGACTCGGCAGTGGTGCCCTTGGAGGATATTCAGGTTGATGACAGCCTGAATTACATCGAGCGGCCTGTGGCTATCCTCGATAGGAAGTCGAAGGATCTAGGGACCAAGAGAGTGGAGCTGGTAAAGGTGCAATGGCAGCACCGGAAAGGCTCGGAATGGACTTGGGAGCCGGTGGATGAAATGATGGAGCATTACCCAAAATTGTTCTGGGAACGGGCAACAGACTTCGAGGACGAAGTCTAAGATAAGTGGGGGAGATTTGTAACACCGGATTCCTGGTACGATTTCTATTTTTGTATTTTTCTCATTTTGCCTTGGACTCGGCGAGTTGGAGGCCCGACTCGCCGAGTAGGAGCGATTTTGGCACGAGACTTGAGCGAGGGACTCGGCGAGTCGGGTCCCACACTCGGCGAGTCTGTGTTAGGCGAGTAAAACCCTAACCCGGGTGTTTTCACCTTATTTAAACGCTCTAAATCGGCCTCCCTTGTCCCTAACACTTCCAGAGAGCTATAGAGCGAAACCCTAGCCCCCATATTGTTCTTGTGAATGATTTTGGGTTTGTGAAGAAGGTTGGAGCTTAGAAGAAGAAGGAGGAGGTTGAAGAGTGCAAGGAGGGGAAGTAGATCCGGATTCTACACTGTGAGAAGCTCCCATTCAGGCAGAAAAGTCCCTACCTTGATCACTAGTTCATTAGATCCCCTTTTTGTCCCTAATCGGTGGTTTTCAAGCCATAAAACCTCAAACTCCATGTGTTTATGCTCTATGTTCTGAAAGGACTTCAAATCTGTACCTTATGGACGTCTTAGAAGTGTAAAGTCTCTGTGGTTGAAGTGATTGAGGTCCCTATTGAGTGTATGACCTCATAAAGAGATTGGAATTGCCTTTTGGAGCTCATAGGGCCATGCATGCACGTAAAGTTTGCAAATTTACGTGATAAGCATGTCTTAGGAACCTAGATCTATGGTTTGGAACTGTTGCATGTCTCAGAATTGGTCTGTATGGGAGAAGGGTCGAAGAGACTCGGCGAGTTCCAAAGTGGACTCGACGAGTCCTACGAAGATGGTCTTAGACTCGGCGAGTTGGATGAACAACTCGACGAGTCCTATGAAGATTGCCTGGAACTCCACGAGTTGTTGTTCAAACTCGGCGAGTCATATGAACTGTTACTGAGTTAGGAGGGGTTTAAGTGTAGAAGATCCAACCCTTCGTTGCTGCACGCGGAATTAGCAATTTAACGTGTGGCAATAGTCCCAGAAACCCAAATCCTCAAGAAGGATGCTCTGGTGAGGATTTGGAAGCGAGTAGGAGATCTGCTCGTGGGAACTCAACGAGTTGTTCTCAGACTCGGCGAGTCGGATCGTGAGTCGGTCTAATCGTCCCAAATAGTGAGTTAAGAGTGATTCAGTGAGTGGGAAGAGGGACTTGATGAGTTAGTACCGGGATAGTAGGAGAGGGACTCGACGAGTCTGTGCCATGACTCGGTGAGTCCAATCAACTGGAAGTTGACTTTGACCAAGGAGTTGACCTTGGACCAGGGGTAAGTCAGTCATTTGACCTAAGGGTATTTATGAGTGACTAATCTATGTTTATGGATTTATAGTCGGAGGATTGTCGGTTCAGCAGTCAGACGTCTAGCAAGCAGACTTTCAACAGCTACTTTTCGAGGTGAGTTACCTTCCAGTATCGGTGGGTTTATGGCCACAATGCCGGCCCATCAGTCGAAGTTGTATGATTAGATGATTGTCTCTGTGATATTCATCTAGGTTTGCTACTACCTGATATGTTTATGTGCTAGTATGATATGATGCTATGTGCTAGTGACAGTAGGGGAGATAGTCCCCAGATTACCGGTTGATAGGGCCGAAGGGGTAGTCATGCCTAGCCATGCTAGATAGATTATGTGATATGTATTATGTGGTAGCAGTAGGGGGTGAAATAGTCCCTAGTATCCAGTCTAGAGGACCGAAGGGGAGACCAGCACCCAGATATGCTAGTCAGTATCCAGTCGAGAGGACCGAAGGGGAGGCAGCACGCAGATATGCTAGCCAGTATCCGGTCGAGAGGACCGAAGGGGTCGGTCGGGCACCCAGATATGCCTGACAATATATGTATGTTATGTGGTTATATGGTATGTGGTACAGTGGGGGAACTCACTAAGCTTCGTGCTTACGGTTTTCAGTTTTGGTTTCAGGTACCTCTTCACAAAGGGGAAGGAGCTGGTGCGGTAGCGGCTCATCACACACATGCTCCTTGTTTTCCGCACTATGAGATATTCTGGGATTTGTACTCTGACATTATTATGTTTTACGATTCGGTTTTTAGATACGAGACATGTTTTTATTAAATGATATGATCGGATGATATTTTGTTACAAATGTTTTGCAAAACACTTAATAAAAAAAATGAAATTTTTGGATGCGAAAATTGGGTCGTTACACTCGCACTCGATAACGCAACCCTACTCGTCCTCCAATATCCGAAGGATTCTTACTTGGACTGCTCACTGATCCGGTGTCTTCAGTAGTACGGGCGCTATACTACTGACCACACCGCATTAGCATTCACCCCAAGTCCTCCTCCTTGGATCCCGGATCGCAAGTACTCTACTCTCGCTATGCATTGGCTACCCTCCGATAGACCTCTCATGAGCTCCTAACTGCTACCTACGCACTCTCAGGGCATCTCATAGCAGCAATAATCTCCTAGGCTAAGGCATCACAAATCAGGCCACTCTATTCCTAATATGAATACCTAGCCTACTCTAGCATGCATAACATAACATATAATATCTCATAACACATAATGTAAGGGTATTTTGGGGATTCACCATTCGGGCGCTGGCTGACCGTACACACTGCTCCGCTCTGGTTGTTTCAAAACTTACTGCTCTGTTTAGAAAAATCAGTTCTTATTTGTTGAAAATTTCTCAAATCCTCAGTTTGAGTTCAGATACGCCCGAAGGTGCATCCGAGTCCCTCAAACCAAGGCTCTGATACCAACTTGGAACGACGAGACTTTTAACACAAATTTTTTTCATTTTTCAACAACCAAATTTTTAGATATAAAATATTCTCAAAAATTATTCCACAATAGTTATCAAATCAAACATATCCCAAGATCACAAATCAAATCTCCTCTCTGTGTGTACGGTTCATGTCGGCGCCTTTCCACGGTCCTCGCTAGTACCTGTAACACATAACACGACAACTGTAAGCATAAATGCTTAGTGAGTTCCCCAATATACCACATATAACACATACGCCACTCGAGGCTATTGTGTGACCCTTCGGTCGGTGTGTCTCAGCGGGACCCTCTAGTCCCATAGCTCGTTGGACCCTCTGGTCCGTTCATAGCTCGTTGGGCCCTCCGGCCCGGTCTGAATTGTTGGACCCTCCGGTCCGGTCTATATATATCATACTTACATAGCACATAATCTCATACATGGAACACAATCTCATACAGAGCACACAATCTCATACATAGCACATAAGACCTTCCGATCAACTCATAATACCACTCTAGGTAACGTATAGTGAGAAGACTCACCTCGTGTAACTCGGTAACTCGGAAATCTCGGTCTCTGTGAAATAGGATCTAGCCTCTGCCTAATCATACGAAAATTAACACTCGGCATCAACACATTTCTCAAGGCTAGACCATTCCCTCTCTTAGCACTCTCAGGAGGGTAAAAGACCATTTTACCCCTCTTAAGGCTCAAATACTTTAAAGTTGACCAAACCCTAAAAGTCAACAAAAGTCAACGGTCAACCCTTTGACCAGACTCGTCGAGTGCACTATTGTGACTCGGTGAGTTCAGTCATGAACTCCTGTCCTCAAAATCCTAAATGACTCACTGAGTCACTTCCCCAACTCGGCGAGTTACCATATGTGTGATTTATGGGGAAAACCCATCTTACTCATCGAGTCTGTTATTGGACTCAGCGAGTTCAAGCCATGCTCAAACTCAAATGACCTCCTGAGGTCAGATCTGTTCCTTTAACCCATAGATCTGGTCTCCTTAAGCAAAATAAACACGTAAAGTTTGGATCTTGATGCCCATGCAAAGACCTAATGGCTCTATTTGAAGAAATGGCCCCAATATGCCATCCCAAGCTCTTATCTCCCAATGACACTCATAAACATCGAGGGGTTATGGTCTCTAGACCACCAGATCCAAAGTCTCAACACAAGAAGGGACCAATTGCACCACAATCCATACTCTAAAGGGGCTAGAAACCCTAACTCTCAAAGATTAACACCAAACTGAAGAAGGATCGAAATATATACCTCAGAATGAAGTTCCTAGCCTCTGAAATCCACAGAATATCGCCCTCTTTAGTTCCCCCTTACCTTGGCCACCTTCTTCTTGCAAAAACACCCACACAAAGATCAAAAATGACCTCTTCTTCCTCACAAACGCTCTGGATCTCTTAGGGTTCCTCTCAGTGGTCTGGTAGCCGTAAATGGTGGCTATAAGCCCCTTTAAATAGGTCTCAAACCCCGGGGATTAGGGTTTCATTAAACAGCGTGGACTCGCTAAGTCCACGAATGGACTCGCCGAGTCCGCCATTAAATCAGTCCGACCATCCGCGATCCTACTCGGCGAGTCTGAGCGGCTACTCGCCTAGTCTCTCTCCAAAAAATCAATATAAATGCATAACTAAGATACCTAGGAGTCTGTATGTTACATGTAGCGAACAGCTCAGGTGTGGGGTGTCAATCCTATATAGATCTATACACAAACTCTCGCTCTCCTCTAGGAGACTCTGGTTATAACTATAGGACTTACAGTGTACACTAGGTAGGTACAAACGAAGGAAATGTCTCACAAGAGCCTTAACTAAATTTACGCGAACAGTGTATCACATTATTTACCGTTTTAAATAATGTTTCGAGTATGTATTTGATTACAAAACATTGGTGATAAAAATACCATTTGTTTTGATCAAAATGTCAAGTATTCATGATTATCAGTTTGATGGTCATAGAATGTGTAGCGTGGCCCAATAAGAAATTTAATGGGCCTATAAGGGCCAATATGCAAGAAGTGAGTATAACAGACACAATAAGCATGTAATGAGTCTATAAAGCCCAATAGATGTGTAAATGAGTATACCAAGCCCAATATGCATGTAAATGGGTATTTTTGGCTCATTTTGATAAAAATGACATTTTTGGCCCATTGTTGATAAAAATGACATTTTCGCCCCATTTTTGATAGAAATGACTTTTCGGCCCAATTTTGATAGAAATGAAAAATTAAGTCCATAAAGGCCAAAAATTACATTTTAGGCCCATGAAACCGTGAATTTCCAAATATGGCCCCTTTTTTATGAAAATGGCATCTTTGGCCCATTTAGACGAGAATTTACACTTTAGGCCCATTTTTAACCATATATTTTCGTTTAAAGCCCTCTTTTATGGAAAATGGCACTTCTGGCCCATAAAACAGTATATGTAAAATTAAGACCCATAAAGCCTTAAGTTGATAATTAAGTCCCAATAAAATTGAAAATCATCAACTTAAGCCCACTAAACAGAAAATGACTCCAAAAGTCTATTTTGTTTATCTTTAGTGTCAAAAATGGTCCTTTTATGTACATTCTTTGGATTTATAGTAACGTTTACATGTTTAATCTTTTCAACATAATACAAAGTTACTTCTAAGAGTTTGCATACAAATATCACCAATATTTGGAAGATATTTCAAATTTTGTGAGTGTTTAGCAAGCTTTCATGACATATTCACACCATATAACATGAAAATACACACATACATGCATAAATACTTAGATCTAACACAAAACCAACTTGTATTCTCCCCCAGAACATATTACTACCCGAAAACAAAAGGGTATGAAGCTCACCTTAGGTGATGGATCGGTTTTGATGAAGAAATGAAAGAGAATGAAGGTGTTTTCGGCCTTGGAGTGTTCCTTTGGGAAGAGTTTTGAACTTAGAAAGTTCTAGGAAGCTTAAACACGAAATGAGGGTAGTTATGAGTGTAAATCCTTAACACAAAATGGAATAACTCAACTTGAGTTTATATGATCTTACCACAAGTGTGAAGCTTGAAGTGATCTTCTTGAGCTAACCTACATACAAAATCATGAAATTTGATGGGATGTATGGAGGAGTTTTCTTGTGCTAGAGAGGGAGAGTGTTTGAAGGAGTTTGAAGTGAAGATGGTGGTGGGGAGGTGGCTTCGGCGGATCTTAAAAGGAGAGAGAAGAGAGAGAGAGGGAGAGGGAGAGAGAGAGAGAGAGAGAGAGAGTAATATGGTCCTTGCTTAGTGGTTAATCTTCTAATTATCTAGATGTTTATTGGGCAAAATGCATGGATTACCACCATGCAAAACTTAGGTGTCATCAAGTTTAAACAAATTAATTTTTTTTATCTAAAACCGAGAATAGAGAGGGGATGAAAGAATAGAGTATTGGGCTTGGGCTTAAGATGCAACCAAAAACACATTGGCCCAATAAAGGTTTTTCAGCCCACTAGGCCCACCTATGTGTTTACGGCCCAAAATGATAAAAGGAATGGGTTTTCGGCCCATATAATTAAAGAAGATGGTTTTTGGCCCAATAAGGCCCATGATGAGTCTTATGGCCCAAAATACTATTTCTTATTGAATGTGGGTCCAAGTAGGGCCAAATGAAGTTTGTTAGCCCAAAAGAATCAAGTTGAGGGTTTATTGGTCCATTAGGCCCAATAAGAGGATCTTGGTCCAATAAGAGTTTGAACCGGGAAGTTAGGGTTACAACCCAAAGTTGAGTGAATGTAGTGCATTAAATTAGGTTTGGAGCTTAACGAGCGAGTTTTGATTCGAATAGTTGTTTTTTAATGAATAACATGTATAACATCATACTTAGGGTTGCAAGATACATTGAAAGTTAGCTACACATGAACATAATTTCCTTGCCCTAAAATGCTAGTTGTGATACCTGCCTCTCCGGAGGTACCCCATGCAAATCCTTTGTGAACACGTCTGGGTACTACCGTACGATCGGTTGATCATCCATGGTCTCCTTACCATTATCCCGGGTATCTATGACATAGGCTACATAACCTACGTAACCCTATTGTAGCTATCGTCTCCCTTTCGCTGTTGAACACAAAGTCGGTCCACACTGCGGCCTCTCACCCAGAATCACCAAACCTCCCTCACTTGGGGTCTGAACTCGTACAAGCTGCTACTCGTAGTCGATCACTGCCCCATTGGGGCTCAACCAGTCCATACCCACGATAACCTTATTCCCTTGGAGGGGAATAGGGACTAAATCCACATAATACTGCTCATCGAACAACTGCAGTGTTATCCCCTGTGAACCCTCGCAACCCGTACTGTCCTATCATCTGCGATCTCTACCTCAATAGGACAGTCCAGGTCCCCCAGATCTCCAACAAATCGCTTTCTAAGCGCAATCGATACAAAAGATCGGGTATCCCCTAAATCGAATAATACCAGAGCAGATATGCCGTTAACTATGAACTATTCTATAACGAAACACATAAACATAAGCGAAAAATCAATATAAATAAATAGATAAGGAGAAGATACATACCCGTTGTAACACTCCGTTATTTTCTACATTTAAAGTTAACTTAAATCTTATTCTATCTTAAATAAGTTAGAATAATGTTTTATAAGTGTTTACACCTTGTATTCAAAGTGTTATTTGTTCAAGATGGGAGTTATTAGAATCAAGAAACTTTGCATTCTTTTTGTTTCTTCTCCCTTCGGATCGCATACGACGGCCGCAAACCCTCGGGCCATAAACAAGGCTGTGATCAAGCTTCGGGCTACAAACTCATCGGATATTATCGCTTCGGGAATCAAACCTTATCACCTCGGATCTTGTTCTTAGCTGCGAACCGCTTCTGGGCCGTAATCATCTTCTCGGCCGCAAACCTCCTTCAGCCCGCATACGAGGTTCACGGCCGTGAACCCATCAGACCGTGAACCCTCGCATATATTTGTGTTTCAGCTGATTTTCCTTCATTTCTACACATTTTACACGAAAATCCAACCATTTTCTCTCAAGTATCATCAACCAAGAACATCCTTTCTCCTCAAGAACGTGCTAAATTCATCCTTTCTCATCATATTCAAGTGTTAATCACTAGTTCTTCATAAGATCTAACAGGTATCCTTTCTTGATCTTGTTATAATTTCAAGAACATCATTCAATCTTCTTATACTAGGCTGAGAACCCGGTAATTTCACTAGTTTATACGAAGAGCACGAAGAACACGCGAAGAACACCAAGAGAAAACACCTGAAAACCTTTGAATCTTCTTAGAATCTGGCCTAGGATCATCAAGTGTTCTTCACTTGTTCAAGAACATAGGGCAGTGAACACCTCCTGTCCATGAACACCAATCAGATTCCATTTTAGCTTTTAACACTCCAATTTGTAAGTTATACATACAAATTAGTCTAGTTTCCAATCATTCCTATGACTACTTTAGCTAATTGGATGCATATATGCTATACAAATTGCTATATAGGACTTGTTAAGCTACGGGACTTCACTTGTGGAACTAAACATCCTATACCAAATCATCATTTGAATCACCTTCCAAAAGGTGAGTTCATACCCCCGTGTTTTTATAGTTTTTACTGTTTTAAGAGGGGGGAGGGGGGATACAAGTCTAACACAAGGATTTTATGTTATAAACAAATGGATTTCAATTATCTTCAAATCAAATGGTTTCAAATTGTAATAAAATGACATCAAGTTATCAAAAGTATATCAAAATGTTAAACTCTTTTATAAACTTATATTTTTTCCCAAAAATCATATATATATATATATATATATATATATATATATATATATATATATATATATATATATATATATAAGATTTAAAGGGCTTAGGACTGATAACTAGCTTTATTTCCATTTCCTTGTTTGGATGTGGACTTAAGGTATCGGTTATTTGTCTGACTGCCGTTTCAATCTTAGCTATATATCATGCATATATATATATATATATATATATATATATATATATATATATATATATATATATATATCTATATATATATATATATATATATATATATATATATATATATATAAAGGTTATTTCATTCAGTTTCAATACCCTTTGTAACATGTCGAGCAAGGGGTTGCATTCATGAACAGTTAGTATCAATATAGAAAGTACATATAAATTATAATAGGTATAATTTATGATTCAAGAACACTAATTCACGATTCAACTATACTAGAGTACACTATTTTACAAGAACATGGTTTTACAATATTTACAAGTATATAGGTTTGCACTATTGTACAAGAAGAAGAGTTTGATTCAAAACTAAACAAGGATATACAAGTTTCAAGTGCATTTAGAGTATGCTAAACAAGGAACATACTATCAATCATTTATTTCAGAATGATTCATTATACACATAACGTTTATATGCTTTTTATGAGAATATGTTCAGGTTGTTTATTCATTTAAACAACATAGTTAAAGTCCTGATATTATAACCAGAATCTCCAGTCGGGGATCGAAACAAGTGTGTATAGATCTATATTAGGATTGGCAACCCCGCACTCAGACTGCTAGCTATAGTTGGGGATACACGCCTACGAGTGACAGTTGATATCAACAATTTAACGCCTTCAAAGCGTTGTTTCAGGCCATCTAGTCATAGTATGGTTATAATAACTCATTAAAAAGGTGTTAATAATACGTTAGTGTATAATTAACTAAACATGAGTACATTTTCAAAGTACTAGTTTACAAAGATACAATTTACAGTATTACATTATAGTTTACAATAACAACTAGTGGAGTCATGCACACTCACTTTTACAGGTTTTACAAAGGAATACAAATACAGAACAATGGTTTACAAACATAACGGTTTTATGGGAATAAAACTACTTTTCATATTCAGCAGAAAATATAGGATTTTCTGGAACAGTTTACATATTCAAGGAATAGAAAACACACTTTCAAACATAAAGACTTATGCACTCACTCAACTTTATGTTGATACTGTCACACCCCAAAACCGAGAATGGCGGAAACGTTCTGGGGTGGAGGACGTCATGTATGTATCACAACAATGTAAAGTAGTAAACAAGCAACAACATCATCCATTGCATTAATAGAATAATTCTGCTTACAAGTGTGTTCTTTCATAGTATAAAACAACACAATGAATACTGAAAATAAAAGACGAGTATTGACTGCTCCGTCTTCTCTAAACCTTGCATCGGTACCTGTCTATTTGTAACCTGAGAATACAAGTTATTTTGAACGCGAGTATCAGCAATAAAGCTGGTGAATTCATAAGTATTTTAATGTTATTGCTTTGAAAAGTTGTTATGAAAGACTGGTGAATGTTTGATGAAACATTTAGTATAAGTATGAAAACCTTAGAAAATCCCATATTTACTACTAGTATAAAAAGTAGTCTTCTACCAAGACCCGAATGTTTTGAAAGTAGTCTTTTACCAAGACCTGACTGTTTTGAAAGTAGTCTTCTACCAAGACCTGATTGTTTTGAAAGTAGTCTTCTACCAAGACCTAACTGTTTTGAAAGTAGTCTTCTACCAAGACCTGAATGTTTTGAAAGTACGCATCACTTGTAAATGTGACGGTTTTTACCCTGTTTAACTATTATTATAAAACTATAAAAGTAATAATATAATAACTTATGTTGTATCCTTTGGTACTAAGATATTCTAGTATAATCTACCTTGTCGGTTATGTGAACGTGACACAAAATAAAGGTAACAATATAATTATATAGGTATTAGTCTACCCCGTCGTTATGTGAATGTATCACAAAATAAAGGTAATGAGCTAATAACTTAAGTATTATCCTTTGGTACTAAAATAAACACGGCGTGGAAACTCGTCGTAAATGGATCCACCGTAGACATCCGTAGATGTGCATTTACCTCTGTTGCTAACAGCCGGGTGTAGGAATAGTTAGTCCCTTAAGCATACCTGTAATGGTATCAACCGTAGACATCCGTAGATGTGCATTTACCTCTGTAGCTAACAGAGGTATTAGGAGTGGTTAACCCCTTATAGTATCTATGTAAAAGTATCCCTGTAAGAGTATCCATATAAGTGTATCCATGTAAGAGGAATCTCTATAAGAGTATCCCTTCATATAGCATGTAGTATAGACTCATGAATGAACTGACTCTGGTGTAATTCCTTTTAATAGGAATAATTTTTTGTTTCCCCTAAACTATTCCTATAATAGTTTACTTGAATGTAATTGATGAGTGTCCAGGTAGGTTTATACACCCTTGCTACCCAAGAGTGTCGGAACTGAACTAACTGATGGAACTTTTATGTCTATATAGGTATACATGATCTATATAACTAATATTTGGACAACATTCGGACGAATAACTGATACCCTAAGGCCACATCCCAACGAGAACAGAAAAGAAATAAAGCGAGCTAGCCGTTCTAAGTCTTTTAAACCTTTCTTATTTAACTATAGATATATAGGCAAGCATTTAACAATATAAAAGTATAAAAGAAGTTTTGTAAAACCTTTGAAAAGTTTAATAAATAAGAATTTATGACTTGATGTCAGTTTATAAAACGATTCGAAAACCGTTGACAAGACAGATTAAGTGTGAGAAAACCTTTGTTTGAAGCACAACTATAACATATTCAAAAAGGAAACATACAGTTTGTAAGACAGTTTCTAAAAGTGTTTTAACATGTAAAAACGTTTGAGAAAGCTATTTGAAGTACTCTGTTTGGTGAAACGGCTAAAGTGTAGTAAGTCCAATTGTATGTTAGTTATAAATCACATGTGATTGATTACATAACCAAAAAGTATAACAAAGATTTATGTCTTTCATACGGGGATAACGGTGTGTTTACTTGTATTCCCCCCTTAAAAGTGTATAAAAAGCATTTATAAAGCATTTGAAAGTGTAGATTATAGGGGTATGAACTCACTTGATTGAAGTGGTTGATTTGAAGTAGTCGAGAGAAGAATCGAGCAGAACTTCGACAGGAAGAGTTGAAAACGCGGGAAAATCTTGGGATTCTCGGGACTCTCGAGAGTGTAGAACTTCCTTCGGGACTTGAGTGTGAAAAGCGGGACTTCGAGATGGTTTATCGAGGTAATTTCACAGAGTAACGGCACTTAGATGGAAAGAGATGAGCACCTAACTCCGAAAACCCTTGAAATCTATTTATAGGCCAACTTTTGGGGTCCCACGTCGTGGACATAAGGTTGCCACGTTGTGGGGTCGATCCTTATCCTCTTCCATGGACGAGACGTCTTCTGCCAAGCCTGAAACCCCAATCAGTCACTGTGCCACATCGTGGCAAGCCAGACAGCCTCGAATTTTGTGTCTCGAAATTGTAAAATATGTAACTTCTGCGTACGAGCTCTGTTTTCAACGTTCTTTATATGCACACGTAGGTGAGATTATTCTCTACAACTTTCATTTAGACTCCATCGGAAAATTTTGACTTTATTTTTATTTATTTATTTTTAACGGGCCGGGACACGAAAAGTCCGTTAGAAATCGATAACTTCTTCATCCGATGTCCGTTTTCGTCAGACTTTTCGCCGTTGCGCTACTATTGTTGAGACCTTCGATTCTCATTTAGGTTGTTTCGTCCAAAAGCCTCTCGGTCTCTATTTCGAGTTTTTAGTTGTCTACTGCTATATCCGGATCTTGGAAAAATCATAACTTCCTCTTACGAAGTCAGATTTGGACGTTCTTTTTATGTATGTTCACGGTTTTGGGATATCTACAACATTCATTTAGATACTTATGGTGTGACAACCCAAGTTTCTTCCGTTACATTACCCTGTTACCGTTAACGGAATATTCCATTTTATAAAAGTTCTGTTAATTGAAGGTCGCCAAATAAATAAATGATTATATATTTATATTTTTATGTCGTTAAAGTCGTAATAAAATAAATGAAATGATTTCTTTACATTTCCATGTCAATTTGGGAAAAAGTTAAATTTTATTACGACCACTAAATCGGGTGCGACCAAAAGCCCCGTATAACGGCAGTATCGGGTAGATTCCCACTGAGCTTTAACTCCAACCGATATATAAGGGGGAATAGACTTCATTCCACCCCTTTTCACTCTCTCTCTCTCTCTATACTCTCTCTCTAGGCTCGTTTTCGACTCCAAAACCGCGATTTCCGACTCCTAAATGTAAGACCGTCAACCCTAACTTCTTCTATGCATGCATTATTGTCTTTTTAGCCTAAAAATCACATGATTGAGACATGAAAAAGGAGTTTACGGACTAAGAGCCTCCTTAGGCCGTAAACACCCAAAAAGTGGCCAAAATGACCCAAACTTGTCCCGTTGAGCTTAGGAACCAATTAAGGAATTTGTCTAGGAGTGTTTAATCATCAAAACACAAGATTTTAGGGCATAAAATAGAGTTTATAGCCCAAGCACATGCTTAGGCCGTAAACACCTCTTAAACTTGTAAAAATGCCCCAAAAACACTCCCAAACCACCCATAGGCTTAATACATAAATTAGGGGCTTGCTATTTAGGGTTTGGAACATTTAAACACAAGGAAATATGAGGTAACTTGGAGTTTACGGCCCAAGCAAGTGCCTAGGTTGTAAACACCCCTAAACTATGTCAAATGATGGTTTGTGTCCCCCCAAATGGCCGCATACTTCATTTTAAATTATTAGGAGTGTAATAGGGACCTTAAACTTCAATAAAAGCTAGGTATAGGAGTTCACGGCTGTGAACTCCCTTAGGGAGTGGTTCATGGGCCGTAAACTCCCTTATAGTCCCTTAAAACACTTTAAATCCCTTCATACATATTAGATTTGGACCTAGAATAATTCCACAAGCAAGATAAAGCCTTAAAACACCCTAGAAACCTCTCACCATGAGTTTACGGCCGTAAAATCATGGGGAGTTGTCCCTGGGCCGTAAACACCATAAGGTGAGTTTACTCTTGGAGAGTAAACTCCATTCCTAAGCCATTTACATCCTTAAATGTTATCCGGGACACCCCAAACACTTAATCAAAGTGTTTTACGCTCTATAGGGTGCGTATACTTGTTTGATTAGTATTAAATGTACTAATTATATGTGAATATCTGTTATCATATGTTAAATAGGTCATTAAGAGTGTCCAAGTCTTTACTTGACACCGAGCACCCAACCGGCACCTTCGTCGGGATCCACTTACACCAGGTGAGTTCATACCCCTGAATGAACCTTTTAAATGTTTTTACATGTTTTATAGGGGGGAATACAAGTTAAACATGCCAGTTATCATATCAATCACATGTGATTGATAACCCGCATGTACAAATATTTACCACAATGTAAACTGTTTTACCAAGTAGGACACTATAAATGGTTTTCTAAAAAGGTCTTCACTTGTTCAAACCCTTACTTATACTGCTTTATCAAAGTTCATTTTAAACTGATTTATGAAAGGTTTCCAAGGAAATCCTTAAGGTTTTCAAACTTATTTTAACAAAGAACACCAAATTATGATTTTCTTAAGTGTAAAGGTTTTTCAAGGTTTTCAACAAAGTTCTCTTTCATATCGTATACTCTTACTTATTAGACACGACTGTTTCATTTTCACTTAGTTTGAACTCCTACTTGATAATGTCTCCACTTCGTGATACACTTATATTTGGTAACGCATATACATCACGGTCCAGTTATTGACACACTGTTCATTTATACATCTCGATTCGGTTATTCACACACTGTACGTTTATACATACGATTCGGTTATTCCACACTGTACGTTTCCACTTGTTACACACTCAGTCATAGTTAGATGTATGTCTGTGCTTGTATAGGTGCATATAAACGATGATTGAAGGACTTAAGAAGGCTTGTTCGCCCTATTTCCTTTTCTTCATTGAGATGTGGTCTGGTGGGATCGGATGGCCGTCCGAAGGTCGTTTGATTCATTATTTATATATTATGTATACGAGCATAGACATATAGGTTTACTCTAGTCAGTCCAGTTATGAGTCTCTACCTCTAATTCATCACTTACATTTGAAACCCACTACCCACTATTAGGGATGCATCTTCGGGACACGACCTTCTCCGTCGTCTAGTTGGTAACCAGAGTCTCCTATAGGGAGAGCGGACATTGTGTGTATAGATCTATACGGGATTGACACCCCCGCACCCTGACTGCTAGCTATAGTCCACGGCCCACCAAGCGAAGGGGTGACAAATGTCATATTTTATAGACGCTTGTAGGGCGTCAGATACTCCAGTGTCGGTTAGTATGGTTACGAGTATCCCAGGTTACCTTATAATTCATGGCCTTAAGGTAACGGTATTTTACCAGCAATTTACACTGTATGCTGGGAAACCCATTCTCAGAGTCACACTGTTTTAGACCTTGCTAGCCGTATCTTTCATTTGATACTGTCTACGGTCTATATTCTCTGTTTTAGACCTTGCTAGCCGTATCTTTCATTTGATACTGTTTGCGGTCTGTATTCTCTGTTTTAGACCTTGGTAGACGTATCATTCAGTCGATACTGTCTGGGGTCTGTGTTCACTGTTTTAGACCTTACTAGATGTACCTTTTATTTGGTACCATCTGGGGTCTGTGTCTCTTTCTGTTAGACTGAGCCAGGCGTGTCGTTCATTCGATACTCTCCTGGAGTCTATGATTCCTTTGCCTTAGTCAGCAGTCCTCACTGCTGAGGCATATGTTTTTCCCTGAATTCTCCTACTTTCTTAATAATCAAATTCTGTATTTTGATAATGATAGTGATTAAGGGAAAACTACCTTTTTACCACATAACTCCATCCAGTCTTGGTAGAAGACTGCTTTTATTAAAGAAAATATAGGATTTTCTGGAAAAGACACTAATGTAATAGAATACACTGAAACTACCACTTTTAATAAAGTTATTTGAATAAAATGCCACTAAATGCTTATGAACTCACCAGCATTTGTAAAAATGCTAATACTCGCTTTCAAATAACTTGTATTCTCAGGTCAGCATTAGACAGGTACATTCCCGGAGCTATTGATGAAGATAGCTTAGTACCAAACTGTACTTATATTATTACCTGTATTACTTTGTTGTACTGTTATGTAAACTATGTAAAACTAATACTATTAATGCAATGTTTTGTTGTACTTTGATTACTATAATGCATGTGTTGTGATACTTGACATGACGTCATCCACCCCAGGACGTTTCCGCCGTTCCGGTTTTGGGGTGTGACAGATTGGTATCAGAGCATTGTTTATAGTGAGCTAAGTATATCAATTCATAAAAGATATACAGCCTATAAATGCAAAGGGATAAAACACTCTGACCAAGAATTATACTTTAAAATATAATCATATTTTACCAAAGTATAAGAACATCCAAAACCTAAACACTCGAACACAAGTATCACAAGAAGAAGAATAATAAAAGTCTTCGGATGTTGAGCATTACCGTTAAACCTGGGCAGTTATGTAATCATAAGCTAGAGAATAAATGTAACCTGATCAACTACATTTATTCGTGATGCGATGAACGTGTGCTTGGGAGTGATAGTGGTGTTGCAATAGGTCTGAAACTTACCAATTAGGATTGATAGAGCCAAACATAAAGTTTAAAATACTATAGGAGTATTTTGGAATACTAAAAGACTAACAATAATCCCAGAATCATAATCAGAAGATAAGAATCAAACAAGAATTAAAATACCATAGGGGTATTTTAGGATCCATAACTAACCTTGTGTGAAGAACTAAAAAGATCTTTATTGATATACCTACAACTACAGAGGGTGTACTCCCAAGGTTATATATAATAAGGATCCCATAGGCTAAGAATGTGTGGTTTTGGTCTACTTCCTTTTCCTCGTTGGGATGTGGATATAGAGTAGTATCACATATTCGAAGGCCTATCGGATCTAAGCTATATATGATTTGTATACCCTGTGTAATCGTAGCAGGACTCGATATGGATCATCCAGTGAAATGTTAATAATCTCTTAGGATTCTTTAGACATTTCCATTCTCGCACGAACCCTATAGAAAACCCTATCCACTTCAGTTCTTAACAGAAGAGTTGATTCCGACCCCGAGCTATTGATGAAGATAGCTTAGTACCAAACTGTACTTATATTATTACCTGTATTAATTTGTTGTACTGTTATGTAAACTATGTAAAACTATTACTATTAATGCAATGTTTTGTTGTACTTTGATTACTATAATGCATGTGTTGTGATACTTGACATGACGTCATCCACCCCAGGACGTTTCCGCCGTTCCGGTTTTGGGGTGTGACATATGGCTAAAAACTATTGTATTGAAACTTCATGTTTTTCGTTTAATCGGTGTTACCAGTTTTGTCGGGAATTTTAGAATGATTATAACTTCTTCGTTATAACTCGGATTTTTCTGTTCTTTATATGTATGAAAACCTTGTTACGCGAATGAACAAGATATTGAGCAATTGTCCATACGTAAAATCATAATTATTGATACGGGCCTTTTCCACATAAAAGGGGAATCTTTTGTTACAATAGAAGCAGAAGTGATGTGGATTATTCAAGAATCGAAGTTGATTTGCTTTATAAAAAGAAGATCTCAATGAACTTCTATGAAATGATTTCACGGGATTCAGCCAATTGTATTGATCGTGGAATATCATTGAGAAATAGGAATCCATGTTATCAAAGGATTTCCTGCGATTATTTCTAGTATGGAATGAGTCAATCACCGGAGAAGCAAATCTTAATCCAACCTATATTTGCTCAATGGATACAATCTGCTCATGGTAAAACTTCATATGGGTTCGATATACTTTTATCTTCAATGAATGGCCCGGCATTCAATGCGGGTCGAAGCATATGATTGTCGGGTTGGTTATCTTGCATCTATAGTATTTTTGCCCTGGTGGATTCCTCTCTCATTTCAAAAAAGTATGGAATCCTAGGTTACTAATTGGTGGAATACTAGGCAATCCAAACCTTTTTTGAATGATATTGAAGAAAAGAGTATTCTAGAAAAATTCATAGAATTAGAGGAACTCCTCTTCTTAGAGGAAATGATTAAGGAATACTCGGAGACACATCTACAAAACCTTCATATAGGAATTCACAAAGAAACAATCCAATTAATCAAGATAGACAACGAGGGTCGTATTCATACGATTTTGCACTTCTCGACAAATATAATATGTTTCATTATTCTAAGTGGTTTTTCTCTTTTGGGTAATAAAGAATTATTCTTAACTCTTGGGTAACGGCATTCTTCCTAAATAATACACACATGTAACAAATAAGAAAATATTAAGGATACCAGCTATAGACATAGAATTTGCCAATTCTAACACAAAGGACTTATTAGATCGAATGTACTTACGAATAGATCGATTTTTGCGTATCCAAACTACTAACAATCCAATTGATTTCATCAATATAATGTGACCAATTATCCAACCAACAAAACTACTTGTTACAAAAATAATCTTGTTGTTGCATTGGAACATAAAAATGTTGACTAATCTCGCTAACATTGAACTTGGTAAAATGAAATCATTGAATAATTGAAAAATGAGATTATTCATGAATACACATTGAATGCTGAGATTACGCATTGAATTTTTGTTAGTAGATCCATAATCAAAGAAGTGTTTGTGAGTATTGCAGAAGAAATGAAACAAAAGATACGGTAGAGCTAGGACAATTATTCCTACCACTTGATTTAACCCAAATAAGATTTTAGGAAAGTTATATTTTGACCTAAATTTGACTGGTTTTACATTACATTGTCTCTAAATATCGGGTTGTCACATCATCCCCCGTTAGAGAGAATTTCGTCCCGAAATTAGAGTTTAAGCAGAATTGATAATCATGCTACGGATAGAAGTTTTATTTGCTTCTCGTGTTCTTAAGTGAACTCAGTTCCTCGCTTGGCATTCCAGCGAATCTTTCACTATCGGGATACGGCTTTGCTTCCTTCGTTTGACTTTACTGGTGTGATAACTCTTCTTGGAAGAATGTATGTTGAATGTTTTTGTGGACTGTGAAAATAGTACACCTTGTACCATACAAGTAGTGTCTCCAGATCTTCGGAGCAATTACCGCTGCTCCTGACTCAAGATCCTGTGTTGTATAGTTAACTTCCTGTGTCTTAAGCTGCCTTGAGGTATAGGTAGTGACCTTTCCTCTTGCATAAGAACACAACCAATTCATACTGATTATGACGTCAAAACCTTATGGTCGATTAGATGTCGTGAAGATCTAAAAGAAAGTATGACTACTCATGAATTAGGGAAAAGGTTAGGTATTTCTAAGTTTATTCTCACGGAAGCACGATCACTCGCAGTCTTGGGCAGTCTCCATCCTGAATTTCATAGTAGAACTCATACCTGGTTCATCAATCACAGTATCGGGTATACGAGTCGTATATAATTAAGACTGAAAAGGTGGGTCTTTGAATTGAACTTGATGTACTGCATGAGTGGTACTTTGGGGAGGTTTGCTGAGGTTTCTTTAGAAAGGATAAGAAACATTAGGTACTCTACGCATGAGTACTTCGGAGTTCTAAAGTGATAGTTTCGTTAGAAAGATGATTTCGGAGAAAGAGATTTACGCATGAAACTGGTATTTTGAGGATCAAATAGACTCTGATCGTATGATGAAATCGGAATCACTTGGAAATAAGGAACTAGATTTGATCATAACGGTGTTACAGACAAAACACAACAATGCAACTTTTAACAGAGTTACCGTAATATAGGTTTACTATAAGACTAATGTTGCGAACTAGGTATACTACGAAAGACAAGTATACGCAGCATGAGGGTCCCTTAACTGATGGGTCCTTACAAAAGATAAGATTCGAGTTGCACTAGTTTTAAACAGTTTACGAGTCTGTTACAACGAACGCCTTAGATACTTTAACGAGGTTCCGGAGTAGTTTCTCCTGCGGCAGTGATCCTTAGTATCTTCCCGTCAGCGCAGGAGTTCTTTGTTATTGGACAGTCCTTTTTGAGGTGTCCTATCTCGCTGCATTGGTGACATGCTTGGTTCGTACTAGTATTGGTGGTAAGTGTGAGGTGTTTAGTCAGGGTTATGTGGACACGGGTGCCCTCCTCGTTCCTCCACTTTGAAAATTGCCTTTTAAAGAGTCCGACTTTACCACCACCTTTGTGTGTAAGGTTGGTACCGATGCCAGGGACTTGAGAAATGCGTCGTGCTGGTGCTGAAGGGGTAGGAGTTGCCACTTGTTGCTATTGCATGGCAAACCTTTGGAATCGTTGGTGCTCCTTTCGAGCTCGGCGATTTCATTTCCTCCTCTTGGTTTTACAACTTTGCACGTCCGTGACTGTTGCCATTTGTTAGCTTTTTGGATCTATACAACGATCGAAATTTTCAATTCCTTTGCCATTCGTGATTGCGTTTTTAGCATTGAGGTTTACAAGGACAGCCGTCACGGCAGCTGTTACCGCGGCTTGGAATGTGGCGGCGTCGATATGAAGGATAGGGGCTTCGTTGTTCGGCTGTCTACTTCTGGATGACGACATGATTCTGTAACACGAAAGGAAAGGAGTTCGTGAGCTATTATGGTTGAACCTAGATGTATCTTGATCGTTCATGTAAAGGGTAGAAGTATGTTCTCGAGAGTTTGACCTACATCCCTAAGATGCAGTCCTAGTACAGAGCAAAAGTAAGTTCATAGAATGGTCTCAAGACGTTTGACGTTCAAACCAGGGTATTATTTGTTGGTGGATAACATGATCCAACCTTTGAAAGATACTTGGAAATGATTCCACAGTTAAATTACCATAGTCCAATAACTTGACTAGATGGGGTTTCAGATAGACCCCAATGAAAGCATGATGAAAGCATTTGAACAAAGATTGACACAGAAGTTAGCCGACTGTCGATATCATTGATGTTTAAGATGTAATAGGTTTGGGGAAATTGACCTTGTTGGAGGTTCTACATCATATTCGGAGTAGAAAAGTCTTTGACAGCATAAAGACTTAACTAAAAGTACTTACAGTACAAAGTAGTCACATAGAAAGTACTACACATAACATAGACAGGAACACGGTTCTTTAAAACAAGGAAAGAAGGAAGTAAGGTATCTCCTGATGGCGACGATAACCCCTATGGTGAACCCTTAGTTCGGCTAGTTGACGTTCCATATCAAGCAGGTCTCTTTTGTACACCCTCTGGCGTACTTGGAGCTCTATGACTTCGGCTCGAGTTTCAGCTAGTGCTTGCAGCAGGGTCTCTTGGTTTCTCTCAGATCTATCACTTGTGTGATCAAGGCGATTGGTGTGAATGGTATGCATTCTTGCATTGGCATTAACCACTTCGATACGATGGAGAGTCGTCCTGCCCTGAATTTCGTTTCGGGAAACTCTACGGATCAGGATTGGTAGAACTCTGTCTGCTGAGTTCCCTTCGCTTGAGTGGTAGAAGCTTCGGTCTCCTTTAAACGGCATAGTTTGATCTTGCTCTTCGCTCCATGTTTCCAAGCATTCTACCCAAGGAGGCGTCGGGCCATGAAAAGCGGGACGAGGGTTAGGATTTGGAACAAAAGCCATCGGGGGTAGGTTCTCCACTTCAGGTTCGGAGGAAGAATCATCATGTAACACCCGAAATCAGAAAGGTCAAGAAAGGAAAGGAAAAACCCTAAGTTAAAGAGGGTTGACTCGTCGAGTCCAGGGAGGAACTCGGCGAGTCGGAGCGGGATCCGGGTGTAAAGTAAGTAACCGACTCGACGAGTCGGCAAGTGGACTCGGCGAGTCTGGTCTGGGTTGGGAAACCCTAGTTTCGGGACTTGGTACCCTATTTAAGCATCTTATTCTCTTCCCTAGGGCTCATTTGCGGCCCCTATAGTCCAGAACCAGAAACCCTAAGCCTCCATTGTTGCTCATTCAAGCTTTCTTGCCATTTTGGGTGATTTGAAGGAAGAAGGAAGAAGGCACCCATTGGGGATTCAAGGATTGGCAATAGATCCAGAGTTTGTGAGGTCTTCCAGAACATTTGAAGGTAATGAGTCGCTACCTTCCCTCTTTTGCATATAGATCAACCTTTATCATGGGATTTGGGGCTTTTAGGGCAAGTTTACGAACCATTTCGAGTTAGAAGCCCAGATCTGAAGTTGCTACTTCATATCTAAGTGTATCTTGGCCTAGAGAATCATAAAGCATCAGTCTTTGGGTTGATTGTTAAGCCCCTTTGTCTTAAACCCTAGTTTATAGTGTTTTGAGCCTTGATCTCCTTAGCTACATGTAAAGTTTGCCACTTTATTTAAGGAATAGACTTTAGAAGAGTGGATCTACAGTTTGGAGTCCATGCATGACTCAAAAGTCCTCTGCATGTATGTAGATCTGAATGGACTCGGCGAGTCCTTCGAGTGGACTCGGAGAGTAGCATGAAGATGAGGAGGAACTCGACGAGTGGTATGAACAACTCGTCGAGTCGGATGAAGTTGGGCATGAACTCGGCGAGTTGGAAGAACAACTCGACGAGTTGGTTGAAGATTGCCTTGGGCTCGGCGAGTCTATTCGTGGACTCGGCAGTCAGGTCGTGAAACCCAAAACCCTTCAAGTTGAGACTCGAATCAGTGAGTCGGGTGGAGACTCAGCGAGTTGGACAGGACAGGACTCGGAAATCGTTGGACTCGGCAAGTCATGGACTGACTCGGCGAGTCGAGTCGCAAATAGAAGGACCCTGAGCATATGAACTCGGCGAGTCAGTAGGTGGAATCGGCGAGTAGGGTTGACCTGGAAGGTTGACTTTGACCAGAGTTGACTTAGTTGACTTTTAGAGGACTGTCAGACTAAGTGTCATACTGATATTGGTAGCTTGGAGAGCTGGAGGAGCAGCGGCTCAGGGGATTGTCGATTAGCAGCCAGAGGATTATCGGCGGAGCTCAGCAGTTCAGGTGAGTTTCCTTCCAGTAGGAACGGGTCTAAGGCCACAATACCGGCTCGTTTAGCTAGCAGTAGTTTTCGGATTTTGATCCGTTGCAGTAGTTAGTATGTTTGATGCCTTCGTGGCTCAGACATGATTTATGTGTTATGTGTTCCGGGCTATGGCCCGATGCAGTATGCAGTATATGTGTGTTCATGCTAGTTGATATGTTTATGTTATGTGATGTTCAGTTAGTTCTGTACTTTGGTCCGATGCAGGGGGCAAAGGCCCTAGTTAGTCCGGACTTCGGTCAAATGCAGGGGACAAGGTCCCAGTCAGTTAGTCCGGACTTCAGTCTGATGCAGGGGACAAGGTCCCAGTCAGTTTCCGGACTTCGATCTGATGCAGGGGCAAGGACCCAGTTAGTCCGGACTGCGGTTCGATGCAGGGGGAAAGGTCCCAGTTAGTCCGGACTTTGGTCCGATGCATGGGACAAGGTCCCAGTCAGTTTCCGGACTTCGGTCCAATGCAGGGGGCAAGGCCCCGTTAGTCTGGACCTCGGTCCGATGCAGTGGGCAAGGCCCAGTATGTGCTTTATATGTTATTGTATGGTATGTGGTAGATTGGGGGAGCTCACTAAGCTTCGTGCTTACGGTTTTCAGTTTTGGTTTCAGGTACTCAGTTTTCAAAAGAGGAGCTCGGGAAGATTGCAGTGCACACACCATAGTCAGTTAGCCTGGGAATGTTTGACTCTGATAATGAGATTATGTTTTGAATTTATACTCGAAATATTATGTTATGACTTATGATACAGTTTTATAAATATGGTTTTAGTAATGTTTTAAAAGAAATTTTTAGTCGTGATTTTTGGGTTGTTACACATCAGCAAAGCTTTCAGCTTGGTGACCATCCATAAGGATTTGGTGATCAACCACTGGCTCCTCTCTGAGCCATCCAACATTGCCGTAGTTAGGGTAGTACGGGTTGCCGTGGGGATGGAATCCAGCCATGATATCTACGCGAGAAAATGGATATTAAGAACTAACTAAATAGACGAACTAACTAAGATAATTATAAGATGATCTTTATCAGTTGCTTCAATACTTGTTTAGTGCATACCAGTTATATGTATTTAGGATAGGATAGACCTTCGAATAAGTGACCCTAACCCTAAGCCCCCAACCCAACGAGGACAGGACATAAAGCAAAGATTCACAGATTCTACGTCTATGACATCCTAGTACATATAACCTTAGTGTATCTACAAAACAACTATTGACATACTGATAAAAATCTATTTAGTTCTCAGATAAGCAATTCCAGTAGCACTAAATACCCCTATGGTATTTCAATGTGGTCGTGTTGGTAAGTTTTTAGACTTGTTGCCACATCACAACCATTCTTGGGCATATGCTAATCACTCCTCGGACCAGCATAGTTGATCAGGCTATGCCATTCCCAGGACTGACCATACATCCCCAAGCTTACTTGTGATATTCAACAATCGTAATACTTTTATTCTTGTCATTGTGACACTGATTTTAGTATTAATGCAGGCACATATACTTAATTAAATATTTTATTATTTAAAAGTATAAACTCTTGGTCAGAGTATTTTAATCCCATTGTATTAATAGTTCCTATATCTTTTATGGGTTGATATACACAATTCACTATAAACAATGCTCAGATACCAATCTGTCACACCCCAAAACTGAGAATGCCGGAAACGTTCTAGGGTGGAGGACGTCATGTATGTATCACAACAATGTAAAGTAGTAAACAAGCAACAACATCATCCATCGCATTAATAGAATAATTATGCTTACAAGTGTGTTCTTTCATAGTATAAAACACCCTAATGAATACTCAAAATAAAAGACGAGTCTTGACTGCTCCGTCTTCTCTAAACCTTGCATCGGTACCTGTCTATTTGTAACCTGAGAATACAAGTTATTTTGAAAGAAGGTATCAGCAATAAAGTTAGTGAATTCATAAGTATTTTAATGTTATTGCTTTGAAAAGTTGTTATGAAAGACTGGTGAATGTTTGATGAAACATTTAGTATAAGTATGAAAACCCTATAAAATCCCATATTTCCTACTAGTATAAAAAGTAGTCTTCTACCAAGACCCGAATGTTTTGAAAGTAGTCTTTTACCAAGACCTGACTGTTTTGAAAGTAGTCTTCTACTAAGACCTGACTATTTTGAAAGTAGTCTTCTACCAAGACCTGAATGTTTTGAAAGTACGCATCACTTGTAAATGTGACGGTTTTTCCCCTGTTTAACTATTATTATAAAACTATAAAAGTAATAATATAATAACTTATGTTGTATCCTTTGGTACTAAGATATTCTAGTATAATCTACCTCGTCGGTTATGTGAACGTGACACAAAATAAAGGTAACAATATAATTATATAGGTATTATTCTACCCCGTCATTATGTGAATGTATCACAAAATAAAGGTAATGAGCTAATAACTTAAGTATTATCCTTTGGTACTAAAATAAACACGGCGTGGAAACTCGTCGTAAATGAATCCACCGTAGACATCCGTAGATGTGCATTTACCTCTGTTGCTAACAACCGGGTGTAGGAATAGTTAGTCCCTTAAGTATACCTGTAATGGTATCAACTGTAGACATCCGTAGATGTGCATTTACCTCTGTAGCTAACAGAGCTATTAGGAGTGGTTAACCCCTTATAGTATCTATGTAAAAGTATCCATGTAGGAGTATCCATATAAGTGTATCCATGTAAGAGGAATCTCTGTAAGAGTATCCCTTCATATAGCATGTAGTATAGACTCATGAATGAACTGACTCTGGTGTAATTCCTTGTAATAGGAATAATGTTTTGTATCTCCTAAACTATTCCTATAATAGTTTACTTGAATGTAATTGATGAGTGTCCAGGTAGGTTTATACACCCTTGCTACCCAAGAGTGTCGGAACTGAACTAACTGATGGAACTTTTATGTCTATATAGGTATACATGATCTATATAACTAATATTTGGACAACATTTGGACGAATAACTGATACCCTAAGGCCACATCCCAACGAGAACAGAAAAGAAATAAAGCGAGCTAGCCGTTCTAAGTCTTTTAAACCTTTCTTATTTAACTATAGATATATAGGCAAGCATTTAACAATATAAAAGTATAAAAGAAGTTTTGTAAAACCTTTGAAAAGTTTAATAAATAAGAATTTATGACTTGATGTCAGTTTATAAAACGATTCGAAAACCGTTGACAAGACAGATTAAGTGTGAGAAAACCTTTGTTTGAAGCACAACTATAACATATTCAAAAAGGAAACATACAGTTTGTAAGACAGTTTCTAAAAGAGTTTTAACATGTAAAAACGTTTGAGAAAGCTATTTGAAGTACTCTGTTTGGTGAAACGGCTAAAGTGTAGTAAGTCCAATTGTATGTTAGTTATAAATCACATGTGATTGATTACATAACCAAAAAGTATAACAAAGATTTATGTCTTTCATACGGGGATAACGGTGTGTTTACTTGTATTCCCCCCTTAAAAGTGTATAAAAAGCATTTATAAAGCATTTGAAAGTGTAGATTATAGGGGTATGAACTCACTTGATTGAAGTGGTTGATTTGAAGTAGTCGAGAGAAGAATCGAGCAGAACTTCGACAGGAAGAGTTGAAAACGCGGTAAAATCTCAGGATTCTCGGGACTCTCAAGAGTGTAGAACTTCCTTTGGGACTTGAGTGTGAAAACTGGGGCTTCGGGATGGTTTATCGAGGTAATTTCGCAAAGTAACAACACTTAGATGGAAAGAGATGAACACCTAACTCGGAAAACCCTTGAAATCTATTTATAGGCCAACTTTTAGGGTCCCACGTCGTGGCCTTAAGGTTGCCACGTTGTGGGGTCGATCCTTATCCTCTTCCATGGACGAGACGTCTTCTGCCAAGCCTGAAAACCCCATCAGTCACTGTGCCACGTTGTGGCCATCTGTGCCACGTCGTGGCCAGCCTGACAGCCTCGAATTTTGTGTCTCGAACTTGTAAAATCTGTAACTTCTGCGTACGAGCTCCGTTTTCGACGTTCTTTATATGCACGCGTAGGTGAGATTATGCTCTACAACTTCCTCTTTCGAGTTTTTAGTTGTCTACTGCTATATCCGGATCTTGGAAAAATCATAACTTCCTCTTACGAAGTCAGATTTGGACGTTCTTTTTACGTATGTTCGCGGTTTTGGGATATCTACAACATTCGTTTAGATACATAAGGCTAAAAAATATTGTATTGAAACTTCGCGTTTTTCGTTTAATCGGTGTTGCCGGTTTTGTCGGGAATATTAGAATGGTTATAACTTCTTCATTATAACTCGGATTTTTGTGTTCTTTATATGTATGAAAACCTTGTTACGATTCCTACCACTTGATTTAACCCAAATAATATTTTAGGAAAGTTATATTTTGACCTAAATTTGACTGGTTTAACATTACATTGTCTCTAAATATCAGGTTGTCACAGATACTCTCTTTTCAAATTACTTGTATTCTTAGGGAATCAGTAAGCAGGTACTCCCCGAGCTTTTGAGAAGATGGAGTCGTTTTGAGTCATATCTTCTGTATTTTGCTATAAATATTTTGGTGTCAATATACAGTGGTTGAACACATGTAAAAAAAACTTATAATTATTTATGCAATGGTTGTTTGTACTTTGATTACTATAATGCATGTGTTGTGATACTACAAATGAAGTCATCCACCCCCGGATGTTTCCGACGTCTGGTTTGGGGTGTGACAGATTGGTATCAGAGCATTGTTTATAGTGAACTTAGTATATCAATCCATAAAAGATATACAACAAACAATAAATACATTGGGGCTAAAGGCTCTGACTACAAGTATACTTTTAAAATTTAAGTATTTTTACAAGAAGTACACGAACCCTCATACATACAAGAACAGTATCATAGTTATAACAACTCAAAAGCATTTGGATGTTGGACATTGCAATCAAACCTGGGCAGTAATGTAATTATATGTGGGATCAATATAGCCTGACCAACTATATTGGTTTGAGATATGACCAACATGTGTTTGGGAGTGAAGGTAGTGTTGCAACAAGTCTAAAACTTACCAGCTATACATGTACAGAAGAACTCTAGAACAGAACATAAAGTTAAAATACTATAGGAGTATTTTAGGCACTATATACTAAGAACAAACATGTGAAAACAAAAGAATCATTATGGTATAGCTATAAATATTAAGTATATATTACAATTATATATAATTAAGGTGTTATAGACTTAGAATATGTGATCTAGCTTTATTTCATATTCCTTGTTTGGTTGTAGACTTAGAGCAGGGTCATTTATTCAAAGGTCTAATCTACCCGAGTTATATATAATTAGTATATACTTTGTAGTTATAGAAGTACCCAGTTCAAGTCAATCCATAAAAAATTCATTATTTGTTAACTGTAAGTTTCTCTCGTAGATACTTGTATTTGCAATTTATCCGTACTAATTATATTAGATATTTCTTATACCCTTATTCTCACTTAGATAACAATGGTTGGATTCCATCTACCCGGAGACCCGTACTTCCCCAATCAGGGAAATAGAGGATGGCTCGATGAAGAGCCAAAAGAGAATCCTGAAATTCCATTAGATGATGATTTTGCAAAAAAAAATTCTTCTGAAGATGCTGATTCAGAATCAGAAGCCTATAATCCACCACCAGTTGCCCAGAATTCCAATCCACGAAAAAAAATTCCAAGGTCCAACACCTCTGTGGGCAATAAACTTAGACAGGTGGAGTGACGAACAGGGTTAGAACCATCCTTATCAAGGAGACTGAAGCTTCTACAATCTGGACATAGGAGGCTCAGCAGACAAAGCCCTCCCGGTGTTAGTTCGTCGTGTGGCGCGTAACGATGAGCAAGGAAGAGCTGCTATCGACCGATTCATGCAAGTTGGTGCTGCTAATGGAATCAACACCGTTCACATGCGCAGCCTAGAAGACAGTCATTATGCGACAAGGGATCGTACTAATTTCTTGATGAGAGAACTGGCGAACTGCGGGAACGACAAATAACACAAGAAAGGTGTATGTATGAAATAGAATGTCAGTTAGCCAAATCTAGGGCCAGATCTAGTAGGAAGTAGATCATGTTCTACTCATTCACTACTTACACTTTTAGTTATATTCTAAGTCTACGAATATGCTCTAGCGTTATTTTTCATGCTTTTCAGTACGACCGCGAAAATTTCTTTTTCGGTAGGTCGATTTGATGTCGATATTTTCGTAGTATTTGGGTATATTGTAGACATGCTTAATGTCAAATTTTCCAAACTCTATGTATATAATATGCCAATACAATCGACATGCATTTTCATACTCTTTGAAAAATAACCACTCAAATTCATATTATCCTATTGCAAGTTGTACTTGTAGTAGACTTCTATTGCCAATTCCTCACAAGATTCATACTGAATTAAGTGTTTTAGTTCAGAGATATCAGATTCATGTTTATTATTGATATCAAACCATCTCTTCATCTTTTATTTCTTAAAGAGAAAGATGCCTCCACAAAGAAACCCAAGGAGTGTCAATGTTAATGACGCTCCAACACCACCTCCGCCACCACCTCCTCAATTTGACACTGCCACGTTTCAGGCGGCGATCACTGCAGTTGTTGCTGCTGCTATGTCACATATAACCACCACTGTTGCAAGTGGATCAGGGAGTGGTGCACACCCCTCCAATCAGGGTGAAATTCACGGGAACCATCAGGAGTATACCTACAATGACTTTACAAACGCCAAACCCAGGACCTTTAACGGGACTGCGGGAGTTATGGCCTTAAGACAATGGATTGAGAAAACAGAGGCAGCCTTCGAAATTTGCTCCAGTCCGAAAAGCAGCAAGGTTAAGTTCTCTGCATGTACCTTTGCTGATAGAGCCCTAACATGGTGGAACGGCCATGTTAAGTCACTAACTCTAGTAGTGGCTAACTCTATAAGTTGGGAATATTGTCCGCGGGGTCAAGTATAGAAGCTCGAGCAAGAGCTTTGGGTTCTCACTATGGTTGGTTCAGACATAACAACCTACACTAATACGTTCAGTGACTTAGCGATCCTATGTCCAGATATGGTTGCTCTGGTGAGCAAAAATATTGAAAGTTACATCTTGGAACTACCACCTCAGATTCAGGGAAGTGTCATTGCTTCCAGGCCTGTTACCTTTGACAGTGCCAAAGAGCTGGCACAGTCACTTGTTGACCATGGAGCTCGTCAAAACTTTATAGTTACTGCTCCAGAACAACCCAAGGGAAACAACAATAATAAAAAAAAAACAAAAGCAAGAAGAAAACCTAGAATAAAAGGAAGGGCCAATCTTCTCAGGAGCCCTTGAAAAAACAACAGTTAGTGGCAGTCCATGTTGTTATTGTACCTGTTAGTGTTCCTGCTAACCCCACACCAGCTAAGCCTTATGATGGTAAACTCCCTAAACACAACAAGTGTAATTTCCACCACAACGGAAATTGCCGAGAAATGCAGTGTCGGAACTGAAACAAAAAAGGGCATACTGCCCGATTCTGTAAATCACCACCCCAACCGATTAACCAAGTACATGCCGCTGGAGTTGGTCAAGCGTGTTATGAATGCAGGGAAATTGGACATTTCAAAAGAGATTGTCCGAAAGCTAGAAATAACGGTGGAGTTGGAAGAACACTAGCAATTGGTCATAAAGAGGCTGTGGCAGACCTATGGTGGCCACGGGTACATTTCTTCTCAGCAATACTTATGCAGGCATTCTATTTGATTGTGGTGCTGAGAAGAGCTTCGTGAGCCATAAATTCGAGCACCTACTAAAACAAAACTCCCAACCACTAAATGAAACCTTCACAGTAGAAATGGCCAACGGTAAATTCGAATACACTAAGATAAATACATAGGATGTAACCTTACCTTTAATAACTTTTCTTTCCCAATAGACACTATGTCGGTCTCTATCAAAAGTTTCGGCGTCATTACTGGTATGGATTGGTTGTGTTCTAACCATGCTGACATTCTATGTTACGAAAGTGTCGTACGCCTGAACCTGCTGAATAACGAAATTCTTATCATCTACGGTGACAAACCTGGAACGAACCTTCAGATCATTTATTGTATCAAGTCACAAAAGTATCTTCACAAGGAGTAATGTGCTTCCTTAGATATTTCCCGACGATCTTCCAGGAGTGCCACTTGAACAACAAGTCGAATTCAGAATCGAATTAATCCCTGGGGCTACCCCTGTAGCCAAATCCCCATATCGTCTTGAACCATCATAAATGCAAGAATTGTCCAGCCAGATGAATGAAATCCTTAGCAAAGGCTTCATAAGACCAATTTTCTCACCATGGGGAGCACCGGTCTTGTTCGTGAAGAAAAAGGATGGAACATTTCACATGCGCATAGACTATCATGAGTTGAATAAACTTACCGTTAAGAATTAATATCCTCTGCTTCGCTTTGACGATCTGTTCAACCAACTTCAAGGTGCGAGCTACTTCTCGAAAATAGACTTAAGATTCGGGTATCACCAGTTATGAATTTTGCAAGAAGACGTTCCCAAAACAACGTTTAGAACTCGTTATGGTCATTACGAGTTGTAGTGATGCCTTTCGGATTGACGAATGCACCTGCTATGTTCATTGACTTATTGAACAGAGTGTGTCATCCGTACCTGGACAAATTCAACATGGTCTTCATTGACGCCATCCTTATCTACTCAAGAAGAAAAGGGGAGCATGACCAACATCTTCGTCAAGTATTACAAACCCTGGGAATAGAGAAACTTTATGCAAAGTTCTCAAAATGTGAATTTTAGATCAGGAAGGTAGATTTCCTGGGTCACATGGTCAGTCAAGAGGGAATTCACGCTGACCCTTCTACCACCCTGGCACAAAAGGGTGTGATTTTTAGCTGGGGAGAGAAACAAGAAACAATGTTCCAAATGCTGAAGCGAGCTCTGTTCAGTGCACCGATATTGTCTCTTCCTGAAGGGACAGAAGACTTTGTAGTGTACCGTGATGCTTCTAATCAAGGGGTTGGATGTGTTCTTATGCAGCGAGGAAAGGTTATGTCTTACGCCTCGAGACAGCTCAAGACACATATGGTCAACTATACAACGCATGACCTTGAACTAGGAGAAGTGGTATTTGCTCTGAAGATCTGGAGACATTACTTATATGGCACGAAATGCACAATATTCACGGACCATAAAAGTCTTCAGCATATATTCGACCAGAAAGAGCTGAACATGAGACAACAACAGTGGGTGGAGCTACTGAACGATTACGAATGCGAGATTCGTTATCACCCTAGTAAAGCCAATATAGTAGTTGACACCCTTAGCAGAAAAGAATATTCGGGACGCCGAGTAAAGTCGTTGACCATGACAATCCATTCACATCTGTCCACACAGATCAAAGAGGCTCAACTCGAGGCCTTAAAACCCAAAAACATGGCAGGTGAAACCCTAAGAGGAATGGATAAGAACTTCGAAGTCAGAGGTGATGGAGTCTATTGTTTCATGAACCGGATCTGGACACCAAAGTTTGGTGGTTATAGTGACGTGGTTATGAATGAAGCACACAAAACCCGATACTCCATTCATCCAGGTTTAGAAAAAATGTATTTGGACCTTAAGAAACTTTACTGGTGGCCTAACATGAAGGCCGAGATTGCTACATTTGTTGGCAAGTGCCTTACTTGTGCCAAAGTCAAGGTAGAGTACTAGAAACCTTTAGGTCTATTGCAACAACCTACAATCCCTGAATGAAAGTGGGAGCAGATTACGATGGATTTCATAACTAAGTTACCCAAGACAATGGGTGGTTATGATACTATTTGGGTAATCATTGATAGATTGACCAAATCCACACACTTCTTAGCAATAAAAGAAACCGACAAGATGGAGAAGCTAACAAAAACTTTCATCAGAGAAATAGTTAGCCTGTATGGTGTGCCAATATCTATTATTTTTGACCGAGATAGTAGATTCACTTCTCGTTTCTGGCAGTCTTTACAAAACTCTCTGGGAACTAGGCTGGACATGAGTACAGCCTACCATCCACAAATGGACGGACAAAGTAAGAGGATGATTCAAACTCTAGAAGATATGTTGCGAGCCTACGTGATAGACTTTGTAAAGGCATGGGATACTCATTTACCCCTTGTCGATTTCTCTTAAAATTACAGTTATCACACTAGCATAAAGGCTACTCCATTTGAAGCCCTCTATGGCCGCAAGTGCAGATCACATCTATGATGGGTTGAAGTGGGTGATACGCAACTAGCTAGAGGTCAAGTTCCAGACAGTACTCTCACTAGTCAAGAAATCCTTCGATAAACTACGGATAAAATCATACAAATTCGGGATCGAATTAAAGCTTCCAGAGATAGACAGAAAAGCTATGCTAACAAAAGAAAGAAACCCTTGGAATTCCAGGTTGGTGACCGCTTCTTGTTGAAGTTCTCTCCCTGGAAAGGCATGATACGCTTTGGAAAGTGTGACAAACTAAATCCAAGGTACATAGGACCATTTGAGATTCTTGCCAAAATCGGTCTTGTAGCTTACAAACTACGACTACCTCAAGAACTAAGTAACATACATCCTACCTTCCACGTCTCTAACTTGAAAAAGTGTCTATCTGACAAGACTCTAGTGATCCTACTCGAGGAGATCGATTTAAATGAGAGCCTCAACTTTGTGGAAGAACCTGTAGAGATTCTAGACAGGGAAGTTAAGAGAACCAAACAAAGCCGCATCCCGATAGTGAAGGTTCGCTGGAATGCAAAACGGGGACCCGAATTCACTTGGGAGCGGGAGGATCAAATGCAACAGAAATATCCACATCTTTTTCCCTAGTCTTTCTGAAACGCTATAGTCCTAATTTCAGGACGAAATTCTCTCTAACGGGGGGATAATGTAACACTCCGTTATTTTCTACTTGTAAAGTTAGCTTAAATCTTATTTTATCTTAAATAAGTTAGAATAATGTTTTATAAGTGTTTACACCTTATATTCAAAGTGTTATTTGTTCAAGAAGGGAGTTATTAGAATCGAGAAACTTCGCATTCTTTTTCTTTCTTCTCCCTTCGGACCGCATACGAGGGTCGCAAACCCTCGGGTCATGAACGAGGTCGTGATCAGGTTTCAGCCATGATCAAGCTTCGAGTCGCAAACTCATTGGATCTTATCGCTTCGAGAATCAAACCTTATTGCCTCGGATCTCGTTCTCGGCCGCGAACCGCTTCTGGTCCGTAATCATCTTCTCGGCCGCGAACCGCTTCTGGACCGTAATCATCTACTCGACCGCAAACTGCCTTCAGCCCGCATACGAGGTTCACGACCGTGAACCCTTCGGACCGTGAACCCTCGCATATATATATATATATATATATATATATATATATATATATATATATATATATGTGTTTCAGCTGATTTTCCTTCATTTCTACACATTTTACATGAAAATCCAACCATTTTCTCTCAAGTATCATCAACCAAGAACATCCTTTCTCCTCAAGAACATGCTAAATTCATCATTTCTCATCATTTCATGTGTTAATCACTAGTTCTTCATAAGATCTAACAGGTATCCTTTCTTAATCTTATTATCATTTCAAGAACATCATTCAATCTTCTTATACTAGGCTGAGAACCCGGTAATTTCACTAGTTTATACGAAGAACACAAAGAGAAACCACCTAAAAACCTTTGAATCTTCTTAGAATCTGGCCTAGGATCATTAAGTGTTATTCATTTATTCAAGAACATAGGGTCGTGAACACCTAGGGCCGTGAACACCTCCTGGTCGTGAACACCAATCAGATTCCATTTTAGCTTCTAACACTCCAATTTGTAAGTTATACTTACAAATTAGTCCAGTTTCCAATCATTCCTATGACTGCTTTATCTAATTGGATGCATATATGCTATACAAATTTCTATATATGACTTGTTTTGCTACGGGATTTCACTTGTGGAACTAAACATCCTATACCAAATCATCATTTGAATCACCTTCCAAAAGGTGAGTTCATACCCCTGTATTTTATAATTTTTACTATTTTAAGGGGGGGGATACAAGTCTAACACAAGGATTTTATGTTATAAACAAATGGTTTCTAAATATCTTACAAATGGATTTCAATTATCTTCCAATCAAATGGTTTCAAATTGTAATAAAATGACATCAAGTTATCAAAAGTATTTCAAAATGTTAAACTCTTTTATAAACTTATATTTTTTCCCAAAAATCATATATATATATATATATATATATATATATATATATATATATATATATATATATACATATATATATATATATATATATATATATATATATATATATAAGATTTAAAGGGCTTAGGACTGATAACTAACTTTATTTACTTTTCCTTATTTGGATGTGGACTTAGGGTATCAGTTATTTGTCCGACTGGCGTTTCAATTTTAGCTATATATATATATATATATATATATATATGTGTGTGTGTGTGTGTGTGTGTGTGTGTATATATATATATATATATATAAAGGTTATTTTACTCGGTTTCAATTCCCTTTGTAACATGTCGAGCAAGGGGTTGTATTCATGAATAGTTATTAACAATACACAAAGTACATATAATTTATAATAGGTATAATTTATGATTCAAGAACACTAATTCTTGAGTCAATTATACTAAAGTACACTATTTTACAAGAACATGGGTTTACACTATTTACAAGTATATGGGTTTGCACTATTGTACAAGAACACGAGTTTGATTCAAAACTAAGCAAGGGTATACAACTTTCAAGTACATTTAGAGTATACTAAACAAGGAACATACTATCAATCATTTATTTCAAAATGATTCATTATACACGTAACGTTTATATGCTTTTTATGAGACAATATGTTCAGGTTGTTTATTCATTTAAACAATATAGTTAAAGTCCTGATATTATAACCAGAATCTCCAGTCGGGGATCGAAACAAGTGTGTATAGATCTATATTGGGATTGACAACCCCGCACTCAGACTGTTAGCTACAGTTGGGGATACACGCCTACGAGTGACAGTTGTTATCAACAATTTAACGCCTTCAAAGTGTTGTTTCAGGCCATCTAGTCATAGTATGGTTATAATAACTCATTAAAAAGGTGTTAATAATACGTTAGTGTATAATTAACTAAACATGAGTACATTTTCAAAGTACTAGTTTACAAAGATACAATATATACTATTACATTACAGTTTACAATAACAGCTGGTGGAGCCAGGCACACTCAGTTTTACAGGTTTTACAAAGGAATACAAATACAAAACAATGGTTTACAAACATAACGGTTTTATCGGATATACCTACTTTTCATATTCAGCAGAAAATATAGGATTTTCTGGAACAGTTTGCATATTCAAGGAATAGAAAACATACTTTCAAACATAAATACTTATGCACTCACTCAACTTTATGTTGATACTCTCTTTTCAAATTACTTGTATTCTCAGGGAATCAGTAAGCAAGTACTCCCCAAGCTTTTGAGAAGATGGAGTCGTTTTGAGTCATATCTTTTGTATTTTGCTATAACTATTTTGGTGTCAATATATAGTGATTGAACACATGTAAAAAAATTATAATTATTTATGCAATGGTTGTTTGTAATTTGATTACTATAATGCATGTGTTGTGATACTACAAATGAAGTCATCCACACCCGGACGTTTCCGTCGTTTGGTTTGGGGGTGTGAGACCCATCACAATATCAGTAGTTGTACGTGCCTCCTCTACTGTCAGCTGGAAGGATCTGTTCTTCACCACAGGCATCTCTGTCCGGCCCTGACGACCATCGATAATCGTCAATGTAGAAGGAGCGGGTGTCGCCGCCTGTCCTACTGCTGCTAAACTCGGGCACTAGGACCTCTTATAGCCACTCTGATTGCACTATAAGCAAATCAGATCTGATATTGTGGTGGTGGTGGTGCTAGCAGTACAGTCCCTACTGACATGACCAATTCGACCGCACTTAAAGTACCCACCTTGCACGCCCCCTCGTGCATCTTGTCGCACTTACCATAGCGGCTGCAGCCCTGCTGGCTCCTAGATCGGTGATTTGATACCTTGGGATTCTTTCCCAGACTCCTTGTCTGAACCCCTTCTGGTTTCATCTTCTTCTCCAACTCCAAATCCAGCTCCCTCTCCCGAGCCCTCACTATCATATCCTCTAGTGTCTTGCAGTTGGAGTGGTTAACAAATTGTCGGATATCACTCTGCAGCATCTCATGGTACCGGGCCCTTTTCATCTCCTCGTCCGCCACATACTGCGGAACAAGAAGGGCCCTCTCCCTGAACATGGTGGTGATCTCAATCACCATCTCAGTTGTCTGTTGGAGATCATGAAACTCCCGCGCAAGCTGCTGCACCCTGATCACAGGTGCGAACTCGGCCCTGAACCTGGTCGTAAAGTCACTCCAGGTCATAGTATCGAGGGAAATATCACCAATAGCATGGCCAATCTCCTCACACCACTCCTGCACCCTGTCCTTCAGGAGGCAGGAAGCAAGTCGGACCTTGTCCCCATCGGGACAGCGGCTGGTGCGAAAGGCGTTGGCGACATCCGCCAGCCACCTGCTGCTAGCAATGGGGTCTCTAGCCCCATGGTAGTCTGGAGCTCCACAAGCTCGGAACTCCCTGGATGTCATCGTGCACACCCCCATCATGGCTGCCATCTCGGTACAGAATGCACCAACCTCTGATCTTCGACTGCCCGACTCCAGAGCCCAAGCCTGATGCCTCGTCGGCGCCAGAACTGCCAACTAGTCTAGTACGTAGCTTCACCATAATGAAAATACACCATAAAAATCATCAGAATACTCATCATTATGTGAGGGATCTCACACAGTACAAGTTCCCTGGGTTCATTTTAGCCTTCCTTGAGTTGAGTACAGATCCTTTGCTTTCAGTATTATGGGCCCATACTACCTTCCACATTTATCCATACTTTCCTCAAGAACTACCTTGACTCCACCAAGTCCCTTTCACTACTACTGCATTCTGCGCTAATCTCATCCTAGGCTTTCCCTAGGGTAATCTCCGACCCACCCTCCGCTATCAGCTGCATAAGAACTCCCTGCTACCCTTCCCTAACTAGCTCGCGGATACCATTACATATTACTAAGACCAAAAAGTTCTTCGAATGAAAGGTCTCTCCCTATAGTGGTTAGACTCAGACGAGAGTTGCGAAATAAGGCTAAACCTAACCTTCTAAAATTATTTAGTCCTCGTAATATGTAACTTAACATATTAGTTTACTAGTTAGATAAAGTTAACTAGAACTCCTAAAAGCACAAAGCAAGCAGCATTCGGGGATCGAGTAAATAAAACCATGCATATTCTAATCAGGCCATCATATTACTAACTAATCAGTACTAGCATGCAGTTCAATAAGCTCATTTAGTAGGAATATAAGGCATCCTTCCTAGATCTTTAGCCTTAATCTAGCATGCAGTTCACATATTCACAATTCATATCATAAGATAAACGTGTATGGGTAATTTGGGAGAACTTACTTGAGCTCGGCTGATTGCATGCACCACACCCTTTCATATTTTCAAAAATCATTTTTTATAAAAATGGTTTTCTTTTGAAAATTCTCATAACACGTCCTCAGATTGAGTTCAGATACACCCGAGAGTATGCCCCAATTCCTCAAACCAAGGCTCTGATACCAACTTGAAACATGCCAAAAATCATGACCAAAAATTTCATTTTTAATTATTAAATAAAACCATAGTTTTCAAAATCATCTCAAAAAAACATAAGTCATAGTATCTCAAAACATCATGAACAATATATCAATCAAAAACATCTATCAAATACATCAGAGTAAACATGTCAGGCTAAAGCATCATGGTGTGTGCAATGCAGTCATCCCGAGCTCTTCCCTTTGCTACTAGAAGTACCTGAAACCAAAATTGAAAACTATAAGCATGAAGCTTAGTGAGTCTCCCAAAACTACCATATACCATACACATAATCACATACAAACATTTCGTGGGCCCTGCCCCTTCATCAGGACCCGCCAAGCATCGAATCGAAATCCAAAAAACATATAAACCTATATCGGGAACTGGTCGGCATCGGATCGAAATCTGAAAACATATAAACCTACATCAGGTACTGCCCAACATCGGATCGAAATCCGAAAACATATAAATCTACATCGGGCACTGCCCGACATCGGACCTTGGTCCAGAACATACTAGCATATATATACGGGCCGACATTAGTGTTTTCGACCCGTTCATATAAGAGGAAAACTCAACTCGCAAAGCTGAATGCAGAATCTCACGGTAAGAAATCTCTAACGGCTGCTTCGACGACTCCCTGATCTATCAGTACAAAATAATACTTAGTAAAAACTCAATAATCCTTCTTAGGGTAAATGACCATTTTACCCTTGATCTAATTCAATCCATGCCTAGGCCCAAATTCATAACATGAAAGGCCCAATTCTAGATAGCCTTTCCAAGCCCATTAGTGGCCCACCAATGGCCCAAATTTCTAAATTGGGCCCGACAACTTAAATGGGCCTTCCCTTAAGCCCAAACATAACTTTGGCCCAAAATAGCAAGGCCCATGGAATGGCCCCATCCGAGGGCCAAATGACGAAAAACCCAAATCCAGTGAGTACGTGGGGCGTACTCCTCTATACGCTAAGCGTACAGGCTGCATGGCTTGTTTGTTGCACGTACGGGCTTGTACACCCAACATACTACCATGTTAAGCCATAATTTCCAAAAAGGGCTTAACCCTTTAAGACCTTAAGCTCCAAACATAGATCTAAGTCCAATAAAGTGTCTTAACTGTGACATCCCCATTTTCACGGCCAGAAAAGACCGATTTTGTTTATGCTTTATAAAAATCAGAGTACCTCTTTTAAAAATGTTGCGGAATTTGTTCCCAGTAAAACATGATAAATACGTTATCAAAGCATTTCCGAAGAAAATTATTTTTATTCATTTTAAAACATTTGGAATGTCATCTTCAATATAGAAACATAAGCATAAACAGAACTTACATTCCTTATCACTAGTGATTTATTTCTCCTTAATCTCTTAATGTAATGTTACTTCATATCAACATCTGTGATATAAATAAACTGAGTGGGTCGGGTTGGGAAACCTGGTGAGTACATAGGGTTTTCAACCCACAATAAATAAGTTTATTAACGTTATCAAACCAAACAAACCCGATTACATGTTCCTGTTATCCTCACTTTATGTCCCTAAAACATCTAACACAAGGGACCTAGTCTAAGGACTTTCATCGGGGTGACAACACATGCTTCGGGGGTTCCTCAGCAATTCATTTCAAATAAGACAACCATGTGGGGGATGGAGTACTGCTGGTGAGCACACGGTTCAAATAAACACCTACATGTTGCGAGCCTGCTAGCATTCCACTGGACTATTTAGAATAGTATGTGGTTGTCATCTATACTCCGCTAGATGATTGGATCATCAATAACATCTATATCGAGGCCTCTCATTATTTTATTTGGTCACACAGCAACTATTACATCTACCCATGTTTTACCCAACACGCTTTTTAGATATAAAATACATATACAATTTAAATCATTTAAAACATGTATAAAAATATTTCACCTAGCATAGACATCAAGTATTTAGACAATATGCACACATAGCACGTAATTTATATTAAATATTTCATATCTATGTGTAAGATGCAAGGGACCATGCACTCACTTGAAAATGTGGTGATTCCGAACTCAGACAGCGTTTCGCTTCTTAAAAAAATAATTTCCTTCGACAAAACCTAGTATTATTACAACTAGAGTTTAGTCTATTATTCGCCGAGACTAATTAATTGTCTAGCTATTATTACTATTATATAAGCATTAAACAATACTTATATAACCCATAATAATATCCCAAGTACTTATTATAAGTTTCTAATAACGTTACTATAATTAAATAAAAACTATATTAAAAATAGCATAGGCATAGCTCACTTACATCGGGTTTTATAGAAAACCGGGCTTTACTTGGAGCAACGTTCCTGAGCCGAAAAGCTCTTCTTCTCGGAGCAGTCGAGCACTCCGGGGCTTCCGCCTAGTGCTAGGGAGGTTCCCTAGGCTTTTCGGGGGGTTTCGGGGCTAGAGAGAGGTTCTAGAGAGAGAGAGAGTAAAGAGAAGAAAGAATGGGAAAGGTGTGAAGAAAATGAGGGTGGGAGAGGTTCTATTTATAGGGATGAACTTGGTGCCACATATCACCATCTAGTGGCAAGACTTGGGGAGAAAGCAATAGCCAAGATTGTGCCACATCACCCATTTCACACATCACACTTCCGACTTCTAAAATCCGTAACTTTCACATACGACCTCCGTTTTTGACGTTCTTTATATCCACGCATAGGTAAAAATAAGATCTACAACTTTTATTTTGACACCGTCGGCTAATTCTCGACCGATCTTAAATTTAACAATACGAGGAGATTATACTGTTAAATGTCCGCGTAAAATTCATAACTTCTACATACGGACTCTGTTTTCGTCTGTCTTTTTACCGTTGAGTTCCTCTTAATGAGATCTTCAATTCTCATTTAGGTCGCGTAGGCCAAAAACCGCTCGATTTAAAATTCGAGTTTCGGGCTGTGCACTGCTAACCCAAATCTTAGAAAATTCATAATTTCCTCATACGAAGTCAAATTTCGGCGTTCCATTTTTGTATGTTCTCGGTTTAACGTATACCACAGAGTTTGTTTAGATTTATAAGGTTAAAAAGTCCTCCATCGTAAATTCACTATTTACGTCTCCTGGTGTCGTGCCGGTTTTGCCGTAAAACTTCAACGGGCCACAACTTCTTGATTATAACTCGGATTTCAACGTTCTTTATATGTACGGAACCCTTGATACGTATTCTACAACTTGGTTAAGATTATTTATTATAAATAATCTTTTGTCAAAAGTCGTTTTCGACGCCTATTATCTATAAATTGACTAGCCCGGATCTACGGGCGTTACATTAACCCATAAAGTCGATTACTTGGTGGCTTGCAAACCCCCAAATGAACCTAAACTTGAAATATGACAACCTACTTCGATAGAAATGACTAATACTCATGCATGGCGACATTAAGACCTTCAAGATGGTAACTTTTCTGTCTTTGGGACTTAAATAGCACTAAGGGTGGCAACCCTAAGCCTAGAAACGGAGTTGGAACCATAAAAATCCATTCTTAGGACCAAAAAGGTACAAAACCCCATTACAAGTGATCTAAGCATACTTGAGGCAGGTTTTGAGCTTTTTTACCTCAAATGAGTGCTAAATGATAGTGATGTCTCGGATCCTTAAGCTCAGGCTACACAAGTTCTTCTTCACCAACTTCCTCTTTCTCGTTCCAACCTCTAAGCCATTAAAATGGACTTCACAAGATCAAGATCACACAAAGATGAAGAAGGTTAGGTTTCTAGGGTTTCTGAACTAAGGAGGTTGGTAAAGAGGCTAGGGTTTGGGACATAATGGTGTATATATATGGCCTAAACCCTAAAAATTAGGGTTTTGAGTCAGCTCGCGTACGTTGTGCGTACGCGCATCACCCCTGTATCCAATGCCCTCACTATCCCGCGCGTACACTAAGCTTACGCCCACTGTACGTCTTTAGTCAGCCCAAACATATAACAACCCACTCAATAAAGGCCCAACTCAATAATCCAACACTAATCTCATAGTCCAACAATTAATTACAAAAATTAAATAATTAGCATTACCTCAAGCCACGGGTTTTACACTGTCACTTGTACATGTGGGAAAATGGCGAAGTTATGATATACCGTGTGTGCGCATGATAACGACATTGCATGGTTAAACATTTTGTCTGGTAGTCATAATTTGGTTCATATTTATAAAACTTTTGTAGTGTATTGTGTTACATACCAAGTAGAAATTATGCATCCCCCACCATCTCTATCTCATGGGAAATAGGAACTTAGATGATGCTTGTTTGCCCCTATAATTTAGGGAAAATTTTTTGTTTCATTTTTTCATACATGAGAACTTTAATTTCGTTTAAACAAATCAGGTTTGATGTTATATCATATCTACTTTTATTTAAATTAAAACAATATACACACCAAATAAAAACACGTAAAACCACAAACATTTCATATTACCCCCTACAAATCAAATTACATTATCTTTATATGCGGTGCACATGTGGACTTCCAACTTGTTTGAGGTGGAACCGAGAAGTGTCTTTGTGTGCGCCAAATAATTCCATGTAGGCTTCAAAAATCGGCCCATGTTATTGTATGCGACTTTCGATTGAGTTGATAAACCTTTGTATATCTTTAGCCATTTTAATTACAAGCATTTTCATATTATATAATGTTAACTTCCTACGCTCATTAGATTCTGGGAGCGGTAATTGTAACACCCAAGATTTTGAAAGCCAAAAAAAGTAAAGGAAACCCTAAATTTAGGTGGGACTCAGTGAGTCCAAGGAAGGACTCGGAGAGTCGGAGCGGGATCCGGGTCGACGAGTAAGTGACCAACTCGGCGAGTCGGCCAAGTGGACTCGGCGAGTCTGGTCTGTGTGAGGAAAACCCTAAATCCGGGGCTTGGAGCCTATTTAAACGTCTCAATCTTCTTCCTAGGGCTCCTTTACTGCCCCTCACACCCAGAACGCCGCACCCTAAGCCTCCATTGTGATGATTCATGCTTTTGGCCAATTTTGAGTGATTTAGAAGAAGAAGAAGAAGAAGTGGGAATCTTTGAAGCATCAAGGAGTGGCTTTGGATCTGAAGTTTGGGGAACATTTCAGAACATTGGAAGGTATCAATTCGTTTCCCTCCTTTAGATCTTCTTTGGTTATGAGTTTTGGGGCTTTTAAGCCATGCCTAAGATCAATTTCAAGCTCGAGATCCGGATCTGAGGTTGCTACCTCAGATCCATGCTTGAGTTGGTTTAGAATTCCGTAAAGTATCAGCCATCGGGTGGATTTTGGAGCCTCTTGGTCTTAAACCCTAGTTATTAGTGCATTTTGCCTAGATCTCCCTCTCTACACGTAAAGTTTGCAACTTTACGTGGGGAATAGGCTTGGGAAGGGTAGATCTACAGTTTGGAGTTCATGCATGACTCGGAAGTCCTCTGGATGTAAGTGGATCTTAAAGGACTCGACGAGTCCTTCGAGTGGACTCGGCGAGTAGCTTGAAGATGAGGAGGAACTCGACGAGTGGGATGAACAGCTCGTCGAGTCAGATGAAGATGAGCATGAACTCGGCGAGTTGGATGAAGTTTGCCGTGTGCTCGGCGAGTCTGTTCCTACACTCGGCGAGTTAGGTCGCTTGGTCCCAAACCCTTCGAGTTAAGTCTCGAGTCAGCGAGTCGAGCCAGGACTCAGTGAGTTAGGCTGGACAGGAATCGGGAATCAGCAGAGTCGGCGAGTCAGGGGCTGACTCGGCGAGTAGAGTCGCGAGTGGAAGGACTCTGGACTTATGAACTCGGCGAGTCAGTAGGGTGACTCGGCGAGTAGGGTTGACCTGGAAGGTTGACTTTGACCAGAGTTGACTTAGTTGACTGTCAGACTAAGTGTTATATATATATTGATAGCTCGGAGAGCTAGAGGAGCAGCGGTTCAGGGGATTGTTGAGTAGCAGCCAGAGGTTTATCAGCAGAGCTCAGCAGTTCAGGTGAGTTACCTTCCAGTAGCGGTGGGTCTAAGGCCACAATGCCGACCCACCAGTAGGAGACGTATGATAGATGATTGTCTTTGTGATATCATCTAGGATAGCTACTACCTGATATGTTATATGCTAGCGTGATATGTTGTGTGTGATAGTAGTCGAGTTCGGTCACTAGGACCGAAGGGTAGTCAGACACCCCATATACGTCTGACAGAATATGATGATGTGTTTGCATGCTGGCTTGTTATGTTATATGCGATAGAGGTAGTACGAGGGGACCAGTCCCTGTGGTCGGTTGTTAGGACCGATGGGTAGTCAGCACCCCAGAATGGCTTGACATGGGTAGTCAGCACCCCAGAATGGCTTGACATGGATAGTCAGCACCCCAGAATGGCTTGACATGGGTAGTCAGCACCCCATAATGGCTTGACACGGGTAGGACGGCACCCCAGAACGGCCGTACCGGGTAGTCAGGCACCCCAGAATAGCCTGGCAGTATGTATGTTACGTGTTATTGTGTGGTATGTGGTAGATTGGGAGAGCTCACTAAGCTTTGTGCTTACGGTTTTCAGTTTTGGTTTCAGGTACTTGGTTTTCAAAAGAGGAGCTCGGGAAGATTGCAGAGCACACACCATAGTCAGTTAGCATGGGAATGTTTGACTCTGATAATGATATTATGTTTTGAATTTAATACTCGAAAGTTATGTTTAACTTGTGATATGTTTTTATAAATCTAGTTTTAGTAATGTTTTAAAAGAAATTTTTAGTCGTGATTTTTGGGTCGTTACAAGTTGGTATCAGAGCCTTGGTTTGAGGGATTCGGGCGCACTCCCGAGTGTGTCTGAACTCAAACTAAGGAAGTGGTATAGAGTTTTCAAAAGAAAAATCATAGTTACAAAAGAATTTTGAGAAAAGAAAACGATTTTTAGAAAAAGTGTAAAGAAAAGAGCTTTAGAAAAAGCAAAAAGAGTTTTGAAAAGAGAAAAGGGTGTGGTGCATGCAATCAGCCAAGCTCAAGTAAGTACTCCCAATTTACCCATACAAGTTATGTTATGATTATCAGTATCAGTTCCAGTTTCAGTTTCAGTTTCAGTTTTAGCTTCAGTAGAATAGCATGCTAGAATAGGACTAAGGATCTGGGATGATGCCTTATGTGCTTGCTTTATGTGTCCAGCTTGATGATATATTGCATGCTAGTATTGAGTAGACAGTAGTAGGATTGCCTATGTAGGTGATGCCTAATAGTGTGAGCTTAGCATTGTATGCTAGTGCAGTTTCTTGTTATGAGAATAGTTTTGCCTGAGTATGTTTCCCTTATCCGAATGCTGCTTGCTTTGTGCTTTGTGGGACTCTGAGTGATGGGAGCTAGCCATTAGGTGAATACGTCGCATCACATGTGATCAGGGTTGAATAATCTCAGAGTGCTGGATTTGGCCCTACTGCGCAGCTCTCGTTTGAGTCTAACCGTTGTAGGGACGAGACTTTCACTCGAAGGATTATCCGAGCCTCATCGCATGTGAAGGTATTCAGGTGGTGGCTAATTGGCATTACAAGGAGGCCTTCAGCAGCTGAGGACTGGTTGGGTAGAGTCAGAAGTTCCCTAGGGCAAGCCTAGGATGAGAGTAGCAGAGATCAGTAGTAGAGAAAAGAGGATTTGGTGGAGTCGAGGTAACTCTTGAGGAAAGTACGGATAGATGTGGAAGGTAGTAGGGGCCCATACTACTGAAAGCAGAGGATCCGCACTCGATTCAAGAGGGGCCAAGACGAAACCAGGGAATGGTGGAGTGAGTGAGAAATCCCTCAGTAGTAGTGTGTAAATTGATCAGGAATTGTTATATTTTCAGCATGGTGACATTGCGCGAGCCACCAGTTAGCAGTTCAGGCGTCGAGGAGGGATCTGGCTTAGGTTTTGGAGTCGGGCAGCTTGATGATCAGATGAGGGATTTCATTTCCGCAGAGATAATGCGCAACATCATCGATCAGACTCCAGTGATTTTTGGTTTGGTTAGAGAGGCCATCATGGAGCTTATGGACAACCGACTTAAGGCCTTAGGGGCCGGGGCAGTTTCAGGACAGTTTGGGGCTCATCTAGAACCCGATTCTCATGGATCCCAGGGATCCATCAGGGAGGGGAGTCCCATTTTTAGCACTTGTCATCCGGGGTCGGGAGTGAGTGGTCCACCTTACCCCCAAGAGGGTTCCCTGCAGGATTTAATTGCTGCAGAGGTTTCGCGGGCTCTCCAGGAAGAGTTACCGAACACCATTGGGCGTATCACCGATAGAGTGGTCGACGGGATTGAAAGGCGGACCTCAGCTATCCAGGCAATGGGTGAAATGGTCACTATGACCCATGAACGGGAGATTGGCTCGGATAGTCAGCTTAGGAAGAGGAAGCGGTCTTCCGATCTAGTTCGGCAAGATGGGCAGTCGGACACTGTCGTGGTTGGTGTCAAGGGCCCGCATGGTCGAGATGGTTGCACGAGGGAGAAGGGAGCACGGGCTGGCGTGCGCAGCAAGTCTAAGTGCGGCAGATGCGGATGGAGGGGTCACAAACGTCGAGAATGCACAGTAGAAGTAGAGTTATGCCATCGTTGTCATCAGCTTGGCCATGTTAGGGTGAACTGCCCCGTTCAGCGGTTGGGACAGCCTCATCATCATAGTAGGGTTCGGAAGTCAGAGGGATTTGAGGATCCTTCAGAGCAGGTTGCGAGTATGATTCTTTTCCTTCTATTTTATTATTCATGATATTATTGCTATGTTGCTGCATTGATGTCAATAAGCTTATGTGTTGGGTATTATGTTATCTGCTTGTGTCAGAGGTTTATGTCATCTACATACCATGGGATTAGAATGGTGAATTGGAGGTCGTCCCCTCTAGATCAGGTTACTTCGGATTTAGTAACTGTAGCATGTATGTGTAAGATGCAGTAGTGCCTTACTACTTGCGGAAGGCGTTAGTCGGGAAATGATCAGTTATACTCTCCGTAGTGATAGTCCAAAGTTCCTAGTGGAGCAGCTAGCGGTCAGTAAGGAAATGGTTTGGGGATGTGTACCCCAAACGCAGGTTCTCGGGAGGTAGTCCCTAAAGCAAATGCAGTTAAGGATCAAAGGGTGCTCAGTCAGAAAGCAAGAAGGGTGTGGATCTGGTAAGCGTTAGTTGGAACGCTGGCAAGGGTAACGTCGGCGGGCAGCATGTCGCACTTTTAATGGAAGGAAGGTTGGAAATCCTTTCGACTAGTGAGAAGTAAGGATCTAGCCGAATCCAAGTGGGGGAGAACCCTCCGAGTATGCAAGGATAAGAGCCACGTGGACTCAGAAAGAGTGCGCGGCCTCTGGGAGGAAAAGATAGTAGCACAGTGATCGATGGATCAAGAAGTTCAGAATTGGGAGTTCGAGGACCCTCCCAACAGTTAGTTCATGTAATCGAGATGGTTAGAAGCTGGTTGAGAATCCAGGATTGGAGGACCACGTGTAGAGGCTCAAGTGAGTCGGAATGGGGATCCTGAGAACGGATAGCAGGAGATGTTTTCGTATTAGTAGTCAGTGGCAGAGTCAGCATGCAGGATTGCATGGGTTCAGGAGTTGGGAGTTTGGAAGCTTCCCAACGAAAGCTTCTTGTATCCGGATTAGTAGACGGTTGGTTTGGGAACCAAGCCGAAGAGTTCCTCGACGAAGCGCTAAGTATATCAAGGATATAAGATGTCAAGAATGATGCAGTATTCAAAGAATAAGGGCTGTTTTTGGGAAATCAGGATGAGGAATCACTAGCGGGACTAGGGATAGTCAGGATGTCCTCGAGTAGTAGTAGTAGTGTTGTAAGTCTGTGGGGGTAGCCGTAGCATTCACTAGCAGTCATATAGTAGTAGAGTGTTGTAAGTCTGCGGGTGTAGCCGTAGCATTCACTAGTAGTCAGATAGTAGTAGTAGTGTTTTAAGTCTGCGGGGGTAGCCGTAGCATTCACTAGCAGTCAGATGGTAGTAGTAGTGTTGTAAGTCTGCGGGGGTAGCCATAGCATTCACTAGCAGCCAGATAGTATTAGAGAGTTGTAAGTCTGCGAGCGTAGTCGCAGCCTTTATCTGATTGGTAGGTAGCATGAGCACGTGTTAGACGCGGGAAAGCAGTAATACCCACCAGTTCGGGTGTACCAATGAGGATATGGGAATCCACGGGTTAGATTTCGGATTTCCCAAATGGTTCAGATATGGCTAAGTCAGCAATTTTGGCTATAGATCGTCACATCAGTTATGAGATCAGAGTAGCAGTGGATCGTTGGGGTTCGGATATGTTAAGGGATACCGTCAGTCTGGGAGCCATCATGTTGTTAGTCGTGGAATTGATGATGTCAGGATGTGACATATGGACCCGATCGGTTGGATCGGAAGGTTACTAGAGCCACAGTGACAGGATAACTAGTGGAAGCTAGTCCCAGAGGAAGATTTCGTTCAGAAGTCGTGGAAGCAACTAAGTGAGGAGTCCTTTGACTCCACAGTTGGGTTGGAGCTCAGTGTTTCAGTCAGTTCGGTGTTTCAGTCAGATCAGTGTTTCAGGCAGCTCAGTGTTTCAGTCAGTTCGGTGTTTCAGGCAGCTCAGTGTTTCAGTCAGTTCAGTGTTTCAGGCAGCTCAGTGTTTCAGTCAGTTCGGTGTTTCAGGCAGCTCAATGTTTCAGTCAGTTCGGTGTTTCAGGTCGTTCAGCATTTCATTCGGTTCAGCGTTTCAGGCAGTTTAGAGTTGCAGGCATGTTCAGTATTGCAGGCAGTTCAGTGTTTGGAAAGTTTCATAATTTTGGACAGCATTAGTATTTGTGTTGGAATGCAAGTGCTGACGGTATAGTTGGTCGATTTGGAAATGGCAAGTCTCTCTCAGCAGGATCAGTTGAGCCTTCTGCCAAGTGTAAATGATCTGTAAGGATAGCTAGGCAGGTAGCTTTTCTTTCAGGATGGAAGGCTCGAATTAGTAGGAGTTGAGTAATCAGATGGGAGATAAGCAAGTTGGTTCTAGCAGCATCGTTTCAGTATGAGCGGCAGAATGGATAGAACAGTTATAGATAGTCGAAGTATCTTCAGGAGTCGCTGGAAGCGACTAGGAGATTGCGATGGAGTGTAGTGACCGGTGGGAGTCCGGTAACTCAGATATCGGTAGATTAATTGGACCGGGTGGAAGACCAGCGCAGGTAGGCGGCTGGTGTTGGGTATTGGAGGCAGATCGCAGGCGGTGGGCCATGGTAAACTTCGAGGATGAAGTTCAGTTTAAGTGGGGGAGAGTTGTAACACCCAAGATTTTGAAAGCCAAAAAAAGTAAAGGAAACCCTAAATTTAGGAGGGACTCGGCGAGTCCAAGGAAGGACTCGGCGAGTCGGAGCGGGATCCGGGTCGAGGAGTAAGTGACCAACTCGGCGAGTCGGCCAAGTGGACTCGGCGAGTCTGGTCTGTGCGAGGAAAACCCTAAATCCGGGGCTTGGAGCCTATTTAAACGTCTCAATCTTCTTCCTAGGGCTCCTTTACTGCCCCTCACACCCAGAACGCCGCACCCTAAGCCTCCATTGTGATGATTCATGCTTTTGGCCAATTTTGAGTGATTTAGAAGAAGAAGAAGAAGTGGGAATCTTTGAAGCATCAAGGAATGGCTTTGGATCTGAAGTTTGGGGAACATTTCAGAGCATTGGAAGGTATCAATTCGTTTCCCTCCTTTAGATCTTCTTTGGTTATGAGTTTTGGGGCTTTTAAGCCATGCCTAAGATCAATTTCAAGCTCGAGGTCCGGATCTGAGGTTGCTACCTCAGATCCATGCTTGAGTTGGTTTAGAATTCCGTAAAGTATCAGCCATCGGGTGGATTTTGGAGCCTCTTGGTCTTAAACCCTAGTTATTAGTGCATTTTGCCTAGATCTCCCTCTCTACACGTAAAGTTTGCAACTTTACGTGGGGAATAGGCTTGGGAAGGGTAGATCTACAGTTTGGAGTTCATGCATGACTCGGAAGTCCTCTGCATGTAAGTGGATCTTAATGGACTCGGCGAGTCCTTCGAGTGGACTCGGCGAGTAGCTTGAAGATGAGGAGGAACTCGACGAGTAGGATGAACAGCTCGTCGAGTCGGATGAAGATGAGCATGAACTCGGCGAGTTGGATGAAGTTTGTCGTGTGCTCGGCGAGTCTGTTCTTAGACTCGGCGAGTCAGGTCGCGTGGTCCCAAACCCTTCGAGTTAAGTCTCGAGTCAGCGAGTCGAGCCAGGACTCAGTGAGTTGGGCTGGACAGGAATCGGGAATCAGTAGACTCGGCGAGTCAGGGGCTGACTCGGCGAGTAGAGTCGCGAGTGGAAGGACTCTGGACTTATGAACTCGGCGAGTCAGTAGGGTGACTCGACGAGTAGGGTTGACCTGGAAGGTTGACTTTGACCAGAGTTGACTTAGTTGACTGTCAGACTAAGTGTTATATGTATATTGATAGCTCGGAGAGCTAGAGGAGCAGCGGTTCAGGGGATTGTTGAGTAGCAGCCAGAGGTTTATCAGCAGAGCTCAGCAGTTCAGGTGAGTTACCTTCCAGTAGCGGTGGGTCTAAGGCCACAACGCCGACCCACCAGTAGGAGACGTATGATAGATGATTGTCTTTGTGATATCATCTAGGATAGCTACTACCTGATATGTTATATGCTAGCGTGATATGTTGTATGTGATAGTAGTCGAGTTCGGTCACTAGGACCGAAGGGTAGTCAGACACCCCAGATACGTCTGACAGAATATGATGATCTGTTTGCATGCTGGCTTGTTATGTTATATGCGATAGAGGTAGTACGAGGGGACCAGTCCCTGTGGTCGGTTGTTAGGACCGATGGGTAGTCAGCACCCCAGAATGGCTTGACATGGGTAGTCAGCACCCCAGAATGGCTTGACATGGGTAGTCAGCACCCCAGAATGGCTTGACATGGGTAGTCAGCACCCCAGAATGGCTTGACACGGGTAGGACGGCACCTCAGAACGGTCGTACCGGGTAGTCAGGAACCCCAGAATAGCCTGGCAGTATGTATGTTACGTGTTATTGTGTGGTATGTGGTAGATTGGGGGAGCTCACTAAGCTTTGTGCTTACGGTTTTCAGTTTTGGTTTCAGGTACTCGGTTTTCAAAAGAGGAGCTCGGGAAGATTGCAGAGCACACACCATAGTCAGTTAGCCTGGGAATGTTTGACTCTGATAATGATATTATGTTTTGAATTTAATACTCGAAAGTTATGTTTAACTTATGATACGTTTTTATAAATCTAGTTTTAGTAATGTTTTAAAAGAAATTTTTAGTCGTGATTTTTGGGTCGTTACAGTAATGGGATCCCCAAGTCTAACAATTTCTCTTTCACACGACGATACTCATGAATAATTTGTAATGATGTGCTATCAACAAGAGCCTCTTTCCAAACATCAAGGCGATATAGGTTATTTTCCATTGATGAGCATACCGAACCACTTAATCTTGAAGACTGTAATACGGGCATACACTGTAAGACAATAATAATGTTCAATAAAATATAATTAAACATATAATTGTTTAAAGAGATATATATGCAGTTTTCTTACAATTGAAGTGTGATAGAATGATATGAAATTGTTATGGTTTTATTATCTATATATAGAGGTTTGTGATTGTGGTAGGCAAGGTTTTAGATGCATCACTAAAAAAATCTAAAATCTCATATAAAACATTTATTTATTTAACTCTATCCTCTTTAAATGATAATTTATAATAATACTTGGGATTTTGTAGTCAAAGTGTCTGAATTCATAGTCAAAAGTATCGATCCATGAAATTATGATGTTTAGAAATTTTAAAAACTAAAAATGTACTCTACTTTGGAGCTAAAATGAATATAACTTCTCGAACTTCAAATTAAAAATGTGATATGCCCCTAGATAACACTTGTTATAAAGAAAACAATGAAAAAAATCAGCTTAAACTTATTTTGTATGAAAGAATTATGAAAGTTCAAAATTATATATATATATATATATATATATATATATATATATATATATATATATATATATATATATATATATATATGCCTAGGTTATTCTATTCAAAGTATTAATTGTGTTATTGTATGCATAAATGTGGGCCAATCAAATTTACTTATTTTAATAAAGTGATTAATATATATTATTGAATTAAATATAATTGAAAAATATCATCTTAATTAATTACAATGGTAATTTAGTCAATTAATATAGTTTTAATAAAGGAAAATTACATTAGATTCTATTAATTTTAAAAATCCAATTTTATGAATTATAATTCTTTTAATTAGGACATTCTGATAGAATATGTTTATGAGTATATTCAAAAATAAAAATATTCTTGAACCATAAATAATAAAAATATTTTTGAACCTATTTCTTGATACTTTAAAAACTTCTTGTAGAATAATAAATTTTTGAACAATCAATTGAAGAATTAAAACAAAAATTACATTAATTCTTATAGAATACATGTAACAACTGCTAAGAATTACATTTATTGTTAAAGAATAAAATTAAAAAACTTTCAAATCGGGGAAAAAAACATCAAAATCTAACAAACAAACTAATTCATTCTAAAAGAATAATGTTGCTAAGAAACACTTTCAATTTTGTTGTCCGTTCTTCAAGCATCAACTTCTTCAAGCATCAACTTCTGTGAAAACAAATCCAATTGTAGTTTAGAATCCAATAACACATTAGCAAATGATAAATAAAAAACTATATTCCTTTGGAAAAATATGTGGACTTGTTAGTTGCACCAAAACCAATAAGCAAAAATTGTAGAACATGTATAATCAATGAGAAAATATTCATATTCCATTCCAATCGAATTAGAATTTGTGTTTCCAGTTCGATAGAATTTGAATTCGTGATTCCATTCCGATAGAATAGGAATTGTATAAAATACACAAACCACTAAGGGATTGCTAGAAAGTAGTTTCATAAGTTAATTGACAAATATATGAATCAAACACAGAAATGAGGAGTAAAATTTGTGACAACTTGGATGCCTCTTACAGATGACCAACCATCCAAAATTAACTCAAAATAATCTAATTAAAATAGCATACACAAATCCATGGACGAGGAGTAACTACTTTTGTTTACTGAAGAATGAACAATAACAATTATATAAAATATATATTCTGTTTGAAGTCATTTAGTTTGTCATTCTATCTTCCCAGAACTTAAAGTTTGTCAATTAGATATAAATTTGACATTTGACTATGAAATTGGCCTTATTTACTTCATAATATTAAATAATTGTCACACCCCAAAACCGAGAACGGCGGAAACGTTCTGATGCGGAGGACGTCATGTAATGTATCATAACAATGCAAAGTAGTAAACAAGCAACAACATCATCCATTGCATTAATCATATCATTTTAATTACAAGTGTTTTCTTTCATAGTATAAGACAACATAATGAACAATCAAAATATAAGACGAGTTTGGACTGCTCCATCTTCATAAAACCTGGTCGTCGTACCTGTCTATTTGTGACCTGAGAATACAAGTTATTTTGAAAGCGAGTATCAGCCAAAAAGCTGGTGAATTCATAAGTATTAATGTGTCTTTGATTTGTAAAACTGTAAAGTAATGACTTGTAAACCTTTGGAAAAAGATTGTATAAGTATGAACTGTTTGAAAGCAGTTGAAAGCGTTTGAATACCCTAGCAAATCCCTATGATTTATATTAGTATAAAAAGTAGTCTTCTACCAAGACTTGTATGTTTTGAAAGTAGTCTTCTATAAAGACTTGTATCTTTTGAAAGTAGTCTTCTACCAAGACTTGTATGTTTTGAAAGTAGTCTTCTACCAAGACTTGTATGTTTTGAAAGTAGTTTTCTACCAAGACTTGTATGTTTTGAAAGTAGTCTTCTACCAAGACTCGAATGTTTTGAAAGTAGTTTTCTACCAAGACTTGTATGTTTTGAAAGTAGTCTTCTACCAAGACTCGAATGTTTTGCTATAACAAAGATGGTTTTCCCCTCTATGACTACTATTAACAATATAAAGTCTACCTCGTCGTTTATGTGAATGTATCACAAAATAAAAGTAATAGGAAAAATATAGCCATGTAAGTGTTATCCTTTTGTATTATGATCAACTTGACATCGCGACTGCCGAAAAGGTATTAACCTTGAACATCTGTAGATTGTTCATTATGCTCTGTAGCTGGCAGCAGGTTTAAGGAATGGTTAGTCCCGTAAAGGTACTCCTAATATAAGAATTAACTGTAGGCATCCATAGATGTTCATTATCCTCTGTGTCCAACAGTAGGGTGTAGGAATGGTTAGTCCCGTAAAGGTACTCCTAATATAAGTATTAACCGTAGGCATCCGTAGATGTTCATTATCCTCTGTATCCAACTGCAGGGTGTAGGAATGGTTAGTCCCGTAAAGGTACTCCTAATATAAGTATTAACCGTAGGCATCTGTAGATGTTCATTATCCTCTGTATCCAACAGCAAGGTGTAGGAATGGTTAGTCCCGTAAAGGTACTCCTAGTATAAGTATTAACCGTAGGCATCCGTAGACGTTCATTACCTCTGTTGCTAACAGGTGGGTTCCGAAACGGTTAGTCCCATCTAGTTATCCTATTGAACTAGGATAGGCAGAACTAATTTGCACGTATAATATGTACTAGTAACTCATCATATAGAATCTAGGTACAAGTATCCATGTAAGTGTATACAAGTAAATGTATTTATGTAAATGTATTCATGTAAGCGTATCTATATAGACGTATTCATGTAACATGTAATGTATAGTATAGACTCATGAATGAACTGACTCGGGTGTAATTCCTTGTAATAGGAATAATGTTTTGTATCTCCTAACTATCCCTATAATAGTTTACTGGAAGGTAATTAATGTCCAAGAAGGTTTATACACCCTTGCTACACAAGAGTGTAGGAACTGAATGAAGGATGAAATCTATCATATCAATATATATATATATATATATATATATATATATATATATATATATATATATATATATATATATAAGAACATAAGTGTATAGAAATAGTTTTGATCAAGAGGATGAAAAATGGTATTGTAAGACATTTAAGAGTTTTGAACAATAACTAACAATGACTTGATGTCATTTTAATAAACATTTCAAAAGTATATCCTTTGATAATAAAGTATAACAGAGTTTTGTAAAAACCTTTGTAAAGTTTAACAACTAAGAAAGATGACTTGATGTTAGTGTGTAAAACGTATTGGAAAGCCATTTACGGAAATTTGTTTGGTAAAACAGCTTAAATGTAGTAAATCCTTTAGTATGCTGGTTATTAATCACATAATTGATATAATAACTAGCATGATTCAACATGTATCCCCCCCCCCCATTAAAGCATTTAAAAGATTGATTTAGGGGTATGAACTCACCTGCAGTGAGCGGATCGGAAGGAAGTGTCGGACAAGTGCTTGGTGTCAAGTGAAGACTTAGACACACACACACAATGATCCTAATTACATATGAAGACATATGTATATAAACAATTAGTGACTTTACCACTAATTAAACATGTATAAACATCCTATTGCGAGGAAAACACTTTGGTCAAGTGCTAGGAGGCTATCGGGTTGCAACTAAGGAGTGCAAAGCCTCATACGGGAGTTCATGGTCCAATGACCATCTTTATTGGAGTTTACGGCCCAGGGGAGCATACTCCTGGCCGTAAACTCTCTATTGGTCACCAAAAGGGGCTTAAAACTCTAAGGGCTTAATTGGTTAAGTGCTCCAAAGCTTTAAACTAGTGTTTGGGTGGGTTTAAGGTCCTAAAATGACCTTGTTTGATGTTCACGGCCCTGGGACCACTCCCCCATGAGTTTACAGCCATAAACTCATGGTAAGGAGTTTCATTTCGTGAATCTTGGTCCTTAGGTCCATGGGGTAAGGTTCTATGTCACTAACCAAAGCTTACTAAGGTAATAGGGTGTCATTTGCACCCTTAAAAGGGGTTTACGGACCAAGAACATGTCTTGGCTATAAACTCCTTGAATCCCATGATTTCTTATGTTTTCTAAGCTCTAAACATGATATACCTAGTGTACAATGAGTTGGATCAAGGGTACTTACAATCTATGAGCTCAAATGGTCGATATTGGCCAAGAACACGAGTGTGTGTTCTTGGTGTTCTTGGTGGATCTTGAAAATCTACAAAATGGAATGATTTCACGGATGAAATCATGTAAGATTACTAGATCATCTAAGATATCAACTAGTTAGGGCAAGAAACTTACGAGTTTTGAAGATCAGGGACGAAGATCGGGATGGTACTTGAGAGGATTTGGGCCAAGGAAATGAAAGAAATGGACAAATGGCCTTCATCATCACCATATAAGGTGAGTTTACATCCCACATGGAGTTTACGCCCGTAAACTCCCATGTGGTCGCCGTGAACTCATGGTTAATGTGCTTAAGGCTCGGTCTTTGTGCTATAAATTCAGCAGATAAACCCCAACACTTCTTCCTTAAGTGTACAAGGCTCAGAACTCTCAAACGGACTCTAAATTGTGCTGAATGATAGCAGGAATGAGTTTGACTTTCTATTGACTTGGTATGTTGTACAGAATGGAAATTTCAGGTTGTCACATCATCCCCCTGTTAAAGGGAATTTCGTCCCGAAATTAGAATTTAGGTAAAGGGGTAGGCATGAATAATCGAGCAAGGAGGTGGGAAAACTTCCTAATCGATTTGCTCTCGTGCTCATAAGTGAAACCGGGTCCTCGGTTGGTATTCCAACGAACCTTCACTAATGGGCGACGACGTTTGCTCCGTCCGTTTGACCACTCGGTCGAGGGTCACCATGGTTCTTCCACGAAGGCGAGGATCTCGTTGATCTCGATCTCGTCGAGTGGGCTTACGAGAGTCCTAACGGAAAGGTATGGTTTCAAGTTCGAGACATGAAGGGTAAAATGTACGTTACTGATTTCGTGGTGTAGGTTGGGTTTGTGAGTTACAGGACCGATTCTGGCAAGAATCTCGGAGGTCCTAACTATTCTGGATTTGGCTTACCACGCTTTCCGAAGTGTATCAAGCCTTCCCAGAGTGAGATATCCAAAAGGAATTTGGCCTCTCACTTGAAATTCCAAGGTTTTCTTCCTCTTTCTTGTCTTCCCAGTCAAGGGTCACTCCCTTCTGAGTCAAAGTCATAAGAGGTTTCGTAATCCGCAAGGAGTTCTTAATGAACTCTCGACAGTAGGTCAGCGAGACCTAAAATTTGGCGAATTCTTGTCGGCATCCTCGGTGTTGATAAATTCTCAGCGGTTTTGATTTTTGGCAGGGTCCTCAAGAATTCCCACATTACTAGTAATGTGTCTTAGGAATTCGACTCTTCAAATTTAAAAACTTGCATTTTAGAGAACTTCGCGTAAAGCTTCTCTGATCGTAATGTTTCTAGGGTTTGTTGTCGATGCTCTTTATGATTTCCTTCTTACTATGAGAGTAGATAAGTAAGTCATTTCAAAAAGACAATGACGAACTGATCCAAGTAAGAATGGTGTACCCTATTCATTAAGTTCATGAATATTACGGGTGTATTGGTCCTATCCGAGAGGGATCACTACGGACTCCTAGTGTCCGCATCGAGTTTGGAAGGTTGTCTTCGGGAAGGTATGCTGAGATTTCCTTTAGAAAGGATTAGAAACACGAGGTACTCCATGAATGAGTACTTCGGTGTTCTGGACTGGCAGCCTCGTTACAAAGACGATTTCGGAGAAAGAGATGTGCGCATGAGACTGATATTGCGAGGATCGAATTGCCTCAAGTTGTATGATAAAGTCGGAATCATACGGAAACTAAAGACATTATATTTGAACATAAGGCGTTACAAACAAAACACAACAGTGCAACCTTTAACAGAGTTACTGTACTTTAGATTTACTACAAGACTATTGCTGCGAACAAGGTATACTACAAAAGACAAGTATACACAGCACGAGGATCCCTTAACTGACGGGATCTCGCAAAAGATAAGACTCTAGTTGCACTAGTTCTAATTAGTTTATAAGTCTGCTACAACGAACACCTTAAATACTTTAACATGGGTCCGGAGTAGTTTCTCCTGCGGCGGTGGTCGGTAGCATCATTCCGTCTGTGCCAGCATTCGCTGCCTCTGGGCAGTTTCTTTTGTAGTGACCCACCTTGCCACAACCGTAGCAAGCCTGGTTCACACTGGTGTTGGGTACTTGGTTGTTCGGCCTTGATGGGCTCTTGCAGTAACGTATGGTGTGTCCCTTTCTGTTTCAGTTTGAGCACTGCATCTCCCGACAAGGTCCACGGTGGTGATAGTTGCATTTACTGCACTTTGGGAGATTTCTAGCATATTGTCTAGCTGGGTTAGGGACAATTGGGATACTCGAAGGGATGGTAGTAGGAGGTACCGATGTCGTGGCTGTGAAGGTCGTTACCGGTGGTTGTTTCTTGTTCGCCCTCCGAAGCGATTTGTCCTTAGATTTAGCCCAACACTTCCGTTTGTTACTCTTGGTCTTGGGACTCGGGGTGTCGTGGTAGTTTGTTGCTCGTTGAGGTACTTGATTGTTACTTGGATTGGAATTGTTGTTAACAATCCCGCTAACATTCGCGTTGTTAGCGTTAAGGTGGGTCAGAATAGCTGACACGGCAGCCGAGACTGCAGCTTGAAAGGTAGTTGCATCAATCTGAAGAGTTGGTGTTTGGTTAATGGGTTGATCGTTTTTCTTTGGCGACATGATTCTGTTTCATGGAAAGAAAATGAATTTGTGAGCGAGTATGGTTGAACCTAGACGTAGTTCGATCGCTCATGTAAAGAATATAAGTATGTTCTCGTGGGTTCGACCTACATCCCTATGATGCAGTCCTAGCAAATAGTGGAAGTAAGTTCGTACAATGGTCTAAAGATGTTTGTCGTTCTAGCTGAGGTATCGTTGGTTGGTGAATAACATGATCCAACCACTAAAAGAGACTTGGAACTGTCTTCGGAGTTAAATTACAATAGTCCAAATGACTTGACTAAAGCATGTTTCAGATAGACTCCAATGAAAGTATGATGAGAGTATTTGAACAAAAGCGTGACACGGAAGTTAGCCTACTGTCAACATCATCGATGTTTAAAATGTAATAAGTTCAGGGAAATTTGACCTTGAAGAAGGTCTTACATCATATTCGTAGTAGCAAAAGTTTTTGGCCGCATAAAGGCCTAACTAAAAGTACCTACAGTACAAGGCAGTTTCATATAAAATGCCACATAGGACATAGATAGGAACACGGTTCTTTAACACAAGAAAGAAAGTAAAGTAACTCCTACTGGTGACGATCATCCCTCTGGTGAACTCTTAGCTCAGCCAGTTGATGTTCCATATCAAGCAGGTGTCTTTCGTACACCCTCTGGCGTACTCGGAGTTCTATGACTTCGGCTCGTGATTCAGCCAGTGCTTGAAGCAAAGTTTCATGGTCTCTTTCAGATCTCTCACGAGCATCTTCCAGACGAATGGTGCGAAGGGTATGCATTCTCGCATTGGCGACAACTTCTGTGATTTGATGTAGGTCTGTCCTGCCTTGAATCTCATTTCGGGCCACTCTGCGGACCAGGATTGGCAAGATTCTGTCTGCTGATCCCCCATTGTTCAGGTCATAAAAGCTTCAGTCTCCATTAAACGGGATGGGCTGATCCTGTCCTTGGCTCCATGTTTCCAATCATTCTACCCAAGGAGGCGTCGGGCCATGAAAAGTCGGACGAGGGTTAGGATTTGGAAAGGGAGCTTCCTGGGGTAGGTTCTCAACCTCGGGTTCGGAGTTATCATCATGCGTTAGTTCTTCAGCGTGGTAATCATTCAAAGGGATCGGATGATCATTCTCTGGTTCTTCTCCAAACCATCCAACAATAACTTCGTTCGGAAGGTACGGGTTGCCGTGGGGATGGAGTCCAACCATGTTATCTACGCGAGAATTGGGGTAAGAAAATAATTATTAGACGAACTATCTAGATAATTATTAGAAAATCTTCATTAGTTACATCACTATTTGTAAAGTTCATACCAGTTATATGTAATCAACACAGGATAGGCCTTCGAATTAGTGACCTTAACTCCAAACTCACAAGGAATATGGGTAAAGCAAAAATTTTCACAGATTCTAAGTCTATAACATCCTAGTTACATATAGCCTCGGTGTATCCACTTAGCAACTATCAACTTAGTAATGAAGATCCTTTTTAGTTCTTAAGTAAGTAATTATAGTAACACAAAACACCCCTATGGTATTTTAGACTTAGGTTTTGTTATAATGTTCTCATTGTAGTGGTGTTGGTAAGTTTTTAGACTTGTTGACACATCACAACTATTCTTGGGCATGTGCTAATCACTCCTCAAAATAGCATAGTTGATCAGGCTATGCCACTCCCAAGACTGACCATACATTCCCGAGCTTACCTGTGATATTCAACAATCGTAATATTTTTGTTCTTGTCATTGTGACACGGATTTTAGTATGAATGCAAGCACGTATACTTTGTTAAATATTTTATTATTTAAAAGTATATACTCTTGGTCAGAGTATTTTTAATCCCAATGTATTTATAGTATGTATATCTTTTATGGGTTGATATACTTAATTCACTATAAACAATGCTTTGATACCAATCTGTCACACCCCAAAACCGAGAACGGAGGAAACGTTCTGGTGCAAAGGACGTCATGTGATGTATCATAACAATGCAAAGTAGTAAACAAGCAACAACATCATCCATTGCATTAATCATATCATTTTAATTACAAGTGTTTTCTTTCATAGTATAATACAACATAATGAACAATCAAAATATAAGACGAGTCAGGACTGCTCCATCTTCATAAAACCTAGTCGTCGTACCTGTCTATTTGTGACCTGAGAATACAAGTTATTTTGAAAGCGAGTATCAGCCAAAAAGCTGGTGAATTCATAAGTATTAATGTGTCTTTGATTTGTAAAACTGTAAAGTAATGACTTGTAAACCTTTGGAAAAAGATTGTATAAGTATGAACTGTTTGAAAGCAGTTGAAAGCGTTTGAATACCCTAGCAAATCCCTATGATTTCTATTAGTATAAAAAGTAGTCTTCTACCAAGACTTGTATGTTTTGAAAGTAGTCTTCTACCAAGACTTGTACGTTTTGAAAGTAGTCTTCTACCAAGACTTGTATGTTTTGAAAGTAGTTTTTTACCAAGACTTGTATGTTTTGAAAGTAATCTTCTACCAAGACTCAAATGTTTTGAAAATCGTTTTCTACCAAGACTTGTATGTTTTGAAAGTAGTCTTCTACCAAGACTCGAATGTTTTGAAAGTAGTTTTCTACCAAGACTTGTATGTTTTGAAAGTAGTCTTCTACCAAGACTCGAATGTTTTGCTATAACAAAGATGGTTTTCCCCTCTATGACTACTATTAACAATATAAAGTCTACCTCGTCGTTTATGTGAATGTATCACAAAATAAAAGTAATAGGAAAAATATAGCCATGTAAGTGTTATCCTTTTGTATTATGATCAACTTGACATCGCGACTGCCGAAAAGGTATTAACCTTGAACATCTGTAGATTGTTCATTATGCTCTGTAGCTGGCAGCAGGTTTAAGGAATGGTTAGTCCCGTAAAGGTACTCCTAATATAAGAATTAACTGTAGGCATCCATAGATGTTCATTATCCTCTGTGTCCAACAGTAGGGTGTAGGAATGGTTAGTCCCGTAAAGGTACTCCTAATATAAGTATTAACCGTAGGCATCCGTAGATGTTCATTATCCTCTGTATCCAACTGCAGGGTGTAGGAATGGTTAGTCCCGTAAAGGTACTCCTAATATAAGTATTAACCGTAGGCATCTGTAGATGTTCATTATCCTCTGTATCCAACAGCAAGGTGTAGGAATGGTTAGTCCCGTAAAGGTACTCCTAGTATAAGTATTAACCGTAGGCATCCGTAGACGTTCATTACCTCTGTTGCTAACAGGTGGGTTCCGAAACGGTTAGTCCCATCTAGTTATCCTATTGAACTAGGATAGGCAGAACTAATTTGCACGTATAATATGTACTAGTAACTCATCATATAGAATCTAGGTACAAGTATCCATGTAAGTGTATACAAGTAAATGTATTTATGTAAATGTATTCATGTAAGCGTATCTATATAGACGTATTCATGTAACATGTAATGTATAGTATAGACTCATGAATGAACTGACTCGGGTGTAATTCCTTGTAATAGGAATAATGTTTTGTATCTCCTAACTATCCCTATAATAGTTTACTGGAAGGTAATTAATGTCCAAGAAGGTTTATACACCCTTGCTACACAAGAGTGTAGGAACTGAATGAAGGATGAAATCTATCATATCAATATATATATATATATATATATATATATATATATATATATATATAAGAACATAAGTGTATAGAAATAGTTTTGATCAAGAGGATGAAAAATGGTATTGTAAGACATTTAAGAGTTTTGAACAATAACTAACAATGACTTGATGTCATTTTAATAAACATTTCAAAAGTATATCCTTTGATAATAAAGTATAACAGAGTTTTGTAAAAACCTTTGTAAAGTTTAACAACTAAGAAAGATGACTTGATGTTAGTGTGTAAAACGTATTGGAAAGCCATTTACGGAAATTTGTTTGGTAAAACAGCTTAAATGTAGTAAATCCTTTAGTATGCTGGTTATTAATCACATAATTGATATAATAACTAGCATGATTCAACCTGTATCCCCCCCCCCCCCCTTAAAGCATTTAAAAGATTGATTTAGGGGTATGAACTCACCTGCAGTGAGCGGATCGGAAGGAAGTGTCGGACAAGTGCTTGGTGTCAAGTGAAGACTTAGACACACACATTGATCCTAATTACATATGAAGACATATGTATATAAACAATTAGTGATTTTACCACTAATTAAACATGTATAAACATCCTATTGCGAGGAAAACACTTTGGTCAAGTGCTAGGAGGCTATCGGGTTGCAACTAAGGAGTGCAAAGCCTCATACAGGAGTTTATGGTCCAATGACCATCTTTATTGGAGTTTATGGCCCAGGGGAGTTTACTCCTGGCCGTAAACTCTCTATTGGTCACCAAAGGGGCTTAAAACTCTAAGGGCTTAATTGGTTAAGTGCTCGAAAGCTTTAAACTAGTGTTTGGGTGGGTTTAAGGTCCTAAAATGACCTTGTTTGATGTCCACGGCCCTGGGACCACTCCCCCATGAGTTTACGGCTGTAAACTCATGGTAAGGAGTTCCATTTCGTGAATCTTGGTCCTTAGGTCCATGGGGTAAGGTTCTATGTCACTAACCAAAGCTTACTAAGGTGATAGGGTGTCATTTGCACCCTTAAAAGGGGTTTACGGCCCAAGAACATGTCTTGGCCGTAAACTCCTTGAATCCCATGATTTCTTATGTTTTTTAAGCTCTAAACATGATATACCTAGTGTACAATGAGTTGGATCAAGGGTACTTACAATCTACGAGCTCAAATGGTCGATATTGGCCAAGAACACGAGTGTGTGTTCTCGGTGTTCTTGGTGGATCTTGAAAATCTACAAAATGGAATGATTTCACAGATGAAATCATGTAAGATTACTAGATCATCTAAGATATCAACTAGTTAGGGCAAGAAACTTACGAGTTTTGAAGATCGGGGACGAAGATCGGGATGGTACTTGAAAGGATTTGGGCCAAGGAAATGAAAGAAATGGACAAATGACATACATCATCACCATATAAGGTGAGTTTACAGCCCACATGGAGTTTACGGCCGTAAACTCCCATGTGGTGGCCGTGAACTCATGGTTAATGTGCTTAAGGCTCGGTCTTTGTGCTATAAATTCAGCAGATAAACCCCGACACTTCTTCCTTAAGTGTACAAGGCTCAGATCTCTCAAACGGACTCTAAATTGTGTTGAATGATAGCAGGAATGAGTTAGACTTTCTATTGACTTGGTATGTTGTACATAATGGAAATTTCGGGTTGTCACAATAACCATTAGAAAAAATAATAAGAATATCAAACTCATAAAGCATTAATCTAGTAGAATAAGTGGAATAAATAGAACCTGGCGGCAGTAGGAACAAGAAACAAAAACATAGAAAATATGTTTGTTTTTTCTTTTAAATTTTAGCAATAAGAAATTCAGCACAATTGTTTTTTCCTAATCACAATGAGCCATACAAAACCCAAAAAAAACATTTTTTTCCCTTTTATCTACGTGCGATTGCAGAAATTCGGAGAATATAAGATTTGTTTTATAAGTTTAAACATACCGGGAGGCTCTCGAAGGTGGGCGCCGTTGTTGGAGAGTGATACTAGAGCTAGGTTTCGCTGCTACTATACGGATGAATCAGTGGGTATTTTTCAATTATATTGTAAATCAAATGCAATCATCAACCATATAATGATACAACTGAAACACAAAAGCCAAACAAATGAAACACATGGGACTAAATAAGAACCTAATCGTATCGATCAAATGCAGAAAAAAAAAGTTTAAATCCAGTGGAATAAAGTGATTTCAATCAAAATCAAAACCAACCACCAAGTTTGTGGAAATAAGAACCTAATCTTAATTAAGAATCTTTAGCCACAAAAGATTCTCAATCCAAAGAAATGGGCTATAAAATGGTGTATTTAGAACAAGAAAATCAATATCTAACAACATCTCTCAAAGGAGATATCAAGATTTGGAATAAATACACAATTACATCATATTTGAGGATTAGATTTAAATAAAAGGGATTAATGTGTGCACAATACTTTGTCTTCTTCCCTGATTGCAATCAAATTCGAAGGGTGCCTGAGCCCCAAAAAAATTCAATGGGAATCATTCGGGTCTTCAATTGAAGGAATGATCCAAATAAACAAAAATTTGAGGGTGGAGATGTTTTATCTACCTGAAGCAACAGGTTGTTGTTTATTTCCAGAACCAGGGGGTCTACCCCTTGGTCTCTTCCCTAAAGACGGTGCTGGAGGTGAGAAGTCATTGGATTGTCCTGCCGCTGCAGTGCCGCCACCGGAGGCGTAGAGCATTCAGGCGTGTGCTTTCTCGACCTTCCTCTCTTCCGCTTCAGTGCATCATTTCCATTATCGTTTTGAAGGATAATCGGAGTATTCATCCCCAAAAACTGAATTAGTTTCGTCTTATATAACATTTGTTTGGTCTCTCGCGAATCCTCCTGATTTTGCTGCTCTTCCGCCGGCGAGGCCAAAAATTGAATTAGTTTCATTCTCTCTTCTGTTCTTATGCTCGATTTTATGGCGATGGCAATTGATTTTTGTAGATAAAGAGGGGAACGAGATTTAAATGGGAGAGATTAGGTTAAAAGTCAAATACCATGATTATAGGATTATTTTTGGAAGTTACTAAACAAATTATTAAATTACCTTTATTTATTTATTTAATTATTTAATTTTGATTGGCTCACATTTATGCATACAATAACATAATATATACTTTAAACACCCGAACCTCTCTTTATATATATATATATATATATATATATATATATATATATATATATATATATATATATATATATATATATATATATATATATATATATATATATATATCATACTTTGGACCTAAAAGAATACGATTTTCGAACTTCCAAATTAAAAATGAGATATGTCTATAGACAGAGATTGTTACAAAAAAACATAATGAATTTCTTTTAGTCCAAGATGATTCCTATGAAAGAATTCGACAAAAAAAAATTGATTTTCGCAGGCAAACCAAGTGGATTTTTGCGGATGATGGTTTGTGAAAATTATGGCTATTACTGTCAATTTTTTCTAATTTGTCACTATCTTATGGAAAAAACCTTGAACAAAAATTATTATGGTCATTTTCTTTTAAATTATTAATGAATAAAAAGTGTGCCCATAAATATTTATCAACGATGGTATGTGTTAATAAAACAATACGTGTGAGTTTGCATATATTTATTTTCATTTCTGGTGGGTATTTATTAGAATCCATAAAAAATAGTTATATTATTATAATTTATAAATATTAACTCTATAGGATCATTTCTAACTAAATCCATAACCCATATTTAACTAAAAATAAAAACCGGTTTTAAGATCAATTTTCAAAGATTTATCGAAAAATCAATTTTTTCACACCCATTGCAATTAATGTTACATTATTGTTTTAAATGATATTCAAATAAATAACACGATAATATAAATAGTAATAAATAAACAAATAAATAAATATACATATATATATAAGGGTGCCTATCTTAGAGGATGATTATTATTATTATATCGAGTATATATGTAGATCACAACAAAACACTCTTATACAAAAAGATGTCTGCTGCTGCTACTGCCAGTAGGCTTCTTCACTCTCTTCATCTTCTCTTCATCTTCTTCATCCTCCTAAACCCATTCCAATCTTCCCATGTGAGTTCCTTTCTGCAACTCCTTATCATCATTTACTTTCCTAAATTTCTTCTAATTTTGCTTTGTTTACATTTGTATTTGAATTCTGGGAATTCTCTCAAACTCATAAATTCGTAGATCTTCTCAAATTCCGTTGAATATTTTCGTGTATCGTTTTGGTTTCTGATAATTTGGAGTTTCTGGTTTTGATTTCTAGGCGGCGGAGGAAACAATGGTGCCGTTGATTGAGCCCGGAAAACGAGAGATGATGGAATTTGTATTACACGACAGTCGCCGGAAGCTCAACGGCTTCAAGATTTGTGCGCTTTGCACTTGTTGTAACTCCGGCGGCGGCGGCGGTGGCGGTGGCGGTGGTGGTAAATATTGCTTACCTTCTCCTTGTTGCTATGCAATCAACTGCAACATCCCAAATCGCCCTTTTGGATTCTGCTCATTTACTCCAAAAACATGTAACTGCTTTGGATGCCATCTTTGATCAAAACCCCAAATTTATTTTTATGAAAAAAAAAAATCGTTTGAAGTTTGAGGGTTTGATTGAAAATTTATTTTTCTTTTTTCTTTTTGGAAGATTATTTATTTATTATTATTATAATTAATGTTATAATTATTATTGTTTGTTTTGTATTTTTTTTTTTACTTTTTTTGAGGAATTAAAGAAATCTTGGCTGGATTCAATTGTATTGGGTTTAGCAAAGTATTGGGAATGTAGGTGGGGTTTAAGTTAAATAGGGGTAGCTTTTTTCAGAGTTGAAGTTATGTAATTTAGAGTAGTGTACAACTTTTGAAGCATAAGGTACAAGAGATTTTTGCTTCATTTTTCTGATTTTGGGATTTTGGATTCGGGAAATGGAGGGTAAAACTGGTATTTCAATATTATGCCTCGGACCAAAGTGTACGTAAAAGTCAATGAAGTTATGTAAAAAAGCAATGTTATGTGAGAAAATAACATTTTTCCTACTTTTTTTTATATTAAAGTTGAATACTTATTAATTTATCATAACAACGTGTTATATTTTATATGTGTAATTGTGTATGATAATTTATTTAAAGTTCGTAGTTATTGTACACATTAAACCATGTCTTTTTCATAGTACATTTTAGCCATAAAATGGTAATTATTTTTGTGCTATGCGTGAAAAAACAAACAAAATCACTGTCCAACCACAAAAGTGGAAACTTTATAGGTTTATTTATTTTTTTAACGAAAAATAAAAGGTCATTAACGTCTTTTTTCAATTAAAGAGCGAGAACTCATTTCTGTTTCATTTTATTAAATTTTGCATGTGTAGTTTTATTGGCATCGGTCTATACAACTTATTTTGTCAATATCTTTTACATAAAAGACAAGGCCTAAAGCTCTTGATTATGTTTTTTTGTTCAATAGATTCAATTGATATGACATATTATGTTAATTATGAATGTAAAATTAATAAACATCTATTCAAAAGACTTGGTTGAAATTAATTAACTCAATTAAGTTTATATAGTGTAGGTATAATGAAAGATATTTGGTAGAGAGTTATTAGATATTAATGTGGTAGAAGTTGGGCAGGACCTCATCATTTAAGCCTATCTACCATATGCTACAATTATGATATGGTTGGGTTCTTTTATTTCTTGAATAAGTTATCATTTATGACTCCTTTTAAATGTGAGTTTCTTTTTATTGTAAGTTAGAATAGATTAAACATGTCCATTTAACTCAAAAAATATCTAACAAAATTATGTTTAATCAAACAAACTTTATATGAGTTTGATGCAAAAAGTATTTAACTCAAAAAATATCTAACAAAATTATGTTAAATCAAACAAACTTTATATGAGTTTGATGCAAAAAGTATTTAACTCAAAAACTATCTAACAAAATTATGTTTAGTCAAACAAACTTGATATGAGTTTGATGCAAAAAGTGTTAAATGTAGAGCTCAATAAAAATTAAGAAGTCGACATAAGTTCATATAAACTCAATCTCATTTTAACATTTACGACAATATACATTAAATCCACTATATTTTGGTTATTTTGCGGTTTAATCGTCATATTTATTTACATAAATGAGAAAATCATTTCACGATTTTAGATGCTATTTTAGGAGTATATGATTTCATGTAGGCATAGGAGAAGTCACGTCAGATTTATCATAGGTTTAACTGGATATAATTAGGGGAGATTTTCTTTTAAAAATATCTTTGAAAAAAAAAATATAATATGGTAATTAAAACGCAAAAAGAACCAAATTATATTGTCTTTTACATATATTGCATATTTTTATGCTCAAATTTGATAAAATTTTGATTTATTTGCTACAATATTTAACAGGAACATCGTATGTTTAGTTTAGGAGTCTATTAAAATCAAATGGATAAGGTCACGCATTGATTTTGCGTTGAAGTTGCCATGTGCGTTGCTGCTTGTTTTCTGAGTGGGACATTTTGACAAACACATGGTAGGCGTTGCCCATTTCGCACCTTCAAGGGTATCAATAGCTTTACTATGTACTACAACGTTGTTTTAATTTTAATAGGTTTATTTTCTTCAAGTTTTTTCAGTATGGATTTAAAAAAAAATTATATAAGAATATGGTAAACATAGATTATATGTGTCAAACGGATATGTCAGAAAAAAACTTCTGATCAAATGAATGTTTTCAAAAATCAGGTAATGTGTAAGAAAAGATTCTAATTAAATGGGTTAGCAGTATTTTTCTTTTTTTTTGTTTTAAAATCACAAATGCTGTTAAGTGTTAATCTCACTGTAACTTGACAAAACTCATACAATTGAAAATCAAAAACTTCGCAAATCACAAAATTAGGTCAAGCGTACTTATAAATGATGGAATCGGTGTCAAAAAGAAAGGTTGGAGATGGGTGGAATCAGACAATTTTCTAACAAGGAGGAAAGCGATCAATGTCAAAGTGAAAGAGGTTTTATTAGTATGTTGATTTGTGCAATTGTGAACTGTGAGGCTTTTTTTGAGGGATTGGGTGAGTTACAAATAGTTAGGGCCTCAAGAATTAGCCCATCTAAATATGGAAAACCATGAACAAAATGTTCATATAAGTTATTCACTTATTTAATTGTGAATTTAATTATCTTCATTGTTAGTTTTTTGAGTAAATTATATAAATGGTCCTTGTGAGGACCTTGTGGTTTAGGTTACTTTATACGTTTAATCCATAAAAAATTTTATAAAGAGAAAATACCACAACAACCATTGTTGACGGAGACGGTCAAAGGTAAGGATACCATAAAATCCCAAAACCCGAAGATTTCGGGTCGAGATTAGCTGTGTATGGGTCGGTTTGGGTCAGTTTTGGACCCAAACCCAACCCAACCCATAAATGGTCGGTTTCTGGTTTTCAGAACCCAATAGGATCGGTTTCTGGTCGGTTCGGTTTCTCAGGTTCTAATGTTGGTTTGGGCGGTTTTTCGATTTCTTGGGTTCAACCCATACATTCACGAGTTCTGGATTTAAACCTTTGGGTTTTGGTTTTAACCAATTTTCCATAAATGAAACAACAAGTTAAATACTTCAAAAAACAACAAATTTAAGTTAAATACTTCAAAAAACATGAGTCTTACAACAAATAGTCTATTACAACCAAAAAACAATCAAGTATGGGTCGGTTTCTTGGGTTGGATGGGTCGGTTTATTGGGGCGGTTTGTCGGTTTTAAGTATGGGTCGGTTTCTCGGGTTGGATGGGTCGTTTCTGGGTAAAAACCGAAACCAAACCCGATTTTTCGGTTTTTAGAAAATTCAAACCCTAACCGTCGGTTTTACTTCGGTTTCGGTTTCGTCGATTTTAGTCGGTTTCTCAGTTTCTTGGTTTGGGTTTGCTCACCCTTCTCTCTGTTATTGAGTAATCATTTATACATAAGTTATCAACATAAATAACCATAGAATATGAGAGTGTGTACCTTTCAGGCATAGGAGACCACAATCGATACACAGTGGCAGATCCAGGAAAAAAAACAGGGGTTGCACAAAATTGTTAGGGGTTGCACTACGAAAAAAAAACTCATTTCTGAAGACAATTTGCGTCATAATATCGTCAATAAACCAACAAACTTACACTAAATTAACAATTATCAAACTTTGTGATGGATTGCCAACGGATTCTTAACGAATTTTGACGAATTTTCACTAAATTTACATTTAACGGGAAATTTTGAAAGGTAGCATGTGTTACCCCGTGCAACATGGTAAATATGCCCATGTTGATACAGATTGTATTTATGATGTATTTAGACAAGTCAATCCACATGACCGATATATCTCAACTTGACAAACCTTCTTCCTTTCCTTGTTACTTGCATCGAACTCAAGAGAGGGAGAAGATGAGACCAATTTTTGCTTATAGGATGGGAGGAATTAGGATTTAGGCGATTATGCTTATCTTTATTTTTGCCCTAATATCATGCTTAAATACACCTATTATGTTGGAGAATGCTTCTAAAGGCTTTTAAAGGACCATTCAAGGTACTTTAAAGGATAGGGAATCAAGCATACAAGCTTGAGTTGTCCGACGAACTACAAGGTATCTATAATAACTTTCACGTTTGTTATTTGAGGAAGTACTCAAGAGAAGAAGTTGATATGCTCCCACTTTTAGAGTTAAGGATTGATGAAGATAGAATGTTGGTTGAAGAGCCGGAAGCAATCGTTGAACGTAAGAGGAAGAAATTATGACACAATATGATTAACTTGATGCTAGTGCGATGGAAACACACGACAGGGTCGAACCTCCTCTGGGAAACAAAAAGCGAAATAAAGGGTAGTTATCCTCATCTGTTTGCTGCTGCATGATTCCGGGGACGGAATCATCCTAAGAGGGAAAATAATTGTAACGCCCATGTTTCCTGTTAAATTAGTCATTGTCTGTAATCACTTTGGTCAATTATTATAATCTTTTATATGAATGAATAAGAAAAGATTATTCATATATCTATGTGCTTACATGTTTTATAGGATATTATGTGTAAATTATATAAGTAGTTAACAATAAAATAAATAAGATTAAAATACACATAAAAATAAAAGATAATTTAGAACAAATAATCTTAACCTACTTGTAGCATACATTATAAGGATTTCGGAGATATAAGCAGCATTCAAATCCAACTTCATATGAAGAAGTTATGATTCTTCAAAGTTTTGCGGTTAAACCGGTACGACTTTGTATATCGTAAAAAGTAAATTTTTGATAAATTACTTTTTAGCCTAAGTAATCTAAACGAAAGTTGTAGTAATCATTAAACCGATATCGTGCATATTGAGAACTTCCAAATCTGACTTCGTGAAAGAAAGTTATGATTTTTCTAAGATTCAGTATAGCAGTATACAACTCAAAAATTGAATTTTAGATCGGTCGATTTTTAGCCAAAAACAATCTAAACGAGAGTTGAAGAATTTGTTAATAGGAGTCCAACAATATAGAGACTGTCGAAAACGAACATCGGATAAGAGAGTTATACATTTTATACGGGCTTTAACAGTCTAAGACTGTGTGAAAAATATAAAGTCAAAATTAGCGGATGAAGTCTAAATGAAAGTTTTAGATCTCTTCAAGTGCTTTTCGAGGATATAAAGAACGTAAAAAACAGAGCTCATATGAAGAATATACGTAATTTTGAAAAGATGAAAAATGGTACGAGCGCGCGTCAGGAGTTCGACGCGCCCGACAAGAACATGAAATCCCACCCATTTTTCGCCACGTGTCAGGCCACCATTTTGCCACGTTACTATGTTATGACCAAGAGTGCGACGCGCATATATGGTGCGCAGCGTGCCTACTATAGCATCCAAGATTTTCCAGGTATTATTATTGATCATCTTAATGGAAGTGTGAAATGGTTTGATCTGGGCTTTGAGCTTTGGGCTTTATAAGTGGATTGAGGAAGCTTCGTAGGCGGGGCGTACATTGCCATGTACGCCCAACATACTCGTGAAAGTGAACCGCGGAGGCCATGCACGTACGCACAACGTAAGTGTGTAGCTCCTTAAACACTAAAATTTAGGGTTTAGTCCCTATATAAAGAACATAAACCCAGTTGGTTTAGCCTCCTTTCACCCATATCCAGCCACCACGAAAACCCTAGCTCATTATTGTGTGCCTTTGTGTTTTAGAAGCCCTTTGAGAGTGTTTTTGTGTTGTGTTAGTGAGAAGGGAAGAAAGAAGCTTGAAGAAGAAACAAGGATCCACCAAGAGCTTGTAGAGGATTGACATCATTTATGACTCTTTTGAGGTATCAAGTTCCATACTTGGCCATTATATGCTTAGATTTGTTTTTGGGGGTGTTTAAGGTCACTTTTGGTCCTTATTGTTAAGGCTTCTTGCATCCTTACGATTTCAAAGCCTAAGAGTTGTCCTTTTGGGCTCTTAAAGGCACCTAAGGTCATAAAAAATCAGGCCTTGATGAATAAGCCACAAACATGCAAGTTTGATGTCCATTGAGCTTGTTAAAGGACCAAAATCATGAATTGAGAGCCAACCACGCATGCAAGCACATAAAGTTTATGACTTTATGGGTCAGGATGTTTTATGGGGCCTGGATCTACAGTTTGAATGTAAGGGATTATTGGATTAACGACGTGAAAATTTAAAACAATATTCCTTTTTTTTAAATGCATACTTTTCATAACATATCGTATAAAAATCTCTTTTATTCAATTACAAAGCACAACTCCGTTAATAATCCAGGATCCTCATAACTCGTTCTTTGGTGTGTACAATCAAGTTGGTGTCGTCCCGCGATCCTGAAAAGAAAACCTGAAACACATAACACATCACACGGTAAGCACGAAGCTTAGTGAGTTCCCCAAAATACCACATACAACACATATTAGCCACTCGAGGCTATAACTCTGTTTGACCCTCTAGTCAATGTGTCTCAGTGGGACCCTCCAGTCCCATAACTCTTGTGGACCCTATGGTCCTAACCCTGTGGACCTTCCGGTCCTAACTCTGTAAACTCTAAAACATACATAGCATAAATCACATAGAAATAATGCAGTGTATCACATCATATAAATAGCATACAAAACACACTGTCACATAACTCTAATTACCACTCTAGGTAAAGTATAGTGAGAAGACTCACCTCGGATGAAGAACAACTCCTAAAACACTGATGCTACGCACCGCCCTCTAACTCTGTGCCAAACCCACAATTATCTCAATTAGCAGCTAAGTCCAACCTCTCACTTATTGGGTCTAAAGATAGACCACCTCCCAGCCCATTAATGACCTAAGCCCATTATGCCCACCAAGGACCAATAATAAATGGGCTTCCCCGAGGCCCAAACCTCAACCTACATGACAAGCCCAAACTAAGGGCCCAAGGCATAATTATATTATTTCTCTTATCAAAGTCTCAAACACACAGGCCCAAAGATTCAGGTCCAACACTTAAGGCCCAACAATGAAGTCTAGCCCAAAAGCATATAGAGAGACTGCGCAGGGCGTACCTGCTTGGTACGCTCAGCGTACTCAAGCGCGTAGGAAACTGATCGAGGACCTCAACCTAGTATGCGGGGCGTACTGGAATTACGCCGCGCGTACTCTCAGTTTAGCTTAATCAAGTTATTGGGTCTTAACCCGTTAAGACCTTAACTCATCTCTTGGATCTGGACTTCCTAACATCTCTTGGATCTGGACTTCCTAACATCTCTTGGATTTGGACTTCCTTCTTAACTCCAAAGAGCCCACAATAACACATATAAGCTCCACATGGCCACCCACAAGCTCAAGAACGGATATTAGGGTTTGAGAGGGTTTGTTGACTGAGGAAGGTGGCCAAAAATGAGACCATCTCATTCTTTAAATAGGGACACTACTCGAATTAGGGTTTTCCCTCAGCGCCTAGTACGCCCAGTGTACTAGGTGGTCCTCGCGTCCATTCCACGCTCATAGGTATGCTTAGGGGTACAAACGAGCCGAGCCAAGCCCGAGCCTGGCCAGGCTCGACTCGGGCTCATTTAACTTATATGAAGCTCGAGCTCGAGCTCGGCTTGATTCGAGCTTTCTTGTATTGAGCTCGGCTCAAGCTCGTAAATAATTATACAAGCTCGGCTCGGGCACGGGCTCGACTCGTTTTTTATCCTATGTGCCTAATTGAGCTTAAGCTTGGCTCGAGCTCGTTAAGAAGCTCGTTTACCAATACCCTAAATCCATAGTTCCCCTAATATGTTTTTATTTTAATATATATAAATAATAATAAATTATATTATATAAAGGCTCGTTTAGGCTCGCGAGCCTAATCAAGCTTAATGATATAGGCTCGAGCTCGAGCTCGTTTAATAAATGAGCTTAATATTAAGCTCGAGCTCGGTTCGGGCTCGTTTAAAATCGGTTTCGAGTCGAGCTTTTAACGATCCGATCTCAAGTAGCTCGCGATTAGCTTGGCTCGTTTTCATCCCTAGGTACGCTAAGCGTAACCATATTTACGCCCAGCGTACCCGATGCTACCCATTTCTCAAATAAGGACCAAACTTGCCATAACTTCCAAACTATCATAGCATCTTTGATATACCTCAGATTCCAAAGATCCTTATGTCTACAGAAAGGTTATGAGATGCCCTACCCTTGGCAACTTGCTGCAACCCGAGACCTTCCCATGAACCCAATAGATGAACCTCAAGCTCACCCATCCCATAACCAAAAAGGTTTCACCGATTCCCATCTTATAATAATTGTCTCAACTCTTGGTGACGTATAAGTCACGCAGTTCGCTTTCCCTCAAGCGAACACTACCACTCTATTGAAGATCGGATCACCCCCGAACTCTGTTGATTATTGCTCAAGTTCCAAGCATCCCGTTGCACCTCCCGAACCAAGGCCCTGACCTACCCAGGTCTAAGACATCAGGTGACAAACAATACCCCCCACATGGAACCCACCTCCGATTCTAGAATCTCATCTCGCCTATCCAACACACCACCAGGACTCAACTCAACTCGAGAGTTTGGTCCGACCCGTGGTTGGAACCACTCTTCCCAATGACCCATTCAACTCATGACTCGTGACCCACAACCCATGCGTACTTCACTTATGCAATTCCTTCGAATTGCGATGTCTACACCTTACTCGGAATATAATGATTTCCGATCATTGAGTAGGCCCTGGTCTCGTCCCTGGTCCGACCACCAGGCTCCCAAAAACTCATAAGTTAGGGCTATTTAAGCCTAAAACTCTTCTGCATCATGCTCTGATCAAGAATGCTTCATCATAACAGCCTCTCGCTAACTAGTGCGTACTACGGCCCCCCCATAGCATCACAACGACCACTTACAGACTAGTGAGTACTACGGCTCCCCGTAGCATCACAACAACCTTCTACTGACTAGTGAGTACTACGGATCCCCGTAGCATCATAACACCCCTTCTCTGACTAGTGAGTACCACGGATCCCCGTAGCATCACAACACCCTCTCTCTAACTAGTGAGTACTACGGCTCCCCGTAGCATCACAACACCCTCTCTATGACTAGTGAGTACTGCGACTCCCCGTCGCATCACAACAACCTCTCTCTGACTAGTGAGTACTACGGCTCCCCGTAGCATCACAACACCCTCTCTCTAACTAGTGAGTACCACGGCTCCCCGTAGCATCACAACAACCTCTCTCTGACTAGTGAGTACTACGGCTCCCCGTAGCATCACAACAACCTTCCACTGACCCATGGGTACTACGACTCCTCATAATACCACAACACCCTTTCCGTTTGGCGAATACCACGGCTTCCCGCAGTATTGCCACACCTTCTCGCTATCTGGTGGATACTATAGCTCCCTGTAGTATCACCACACCCCTTTGCACTAACTCATTGAACTGCAACTCTCAGCAGTCTCACCCCACTAACTCTTACCACTTCACAATCTCATCCTCAGATTGACGCCACACTGCGATCATTACTCATGCTCTACGGACCATCCATAGATAGGTACACGCACCCACCCGAATTATGCACCACTATAACTAACGACAATCGTCATAACAAACCACCTTTCCTTGCTGCAATCCATTACCTTAGATAATCCACTTGCCGTCTCCACTCACGACCCCAAAATTTATCCAAAATCCAAGATGTTAAACTCGGATACCTCGATACACCACCCTAGAACCTTGCGATGTCTCGCCTTAGCCACTGATCTTCCTGATATACAACCCGAAATTCGGAATATTTCAAATTCTCACTTTGAAATATGGAGGGATTGTCAACGACCTAGAACATGTTGATGGAAATCTGAAACTCCTTCCCCTTTTGCTCATACCTATGCCAGAATACTCATAATGACCCTGAAATTGGTTGACTGATCAACTCCTGCCCTTCCCAAACTACATAACAGCCCAAACATTGAACCAACATTCCTCAACCAACGAACTACCCTACGAGCCAACCACCTTGATTTCATCTTTATAACCTCAAAGAATTCCTATTTACCACAAGGTCTCCGACCAACGGTCACTTGCCGTGGAAACACTCATCCTTTTTCAACCATATACCACCTGCATTATCTCGCTCTGCACCTCGCCTAGATCACCAATAACCCTGGACTCATGAATCCGCACCGCGGGTCTCTTTATCCAGATCTCTAACCGTTCTTGAATGAGTCTTTGATCCTCTCAATAAAATATCCAATTCTCCCCAACCTAGGGTTCGAACTGTCACCAATTGGCACACCGACAATCTATCCCACAGACTGATTCCACCAATAACATCGCACCTCTCTTGGAAGGTGCTACGCAACGCTCGATGATCCCTCCGACAGAGACCAAGAAACTCAAAATACCTGAATCTCAGATGAAATCCTTAGAACTTACCATCATGACTGCCTCTAGTCATTCAGAATCTCACACCATAACATCACCGGACCTCCCAACTGTCCAGTATTAACCCTGACTCTTAATCGGGAAATAATGAACCATCATACTCCTAATCCTCGACTCCTCGCCCACTGCTACGACACGTCCCTTATCAAGAGTAGAAACCACATTTCCACTCTCTATACCCATCAAAGACAATAAGAGTCACCACCCTGATACACTCCTCTTGATCGTCCAACGCTACGGCTAACACATCCCCTACTATACTAATATAGGGTGTATCCTGGTCCTTGACCATCTCAGTCCCCACTGACAACTTGCTCAAGCTCTATCATCCCCTCACGGCAGACCTACTGCCAGATACTCTGATTGAAGATCACCATCAGTGCGATCCCACAGGGCTCACCCCCAAACTTAGAAACTGAAATATCAACACCTCTTACGTCTCCCTCGTGAAACGGAAATAACACCACTCGGGTCACAGAAGATGACACCTCCACTATCAACTGATTTCTCAACTCAGACTGCAATCCCCCATAAACACCATCCTTACTCATCCTCGTGTCATGTGAATCCTACTGGCATCTCACCAAAGTTCCTCAGGACTAACCCGATTTCCCTTTCAAGTTCTGCTTCAACGCAACTCGTGCAGCACGACCCTCTTGCCCCAGACTCTATCACATCCGACCTCAGTCAAACAATCCCAACAGGATAGCTGGAAAAGGCCTAAGCACTATCTGCGACGAAGCATGGTACCCGAACCATGACATCACCTCCCAATCTGCTACGAATCATGGTACTCGAACCATGATATCACCTCTCAATCTGCTACCAGTCATGGTACTCGAACCATGATATCACCTCTCAATCTGCTACCAGTCATGGTACTCGAACCATGATATCACCTCTCAATCTGCTACCAATCATGGTACTCGAACCATGATATCACCTCTCAATCTACTACCAATCATGGTACTCGAACCATGATATCACCTCTCAATCTGCTACCAGTCATGGTACTCGAACCATGATATCACCTCTCAATCTGCTACTTAGATCCTCTGGAATATCCCCTGTACTGAGTATGGGTCCTCTGCTTTCGGTAGTACGGGCCCATACTACTTGCCACATCTACCCATACTTTCTACATGGACCATCCCAGAGTTTCTAGGTAGCTGCTCAACCTTTTCGATCATCAATTCTCTCATGCGTGTTCGCTCCCCAACGAAATGCTCCACTTTGTCAGCGCACTCATCTGACCATGGTCACCCCCTAGGCTCTTCCTAGGTTCTCACACTTCTCTGCCATCAGTTGATGAAGAACTCCTAATGATGCCAACCATCTTCCTCCTGAATATCGTCATATTCACTTAGTAGTTGACTCCCATCATCGAGATTTCTACAAAGCACAAAGCAAGCAGCATTCGGGCATCGAATAATCTCTACCAACACCTAAAACCACTCTAGGATACAGCTCTATTGGCTCTATTCACACTAAGCAGGTGTCACCGAACTCAAGCGACTCTACCCCACGCGGTCATCTAACTACCCTCTCAGTAGGCTCCCCCAATGCTCATCTAGGTATCTCTCCTAGATTACTCCTCTACCCAAATCCCTCTGTACATAGGATTCCTGCTGAATACTCTTACTCAGCACATACTCGAAAATGCATCATGGATAACAACAACTCCTAGGCTAAGGCATCACAAGTTAGGCCACTCTAGTCCTAAAATATGAAATACCTAGCCTATCTCTAGCATGCATAATATCTCATAACATATTTCATAACACGAAAGTAAGGGTATTTTAGGAAATCATCGTTCAGGCTCTGGCTGATTGTACACACTGCTCCTTCCCGTTTTCTCTTAGAAACTCTTGGTTGTCTTAGAAAAATCATTTATTTTGAAAATTTTCCTTATTTCCTCAGTTTGAGTCCAGATATACTCGAAGGTGCATCTGAATCCCTCAAACCAAGGCTCTGATACCAACTTGTAACGACGTGAAAATTTAAAACAATTTTCCTTTTTTTTTTTGAAAAAAAATTGCATACTTTTCATAACATATCGTATAAAAATCTCTTTTATTCAATTACAGAGCACAACTCCATTAATAATACAGGATCCTCATAACTCTTTCTCTGGTGTGTACAATCAAGTTGGTGCCATCCCGCGATCTTGAAAAGAAAACCTGAAACACATAACACGGTAAGCACGAAGCTTAGTGAGTTCCCCAAAATACCACATACAACACATATTAGCCACTCGAGGCTATAACTCTGTTTGACCTTATGGTCAATGTGTCTCAGTGGGACCCTCCAGTCCCATAACTCTTGTGGACCCTCTGGTCCTAACCATGTGGACCTTCCGGTCCTAACTCTGTAAACTCTGAAACATACATAGCATAAATCACATAGAAATAATGCAGTATATCACATCATATAAATAGCATACAAAACACTCTGTCACATAACTCTAATTACCACTCTAGGTAAAGTATAGTGAGAAGACTCACCTTGGATGAAGAACAACTCCTAAAACACTACTGCTACGCACCGACCTCTAACTCTGTGCCTAACCCACAATTATCTCAATTAGCAACTAAGTCCAACCTCTCACTTAGTGGGTCTAAAGATAGACCACCTCCTAACCCATTAATGACCTAAGCCCATTGGGCCCAACGAGTGTCACACCCCAAAACCGAGAACGGCGGAATACGTTCTGGGGAGGAGGACGTCATGTACAGTGTCATAACAATTGCATAATAGTAAAAACAAGCGACAACAACCATTTCATTAATATAGTGATTATAATTACATATGTGTTCTGCAAAGTTAATAGACACCAAAAGTATAAACAAAATAAAAGATGAATCTTGTATACGCTCCATCTTCTCAAAAGCTGCACCAGTACCTGTCTATCTTTGACCTGAGGATACAAGTTATTTTGAAAACGAGTATCAGCATAAAGCTGGTGAGTTCATAAGAATTTAGTGTCGTTGTTTATATAAAAGTGTTTACAATCATGTAATGTAAAAGCTGTAATTATTGTTTGAGAATAGAAGAAATCCCTAGAAAATCCTATATTTTCCAAAATTCAGCATTTGTAGGTTAAATCCTTCGTGTGTGTAAAAGTATTTCCATTGGAACCTTAAGTTCTAAAAATAAGGTAATGAATTTCCTTCAAGTAACGTAAATGAGGAAAAGTATTGCCGGTTGGTTGTAGTAGTGTTGCAAACTCCAATTAGTAATATATATTTATTTACTTCGGGAAGTTAGTTTAGACTTTAAGTCTTAGTGTGTTAATTTAGATATGGATTTGATCTCTCATGTAACCAAACTGAATGATAATAGAGGGTCCAATGACCTTCTCGGTCATATGTAGTGTAGTGATGTAGTGCCACCCCTGGGCCTAGTCGGCTCGGACTGTAGTTAACAGTCGGGATGTAATAGCGTCCATCCCGTATAGATCTATACATGTAGTGTTGCTTTCCTTCCGGGAAGCTCTGGTTACATGATATTTGCGCAGTAGAGTGTCGTATAGAGGAATAGTGTGTTATACTCTGGATTAGTGTATTCTCTTGTGTTATATTATAGTAAACTTTTAGTATAGTACATAGAGTGTTCTCTTTAACGTGCATTAACTTGTAATAGTTGTAATTATAGTGAGTATAGTAGTAATAGAGGTAACGAGCAATAGTCTTAACTATACCTATTATAGTTAAATAGAGTGTGGGATTGCATGCCTTTGATTTACCAAGGTATTGAATAAGATGAAGACTTTCATATCTAACACAAATATATATGATATATAACTAAGAAATCAACGCCAGTCGGACAGATAACAATATACCCTAAGACCACAATCAAATAAGAACAGGAAATAAGGCAAGCTATCGGTCCTAAGTCCTTCAAGTCTTACTTATATAAATATATTGGTGTAGATATAGTTTAAAAGAAAAGTAGTTTAAACACAGTTTGAAAATAGTTTAACAACAATTTAACCTTGAAAATGCGTTTGATAATTATTTAAAACAGTTTTATTGATAAGTAGTCAAAGGTATAGAAAATCCTTTTTAGTTGCAGGTTATAAATCACATATGATTTGATACTAACACTTGTTGCATTTAACTTGTATCCCCCCTAAAACATGTAAAAACATTTAAAAAGGTTCATTAAGGGGTATGAACTCACCTGCAGCGAGTTTAGTGGGTGAAGTTGTCGGGTAGAATGCTAGACGCCAAATGAGAATATGAACACTCACACGGATCCTATCACATAATGGTGTCTAATTAGTTATCTAATCACTAAATAAGTAAGTAATTGCACCCTAATGCATGAAAACACTTTGTTTTATATGCTAGAAGGCTATTGGGTTGCAAGGAATTAGTGTAAGGCCTCACTATGGAGTTTACTCCTCAAATACTCACCTTAGGTGAGTTTACGGTTGAGGGACCAATTCCCCCATGAGTTTATAGCCGTAAAATCATGGGAGGAGTATATTTGTGTGCCTTAAGGTTTCTTGTATCACTAGGAAGGGTTCTAGGGTCAAATCCAAGGCTTGAGGGGTGTTTAGGGTTCAAATGGGGCACTCCCTTGGAGTTTGCGGTCCTTGGACCACTCCTTGGGAGTTTACGGTCGTAAACACTAGGGTTTACAGCCGTAAACCCTTTAGCACATCATTCACTTCGTGTTTTGTGGTCCTAAGCTCAATTATACAAGTTTCTAGCCCAATAATCATGCTAAGGAAGGAGTTAGGGGCACCAAAACACCATTTATGGTGTTTACGGTTTTTGTGTTTACGGTTCATGAATATTCATGGACCGTAAACTCATGTTTACTCTCCTAAAGGCCTGATTTTTGGTTTCTAGCTTCCTGCATGTATGTTTCTAAGTCAAGGACGAGTATTAGAAGAGTTTTGGATGGATTTTGGGCTTCAAAAACCCCCTTAAGGGTGTTTATGGTTTTGGGAGGTATTCCCAAACCGTAAACTCGAGTTTTTAAGGTTTTGAGTGATTAAATCCCGGGTTTGTATGAATGCAAAGCTAAACAACAAGCTAGGGAGTATTACTTATGATTTTTGGAGCTTGAATGAGGTGATTCTTGAATAAACCCAACTTTTAGAGAGAGAAAGTAGAGAGAGAGTGACTAGAGTGGTAAAAAGGCTCCATCTAGTGCCCACTCACCCTTTATATAGGGGTTGGGTTTGTGGCTAGGTGGGAATCTACCCGATACTGACGCTAAACGGGGTTTAAATTTTTACCCGATTAAATGGTCGTAATTAAAAACTTTTTCCAACTAAACGGGAGGGTAATTCACGTGTTTTTATTTATTTCATTACGACACTAATAAAATAAAATAACATAAAACATTTATTGATTGGTCCACTGCAAATGTTAATGGAATCTTAATAAAAATAGAATATTCTATTAACGGAAATGGGTTATAACGATGAAATAAATTTTGGGTTGTCACATCATCCCCCCGTTAGAGGAAATTTCGTCACGAAATTTAGAATTCAAGCAGCTAAGTTATTACAGCGCAACTAAGCAAAGAGATGAGGATATTTTAGTTTCATTTGATCCTCTCGCTCCCAAGTGAACTCCGGTCCTCGTTTAGCGTTCTAGCAAATCTTCACAATTGGGATGCAGCTTTGTTTCGTTTGTTTGACCTCTCGGTCCATAACCTCCACAGGCTCTTCCACGAAGTTGAGGCTCTCGTTGACCTCGATCTCGTCGAGTGGGATTAAGAGAGTCTCGTCGGAGAGGCACTTCTTTAGGTTCAAGACATGGAAGGTAGGATGTATGTTACTGAGTTCGCGAGGTAGATTGAGTTTGTAAGCTACGGGGCCGATTCTGGCGAGAATCTCGAAAGGCCCTATGTACCTTGGGTTCAGCTTTCCATGCTTTCCAAAGCGTATCATGCCCTTCCAGGGTGAGACTTTTAAAAGGATTCGGTCTCCCACTTGGAATTCCAAGGGTTTTCTCCGTTTGTCTGCGTAGCTTATTCGTCGATCTCCAGCGGCTTTTAATCGTTCGCGAATTTGTACGATCTTCTCAGTCATTTCTCGAATGATTTTCGGACCCGTGAGAGCGCTGTCAGGAACTCGTCCTTTAGCTAACTGAGTGTCACCCACTTCAGCCCAGCACAGAGGGGACCTGAACTTCCAGCCGTAGAGGGCTTCGAACGGAGCTGCCTTGATGCTCGTGTGATAACTGTTATTGTAAGAAAACTCTATAAGGGGTAAGTGGGTATCCCATGCCTTACCAAAGTCGATCACATGGGCTCGCAGCATATCTTCCAGGGTTTGAATAGTTCTCTCACTTTGTCCGTCGGTCTGCGGATGATAGGCTGTACTCATGTCCAACCTTGTCCCTAAGGCGCTTTGTAGCGATTGCCAAAATCTCGAAGTGAACCTACTATCTCTATCGTAGATTATAGATTTAGGGACACCATGCATTCATACGATTTCCTTAATGTATGTTCTTGTGAGTTTCTCCATCTTATCTGTCTCTTTGATGGGTAGGAAGTGCGCGGACTTGGTCAATCTGTCTATGATGACCCATGTGGTATCCAGCCCACCCGTTGTCTTGGGTAGCTTAGTTATGAAATCCATAGTGATCCGCTCCCACTTCTACTACGGTATCTCAGGTTTTTGGAGAAGACCTGATGGCTTCTGGTATTCGACCTTGACCTTCGCGCAAGTAAGGCATTTACTCACGAAGGTAGCAATCTCTGTTTTCATGTTAGGCCACCAGTATAATATTTTGAGATCCAGATACATCTTATCTGAACCTGGGTGAACGGAATATTGAGTGTTGTGTGCTTCCTTCATGACCAAGTCTCTGAAACCACCGTGACGCGGCGTCCAGATTCGGTCCATGAGATATAAGGCTCTGTCACCCTCGACCTCCAAGTTCTTATCCATTCCACGTAAGGATTCTCCCGCCACATACTCAGGCTTCAAAGCTTCGAGCTGAGCCTCCTTAATCTGTGCGGATAGATGCGAATAGATAGTCATTGTTAACGACTTGACTCTTCGACTAGAATACTCTTTTCTACTTAGGGCGTCTGCTACTACATTGGCTTTTCCCGTGTGATAATGAATCTTGCAGTCGTAATCATTGAGTAGCTCGACCCACCGTCGTTGTCTCATATTGAGCTCCTTCTGGTTCAGTATGTGTTGGAGGCTTTTATGGTTAGTGTATATTGTGCTCTTCGTACCATACATGTAATGTCTCCAGATCTTTAGAGCGAAAACAACTGCTCCTAACTCGAGGTCGTGTGTGGTGTAGTTAACCTCATGTGTCTTCAGCTGCCTCGAGGCATAGGCGATGACCTTACCTCGTTGCATCAGGACACAATCGAGCCCCTGGTTAGACGCATCGCAATATACTACAAAATCTTCTGTCCCCTCGGGGAGGGACAGTATTGGTGCGGTGCATAAGGCTCGTTTCAAGGTCTGGAATGCTTTCTCCCGTTTCTCTTCCCAGTCAAAGGTCATGCCCTTTTGGGTCAATGTGGTAAGGGGTTTCGCGATCCTAGAGAATTTCTGAATGAATCTGCGGTAGTAGCCAGCGAGGCCTAGAAATTGACGAATTTCTGTAGGCGCCTTTGGTGCTGACCAGTTCTCGATAGCTTTAATCTTGGATGGGTCCACGTGGATTCCTTCCTCACTAACCACGTGTCCTAAGAATTCCACCCTTCGGATCCAAAATTCGCACTTAGAGAACTTCGCATATAACTTTTCTGACCGTAGGGTTTCTAGGACTTGTCGTAGGTGATCGCTATGCTCTTTCTTGCTTCGAGAGTAGATGAGTATGTCATCAATGAAGACAATGACGAACTGATCCAAGTAAGGACGGCACACTCTATTCATTAAATCCATGAATACTGCGGGCGCGTTGGTCAGTCCGAACGGCATTACTACGAACTCGTAGTGCCCGTAACGAGTTCAGAAGGCTGTTTTCGGAACATCCTCCTCAAGCACTCGTAACTGGTGATACCCAGACCTAAGATCAATCTTGGAAAAGTAACTCGCCCCTTGCAGTTGGTCGAATAGGTCGTCTATATGGGGAAGAGGGTAGCGATTTTTGACCGTCAGTTTGTTGAGTTCTCTGTAGTCAATGCACATTCGGAATGATCCGTCCTTCTTTTTCACGAACAAGACCGGTGCTCCCCAGAGTGAGAAGCTTGGTCTTATAAAGCCCTTGCTGAGCAGCTCATTAAGTTGACCGGACAATTCTTGCATCTCAGCAGGCGCTAGACGATACAACGATTTAGCTATGGGGGTAGCCCCTGGAATTAGGTCGATTCTGAACTCAACCTGACGTTTGGGAGGTAAACCTGGGAGCTCCTCTGGAAAGACGTCAGGGAAATCGCATACGACGGGGAAGTCTTTTAGATCTTTCGGTTTCTGGCTCATGTCAACGATGTATGCAAGGAATGCGCGATATTCCTTACGTAAGTACTTCTGGGCTTGAATACTCGAGATGATGCGAAGGCTCGTACCGGGTTTGTCTCCGTAGATCAACAAGGTTTCGCTATTTGGCAGATTTAGGCGGATGGCTTGGTCGAAGCATAGGATATCAGCACGATGGAGACTCAACCAGTCCATGCCCACAATGACATCGAAACTGGTATGAGGTCGATTGGGAATGAATGATCATCTAGCGTGAGGGTGCATCCTATGTAGATTTCGTTAGAGCTTTCTGTCTTTCCGTTAGCCATTTCTATGACGAATGTTTCTTTTAGTGGTTGAGGGGATTGCTTAAGTAAGTATTTAAAGTTTTGGTTTATGAAGCTTCTTTCTACACCACTATCGAATAAAACACAAGCATAAGAGTTGTTGAGAAGGAACGTCCCCGTGACTACTGTGGGGTCCGCTACTGCTTCATTGTGGCCAATAGCGAGTAGTCTTCCCGTTCCTCCTGTATTCCCGGCCTTCGGACAGTTTTTCTTGTAATGACCTACCTCTCCACAGCCATAAAAGGCATGGCTCACTCCCGAGCTGAGGACTTAAGAGATAGGTTTGGGTTGGGATCTGCAAAACCAGACGGTATGGCCCTTCCGGTCACAGTTGGTGCAGTGCAATTCACGGCAAGGGCCATTGTGATGGAAGGGGCACTTGGGACACTTGGGTAGGTTTCCAACATAGGTTTTTGCTGGGACTGGGGTAGCATGAGTGGTGGCAGCATGGACAGCCACCATCTGTTGGTTTTTGGAAGAGGATTGAGCTTTCTTGTCCCTCTTTTTGTCCCACCGCTTCCTCTTGTTATCGGATGTCTTAGGCAGTGCAGTGGCAGTTGTTGTTGCTGTTAACGGAGTGGAAGGAGTTTCTTGATCAATCAACCTGTGGGCCAACTCCTTGGCGCTGTCAAAGGTTGCAGGATTTGAAGACAGAACATTTCCTCGATACGGGGGGACTAAACCCCAGATGTATCGTTCGATTTTCTTGCTTTCAGAAGGGATCATGTTAGGGCACATAACTACCAGGTCGCACAACCTGGCTGTATAAGCCACTATTTCTGTCCCCTTCATCTTGAGGTTCCAGAGTTCCTCCTCAAGCTTCTGAACCTCACCTTTAGGACAGTACTCCCTTCTCACTAGATCCTTTAGTGTGTCCCAGCCCATGGCATTGGCTGTTACTAGAGAGAGTGAACTGACATGGCCATTCCACCATGTTAGGGCGCTTTCAGTGAAGGTGGCAGCAGCGAACTTTATTTTGCTTTCTTCGGGGAATGAGCACATTTCGAAAACGGCTTCGGCTCTTTCGATCCATTGGGACAGAGCAAGGATTCCTCCGGTCCTATTGAAAAATGTTGGTTTACAGTTCATGAAATCCTTATAAGTACACCCCTGTGTACGTGAGGGAATTTCACCATGTCTGGAGTTGGTTCCCATTCCGGCTCCACTAGCATCGCAAGAATTCATTTGGGCCATTGCTACCGTCACAGCTGCAGTCACAGCTGTTTGAAACAGCATTGGATCGAATTGCGGAGGAGGAGGTGGAGGAGGTGGGGTTTGAGTCGTAGGTCTGCCTCTGTTCGGGGGCTTGCGAGGAGGCATCTTTTACTGAAATTTCATAGAGATGATGACAATATTAAGAGTCTATTGCAAGTATGATAAGAGTGTTACATGGACTAATCAACATAGCCCGATAATCAGAGAGAGTCATAGCAACAGAGTAGTTAACTGCCAATTTTACTGGTATTAATGATGTAATATGAGTTCAGGAAAAGTGACCTAACAGTAGGTCTTACATCAAACCATAAGGAAATTTGTTGGCAGTCTAGAGGCCTAATTAGAGTACTTTCAAAGTTAGGAATGTTTACACACAAGTGCTCTACCGAGCATAGAAAAGAAAAGGCTAGTCCTTAAACAAAAGAGTGAGATGTTTTGACATCTTATACTGGCGACGGGTACCCCTTGGGCAAACCCTCAGATCAGCTAGTTGGTGCATAACTTCCTGAAGATGTCGTTCATGAGCCCTCTGATGTGCTCGGAGTTCCCTAACCTCGGCTCGGGATGCAGCTAGTTGTTGCTGTGGAGCCTCATTGGTCCTCCTCGTCCTATCCATAGCTTCTTCAGTTGGCAGATGCGAACAGTGTTGACATTAGAGTTGGCATCCACTTCCACAACTCGGCCAATAGCTGCTTGACCTTGCTCGACGTTCCTGGCAATCCTTCGGACCATGTTGGGCAAAACTCGGTCCGCTGATCCTCCTTCACTTATGTTGTAGAAGCTTCGGTCTCCATTGAAAGGTAAGGGCTGACCCTGCTCATCGCTCCATCGGTTCAAGGTTATTGCCCACATGGGAGTGGGACCTTGAAATGTCGGGCAGGGGTTGGGGTTTGGATCCTGTTGGGAAACAAAATTCATGGGTTTCGAAAATTTGATCAGGATCACTCATAAGAATGAATATAATTTGGAGTATATGAAATATCAGGTACAGAAACAAGTGTTTTCGTAAAAATCTGGAACATAGTTCCCCGTCAATTCCTTAACTTGCGAAGTTTTTGGGTTTCACTTAATTCACGGACTCATGAAACAAGATCATTAACACAGAATGGTGACATGTCTAAATCACCATTGGTTTGATCAAGTGACCTCTTGGACATGTGTCTTTGTGTGTGCATCGTGTTAAGAAATTTTGTGATGAAAAAGATTGGTTATAAGATCGAATGTACCTCTGTTATCTGTGGACCAAACAAAAAACTCTTTACTCATTTAAGAAGAGTAAGGTAGCTCTTTTGACTAATGCGAATATAAGCCTGATTGGGATGAGATTTTCATATGAAAATTCCATTAAGGCTTTTGTTTCTCATACATAGAGTCATATGAGGCTTGGGTCAACATGTTGCAGCATGCTTCTAGGGACATCCTAACTAGTACATAGTTAAAAAGAAATGATACCTTCCCATAGACATATAAGCATGACCTCTTCGCATTTTGCACTTGACTAAAACTAAAAACACACAAAACTTAAAGAACAAAGTTAATTTTTTTTTTTTTGTGATTTTGTATTTTTCAAAAAATTAAAGACAAAAGAAAAGAATTTTTTTGTTGTTTTTGAATTTTACAAAAATAGACAAACAAATGAAAATATTTTTGATTTTTCGTTTTTTTCGCAAAGCAGAAAAGAACAATATTAAATTGAACCTTAGTTACCAAATGTGCGAATGTGAAGCAATGCGAAGCCTCTTAACGTACAGTAACTTCCGAATGATTCTGATTCAGAGCTGCTGAATGGACCTTTCATTCTTGAGTTACTGATTTTGACACTAAATTCACATCGACTATCCCTAAACCTGCTAAAATTCTCACAAATGATTTTTCATCAAGAGGTTCAGTAAAAATATCAGCAAGTTGTTCAGTGGTTTTAACAAAATGTATTTCGATATTTCCATCTTCCACATGATCTTTGATAAAATGATATCGAAGAGCAATATGTTTTGTCTTTGAATGTTGTACTGGATTATGAAAACTGCGAATTGCACTTTGAGAATCACAATACAAGGGAATCTTTTTCATATTCATAGCATAATCATGAAGTTGACTCTGAATCCATATGATTTGCGAAGTGCAAGCAGCAGCTGAAATGCATTCAGCTTTAGCAGTTGATATAGCAACACAAGTTTGCTTCTTTGACTGCCAACTCACCAATTTTCCATCCAATAGTTCACAACCACCACTTGTACTTTTCCTATCCAAAGTACATCCTCCTAGATCAGAATCTGAAAAAGCTTGAATGAAGAATTCCGATTTTGAAGGATACCAAAGACCTAACGAAATTGTCCCCTTAAGATAGTGAAAAATATTTTCCACTGCAGTTAAGTGAGGTTCTCTGGGATTAGCTTGACACCTAGCACAATTACATACTGAAAACATAAAAACATAATATCAGGTATGCTTGCAGTTAAGTACAATAAAGACCCTATCATGCTTCGATAAAGAGTTAAATCAACTACAGGAGTATCTAATGAAGGAGTTAGTCTTGTTCCCACTGCCATTGGTACTCTTAGCTTCGTGTTGTTTGTCATTCCAAAATTTTCGAGCAGATTCTTTGTATATTTTTCTTGGTTGATTAAAATTCCATCCCTATTCTGTCTTATATTTAAACCAAGAAAATTATTAATTTTTCCAATCATGCTCATTTCAAATTGACTCTTCATGAGATTTTCAAATTCAATCGACAATGCTGGGTGAGTTGAGCCAAAAATAATATCATCAACATAAATTTGAACAAGCATAAGATGATTCCCAACTTTCTTGCAAAATAATGTGGGGTCAACTGATCCTTTTTAAAATTTAGATTGTTTCAAAAAATTTGTAAGTGTTGCATACCAGGCTCTTGGTGCTTGTTTTAACCCATAAACTGCTTTGTCTAGTATGTATACATGATCAGGATGTTCCTCATTTATAAATCCTGGTGGTTGTTCAACATAAACTGTTTCTTCTAGTTCTCCATTTAAGAATGCACACTTAACATCCATTTGAAACACGTCGAAGTCTTTGTGAGCTGCATAAGCTAAAAATATGCGAACTGCTTCGAGTCTTGCGACAGGAGCAAATGTTTCTTCATAGTCTATTCCTTCTTGTTGCGAATAGCCTTTAACAACTATTCTAGCTTTATTTCGAATAATATTGATATCTTTGTCAGTTTTATTTTTAAAAATCCATTTTAATCCGACAATCGAAACATCAGAAGGTTTAGGAATTAATCTCCAAACCTTATTTCATTCAAATTCAGCCAGTTCAGATTGCATAGCAACAACCCAATCTGAGTGTTCCATAGCATTCTTTACTGTCTTTGGCTCTATTTTCGAAATAAAAAACATTAAATATACACAATTCTTGGTTCGCATTCAGTACCTCATTTTTCGCACGAATTTGAGTTGTTGTCAACACACCATCTTGTGGATTCCCAATCACCTGTTCTTTGGGATGATTCCTTGTCCATTTCTCAAGTGGTGGAAAATCAGGATTAAATTCCAATGGTGCATCTTCGTACATATCTTCATTTTCAGATCCTACAATAGAAAAATTATCATTTAATTCATGAAATTTATCATTTTCATTGAGATTAATTGTCTCTATTTCATCATGCTCCCCCTCAACATGATTTTCATCTTGATGCTCCCCTTCAAAATGATGTTCATGTTGAAATTGTGAATGCTCCCCCTCAACTTGATGATTCATAGTCTCATTCTCCCCCTCGAAAGTTTGCTTTCTCTGTACATTTGTGATCGTATGCTCCCCCTTCATACGAACTTCAGGCACACTTTCGCAAGATATTGACTTTGTAGTAATTGTTGAATCATCAGTATGTTTTGAGGATTCTGATGTTTGATTATCAGGAGCATGTACTTCTGCATCAATTGCCCTGCCAGGAATTCCAAAAATTAAGTCATAATCAAAATCATTGATATCGGAATTTTCAATTTGAGTATCTGAATCAACAAGAATTGATTTATTTTCAAATTTACTATCTGTTTGTTTAAGATAGTAATCATCGAAGGTTAAGTTGAAAGTTTCTTCAACTTTTCTTGTTCACTTGTTTAACACCCTGTATGCAACTGAATTTTGTGAATATCCTAAAAATATGCCTTCATCAGCTTTAGCTTGGAACTTGGTCAAATTATCTTTTATATTCATTATAAAACACCTGCAACCAAAAACATAGAAAAATTTTACATTAGGTTTTTGATTGTTGAGTATTTCATATGGAGTGACATTGAATCTTCGATGAATGAATGAACGATTCTGAGTAAAACATGCAGTCGACACAACTTCAGCCCAAAGATATTGAGGTAAGTTCGCATATGTTAGCATGGTCCTTGCTGCTTCACATAGAGATCTATTTCTTCTTTCAACAACACCATTTTGTTGTGGAGTATATGGTGATGAGAAATTATGCGAAATGCCTTTGGCTGTGAGAAATAAATCCAGCGTTTGATTTTTAAACTCAAAACCATTGTCACTTTTAATTCTGCGAACACTCTTTTTAAGACTTATCTCAATCTTTTTGATAAAAGCAATCATCGTCTGAGCAACTTCAGATTTTAACCTGAGAAAAAATACCCATGTAAATCAAGAAAAATCATCAACAATAACTAAAATGTACCACTTTTTATTGATTGTAGCAACAGTCGACGGTCCACATAAGTCAATGTTAAGAAGTTCCAACGGTTCCATGATCTTTGAATCTATCACAATTGGATGACCTTTTCTATGTTGTTTTCCTTGTTCGCAAGTTGCACACAAAGTATCATTGTCAAATTTTAGTATAGGTAAACCTCGAACCAAATCTTCAGTGACAAGCTTGTTAATATTGCGAAAGTTCAAATGAGACAATCTTCTATGCCAGAGCCAACTAACATCATTAGAGGCCTTTGACAGTAGACACACTGCAGGTTTGCCCACAATCAGTTTGATGTCTAGTGTAAACATGTCTCCACATCTTTTGGATTTGAGAATTACTTCATTTGTCTCTGTTTTTGAAATGATACTTCCTTCTTCATTAAACACAACCTGATTTCCAGTACCCACAACAAGTTGCGAAACACTAATCAAGTTATGTTGAAGACCTTCGACATAAGCAACCCTGTTAACTGTGAATTGTCCATTTGTGACTTTTCCATAACCTTTCACTTGACACTTGTGATTATTTCCAAATTTGACTACTCCAGCATTTTCCAAACTTCTATAATCTCGCAAGTTTTCCTTTCTTCCAGTCATGTGACGAGAGCAACCACAATCAATATACCATTTCGCATCATATTGCTCGTCACATATCACCTGCATTTATTGAAAGAATTTAGGAACCCAAGACTTATTGGGTCCTTCATTAGTAGTATTGAACAAATTCTTTGAATTTAAAAACCATGTTTTCACTTTGTCTGTGACACTATCAATTAAATCAACATCATCAGATCTAGATATTGAAATATAGTTGTTCGATAGTTTTCGATTTCCATTGACTTTCATCTCATCCTTCACAACTTTCGCAACTTTCATAACTGGTTTCCACTTTTGTACAGGAACTTGCGAATCATGAGATGATGAACTACCAGTAGAAGACTCATTCACAAACTTGTCAAATGCAGTCTTTATCTGTTGCTTTGAAAACTTCCCATTTTGGTATTTTTTCCTTTCCCTTCAAGCCAATTGTTGATTGTATATACATCAGATTTTCCTTTTGTATATGAAACTTTGGTAGGTATTGAGATCGAAGGATTTGGAAAATTGGGTTGTTTGGGTGAAAATTTTGGTTTTGCTTGAGTTTTGACATTCAAAGTTGGTGAATTATTCGTTAATTTTCCAACATTTTGAAACTTACGATCATTCACAAAATTTTGCGAAGTTTCAAATTTTCTAATGTTGTCAAATTTCCAAACAGTTTTATAGTCATTTTTCATTGAAATTTTGTCAATAGAATATATTGGTTTGTTAAAACTTGTATCCTTTTTTTTGTTTATTCTCTGAAATTTTGAGGGTTTTGACTTTGAATTTTGTGCTTTCTCAACTTTTGGTTTATCATTAGACACAACTTGCCAAAAGATTACTTTTCTTGCTTTTCTTTTTGAAACATTGTTTTCATTTGAATACTGTCAAACTATCAACTTAAATTCATGAGAATTTAATTTCACTTCCATCTTTGGTTTTTCATCTCTTTCAAAAACTTTGTTTTCTTTTTCACTTTTAACCACCCATTTTTGTGATGATTTTTGACTTTGAAAAACATAAGAATTTTGAGTTAAATTGTTTTCTACTGTAGTTTGATTTGCAAAGAAACCTTCAGTAGTTGACCTTTGGTTGTCATTTTCAACCATTTTGTTGAATGCAGGTTTAATTTTCTCAACATTTCCAGTGGTGACAAAGACTTGATTTGGAATAATTGTGTTATCTGTACATGTAAAATTTGGATAAACCACAGTGTTGGTTTCCAAATAATGTGCACCTTTGTCATTAAGAATTTTGTCGAATTCTTTTGTATCACCAAACACTTGATTAACAACAACTCGTTGAGGTGTTTCATGCGAATCCTTCACTTCTTCTTTGTCTTCATCAGTGTCATCAGTCTTACAACTTTCAACTTCCACATTATCAAAGTCACAAGTTTGCGAAGTAGAGGGTTTATCATTTTCATCCTTTACTATCGAATCAACTATAATTTCTTTACCTTTGTCCTTAGATGTTGTATTACTGATAGACAATTTAGAACAATCAACCTCTTCTTCTTCTTCGATCTCACTGATTTCACTCACATTATCTGAATTGTCATCGACATCAACATAATTGTGTTGAGAATCAAGAGTTGAAGTTTCAGTTTTCTTTAAGATTTTCACTTGTTCATTCATTGTCAAACTTTCATTAACAATACTAACTAATTCATCCGCATTCAAAAATTCATCAATTTTGACAATACCATATGCGAATCTATCATCAGGTATTTTGTCAAATTGAACAATTGTGTTTTCGCAGTCATAAGAAACAACATCAACTTTTTCGCGTTCATATTCAAGAAAAGGTAAAAGTTTCCTATGTTGTTCTTTGCTTATCTCAGATCAATGATGTAAAGCTGTTAACTTCGCATATAAACGTTTAGCAGAGTTACAATAAATGTTTCTTTGTGCCAGTAACAACCTAACATCTTTATCTAGATTGTTCCTATCATAATTTACATTTTTCATTTGTAATTCAAGTTTATCTACTCTGCTTCGTTTTATTTCTAATTGTCTTCTTGTCTCAACTAGTTCCAATTTTAGATTTTGTGCTTCTGTACTAGCAGACACAATAACAGAATCAAAATAAGCAACAGTATCATCAAATGAAGATATTTCAGCATCATAAGCAGATAACGGAATATTAAAGGATTCAAGAATAGCACGTACCTTAGTGGTCATTGGAGATTTATCAGTGGACTTGGACAAAAAGCATTGTCCAGAAACATTCTCTTCGCAATTATCTTCATAACTTGCGAACATTGCACCATGAGTTGGGTGCCTCATCTCTTCATCATCAGATCCTGAAGACCAGATCTGATAAGTTCCACTTTCTTCTTCATCAAACTCTCCTTTCGCAACTAAAGACAATACTTTTGCCTTCGTACACACCTCCTCAAGCTTCTCTGAATAGTAGGCTTCATCTTTGATTTTGCTTTTCTTCTCCTCTTTCTTTCTCAGCATACAATCAGTTGTGAAGTGATTTGCACCATTGTAGTAATGACAATCAATTCCATAATTACCTTTTAGTTTCTTCTCTTCCTTCGCATCTTTCTGCTTTTCTTCAACCTTCTCAAATTTCTTCTTCTCCTCACCTCCAGCTTTTATGAAACCACTATTTGCATCAGTTGACTTTCCTTTTGGATTGAAAGGCTTTTTGAAAAATTTCTTAACTCTATTATTTGAATAAAATGCAACTGCTTCATCATCAGAATTCATTAAGAAACCTTCATTGTCTGATCCTTCATTTTCACCAGTATCAATTTCAGTAACCTTTGAAACTAAGGCCAAAGGACCTCCTAGAATCTGTTTCGATTCTTCAAACATTTATGTAACTTCGCTTTCATGTGTTTTCAGCTGGTTGTAGAGATCATTCAAGGTGGTTGTATCAAAACTTTGTTGGTTATTTATCACCATACTCACACTACGCCATTCTTTGTGAAGACCCATGATGAATGTTAGATTGAATTCCATGAGAGATCTTGTGATTCCATACCTGTTGCAACGATAAACAAGCTCATTCAGACGATCATAGTAGTTTTCAAGAGTTTCAGCATCCTTTTGTCTGAATTCCTTAAGCTCAACAAGACATCGCTTAACGGAATTGATCTTCGTCTTTTCGCTACCTTGATACTTCTCTTTTAGTGTGATCCAAATATCCTTGGTTGTTTTACAACTACGAATGTAATTGTAAACCGTAGGAGGCAAAGCACCTCTAAGTTCTCTCATACACCTTTTCTCATTTTTCTTCAGGCGAATCTGTTGTTCAGCAACTTCTTCTGAAGAAGCAGATTGTCCAATTGATTGAACATTATCAGGAAGTAGACCTTTTCCACTGATACAATTCCAAAGCTCTTCATCAATTCCATTTAAGTAATCCTCCATCCTATCAGCCCACTGATCATAGTATTCAGGGATTAACATTGGAATTTTGGTTGAAGAACCAAGTAAGTGAGAGAAAGAAGTCATAGTATTCATGTTGAAGTTCGCCATTGATGAACACGAGAATTTTTTAGAAAACTTGAAAAACTTGATGAATTTGTGAATTGATCAAATGAATTGATCACCGATTGCTAATCGATCACTCGACTAAACAATTCAAATGCAGAATCGATTCAAATCTAAAGATCAATAGAGATTTTTAGAACCAAAATGCGCGGAAAACTTTTGAGTAAAATCACTACTCAAAAAGCAAATGATTCTAAAACAAAAATCAGATCAATGCAGTTTGAATCCTGCTCTGATACCAATTGATGTGAATTGTAATCGAGATTTAGAAAGCAATCATGATTATGTGAATGAAAAGTAAGAACACAAGAAGTAAATATTAATCAGATCTTATATTGATGAAGAAACTGATTACAGACTTAAGCAGAGAAAACACGCGAATGATTAATGAATCACTCGTGTATTCGACATCTCTAACCTCAGTCCCTATTTATAAGAAACCTGAGTGTACAAAAAATATACTAAGTCCTGAACTATATGCTTCGCACAAACGAAGACTTAGTAAAATAACTAACATGCGAAACTAAAGAAAACAAACACTTCGACTTTTACAATATCTAGACTCTACAGTAGGTTGTTAACTTCTGGCTCGGAGCTGGAGCTATCCAAAAAGCCTTCTGCATTGTGATCATCCAAAGGGATCGGGAGATCATCTTCTGGCTCCTCATCGAGCCATCTTCCAGTGCCTTGGTTTGGATAATACAGATTGTCGGAATGGTGGAAGTCAGCCATGCTATCTACGCGAGAATGGGGAAAGAAAGGTTAATAGACGTACTAATCTAGGATACTTATAAGATGATCGTTATTATTCGACCCAATACTTGCATAGTGCATACCAATTACATGTAACCGAAGCAAGATAGTCCTTCGAATAAGCGACCCTAACTCCAGATCCCCAATCAAACAAGAACAGGAAATGAAGCAAAGGTCATAGATTCTAAGTCTATAACGCCCTAGTCACATGTAACTGTGGTGTATCCACTTAGCAACTATTGAACTACTAGTAACGACCCTTTTAGTTATCACATATGTAGTTAGTAGAATACAGAATACTCCTATAGTATTCTTGTTCTAATGTTCTGGTGGTAGTGTTGGTATGTTTTTAGACTTGTTGCAACACCACAATCACTCTTAGGCACATGCTAGTCACTCCTGGAAAAATGTAGTTGATCAGGCTACATCCATCTAGATGTGACTATATGTCTCTAAGCCCAATTGTGCTGTTCAACAATCTTAATACTTTTGTTCAGTTCTAGTATGATACTAACCCTTGTATTGGTATATATATATATATATACACACTTAATTAAATATTTTAGTATTTAGAAGTATATATTCTTGGTCAGAGTGTTTTAGTCCCGAAGTGTTTATAGTTTGTATATCCTTTATAGGTTGATATACTCTCCTAAAGGCCTGATTTTTGGTTTCTAGCTTCCTGCATGTATGTTTCTAAGTCAAGGACGAGTATTAGAAGAGTTTTGGAGGGATTTTGGGCTTTAAAAACCCCCTTAAGGGTGTTTACGGTTTTGAGAGGTATTCCCAAACCGTAAACTCGAGTTTTTAAGGTTTTGAGTGATTAAATCCCGGGTTTGTATGAATGAAAAGCTAAACAACAAGCTACGGAGTATTACTTACGATTTTTGGAGCTTGAATGAGGTGATTCTTGAATAAACCCAACTTCTAGAGAGAGAAAGTAGAGAGAGAGTGACTAGAGTGGTAAAAAGGCTCCATCTAGTGCCCACTCACCCTTTATATAGGGGTTGGGTTTGTGGCTAGGTGGGAATCTACCCGATACTGACGCTAAACGGGGTTTAAATTTTTACCCGATTAAATGGTCGTAATTAAAAACTTTTTCCAACTAAACGGGAGGGTAATTCACGTGTTTTTATTTATTTCATTACGACACTAATAAAATAAAATAACATAAAACATTTATTGATTGGTCCACTGCAAATGTTAATGGAATCTTAATAAAAATAGAATATTCTATTAACGGAAATGGGTTATAACGATGAAATAAATTTTGGGTTGTCACACCGAGGCCCAAACCTCAACCTACATGACAAGCCCAAACCGAGGGCCCAAGGCATAATTATATTATTTCTCTGATCAAAGTCTCAAATACACAGGCCCAAAGATTCATGTCCAACACTTAAGGCCCAACAATGAAGTATAGCCCAAAAGCATACAGAGAGATTACACAAGGCGTACCTGCTGGATACACTCAGCATACTCAAACGCACACGAAACTGATCGGTGACCTCAACCTAGTACGCGGGCATACTGGAATTATGCCGCGCGTACTCTCAGTTTAGCTTAATCAAGTTTCTGGGTCTTAACCTGTTAAGACCTTAACTCATCTCTTGGATCTGGACTTCCTAACATCTCTTACTCCATAAAGTTAACAACTTTAGGCCCTTGAATGGTTGATAAGGTCACAACACATGAAACTCTTACTTTCTTAACCCAAATGCACATAACTCATGCATGGGTTGATTCTCATGATCAAGATCTCATTTTTATGGTTCCTCACCACTAAAAACACTTAAAAGGACAGGTTATTAAGCTCTGGAGTTCACCAACTCACAATGTTCCAATTTTGGGACATAAAACCCTAAAAATGGACCATACTAAGCATAGATCAAAAGAATGGGAAAGCTTTGAGCTTTATACCTTCAAATGATGCTCTAGCCCCAAGAAAGCTCAGATCCATGGCCTGGACTTCAACTCCATTCTCTTCCGTACTCCTTCTTAACTCCAAAGAGCCCACAATAACACATACAAGCTCCACATGGCCACCCACAAGCTCAAAAACAGATATTAGGGTTTGAGAGTGTTTGTTGACTGAGGAAGGTGGCCAGAAATGAGACCATCTCATTCTTTAAATAGGGACACTACTCGAATTACGGTTTTCCCTCAGTGCCTAGTACGCCTAGCGTACCTTCTGGTACGCCCAACATACTAGGTGGTCCTCGCGTCCATTCCACGCTCATAGGTACGCTAAGCGTAACCATATTTACGCCCAGCATACCCGATGCCACCCATTTCTCAAATAAGGACCAAACTTGCCATAAATTCCAAAATATCATAGCATATTTGATATACCTCAGATTCCAAAGATCCTCATGTCTACGGAAAGGTGATGAGATGCCCTACGCTTGGCGACTCGCTGCAACCCAAGACCTTTCCATGCCCGGTTCGTGGCTCATGAACCTTAATCACGGAAAATCCAAAACAGGATGTTACAGTACTCCCTGGTATGCCACGCGTACCGGGTTAACTCCCCGTTTTGGTCAAGGCTAGCGTACGTTGGACGTACGTGCCAAGTACGCCGCTCGTATGCATGTAGAAGGGATGTTTTGGGCTTTTAGGCCTTAAGAGAATGGGCCTAGACTTTTGGGCGTCGTGGCACACCGTGAAGTATTGGGCCTATTGGGCCATGATTGGACCCTTTGGAATTATTATATTTTGGACTTGGAATTTTTAGGGCCTATTTGGGGGGGGGGGGGTTAAGGCCCAATTCAGAAATTGGGCAATTAGTGGACCCTTAGGGAGTCTTTGATGGGACATAGAAGGGTTGGGCTTAGCAAGCTAGAACTGGGACTTATGAATGTTCCAATTGGACTAAGGGGTAAAATGGTCATGTTACCCTTAGTAGTGTTATAGACTCTGATTGAATGTAAATGTGATCATGATAGTCGGGAGTAATCAAAGCAGTTGTTAGAGACTACTTTCCACGAGATTCAACACGCAGTTTACGAGGTGAGTTACCTTCCAGTAGGAGTGGGTCTAAGGCACCAAGGCCGGCCCACTATTAGTTGAATATAGTTGAGATGATTGTCTTTGTGATAATTGGCTGCTTTGTTACTACCTGTTATGTTTATGTGTTAGCATGATATGTTATATGTGATAGTGGTAGTAGTAGGGGGAGTAGTCCCCGGTTACCAGTCGATAGGGCCAAAGGGGTAGTTTAGTACTCAGATATGCTAGACAGTATGATCGTGTTGTGTTAGTATGTGATAGTAGTAGGGGTGAAATAGTCCCCGTAACCGGTTGCGATAAACCGGAGGGGTAGTTCGGACACCCTGGTATGTCTGATAGGGGTAGGTTAGGCACCATGGTATGCCTAGCAGGGTAGACCGGGCAACGAGATACGCCTGACAGTATGTTTATAGTTAGGTATGTGGTATGATGGGGGAACTCACTAAATTTCGTGCTTACAGTTTACAGTTTTGTTTCAGGTACCTCTTCGTCGAAGGGGAAGGAGCTGGCGCGGTAGTAGCGCATCACACTCACTCACAAGATTCCGTGTTTTTGAGACTCATGGGATTGTACTCTGATTTTACCACTATTTGATGATATGATTTTGAGACATGTTTATTATGATTTTATGGAATGATATGATATCGACAATGTTTTTGATAAATGATTTTATAAGTTACTTAACTGAAAATTAATTTTTTTGGCCTTGAAAATTGGGATCTTACAAGTTGGTATCAGAGCCTTGGTTTGAGGGATTCAGACACGCTTTCGGGGGTGTTTGGACTCAAATAGAGGGTTTGAAAGATTTTTATAGCGAAATATTTTTTTCTAAAATTAAAATAAGTAGTTTGAGAAAGAATAAGGTGTGTGATGCGTGCGACCGGCCGTGCTCAAGTATGTGTTCCCCAAGATACCCATACATGTTATGTTACGATATGATATGCTTATGAGAACTGCATGGTAGATTAGGGCTGAGGATCTAGGGAGATGCCTTATGTGCCTACTATATGTGCTTATTAAGTTATATGCTAGAACTGATTAGTCAGTAATATGATTGCTTGAATATGATATGCTTGGTATGGTTACTCAATGCTTGAATATTGCTTGATTTGTGCTTTTAGGAGTTCTATTTATCTTTAGCTAACTAGTAAACGAATACGTTAAGTTACATATTGCGTGGAATAAATAATTCCAGAAGGTTAGGTCTAGCCCTATTAGGCAACTCTTGTCTAAGTCCGATCATTGTAAGTTAGGGCCTGTCATTTGAAGAATTATCTGGTCCTAGCTATATGTAATGGTATTCGCAAACTAATTAGGTAAAGGAAGCAAGAATTCCTTATGTAGTTGATGGCACAGAGTAGGTCGGAGAGTTACCCTAGGATAAGCCTAGGATGAGATTAGTGCAGAGAGCAGTAGTAGTAGAAGGGACTTGGTAAAGTCAAGGCAATCCTTGAGGGAAGTACGGATAGATGTGGAAGGTAGTATGGACCCGTACTACTAAAAGTAGAGGATCCGTACTTGAGTCAAGGAGGGCCGAGATGGAACCAAGGAACTTGTAGAGAGTGTAAGACCTCTCGAGATTATGTATGAACCTGACATTTATGTATTTTCTTTCAGTATGGTGATGATTACACGTCACAGAGCAGGTGGATTGGGATCGGGGTCAGGATCAGGATCAGGTTCGAGATCAGGTTCCGAGCCAGTGGATGAGATTCTACGCAAGTTCATCGCATCAGAGATCACGAGAGGTATCCTTGAGGCGACCCTAGTTATCTTTGGGTCGATCAAGGAAGGGATCGTAGAGCTGATGGAGGATCTTCTCAGGGCGTTCAGGAGCGACATGGCGGCTAGCCAGTCAGGGTCGCGCATCCTGTCCTTCAAGGACTTCAGGGGGAGTGGTGCATCGGATTTCCATGGGGCGAAGGACCCCATCGTGGCCAGGAGATGGATTGCAGACATAGAGTCTGCTCAGTTGACTAGCTTCTGCCCTGAGGGGTCGAAGGTTCGGTTTGATGTTGCATGTTTGCGAGAAAGGGCCAGGGATTAGTGGGAGTTAGTTGGTCACTCTTTGGGAGCCTCAGCTATCGAGGCTATGACTTGGTTGGACTTTGTGACCAAGTTCAGGGCGGAGCTTGTGCCGAATGTGGAGCTTCAACGGCTGGCCAGGGAGTTTTGTTGAAATGAGACAGACTACTGAGACGGTGGCGGAGATTACCTCCAAATTTTGGGAGAGGGCCCTGTTGGTGCCTCAGTACGTAGGAGATGTTGAAGATCCGCTACCATGATATGTTGAGGGCTGATATCCGGGAGCATGTCAGCTATTCAGTGTGCCCGACCCTGGATTCCATGATTGTCAGGGCAAGGGAGAGCGAGATCGATATAGAGTACCTTCGAAAGAGGAACACAGAGGCTGAGGAGGGTACTAGGGTTTCGGGGAATAAACACAAGGGATTCGACTCTAAGTCGAAGGGCCATCAGGGCCGGAGCCGCTGCGGGAAGTGCGGCAAGCCACATGAGGGGTCGTGTAGACTAGGGTCATCAGGTTTCTATAAGTGCGGCAAGACGGGCCACTTCAACAAGGATTGTACAGCCCCTACTTTTGGATTAGGTGTCTAAGTTCATAACTATTTATGGGACATGCTTGACCCGGTTAGCATGGTCTATTTGGGTTGCATGGCATTGCAACACTTGGATAGACTATATGAGAGAAAGGACACTTTAGGATTACTAATATATTATAAGTTCTAATATATTAATAATATTATTTAATTAGTATTGATCAAAGAATTAATTTGGAATTAATTAAGTGATCAAAAAGATACTAATTAAATATATGGGGTTGATTGTGTAAATAATCTATTCTTATATAGTGGGCTAATGATCCATGGTTTGTATGGATTGGGCTAAAACCCATAAGGTGCTCCATGGATAATCCATGGAGGTTACAAACCCATGGATCATGGAATATGAAAAGCCATGACAATTAGGGTTTACATGGTGTAACCCTACTTGTGCCACAACTATATAAAGACCCCTAGTCTAGAAAAATCGGCACTACTTGTACAAGATAGAGGGCTAGCCGATTTTGAGGTTAAGTGAACTTCTCTCAAGTCTATTCCAAGAGTTGTAGTGTTGTGTGAGACATTTGAGGAATCACACTTGAGGTGCTAGGCTCACAAGGTTCTCAAGGAATCCAAACTACAAAAGATATGTTCTTCTTCTAGCATTTATGTTTAGAAGTTCCCCATGTTATGTTAGATAGTTGAAGAACCTTGGAAAATCAAATTTGCATGTATCTTAGTCAAACATAGATCCAAGGTTTCTAGGGTTGCATGTACACCTTAGGAATGTTAGAATGCTCAAAACCCTACAGTGGTATCAGAGCCTATGTTTGTTTTCTTGATACTTGATGCTACATGTTTTTTTCAAAAGTTGAAATTCTGCATTTTTGGCATCTGACTAGTCACCACGACATGGTAGTCTTTACCACGACGTGGTGATGCCCTTGTATGCAGAATTTCGGGGTTTTCCTTGGTATTGGATGAGGATCATTACCCTAAACTATTTTTTAAACCTTAAACCTGTTTTTGATGTGGTAATGATTATGCTAATCCAATTTCAAATGTTATTATCAAAATTTCAAGCTTTGTATGGTTTATTTATGATTCTTGAAATTGTTGATATGAAAATTCATACACTTATGAGTTTAGAAGATCATATGAATTATTTGTAACTTGCTTGTTAGTTTTATTCTTGATCATTATGTGTTTTAATGGAATCCATAATTTGTCCTCAAGTTATGGATTACCAAAAGTCATCCTTTTAAAGTCCATTAAAGAAACACATAGGTTACCTAAAATGAAAAGTCTCTCATTTTAATAAACCATTTAACTCATAAGTTATGAAAAATGAAAAGTTTTGAAAGTTACAAAACTTGCCCTCAAGTTTTGGAACATGTAAAGTCACTTTAAAAACTTTAGTTCCAACCCCTAGAATTTTAAAAGTTAAAATTCAACCCTTATACTTTATAATATTATAAGTTTATTAATAATTATATATGTATACGAATAATTCATTTTACCATTAGTAGGACTCATTCACGAAGCCGGTCTATAAGGGGGTATAAGGTTGTTGCCTATAAAATGGCAGCTTAATAGGTGTCCACTCTCACCCACCGCTTCCTTGATTGGTGGAGGGTCGTTAGCCGAACGGGTAAGACACGGACTTTAAATCTTCATTAAAAGTATTAATGATAAATATAAAGTAACAATTTTTTTATAAATTCCTAATCTTAGTTGCTTTAGGAAATGTGAATAAGGTGCTAACCCATGAATTACACTTTACACTTTGCTTAAGTCGGCTAGTGGAGTGCGTGTGGTTAACCGACACACTAGCTGGACTTAACAAGGTAGGCAAAGAGTAACTTAATGTTTATCATAGTATCGATGGAACGCGTGTGGTTAACCGGCACATCAATTGAGGGGTAAAACATTAAGGGTACCAAGTAATTTGCATGGTTACTTCACACCTTGTTTTGTGATCCTCGGCATCCCAGTCACAAAACCTGAAGGGCACACTCGAGATTGAAATATGCCATTGAAAAGTTCAATGAATCTCAAAGAATCTAGGAGTTTCAAACCCAATTAAAACCTAATAATTTATTTCGTTTTTCATGGTGGAAATTGGTGAATCGTCATTCACCTACCTTCAAATATTTTATAGCTTGGATTACGGCATCCCTTTTCTAAGTTTGTGTTGGGTCCTAGCCTTAATATTTCATATTTGGTGTTATATTAAGGACTTAAATCAAGTAACTTGAATATCTCCTATTGTAGATGTCTGGTTTAGACAACTATGATCTTCCCAAATCTCATGGAAATCATACTTCTCTACCTCCACCTCCTCCATTTATTCTCCCTGACCCACAATCTCAAAGACTTGAAAAAATCAAGGTCACTCAAGCCCTAATAGCAATGAAACTTTAAGATGGAAGACCTGTGTGCACTCATGTCTTAGGAATGAAGTCACACATTGACAGGTTGAGAATGTTAAGTGTCGTTGTCCCAAGGAAGTTGGCTATTGACTGGGTTCTTCAGTCACTTCCTGAGTCATATAGTGCGTTCATTAAGAACTACTATGTGACAGATCATGACATGAACCTAATAGATCTATCTTATTTGCTTGTTGCTGCTAAGTCAGAAATGATGGGGCGTAATGGTCAAGCAAATATGGGTAGAAGGTCTATTTCATAAACTTCCATGGACATTGACAATGGTAACATTGTAAGTCCAGAAAAGCTTTCTCTTCCCAATGGAAAGGGATCAGCCTTGGTCAACCCAGTTGACCAAATGGTAAAGGGAAAAGCTAAGCCTGTGATAGTCCCGTGTACCATTCCCAAAGAGTCTATATGTTTTCATTGTCAATAGAAGGGGAATTGGTTGTGATATTGTCCTAACTACCTGAAAGATCTAAGAGAAAAGGAAAAAAATCAAAAAGGTTTGACTCTGCTTCAGGTAAGTCCACTATCTAACTCCGTTAAGTTCCTTATTGATGATTCTTAATACAAAATGTGACCCGGTCACATTTTGGTGTTTGGCAGGATCATGCAAAGGGAAGGAAACTTAAAGAAAGAGTATGTTGAATCTGATCGCGAAGATGGATTTCAATCACATGGTTCGAAGATCGGATTCTTGAGCTACTACTTAGGAGTTATGATAGATTGCTAGAGGATATGTAATAACATAGTTTCATTTAAAGTTGCATTGTAAGGAAATAGTTTTTTTCGCATTTATAAATAAATAAAATTTTGTTTTATTTTATTATATCTCCTTGCAATGGCATTTTATGAAAAATTGATGCTTGTATGGTTCTAGCAAGAATGGAAATGTGCACTTGATTCTTTCATTTGTGGTAGTGTCTAAATTTACCAAATAAAGAATATTCTCATCAACCAAGTTTCAATTGGACCGAAACTGGGAATCATGCAAGTTGTATAGTATGATGAATGAGAATTTTCATCTTTGGAAAATTAATACTAATTCCTTGTTTAAATGTATATGTGAGTCAAGTCAAGGACTAAGGGATCCAGTACACATTCTTGTGCGCTAGTCAAGGTCCACCACAAAAGATCGATAAGACTATTCGTCATGATTTACTAAAGTTGAGTAAATATGGTTATACTTACCAATTTAAGTATAATTCTGAAACATTGGAAAAGTTTCGATGTATTGCAGGACGAATGAGAAGAATCAAATTAGGTAGAAGGATAAAAGTTACTCAAATCTGAAAATATGGGAGAGTACTTTAGTATCATGTTTTGTGATCATCTTAATGATTAAGAAACCATATCACAATTGGTCCTCTAAGGACATCCTAATGCATTCTTATGGCTAAGAAGAGGAATCATGAATTGTTGAAGTGGTTAAATCAAGAAGATGGGTCATACTTCGTTCCAAAAACAAATCTTAGATTCATACTCCAAGATTGTAACTTGAGTGACATATCTTAAAGAAAGGTTTATAACACTCGTCAAATGTAAGAGTAAAATGTGTCCTACTCTTGTACATTTGAAATTGGTAAGTTGTGATGTTTTGGATAAAACAAAGATCAACTAAGGTCAATTGTGTGAAGTGTTTGTCTTGATAAAGAATCTGCACTATCTCTTGAATATTTGGCAAGTGAGTATTATATGTCAAGAGGACAGTGGGAGTCTTAAATATCTTGGAAAAGCTTCCAGATCTAATAAAGAAGAAAAATCTATAGTTGATCACTAGCACACGACTTGAGGTTTATAACCTATCGTGTTGACATATTCCTATTTCTGTGCCCATTCCAGTTAAAGTTGGCTTTGCATATGAGTTCTGAGAGTTCTCAATTGGTTGCATAACAACTTGGAAGCAATGGCAGGCCCTTGTGCTGCCAGATGGCAAGAAGTTAAGACTGTACAAGTTTAATCCATAAGAGTTTAGATTTTTCACTAACCTTGTCTTGTGATTATGGTTTTGACAAATTCACATGGATGGGAACACATACACCATAAAATCTAAAGTGTCATAAGGTTTCACTCCGATTCATGAAAATGATGGTGAGGAAACGCTTTCACTAAGTAGATTTTAAGTATATAGCAATTGTGATATTTGCATTCTCAAATTCGTTAGTGGAGCGTGTGTGGTTAACCGACACACTAACATGGACTTGTGAGAAATGGCAAAGGTCTAAGCAATTAAGACTATGATTAAAGCATCCCTTTTCATAGTTCTGAAATTGTTTAGACACATATGTGTGATATCTAAGGAAAGGTGTATGATTTTGATAAAGTTTTATCAAAGCATCTCGTATAAAAAATATGAACTTTGGTAAGAAGGTCAATAAAGTATTGATTTCTAGAAGTCCAGCTGATTTATGAGTACATGTCAAAGCTAGTGGGAGCATGAGTGTTATGCTAATAATCATCATGCAAGTGGGAGCATGATAATTATAATAACTGTTGCAAGTTAGCAATGTTAATTATAGCAAACAAAAGGTTTCAATTGGGAAAAAGTTGTTTGGCTATAATTAAGGGAGAGGAAATTATACTACATTTTAATTCTAAAAGCTTAGATTGAGGTTTTAATCATCTTTAGTCAAGGATATATATATATATATATATATATATATATATATATATATATATATATATACATATATATATATATATATATATGTATATATATATATATATATGAATTTTATGTTGGAATGGCTCAACGTAAGGAAATTCTATATATGGGTCCATTATTTGCGTTCTAAAATTCGATTATGATTACGACATCCCTTTTCATAATCTGAATTATGAGAATTTGGCAAATAGAAATAGAAATATTATAGCAAAAGACTGGTCTAGTATCATGTCTTTATGAATCGTGTCCCATATGCTTCAGATATAGGGTCGATTGCATGTGCTATAATATTCATCTGTTCTAAATTTTTCCAAATGCCCAGAGCATTAAGAGGGAAAAAGTACTAGAACTAGATATGACTAATTTGATTAAGCAATTGTCGAGGACAATCTAAGGTTTACCAAAAATTGGTTGCTCAGGGACAGTTGAAAGTATAGTGTTAATTTTGGAAGGACCATATTGACATATTCTGAAAAGAGTCAACTCTTATTCAGGAGTAATAGTCAAAAGGGGAATATGGAAATGTTCCCATAGGTGGAAGTTATTCATTAAATCTGTGTAAGATTAGGAAACTTAATGCAAGAAGAACGTTCAAAGCAATGAACTTTGAATATGAGACTTCGTTTCCATAGAGTTGATCTCTATTGGAATACTCTGTAATATCTGTTGACAAGTCTTTGTGACTTTATGCATAATTATTACACGAGGACCAATGCATATAAGTTTAGAATCTAACAGATTTAGGTTAATGGTAGGAATTTGGAATTCTTGCATTTGCGGTAAGGATTTGGGATTGTGAAATGAGTATCATTGGAATTACGTTCAATCGATCTATTTCACAGAGTAAAGATCATAGACAAGCTTGGTGTATATACTTGGTGTATGGCATAACTAATGTTTGGAAAAACATAGCGTGCATACTTGGTGTATGGCATGAATAGTGTTTAGAAAAAACCATAGTGTACATGCTTGGAGCATGGGACAACTATTGTTTTAATTCAAGTATAAAGTTGATAGTTTGAAACAATATGCAATGAATAATGTGTAATCAATATGGTGATAAATAAAAGATGTACTATTTATATTCATAAGTTCTGAGACCATATTTGATTCGGTTATTCTTGTGTTTCACTTTGTATGTTTTGACTTCCAGAATAACTAGGTCATTCTTCCCAAATGACTAAGTTATTCAAACCATCCACAGTTGGTCATATGTTGGAAGTAGATATGAATTAAGACTGTTGTGAAGTTGGATTGTAGATGTCCAAGGTATGAGACATAGCACGAGTTGCTGCAACATTCATGAGTGCTCATAAGTTCTGAGTATTGGATTCAACCCACGCTCACTGGTATCACTTCATGGAATTTATCTCGAGTGATCGTGAGACGGTAATATCATATAAGTCTTCAAACTTAGAGATATGACTTGTTGCCTATGAGTTGGTTATACATTGATTATACGAAAACGCATTGGTAACTCGATGTTATAAAACGTGCCTTTCTGTATGATTCAACAAGTAGTAGAACAAGCATATGAGTCAAAGTTTATCTGTTCCTTCTTGGATTAGAAGCGATATCTGGCCCCCTCGATGATTTTGTGTTGACCCATGCACTGGGCCCGGTCATAACTAAGTTGATATGTTCAATTAAGTTCTATGTCAAAAAAATCGGAAATCGGGAAACAAACAGCTGGGCAATAAGTAAGACATTGTTCCATGTATTTGTTCGGCTGATATCTAGAACAGAGGATTATATGATCACCTATCTTAAATGGCGTATCATCATCATCTCAGTTCCACGAGACCTTGAAAGAGCTACGATTGTTGATCAGTTCCTAAAGTTATTCTTGCAGATATAGTTATTAGACTTATCCATGTGGGAGACTGTTGGATTAGGTGTCTAAGTTCATAACAATTTCTGGGATGTACTTGACCCGGTTGGCATAGTCCATTTGGGTTGCATGGCATTGCAACACTTGGATAGACTAAATAAGAGAAAGGACACTTAAGGATTATTAATATATTATAAGTTCTAATATATTAATAATATTATTTAATTAGTATTGATCAAAGAATTAATTTGGAATTAATTAATTGATCAAAAAGAGACTAATAAAATATATGGAGTTCATTAATTGTGTAAATAATCTATTCTTACATAGTGGGCTAATGATCCATGGTTTGTATGGATTGGACTAAAACCCATAAGGTGCTCCATGGATAATCCATGGAGGTTACAAATCCATGGATCATTGAATATGAAAAGCCATGACAATTATGGTTTACATGGTGTAACCCTACTTGTGTCACAACTATATAAAGACCCCTAGTCTAGCAAAATCGGCACTACTTGTACAAGATAGAGGGCTAGCCGATTTTGAAGTTAAGTGAACTTCTCTCAAGTCTATTCCAAGAGTTGTAGTGTTGTGTGAGACATTTTAGGCATCACACTTGAGGTGTTAGGCTCACAAGGTTCTCAAGGAATCCAAACTACAAAAGATATGTTCTTCTTCTAGCATTTATGTTTAAAAGTTCCCCATGCTATGTTAGATAGTTGAAGAACCTTGGAAAATCAAATTTGCATGTATCTTAGTCAAACATATATCCGAGGTTTCTAAGGTTGTATGTACACCTTAAGAGTGTTAGAAAGCTAAAAACCCTACACCTACCCCCATCGTTCTGGCATTAGAGTTGTTGTGGTTTCACTGCAACCACCAAGGCCATAAAAAGGCCAACTGCCCGAGATTGACATCCGTAGCAATGCTAGTGGCGACACCAACTCCAGCGACCCTGCGGATCACTGATGGCCGGCAGGGAATGGCAGAGGCTCTGATGGTGAGGAGCCAAGCTTTCCAGTTAACTACCGAGGAGGCACGCACTACACCCGATGTGGTGACGGGTATGATTTCTTCTCCATAGCTTTTATTTTATTTTGTTTATGATATTGATGTGCCATGTTGTATGCTTTGTTTAGGATCGTTCCATGTGAACGGTATTCCTATGCAGATGTTGTTCGTTTCAGGTGCCACCCGATCTTTTGTTTCTCTTGCACTTAGTAAGAGGTTCCTTGAGTCTTCGGGCATGTTGGATTGCCCTCTAGAGGTCGAGATTGCTGACGACCGCTCGGTGCGGGCATCAGAGGTTTTTAGAGGTTGTGTTCTGAGGTTTTACGAGGAGCGCTATCTGGTGGACCTGGTTCCCATTTCGTTGTGTGGGAACAAGGTTATTATAGGCATGGATTGGCTGATCCCCAACGGGGCAGTGATTGACTGTGCGCAACAGTTGGTTCGGGTTAGGACCCCAAGCAGGGGAGAGCTGGTGATTCAGGACGAGAGACCACAGTGCGGACCAACTTTATGTTCAACAACAAGGACTAGGCACTACCTTCAGTAGGGTTGTGCATGGTATGTCGCCTATGTTATGGATACTCGGGAGGCGGGTAAGGAGACGGTGAGCAATGTACCGGTGGTGCGGGAGTACGCAGATGTATTCCCAAAAGAGCTGCCTGGGATACCTCCGGAGAGACAGGTGGAGTTCAGGATCAACCTAGTCCCTGGTGCGGCTCCGATAGCCAAGGCACCATATCGGTTGGCTCCTGCCGAGATGCAGGAGTTGTCTATGCAGCTGCAGGAGCTGTTAGACAAGGGATTTATTAGGCCGAGCAGTTCGCCTTGGGGAGCCCCGATCCTGTTTGTAAAGAAGAAGGATGGATCGCATCAGATGTGTATAGACTACCGAGAGCTGAAAAAAGTAACAGTGAAGAACCGTTACCCACTCCCGAGGATTGATGACCTATTCGACCAACTACAAGGAGCATCTTGGTTTTCCAAGATAGACTTGCGGTCAGGCTACCATCAGATGAGGGTCAAAGAGGAGGATGTCCAGAAGACTGCTTTCCGGACTCGCTATGGCTACTATGAGTTCGTGGTGATGCCCTTCGGGCTCACCAATGCTCATGTCGCGTTCATGTACCTCATGAATCGCGTATGCAGACCAATGTTGGATCGGTCTGTGATAGTTTTCATTGACGACATCTTGGTTTACTCCAAGACGCAGGAGTAGCAGGAGGAGCACTTGCGGGAGGTGTTGGATACCCTGAGGAGGGAGAGCTTGTATGCCAAGTTCTCCAAGTGCGAGTTCTGGTTGCACGAGGTGCAATTTCTTGGCACCTTGTCAACCAGAACGAGATTTTGGTTGACCCGACCAAGGTGGAGGTCGTGATGAGATGGGTGGTTCCGAAGTCTCCATATGAGATTCAGAGTTTCCTGGGATTGGCGGGCTATTATCGAAGATTCATTCAGGATTTCTCCAAGATAACCGTAACCTTGATCCGGATGACAAAGAAAGTTGTTGTATTTCGCTGGGGGATTGAGCAGCAGGCCGTGTTTGTTACTTTGAGACAGATATTGTATGAGGCTCCGATTTTAGCCCCGCCTGAGGGTGTGGAGGATTTCATTGTGTACTGTGATGCGTCCATATCGGGTTTAGGCACATTACTGATGTAAAGAGGGCACGTCATTGCCTACACCTCGAGGCAGCTGAAGCCTCATGAGGCGAACTACCCAACGCATGATCTGGAGTTGGGGGAGGTCGTCTGTGCCCTTAAGATTTGGCGATATTATCTCTATGGGGTCCGTTGTACCATTTACACGGATCACAAGAGTTTGAGGTACCTCATGGATCAGCCGAATCTGAACATGAGACAGATTCGGTGGCTAGATGTGGTAAAGGATTACGATTGTGAAATCCTCTACCACCCAAGGAAGGCCAATGTGGTGGCCGATGCTCTTAGCCTCAAGGTTGCCCCGATTAGAGATATTTGCATGTGGATGACAGTAGTGACTCCACTGCTGGAGCAGATTCAAGAGGCCCAACAGGAGGCGATGAAAGAGGAACATCAGAAGAGCGAGCGTATTGTGGGACAGGTTTCCTCCTTCGACTATGATAACTGTGGGTTATTGACTCTACACCGTAGGGTGTGGGTTCCATATCATGGAGGTGTACGCCAGGTGCTGATAGAGGAGGCATAAAAATCAAGGTTTTCTATTCATTTTAGCACCGACACGGAGTGCCAGTCTCCGTGATTTCTGACAGAGACGTGCGGTATACTTCCAGATTCTGGAAGAAATTTCACGACGCGTTAGGTACCCGTCTGCATTTTAGCACCGCCTTCCACCCGCAGACGGATGGCCAGAGCGAGCGGACCAAACATTAGAGGATACGTCATGGGCCTGCGTATTAGACTTCGGTGGTAGCTTGGATACCTATCTCCCTTTGGCTGAGTTCTCCTACAACAACAGCTACCACGCAAGTATCGATCATCCTCCCTTCGAGATGTTGTACGGGAGGAAGTGCAGGACCCCGATATGTTGGGGTGAGATTGGACAGCAGGTCATGGGGAGCACCAAAGTGGTGCTCAAGACGACTGAGAGGATTCAACAGGTTCGGAGTAGGCTTCAAACTGCTCAGAGTCGGCATAAAAGTTATGCCGACAAGCGTCGTTCATACCTGGAATTCCAGGTCGGAGATATGGTCCTCCTGAAGGTGTCACCTTGGAACGGTATCATCCGATTCAGGAAACGGGGCAAGTTGGGGCCCATATACATTGGTCCTTTTAGAGTTGCAGCCCGGGTGGGCAGAGTGACGTATAGGTTGGATCTGTCAGCCGAGCATAGCCAGATTCACAGTACTTTCCACGTCTCCCAGCCACGGAAGTGCCTGGTAGAAGACTCTGTGGTGGTGCCTCTTAAGGATATTCAGGTGGATGACAGCCTGAATTACATTGAGTGACCTATAGCCATTCTGGATAGGAAGACAAAGGCACTAAGGAACAAGGAAGTGGAGTTGGTGAAGGTGCAGTAGCAACACCGCAAAGGCTTGGAATGTACTTGGGAGTCGGAGGATGAGATGAGAGAGCACTACCCCGACTTATTTTCAGCATCAAAAACGGACTTCGAGGACGAAGTCTAATTCAAGTGGGGGAGATTTGTAGCATCCAGGATTTTCCAAGTATTATTATTGATCATCTTAATGGAAGTGTGAAATGGTTTGGTCTGGGCTTTGACCTTTGGGCTTTATAAGTGGGCTGAGGAAGCTTCGTACGCAGGGCGTACATTGCCATGTACGCCCAGCGTACTCGTGAGAGTGAACCGCGGAGGCCATGCACGTACGCCCAGCGTATGTGACAACCGTTAATTTTCGGTCAAGTCAAAGTCAACTAAAGTCACCAAGTCAAACTGGTCAACTCAATTTGCCCATAGATACTAGAGTTTATGTTATGTAATTTCTAAACAACTCGCTATTCTAATGAGAGATCATAAATCAAAAAGTGCGTACATCTAGATCTCCTTAACCTAAAACTGTGGTACGTGGCGAGCCAAACCGATAAAACAATGTTGCATACTCATCGGGAGTATGCAAGATCCTTAAGCAAGGCTTAACGGGGTTTACGGACCTTGCATTGCGAAGCCGGACACTCACATTCGTCACACACGAAACCGCTCTCAATCGTTTTCACTCTATCTCTTCTTATCGAGAATCTCTCCTAAATCTCTCCAAGTATGTGAAATCTCTCCCAAATATCTCTTTGTATGAGAAATCTCTCCAAAAATGTCAAATCTCTCCCAAATCTCTCTAAGTATGTGGAATCTCTCTCAAATCTCTCTCAAAATCTCTCTCAACTTTCTATAGTCACTCGGGGCATCCTGACCCTCGAATTTGGCAAAAACAGCTCAAAAACGGAAGTCTACGCAAAAAACGGACTTAAGGAGCCGAAACCCCTCTTAGGACCCGAACCCTTCTGAGCCAAAGGCTGTTGAACCAAACCTCACTCAAAGAACCGAACCCGAAGGCTCCTGGAACCGAACCTCGCACATCACCCGAACCCGAACCTTCGGTACATTTCGGGTCTGATCACCTTCGCTTCTGAGACTACCGAGCCTTCGCCTTCGCTTCGCGCCTAGCATCATTATGGACCGAACCTCGGCCTAGGGACCGAACCTTGGCCTAGGACTGAGAGGTCTCACTGGAAGTCCCTTTTCTCCCGGTTTTCGACTAATTTTGCGTTTTAGGCCCGTTTTTAATTGTTTTAACACGAGATTTTCACCCAAAACTTTATTTTAACATATAAGGACCCTTAATTATTAAATTATCACGTTTTTAAGGATAAAACCTTATCCAAAAGAGTGGGTGAAGTACAAAGGTGGAGTGTTGACTTTCCTTTATTTTATGACACAAGCAACCTCCCATACCCACTCTATGACCAGCCACACATCCCCACCTTACCTAGGTCACTTCAATGTCCTTTCCACTCAATTATCACCCTTTCCCACGTTTTAGAGCTGGAACAAACCATTCTCTCTCCTCATTTCTTTCATTTTCTCTCCTTTCACCAAAAATATCAAACTCTTTTCTCTCTCACTTCCTCTCTCTAGAATTCGAGATTCAAGGGCTAATCTTGGGTTTTTCCTCCACATTTGGTAAGCAAAATCCATTCTCCTTATGATTATTTCACTTCTTTCTACTCAAATCATGGATATCTTACACAAACTCCATCATAATTGTGTTAGATCTTCGAATCTTCAAATGATTCTTCAAGTGTTCTTGGGTTGAACACTTCTCTTCTTCAACACTCATCTTCTGAAATCACTCAAGGTGAGTTCATACCCCTACATTTTCATATTTTCTCAAGTTTTTTTTTTTTTTTTTTTTGGGGGGGGGGGGGTAATACAAGTTAAAACACCAAGAACATAACTAAAATTTTCTAACAGCTTTCATCAGAAAAGTTGGACTCCATTCACGGACTGTTTTGGACAACTTAAACATTTTTGTTTGAAAAACTGTTTTAGGTGTAAGTAGTTCCAGTTCTTAGCTTTAAAATGACTACTTGCACATCTCCATACAATTTTTCTACAATTTATGGTGATTTTTACAAAACTGCCTATCATTTCAAACACCAATCCGGACCAATCTGTGATTATGGACTTTTTCACCCAATTTGAAGGTTATTAAAAATCATGATAAAAATTATGAGTAAACTAGACAAAGTTTGGGAACTCTCTGAATTTACAGATTTAGTTTTCGACTTCGTATGATTTTTCTATGACTTTTCAAAAACAGTGTAGAAAGGTTGAAAATTAGTTAACAGCTTATAACTTTCATAACACTTTGTATTATGTTGAGCAAAGTGTATAACGATAAGTTCTAAATATTGAATGTGTTTCCTTGTTAGTTTATCATCATAAACTGAAACATAGTCATTCATGATAAGATTATTCATTCATTTAGAACATGTATATTAAGCTATAATGAGCATAGTTTATGGTTTCATAGCATTAAGGCATTTTCATAAAAGAATTCTTATACATTACAAACGTTTTGGATAAACTATAATAGGTATAGTTTATGTATCATTTACTTCTCAAACTTATTTACCAAAGGTTTTCAGTTTAGTTCACGTAAATCTGTTAATGAATAAATTTGTGAGTCATTCACTTCGGGTTACTTCCAAAGTAACAAAGTCAAAAAGTCTTGTAAATTGTAACGAGAGTCTCTTGTAGGGAGAACGTGATAGTTGTGTATAGATCTATATTGGGTTTGACAAACCCACACCAGAGCTGCTTGCAACAGCTAGACCGGCAGGTCTGTGGTGACAAGTGTCATTTAACGGCGACGCCTGAAGAACGTCGTATTACGAGGCCGTCTATGTCAAGTATGATTATGATAGCTCACATGTGGTATTAACAATCATAAGATTTACGGGTTCTAACTTTAAATTAGTGAGTTATGTCGATTTAGCTCTCAGAAATTACTTTAAGTATGGAAAAATACTTGTACGTCTTCATATTAAAAAGGGTTTTATGTTCATTTAAAATCACTTTTTATATCAATTACAAATATCGCTGTATATTTTCAGTCTTAGTATTTAAGACTACACACCATTCATTACGAGAGTTTTTCTCAAATTAGAAAGGGTTTTACGCCAATTTGAAACCACTTTTATATCTTTAAGTATGACAAATACTTGTTCGATTTCGGTCCTGGTATTTAGGACCACATAACTTATGTAAGGAAAATATTGGATTTTTCTTGGTAACATACATCTCTTTACAAAGATCGATTTTCAAACTCTTACCATCAAAATCTTATGAACTCACCAACCTTTGTGTTGACACTTTTCAAAACTACTTGTATTCTCAGGAATTCAGTGAAACAGGAAATCAACCACGTTTTGAGGATGGGACGATAAATCGTCAAACAGTTCATTTTGTATCATAATGTAATTGATTTGAATCATGTAAACATATACTTTGGTGTAACTTTTTTTTCAATTATATTTATGATGGTTGTATTTACTTTGAGCACTATTATACTCGTTGTTGTAATACTCTACATGAAGTCCTCCACCCCGGACGTTTCCGCCATCCTTGGTTTGGGGGTGTGACAGCGTACGTGTGCAGCTTCTTAAACCCTAAAATTTAGGGTTTACTCCCTTTATAAATAACATAACCCTTGTTGGTTTAGCCTCCCTTCCCCCATATCCAGCCACCACGAAAACCCTAGCTCATTATTGTGTGCCTTTGTGTTTTAGAAGCCCATTGAGAGTGTTTGTGTGTTGTGTTAGTGAGAAGGGAAGAAAGAAGCTTGAAGAAGAAGCAAGGATCCACCAAGAGCTTGAAGATCCAGAGGATTGACATCATTTTTTACTCTTTTGAGGTATCAAGTTCCATACTTGACCATTGTATGCTTAGATTTGTTTTGGGGGTGTTTAAGGTCACTTTTGGACCTTATTGTTGAGGCTTCTTGCATCCTTACGATTTCAGAGCCTAAGAGTTGTCCTTTTGGGCTCTTAAAGGCACCTAAGGTCATAAAAATCGCACCTTTATGGTTAAGCCACAACCATACAAGTGTTTTATGTCCACTAAGCTTATTAAAGGACCAAAATCATGTATTGAGAGCCAACCATGCATGCAAGCACATAAAGTTTGTGACTTTATGGTTCAGGAGGTCTTAGGGGGCTTGGATCTACAGTTTGGACGTAAGGGCTTACTGGATTAATTCATGTATGAAGCCCCAAGGAAACGGGCTAGTACGCTGGTCGTACTCCTAGGTACGTCGCACGTACTGGGTCAACTCCCCGTTTTGGTCAAGGCCAACGTACACTGGGCGTACGTGCCAAGTACACCGCTCGTACGCATGCAGAAGGGATGTTTTAGGTTTTGGGCCTAGACTTTTGGGCCCTATGGCACACTGTGAAGTATGATTTTGGACTTGGGAATTTGGAACTAGAGTATTGGGCCTATTGGGCCATGATTGGACCCTTTGGAATTATTATATTTTGGATTTGGAACTTTTGGGGCCTATTTGGGGGGGGGGGGAGGAGGTTAAGGCCTAATTCAGAAATTGGGGCAATTAGTGGACCCTTAGGGAGTCTTTGATGAGCCACAGGAGGGCTGGGCTTAAAAAGCTAGAATTGGGACTTATGAATGTTCCAATTGGACAGGGGTAAAATAGTCATTTTACCCTAAGTAGTGTTATAGACTCTGATTGAATGTTAATGTGATCATGATAGCCAGGAGTAATCAGAGCAGCTGTTAGAGACTACTTTCCGCGAGATTCAACACGCAGTTTACGAGGTAAGTTACCTTCCAGTAGAAGTGGGTCTAAGGCACCAAGGCCGACCCACTAGTAGTTGATTATATTTGAGATGATTATCTTTGTGATAATTGTCTGCTTTGTTACTACTTGTTATGTTTATGTGTTAGCATGATATGTTATATGTGATAGTGGTAGTAGTAGGGGGAGTAGTCCCCAGTTACCGGTCGATAGGGCCAAAGGGGTAGTTTAGTACTCAGCTCTGCTAGACAGTATGATTATGTTGTGTTAGTATGCGATAGTAGTAAGGGTGAAATAGTCCCCATAACCGGTTGCGATAAACCGGAGGGGTAGTTCGGACACCCCGGTATGTCTGACAGGGGTCGGTTAGGCACCCCGGTATGCCTAGCAGGGTAGGTCGGGCACCCATATATGCCTAACAATATGTTTATAGTTGGGTATGTGGTATGATGGAGGAAATCACTAAACTTTGTGCTTATAGTTTACAGTTTTGTTTCAGGTACCTCTTCATCGAAGGGGAAGGAGTCGGCACAGTAGCAGCGCATCACACACACTCACAGGATTCCGTGTTTTTGAGATTCATGGGATTGTAATTTGATTTTACCACTATTTGATGATATGATTTTGAGACATGTTTTTTATGATTTTATGGAATGATATGATATGGACAATGTTTTTGATAAACTATTTTATAAGTTACTTAATTGAAAATGAATTTTTTTTGGCCTTGAAAATTAGGATGTTACACCTACCCTCAATTCGTCATGTAAATAGCAGCTCCCTCATTCCTTCGTCCTAACACCATTTCAGTTGATATTACTCTGAAATATTCAATATTTAGCCCTAGAATTCTCTAATTTTTGGGTATTTAGATAGGTTGTGGAGGATCTGAATAATAGCCTTCGAGTAGGAGATCTCGAGTCAGTATTCTACCTATTTAGATCTCGGTTCTCGTCAATAGTACTTTGTAAGTGAACTACACTTACTCTACCTTTGTGTAATTTATAGTTATAATTTAAATTCATCACTAGGAACTTATAATTAAGATTTATCAATGATGCTAAGTCGTTATACCGATTGATCTACTTACAGGATATGTGCCTAGAATGGTCACGATGGATTGGTTGTTGGATTTCAGAAAAGTTATATGCCAAAATGATCCTGCCTCCCGATTGTCCTACCTAGCCGATCCTTACTTGATAGATCTTGAAGTAGACTTTGGAATTATTGAGGAATCTAAACCCGTATGATAATAGTTCCATGAAGTATGAAATTAGACTAAGACTTAGCATTATATACATCTAGGTCTTTTGGAAAAGATACAAGGCGAAGCTCTGCTCGATTCACCAATCATCAGACACCTTGTCGGGTGAGTGCATAGTTATTACCAAGAACATAATATTAAATTAAAATTATTATTTAAGCGACATTAAATATTTGCATGTATTATTTGTGTTAAGTGCTACTTGTATAAATATGATAGTATTATTGGATTAAGGACCATAATGGACATAAATTGTATTTAGTATAAGTCTGGATTAGTTATATAGACTTGTAAAAAGGTGTTTAGTTCCCAATAAGTTGGACATTAGATAGGTCTCATTATGGGGTAGAGTGTGTGTAACACCTGGTTTCGGGTACGTATTTAAATTTAATTAATTGTATGTTTTATACTAGGACCCGACGAGTTGGAGGGCCAACTCGTCGAGTAGGCTAGACTCTTGGACGCGGGTTTTAAGTAACCTACTCTACGAGTCAGAGAGCCCGACTTAGCGGGTAGGACTGTCTGGATGAAACCCTAGTATTTAGGGTTTGCACCCTATTTAAACACCTTATCTTGTCCCAACCTAACCTCTATCGTCCCTCCCAGTCCAGAGAAGCCCTAACTCGAAACCCTAATCAATTATTGAGTGTTCTTGAGCTTTTGGTGCCTTTTTGTGTGTGCTTGAAGTTAGAGAAGAAGAAGGCAGCTTGAGAGATCAAGAGTAAGCAAGAAGATCCAGAGGTTCTGGCACATTTCCAACTCATTTGAGGTATAAAGTTGAAACCTTGACCATCTATCTTTTAGATCTCTAGTTAGGGTTCATTTCTACCTTTTCGAAGCTTTAGAAGTGACATATTCGAGATTTTGAGGTTATCATGGGGTATGACTCCAAATCTGGAACCATTGAGGGTTCCTATGGCATAAAGGTGCCAACTTTATTGCCATAAGAGCCCCATGAATCTTGTAGACTCCATTTTAGGGCCATTTAATCCAAATACCCCATGCATGAATGTCAAGTTTATAACTTTATGTGTATTATGGACCCTAGGAGGCTAGATATATGTTTTGGATGTGTTAAACCCGGCTGAAATCAACTGTATGGACATGGACCTTGGGGGACTTGGTGAGTCATTCATGGAACTCGACGAGTCAGGGTATGTTTCCCCAACCCTTTTCTGTTTTGATCGAACTGGTTGAGTCTAGAAGAGGACTCAACAAAATAGATGTGAATTTGGACCTGGAAATCATGGAACTCGGAGAGTTCAAGGCAAGTCCCAGCTGCATGAAGGCATACTCAACAATTTCATAAGGAACTCGACGAGTCCAGGGCTAAAGGGACCTTCTTGCATGAAGAAGGACTCGACGAGTTCAAGGATGAACTCGTCGAGTTAGTTGATGAAGGTCCCGACTTTGTATGAAGTAGAGCTCGACGGGTACATGCAAGACTCGGCGAGTAGATTCAAGGTCTTAGTGTTCTAACTTCTAAGGATTCAGGGACTCGGCGAGTCGAGTCAACCAGACGTTAACTTTGACCCATAGTTGAATTTGACCAAGGTGTTGACCTTGACTTTTGCTTTGACCTAAGTAACCCTTGTAAGAGTTAAGAGTATATAATGTTAAATTAAGGAAGGTTGTTACATGTAGGAATTGAGAGGAGTTGATCCCGACAGCGAGGACAGTTCAGACACTTCGCGACATTGAGGGGAGTTACCTCCCAGTAGAAGTGGGTCTAAGGCCACAATGCCAACCCACTAGTAGGAGCGATTATGGATAATTGTCTTCGGGATAATGGTTTGGTTTGCACTATTTGATATGTTTATGTGATAGCCTGATATGATGTTATGTGATAGTGGTAGTATGGGAATAGTCCCTATATATGGTCGATAGGACAAAGGGGTAGGTTAGGTACCATGGTATGTCTGACAGTATGATTATGTTATGTTTTATGTGGTAGTAATAGGGGTGAAATATTCCCCGTAACCGGTTGAGATAAACTGTAGGGGTAGGTCGGACACCCCGGTATGTCAGACAGGGGTAGGTTAGGAACCTCGGTATGCCTAGCAGGGTTAGGTTGAGCACCCCGGTATGCTTAACAGGGTAGGTCGGGCACCCAAATATGCATGGCAGTATGTGTTGTGTATGGTATGTGGTGTGATGGGGGAACTCATTAAGCTTTGTGCTTATGGTTTTTAGTTTTGGTTTCAGGTACCTCTTCGTTGAAGGGGAAGGAGCTGGCACAGTAGCAACACATCGCACACACATGATTTCCGCATTTTGAGATCCATGGGATTGTACTCCAATATTATTACTACTGATGATATGACTTTTGAGACATGTGATTATGGTTTTATGGATTTATATGATATTGATGATGTTTTTCAGTAAACGGTTTTTATAAGTAACATAATTAAAAAAGAAATTTTTGGTCTTGAAAATTTAGATGTGAAAGTGTGAGATTAGACAACGGAGTGTCGTATACCTCCTCTTTCTTGGATGACCAGAAATGGTGGGTCCATATCAAACATCTGGTAAGTATGTCTGGGTCATCGACCAAAGTATATGTAACACTTGACTATTCTAGGCAGTTTAGTGAATTATGTTGCTAGCATGGACTTATAACCCATGGACGCAGATAACATGGGATACCATATTTATCAAATCTTTGAACATTGGTTGCCTTGTATGACTTACAATGGCTAAGGACACCCCTAGTTGTATAGTCAAACAGTTGTTCGAGCGATTTATCAGGTTGGGTGATTCCTACATATACTTGTGCTTTATGATCTATGAGTATCGGTTTTGTTGGGTGGTTGGTCTTAGGTCATAATTTATATATATTATTTGAAAATTTTGTTTGCATGAATGATATTACTTGTTATCATTAAATTATTATGTGCTTGAAAACCCTATGCATCTCACCAGGTTTTCCCAAACCTGAACCACTCATTTCTATACATCAGAGGTAGTGGAAGCAAGGCTGCTATAGTCTAGTTAGGATGCTCGGTGGAATAAAGATATATGTTTGTAATAAGCAGTTTCATGACCTTTTATGCTTTACACTATAATGTATATTTGGATATGAACGCATGACAACATCAAGGTTTTCGTAAAATAACTTTCGTTATCTTAAAATGTTTTGTTTAACTGGGAATTCTTATATCTCAGTTTATAAAGCGTAAAGAAAAATGTTTTAATTGGCTCTGAAAAATGGGGGATGTCACATATTTGTTCATCTTATGTGTTGAGAGTTAGACATCTACCATGGTACTCAAAGTTGAACACCAAATGAGATTGATTGTGATCTAAGTCTCATGTTGAATGGGATGTATGCAACAAAGGGATAATTTATAAAATTACCTTATACATCAATTGAAGCTTTGAGCGTTTGGGAATTAGATGTTGATGAATGACATTCTTTGTCGTATGTTATTGGGGTCAGTGAAATGTTGCTAGACGTTCACCACGATCTATATCAATCTATAATGAGTCTTGTACAAGTAGGAAATTGAAAGATCTTGTATGCCCAAGAATCATTATAGAATGATATTGCTAATGACATCTGATCACATAGGGTCACACCTTACAACAAGTTACCACTGATTGATTATTTAGTAGAGTAATTTTGATTATTAATAAATATCAACACTTGGATTTAACTGGAAAAACATTATTCCATGAAAATAATATTTACCAATATATATTGGGAGTTATTATTTCTAGTAAATAATAATAAAGAGAATAAAACTAGTAATATATCATATGGTATGATTATTTATATCATGTATAAATAAGTGGGGCACTTTGAGTAACCACATAGTTAGTATATGTAACTAGTTAGTTGAATTAAGTAAAGGGCATTCAGATTTTGTCCCCTTTGACCATGATGGTTGAATTTGATGATGCATCGTCTAGGATTAGCTTTTTATTTGTTTAATCAACTCTCCATGCTTGTAAGAAAGAGGCTTTCACGTTTTCTTTATGGTATCTTCTTACATTTTTGTCTAAATAAACAAACTAGAGTATGGAGTGTTGGAAGAGTGTTCTTGCACTTCATTTCTTCTTCTTTTGTGCTTCATAACTGAGAAGAAAAAAGCTTTCTTTGGGGCTGCCCAATTTAAAAGTCCTATTTCCTCTCTCATTTCTTCCTTCCTTGCAAACGGTGCTAAAGTTGAAGACTAATAAGTTGCTTTTTATTAAGACTTATTTGGATATGTCTTAATAACTTAAAAGTGCCTTATTAACAAGTTTATACTAGCATATTTTGGTGGTTATAATCTTGCTTGGTGAATACATTATAAAGAGCTTATTTTAGAGCTTAATGTCACACTTCATCAACTTCTAATCTACCATGAGAAACCAAGTCTTCAAAGGTTGTTACACTTAAATTTATATGATTGTTTTAATCTTTCTAAGTCTTGCAAAAGATATTTGGTGTGGAAATTGTTTTAGTTTATTCAAACATAAAATTGCTTACGTTGCTAAACTCGTAGTTTTGACTATTTATTTTAGACTATTTTAGTCTTCCTTCATTAACCTCATGATCTACATTGTCACTCACTTCATTGAATTCATTCATTTCATTGAATTCTTCCCTTTATTAACTTCATTCTCTTTATTGACTCTCTTATATTGAAAATTAGACTGTACAATCTATTGGTCCAACCCAATATCAAAGTCATTAGCTGCCTCATCAAATTTATTAAATCCCTGATAAATTGAGAACATTTATGATCAAAATCATTAGCTGCATGATACTTATCCCCACCAAGCATAACTTCACCAACATCGTCGATGGCAAATTTATTACTACATGATGACACGGGTTTGTCCTTGATCCAATCGCTTTTCCTATTATACTTAGGGGTAATGACAAGCTAAACCAGCTGCATTGCCTATAATTCCAACATGTTTTTGGTGGAGTTGGCATACCATCATGTAAAATATGGGATGTGTATCTATGTGACCTATCAATTGCTTGTGTATCGGTTATGGGGGTTTCATGTTCCTCAATTTCATTTAATTGCTCAATAATAACTTTATTTCACAAGTTTAGGAGCCGTAAAGTAGGTAAGAAATTTTGGCGTACCATATTGTAACATCCGGATTTCCAGGTACATTATTTATTCATTTTATTTTGGAGAGACTCGGCGAGTTGATGCTTAGACTCGCCGAGTAGATTCGCGAATTCCATCTGGATTAATGATCGGACTCGGCGAGTCGAATAGTGGACTCGGCGAGTCCATGCTGTTTAATGAAACCCTAATCCCGGGGTTTGAGGCCTATTTAAAGGGGCTTATAGCCACCAATTGCGGCTACCAGACCCCTGAGTGAAACCCTAGCGATCTAGAGCGTTTGTGAGGAAGAAGAGACCATTTTTGATCCTTGTGTGAGTGTTTTTGCAAGAAGAAGGTGACCAAGGCAAGAGGAAGCTGAAGAGGGTGCTATTCTGTGGATTTTAAAGCTTAAGGACTTCACATTGAGGTATATATTCGATCCTTCTTCAGTTTTGGGTGTTGATCCTTTAGAGTTAAGGTTTCTAGCCCATTTAGAGTATGAATGATGGTGCAATTGGTCCCTTCTTGTGTTGAGGATTCGGATCTGGATCCAAAGAGGTCCAGAGACCTAAACCCCTTGATCTCTATGGGGTGATATGAGCTTATGGTGACATATTGAGGCCATTTCTTCAAATAGAGCCATTGGGTCTTTGCATGGGCATCAAGATCCAAACTTTACGTGTTTATATTACTTAAGGAGGCCAGATCTATGAGTTAGAGGAACGGATCTGACCTTAGGAGGTCATTTGAGCTCGAGCATGGCAGGAACTCGTCGAGTACCAAGAGCAGACTCGACGAGTAGGGTTAGGGTTTCCCCATAGTTCGCTCAGTGAGTACTTGCCGAGTTGGGGGAATGACTCGGCGAGTCAGAGGGAATTAGAGGACTGGAGTTCAAGGCAGAACTCACCGAGTTCATATTGGGACTCGACGAGTTGAGTCGGGGTGGCCCCGCGATTCATGCCACGTGTAACCCGTTGAGCATGGGGAAAGACTCGACGTGTCATGCGAGTCCAGAGGGTTAGTGGACACGCGTAGACTCGCCGAGTCACCCAAGTGTACTCGGCGAGTCGGGTCAAAGTTTGACCGTTGACTTTGCTGACTTTGAAGGTTTGGTCAACAATGGGGTCTTTGTGTCTAGAGAGGGGTAAAATGGTCTTCTACCTTTCTGAGGATGCCAAGAGAGGGTTGAGTCTAGTCTCGAGAGTTATATTTATAAGAGTATTTACTTTATGTGATTAGGCAGAGGCTAGACCATATTTCTACCGAGTCAGAGATTTACCGAGACATCCGAGGTGAGTCTTCTCACTATACTTTACCTAGAGTGGTAACAAAGTTATGTGTTAGTGTACTGCTGAGTTATGTGCCAGTGTATCTGTATGCTATTTATGTGTTATTGTGATATGTGATATGCATGATTCAGAGTTTCAAGAGATAGGACCAGTGGGTCCATAGAGTTAGGGCTAGAGAGCCCATAGAGAGTTGGGACTGGAGGGTCCCACTGAGACACACTGACCAGAGGGTCAATAGAGCTATAGCCTGGAGTGGCTAATATGTGTTAGAGTGGTATCTTGGGGAACTCACTAAGCTTTTATGCTTATAGTGTTACATGTTATGTGTTTCAGGTACCAGTGATGATCGTGGGAAGGCGCCGGCATGATTCATACACACACATGGAATTTTATGTAATTCGATCTTGGGAAATGTTTTGTGGAACAGAGATATGATACAATGCGATTTTATTAATAAATGTGAATGAAAAATGTGTTTTGAAATGTGAAAAATTGTTTTAATTTTTACGGTGTTACACATATTTAGTGTATACCCTTATAAGTTTATGCTCATTCACATATTAAGCAAGAGTACAAATATCATCATCGCTTCCTTGGGCACGTAGTCCAAAATGCATGTCTCCACTGGCTAGACGAAAATGATAGTAAATTACCGGAGGAACTGAGTATCTTAACCCTTTCATCATGACATCTATATCATGAATATAAACTCTTCTATATCCACCATATCAACATAGTCATAATTCAATCAATGTGATTGATATCTAGAAACTTTGTGAACTCACAATTCTATCTTCAAAACAAGAACAAAAAATAAGTTTCATAGGTGATGATTTCACATAAAAAGTGCAACTTAGTGAGCTAAAATCTAAATACGTACCATATGCCACCCTTGTGTTGAATGATTTGTTTGACAACCTTACGTTCCATATTAGTATATACATTCACTAAGAAACTCACCTAATCGAAGCTCACAACCTATAAATCATATTAGGGTTCTCGACCCTCACTCAATGAAGAAAGAAAGTAAATCGACTTATTGAAAATTAGGGACTATAAATGTGAATGAGACGCGGTAATATTCGTATGGCGTAAAGAGAATACATAGTCTAGTTTATTAATTAAATAAAAGGAAATGACCAAAATATCCTAACTTTGACAAGTCAAACTTATGTTAACGGGGAGAACAAAAAAGGTTAAGACATTAGAGTTTGGACCAAACTTGCAATAAAATAAAAAATTTAAACCTCTGGTCCAAACTTTTTAAACCAAAATAACACTTTTCAACAAACCAAGGGTTATTTTTACAATTTTGTCAATAATATGCAAAAAGATAAATTTATTTTTTATTATAGTGTAATATGTCTTTCCAAACAGTGTAACAAACACGCTTTCTGTTCAACGTGTTTAGAAAGCCGCCCTAACGTCCGTTCATCCATTCATCTTCTTCGCTCAACTGCTCAACTCACAGCTTTCCCCTTTGCACCATCATCTACGCTAACTCACACCTTCATCTTCCCTCGATCTTCTTGCCTTCTCTCGTTCTCTCTCGTTACTAATCTACAGCTAATCACATTCCAGGTTTGTTCTTCCTTAAATCCAACTGAAATTAGGGTTTCTACTTCGTATTTGATTGTTCTATGTGCAATTGTGGAGACTTCAGTTTTTAATCGAAGTTACGGAAGCTCGGAATTTTAATTGAATCATCTCAATGCATCAGTAATGACAGCGAGAAATTGTCCTCTACGTATGCAATTTACGCTTTGCTTCGTTCGTTTACCAGTTCTGTTTACTTCTTTCAAAACTTAAGAAGAAAATGTAGATGTTCCTAGTATTTTGGGTTCAATTATTCGATGATGCATTGTAACAAGATGAAATGTGGAATCAATTGCTTAGGAATGTGATGCCAATCTAATATTTACTGTTTTTGCGACTCAAAATTCTCCTGAAACTGTAGAGATTCATATGATTAGATGAAGTAACAGTTCTCAAACAATTTAAGAACACATTCGACAAGAACAAGAGTGAAGTCAATCGCTAATGGTGGTTTATGCCGTTTGGCTGTGATATATTCATATTTTCGTCTTCTTTTAGTTGCTTCTTTGGGATGCATCACTCATAGAGGCTTCATGTTTCAGTGTTCTACTTGTCTTCTTGTTCAATAATCAGGATGACTTCTTTGAAAGTAGTATGCTTAGTTTTGTCTTGTGTGTTATCTTCTAAGTTGATTACAACTTGATTTGAAAGATGAACCAAATAGTGGTCAAATGTAATTGATTTACCATGTTCCCAAGTCGTCTACCTCTTGCATATATGTTTAACTGCCTTCTTAGCTAAATATAATCATCCTTCTTGATTCACATAAGGGCAGAATTAACCTAATCATCTTCTTACCTATTCTAAATCTCAACAGGCTCTTTGGGAAAGTGAGATCTCATCTAATTCTTCACCTGAAATAGATGGAGAACCAGGATGAAATCCCAGTGGAACCAGAAACGGAATCCTCAACATTCATCTCTGCTTATGAAGCTGATGATTGGTCCAATTACAAGGACAGTGATGTTATGCTACAACAATCTGCAATATTTGAAGAGGATGCAGCCAAGTCTCCGTTTGTTGGTGATAAGGTAATAGGAAATAAACGCTTCAAAGATTGAGTTTAAGAAATAGCAACATACTTTCATTGCATTTCTTTTGATTGTACTTTGGAAAATCTATCCATTTATAGCAATGTCATTCAAATTCAAAGCAAGTTTCACCACTATAATTGGGTATATTCAAAGCAATGTCATTCAAATGGAAGTGCAATGCTTTATAAAAGGATAGATCTTTTAAAAGAAGTAAAGTAATAAAAAGAAGTGAAAGTAGGATACTATAGTACACAATTATATGAAAGTATGTTGCTATCTATTATATTTAGTCTTTTTTTTTTTTAAGAAATGAAAGTAGGATGCTAATGCTATAGTGAAATACTTCATTTGATGTCAATGTAGGAACCTCTCTCTTCATTGGAAGCTGAGTATAAGTCTGGAAGCCCCATTTTACTGGAGAAAATTAAGGTTTTCTTTTTATTTTTTTACTTTAGCTTTTTTGCATTCCATGTTGACCTTTTCTTTTTTGAATTATTTATATTCAACTTAGGTGCTGAGTGAACAATATGCTGCCATCAGAAGAACACGTGGAGATGGGAACTGTTTCTTTCGGAGCTTTATGTTCTCTTACCTTGTATGTTGCATTCATTCATTTATTTATTTATTTTATTTGTTTTTGTGTGTGTGTGTGTTACAGCATCCTACTTTCATTTATTTCTATTAAAGCATTGTATTATAAAAAATCTTTCCAATTGTAATCCATATTAGATGCCATTGCTATAAATGGGAAGATTTTTTTAAAGTAAGAAATGGAAGTATGATGCTATAATAAGTTAATAACCATATCAATGAAAGTATTTTCAAAACCCTTTTTTGAATATTTTGGTGGGATATTTATAGCTGATTTTTGAACATTTGTTCTTTTTCTTTTTTACATTAAAGGAACATATACTTGAATCACAAGACATAGCTGAGGTTGAGCGCATTAAAACAAATGTAGAAAAATGCAAAAAGACTCTTCAGGGCTTAGGCTATGCTGATTTTACATTTGAAGATTTTTTCGCAGTAAGTGGTTCTTTCATATTAATTCCTTCTTCTCTGATGATTAATAAATAAATATATTTAATAAAAAGACAATGATCTTTGTCTAGACCATTATACCCTTGAATTGTATTCACAAGATTTTACATTATTTTGTTGCTATTGATAAGAATTATAGATATTAGACTAATAACTAAAACATATTTGATCTTTGTTTTTTTGTATTCAATTTTGTAATATTTTATATTTGTGTCGAGCAGTTGTTCATTGAGCAGCTTGAAAGTGTTGTTACAGGGAATGAAGCTCCTATAAGGTTCAGATCCTAAATTGTTTACAGATTTTAATTTTGATTAAAAAAGTAAACCAAAATGCCTATTTGAAATCATGAATTTTTATAAATCTTTTGTTTTCAGTCATGATGAGCTCATAGTTAGAAGTCGCGATCAGTCTGTATCCGATTATGGTAAGTAGAGTAATTTTCATTTTTCGTCCCTGAGTATAGCTGTTTTTTGCAATTTTGGTCCCCAAAAAGTTCTCTTATAATTTTCTTCCTTATTTGAGGTTCTAGTAACTTTTTTGGTTCTTGTTACAAGTAAAGTGACTATTTTTGCAATTTTGGTCCTAAAAAATGCAGTCATCAACATTACAAAAACCTCAAATAAGGATCAAAATTGAAAAAATTTGCTATTCTTGGGGACTAAAAATGCAACTTACTCAAAAAAGTATAGCAATTCTATTTTTACTTTGTGCTTTTGTCACACAAGCTTTCTAGAGCCATATTCAACTTTGAGGACGACGAGGGCATTTTCGTCTTTTTGCACAGACGAGATCGAGTCTACGTCCCATGTTTTTGAGTAGGACAAAAGAAATTGCATTTTTTTTTGTCTCATTCACATCAATCCCAGTCCCAATCCAATATACACTAAACACAGTACAACCTGTTTTGTGACCTGTGTCTGTCTTGTTCTGTACTGTCCTGTCATGTCCTGACAAAAGCTGCTGTTGTCCAGTTGTGATGTTTTTCAGGTTTGTGACCTCCGGCGAAATAAGGAAACGCTCGGAATTTTTCGAACCATTCATATTCGGTTTAGCAAACTTAACCGTTGAGCAGGTTTGTGATTTGAAAAAAAAAAAAATAAAAAAAGAAAATAAAAAAAATCTAATAACCATTTTTAAATGTTGTATAGTTTTGCAAGACATCAGTGGAACCAATGGGTGAAGAAAGCGACCACGTCCACATTACAGCATTGTCTGACGCGTTGGGGGTACCGATTCGTGTTGTGTATCTTGATCGTAGCTCTTGTGACACCGGGGGCATAAGCGTAAATCACCATGATTTTGTTCCAGCCTCTGATGACAATGACACATCATCAAGTGCTGCAGGGGGCTCTGACCCAAACCCAAACCCAATCCCATTCATTGTCTTGTTGTACCGACCGGGTCATTATGACATACTGTACAGAAAGTGAAACTCTCGTGTATTCTGGTAAACTCCTCCCTCTTCTTGGTATAGTTGTACTGTGTTTGGATTGCATTGGACTCTGACATACCTAAAAAAAACAGTGTGCCATTTTTGTCCTATTCTAAAAGGTGCGTTAGAGACTCTAAAGAGATAAAAAGTTGCAACTTTTTATCACAGCGAAATAGGTGAGATGAAATTGGTGTTAAGGAAGGTGGTTTTAGGGTGGAGTTTGGAACTAATAATGAAGTTATTGTAGGTAATAATAATAGGGCGTGGATGAAGAGCTGAAGGGGAGTTGGGAGTTAGGGTTTGAAAACGTTTGTTTTTACATTTTGTAAGTGAATACAAGGTGTTAACGTTTTCTTGATGAGATAAACGAACGTGTTGGCATTTGGTCTTATATTCATATTAACCCAGGCTTTTACTTTCACTTTCATTTTCACTTTCACCTTCACCTACATCGTAACAAGTAATTATTTTTCTATTGTTCATTAGACTATAGACGGAGTGGGTGTGCCAAACCCACTCGCCAAGGGGGCTCTTCAAGCCGAAGGTGCTGGTGGAGGGACCCCTTTGACTAGCTTTGACCAAGACTTGACCACCTTGACTAGCTTTGACCAATATTTTATACATTTAAACTCATTTTTTTTAAAAATAAAACTAGCATTTTATAAAAAAAATTCAAAATTTCTTCCGAATATGTTTGTTCATATCGTTCTATCATCTAGAAAGGTCATTAGGGCTGTAAACGAACCGAACGAACACGAACATGGCTTGTTTATATTCGTTCGTTTAAGTTAGCCGAACAAATGAATGAACACGAACGGATAAACGAACAAGTTTTCTTGTTCATATTCTTTCGTTTAACAAATTGTATTGTTCATGTTCGTTCGTTTATGTTTATGAACAAATGAACATAAATGAACATGTTCCAAACCCAAACCCAAACTAGTTTCCAAATCCAACTCGAACACGATCCCACATTTAACCTTTTGAGACGGTTCCTGAAACTCAAATTGTTTCACAACCAAATTTCCAAGCTGAACCATGACACTTGTATGACAAAGATACCGATTCTTCCGACGAGGGGCCCATGTCACAAGCTGAACCGACGAGGGGCCCATGTCACAAGATAAATAAACATAATTTAAACATATGTAAACATAAATGAACATATGATATAGGTAATGTAATTAAATACAATTAAACATATATGAACATAAAAGGAATTTATATGGACGAACATAAACAAAAGTAAACAAGCAACATAAATGAACGTTCACGAACACAATTGAACGAATGAGACTATTGTTTATGTTCGTTCGTTTAACTAAACGAACGGAAATTTGTGTTCATATTCGTTAATTTATTAAATAAACGAATATAAACGAACTTTCCACCGAACGGTTCACGAACAGTTCGTTGATCGTTCAGTTCGTTTACAGCCCTATTTATGTTTCCAACATCGTAACGTTTTCCAAACCCAAACCCAAACTAGTTTCCAAATTTGATTGTTTCACAATCAAATTTTCAAACCGAACCATGACACTTGTATGACAAAGATACTGATTCTTCCGACGAGGGGCTCATGTCACAAGCTGAACCGACGAGAAGTCCATGCTTAGAAGAAGCAAATCGTCCGAAACAACCCATAGTCAATCTTCTGATGGCATGTAAATATATATTGTAATAGATTCCTCTCCAAGAGAGAGAGGGAGGGAGGGAAGGAGAAGACTCCAATACATATAACAACTTATATGACCGTGTTGCATCGATGTGAGATATACTAACACTCCCCTTAGAGTCGGAGGCTTGATGAGGATAGACATGGATGTGCTGAGCCATGGGGTGTGGGAGATCAGCTCTGATACCATGTAAATATATATGGAGCTAAAGATTTCTCTCCAAAAGAACCCTTGTGGAGAAAATGTGGACTCTAACATATATAGTCATTTATAAGACCGTCTCGTACTGATATGAGATACACTAACATAACCATGTTGGGTTTGACCTCAACACCGCCGACCATATGAAGTGTCATCTCGTCCTATGAGAATAGATAACGCAAAAAAGAAGCTCAAAAGTGTTGTTTGTTCATCTAGTAACATTGAGGTCATGAAGGAGTTTTAAGATTGGAACACTAAAATCGACAAAATCTTGGAGGTAGATGAAATCAAACAAAAAATAGGAGCACTAAAACTCTTTGATGAAAGACGAATCGAATTTGTCCGAGGAGACTCGGATTGCAAAGGTAAAGACGGATCTACCCAAAAATTTTAATATGACGAAGTAGTTTATTAAGTCATATTTTAAAGTTTAGTATTAAATCATATTTTTATGTTTGAAGTCATTTATTAAGTTATATTTTAAGTCATTTGTTAAATTGTGTTTTTAGTTAATATAGTTGTTAAAAAGATAAGCAGAATTAATAATTATATATAAAAAGTGATATGTCATGATAATCACACCACCATTCACTAATATCATGTTTAGGTGACATGTAAAAAAAGGTATGTTGCAACATGTTATGCACACCACTATTCTCTATAATCTTAAATAATATATATTTTTCTTATTTGCCAACCAGGTCGACAACTTTTTATTTTATTTTTGTATTGAATAGTTATTATCCTTACAACTTTTATAATATTGAAGACATACAAGAAACTGTTTTTATATGATGCATGTATATAATTATTTTTATATTAAATATTAGACACATTTTACTTGTAATTTTTATGTTAAGTAACATAAACACTAGCACTTGATGATCGGATTTCAAAACTTTGGTTACTAAAAATCATATAATAAAATAATTATTTCTTCAGAATCCATTATAAATAAATCATCCATATTAATAAACGGATTTTGCGCAATACCTTTGCCTAACAAAATTATTTTATAATAGGGTGTCACTATGCAAATTTTTTTCTTAATAGTTTTGTATAACAAAATTCAGTGGGAGGTCTAGAATAAAAAACTACGTGATTCTCTAACAGATTTCAATCAGACCGGTTCAAAAGAAAATCCGTTTCAATCGGGTCGGTACCACAAAAAAAAAAGGTGAATTGATGTACTTATTGGATCCGTCGGGACTGACGGGGCTCGAACCCGCAACGTCCCCCTTGACAGGGCGGTGCTGTTGCCTATTGAATTACAATCCCAGGGAAATAAGAAGAGATCTAACAGAAGCAACATTTATAAAAGTTGGTGGTGAAAGAACCGAACCAAATCAGTATTTCATTATTTTTTTTACTAAAACCAGCTTATATGGATAGTAAGTTGGAAGCATGAAAAAGGAAACAACTATTTATAATGGAAAGTTGCTTCACAACTTTCTTCAGGGAGTCGATGAGTGATTCTTTGAGTCGATGAGTGATTCTTTGACACCAAAAAAAATATAATATTCTTTCGATTGTCTACGGTTTATATCACTCTTTTTCATCAGTTTAGTTTTTTTGTCAAACATATTAATGTAGGTCTTTCAAAATATTTAAAAAGTATGTCCTAAATATTTTTTAAATATAACTTATTGTAACATTTTAAAATTTGGATAGGTCAAAGTGACCTAGCTTAACATTAGCTAGCCTCGCCCGTATAAGAGATTGATATAATATTGATGCATTTTTAAAATAAGATTTTTTTTTATATAAAATAAAACAATTTGCAGTATAAAACATAATTAAGACTTCTCGGAATAATATACAATTTTAAAAATTAATGATTAAAATGAAATTTTCAAAAAAAATTTCATTTCACATCTTCACCAAGCATTGGCAGAGGTTCCGGGATAACCCAAAACATAAATACGTAATTACCTTGTTTTTTCTTTTTATCGTTTGTATTTTCTTTTTAAAAAACAACAACAAATGCCAGCCACTCAGCTACCTTGAAAACAACAACAAATGCCAGCCACTCAGCTACCTTGAATCCTTTTGCAGGAGTTTCTTAATTAAAGAAATTTAAAATGTAAAAACAAAAAACCTTTTTAATTTGTTTTTCATGACCATTATATAAAATGTCTTATATATGATTGCTTAAAAAATTATCTTAAGCACCAAATCATTGAAAAAACTCAAAGCAAGAGATGCTAATTAACCTAGCTAAGGGAATGTATGGCAGAATCTTAATTTTTAAGAGATTTGATTTTTTATGAGGGTTTGAATTTTGAAGATCTGAATTTTATCATGTTTTTTGGTTGAAATCTTTCAATTGTTGTGTTGAAAAATAAAAATGATCATTTTACAATAGGAGGAGCTGTACGATCATGCCTTGGTCTTGCCTCGATCCCCTGATGTACCTGTAACAATAAACTAAAACTGTAAGCCCGAAAGCTTAGTGAGTTACCCCCAAAATACCGATACACATACAATCCACATAGCAATATCAACATTAACATATCATATCAATCAAAACAGAACAGCATGCAATGGGTCCACAACTCTTCAAGCTGGACTACCCTCTGGGCCCTCAGTACGAGTCTGGAATGCCTACCGGTCCCTCAGCTCGTATCTGGAATGTCATCGAGCCCTCAGTACGATTCTGGAATGCCTACTGGGCCCTCAGCTCGTATCTGGAATGCCATTGAGCCCTCAGTACGAGTCTGGAATGCCTACCGGGCCCTCAGCTGGTATTTGGAATGCTCCCAAGTCCTAAGTATGAGTCTGGAATGCCTACCGGGCCCTCAACACATATCTGGAATACTCTAGGGTTTGTTGGCTACCGCACGAAGCAGTACAACCTCAACCCATCCCACATAACATGTCGACATGTATCATGACTAATGCACGTACATATAATCATACAATATCACAGGAAGTCCTACAGATCTACCCGAATAGCATATCAGCTAGCATTCATCAATAACTCAACTCAACATAACAATAACTACTAGGATGTCAAATCCAATGGGCCGGCCTTGGTGCCTTAGACCCCTTAGCATAGTGAGGATAACTCACCTCGTAGATGTCAGCTCGGTAAATAACTCACAGCTCTCCGATCACTTGTCAAAGACTCCACCACCTATTACCATAATACGAACATGCTCATAAGTCTTCATCCTCACAGAGTACTTCATAACCCAACTAGTTAACCATGTTCAAAGTCAAAGTCCTTAGTCAAGGTCAACAGTCCATGTCGACCTTAACTCGTCGAGTACCCTCGGCTACTCGCCGAGTTCCTTGAAATCCTTACCCACTCGCCGAGTCACCGGGGTGACTCGTCGAGTTCCCACGATTCTCGATTGAGGTCCTATGGCCACCCATCGAGTTTTCTTCTAGTAACACATCGATACACACGCATTCCTAACTTGGGGAAAACTCATCTGACTCGCCGATTTGTTCATGCAACTCGTCGAGTCTATGGCAATCTTCATCGGACTCGCCGAGTTGTTTATCCAACTCGTCGAGCCCACGGCTATCTTCATATGTGATAGCTTCATTTTATTTACTTCTTTTTATAGTTTATTTTAGTACATTTCATTCGCATTTTAGTTAACTTCCATGCATATTTTCCCTTTTGTTATTTTTATGACCATTTCGGGGTACTTTCTAGTTTCTTGAGCATTATTGCAGATTTTCTTGGAAACTAGCGGGGCGGCACTCTTGGGAGGCGATTGGGCTTGAAAGGAATTGGGGATTTCGTGCTTGATGGCTATGAAGGTGACTCATGGGGTAGACTTGTCAATTACTTGAAGGCTTGGAAGAATTGAGCTTTAAATTTGAAAGACGCGAGATAATTCTTGAGTGTGTAAGATCAATATTTGGGAGTTTGCGGAAGTTTAGAGTGATGTGGATAGACAAATTGGGCTTTAATTGAAGATATATTGAAGAAAAATGGGCTAGGAGTTGATTGGATTCGAACTGGGCCAATGGATTAGCTGTGGGGGCCCAAAACTTGAAGAAGCCCAAAATTACCCGTCAGAGCCCGCGGTCCGCGTAAGATTCCCCGCGGCCCGCGTGGGTTCCTGACTAGGGCAATTTCGGGATTTTGCTAAGAGCTCTATTTTGGGAAGTTTGGTGTGCCTCTTTAGCCTAATCTTGAAGGTCCGATTTGGAGACTTTCTCTCTGGAGTTTGGAGCACTTTTGGAGGCCAAGAACACTTGAAGAATATCTTCTTTTCATCTCTTGAATCTTGTCAAATGTTTGGTACAATCTTATCTAACTTTGTTCATTTGAGTTTAGCCATGCTTGGCTAAACAAATCTTGGTTGACTTTTTGTTGAATCTTTTGAACTTTTGTTGGATGTTGAAGAATCCATGAACTTGTTCTTAAATCTTTATGGAATTGTTTTGTGTTTTATCATATTATCACTACTAGTATGTTTTTATTCATGAGTTTAAATATGTTTGTGGTGATTAGTTGGCTAATTTCTTGATTAAGTAAATGATCCTCAAATTAGCAAGCAACAAATGATTTTTGTGTTGTTTTTGCTTCACACAATCATAAAAACATTTCCTCCAACATGGTGGTGAAAGCATTTGACCCCTCTTGGATTTGGTGACTTTTTGGTTCTTAATGCTAGTTGACTTTCACTAATTACATGCTATTTGGAATTAGTGACTTTGACTAAGGAAATTGTTATGAGCTTCTCTAGCCATTTCAACAATTAAGAAAAGTCTAGGTAATCTCAAGCTCCTTGGATTGCTATAGCCAAATTAAGGATTTAAATCAAAGTATTGCACCATTGGATTCTAATGATATGTTCATCAAAAGTCAAAGTGAGGAAACTTTAAGTCAACCATCTCTCCTTTATTGATTTTACATTAAACTCTTATTTTTGTTGCATTTGTCTATTTAAATCATAGTTAATTCTAGTTTGTTTCAAGTATTTCAAAACATCAAAACCCCCCATTTTATTTTTATTGTCATTTTACAAGTATTTTTACAAAGAGATTTTTCATAGAGTTATAAATTGAACCAATCTCCGTGGATTCGATCCCTTTACCACTATACACTATTTTAGTGTGTAATATTTAGGGTTATTATTTGTGTTGGCCTCGACAACCACCAATATGACTCGCCGAGTTCCTTTAGTCCTTAAGCCATACAGATCCATTTTAAGCCATGCAATGGCTCCAAATTATAGATCCAAGCTCCCAGGGCATGCCTTTCACGTAAAGTTGCAAACTTTACGTGCATGCATGGCTAAAAAGGTTCTTAATGCCAAAACTAAGCTCTTAATGGGTTTCATGCACAAGGGGGGTCTCATTCACGACAAAGACAAGAACTTTATGAATCTAGAACTCGGGAAAGGTCCAGATCTGAAGTTACAATTTCAGATCTAGCTCATGTCTTGCAATATCACCTTACTCAAACCATAAAACCCTAGATTTCCACCATATGAGATCTAGAAGGACAAGAGATAAAGATGTCGACTTGATACCTTCAATGGGTGCTAACTGAGGCAGATTTTGGATTTCCCACTCCTTCCTTGCTCCTATCCCTTTGTTCTCCCAGTTCTTCCTCCCACAAGCCCCCTTCCAAGCTTACAATACATGGTTAGGGTTTTTCTATGAGTTCTTACTGACTGCAAGGAGGCCAAATGAGGCTTATGCTTCCTTAAATAGAGGGCAGAATCCGGGACTTAGGGTTTCTTCTGCCAGCTCCTACTCGTCGAGTCCCTCTATGGAATCGGCGAGCAGATCACTAATTTTGCGGTCCCGCGTCGACGCTACTTGACAAGTAGGGCATCCTTTACTCGTTGAGTAGGGCTTAAAACTAAATAAATTCTTAATAATTTAATACCTGGGAATCGGGGCATTACACACAATGCCGACCCATTATGTTTATGTTTATGTTTACGTATAGAAGGAAGACCCAGGGGGTTAGCCCTAGGCTATTATTGTTACACGTTCCGGGTTACGATCTGATGTCGGGCAAGGCCCGAGGAATGTTAGGATGCTAGAGGTCTTTGAGATTCTTGCATGTGTCAGTACGATAGGTTCTAGACCAAGAGTCTGATGTCGGGGTAAGCCCGAAGTATGATAGATAATAGTATGTCTCCGGACCAGGGGTCCGATGCCGAGGTAATCCCGAGGAAGATTCTTATGATGTATGTTAGATTATACTTGTTGTCTACGTGATACTTGTATGTGCCTGGTAGGGAGGTGAGTATGGGCGAGGTCCCGTATCTCATCACTAGCTGAGTATGGATGGGGTTCCATATCTCGACGTTAGCAGAGTGGGGGCGAGGCCCGTGATAGGAAGGATGTGAGTGTGGGCCGGGGCCCGTATCTCACTACTAGTAGGAGCATGGATGAGGTTCCACTACTTCAGTAGCAGATCAAGGGCGAGGCCCAAGTTAGGCGATGCCTTAGATCAGGGTACAGTTAGAGTATGCTGGGGTGAGCTCGATGTCGGGGTTTAGCTCGATGCAGTTTATATGTTCCCAAACTTCGGTCCGATGTCGGGGCGGTCCTAAAAAGTAGTTAAGTATGCGTGATGTCTTTGTGATTCATGCATGTTATATGATATGTGTCAAGTGTTCCGGGCTTCGGTCCGATACCGGGGCAAGCCCGATGTATGTTAGATAGTATACTATGTATTATGTGTTATGGGGCAAGCCCGATGTAGATTATGTGATTATGTTATGTGTTATGATATATGTTATGCTGTGCATGTGCTAGGGTGAGCCCGATGCCGGGGTGAGCCCGATTCCCGATGCGGTCGGATGCCGGGGTGAGCCCGATGCCGGGTAAGCCGATGCCAGGATTCGTCCCGATGCAGTTGGGAGTAGTCCCAGAGTTATGTTATTTGTTATATGTGCTTTGTATGGTATGTAGTAGGTCGGGGAACTCACTAAGCTTCGTGTTTACGGTTGTCGGTTTTGGTTTCAGGTACTTCCGGTAGCGGAGGGAAGAGCTCGGGATGATCGCATGACACCCACCAAAGAGTTTAGCCTGGGATGTTTACTCAGATAAAATCAACAAGTCTTTTGAAAAGATACTATGAATTGTTATATAACCCTTTTAGTACGATTGAAATGATTTAACATTTATGATTTACTAATGTTTTAAAAAGAAATTTTTGGTCATGATTTTGTAACATCCAGGTTCCCAGGTATTCTGTTTTAATCATTTATTTTGAGTTAAAGAGAGGGACTCGACGAGTTGACGCCTAGACTCGTCGAGTAGGATCGCGATTTGCTGACTGGATTAATGAATGGACTCGACGAGTCGGCAAGGCTCGCCGAGTCCGTGCTGGTGGCAGAAACCCTAAACCTTTGGGCCTGTGCCTTATTTAAGGGTCTTTATAGCCCTCATTTGTGGCTACCAGTCCATAGAGAGAAACCCTAGAGAGCTTGAGCAAGTTGTGTGTGAGAGAAAGCTATTTTGATCCATTGTTGGTGTTGTTTTGCAATAAGAAGGTGTTTCCAGCAAGAGAAAGTCAAGGCGGTTGCTATTCTATTGTTTTCAAGCTTGGATCTCCATTGTTGAGGTAGTAATTCGACCCTTTCTTCTATTTAGCTTAAGATCCTTGAATCTAGGGGTTTCTATACCCTTTTATTGGCTTGAATTGATGAGTATGTTGTCCCTTTGAGTGTTATACTCTAGATCTGGACCTTTAGAGGTCTAGAGAGCCTTATCTTTCCTGCTTTATGTTGTTCCATGGAAGAAATGAACTTAGGTTGCCATTTTAGAAATGAATTCATCAAAAGGAGCTCAATGTGTGTTGCATGAACGTAAAGGTCGGACCTTTACGTGATTATTGGGTATGGGAAGGTCAGATCTATAGGATAGAGAAGCAGATCTGACCTCAGAAGGTCATTTGAGTGTTGCCATGGAAGCAACTCGCCGAGTTCATAAGAGGATTCGACGATTCGAGTCGAGGTTTCCCTGCGATTCGTGACAGAAGTAACCCGTCGAGTGGAGGATGACTCGACGTGCCAAGTAAGGATTAGAAGGACTTAGAGGACCCGCGTGGACTCGCCGATTCGCCCATGTGCACTCGACGAGTCTGGTCAAAGTTTGACCGTTGACTAGAGTTGACTTTTAGGGTCTAGTCAATGTTTGGACTTGTGAGCCATTGGAGGGGTAAAATGGTCTTTTACCCATCTGAGAGAACTTAGAGAGGGAATAGCCTAGCCTTTGAGAGTCGTATTGATTAGAATAAATATTTTATGTGATTAGGCGGAGGCTAGATCAGTATTTCTGAGTTCGAGATTTACCGAGTTACCCGAGGTGTTGTTGTTTTGATCCATTGTTGGTGTTGTTTTGCAATAAGAAGGTGTTTCCAGCAAGAGAAAGTCAAGGCGGTTGCTATTCTATTGTTTTCAAGCTTGGATCTCCATTGTTGAGGTAGTAATTCGACCCCTTCTTCTATTTAGCTTAAGATCCTTGAATCTAGGGGTTTCTATACCCTTTTATTGGCTTGAATTGATGAGTATGTTGTCCCTTTGAGTGTTATACTCTAGATCTAGACCTTTAGAGGTCCAGAGAGCCTTATCCTTCCTGCTTTATGTTGTTCCATGGAAAAAATGAACTTAAGTTGCCATTTTAGAAATGAATTCATCAAAAAGGGCTCAATGTGTGTTGCATGAACGTAAAGGTCGGACCTTTACGTGATTATTGGGTATGGGAAGGTCAGATCTATAGGATAGAGAAGCAGATCTGACCTCAGAAGGTCATTTGAGTGTTGCCATGGAAGCAACTCGCCGAGTTCGTAAGAGGACTCGACGAGTCGAGTCGAGGTTGCCCTGCGATTAGTGACAGAAGTAACCCGTCGAGTGGAGGATGACTCGATGTGCCAAGTGAGGCTTAGAAGGACTCAGAGGACCCGCGTGGAATCACCGAGTCGCCCATGTGCACTCGATCAGTCTGTTCAAAGTTTGACCGTTGACTAGAGTTGACTTTTGTCGACTTTTAAGGTCTAGTCAATGTTTGGACTTGTGAGCCATTGGAGGGGTAAAATGGTCTTTTACCCATCTGAGAGAACTTAGAGAGGGAATAGCCTAGCCTTTGAGAGTCGTATTGATTAGAATAATTATTTTATGTGATTAGGCGGAGGCTAGATCAGTATTTCTGAGTTCGAGATTTACCGAGTTACCCGAGGTGAGTCTTCTCACTATACTTTACCTAGAGTGGTAATTAGAGTTATGTGACAGAGTATCTTGTATGATATTTATGTGATTATGATGCACTGCATTATTTCTATGTGATTTATGCTGTGTGTGTTCCAGAGTGTACAGAGTTAGGACCGGAAGGTCCACAGAGTTAGGACCAGAGGGTCCACAGAGTTATAGCCTCGAGTGGCTAATATGTGTTGTATATGGTATTTTGGGGAACTCACTAAGAATTTATGCTTACAGTGTTGTGTGTTGTGTGTTATGTGTTTCAGGTACTAACGAGGACGGTGGGAAGGTGCCGACATGATCCGTACACACTAGGAGCATTTATGCATTTGAGATCTTGGGCTTTGTTTTACTTTGACATCATGTGGTACAATGGATTTATGTGATATTTTATGAATGGAAGTATGTTTTTAAAAAGAAAAATTGTTTTGAAAATTTACGTTGTTACAAGTTGGTATCAGAGCCTTGGTTTGAGGGATTCGGATGTACCTTCGGGTGTATCTAAACTCAAACTAAGGATTTGAGGAAGTTTTTCATAAAAGAAACAATTTTTATAAAAGTAAAAGAATTTGAGAAAAGTGGAAAGAAGCAGTGTGTACGATCAGTCAGCGCCCGAACGGTGATTTCCCAAAATACCCTTACATTAGGTGTTATATGATATTATATGATATGTTATGAATGCTAGTGTGGGCTAGGTATTCATATTAGGACTAGAGTGGCCTGATTTGTGATGCCTTAGCCTAGGAGATTACTGCTGCTCTGAGATGCCTTAGAGTGAATAGGTAGCAGCGAGGAGCGTATGAGAGTTCTGCTGGAGAGTAGCCTATACGTAGTGAGATTAGAGTACGTGTGATCTGGGATCCTAGGAGGAGGACTTGGAGTGAATACTAATGCGGTGTGGACGGTAGTATAAGGGACCGTAGTACTGTAAACAACGGATCAGTGCGTAGTCCAAGTAAGAATCCTTAGGGTACTGAGGAGCAAGTAGGGTTGAGTTATCGAGTGCGAGTATGCTCGAGCGAGTCTTTGATATTTTTATGTTGCATTTCAGAGACATCATGGTTGGGACACGCCACAGACTAGAGACCAGCGGCATGAGTGACGAGGAGCTTCGTCAGATGATCCACGATGAGGTGGCTGCGGCTATCCGCGCAGAGATTCTGGAAATGTTTGGGTCTATCAAGACCACTTTGATTGAGACATTTGACGAGAGATATGCAGCAGTTACTGAGGCTGCAGCCACTGCAGCTACCGCAGTTGTTACTGCTGCTAGACCTCAAGGTGGAGATTCGTTGTTGTTCCGAGAGTTCAGCAACACCAAGCTACCGGAGTTTGATGGGACGCAGGATCCGATTGCTGCGATGAGATGGATTTCTAACATCGAGGGATGCTTCTACACGTGTTCATGTTTGGAGCATCTGAGAGTTTGGTTCGCGCTCAACCAGCTTCGCCTGGGGGCGAAGGACTGGTGGAAGTTTGTGACGGCGCATTTCACTTCTACAGAGCTTGTTGCGGTGATCTGGGAGAGGTTCACCGCTATGTTTCATGATGAGTACATTCTTCCAGTGGAAAGGGAACGGTTGGCCCAAGAATTCCTAACCCTCAAGCAGGGTACTGAATCTGTTACTGTGATCACCAAGATGTTTCACGAGAGGGTGATGTTCTGCCCTGAGCATGTGTCTTCCGAGCAGGCACGCATGAGTCGATATCTGAGCATTTTGAGGAGAGACATCCGCGAATTTGTGGCAAACTCGTCGTACCAGACATTTGCCGATCTTCAGAAAAATGCTCGGAAGAAGGAGATTGAGCTTGAGACTCAGGCTAGGGAGGAGGCGGAGTCTCAGGGGAGGGATCCGCGACCGGCTCAGTCCCAGCCGCCATCCAGGCGGGCGAAGCCCGCCGATTCGAGATAAGGGAACCAGAAGGGCCTCACTTGTGGGAAGTACGGCAAGAGTCATGAGGGGATCTGTCGAGCAGGGTCTTGCTACAAGTGTGGCAAGGAGGGGCACATGGCCAAGGATTTCCCCAAGGGATTTGTAGTTTGTTTTCACTGCAACCAGACTGGACACCGGAAGGCCGAGTGTCCACAGCTGCGGGGGTCGGCACAGGGATCACCGCAGGGATCTACCCCTGTTGCCGTATGAGCTACTGAGGGTTGGCCAGTGAAAGCCAAGGCACCGAAGGCACGAGGGAGAGCCTTCCAGTTGATCGTAGAGGAGGTCCGTGCAGCACCCGATGTCGTGGCTGGTATGTATTCTTTCATTTATTTATATTGAGTTGAGATATTGTGCTTATATATTGATATACGTAGGTACTTTTCTTGTGAGTTCTATACCTGGTTTGGTGTTATTTGACTCGGGTGCGAGTCGATCTTTTATGTCGTTAGCCTTTAGCCAACACATCAGTATCCATCGAGAGGCGATGAGTCGACCTCTACGAGTTTTCATAGCTGACGAGCGAGCGGTGTATGCCACTGATGTGATTCGAGGATGTGTACTCGAGATCTTAGGTGTTGAGTTCCTGATTGATCTGGTTCCTATTGCGATGGGGGATGTCTGTGTCATTGTGGGCATGGACTGGTTGAGCATATTTGGAGCGGTTATCGACTGCGAGCGACAGCTGGTGACCATACGAGACCCTAGTGGAGGAGTACTTACGGTGTACGACGAGGGTACCCGTTGTGGGTCAGCGTTCTGTTCGGCTTCTAGGGCGAGGCAGAGTCTACAGCAGGGCTGTAGTGGGTTTGTGGCCTATGTGATGGACACACGAGTGGCCGCGGAGAGGCCAAGTTCGGTTGATGATGTACCGATAGTGCGAGAGTTCCCGAACATTTTCCCTGAGGAGTTGTCGGGTGTGCCTCCTAAGAGGCAGGTGGAGTTTCGCATCGATTTAGTTCTGGGAGCGGCGCCTATTGGCAAGGCACCCTATCATCTTGCGTCGCCAGAGATGCAAGAGTTATCCTCGTAGCTTCAGGAGCTGCTGGGGAAGTGGTTTATTCGACCGAGTAGCTCTCCGTGGGGAACGCCGATCCTTCTTGTCAAGAAAAAGGATGGTTCACACCGGATGTGCATTGATTACTGGGAGTTGAACAAGTTGACGATCAAGAACCGTTACCCCTTACCGAGGATCGATGATATGTTCGATCAGTTGTAGGGAGCGTCTTGGTTCTCCAAGATCGACTTGAGGTCTGAATATTATCATATGAAAGTGCGCGATGAGGATATCCAGAAGACAACATTTATGACTCGTTATGGGCATTACGAATTCGTGGTGATGCCTTTTGGGCTCATCAATGCACCGACAACATTCATGGATCTCATGAACCGTGTGTGCAGGCCGATGTTGGATCGATCAGTGATCGTGTTCATCGACGATATATTGGTGTACTCGAGATCCAGAGAGCATCACGAGGAGAATTTGAGAGAGATTCTTGGAGTTTTTAGATCGGAGAGGCTTTACGCCAAAGTGTGATTTCTGGTTATGAGAGGTCCAGTTCTTGGGGCATCTCGTTAATCAGAATGGGATATTGGTCGATCCGGCCAAGATTGAGGCGGTGATGAGATGGGAGGTGCTGAGATCCCCCAACGAGATTAGGAGTTTTCTGGGGTTGGCCGGCTATTATCGGAGATTTATTAGGGATTTCTCCAAGATTTCCGTTCCTCTCACCAGGTTGACCCGGAAGGGCGTGGCTTTTAGTTGGGGTCCTGAGCAACATGCCTCATTTGAGACAGTCTGCCAGAGATTATGAGAAGCCCCGGTGTTAGCCCTTCCGAAGGGAATGCAGGATTTTATGGTGTATTGTGACGCATCGATATTTGAGACACTAAGATGTTTTTGGACCTGAAGAGAGACTATTGGTGGCCCTGTATGAAGAGGGATGTTGCGTGGTTTGTTCAGAGGTGCTTGACCTGTCGCAGGGTTAAGGCCGAGCACCAGCGTCCGCATGGAAAGTTGCAACCACTTGAGGTTCCCCAGTGGAAGTGGGAATAGATTTCTATGGATTTTATCACCAAAGTGTCGAGGACCGCGAGGGGTGTCGATGCAATTTGGGTGATCGTTGACTGGCTGACGAAGAGTGCTCAATTCCTTGCTATCAGTGAGAGCTCTTCCGCAGAGAGGCTAGAAAAGTTGTATGTGAGAGAGGTTGTATGGTGGCATGGAGTACCGATATCGATTGTGTTAGATCGAGATGTGCGCTTCACTTCCAGGTTTTGAAAGAAGTTCCATGAAGAGTTGGGTACTAGGTTGCATTTCAGTACCGCCTACCACCCACAGAAGGACGGACAGAGTGAGCGGACGATTCAGACACTCGAGGACATGCTTCGAGCATGTGTGTTGGACTTCGGAGGAAGTAGGGAGACGTATATGTCGTTGGCTGAGTTTTCCTATAACAACAGCCACCATTCGATTATTGACATGCCTCCCTTTGAGTTGTTGTATGGGAGGAGGTGTCGGACTCCCATCTGCTGGGGAGAGGTAGGGATGCGAGTGATGGGTAGCACTGAGATAGTGCTTCAGACGACAGAGCAGATACAACAGGTCAGACAGAGATTGTTGTCATCTCAGAGTCGCCAGAAGAGTTATGCGGATAGGCGACGATCCGAGCTCGGTTCCAGGTGGGAGACTTCATTCTCCTGATGGTATCTCCTTGGAAAGGAGTGATCTGATTTAGGAAGAGGGGAAAGCTAGAGCCCCGGTACATTGGTCCGTTCCGGGTGACCGCGGGGGTGGGCAGAGTAGCGTATCGTTTGGAGCTACCTGCGGAGATGAGCCAAATACATGATACCTTCCACGTGTCTAGGTTGAGGAAGTGTATAGCTGACGAGTCGGCGGTGGTGCCACTGGAGGATATTCAGGTGGATGCGAGCCTGAATTATGTTGAGAGACCGATCACGATCCAGGATCGAAAGGTCAAGGTTCTGAGGAACAAGGAGGTGCCCCTGGTTCAGGTCCATTGGCAACATCGGAAAGGGTCCGAGCTGACTTGGGAGCCAGAGTTGGAGATGCGAGAGCAGCATCCAGAATTATTTGCAGAGCGAGACTTCGAGGACGAAGTCTGATTATCGTGGGGGAGAACTGTAACATCCGGATTCCCAGGTATTCTATTTTAATCATTTATTTTGAGTTAAAGAGAGGGACTCGACGAGTTGATGCCTAGAATCGTCGAGTAGGATCGTGATTCACTGACTGGATTAATGAATGGACTCGACGAGTCCGTGCTGGCGGCAGAAACCCTAAATATTTTGGTCTGTGCCCTATTTAAGGGTCCTTATAGCCCTCATTTGCGGCTACCAGTCCAGAGAGAGAAACCCTAGAGAGCTTCAGCGAGTTGTGTGTGAGAGAAAGCTATTTTGATCCATTGTTGGTGTTGTTTTGCAAGAAGAAGGTGGTTCCAACAAGAGAAGGTCAAAGGGGTTGCTATTTTGTTGTTTTCAAGCTTGGATCTCCATTGTTGAGGTAGTAATTCGAGCCCTTCTTCTGTTTTGCTTGAATTGATGAGTATGTTGTACCTTTGAGTGTTATACTCTAGATCTGGACCTTTAGAGGTCCAGAGAGCCTTATCATTCATGATTTATGTTGTTCCATGGAAGAAATGAACTTATGTTGCCATTTTAGAAGTGAATTCATCAAAAGGAGCCCTATGTGTGTTGCATGAACGTAAAGGTCGGACCTTTACATGATTATTGGGTATGGGAAGGTCAGATCTATAGGATAGAGAAGCAGATCTGACCTCAGAAGGTCATTTGAGTGTTGCGATGGAAGCAACTCGCCGAGTTCATAAGAGGACTCAACGAGTCGAGTCGGGGTTGCCCTGCGATTCATGACAGAAGTAACCTGTCGAGTGGAGGATGACTTGACGTGCCAAGTGAGTCTTAGAAGGACTCAGAGGACCCTCATGGACTCGCCGAGTCACCCATATGCACTCGACGAGTCTGGTCAAAGTTTGACCGTTGACTAGAGTTGACTTTTGTTGACTTTTAGGGTCTAGTCAATGTTTGGACTTTTGAGCCATTGGAAGGGTAAAATGATCTTTTACCCTTTTGAGAGAACTTAGAGAGGGAATAACCTAGCCTTTGAGAGTCGTATCAATTAGAATAATTATTTTATGTGATTAGGCGGAGGCTAGATCAGTATTTCTGAGTTCGAGATTTACCGAGTTACCCGAGGTGAGTCTTCTCACTATACTTTACCTAGAGTGGTAATTAGAGTTATGTGACAGAGTATCTTGTATGATATTTATATGATTATGATGCACTGCATTATTTCTATGTGATTTATGCTGTGTGTGTTCCAGAGTGTACAGAGTTAGGACCGGAAGGTCCACAGAGTTAGGACCAGAGGGTCCACAGAGTTAGGACCAGAGGTTCCATAGAGTTATAGCCTCGAGTGGCTAATATGTTTTGTATATGGTATTTTGGGGAACTCACTTAGCATTTATGCTTACAGTGTTGTGTGTTATGTGTTTCAGTACTTGTGAGGACGGTGGGAAGGCGCCAACATGATCCGTACACATTGGGAGCATTTATGTATTTTAGATCTTGGGATTTGTTTTACTTTGACATCATGTGATACAATGGATTTATGTGATATTTTATGAATGGAAGTATGTTTTTAAAAAGAAAAATTGTTTTGAAAGTTTACGTTGTTACAGATTTTTGGGATGTTACATAAATCCAGTTGTTGTGCGACCTTGCCCACTCGGGAGATAACCCTAAAAGGGCCGATGAAACGGGGGCCTAGCTTTCCCCGCTTCCGAAACCGGATGACACCTTTCCATGGTGACACCTTCAGAAGCACTAAATCCCCCACCTGGAACTTGAGGTCCGATCGTCTCCGGCCATCATAACTCTTTTGTCGGATCTGGGTTGTCTGCAATCTGTGTCTAATCTATTCGATAAGATCTGTATTCTGAAGAACTACCTTGTCCCTACCCATAACTCTATGGCCGACCACTCCCCAGAAAATCGGTGTCGACACTTCCTCGCATAAAGAAGCTCAGAAAGCGGTACACCGATAGTAGAATGGTAGTTATTGTTGTAGGAAAACTCAGCTAGGGGTAGGTAGGAATATTTGGAATGTTCCTTGAGGTATTTCTATTTTAATTATGTAATTTAAAAAGTTTGAGTCTAATTGTTATGGGGTGTTGGAGGCACCACCACGACGTGTCATATTTGGAATGTTTATGGATTCTTAAGTTGGTTCCCACGGCGTGACTGCATGTTGGCCATGATGTGGCGACCATCTAACCAGAAAACCCTATTTTTTGGTATTTAAAGGAAAGTATGGGCTAGAGTTTTTTTTACCTTCAGCCTCCATCACTCTCAAACCTCATAACCATATCCCTAATTCCTTTTGGTGATCCTTTTGGTGACTATTGAGCTCTCTTTAGGGCGTTCGGCAAAACTAGCTAGTAGCGGGTAGCTTGTAGTAGGTAGCGGGTAGCTTGTAGCTTGTAGCGTTTTATTAAATGCTACATGAAGTAGCTTTTGGATTTGAATCGTTTTGATTAAACTAAACGCTAGAATCTTGTAGTGCCAAACGAGACTTTTTGTTTTAAACGGAGCGTTTTGTCAAACGCTAGAAGCTAGAAGCTCCCAAATGCTCCAAAACGCTCCGTGCCGAACACGCCCTTAGTGTTTTAGTGCATTTTAAAGGAAGTAGAGGAAGGCTTGGAGCAAGAAGCAAGCTAGCAATACTCCCCAATTTTCGGAAACACCTTGTTGGACCATTTGTAAGGACTCTTGATCTAATCTTTTAGTTTCTTCTTAGTGGATCTAAGGTTATCTTTCATGTTAGCACCCTTTTGTGAAAGATCAAGTTTGCTCACGAATCATATTAAAATGATACTACTAAATAACATTTAATCCTAAGGGTCACACTAACAACAACTTGATACAATTGATTATTTATTAGAAATTGATTTTATAAATATTCATAAACTCTTATAATAAAATGAGAAAAATATTTATTTCATGGAAATAATTATTTTACAATACAAGTAACACATTATTTCATAAGGTATGAATTAATAAGTCATGTACAATATTTTGGACTTGGAAAGCCTTTTGTCTTTTAGGAAAAGACAAGGTTTATATCTTATAAACTTTGAGTTTATAAAATATAAAATCTTCTTTTCTTTTCTCCCACATATGGTCGGCCATACTAAGGGGAAAAGAGAAGCATGGTTTCCTTACTTATTTAATCAACATAAGTCAAAGCATGGTGCATGCATGAGGACAAGGTTGTCTAAAGTGCTCAATGGTTAAGGACTCTTGGATTAACATTCTACTTTAAAGAATGGAGAGTGGATTCATTTGTGTGTCACTCTTCCATGTAAAAGCTGAGAGCTCTTGCTTCCTTCTCTATATTCTCTCAGGTCTTGCACTTTGAAGATAATAGTTTCTTGCATCCTCTCTTTAAGTCATAATCTTGTTTTGACTTAAAGCTTAAGAGTTGTAACTAGCATTACATCAAGTTGACACATTGTTGGTGTCTGTTTTGGTTCATCCATCTTCTTCAACATTCAAGCCTCCCCTAGAGGACCTAAAGTTCATCAAAGGTTGTTGCTTCTTTTTTCTTCTATGGTTGTGCTTTAAATCATTCTACTACTTTCAAGATGATCCGTGGTGGATGATAAAGTGTTTATGTTATTTATAAAACTCAATTCTTCCGTTTGCCATTATTTGTAGTTTTTGAAACTAGTTTTTAAATAACACCCAACATTTTGTGGTTTTTGAGTGAAGCTAAGAGATACAGTTTGCAACTTTATGATTTTTGTCAGTCCCAAGATCATTATATCTCATAGATCTAGAAGTTTGTTGTGGTTTGGAAATCATGCATGCATTTGAGCCCTTTTCATCCACATTTTTGACCTAAAATGGAAGAGACATGCATTGGATATGCATGTCTATAAAGCACTAATCTTCATGATCCATTAGGTGAAGGAAAACCTTTTGGAAAGTTTAAGGGAAAGTATTTAGTGATTAAGGGATTAATGGCTAGGTCTTTACTTCTTTAAGTGTTTAGGGATCTAGGCTTAGAGATCTTGTCTTAATGGATAAAGTTGGAAACTTTATCCATCATGAACTTGGGAAGGAGCAAATTTGGGATTTGGAGCCCTTGGAATTGGCAGAATGCAACTTAACCTGATCAAGTTGTTCAGACTTGTTCCTATGACGTGGCCTTGGGTTGCCACAACGTGGCGACTGGGGATTAAACGACTGTTTTTTTTTTGTGCCCACGACATGGCCAATGGAAGGCCACGACGTGGAGGCTTGCTGTTGGCAATTTTGACTTTGAATCTGGTTGTGGACTTTAAGGGTTGATTTTTGACCTAATTGACTTTTGGTCAAATTGTTAGTTTTGATAGGTAGACTAATGATTCATCTTGTGTGGTTATCTAGGTGGCGTGTAGCACCTATTTCCTGATTGTCCGAACCATTGACTTTTGACTGTATTTGCAACGTGAGTCTTCTCACAATACTATGTAGAATGCTAGTTGTCTTTATGGTACTTGCATGGAAGATCAAGAGGGTAGCTCGTGACATTTTTATGAAAGACCATAGGGGTAGCCCATGAAACTTGTGTATAAGACCTCGGGGTAGCTAAGGCACTGCAAGGGAAGACCATGGGGGCAGCCTATGACAATGGTATGAAAGACCATAGGAGTAGCCCATGACACTTATATGAAAGACCATGGGGGTAGCCCATGGAATTAAATGTATGGTATTTCGTATTTCTGGGGAACTCACTAAGCATTGTGCTTATATTTTGTGGTTTAAACATTTTCAGGTACTTCCAGTTCCAAGGGGAAGGACCCATCTTGACTGCACATCCCCTCATGATTTATGCATCGATGATCATTTTACTCTGATGACTTTGATACATTTGTATTATGATAGTTTTAAGACATATAATATATGGGTTTGATGAGTTTAAAAATGAATTTTTATCAATATTTTTGGGATGTTACAATTTATCCATTAAAAATGAGACTGTTACTTGGAAACAATTGAGTACAATGTATGTCATTTGTCTTACTGTATGATGGACTAGTCTATATCTATATCTATATCTATATCTATATATCTTATAAACCTAACATTTTTCCTTGAATCTCATGCATTTGAAACTCCCATGCATTTTTCCTTTCACCACATTCATTTGAAACTCCCATGACTTTTCAATTTTTTCTAATAATAATTATAATTGGTTAATAAGGTTAAATAAATATTAAACCTAAAGTGTAATTATATATAAACTAAATTTCAATATTAAAATAATATCTTTACTTCTACTTAGTGTTAATATATTGTTGGATATAAACCATTATCATTTTAAAGATACAATTTTGGAACAATTTGTATAAAATACTTAAATTATTAATTTAAATATAACATTACAGGGTCAACTTAAATATAAATTGCAGTTTACGTTAAACAACCAAAAAAATATTTTGTAAATAGTTAAATGTGATAAATTGTAGTGTCTTTCTGATAATGATTATAAGTTGGTTAATAAGGTTAAATAAATATCAAACCTAAAGTGTAATCATAAATAAACTAAATTTTAATTTTAAAATAATATATTTACTTCTACTTATAAATTTATGTCTTTAACTTTTAACATATTATACTTAATTTATTAGATTTAAAATGTTGTTGTATGTAACATCCCGAAATTCAGGTAAGCTATTTAGCCCTTCCTTTTTCTTATATGGTCAAGATTAGTCCTTGAGTGAGTTCTTGTAGCACATGAGTATGCTGGGCATACCGGGGTACGCTGCGCGTACTCATGCGCTTAAGTTGGACGCAGACTCGCCTGGGTACGCTGGGCTTACCCAGGGTTACGTTGGGCGTAACGGGTCCAGATGCAAACCCTAAATGTTTGGCGTGTGCACTATTTAAAGGATGCTAAGGCTCATTTCCCAGCCTCCATATCAGTGAGTGAAACCCTAAGAGAGAGCCTTCCATCGTTATTAGCTTGAGTGTGTGTGTTTTGGAGCTAAAAGTGTCTTGGTGTGTTAGTGAAGAAGAAGGAGAAGAGCTTGTGGAGGCTAAGGATTGAAGTGCAAGTTTGGATCTGAGATCTACAGAGAAAGGAGCTTCATCTAGAGGTATAAAATTCAAAACTTTCCTCTTTATTTGGTTTGATGAGTGCTTGGACCATTTCTAGGGTTAAAAGTCCCAAAGGTGGAGACTTTATGAGTGTAATGTTCTCTATGGACCTAGATCTGTCCCATTTCAGTGATAGTTGTGTTATAAATCCATAAAGTTTCCATCTGGTCGTTGTTATGAGGTCATGCTTGAGTTATGAGCTTTCTAGAGTTGGGAAATGTAATGTTATGGGTGTTAGTGCCTTGTCCATCCATGCAAAGGCTTAAAGTCACCAACTTTATGGATTTAGAGGCTTAGAAATGGTCAGATCTAGATGTTGGACGTGGGTCTTAACTGTTTAAGACCTCAAGAGCTTAGAGTCTAAAATTGAGAGTTATGCGGGGCGTAATCCCAGTAGGCGCGCCGTAAGGGGTCGCGCACCCCGTTTCTGTGAGGACGCCGGGTACGCCCAACGTACATGTTAGTTACGCACAGCGTAGCCCAGAGAGTTGACTTTTGTTGACTTTTAAGGTTTGGTCAACTTTAGGGTCTTTGAGGGGTAAAATGGTATTTTACCCTTCTGAGAATTACTAAGAGAGAGAATAGTCTAGCCTTGAGAGATGTATTGATTAAGAGTATTTATTTCGTATAATTAGGCAGAGGCTAGACCAGATTATTACAGTGTTACCCGAGGTGAGTCTTCTCATTATACTTTACCTAGAGTGGTAATTAGAGTTATGTGACAGGGTATTTTGTATGCTTTTGCATGATGTGATTTCTATGTGATTTATGCTATGTATGTTATAGAGTTTTCAGAGTTAGGACCGGAAGGTCCACAGAGTTAGGGCCCATAGAGTTATGGGACTGGAGGGTTCCACTGAGACACATTGACAGAGGGTCAAACAGAGTTATAGCCTCGAGTGGCTAATATGTGGTGTGTGTGGTATTTTGTGGAACTCACTAAGCATTTATGCTTACAGTGTTGTGTTATGTGTTTCAGGTACCAGTGAGGATCGCGGGAAGGCACCGGCTTGATCAGTACACACACGGGGAGTTTTATGCATTTGATCTTGGGATGTTATGTTTATGGATTATTATGTGATACAATGATATTTTTATAACGATTATGAATGGAAGTGTGTTTTTAAAACGTGAAAAATTATTTGAAATTTTTTTTGGGTGTTACATTGTATGTAAACCATCATCACTTTAAAGCTACAACTTTTGAACAGTTTGGAGAAAAATACTTAAATTATTAATTTAAATATAACATTACAGTGTCAACTTAAATATAAATTTCATTTCCACTATAAAAACCAAAGAATATTTTCTAAATAGTTAAAAGTGATTAATGCAAAAACTAAAATGTAATCTCAATTTAACTAAAATATTTCCTAAATATATTTTTATAATCGTTAAAAGTTTTCAAATAAGTAGCTTAAAATAACTTACAGTAACAATAGTTAAAAATAACTCTATATAAATGATTATATTGTTACATTTAAAATAAAAAAACAATGTTTGATGTTTTAAATAATTCTAATGATAGATATTAAAACATTAAGCAAATAAATTTTAAAAAATTAATTAACAATAATAACAACTATAAATAACATTAAACCATATATATTATATTTAAGTTTATTCACATGTAATTCACGGATATAAGTTATTCAAACTATTGAGATTATGCAATTATAATAGATGTATATATATTATCATATAATTCAAAATAAACAATATATTATATCAATTTAGTATACGAATTATGATATCAAATTTAACAACAACATTATTATTATATTTAAAAAAAAACATATATTTGTAAAGACTTCAACTATATAAGTGTTTTTCGCGCAACATGCAGGCATTCGCCTAGTATTTTGATAAAGAGAAATTAAACATCCTTCTTTTTCTTCCTATTTATCTTCCTATCCATATGAAATGATGACAAGTGTTACATTTTGTTAAAATTAATAATATTTTAAGTCAATTGTCATCATTTCACATATGTAGAAAGATAAGTAGGAAGAAAAGTAAGAGGATATTTAATTTCTCTTTGATAAATGCTAAAAAAATCTTAAAACTTATAGCTTTTTATCATCATATAAATGAATTTAAATTTATTTTAAAAATCACATTTTATTCTTTTATAAGCTAATAAGTATTTTTAACAAAACTGTTTTTAAACACAATCCAAAAAAATAATAGTAATAATAATAAGAACAATTTATTGATATTGTCCATGTGGTTTGCAAAATATTTGTGTTTGGCCCCTATCTTTTGTTTTGCACTCGAACAATCCCTAAGTTTTGGTTTTATTATGTTGGAAGTTTGTGCCAAATATGAAATGGCTATAATGTCCTTAAAATTTATTTTTCAATTTTTTATTAATTTGTTCTAATTAAAAATAAAAAATATGGGTCCTTTACTCCATTATCTCTTCCCATATACTATCTCTATCCCACCTGATAAATCTAAAATCAAATCCAACATTAGCACCACCTACTCCAACCAATGGAAACCACCACTGAGAGGCTAAAATCAACCAAGTTTTTATGCAAAAATCTTTTTCTGATTTCCAACTAATCCATGTCCGATGACCTCATGAAGATCAAGGTGTACCGTATTGAGGTGGTTGGATCTTCAATCGGAACCCTGAATTGCAAGACGATTTAGATGCATCTTTAATCATTTTTTCTGAAACCTATGAGAACGATTTCAGTAGAAATAGAATGTAGGAAGATGAGATGCATATACATGGAAAGAAACGGGTGAGTGATGTTAGTTTTCGGTGATGAGAGGTGGCGGAGGAGGAAGAACTACTTGGTGGTTTGTGTAGCCCTCTACTTCTAGTCCGACAAAGATCTTATTGTCTTTAAAAAATGTAGATTAGGGGCTCAAAGACCTAGATTTAAGCTTCTATCCAAAGAAAACATATGAAAAACCTCTCATTCATCCTTTTTAGCCTTTCCAGATCTTCATATTAAAAAAATGGAGCTTAAAGACCTAATATTTTTTGTCTCCTTCAAGTAGATCTGGTTGTTTAGCCGATTTCCAACGTATTTGACAGCTCTAGTCATCTTTTCCGGTGTTCCTGATTTTTCCGGCAAACTCAAAACTCCAACACTCATGATTTTCCATCAGATCACTATTCAACATCTACAACCTCTGGCCATAGTGTTCTTAAGCAAACCTGAATCAATTTCTTGAGCCTAGGATCGTGTCCTGATCTAACCCACATATACACACACACACACTCAAATCTGAATAAATCATTTATGGAAAATCTATCAAAAAACGAAATCACACACACATCCAGATCAGGGTTCGTGTTCTGAACAAACACACACACACTCAAATATGAAGAGGCTCCCAAAAACACGATGAACAATCCTGATAAACTGTAACATCCTAAAATTCAAGGCCAAAAATTTCATTTTTAATTAGGTTATTACATAAAACTAAAGTGTGAATAATCAAAATATAACATTATGAAACCATATCAGAGTATAATCCCAAGGATCTCGTGTGCGGAAAACATAGTGTGATGCGCTGCGACCAAGCCGACTCCTTTCCTTTGAAACAAAGTACCTGAAACAAAAACTGTAAACCGTAAACAGGAAGCTTAGTGAGTTCCCTCATCATACCACATACCACATAACACCATCGGTATCTCTCAACCGGTAACCGCCATTGGTATCTTTCAACCGTTAACCGGGGACTATTTCACCCCTACCACTATCACATAATAATATGCCATAAACATACTAATCACGTACTAACATCATAAACATGCTGATCACATACTAACATATCATAAACATGCTGATCACATACTAACATATCATAAAGATAAGATAAGCATTGCATGGGTTCTGTATACCCCTTCGGTATCTTTCAACCGGTAACTGCCATCGGTATCTTTCAACCGGTATCTGCCATCGGTATCTTTCAACCGGTAACTGGGGACTATTTCACCCCTACCACTATGATATAACAACATGATATAATCATACAGTTAGGCATTTCTGGGGTACTGACCTACCCTTTGATCCTAATGAACGAGTTAGGGAAGAACTATTCCCTGCTACTACCACTGACACACATAGCATATCCCATAATCATATCACATAAGAATATCTCATAAGCATATCACATAAGCATACCAAGATAATTATCACAAAGACAATTATCTACCAACTACCCCTGTTGGTGGGCCGACATTGTGGCCTTAGACCCACCCCTACTGGAAGGTAACTCACCTCGCACTGTTGAAGTCCCGAAGACTCAATCTCACACTGCTGAAGTCCCGCAGACTCAACCACAGCTGCTGGCTGACAGATTCCCGAACTGTCAACACCAAAATAACACCCAATTAATAATTGGGTCCCACTACATAACCATGAGTACATACTTTGAATAATTACTACATTACCCTAAGCTTGGCTTTATGCAAGCCCAATGCCCAAGCCATAGGCCCAAAAGTTAACTATGAGTCAAAACCCATCATATGCCCCAATTTTCCAAATTGGGCCCACACCCTTACAAGGTCTTACCATAAGGCCCAACCATTTAGTCCAGTCCAACATTCAACATTCTAATGGCTCAATATCACATACTCATAAAGGCCCAAACGATGGCCCATCTATGGCCCAATTTTCCAAATTGGGCCCAACTCCTCATATGGGGCTTACCACAAAGCCCATTAATTATTCTAGTCCATTTGCTTGATCTTGGATGGCCCATTAATAACCCAATCATCAAGGCCCAATAGAAAGGCCCAACAATAAACCCAAGTGAAATTAGGGTTTCACATAAAATGATGATTAGGGTTAAGTTTCCTACTTAACCCATTAAGGACTCAATCCATTAAGTCCAGTGTTGACTTAGGTTGATTGCAATGATTATTAGTTAATATTACGAGTTCATTAATTAATCCCGATAAACCCCAAATTAGGGTTTCATGGCATTAGGGTTTTCCAAAACCTAATTAGGGTTTCCAACCCAACTTAACCCAATAGACCCATTAGCTAAGTCCTTAGATCCATTAGGGTCCATTAAACCCATTAGACACATGTTTGGGCTTTAATGTAAATTAGGGCTTCATTGGGCCCATAGGGTTTACGTCCCTTGTCCAAACACCACAAATGAGTCACCATACAACGAGGCACACCGCCACCCGACAACGGCGGCCGGTGGCGGCAGCCACCACCTTACGGTGGTGGTTTCGAGATTTCTATTATTATTTTGGCACCATTACAATGTAAAACTCGATAATAAACACACACATACACACTAAAAATAACCCACGCACACACACAACCACCCCTATGGTGGCCGGTGGTGCTAGAAAAGCTATAACCGGCGGCAACCACCATGGTGGTGCACTTGCTTTCCGGCGAAACAAACCTCCCAAGCACACACATCACACACCAACAGTGGAAATAAAGCAACATACACACACTCGGTTGCAAAAATAACCCAACCGCCCTCTTGGTGGCGTATGGCGGACGACAACGATTATAGCACATACAATCATTGATGGCAGCAACGGATGGAGCTCGAAGGCGTCACAGAAGCGGCTAACGGCGGTAATGGACCTGTGATGACGCAACAGGAACGAGGGAGGTGGCGGCGACACATTCACGATTTGGTTACACCTTTGACAACTACACTGCGAAGGCGCTTAATACCAAGGCAGCAGGCGGTGGTCTCGTCGTCGTCGAAACCTAGCATCAACAGCGCATGCCATGACGGTGGTTACGACTTCCATTGGCGGTTGGGCGGCTCCGACTTGCGTGGTAGCGGGTGGTGGATGCAACGTCTCGTAGCAGGGACTGTAGAAGAAGAAGGAGGTGAAGAGCGGTGGAGACTCGGTGTTCGAATGGCGGCCATTCGCTGATCGGAAAATAGGGGTGGTGGTGGTGTCGGTGAGGGGCATAAGGATGGAGAGAAGTGGCGGTTGTATGGTCCTCTAGGGTTAGGGTTACGGAGAGCAATACAACAGTTAAATACTGTGTCTCATCAAACTTCCCTCCATAATGGCATGAATGGCCCCTCTCCATAACATTTCCTTTCAAAATGAATCCGATAATTACCATTTAAACCCTTAGCATTAAAATCCTTTACAACTTAGGTACAAAATTTACCAAACAACCCCCAATACCTTAATTATGACATATTAAGCCCCTTTCACCTCATTTCCTTTAAATTAAATCCAAATAATTACCACGGAGCCCCAGTCTTCATAGATATTTATAAAACGAGTCCCGAACTCACAATTTTAACCCCCGACTTCCAAAAATGTGGCAATTAACTCCTCGAACCTAACACCTTACATATATAATTATTTATTTTAGGCTACCATTCGTTCATTAATTAATTTATTTATCTTAATAAATAAACGGGTGCTACAACTCTCCCCCACTTAAATTTGATTTCGTCCTCAAAATCATTTCTTACCATTCCTTACTCGCCCAACCCCTCTAGTATCATGGTCACCATTTTGGGCACACCCTAGCCTTCCCGGGGTAGCTGTGACCAAATCTTCGCAAAGCCCTAATATCTTAATATGAACGAATTCCTCGTAACAGGATCACATCTATTTCGTCTGAATCTACTATCTCGAGGTGGTCTGATTCTATGACAGACCACTCATACTGAATCATTATCGACGAGTCCAGTATGTTTGTCCCTCAACTATCTACTCAACTTCTGATAGTTCAAGGTTCCCACTAGAAGTGACTTGTCACTTCCCAGTCAACCAGCTATTTCGTCCGTACTTGCAACCTGAAACACAAATGCTAAGACTGCCCAAACACTGAAACTGCCCAAATACTAAACTGCCTGAAGCAATATGTTGCCACATGGCTGCTTTCCAAAATCTAACGAGACTTGCCTGGTCTCAATTTGTTCACCAACCAACTGAAATACCGGATTTCGGCCCGGCAGTGGAGCCAAGGGACTCCCACTTAGTCGCCTCACACGACTTTCGAACGAAATCCTTCTCCAGAACTAGTTGCCACTAGTTATCAAGCCATTGAGGCTCTAACAACTTTCTGATCTAACTGATCGGGTCCATGAGTTGAATCCCGTCATCATCAAATCCAAGGCTAACAGTGATTGCCACCTAACCGATGGTAGCCTTAAATCACAAGCAATCTCATACAGTCCATTGCTTTCCTGATCCCATAACTGTAGTGACGCCCCTACAGTCTCATTACTGGCTTAACCAGATCTAATCCATTTGAGTAAATCCGAAATCCAATCTGTGGATTTCCATATCCTGACTGCTGCACCCGAACTGGTGGGTACTATTGCTCCTTCCGCGTCCTAACAACGAACTCATGCTATCTACCAATCTAGCGAATGCTACGACTACACCCGCAGACTTACAACACTCTGTCACTATCAGGCTACTAGTGAATGCTACGGCTACACCCGCAGACTTACAACACTCCCCAAACTAACTGGCCACTAGTGAATGCTACGGCTACCCCCATAGTCTTACAACACTTTCCATACTAACTGAACACTCGTGAATGCTACGGACACCACCGTAGTCTTACAACACATTCCAAACTATCTGACCAGTAGTGAATGCTACGGCTACCCCCATAGTCTTACAACACTTTCCAAACTATCTGACTGCTAGTGGATGCTACGGCTACCCCCGTAGTCTTACAACACTTTCTAATTGGGTCGAACATGCATTCGACCTAACACACAACTGAACTTGAGTCCTAACCGGAACTCTAACCTGGTTCCCGAAACTTGCTATCACGTGATCCCATTGTATCAGTACCGTACCCATGCCCGTGATCAAAGCGTCACAGTAACCCATGAAATCATCTACACCCTCTCGCAGGGTGAGAATCGGTGCCCCGCACAACCACTGTCTGAGAGTCTCGAAGGCTGCCTGCTGATCAGGCCCCCAACGAAAGGCCACCGACTTCTTAGTCAGTCGGGTCAAAGGAATCGCAATCTCAGAGAAGTCCCGTATAAATCTCCAGTAATAACCTGCTAGACCCAGGAAACTCCGAATCTCAGATGGAGACCTCGGAATCTCCCACTGCCTCAAGGCCTCTATCTTGGCCGGGTCGACCAGAATACCCTTCTAGTTGTCTAGGTGCCCAAGAGATTGCACCCCGCGCAACCAAAACTCACATTTGGAGAACTTTATAAAAGTCTCCCTCCCACTTAGATTCGACTAAGTCTTCACATTACATGAGAACTGAAGGATTCCCAATCCTCCTAGCTTTCTAATATCCCACTGATGACCACCTGTGCCTGCCAATGCTAGCGTTTAATCACCGATTAAACCTTGAGATCTCCCATCCTCAAATATCTCGATGAGTACTCTTGAAATCTGATCCAGTCTGACACCTCAATCCATCTAACATGCTGTCGATTAAAGACCTTAATCTTTACTCTAGCTGACGAATCCTCGTTCCCACTCCCGATCTTGCAGTACCACTGAACTCTAACCGAACACAGCCCATGCAAAAACACAATTCTCTTGAACATCCAATGACCAACCACTTATGCATCTAACACCCGCGACTGACACTACCCTTTTCCTGTCACCAGTTCTATCCTAGCAACTGTAGTTCCTTGAACTCCAAAGTTCATCCATAGACAATTGTCTACCATATCTGAACCATGATAGAACCTCTGAACGCTGACTTCACTGGAGAACAATCACTCCAACCCTGATCAAGTATCATCTAAATAATACTCCTGCATAGATCCCGACGAGGATTCGAAATGATAACGGTACGCGCGGAACCCACTCCGCAAGGTACGTCCCTCTGTAGGTTTATCAAGGACCTTTCGGCATGCAGGATGGCATATACGGTCCTTGATAACCAAACACTAGCAGAAAACTGACTCGAGATCCGACTTATCCAAACTCGCTCACTATTCCAATGCGATACGTATTCCCAACATCCATCTAGTAGCAGTAAAAGATGACATGCTCGCAACATATGGAGGAATCCTAATCACCTCCAGCTGACATGATCAATCCTGCCACACCTATAGCAGCCTAAACCCGTGGAGTGACAAACTCCCTTGTGTACTCTCTCGTACGCATTGCACCGACTTCGACCCTGCTGGCCTTTCACCCGATGATCGGAGGTGACGGGTCTCTTCCCGCGACCCTCAACTATACGCACCTGGCACGAACCTCTCTTCTCAAAGCGCTCCAAATCGATCTCGCATCTGCAACTTCTTGGAAATCATATCCTTCAGGGTCTGACACCCTGTCACGCTCACTATCTCGCTTGCCAATGGCTAAGCTGCAACAAATGGAACATCCTCTGTCCCCAAACTGGGTCACGAAATCTTCCCTGAAGCTTCTTAGATTCTCCAAGACTCTCGTTGATTCGAGTATGGATCCTGTGCTTTCAGCAGTACGGGCCTAATACTACCTTCCACACCTATCCATACTTTCCTCAGCAATCCTCCCGAATCCTCTAAGTCGCTTCCTCAAACTGGTACACCCAGTCTCACTAAACCTCACTACCAACCCACCGAAACATATCACAGGCTCTCCTAGGTTCCCGAACTCACCCAGTCCTCAGCTGTTGAAAGATTCCCCATAATGTCAACTAGCTATTTCATGAATATAACTAGCTCACATTACTAAGAGTCCCATAAAGCACAGAGCAAGCAGCATTCACACAATGGAAAATCTAACCATCATATTCCAATCAAACCATTCTATCCTCTAATCAGGAATATGTACATGCAATTCAAAGGCTCATACAATCATGCATAACCTAAACAGGCTATCATATCACTGACTGATCGATACTAGCATGCAAGTCTACAAGCACATACAATAGGCATATAAGGCATCCTTCTATATCCTTAGCCCTAATCCAGCATGCAATTCTCATAATCATATCATAACATAACATGTCATAACATGTTTGGGTATCTTGGGGAAAACTTACTTGAGCCCGGTTGATTGCACGCATCACAACTTGTTCTTTTCAAAATTCTTTTCTCCTTTCAAATTCTTTTCAAACTCCTTTTTATAAAATGGTTTTACTTTTGAAAATTTTCATACTAAGTCCTTAGTTTGAGTCCAGACACACCCAAGAGTGTGCCCGAATCCCTCAAACCAAGGCTATGATACCAACTTGTAACATCCCAAAATTCAAGGCCAAAAATTTCATTTTTAATTAAGTTATTACATAAAACTAAAGTGTGAATAATCAAAATATAACATTATGAAACCATATCAGAGTATAATCCCAATGATCTCGTGTGCGGAAAACATAGTGTGATGTGCTGCGACCAAGCCGACTCCTTTCCTTTGAAACAAAGTACCTAAAACCAAAACTGTAAACCGTAAGCAGGAAGCTTAGTGAGTTCCCCCATCATACCACATAACACCATCGGTATCTCTCAACCGGTAACTGCCATCGATATCTTTCAACCGGTAACCGGGGACTATTTCACCCCTACCACTATCACATAATAATATGCCATAAACATACTGATCACGTACTAACATCATAAACATGCTGATCACATACTAACATATCATAAACATGCTGATCACATACTAACATATCATAAAGATAAGATAAGCATTGCATGGGTTCTGTATACCCCTTCGGTATCTTTCAACCGGTAATTGCCATCGGTATCTTTCAACCGGTATCTACCATCGGTATCTTTCAACCCGTATCTGCCATTGGTATCTTTCAACCGGTATCCGCCATCGGTATCTTTCAACCGGTAACCGGGGACTATTTCACCCCTACCACTATGATATAACAACATGATATAATCATACAGTCAGGCATTTCTGGGGTACTGACCTACCCTTCGATCCTAATGACCGAGTTAGGGAAGAACTATTCCCTGCTACTACCACTGACACACATAGCATATCACATAATCATATCACAAAAGAATATCTCATAAGCATACCAAGATAATTATCACAAAGACAATTATCTACCAACTACCCCTGTTGGTGGGTCGGCATTGTGGCCTTAGACCCACCCCTACTGGAAGGTAACTCACCTCGCACTATTGAAGTCCCAAAGACTCAATCCCACACTGCTGAAGTCCCGCAGACTCAACCCCAATTGCTGGCTGACAGATTCCCGAACTGTCAACACAAAAATAACACCCAATTAATAATTGGGTCCCACTACATAACCATGAGTACATACTTTGGATAATTACTACATTACCCCAAGCTTGGCTTTATGCAAGCCCAAGGCCCAAGCCATAGGCCCAAAACTTAACTATGAGTCAAAACCCATCATATGGCCCAATTTTCCAAATTGGGCCCATACCCTTACAAGGTCTTACAATAAGGCCCAAACATTTAGTCCAGTCCAACATTCAACATTCTAATGGCTCAATATCACATCCTCATAAAGGCCCAAACTATGGCCCATCTATAGCCTAATTTTCCAAATTGGGCCCAACTCCTCATATGGGCCTTACCACAAAGCCCATTAATTATTCTAATCCATTTGCTTGATCTTGGATGGCCTATTAATAACCCAATCATCAAGGCCCAATAGAAAGTCCCAACAATAAACCTAAGTGAAATTAGGGTTTCACATAAAATGATGATTAGGGTTAAGTTTCCTAGTTAACCCATTAAGGACTTAATCCATTAAGTCCAATGTTGACTTAGTTTGATTGCAATGATTATTAATTAATATTACGAGTTCATTAATTAATCCCGATAAACCCCAAATTAGGGTTTCATGGCATTAGGGTTTTCCAAACCCTAATTAAGGTTTCCAACCCAACTTAGCCAAATATGCCCATTAGCTAAGTCCTTAGATCCATTAAGGTCCATTAAACCCATTAGACACATGTTTGGGCTTTAATGTCAATTAGGGCTTTATTGGGCCCATAGGGTTTACGTCCCTTATCCAAACACCACAAACGAGTCACCATACAACGAGGCACACCGCCACCACCTCACGATGGTTGTTTCGAGATTTCTATTATTATTTTGGCACCATTACAATGTACAAATCGATAATACACACATACACACTAAAAATAACCCACGCGCGCACACACAACCACCCCTATGGTGCCCGGTGGTGCCAGAAAAGCTATAACCGGTGGCAACCACCATGGTTGACTGCCATGGTGGTGCACTTGCTTTCCGGCGAAACAAACCTCCCAAGCACACACATCACACACCAACAGTGGAAATAAAGCAACATACACACACCTGGTTGCAAAAATAACCCAACCGCCCTCTTGGTGGCGTATGGTGGCCGGCAGCGACGGTAGCACATACAATCATCGATGACAGCAGCGGATGGAGCTCGAAGGCGTCACAGAAGCGGCTAACGGCGGTAATGGACCTGTGATGACGCAACAGGAACGAGGGAGGTGGCGGCGACACCTTCACGATTTGGTTACGCCTCCGACAACCACACTGCGAAGGTGCTCAATACCAAGGCAGCAGGCGGCGGTCTCGTCATTGTCGAAACGCAACATCAACAGCGCACACCATGGTGGTGGTTGCGACTTCCATTGGCGGTTGGGTAGCTCCGACTTGCGTGGTAGCGGGTGGTGGATGCAACGTCTCGTGGCAGCGACTGTAGAAGAAGAAAGAGGTGAAGAGCGGTGGAGACTCGGTGTTCGAATGGCGGCCATTCGCTGATCGGAAAATGGGGGTAGTGGTGGTACCGGTGAGGGGCATAAGGATGGAGAGAAGTGGCGGATGTATGGTCCTCTAGGGTTAGGGTTACGGAGAGCAATACAACAGTTAAATACCGTGTCTCATGAAACTTCCCTCCATAATGGCAGGAATGGCCCCTCTCCATAAAACTTCCTTTCAAAATGAATCCGATAATTACCATTTAAACCCTTAGCATTAAAATCCTTTACAACTTAGGTACGAAATTTACCAAACATCCCCCAATATCTTAATTATGACATATTCAGCCCCTTTCACCTCATTTCCTTTAAATTAAATCCAAATAATTACCACGGAGCCCCTGTCTTCATAGATATTTATAAAATGAGTCCCGAACTCACACTTTTAACCCCCGACTTCCAAAAATGTGGCAATTAACTCCTCGAACCTAACACCCTACATATATAATTATTTATTTTAGGCTACCATTCGTTCATTAATTTATTTATTTATCTTAATAAATAAACGGGTGTTACATGAACTAGATAAAGATCTGAAACACATAATGAACAAATCCATCCGAAAAACTCCAGATTTCGAGTTTATTTTAGAAGAATCTATCTGCAATTTGAATTCTTTCCACATTATGCTCACAAACTCAGACTTGGGGGTAAGTTATTTTTTTTTTTTTCAGAAATCGAACACATATGAAGATGAATTCATACATACACATGATGAACACACATATATACCTTCGATTTGTTTGAAGCTTACAAACTCGAGGATTGGTATGGTATTCCGGAAACACATAAAGACGAAAAATCAAACTCAAGAACAACCCTTAGTTGAGTTAGGGTTTTCAAACCCATAAATCGATTTCCAAGAACAAAGAAGAAATTGAGTTTGTGTGTTGTAGGTTCCTTGAAGATGAGCACACTCACATGTGGAGGTTTTCTCAAAATTGATCTTGAAGATCTGACGAGCTTGAAGATGAACTCGAGTTAGGGTTTTCAAACCCAAAAGTTGAGCTTGAAGATGAACCTGAATCTGTAATATATATTATTTGTATTAATACCCCATAAACAATTTCATGTTCGATTTTTGAAGATCTTGGTTCGTGTTCTGATCTAACATACACACACTTCAAAAATCGTTTTTAGAGTTAGAACTTGTGATGTGTGTTCTTGAGTTTGAATAGAAGAAGATGAAGATGAAGAATTGATTTCCGGGTTTGAGTTCTTGACTTTGAAAATCGAACACCCACATATGTTTATGTTCAAATTTTGTTTAGATCTAACAAAGAGACATAAGGAGAGAACAAACCCGAGTTCTTGAGTTCGTCGGAAAAATCATGTTCACAGGAGAATATGACCAGAGCTTTGCCGGAGTAGTCAGATATGTCGGAAACTGGGTAAACCTACTGTTTTAGGTTATAATGATCTTTTTTAAACGGTTCAACAAGTTCAATGGGAAAATATGAAAAAAAAAAATTTGGCGACGAAATTTATACAAAACTAATAATATCTTAACATTTAAGTCATTATCCCTCCCAAAAATCAAAAACACTAATCAGCGTGTTCCGAGGACCGAACTCGTTTCTCCGACTCACCACTGCTAACACAAGCCAAAGTCCGGTGGCAACAATGGTGGAGAGATTCTTCTCCATCAACTTCCCCGATTCACCCGACAATGAAATGATGCTGCTCACTGGCCCTCCCTCTTCGTAAGTTCTCCCTGTTACTCCCTTATACACAACATACTTTCTCTCGCACCGATTGAAATCGACTAAAACATTGTCCTTGATGCTATTACAGAGGGAAGACATCGCTGCTTTTTCAATTTGCATTCAATTCCATCGTTAACACCGATGATAAATCAGCCGTTTTCATGTGTAGTAGACGCAAATTAAGTACAAAGCCCCCTTTTCTCTCTCAGGTAGATTTTTCCTTTCATCGTGTTTACAATTACTCATATGTTAATAGCTCTTGGTCTTCAAATCTCATCAAATGTTATGGTTATGGATGTTAATGTTCCTTCTACAGGGAATTGATCCATCTTCTGATGTATTTGATCGCATTCAAATGAAGTAAACTTCGAAACCCTAATATCCTGCTTCTTTTTTCATCTAAATTTACATTTTGATCTGATTTCTAGGTATGTAGAGGATGAAGAAGGGATCAACAAATTCTTTGCTGCATTTCACATGCATGATACGTTTCCTGTTTTGGTTATAATTGATGATTTTGGAGAATTTTTTGATGAAAAGTAATCTTGATATACATCCTCAAAGACGATCTTTATATTATCAAATGCAATTTTTTTCCCTAAAATGTTAGAGTTTAATCCATTACAAACCACTTCTAATTGACATATTTATATTATGTAATGAAGAAATTGTCAACAAAGATACAATAGTCCTCGTGGAAAAGAATTAGCAATAGCCCGAACTTTAGCTTTGTGTTGCAACGCAATCAATCATGCCAAGTAAGCAAAAATGTTTTTCTCTATTACTCCAGAGTAGAGATGAACAACCAGACCGGACCTATCTAGGCCCGATCTGGTTACCAAACTAGGTTTTTTTAAGCCAGTTTGGTTACCAGACCAGACTTTTTAAACCTGGTCTGTTTTCATCTCTACAACAGATTGTAGAGGTTTTCACCTGATTTTGAACACAGTGAAAAAGGACCGTGTATGCTTTTGGTAGCCGATACTCACCATGGTGAGACCCCAAGATTGCTCCACATTTACAAGGGATGGCTCAACTCTATTTTCACCATCAAAGGTTTGGTTACGATAAATGTATATTTTTTAATTTTTATTAATAAGAATTAACATAAAATACATTGTTATTTTTTGATTTGTGTGTGGTTGGTAGGTGATGGAATTGGATCATTTATTCTGAAGAACAATAGCAGCTTAACAAAGAGTGCTAAGTATTCCATTGCACTTCAGTATTTAGTTTTGGAAGAAATCTATGAAACTGAAGAACAAAAAAAATACCATCTCTAGATTTGAATCTTTTATAGATAAAGTTTTCGTTAATTGGTTCATGGATTTGTATTTGTGTTTGTTTAGGACTAGATCTATTTTTGTTGGTAAGTAAGGGTAGTATGGTCAATTTCTCCCCCATCCAAATTTTTTGACTTGATGTTAATTTTGTAAATATATAGAAAACACAAAGACCTTTCGGTCATTTTGACCCCATATATAGATATTTTCTAGTAAAGATAACTTTTTCATTTTTATATAATAAAAAAAAATTGTCATAGTGTAAAAAAATTCTTATGTATTTGCAAGATGTATGTATCCTTCGTTAAATGATGTTCAATCACCTAAATTGTGTTATACTCTTAACATCTTTGGTAATTTGGTTACAAATAATATTATTTCTTCAAATGTTTATACATTTTTGAATGTTTATATTTATAAACTTCTTCCAGTAATATGTCATAAAGTTCTCCCTTTCATGAGAAAACCTGTGTAATGTTTGGTGTAAATAGCGTTTCTTTTTTGCCAATAAATTACTTCATTTTCTAACAAAATGAATATATTTTTTGAACTTTGGAATTTTAATAACAATCTTTATATTTATTAGTTTTTTTACGACATTTCACTACAAGTAACAAATATTTATTTGAAATAACTAAGTTTTTGAGATAAAAATTAAATTTAACATCCTCTCTAATAATCCTTTCTAATAAATAAATATTTTTTTGCCACTTGTCAATCTTTTATGAGTTTTGATACTTGTCATTTTGTAGTATTTTTAGAAATAAATAATACCTACATGTTATTTTATAGATTTTTTTTTTCAAATTTTAAAATTAAAATGACATATAATACTTATATTTATATATGTAAAGTATTTATTGTAATAAACTAGGTGTGAGACCCGTGTATTACACATGTTGATTTAAAAAAAAATTAAACATTAAATTGTAAACATAAAATATTTTTTAATGTGAAATTTTAAAATAAAAAAGGAAGAAATGTATTTATTGCAATTTAATATCATATATATGATATTTAATATTTTACATATATAGTATATGACTTTAATTTTAAAAATTGAAACAAACCAAGAATTGACAAGTGGATAATATTTATTTCAAAAATACCACAAAATGACAAGTGTCAAAACTAATGAGAGATTGACATATGGCAAAAAAACATTTATTTATTAAGGAAGATGTGACAGTAAATTGCAATAAATATGTTTCTCTTTCCTTATTATTTCGAAATTTTATTTTAAAAAATATTTAATGTTACACTTTAATATTTAATATTAATACATGAATTTAACACCTACTTAATATAACAATATAAAGCTTTATAATATAACATCATAATTAACAAATAATACATATTGAAAGTCAATATAAAACTAGCAAACTAGAAATACATAAATTGTAAAAAAATTAAAATTAACTCATAGTATAACATCATATTATTTCGTATAATATTCAAAACCAATTCATAAATTTTTACAAAAGCACTATCTCTGTCAGCATTGCAAATGATTCAGTAGCTATGCGTCGAATCGACAATGCATTCGTAGCCTTGTCTTGTTTCCGATCACCATCCTTACAACCTGTACCCCGAAACATCATCACAACGAAGACCTTACTTCAATTGCACACCTTAGGTTCAGATTCTGATCATTTCGATATCACACAACTAATTTTACCTAATCCAACCAGCGAAATCTCATTGGGGATCGCTCATGCTACTGTAATCAAGAACGCTGCTATCAGTCACTTGCAAGTTAGTAACTATCTATTGAGCTTGTACGTAAAGTTCACTAATTTAACACTTGCCCACCAACTGTTCGATGAAATTCCTCAAAGAGATGTGCGATCATGGACTATCCTTATTTCCGGGTTTTCACGAACTGGATCACACAACCTGGCCTTAGGTTTATTTACCCAGATGCAAAAGGAACGTATTACCCCAAATCAGTTCACATTTTCGAGTGTTTTGAAGTGTTGTGGAAGTGCAAAGGAGCTTAACATGGGTAAAACGATTCTTGGATGGATATTGAGAAAAGGGGTTTTTTTAGACACGACATTACAGAATTCCATACTTGATTTCTATGTGAAATGTCAGGCTTTTGATTATGCCACAAAGTTTTTTGAGTTGATGACTGATAAAGATACAGTCTCATGGAATATAATGATCAGTGCACTTTTGAAGAACAAAGATATAAAAAAAGCTGAGGATTTATTCTTTCAATTACCCAATAAAGATCCAGCAAGTTGGAATACTATCATAGATGGAAATTTGCAAAATGGGTATGAACAAAGGGCACTCCAACTTCTTTACCAAATGGTGACAAATGGTACATCTTTTACACATTTTACTTTCTCAATAGCTTTAATATTATCATCTTCTTTAAATCATATCAATTTAGGACAACAGATTCATGGTAAACTTCTAAGAGTTGGAATCCATGATTCCTTCATCAAGAATTCACTTCTTGACATGTACTCCAAATGTGGCGAAATGGAAAAAGCAATGATCATTTTCAAAACTTCAGATGTTGACTTTGTGTCTCTAAGTTCAATAGTTAGTGGTTACATTCAAAATGGTAAGATAGAAGATGGTTTAAAAGTTTTCAGCTTTATGGTTCATGAACATGGCGAAATTGACAAATTTACCCTTGCGAGTGTTCTTTCTGGTTGTTCTGATTCCGGGCTTTTGGATCTTGGTCAACTTATTCATACATATGTATTGAAAACGGGACATGAAGATGTGTATTTAAGTTCATCAATGATAGACATGTATGCCAAATGTGGAAAGTTACAATGTTCTTTGTTAGTTTTTCAAGAATCCAAGATTAGAAATGTTGTGTTATGGACTTCAATAATATCGAGTTTTGCATCACATGGTGAAGGAAAGGAGACTATTCGTCTTTTTGAGATGATGAGAAATGAAGGGGTTGCACCCAATGAGATAACTTTTTTAGGGGTTTTAACTTCTTGTAGTTATCAAGGGTTAATTAAAGAAGGGTGTGATTATTTCATGTTAATGAAAGATTTTTATGGCATTAAGCCTCAAGTCGAGCATTACACTTGTATGGTGGATCTTTTGGGAAGAGGTGGTAGGTTGAATGAGGTAAAGGGTTTTCTTTTTGAGAATAAAATTTCGCATTTGAGTGTTGTTTGGAAAGTGTTTTTATTTTATTGTAATTTATATAAAGATTTGGAAATGGCGAAATGGGCTTGTGAAAAGTTATGTGAAGTTGAGCCATTAGAGAGTGGAGGTTATGTTTTGATGTCGAATAAGTGTGCGGATGATTGTAGGTGGGAGGAAGTTGCTAGGATAAAGGGTTTGATGCAAGAAAAGGGAATAAAAAAGAAACCCGGCCAATCTTGGATCCGGTGAAAATTGAGCTCGTACTGTCCTAAAAACATTTTGTAAGATGTAAATCAGGTATACAGTGGTCTCTCTACTGTCTACCAGGTAACTGATATAAGAGCCCATATAGGCCAATGCTTACATGGGCTCAATCCACAATGTACTTAAAACCATGAAATTGTTTTTATATAAAACGTTATCTTTTTTAGAAAGTGGGTTATACTGATCTAAGAAAATCGTGTGGGATATAAAGAATGTTATAGGTGGTGACTTAAGAGTGTAGAAGAGCCCATCCAAATTGGAATTAGAACTCTTATATTGCACCTCCAAAGACTTGAAACCTTAGATTAATTTTTGTGAAGATACAAATCTCTAAGTTTGATATAATTTCTAAGTTCATTGTTACAAAAAAAAAAAAAGATAGGTGTTGCAAGTATAAAGTTTCTTTAAAATAATAAATATTGTATAATTGAAAGATGTAAACTCTAAAAATAATGGTTAGATATATTTTAGTTAAATATATTATCATCAAATGCACTTTAGCGAGATGGAGAGAGAGTCAACAACTATCTTATCATTACAAATTCTAATTATAAGATTTGTATCTTAATCTAGGATTATAGTGATTGACTTACTAATAGGCAATAGCCTTAAAGGCGACGTGATCATTATTTTCTACTGTATGAAACGATATTTAATATACACATTAAATTCAATACGAGGAAATGAGCACTTTATTTTAAAGACAAAACCAAAGAAATTACTTCCAATAATAAAAAAAGAAAAAACTTAACCTACCACCAAACGAATTAAAATCAAAATCAAGAAAATATCTTAAGTTGTTTAATTTTATTTTTTATTTTTTTAACTGTTGGTATCTGTATTTAAAAGAAAAAAGTAGCCAGGTGCTTTGAGGTATAAGGTGCAAAACAACAAAAATAAGAAACAATAGAAAAACAAAGGTTAAGAGATTAGATATTTATTCATAAAAGTCCTATTATTTTGAATTCTTTTAACATAGTCCTAAAAGTTTTTTTTTTTGAACAAAAAATTCCCGATTATTTAACATTTTGCCCAAATTAACGAAAAAATCTTTTTTTTTATATTGTAACAGGAAATGACAGATTATGTGATTTTTTCAAAATAATAGGACTTTTCTGTTAAAAAAAACTTTTCGGACTTTATTAAAATTCCTTCCAAAATAATGAGACTTTTCTATATAAAACTCTTTATCAATACATTCTTGTATAGTATTGCAACAACAACTTGTTCAATTGAGACATCTGTTTTTCTTTTATCCTGAAGTTTATCCAAATGTGAGATAGTCTATACACCTCGTTTACAGGACCATGTGAGATTTAGGATATGATTTGTATATCTTGTGATTATGAAATCTCCATACAACCAAATAAACACTAATATGATTGACTCGTATAGTGCATCAAAACCAGTAGACTTCTTGCTTGCATTCTCTAATAATACATCTATAGATGGACATGTTGAGGGCAAGCTTTTCCACTAGATTCTTAATGCATTCCACACATCCTTTATTTTGGGGCAGTTAAGAAATACACGTTCCTCATTATCTAGGCATACATTGTAGATTTTGCAAAGAGATAAAGAAGATATACCAAACATGGCAAGGTTTTCCAATATGTGGAGTTTACGATGACAGATTCTCCATGCTAGTACGTTTAGTTTGTCGGGAACTAACTATCCTAGATCCATTTTCCGTTTGAGGATGGTAGTTGTTTAGATTCCATATAATGTTTGAAAGAAGACACCATGAATTTCTCACATGGTTCTAGTCCCCAATTCCAGCAAGTTTATCCATTCGGAGATAATGACGATGAATAAAAACTACGAAATTTGATGTTTTTTTTGTTATGTATTGATGCAACTTTACAACAACCCCTTTTTCCCTTTGCCACTTATGGATGTGTAAAATGGACATTATCACCATAGATTGCTTTTATGATGCTGATCTATATTTGAGACCCAAATGTTCGAAACCTCTACCACAACTTCCCTACGAAAGCATAGTTGTGTGCTATTATCATCATAGATGGATTTTATTATGCTGGTCCATGTAACGTTCGAAAAATACAACCAATTTTAATTTTTCAAAAAACATCTCGATTCCATTAAATCTTTACAAAAAGGTTTTCAATACAAAACATTTAACGTGTTCCCAGAATCACAATACTACGAAATCATGAGGAGTGGTACGATCACGCCTTCGCCTTGCCACAGTCTCCTGAAGAACCTGAAAAACATGAAACCACAACTGTAAGCCTGAAAGCTTAGTGAGATATCCCCAAAATACCAACCACAAATACCATACACGCATAACATGCCATAACATATCCGATCACAGAACAGCCATGCACTTCGGGTCTACTGTGTGACTGGTCCGCCGCACCGGCCTACAGTCCACCTGGTCCACCCTCTGAGTCTATCCACATACATCGAGTCTGCAGTGTGATTGGTCCGCCCGCTCCCGGGCCTTCAATCCACCTGGTCCACTCTTTGAGTCTACAGTATGATTGGTCCACCTGCACCGGGCCTTCAGTCTATCGGGTCCACTCTCCGAGCCTTCGGCACGTCTGGTCCGCCCTTTCGGGGCCTACAGCCTATCCGGACCGCTCGCTGGGCCTTCGGGGCAACCGGTCCGCCTTGGGTATCTTGGCCTACAGCACACAGCAGGACCCGCCTCAACCCAACTCCAGTCCAAACAACCATGTGCACATATACATACAATCATATAGCAATTCACAGTCAACAAGCAGATCAACCAGATCACATAGCATATCATCATCCTAACCAGGATACCGACCTAACAGGTCACTAGCATAGCATCACCCTATCTCTCAGGATACCGATCTCAAACAGGTCTCTATATACCATCCTAGCTCTCAGGATGCAAACATAACATAGCAACAACATAACAACAACTACCCGGATCTCAATTCGATAAGGGCCGGCCTTGGTGCCTTAGACCCTGTTGATATAGTGAGGATAACTCACCTCGCGATTGCCGACACTCTGAACCGAAGAAACAGACTCTCGAATCACCAACTCACCGCAAATCCCGAACTAACCATCACCACAAAATAAACATAGGGTCAATCATACTTTCACTTATCGGGCCAAGACCAAAGTCCCAATCTCATACAAAATCCCACATTGGCCCAATTTACCAAATTGGGCCCACCTCACCAAATGAGCCTAGATCCAATATTCATAATATTAATTGGACCCAAAAATACTCTATTCATAATTTCCAGACTTGGCCCAAACACCACAACCCACAAATGGCCCAACACAAAGGCCCAAAAAGGAAGTCCACAGGAGGAGTACGCGGGGCGTACTCTCCTTGGTACGCGGGGCATACTGCATTGACTCGCAAAGGACAATCGGGGTACCGGCCCGTTACGCGGGGCGTACTACACCGTTATGAGGGGCGTAACTGCCAAAACTATTAAGTCCTTCTTACAGCTTAATGGCTTAAGCTCTTAAGCCCAAACTACAGATCCATGTGCCAAATATGATTAGAAATCATAAAGTCTCAGGCTTTATCACTAGGGACGTCCTTAAGCTCTTAACCCAAGGTCTTAATCCATTAAGACCCACATAACTCATACATGGAATAGCTACAGCCCTTGGGACCTCATTTTTATCACTCAAGACCTCTCCAAAGGTCTGAAAGGACAGATACACTTGACCAAATCGGACTATGCAACAAGATGAAGACTTTTGGGACAAGAATGATAACAAGCTTCAAAATACATAGATCTATGCAATATGAGGGTCAAGCAAGAAGCTTTATACCTTAAACCAGCTCCAAAGGGTGGTATTTCTTCAGATCCACAAGTTCCACACGTTCTTCTTCTTCTTTGACAACTTCCCTTTTCTCCCTCAAGCCCTTCTTTTGCCAATACAAGCTTCTCAAGGTCAAACACACTCAAATATGGAGGGAATATGAGATTAGGGTTTCTCTGAGGTTGAAGATGAGTGTAAGGAGGCTGAGGGATGAACCACATGTTCCTTATATAGCAGCTGAACCTAAAAATAGAGTTTGGGGTTTCTGAGAGTACGCTGGGCGTACCTCCCTGGTACGCTGGGCGTACTCACCCGGCTACCCGAAACCATTCGACCCATTACGCTGGGCGTACGTCCAGCTTACGCTGGGCGTACCCAGCCACCTCTCAAAATCAGAATCATGCATGCATGCCATTCATGCATGGGACCATCTCCTTCTCATTACACAAAAGGGCTATGAACAACGTTCAACTTCAAAACACCTCAACTCCTCTAATCTAAACCCGCTCCCAAATAACTTCACATTCATGCGAGGGCAACGAGAAGCCCAATACCACTAACACATAAACCCGTCCGAAACCTTCTCGGATGAAGCTCATTTCTCGAAAGGGACCAAAATTACCCTTCCTCTTAAATCTCAGGGACTTATAATTGAACACTCGAAGAACGGGGTGTTACAGTCCATATATCAAAAATTAATTTCTTGTCCTCTACAAATAGACATCTGTAACACTCAAATTTATACACTAAGATTTAGCATAAAGAAGGAAATTAATAATATCTATTTTATACATATATTTATGACATTTTCTTATTATTTTATACTATGTTTTTATGTTATTTAGAACTAAAAGATACTTAATATGATTTTAAACATTCAATTACACAACATGGTGGAGGTCAACCACGATATAGTGAACAATTATAAGCTATAAATAGAGCCAAAAATTACCCTTTATGATATATCTTGAACCCTAATTCATTCCTTACAATTATAAACCTCAGAGAAGCCGTTTTGAGGGTGTCGAAGGTGGTCGAAGGGCAATTAAGCTGATATGAAGCAAAGATCTGAAAGATTAAAGAGTGAATTCATGCATGAAATCACTTGGTTTATTGTTTTGATCATGATTACCATTCCAATATGATTCGATATGTGTTTACTTTTTGATTTGGGTGTTAAAAACCTTCGCTTTATGTTTATGACTAGATGAATCTTTAAGATTATGGATTAATTGCTTTTTGGATTGTTTATTCTTATTTAATTTATTTTCTCAAGTTTGATTGCAAGATACATGTGTGTTAACGATTGTTACTTTATTCCCTATTGCTTAATTAATAGAGTTTAGATGATCATTCTGACCGTGTTAATTTGAATCATAGTTGTCCATGATTATTGGTAATTATGACTAGAGTTAGATCACAACCTAGGGTTAGGAAATAAATTGATGAACTTTAATGTGTGTGCATGAGTAGATGATCATTCTATGCATGATTTAATTCGTATGATCATTAAGATTAATAAAGATCATATCTTGCTTAATACAAACTGAACACTTATTTGCATAATTGTTTGTTCACTTGATTACCGACTTAATAGTAGTGTTGAAATTAAAGGATTAGTAGTCTGATAATGATGCTAGTCATATTAGGAATACGTGAATAATGAATAAATATCCATTTCACTTGGTAGTTAGCCAATATTTTTGAGATGAAATCCAGTCTAAACCAAAATATCTAAAGAGATTTGTCTTCAGTCAGTTTATCGAGATTTGTTGTTTAATTGTTTATTTGAGATTTAATTCCACAAAACACCTATTTACTGTTTTTATGTGTCTAGGGTAATCTATAATTAAAAACGCCAAATTAATTCACCACCATTCCCCTTGTGTTCGACCCTTGGTCTTACCACAAGTATACTATTGCACGATTAGGTACACTGCCTAGTATGTTTAATAGTCAGGTTGCGATAAAATTAGTTTTATAAATTTAAAATTTGAGCAATTAAAATATATACATAAAAACACACATCAAGTTTTTGGCTCTGTTTCCGGTGAACGGTTTTCAATTAATTTAGTTTATTTGATTATTCGTTATTTTTTTCTTTTCAGTTTTATGTTTATTTTCTTTGATAACATGTCACTTGTCGGGAAGGTTTTTGTTGTTATTTGTAGGAACTCGTGATCATACACATTGCTTGGTTATTCTTTTTGCATGAGTTTCATGATTGCAAGCTATTAGGGAAGTCTTGACTTATTTAGTCTACTACTTTGGGGATTTGTCTAACTCAATCCATGAGGCGTAGTATTGAAAGGCACATTGTAACACCCATAAAATTCAAGCCAATTTAAAACTTTTTAAAAAATTTAAAACCATTAAGTTATTACAATTTGTTTTCCAAAATAGTTTAAGCATCAGAGTATCCCCATAATCAAATCAAGAAAATATAAGGAGGTGCACGATCAGGCCTTCGCCTTCCCGCGATCATCAGAAGTACCTGAAATATAATCAACAACTGTAAGACCATAACTTAGTGAGTTTCCTCAAAATACCAACGACATATAGATATAACCATATCGTATAAACATAGAAGCAACAACATGCATAATGAGCCATCAATCTGACTGGAACGCCTCCCTAAGCCCTCAGTCTATCTGGACCGCTCTCCGAGCCTTCGGCACATCTGGACCACCCTCTCGGGGCCTTTAGCCTATCCGGGCCGCTTGCTGGGCCTTCGGCTTGAATAGATTTGCCCGGCCCGGGCCTACAGTCTACCCGGTCCCCCCAAGGTGTCATGGCCTACTGCACACAACAGGACCTGCCTCAACCCTTTCCCCAAACCAACAAACATGTGCACATTCATATAAACAAGTAAACATGCAGATCTAACAAATCACTAATCATGGAAATCATCCTATAACCAGGATGCCGATCTAACCGATCTCTAACATAACAACCATCCTATAACTAGGATACTGATCTAACCGATCTCTAACATAACAACCATCCTATAACCAGGATACTGATCTAACAAATCTCTAACAGGGCAACCATCCTATAACTAGGATACATATCATAAAGCATAACGTGTAATAACCCGGATACAGATCCAAAAAGGGCCGGCATTGGTGCCTTCGACCCTGTTGGTATAGTGAGGACAACTCACCTGGCACTACTGAAGTCCCACGGATGAAACTCCAGCTGCTGGTTGACAGATTCCCAAACTGATAACATCAACCAATACCCAATTAATAATTGGGCTCCAAGCCCAAGGTCCAACTCTCACTCTAAAGGGCCAATAGTCAAGTAATGGGCCAAAGCCCAACATATGGCCCGATTTTCCAAATTAGGTCCAGACCTCTACATGGTCTTTCCTTAAGGCCCATCCATTAATTCTAGTCCAAACTATTGGTATACCAATGTCCCAATATCTCATAATCATGAAGGTCCAGTTATGGCCCATCTATGGCCCAATTTTCCAAATGGGCCCAAGTCCTTCACATGGGCCTTATCCTAAAGCACATCAAATTATTTTAGTTTATTTACTTGTTCTTGGATAGCCCATCAATAAACCAATCACCAAGGCCCAAAAGAAAGGCCCAACTCAAGGCCCAAGTGAAATTAGGGTTTTGACATGAAATGAATATTAGGGTTAAATTTTCCTACTTAACCCATTAAGGACATAATCCATTAAGTCCAATATTGCCTTAGGTTAATTTGCCAATGATTATTAATTAATATTTTAAGTTTATTAAATAATTCTCGTGCGTGTCCCGATCAATCCCCAAAATTAGGGTTTCATGACATTAGGGTTTTCCAAACCCTAATTAGCGTTTCCAACCCACATATTAGCCCATTAGGATTTCATTAGGCCCACTAGGGTTTCATTAGTTGGGTACCACCCACTACCACCTCGGGTAGTGGTGGTCAATGGTGGCTCACGACGGCGGCCACCACCTCGTGGTGGTGGTTAGGGGTCTAGTCCAATCGTGTCCAAGCATTCCAAAAGCAATCCAAACACATGCAAAGCACACCGCCACCCAACACGGTGACCGGTGGTGGCAGGACGCGGCAGCCACCACCCTACGGTGGTGGTTTTTGAGTTTTCTTTGATTATTATTACCCTATTACAGTTTTACAATGCAAATCTCAAATAACACACACACACACACTAAACTAAATACACACACACACAGCTACCTTGTGGTGGCCGGTGATGGTAGATGGTGGCAGCCACCACCTTACGGTGGTGGTGCTGACTTCTTTCCAGATTCCGGCCAAGGGTTGCTTACACACACCCTACATCGTAAACACTATGTTACACACACATCCTCTTTGCTCGGAAAATAAACCCAACACCGACTTATGGTGGGTGGCGACGATAGCAGCACACTAGCGGCTATAGCAGTGTTGACAACGACGACCACCATGGTCGTTCTTCTTGACTACTCACGACGTCCGACGACAAGAGCTTGTTGAGGAAGTGCCGATAGCAGGATGGTAGGTGGAGGAGCGGTGTTGAACGCAACAAGGAACGGAGGTTGCGGTTATGCCCTTGGGTTTTCTGGTCGACAATAGAGATGGCGGTGCAAGAAGTGGCCTAGAGCTGGCGGTGACGATGGCCAGCCATGACGGACACATGAAGAAGGTGGAGCGGAAACCGTGTCGCCGACAGAAAAGGATACCAAAGCTCGATCGTCAATGGTAGAAGCTGTATTCGCCAGTGGTCTTGCTGATCGGAAAACGGGAGTGAAAGGGTGGTGGCGGCTGGAGGTTAGGAGGGTGGCGGATGCATGAGATTTAGGGTTAGGGTTGCATGTGTGATGGATTTATATGCAGCCGTCCGATCTAAATCTTTGGCCCTATTGACAACTTTGGCCCCTCCAAGCCCATTCCTTTCAACTTAAATACCATAATTTACCCTTTTAGCCCCAACCATCCAAAACCGCTTCAAATTAAGTCAAGAATTTACCATTTAGTCCCTGCCTCAAGAATCTATTCGATGTAAGTCCAAATGATACCAAACACCCCATGACTATTGAAAATCAATACAAAATAAGTCCCGAAATTACACTTTAACCCCCAAAGACCCAATTTATATCATTTGGCTCCCCAAAACCCACACTCCGCTAAATATTATTTGATTTTGGACTATAATAATATAAAATAATAAAAATTACTTCTTGGGGTTCCGAGTTTATTATTTAATTACTCTATTTTAAACGGGATGTTACATGTATCGAGGTGGTTAAGTGGAAGATCGAACTCTTGCCACTCTTGACTAGTAAGGTCAACTCTTATTATACTTATTAGTTAATGGTGCAAAGAAAACAAATGAAATAATCTAACGGGCCCTGAAAGTTTTGTTTTCACAAGCCACTTCTTGCATGCAAGAGATTCTATTAAGAATTGAAGCATGACTGCGACGAGGACGAGTGATCGTGGTATCCTAGTTATTTATTTTAGTGTGCTTTTAATTTTTTAGTTTGTTTAATATTGTTTTCCATGTTGATGCTCTTGATGCTTCATATCTTCATAGATTTTGTTTGTTCTTCGAATACTTTCAGAAATTTCAACAATTGGGGTCGAATGCTGATTTGTCATGAGAGAAAAAGCCGAGAGAGTTTGAAGTTGAATATCGAGAGCTAAGATTTTTAATAAGTGTGGGGTTCCCATTCGATGAAGAGAAGAGTTTTGAGACAAATTTTATAGAAAGAAAAGGTTAGGAATGATCCAAAGCCATTAAGAAGAAAAGGTGCATTATTTAGGTTCTTAAAGACATTATGAGAAGTCACCATGACATGGCAACAATAAACCACACCATGCCATTATTATATTTTCCTGTCCTGACAAACTCTTTCTTGACACCACGACATGACGTTTCTTTCCCATGTTGTGGCTCACGTTCAACACACTTCTAGAATTTGGTGTTCTTGGTTTTATTTTTCGGCACATTCAAAAGTAGCAATTCCCATTTCTAGTTTACAACAAATTTTGGAGCAACTTTTATCAGCCCCATTCGATCTCACCACTACTACCCCATGGGAGTTTGTTCATTTTCTCCCTCTTTATTTTTATGTGCTTTAATTGTTTAAGTATGCAATGAGGACATTGCATCAATTAAGTGTGACGTTTGGTGTTATAACAAGCGAACATTCTAAGTATCAATAATATTACTAACTAAAACAAATTTATCTTTTTTTGCTAATGCTAATTACGTTTTTCTAATTTATCCCGAAAGATGTGCACCTGCCTTCTAAAAGTTATCTACTTATTGTGACATCCCCATTTTCACGGGCAGAAAAGACCGATTTTTGTTTATGTTTTATAAAAATCAGAGTATCTCTTTTAATAAAAAGGTTGTGGAGTTTGTTCCCAGTAAAACATGATAAATACGTTATCAAAGCATTTCCGAAGAAAAGTATTTTTATTCATTTAAAAACATTTGGGATGTCATTGTCAATACAGAAACATAAACATAAACAGAACTTACATTCATTATCACTAGTGATTTATAACTCCTTAATCTCTCAGTGTAATGTGACTTCATATCGACACCTGTGATATAAATAAACTGAGTGGGTCAGGTTGGGAAACCTGGTGAGTACATAGGGTTTTCAACCCACAATAATATAATTATTATGTTTAAACAATCAAACAATCAACCCAATTACCCATCCCCATTATCTTCTTTACTCTTAAGGATCTACCCTAAGAATCAGCTATTCCTCGTTCATTCATTCCTAAGGATCATCCTAAGGAATCGGCATGAAGTCCATCGTTGCCACGGTTTACACAACAGGCACTAAGTCTGGATAGTCGCCAAGGCTTAGGCACTAAGTCTGCATAGTCGCCAGGGTTTAGGCATCAAGTCTGCATGATCACCAAGGTTTAGGTATGAAGTCTGCATGATCACCAAGGTTTAGGCAACAAGTCTACATGATCACCAAGGTTTAGGCACCAAGTCTGCATGGACGCCAGAGTTTAGAGTACACTGGGTGAACACATCGTTCACAACACCTACAGGTTGCGAGCCTACTAGTGTTCCATTGGACTGTCTAGAATAGTCTGTGGTTGTCATCCATACTCTGCTGAATGACGGGGCCATCATTTGGGAAAGGCTTCTCACATCGTCCACCTCTCACCCTCACCTCGTGGTCTATAACACCTCTCAACTCATCATCCAACTCATACTCCATATATTACATCGACCAATGTTTTTCCCCAACATTATCGTAGATATAAAATACATATATACAGTTTAAATCATTTAAAACATGTATAAAATTGTTCATCCAACATAGATAGCAAGTATACAAATAATATGCACACACATCATGTAATTTATATAGAATACTTCATATCTATGTGTAAGCAGAAAGTAACTATGCACTCACCTGATACGGTGGTGACTCGGTCCTCGGACAGTACTTCGTTACTCTTAAAACAATTTCCCTCGACAAAACCTAGTATCATTACCACTAGGGTTTAGTTTAATATTCACCGAGGCTAATTTAATAGTCTAGCTGTTATTATTATTATATAAGCATTAAACAACACTATATAACTCATAATAATAGCCCAAATAATTATTTTTAGGTCCTAATAATGTTACTACAATTAGTTAGAAGCTATATTCAAAATAGCGTATGCGTAGCTCACTTACAGCGGGTTTTATCGAAAACCGGGCTTTGCTTGGAGCAGCGTTTCCAAAACCGAAAGACCTTTTTTCTCAGGACTCCGAGAGCCTCAGGGCTTCCTTTAGGTGCTAGGGATTTTTCCTAGGGCTTAGGGGTGGTTTGGGGAGCTAGAGAGAGAAAGAAACTAGAGAGAGGATGAGATTTGGTGTGAAAAATCCGGAAACCCTCGCACCCTTTTATAGCTTGTGATCCCTCTCGGAACGCTGGGCATTCAACAGCTTCGCGGGGCGTAGCCTCGGAACACACGTCGCTTCGCTGATGGTGCATCGTGGCCAAATTATCCCTTTTAGATAACCTAAATATGAATATTAATATGCTTCAATATTCATTTGTATTTATATTCTGATAATTTATTTATGGTTTCTTCAATAACCCCAAGAAATACTTCAACTTCTATCAAATAAGGAACAACCAGGTAAGATCATATCAGAGATAGGATCCGCTGGGTATATAGAGTATACTATTTGGAAAATCCACTTTAAATACCTCACTAGATCTAGCCTAGACATCACACCCTTAAGTAGATCAATTAATATTTTGAATGGAATAACTGATAAATCTTATTTACGATAGACGTGCAAATCTACCTATTACTCCGAAAAGTTACATGCCAGTTCTAATACCGTAATTAAACGTTTAGAAACCTGAACACATAAAGTTTACATATCCGGTCGGCAATAGACCATAGATCCGAACAAACAACAGCATATCAAGCACAAAGCATTTAGCACATAAAAGCATTTTTAGGCACAATTCCTAAAATAAGCTAGTGCTCACATCTCACATTCATCGCTTAGCATTCTAAGTTTAAGTCTAGAAATCCTATAAATTCGTAGTTCGCTTAAACAAATGCTCTGATACCAACTGTGGCATACCCATTTTCACGGCCAGAAAATACCGATTTTTGTTTATGCTTTATAAAAATCAGAGTCTCTTTTAATAAAAAGGTTGTGGAATTTGTTCCCAGTAAAACATGATAAATACGTTATCAAAGCATTTCCGAAGAAAAGTATTTTTATTCATTTTAAAACATTTGGGATGCCATTGTCAATACAGAAACATAAGCATAAACAGAACTTACATTCATTATCACTAGTGATTTATATCTCCTTAATCTCTCAGTGTAATGTGACTTCATATTGACACCTGTGATATAAATAAAATGAGTGGCTCAGGTTGGGAAACCTGGTGAGTACATAGGGTTTTCAACCCACAATAATATAATTATTATGTTTAAACAATCAAACAATCAACCCAATTCCCATCCCCGTTATCTTCTTTACTCTTAAGGATATACCCTAAGAATCAGCTATTCCTCGTTCATTCATTCATAAGGATCATCCTAAAGAATCGACATGAAGTCCATGGTTTCCACGGTTTACACAACGGGCACTTAGTCTGCATAGTCGCCAAGGCTTAGGCACTAAGTCGGCATAGTTGCCAGGGTTTAGGCATCAAGTCTGCATAATTACCAAGGTTTAGGTATCAAGTCTGCATGATCACCAAGGTTTAGGCATCAAGTGTGCATGATCACTAAGGTTTAGGCACCAAGTCTGCATGGACGCCAGGGTTTAGAGTACACCGGGTGAACACATCGTTCACAACACCTACAGGTTGCGAGCCTGCTAGTGTTCCACTGGACTGTCTAGAATAGTCCGTGGTTGTCATCTATACTCTGCTGAATGACGGGGCCATCATTTGGGAAAGGCTTCTCACATCATCCACCTCTCACCCTCACCTCGTGGTCTACAACACCTCTAAACTCATATTCCATCTATTACATCTACCCATGTTTCCCCCCAACATTATCGTAGATATAAAATACATATATACAGTTTAAATCATTTAAGACATGTATAAAATTGTTCATCCAACATAGATAGCAAGTATACAGATAATATGCACACACAACACGTAATTTATATAGAGTACTTCATATCTATGTGTAAGTTGAAAGTAACCATGCACTCACCTGATATAGTGGTGACTCGGTCCTCGGACAGTACTTCGTTACTCTTAAAACAATTTCCCTAGACAAAATCTAGTATCATTACCACTAGGGTTTAGTTTAATATTCACTGAGGCTAATTTAATAGTCTAGCTGTTATTATTATTATATAAGCGTTAAACAACACTATATAACTCATAATAATAACCCAAATAATTACTTTTAGGTCATAATAATGTTACTATAATTAGTTAGAAGCTATATTAAAAATAGCATAGGCGTAGCTCACGTACAACGGGTTTTATCGAAAACCGGCCTTTGCTTGGAGCAGCGTTTTCGAAACCGAAAGACCCTTTTTCTCGGGACTCTGAGAGGGTCGGGGCTTCCTTTAGGTGCTAGGGATTTTCCTAGGGCTTAGGGGTGGTTTGGGGGAGCTAGAGAGAGAAAGAAACTAGAGAGAGGATGCAATTTGGTGTGAAAAATCTGGAAACCCTCGCCCCCTTTTATGGCCTGCGAGCCTTCTCGGAATGCCGGGCATTCAACAGCTTCGCGGGGTGTAGCCTCGGAACACACGTCGCTTCGCTGATGGTGCATCGTGGCCACTCCTCGGACCAAGTAGAACGAGTACGTGCAATGCTCCCTTCTCGCACGCGGGGCGTACCTCGAATGCGAGGCGCTTCTGGGCTACGCTAGGCATCCGAAGTACATGTTTCAGCATCCGAAGGCGAAGCGTGATCAACAAGCGACGGCTAGGATCCGGCCACGTCATCGATTTCGCTCCAGACTTCGCAATTTTCGAATGCAATCTTTAAAAATTTGTAACCTTCGCGTACGAGCTCCGTTTTCGACGTTCTTTATATCCACGCGAAGGCGGGAACGTACTCTACAACCTTCATTTAGACTCTGTCAGCTAATTTTGAATTTATTTTAAAAGTTATATTATTAACAGGCCGGGACAAGATTGGTCTGTTAAAAATCCATAACTCCTTCATCCGACGTCCGTTTTTGTCTGTCTTTTTATTGTTACGCTAAAAATAACGAGATATTCAATTCTCTTTTAGGTTGTGTCGGGTAAAAACCACTTGATCTAATATTCAAACTTCGGGTTGTACACTGCAAAGCCGAAACTTAGAAAAATCATAACTTCCTCATACGAAGTCAGATTTGGGCGTTCTTTTTATGGATGTTCCCGGTTTAACGTATACTATAACTTTGGTTTATATTAATAAGGCCAAAAAGTCTTCTATTGCAAATTCATTATTTTACGTCTCCCGGTGCCGTGCCGGTTTTTCCGAAAAACTTCGACGGGCCATAACTTCTTCGTTATAACTCGGATTTCGGCACTCTTTATATGTACGGAACCTTTGAGACATATTATAAAACTTGGTAAAGATTATTTATTCTAAATAATCTTTTGTCAAAAAGTCGTTTTCGACCCCTATTATCTCTAAATTGACTAGCCCGGATCTACGGACGTTACACTTATTTTCAATTTCACATATGGGACACATGTTTACATAAATTTATGTGACAACAATATTTCATGAGTAAATAGAATAAAAAATGTAAAATATATCACAATATTTATAAATTCCTAATAATTCAGTCAATCATTCCAAACATATAAGGATTTAAGTTATATCAAACAATTGGGGTGTTCATATCCCTAAACACACTATATGTGGAGTTTATACCGTTAGGCACCAACTATGAAGATTTCATACCCTTAGTACCTCTATATCAAGAGTTCATACCACCTTTATGGATCCAATATCTACATAAATTTCCAAAAAATTTAATACATGAAGTAACCCTCAGCAACTAAGGAGTTTTGGTTATGTGTGAAGTTGTGGATGGGAGATGCGAAGTGTGCTTTTATTTCAGAAAGAAAGATTGAAGACATATTATGTGAAAATTTTGATGAAGAGACTATGCGAAGAATGAAGCCCCTTTTGTCTTGATGAGCATCAGAGAAGAAAGTACACTACTTTATCAACAAATATCTTTTGGAAGATTTTGTTAGAGCAGACATGGGAGGTTTAGCCGTCTGTACCGCATACCTTCGTTATGACTGGTCAATAGAGTGTATTAGTTTATCTATTAATAAAGGGTAGTGTTTTATGTTTAAAGACGTGTCAAAAAATTACTGATGTAATGTAATCAATGTAGTATCTGAAAGACAAGTCTCTTTTATCCATTCATACTCTTATTGTTCATCACTTTCTAACTTAAATGTTGCAAGCAAGCTTAGTTAGGATTCAACATAGTATCTTCTTTACTTTTCTTATTCTTGAATGTGACTTGAGGATTTGGAGCATTTGAATGGAGAAAAAACCATTCTTGGAGATCCATGTGATCCTTGGAGAGCCACATACATTCCTTGGAGAGGCCTGGATGAGGATGCACCACATGTGTTTCTTGGAGATCCATTGTATCCCTGATGAGCTACTTATGTTGTGAAGTTCCCTATGATGCTCAAGATTGTTAAAGGTTGATTAGAAGTTGAAGATGCTCAAGGATTATTTCTTGATGCATAACCATGATGGTTGATGAGCCTTGGTGATCTAGATGTGGCACTCTTCCATTATGATGAGCCACTATGTATCATGATGCTCCATCATGTGTGTTACTGATGCTCATGCAATACATATCAAAGATGAATGTTTCTGAAGCTACTTCATGGTGGATTTTGATTGTTTGACATCATTCATGGGCCAATGGACCAATGGAATTCGCCCATAAAGGTTTTAGGTATGATCCCTTCACTATAAATAGGGATGCCTGCTAGTCATTTGAAAATATATTGTATTATAGAGTGATAGGCGGACCTCTATTGAATTTTACTTGTAAACTATGTTTTAGAGCACATAAATAAATAATACTCCCCTCTTACTTGTAGAAGTAAGTCACCTTGAATGAACCATGTAAATTATTTGTCTTGCGTGCTTTTAGTTTTGCTTGTTTTCTGCTTTACTTCCTAACAAGTGATACCAGAGCTAGGTAAGTGGCATCATATATGTTCTGATTCTTGACAAATATCGTCTGATTTCCTAACAAGTGGTATCAGAGCTTGGCAAGTGGCATCATATCTATTTTGATTCTTGACGTGTATCGTCTAGTTTCCTACCAAGTGGTATCAGATCTTGGCTAATGACATTAAATTTGTTCTGATTCTTGATAACTATCATCTGTTTTCCCTTGCAAGTGGTATCAGAGCTATAGTTGGTGTTATGTTGATTAAAGATGGCATATCATAAATTCGATTTGGAGAATTTCAATGGTTCGAATGATTTCACTTCATAGAAGGTGAAGATGAAGTCTCTTATGGTTCAACAAAGATGTACAATAGATCTGGAAGGAGAAACGAAATTGCTAAAGGACATGGAAACTGAAAGGAAAGTGGATATTCTGGAAAGAGCGCATAATGCTATTTTGTTGAGTTTGAAAAACGAAGTACTGAGAGATGTCGTGGATTAAATGAGTGCATATGGGCTTAGGGAGAAATTGTATGACAAGTATCAGAACAATTCTTTGATGAACAGGTTGTATCAGATGCAATGTTTGTATACTCTTAGGATGTCAGAAAGCACCCATGTGAAGGATCATATGGATAACTTCAATAGGATCATCTTGGATTGACAAGGTGTGGATGTAAAGATTGAAAATGAATATTAAGCTTTTATCATCTTATGTTTACTACTGAATTCTTATGAGAATTTCATTGATCCCATGTTGTATGGTAGGAAAATGATCACTGTGAATGATGTGAAGAATTCTTTGATGTCTAAGGAACTAAAAAGAAGGCTTTAGTTGGAGAAGAGATTTCCAGTTCCGGTTTGTTCACAGGAGGAGGAAGAACATCAGATATAGGTGGAGGTAACAAAGGGAAGTCAAGTTCCAAATCTAAAGTCGACATCAAGTGTTAGAACTGTAAGAAGATTGGGACTTCGTAAGAGATTTTCCATTGATGAAGAAAGAGAATATTGGTGTTGAATTAAACAACAACAATGCTACTATGGTTCAAGGAAATTCTGATGAAAGGGATAATGGTTAAGTTTTGACTATATGTACATCTAATTCTACTGATGCTTGGGTCTTGGAATTTAAAGCATCCTATCATATGACATGAAATCGTGACTGGTATAATTTCTTCAAAGAGTGGAACGACACAGTCAATATGGGTGATGATTGGGTGGGCAATATAAAGGGAAGTGACACAATGCAGATCAAGATGCATGATGGTATGGTTAGGAAAATAGATTCTTGGTTCATCCTGGAGCTTAAAAAGAATCTAATTTCACTTAGCACTTTGGAAATGATTGACTGGAGTATTCTGGAGAGGGTGAATGGGTAAGAGTCTCTGAGGGTGCTTTTGTAGTTATGAAAGGAAAGATGAATCCTCATGGGATTTATATCTTGGAAGGCTCTACAATTAGAGGAACGGTGACTGTATCCTAATCCTTGGATCATGATGATGGTGAAAGAAAGTTGTAGCATCATAAGTTGGAACATTTGAGCGAGAAGGGGTTGTAAGGTGAAGATGCAACTAGAAATATTAAACCTGGTGAAGCTTGTGTTTAAGAGATACAACGCATGGTGAATTCCAGTTCGTATCAACACTCAAGCAAGGAGATCATTGATTGTGTTCACTCATATTTATGGGGTCCCTCTCCTGTGAAGTCTCATGGCAGATGTCAATACTTTATGACTTTTATTGATGATTACTCAAGGAAGAACTAGGTGTACTTTTTGAAGACAAAATAGAAGAAGATGAGATGTTTGGGTGATTCAAGGAGTGGAAAACTATGGTTGAAAAATAGACCGAGAACCAAGTCAAGTTACTTTGTACAAAAAATGGATTGGAGTTCTACAAGGCTTCGTTTGCTAACTTCTTCAAAACAGAAGGTACAATGAGGCATCACACTGTACGAATAATACCACAACAAAGCAGAGTGGCAAAATAGATGAATCAAACATTGGTTGAGCATGCTTAATGCATGTGATTATCTGCTGATTTATCATAGAAATTTTAGGCGGAAGAAGTCAACACTACTTGCTATCATGTGAATTGATCTCCATCAACTGCAATTGATTGTAAGACTCCTCACGAGGTATGGTATGGGAAATCCTATGATAATTTTGGTTTACAAATGTTTGGATTCCCTACTTATGCTCGTGTGAATGATAGTAAACTAATGTCGAGGGAAATGAAGTGCATATTTATAGGATATACATATTGAAGGAAAGGTCAAAGTTTGTGGTGTAGAGAAGAAGGAAATACTCCAAAATTCATTATTATCAGAGATGTGACCTTTGAATATACTATGTGTAAGCAGAGAGGAGGTGGTAAAAGTGTTGCAGGGAACAATTAAGGTGCTAGCTAGAAAGTGGAGTTTAAAATAGAAACCCCACATAGTTTTGTGATAAATGAGCAACAACAGGGTGTCATGGAACATCATAGATGTGAGGAATCCCTTAAACAACCTAAAGAAGAAGTTTCTGGTGATGCTAATGTTGGGAAATACAACTTGACGAAGCTTATGGAGAATGATTTTGGCGATGAACAATTTAGGAGCTAAAAAGAAGATAGAAAGGATGGAGCTTCAAAGGGATAGAAGAGAAGAATGGTTATACACTTCTCACTACATTGAGAAAGTCTTACGGTCATTTTATTTTGATAAGTACAAACTTGTTGGTACTTCTTTAGCAGTTTAAGGAAATCGGGTAAAAGCTTATTGGGAAGTGGTCATGTGGATCTTGTGACACTTGAAGGGAACACTTAATGTTTTTCTGGTGTATGATGCCAATGCATGACATACGAACTTGTTCGATTGATAGACTCGGACCATGAAAGCGATTTGGAGATAAGGAGATCATTGGTGGGTTATCTCCATCAGAGTCTTATTTTGGAGGTGGAGAAACCTATCATGTTTTATGACAATTTTTTCATTCAAAATTTTGGTGCTAAGGAGTCCAGAAGATATGGTGACAATGATGTTGCCCAGAGAGAAGTTCAAGCTTTTCTTGGTCTTGGTTGATGTTTGCAGGAGTTAGGTCCGTTCAGGGATGGATAAAAGGAAGGGAGAGGAATTTATTGTTTAAGGTGGAGTTAAGAGGATATTCAAGTCAAGGTGGATATTGTTAAAAATGACTTGAGAATTTAGAGCATTCGCATGGAGCATTTGAGTTCAATGGAGCGCTTGGAACTCAATTGTGACATCTCCTATTTTCTAGAACCAACTCTGTTTAGAAAACACTATCCTAACTTAGTGTATACATTTAGCAAAAAGTATTAGGTATTTAATATACATTAATCTTTTTAGTTATAATACTTCTATTAAGATTATCATGTAATAATATCATATATACACTTTAACACATATATAACCATATCTGGTTCAGACAATGTATGTCATCAAATATACATATAAAACATCTTCTAGATAATAATCATTTAATTCACATATAAACTTTCAATATATATTAATACTTTTAATAAATACTTGTATTAAAATCATGTTCGTGAAAGTATCTTTACATTCACTTGATTGAGGTGGAAGATCCACGGGAAAGTTAGCTCCTCGGCTAATACCCCAAATTATCCCTTTTAGATAACCTAAATATGAATATTAATATGGTTCAATATTCATTTGTATTTATATTCTGATAATTTATTTATGGTTTCTTCAATAACCCCAAGAAATACTTCAACTTCTATCAAATAAGGAACAACCAGGTAAGATCATATCAGAGATAGGATCCGCTGGGTATATAGAGTATACTATTTGGAAAATCCACTTTAAATACCTCACTAGATCTAGCCTAGACATCACACCCTTAAGTAGATCAATTAATATTTTGAATGGAATAACTGATAAATCTTATTTAGAATTCATAATGACGACTATGAATATAAATATAAGTTACACTTAGATTGTTGCAAAGTTTTCTAAAAAATGTCTAGAAACTTCGCAGGCAAAACTTTGACCTAAAAGCTTCTATTTGTTGGACTCTCTGATGACTCAGAGCGCTGGTAAAACACTCCAAACACTAGGGAAAATCAGACTCAAAGGTTGGGCAAAAGTTTAAGAGAAAGATGTTGGATTTATGAGTGAAATGAGTGAGATCCGTCCCATTATATATATATATATATATATATATATATATATATATATATATATATATATATATATCTATATCTATATATATATATATATATATATATATATATATATATATATATATATATATATAAACATACACACTACTGGAGATGCGACACGTCTCTACTCTAGGCGTGTCGCGTCTTTTATGTTCCCAGTTGGGTGGAGTTGCATCATCATTGAAGGCATGGATTTATTTGTTCCACATGTCATAAAGTTGTGTTTCCATGTCGCTAACGAAGATTGGTCCCTAGCCATGCCACGTAGCGCCCACCAGGTGGTGCCATGTCATCGCCTGACATGTATTTTTTGCAATCTTTGAAAAATCATATCTCTCTCATATGAGCTCCACTTTCAATGTTATTTTTACCCACGCGTAGGTTTTTCCGATTAATACAACTTTTATTTAGATCTCAACTACTAATTCTCAAGCTATTTAATTTCATAGTCTGTGAAGATCACACTGTAAAAGACAGTGCAAAATTCATAACTTCTTCCTACGAACTCCATTCTCGACATTCTCTATATTGATTGTAATGCCGTGTTCCGAATCAATTGCTAATTCGAGGTTGTGGACCGACGAAATTAATGGGTTTTTTGAGTGAAATGAATGAACAGTAAACAATGAATATGGGCTCAAGAACAGTATGTCATTGAATGAATGAATATAGATTAGAACAATCGGGCTAAATCAATGGAAATATGAATCGATTATTTGGCCTCAAACGTGAATCTATAGGAAAATTGATCTCAAAACAATTCAGATCCAAAGAACAGAGAAATACCACAATGAACAATAGAAGAATATCATAAATCTTCACGAATAATAGCTTGAATAAGATTTTGATTCCAAAACACCAAAACACCAATAAATCTTCAATAACATGTGTAGAAAATCATCAAATCAGGAACCGATACTTCAAAAATCAATAGATCTTCAAAGACCCGCTCTGATACCACTTGTTGGGATTAAAACCCTAATCGTGATTTGATGAACAAGATGCGGGAAATAAGAACAAACACAAACAAAGAAGATATGTCGAATGATCACTCGATTTATTCAAAACATGATGAATGAATTACACTTTAAGCATAGACTAAAGAATCTAACACTACATAAGAAACCTCACACCGTGGCGGCTACATTTTGCCTCACTTTTAACCCTAATAATGAATAATACATTACTATTTATAGGGAAAAGACAAGTCTTGGGCTTTTAACCTACATTTATTTAAAGGGCGCATTGTCATCATCTGTGGAGTGCTTTGAAACCCTACAGGTATACTAGTTGGTTATGTGCTATGTGGTATGCTAGTTGTCTCTGTGATAGTTACAGCAAAGACCATGGGGGAGCCCATGGTATTCCAGGTAAAGACCTGTTGGATTAGTGTCTAAGTCCATAACTATTTTGGTATGTACTTGACCCGATGGTGCATGGTCCTTTTGGGTTGCCTTCACCAAAGCAACTTGATAGGATGAATTATGGAGAGAGAGGATTAATTATGATTTATTATTATATTATGAAAATAATATATTAAAGGAGAAATCATATTGTTTAATTAATATTAGTCAAGAATTAATAAGAATTAAGTTTGTGACTAAGAGACATTAATTAAACTTAAGTGACTAGAACTGTCAATTGTGTGATAGTTGAATATTGAGCTAATGGACTTCATATTAGAGGGGTGGACGAATTCTATGGGGAAACCCATTAGAAATCATCCTAGGCCTCTAAAGAGGAAGTCCATGGGTTGCTTAGGGCCTAAGCATCCAAATTAGGGTTTCCTTGTTAGATAACCCTAATAGCCTCACTATTTAAAGGACCCTTGAGACTCAAAAACGTGGTGAACTTGTTCCTTAGGGTTTCCACACGTTTTGGGCAGCCTCCTCTCTCCTTATTCTTCATTCTCTTGCTGTTGGTGTTTGTAAGCCATTAGAGGAGTGACATTTGTGACTTTAAGCTTTCTAAAGTCATTACAAGGAGGATTTAAGATTATTATTACTACATAACAATCAAGGTAAGATCTAAATCCCATTCATAAGTTAATTTGATTAATTGTATGCTAGAACTAGGGTTTAAAGTCTTGGATGAATTGCATGTTCAATAGAGAAACCTAGATCCAAGCATTAGGGTTTGCATGAGCACATATGATGGTCTTATGGCTAAAACCCATAAGTGGTATCAAAGCCTTGATTGGTTGCTATTGTATTGATGCCTTGTTTGTTTGTTCAAGCTGTAAAATCGATTTTTGGCCCCCCTGTCTGATGAACTCGGCGAGTAGCTCCAACTCGGTGAGTCCATAGAGAAACTCGGCGAGTTCGAGCGTCAGAAGGAGGCAGTTTCGGGATTTCTTGCTGTTTCACTCATGGATACTTGCCTTATCTATTTTAGGTCATTAAAATCCGATTTTAAACATATTTTTGAGTATATCCTTGATTAAACAAAAGATAATTACCAATTGATTACATAATTACTTCCTTATATGATTAAAGTTTGATTATTTGTATTAATTGGGTAACTTATCTTGCAAGAAATTGATTTTAGGTCAAATTTAGATAATCATTAAATTAATTGTTTAATTTAAATTATTTGCTATTTGATCCTTTGTGTTTTGAAAAGTTTCAAACCTGCCCTCAGGTTTTGGAATTTAAAAGTTGATTAAAAGTTTAATTTAGAAATGTTAAATTCTAAAACCCTAGTATTGTTTTGAAAAGTTCAATTCTCACCCTTATGGTTTTATTAATTAATTAAAGTGTATAATTAAAAGAGATTTAATAAATCCATAAAGTTTTGGTTCACAACTTGATTGAATTAAAAGTATAATTGTTAAATTTGACCACCTAATATTTTAAAAGTATAAAATACACCCTATACTATATATAACATTAAAAGTCTAATATTATATATATGTATGAGTAAATAGTCAGTCTTACTGTTAGTAGGCCTCATTCACGAAGCTGGTCTATAAGGGGTGTTTAAGGAAATTGTCTATAAAATGGCGATTGAATGGGTATCCACTCTTACCCACCGCACTCTTGATGGAGGGTCGTTAGCCGAACGGGTAGGATAGGACAGAAACCTTCCATTATAAGTATAATGAAGTAAAAAAGTAACTAAATGTTTTTACAAATTTCCAATCTTAGTTACTCTAGGCAAAAGTGAACTGATGCAATTCCATGAAATTACACTTTGTACCCTTGCGAAGACGTTAGTGGAACGTGTGTGGTTAACCGGAACACTAAATGGGTCTAAGCAAAGGTAGCAAAGGGTGACTCAATGTTTGTCATAGTTTGGTGGAGCATGTGTGGTTAACCGGCACATCGAATAGGTGACTGTAACATGTGGGGGCACCATGTAAGTTTGCATGGTTATTCACACCCTGTTTTGTGATCCTCGGCATCCCAGTCACAAATCGAGGGGCATATCGAGATTTAAACATGCCATTGAAAAGTTAAATGAATCTCAAAGGATCTAGGGTTTTTCAAAGCATTTAAAACTTAATCTGTTTTTCGTTTTTCATGGTGGAAAATTAGTGAATCATCATTCACTTACCTTCAAATATTCTGCAACTAGATTACGACATCCCTTTTCTAGGTTGTAGCGTATTATGTTGGGTCCTAGCCTTAATATCTCGTTTGGGTGATTTATTAAGGACTCAATCAATCAACTAACTTGAATTTTTTTTCTCCCGTTTTGTAGATGTCAAAGTACGACAACTATAGTCTTCCCAAATCCCGTGGAACAAGCTTTGCATATGAAGATGATATTCCGCGATTCGATCGAGGAACAAGAGATCATGCTTTACTTCCTCCACCTCCTCCAATTATTCTCTTTAACCCACAAGTTTGAAGGCTTGAAAAGTTCAAGCTCACTCAAGCCCTTTTGGCAAGTAAACATGAAGAAGGAAAGTCAGTGTGTGCATACATCCTAGAGATGAAGTCACACATTGATAGGTTAAGAATGTTGGAATCCGTTGTCTGTGAGGAGCTGGCTGTTGACTGGGTTCTTCAATCACTTCCTAGCTCGTATAGTGAGTTCGTAAGAGAGTACTATATGATGAACCGCAGCGTGACCCTCATAGATCTCACCTATATGCTTATTGCTGCTGAATCAGCAATGGTTTGGCACAATGGAAAAGCAAAGTTGATTGGTGAATCTGCCTTCCAGACCTCTATGAATATAGGCAACGACAACGAAAGGCATGCCATGATCAAAAGGTTTGATCATAAGAGAAAGGAAAAGTCTGAAATAGTTCCATGTGCTATTCCAAAAGAGTCAATTTGCTTTTATTGCCAAGAGAAGGGGCATTGGAGACGAAGCTGCCCTATTTACCTAAGAGATCTCAGAGATGGGAGAGTCAAAACGTATGGCTCTGCTTTAGGTAAAATCCATTAACTAACTCTTTTAAGTTCCTATTCTAGATTCTTAATATATAATGTGATAAGATTACAATTGATGTTTTGAAGGATCGAAGAAAAGAGAGGAAGCTTAAGGGAAGAAGTGAGCGCAATCTAATTGTGAAGAAATGGATTTCGATCTCATTACTTGAAGATTAGATTCTTGAGCTACTACTTAGAATTAGAATAAGATTGCTAAGAAATATGTATTAACATAGTTTTTCGATGAGATGCATTGTAAGGACAAATTTTTCCGCAATAAAATAAATTTTGTTTTTATATTATTTATTTATCCTTACAATGACATGTATGAAAAATTGATGTTTGAAAGTTTCTATTATTAGCAATAATGCTTTTGATTCTTAATGTTATTTGTGGAAATGTCGAGAGTTTACCAAATAGGGAGAGTTTCTTGGAATCATGCAATTTGGTTGCACGATGTATGAGAAATTTCATATTTGGAAATTAGACTAGTTCGTTGACAAAGTGTCAAGTGAAGGACTAAGAGATCGAGTACACAAAGTTGTGTGTTGATCAATTACACCACAAGAGTAACAAAGATATTCGTCATGATTTACTAAAAGTTTAGTAAATATGATTATACTTATAAGATTAAGTATAATTCTGAATTGATTGAAAGAGTTTAAATCAATACCAGAACGAATAAGAAGAATCAAGTAGGCAGAAAGATAAAATTTTCTCTATTCTAAGAAGAAGGGAGAGTACCTTTTATTATGTTTTATGATAGGTCTTAATGATTAAGAACCATATCTCAATTGATCCTCTAAGTGAGTCTTAGTACAATTGTATATCTGAGAAGAGGAATCAAGAATTGAAGAAATGGTTAAATCAACAAGTCAATCATACTTCGTTCCAAAACAAGTCTTAGAGTTAAGATTGTGACATTGAGTGACAAGTATTAAGAAGGTTTATAAAAATCATCAAATGTGGAAAGTTGTGATGTCTTGGATAAGACAAAGACCAACTAGGACCAATTTTATGAAGTGTTTTGTCTTGATAAAGGCTACACTAACTCTTGAATATTTGTTTGTCAAGAAATGTTTATTGACAAGAGAATCTTATATGTCAAGGAGTTAGTGGGAGTCTTAATGGTCTTGAAAGGTTTCAAGAACAAATCAAGAATAAACCTTATTGAACATCACTAGCACACAACTTGAGGTTTACAACCTATTGTGTTGACACTATCTTGTTTCTGTGTCGTTCCAATTGAGTTAATTATGCATGTGAGTTCTATGAGTTCTCATTTGAATGCATAAAAGGCAGGGACCTTGATCAATGAAAAGTACATTGATAAGAAAGGTTGAGTTGCTTAACTAATTGGAAGACATGGTGGGCACTCGTGTTACCATAAGGCAAGAAATCATGATTGAGAAAGTTCGGTCCATATGAGTTTGGATTTGTCGCAAACTTTGGTTTTGACAAATTCACATGGATAGGAACACATACACCATTAAAATCTAAGTGTCATAAGATTCCATCCTTCATGAAAATGACTGTGAGGAAATGCTTTCACTAAGAGAGATTTTAAGAAGATAGTAATTATGAAAATTAGATTCTCGAATTCGATTATGGTTACGGTATCCCTTTCTATGATTCGAATTGTGAGATTTGGCAATTAGTCTGAATTGTTTAGACACAGATATGAGCTATCTAAGGAAAAGGTGTAGAAGTTTGAGAAGCTTAGATAAAAGATTATCAAAGCATTAGGTATTAGAAATATGAACTTAAGAAATTCGATAGGTATTGTTTTTCTGGAAGTGAAGCTGGTTTCTGAATACATGTCAAAGCTAGTGGGAGCATAAGTGTTATGCTTATATGATAATAATCATCATGATATTGGGAGCATAAATGTTGTGCTTGTATGATTATTATGGAAAGTATTGCAAGTTAGCAATATTAATTATAGCAAACAAGAGTTATACTTTGCAAAGTCGCAAGGGTTGAAAAGTTGTTTTGCTATAATTAAGGGAGAGAATATTATGCTTCATTTCAAATCTAAAAGCTTAGGTTGTGGAATGTTAATAAATTTAGTCAAGGATACCTAGTGCGTTCTCAAATTTCGATTATGATTATGGCATCCCTCTTCATAAATCGAATTGTGAGAATGTGACACATAAAATATTATGGCAGAAGATTGATAAAGTATCAGATCTTTATGTAAGACATTATGCATCGTGTCTCATACGCTTCGGGTAAAGGATCGATTGCAAGTGCTAAAATATTTGACCATTCTAAAATTTTCCAAATGTCTAGCGCATTTAGAGGGGAAAAGCACAAGAATCGGTTTTGACTAAGATAATTAAACAACTATCAAAGGATGATCCAAAGCTCGTTGAGGATTGGTCGCTTGTGAGTAGTTGGAGGTATAGTATTGGATGGACCATATCGACATTATTATGAATAGAAAAGGTTCTATTAAGAATGAGTTGTCATATGGAAAATATGGAAATGGTTCCATATTAGGAGTTGTATATTGAGAATCTATATCTAGATTAGAAATTTTTATGCAAAAGGATGTTCAAAGGAATGTACTTTGAGTGAGAGACATCACGTCTATGGAATTGTATTGTAACAATCTCAAATAGAGGACTTTGTAATTTCATTGTCAATAGTCATTTTGACTTTTGTGCTATGACGTTACGAAAGGATCATTGCATAAAATGTTAAAATCTAGCATATTCTATAGGTGGCAAGAATTTGATATTCTTTCACTTGTGAAAAGGATTGGGAGTTGTGAAATGAATATGATTGGAAATGTATTCATTTGATCTATTTCACAAAGTAAGAACCATAGGTAAACATTGTGTGCATGCTAAGAGCATGGGACAAGTGTTGTAATAATTCAAGTAAGAAGTTGATTACCCGAAACAACAAATAATGAGTAATCGATATGGTGATAAATAAAAGGTGTTTTATTTATACTCAAAGGTTTGAGGCCATATGGGATTAGTATTATTCTTGTGTTTCACTTTGCATGTTTTAACATCCTGAATAATTTAATTGGTTCAGAACGGTCAAATTATTCGAACGGGCCACAGTCGTTCATATGTTGGAAGTAGGTATGAATGAAGACTTTTGTGAATTGGTATGTGGATTGTCTAATGTGTATTAGACATAAGCAAATGTTTGCTGCAACGTTCATGAGTGCTTATGAATAAGATTTGAGCATTGGATTAAACCTACGCTCACTTGGATCACTTCATGAATTGTATCACGAGTAATTAGTGAGACGATAACATCTTATATTCTTGAAACCGAGATGTGTGAGTTGTATCTTGCGAGTCGGTTGCACATTGATAATATGTAAACGCACCAGTAACTTGGTGTTATAAAACATATTGTTGTGTGTGATTCGGTAAGTGAGTGCAAGCGAGCATTGAGTCAAAGTTTATCCGTTCCTTTTATCCAAAGTAGGATAAAAGCGATATCTTTGGGCCCCTCGATGATTTAGTGATGGCACCTAAGCGCTTGGCTAAGCCGGGACTAATTTGATGTGATCAATTGTAGTTTGTTGTCAGTCTTCGTAAATCGGAAGTCGAGAAATAGTATAGAGAGAATGATTAGAATTCATGTCTTATATCTATACGATATCTAGAATGGAGGAATATATGATCCCTTATTTAAAGGACACGCATATCTGATAAGATCAGAGTTGACAGTGGCTTTGGAAAGCTATGATTGCAGATCAGGATCTGAAGTCATACACAAAATAATTATTAGACTTATCTAAGTGGGAGACTGTTGGGTTAGTGTCTAAGTCCATAACTATTTTGGTATGTACTTGACCCGATGGTGCATGGTCCTTTTGGGTTGCCTTCACCAAAGCAACTTGATAGGATGAATTATAAAGAGAGAGGATTAATTATGATTTATTAATATATTATGAGAATAATATATTAAAGGAGAAATCGTATTGTTTAATTAATATTAGTCAAGAATTAATAAGAATTAAGTTTGTGGCTAAGAGACATTAATTAAACTTAAGGGACTAGAACTGTCAACTGTGTGATAGTTGAATATTGAGCTAATGGACTCCATATTAGAGGGGTGGACGAATTCTATGGGGAAACCCATTAGAAATCGTCCAAGGCCTCTAAGGAGGAAGTCCATGGGTTGCTTAGGGCCTAAGCCATCCAAATTAGGGTTTCCTTGTTAGATAACCCTAATAGCCTCACTATTTAAAGGACCCTTGAGACTCAAAAACGTGGTGAACTTGTTCCTTAGGGTTTCCACACGTTTTAGGCAGCCTCCTCTCTCCTTATTCTTCATCCTCTTGCTCTTGGTGTTTGTAAGCCATTAGAGGAGTGACATTTGTGACTCTAAGCTTTCTAAAGTCATTACAAGGAGGATTTAAGATTGTTATTACTACATAAGAATCAAGGTAAGATCTAAATCCCATTCATAAGTTAATTTAATTGTATGCTAGAACTAGGGTTTAAAGTCTTGGATGAATTGCATGTTCAATAGAGAAACCTAGATCCAAGCATTAGGGTTTGCATGAGCACATAGGATGTGCTTATGGCTAAAACCCATCAAGACCATGGGGGGAGCCCATGACACTTGGATATTAGATCATGTGGGGGAGCCCATGGCATTCTGGGTAAAGACAATGAGGGGAGCCCATGACACTTGGATATTAGACCATGTGGGGAGCCCATGGCTTTCCATATAAAGACCATGGGGGAGCCCATGTCACATAGGTGTAAGACCCTGGGGGAGCCCATGACATGCTTGAGTAAGACCCTGGGGGGAGCCCACGACATCCTTATATGTTTATATGCATGGCTTATGTGATTGGTATGGATTATGTGATTGATATGGATATGTGATTATGTGGGGTATGCTCTGGGGAACTCACTAAGCTTCATGCTTCTAGTTTTGTGTATGGTTTTAGGTATCATTGGTTTGGAAAGGAAGGGCCCAACTTGATTGTAGCGCACACACTCGTGTTTTCCGTATTATGTGATTTTGGGATGTAACTGTGATAAATATTTTAATTAAACAATGGTTTTTGAATTGTTGGATTAAGTAACATTTGTGTTTGACTATAATGAAAAATGATTTTTTTAGCCTTGGTTTTTGGGTCGTTACAAGTTGGTATCAGAGCCTTGGTTTGAGGGATTTGGGTATACTCTTGAGTGTGTCTGTACTTAAACTGAGGATTTGGTAAACTTTTCAAAAGAAAAATATTTTCAGAAAAGAAACTTTCTAAGATAAGAAAAGGGTGTGGTGCATGCAATCAACCAAGCTCAAGTAAGTTTTTCCAGAATACCCATATATGTTATCTGTTAGGATTTGATTTATGAATTTGAGAATCGCATGCTAGTTAGGGCTAGGATAGATGCCTTTATATGTTGTATGAGCTAGTAGACTTGTGTGCTAGTGATGAGTAGTCAACGATAGATTGGCCTGATATGTGATGCTTGTAGCCTTGAGGATACAAGATGCTATGCTGGAATGGGAATCACTATTGGTATTAGTAATTGCTAAGTGTATGCTTTGAAAATTGTATACGGTTAGGATTTTATAGACTTAGAATAATTGATTTAACCTTATTTCTTGTTCCTTGTCTGGGTGTGGTCCTAGGGTAGAGTCTATTATTCGACATTCTATTAGATCCTTTTATGTGTATAATTTTCATGCATAAGGCAGCTGACAATAAGGGTGGATGGGGATAGCATGAGTTTTTGGTATGTGGACTTAATGTTTTATGATAGTTTCATGGGTTGGAGAGTTACTACATGAATGCTGCTTGCTTTGTGCTTTGTGGAACTCTTGGATGATGGGAGTTAGCTACTAAGTGAATATGACGATATTCAGGAGGTGGATGGCTGGCATCATGACGAGTTCTTTAGCAAGATATGCTCCAGCTAATTTATTGAGGTGATTGGCGAGGTTGGTGCTTTTGTTTGAGGAAGTGACTTAGAGGATTCAGGAGGATTGCTGAGGAAAGTATGGATAGGTATGGAAGGTAGTATTGGGTCCGTACTACTAAAAGCACGGGATCCATACTCGAATCGGTGAGACTCTTGGAGACTCTAAGAAGCTCATGGGAAGGAGAATTCTTGGTTATGCTCTGATAGTGGGAATAGCTGCTTTGCAAGATGAGGATGAGCACACATGGTGAAGGATCAAGGTATGGTCTCAGCTCCGACGGTGAGCCAATTAGTGGAAGAACTGTCAGGGTTTTGAGTTCGCGTTGGATTAAGGAGAAGAAAAGGGTTTTCCACACTAGTCCATACCCCTTAGGAGCTAAAGTTTGATTCGATTTGGATCTCTTGTATCGGGCGGAAAGGATTGACTGTGCGATCTATTGCGCTTTCGGGATTGGATACTATGTCTTTAGAGTATTTGTAGCCTAGTTTAGGGCAGAGGTTGCTTGAGCTTTGCAGTTCAATCATGGACGATTGAGCTGGTGAGGGTGCCAGGGTGCCAGACCTTGAATGATATGAAACCTAGAGTCTGAGGGTGGGAGATCGATTTGGGGTACCTTGGGGAGAGAGGATCAGTTCAAGTGCATTTAGGGGAGGGTTTCAGGAAGAGACCTAATATTTCTAAACAAGGATGGAGAGGCCAACAGGGTCGGGGTCAGTGTAGTGCATGCGAGAAAGGCACAATGGAGCTTACCATTCTAGAAGTATGGGTTTCTATGAGCGTAACAGGTTGGTCATGTCAGTAGACATTATTCCCTAGGAAGGCAAAGGAAACCAGTGCTCCAGCAGCTGGTTCGACGGATGTGTTATCGTTTACGATTCTTTCGGTGGCTATCAGTTTCTTGTTGCCTGGAATCTTATAGTATGTTGGGTTCGCATTGTCTTTGGGTTGTGATTATGTCATCGTTTGACTGTATCTTCGGGGAGTATCTTACGTCTTTTGCATGTCATGAATCATTAGTGGGTTATTGAAGGGTCATTTCTCATATAGCGAGCTCCAAGTGTTCGGTCGCATGTTGGGTGGTAGTCGAGATCGGTTCAGGGGCATTGTGTGGAGGATTATGGTGAGGATTTAGCTGGTTAACTCTTTCGTATTGTTAGGACTCAATAGTCTTTCCAGACATGCTGATTGGCGTTTAGGGACGACTAGGGAAGTGACCCATTGTTGAGGTTTTTGTTTGGTCATCAACTCTGAGGGTTGCAAGTGTTGGGTGTAGTATCATCTAAAGTATTTGGGATCAATAGTGTTGTTAGGCTTTAGGAAATGTTTGACAGATCTTTGGGGATTGTGCTGTCTTTTGGGAGGGTTGGTGATGGAACAATAGCATTGGTGAGCGTTGGTTGTCAGTGGATTGTTAGGAGGTAAGAAGGATTGTGGAATCCTTCTATTCTCGTGTGCCATGAGTACTTGTTGAACAGAAGTGGGGGGAGAATCATTCAGATATTCAGGAGTAGGAGCTGTTATGAAAATAGGATGAGTTTTGCATCCCCGTCAGAGAGGAAGGCGGCCCAAGCGGCTGTTTGGTTTGAGGGTTGTGTGAGTTGGGAGTTTGGTAAAACTCCCCAGCATATGAATCGCGTCTTCTTGGTGCTTGATAGCAGAATTTGGGGAATCAGGTTGGGGTTCTGGTCATGAATTATGTTCAGTTTGGGTGCTCGGTTGAGTGCGTGCTTGACTCTTTGTGCGTTCGAATTGATAGATTAGGGGTAAGGCATTGGGCTGCAGTTGTGTTAGGGCGAAACTGTTGTAAGACTGCGGGGGAGCCGTATCATTCACTAATGGTCAGTTAGTGTAACATCCGGATTTTCAAGTACTGTATTGTGTATTTTAATCTTGAGATTTATGGAGAGACTCGACGAGTTGAGGGTCCAACTCACCGAGTCGAGTCGAGTTGTTCGCATGGAATTAATGAGTGGACTCGACAAGTCAGAGAACCGACTCGCCGAGTAGGTTCTGGGCAGAGAAAACCTACTTTCCTAGGGTTGGGGCCTATATAAGGGAACTTATGCCCCCATTCACGCCTCACCAGTAGACTACACCCTTGAGAGCAAACCCTAATCGCCATTAGAGCTAGAGAGTGAGTGAGGAGATAATTTGAGTAGTTTTGTGCATCCTTTGAAGAAAATTTGGAGAGCTTGGTGTGTTTGATCAAGGAGGGGCTGTAGATCCATAGTTCTCCAGTGGTTAGCTTCAATGTAAAGGCAAAAAGCTCCTATCTTGACTTTTCCTTGGTGAGATCTTAGTTTAGGGAGATTTTGAGGGTTTTCTCCCATCCATCTTTTCCAATGAGTCATTGGAGCATATCATGAGGTTGAAACCTCAGATTGGACTGTAGAAGGACTTGAGAGACCAAAGATGCAAGCTTTATTGAGCTAGAGCCTAGCTTTTGTGCACCTAGCCCTTGTGGGAGCATGTTTTGGCTTTATGAGTCTTATATGCCATGTTTAAACATAAATCTTATAGCTTTACGTGGCAATCGACCCTTAGGATGGTAGATCTAGTGTTTAGAGTGATGGATCTACTTTAAATCGTCTGAATGAGTAATCTAATCGAAGGGAATCACCGATTCCATGACCTGACTCGACGAGTCGGTGATGGTTCGTCTCGATGAGTTGATTGTGCGATAACTCGGCGAGTTGGGGGTCAACTCGACGAGTTAAGCTGGACTTTTTGAGACTTATGAGGATACGAGAGGACTCGATGAGTCGCAGGAGTGCACTCGATGAGTCTGGTCAAGCATGGACTATTGACTCGAGTTTGATTTCTGTTGACCTTGGGGTTCTGGTCAACATGAGTAATAGAGACCATGGAGGGGTAAAATGGTCTTTTATCCACTTCAAAGAGTTAGAGAGAGAAAGAATAGCCTTCGGTTATTTGAATCATGAAAATAGTATCAATTAGAGATATCCATCCTTTGTGTTAGGCGGAGGCTAGTTCGAGATCAGAGCGCGAGGTCAATTGCTCACCTACTTGCGAGGTGAGTCTTCTCACTATACTTTACCTAGAGTGATATGTATGTGTGACCGGAAGGTATTATGTGCTTACTTGAGTTGTGTATTGTCTGTGTGATATATGCTATATTATGACCGGACCGGAGGGTTTAACAAGCCATGGGACTGGAGGGTCCCAACCAAACTGGACCGGAGGGTCCAACGAGCCGTGGGATCGGAGGGTCCCACTGAGATGCATAAACCGGAGGGTCTTACAGTGTTATAGCCTTGAGTGGCTAATGTGATGTATGTGGTATTTTAGGGAACTCACTAAGCTTCGTGCTTACCGTTTTGTGTGTTATGTGTTTCAGGTTCCTATCAGGATCGCGTGAAGGCGCCGACTTGATTTTACACACATCCGAGTTGGAGATATGCCTTTGGAGGATCCTAGGTTTGTGATAAACGATTTTTAAAATGTGGTGAAAATTTGTTACTTCTGAGTTTTAAGAAAATGCGACATGTGGTTTATTGTGTTTTAAAAATAAAAATTTTGGTCGAAAATTTATGTCGTTACAAGTTGGTATCAGAGCCTTGGTTTGAGGGATTCGGATGCACCTCCGGGTGTGTTTGAACTCAAACTGAGGATTTGAGAAGATTTTCAAAAGAGATAAATTTTTCTAAAAATGAGAAAGAGTTTAAGAGAAAACGAGTTGGAGCAGTGTGTAAAATCAGCCAGAGCCTGAATGGTGATTTCCCAAAATACCCTTACTTTTATGTTATGAGATATTATGAATGCTAGAGATAGGCTAGGTATTACATATTTTTTGACTAGATTTTCCTGATTTGTGATGGCTTAGCCTAGGAGTTGCTGCTATCTATGATGTGCTTTTGAGTATGTGCTGAGCAGAGTAGTCAGATACCTCGAGAGGTAGGATTGCTTGAGTCGGAAATGTCTTTTGAGTTGGGAATAGAGCAAGAGGAAGTATATGCCAGAGTGGCATTATGTGTTAGTGGGGGTCATTCGATGCACGAATGCTTCTTGCTTCATGCTTTGTGGAACTCTTGGTGATGAGAGACAGCTACTAAGTGAATATGACGATATTCAGGAGGTAGATGGCTGACATCATGAGGAGTTCTTCAGCAGCTGATGGCAGAGAAGTGTTAGAACCTAGGAAGAGCCTAGGGAGTAAAATTAGTCAGATGAGTATGCTGACGGAGGAGAGTATGCGATGGAAGGAGAACTTATGTAACAAGATTGGTGATCGAGAAGGTTGAACAGCTACTTAGGAAATCTGGGACGATCCATGTGCAAGGTATGGGTAGATGTGGCAGGTAGTATGGGGCTGTACTACTGAAAGCAGAGAACCCATAATCGAAACAGAGAGAATTCTAGAAGTTCTAAGTAGCGGATTGAGAAGAGAGAACATGGTTCGAGTACCATGATTCGTAGCAGATTAAGAGGAGATAACATGGTTCGGGTACCATGATTCATAGCAAATCGAGAGGTGGCCGCATGGTTCGAGTACCATGACTCGTGGCGGTTAGTTCTTCTGGATTTACCAATTATTCCGTTTTGATTGGCTAGCCTGAGATCGGATGTGAAAGAGTATGGGGCCGGAGGGCCATGTTGATCAAGTTTCAACGGAGCATACCTTGAGAAGGAAATCGAGTTAGTTTTCGATGGATTTTTGGTGAGATGCTAGTTGGAGTCGCAAGACTCAGGGATGAGTAGAAGATGGTGACTTATGGATGATTGCAGTCTGAATTGAGAAATCGGCCGATAAAGGAGATGTCAATTTCTATGACCAGAGTTGTGCTATTTCCGTTTCCTGTGAGAAGCAGAAGAGATATTGTGACTCTCGGTTTCTGAGCTTGAGGGTAAACCCTGTGGGGTAGCATTGGTTGCGATCTTTCACCAGAGTATCTGGGCGGTATTTCTACTGCAAGGTAGTATTATAGTAAGAGAGGATCATCAGTGGTGACTGAGATGATCAAGGACAAGGCTATACCCTATTTGAGTATAGTAGGGCATGTGTTAGCAGCAGTGCCAGGTAATCAAGAGGAGCATTTTTGGGGCGGTGGCTTTCGTTACCTAAGTTGTGATCGGCTATGAGAGTGAGGTCTCCTGCTTTTATGATTATTCCCGCTATGGGAGGTTGATCGAGGAGTCAGTCACAAAGTGCGTAAGAGTGCATTATTTCCAGACCGAGAATTAGGACTAAATCAGAACAGTGAGGTACCCAGTAGTGTGTCAGTCTGAGGCTTCAAGATGACTAGAGGCAGTCACATTGGGAGGATTTCGAGATTTTTGGTCAAAGACATGATATTTGGAGATTGATTGGTTCCATTAGGAAGGTCCTTGAGTGATTGTGTAGTACGTTTCAAGAGTCACGTGTGACATACCTGGTGAAACAGTCTATGGAATAGATTGTTGGCATGCCAATCGGTGATGGTTCGAACCCTGAGTGGGGGAGAATTGGGTATTCTATTGAGGGGATCAACGATCCGTTCAAGTGCGGTTAGAGAAATGGTTATGGAGATCTACTGTGTGGAAACATGAGCCCAGGGTTACTGAGGTCGAGGAGAGGGCACAGCGAGATAATGCATGTGGTATGTGTTAAGGAAAGGATGAGTGTCTGCATGGTAGGTGGCCGTCGGTCGAAGACCGTGTGGTGGCTCGTAAGGATATTTTCGACGGTTGAGAATTTTTGGTTCAATGTATGGGTTGTTATATGCACTTTGGGAAGGGTAGGAGTTGATAGGGCAATTAGTTTCCGGTTTGGTATGGGTATTCTTGCATGGGATTTTGAGCAATAGAGGAGGGAGTTTTGGATGTTCGTTAACGTGTTGTGAGTCGTTAATGATTCTTCCGTGTTCAATTGAGAGTTGGAATATTTTGGAGGTATGTGTTGTAACACCTAGTTCAGGTGTTGGTTGGAATGTTGCCAAATTGGGGAGGTTTTATACCTGGACTCGGCGAGTCAGGAGATCAACTCGTCGAGTAGGGTCGAGGCATTTTGGGCACGGGTCGGAACTGACTCGGCGAGTCGGAAGGCCCGACTCAGCGAGTCAGAGTGTTTTAGGAAAATCCCTAATTTCGGTGTTTGACCTTATATACACAACATTTTCTGCCCCAGTGGCCTCCCTTATCATCATAAGATATCGTTTACGGCCGCAAACACTTGGGTGTGTGAAGTAAGAGCTTTGGGAGCTTAAACCTTGGGATTGTGGAAGGAATTCCAAGCTTGAAGAAGAAGTATCAAGGGGAAAACTCTAGATCTAGCATCTACTTAGTCTTGGACATCAAATTGAGGTATGAATCTGTTATCTTAAGCCTAGATTCTATTTGAGAGTTTGTGACCAACTTTGAGGAAATGGAAGAACGCTTAGATCTGGACCTATCACAAGGATATGGTTCTAGATCTGGACCTTCTTAGGTCCCAAATATCAGAAAGTTTCACCTTTTGTTAAGATCATTCCCTCTCCATGCATGAAAACCTTGGTTGAAGGTTAGTTTTGGTGTTATGGCCATGTGAGGCCTTGCATGCACGTAAATTTTGCAGCTTTACGTGTAATCCACACTAGTAGAGTATAGATCTAAAGTTTGGGGCCTTGAGTCCTACTGGAAAGGGCCATAAACATAAGGGACTAAGGGGACTCGGCGAGTCGTGCAAGTGACTCGACGAGTCGAGAGGGTTTTCTCGTTTACGGTCAAGGGTTTATGACCAAGGGTTTACGGTCAAGGGTGTTCGGTTGGTGGTTTATGGTCATGAACATCAAGGAACTCGACGAGTCCCTCGGTGACTCGGCGAGTTGATGACTTAAGAAAGGAACTCGACGAGTGACTGGTTATACTCGATGAGTTGAGGTCAACATGGACTGTTGACCTTGACAGTGGATCTTGACTTTGTTTGGGGTAACCTGAGGGTGTTTATGGGATTATGACAAGTTAATCACCCGATGATTATGGGCAGTTGAGAAGGAGCAGCGTGTGGGATATCTGACTTCAGCTTATTAGTTCAACATTCGAGAGGTGAGTCTTCTCACCATACCAATGGGTCTAAGGCACCAAGGCTGGCCCATTTTATGTTAGATGGTATGCTCGTTATGTAGAGGTGTGTGGCTTGATTATGTGGTAATATGTGGTAGAGATAGCCTTTGTGGTTAATGGTAGAGATAGCCTTTGTGGCTAATGGTAGAGATAGCCTTTGGGGCTAACGGCAAAGATAGCCTTTGGGCAACTAGTAGAGACAGCCCTTGCGGCTAACGGTAAAGATAGCCTTCGTGGTTGATGGTAGAGATAGCTTGATAGCTAATTGATATGTGTTACGTGGTAGAGGTAGCTTTTATAGCTAGTGGATATGTGATATGTGGTAGAGGTAGATTTTGTAGCTAATTGTTCTGTATTATGTGGTAGAGATAGCTTTTATAGCTAATATGATATGTGGTATGCGGTAGAGATAGCTTCCATAGCTAACAGGTTATGTGTTATGTGTATTGTGTGTGGGGTATGCTCTGGGGGACTCACTAAGCTTTATGCTTACGGTTTACAGTTTTGGTTTTAGGTATCATCGATTTGGAAGTGAAGAGCTTGGATTGATCGCAGTGCACCCACCTATGATTTCCGCAATGAATGATTTTGGGATGAACTCTTGTAACATCCATAAATTTTACACCAAATTTAAACTTTTTTTTTTATCATAAATAAAAAAATCAAATAGCATTGTTTACAAAAGTGTTTTCAAATTAATATCCATCAGAGTGTCCCAAAATCATAACATAAGGATGAGGAGCGGTACTGTCACGCCTTCGCCTTGCCATGATCCCCTGGAGTACCTGGAACAATAAACTGAAACTGTAAGCCCGAGGGCTTAGTGAGCTACCCGCAAAATACCAATACCACACTGACAATGCCATATCAGTAACAATCAATCAATCAACATGCATATTGCCCATTGGCCTGACTGGACCGCCCTACTGGGCCTACAATCTATCTGAATCTATCCCGAGCCTTCGGCATCACTGGTCCGCCTCGTGGGTCTGCAGTCTCCCTGGACCGCTCATAGGGTATGTTAGCCTTCAGCACAAAGTAGGACCGCCTCAACCCAACCAACAAGCAAATAACCATGTGCGCATAAGTATCATATACCGACATATACAAACATCAAACATATCTATCACAGTGATCATCAATCATAGAATTCTCTCGTAACTAGAGTACCGACCTAGCAGGCCACTAACATATCAGTCCTTATGGATCATAAGAGCATAACATAATTTCTACCCTGATTCTGATCTAACAGATCATAACCACATGTAGCATACGATAACATTAACGACTAAAAGGCCGACCTTGGTGCCGTAGACCCTATCGATATAGTGAGGATAACTCACCTTCCAAATGTCGCCTCGGAAGATAAACTCCAACCATCAGATCACTTGACACAGGCTCCACTACATATGATCATATTACAATATACTCATAAGTCCTTAACCTTATAAGGTACTCGATAACCCACCAGTAAACCCCTGGTCAAAGTAAAAGTCCTTAGTCAAGGTCCACAGTCCATGTTAACCCCAACTCGCCGAGTACCCTCGGCTACTCGCCGAGTTCCTTGAAGTACAATCCAACTCGCGGAGTCATCGGGTGACTCGTCGAGTTCCTTCGATTCTCGATCAAACTTTAAGGCCACCCATCGAGTTCCCTCCTCGCAACTCGATGGATACACCCACATAGATATTATAGGGAATACTCATCCGACTCTCTGAGTTGTTCGTCAACTCGTTGAGTCTTATGGTAATCTTCATCGGAATCGCCGAGTTGCTCATCCAACTCGTCGAGTTCACGGCCATCTTCATGTGACTCGCCGAGTCAACCTTACGACTCGCCGAGTCCATTCAGTCCTCTTTCCATACAGACTTGATTTAAGCCATGCAACGACTCCAAATCACTGATCCAAGTTTCTAGGGCATGCTCATCACGTAAAGTTGCAAACTTAACATGCATGCATGGCTATAAAGGATCTAAATGCCTATTTTAATTTCTTAATGGAATTTCATGCTCAAGGGGGATCTTACTCATGACCAAAACTAAAACTTTATGCTTCTAGAATCCAAGGAGGGTCCAGATCTGAAGTTACAACCTTAGATCTAGCCTATAGCTCCTCTTTCCAACTTATTAACTCACCAAAAACCCTAAAACTCAACCAATAGAAGAGATTCACAAGGAAAAAGCGATGTGATTACCTCCAGAAGATGATAACTGAGATGAAAGTTGATTCCTACACTCTACTTGCTCCAATCTCCTTCTCTTCCAAGCCTTCTCCATCCAAAGATCCTCTTTTCATGCCTCAAACACACAATGGGCACATACACACGCATATTAGGGTTTTAAGGGGCTCTCAAAGACTGCAAAGAGGCCATAGGAGGCTGCGACTCCTTTAAATAGAGGTGCAAACCCCAGGATTTAGGGTTTCATCTGCCAGCTCCTACTTGCCGAGTCCTAATATGGACTCGTCGAGTAGGTCACTTAACACGCGATCCCTCCCCGCTGCTACTCGATGAGTAGGTCAACCAACTCGTCGAGTAGAGCCTATCCCAATAACTCTTATTTAAAAATACTTGAGAATCGGGGTCCGCTGGAATAAACAATGTCGGGTAATGCTCTCGCATCTCCGCCTCCGGCTCCCATGTCCACTCGGATCCCTTCCGATGTTCCCACTGTACCTTTACTAAAGGTATTTCCTTGTTCCGCAGAATCTTCTTCTTCCTTTCGAAAATAGCCACTAGCCTCTCCACATAGTTCAGGCGCTCATCGACTTGAATGTCATCCAACGATACCACTGCCTCCTGGTCCATAATGCATTTTCGCAATTGTGAAACATGAAATGTGTTGTGGATCCGGCTAAGCTCCTCCGGAAGCTAGCCTATAAGCCACCCAGCCAACCCTGGCAACAATCCTAAACGGCCCAATGTAACGGGGAACCAATTTTCCCCTCTTCCTGAAGCGGATCACGCCCTTCCAGGGTAAGACCTTCAGGAGAACCATGTCACCCACCTGAAATTCCAACTCAGATCGGCGTCGGTCGACATTACTTTCCTGTCGACTCTGAGCGGTATGTAGTCATTGTCTAATCTGCTGTATCATCTCGGTAGTTTGCAGAACTACCTCTGTCCGCCCCATCACCCTGTGCCCAACCTTGCCCCAATAGAATGGGGTCCTACACTGTCACACCCCCAAACCAGAATGGCAGAAACATTCGGGGGTGGATGACTTCACGTAGTATCACAACAATTGAATATTGTAAAGAAAGTAACACAACCATCATATATATATATATATATATATATATATATATATATATATATATATATATATATATATATATAATAAAAACGTATCTTGTTGCGTTATACATATTTGCAAAAGAATATTACAATATGATGATATGAATGTTTAATGATAAACGTCCTTAGCGTTCCTTCTTCAGAAGCTGGTGGTTACCTGTATTACTGATTCCCTGAGAAATACAAGTGGTTTCGAAAAAGTGTCAACAATTAAGTTGGTGAGTTGATAAGTGTTTTGCATTGAAAAGTATGTCCTTTTAGTAGTAAATCGATGAACGAGGTTTTCAGAAAATCCAATATTTTCTATAAATGGTTTGAAAAGTTTCTAGAGTTGGAGTGCGTTAGTATGTTCCATACTTGAATAATAATGATAAACTTTGTGCTAAAAATAATGTGGAAAACTGAATGCATATATGAATCTCGTAAATCAAACTTGTTTTTATACTTTTATGTGAGTTTTATAACCATACTATTGACACTGACTGCCTGTAACAACATTCTTCAGGTGTTGTAGTGTTATGACATTTGTCACCCCAGACCTGCCGGTCTAACTATAGCTAATAGTTTAGGTGAGGGGTTGTCAATCCCGTATAGATCTATACACAAGTATCACGCTCTCCCTCTAAGAGATTATGGTATATAATACAGGACTTGAAATGCATACATACGAGTACGTTGAAGTTTGAATATCTCACATTACTTGGTATAAACAGATTTACGATAAGAAATACTTTACTTCATTTGAAAGTATTTCGTTTGTCAAGATGTATATGTAAAATGTATGAATAACTTGTTAACTATACTCATTATAGTTTCTCAAAAAGCATGTTTCCATTTAGGAAGAATAACTTGGTGATATAATAGCCCTTTAAACATAAAGATGTTTGTATCAATACTCTATAAGATAGATATTATAATTATGTTTATAAAATGCTACTTTGACTTGTAATGTACTTGTATTTCCCCCCTAAAACATGAAAATAATTGAAAGGTAGGGGTATGAACTCACTCGTTTGTTTTGAAGAGAGAGAGGCTAGAGTTGAGCAGAACTTCGACCGCGAAAAGTTGCGTCTTCGGGCTCTTCGGCGATCTCGGTAGCGTAGATCTTTCTTCGGGGGCTCGAGTGCGGAAACCGAGGGCGTCGGGATGATCTCTGGAGCTTAGAAGTATGGGAGAGTGACTGAGATTTTGAGAAGGTGTGCAAAAACCCGAAGCTCAACCTCTCTATTTATAGGCTGGAAACTCCTCGTACGCGGGGCGTACTCGGAACGCGGGGCGTACTTCGGTTACGCGGGGCGTAACAATGCGTCACGGCTTACGACTCCGGTCTAGATAGCGTAGAGCACTCGAGCCGATGGGACTTGACACTGGGTCTATTACGCGGGGCGTAATCCAGTCTTCCATATTCTAAATTCCGTAACTTTCGCGTACGGGCTCCGTTTTTCGCGTTCTTTATATCCACGCGTAGGTGAGATTATGCTCTACAACTTTCATTTAGACTCCATCTGCTAGTTTTGACTTTATTTTCAATGATATATTTTTAATAGGCCGGGACTCCTAAAGTCCGTTAAAAATTCGTAGTTTCTTTATTCGACGTCGGTTTTTTGTTTGTCTTTTTTATCAATTTGCTCCTATTGTGGAGATCTTCAACTCTCATTTAGGTTGCGTTAGCTAATTAACACTCGATCTTCAATTCGAGGTCCAAATTGGGCGATCTTTTTATGTATGTTTACAGTTTAACGAACTCTACATCTTTTGTTTAGACACTTAAGGCTAAAATGCATTTTATTGAAATTTCACTTTTTACGTTAAATAGCGTTTTAACGGTGTGTCGTAAATATACGAGTGGTTATAATTTCTTCAATATAACCCGGTTTTGAACGTTCTTTATGTTTTTGGAAACCTTGGCACGTTATCTAATATTTGATGCATCCCAACTTAGATATTTGAACACTTTATTTTTGAGGTTAATTTAGTTGATTCCAAATAGTTTTCGTTGTATTTGACATTTGAGCGTTACACTGCTTTTGGAAAAATATAGGGTTGTCACATCTTCCTCCTATTAATGGAATTTCATCTCGAAATTTAATCTAAGATAGAGTTTACAGGTTAGGAAAAAGATGTGGGTACTTTTGTTTCATCTGATCCTCGCGTTCCCAGGTGTATTCAGGTCCTCGCTTGGCGTTCCAGTGGACCTTTACAATAGGTATGCGGTTTTGTTTAGTTCTTTTTATTTCCCGATCCATGATCTCTACTGGTTCCTCTACGAATAGGAGACTCTCATTTATTGCAATTTCGTCTAGAGGGATGACAAGGGTCTCATCGGATAAGCACTTCTTTAGGTTTGATACGTGAAAGGTAGGGTGTACGTTGTGGAGCTCCTGAGGTAGTCTAAGTTTGTAAGCCACTGGGCCGATCCTGGCAAGGATCTCGAATGGTCCGATGTATCTTGGGTTCAGTTTTCCACGCTTCTCGAAGCGTATTAATCCCTTCCAGGGCGAAACCTTTAGTAGGACTCGATCTCCGACCTGGAATTCCAAGGGTTTCCGTATTTTATCTGCGTAACTCTTTTGCCTGTCCCTTGATGCTTTTAGACGTTCCCGAATCTGAAAAATCTTCTCCGTAGTTTCCCTTATGATTTCTGGTCCAGTGAGTGTGTTGTCTGTTGCTTGTCCTTTTGCTAGCTGTGTGTCCCCCACTTCGGCCCAACACAGAGGCGACTTGCATTTGCGGCCATAGAGGGCTTCGAACGGGGCAACTTTGATACTGGTGTGGTAGCTATTGTTGTACGAGAACTCGACCAAAGGTAGATGCTTGTCCCATGCCTTACCAAAATCGATTACGCAGGACCTCAACATATCTTCTAGGGTTTGTATGGTTCTCTCACTTTGGCCGTCGGTTTGTGGGTGATAAGCGGTACTCATGTCTAGTCTTGTCCCCAAAGCTTTTTGTAGCGACTGCCAGAATCTTGAGGTGAACCTACTATCTCAGTCCGAGATAATGGATAAGGGCACACCATGTAGTCGTACAATTTCTCTGAGGTATGTCCTAGTTAGCTTCTCTAATTTATCCGTCTCTTTGATCGGTAGGAAGTGCGCTGATTTAGTTAACCTGTCGACAATCACACAGATAGTGTCGAGTCCGTTTGCCGTTCTGGGTAGTTTGGTTATGAAATCCATGGTTATACGTTCCCACTTCCATTCTGGTATTTCTGGTTGTTGCAACAATCCTGAGGGCTTTTGGTATTCTACCTTGACCTTGGCGCACGTCAGACATTTTCTCACGTAGGTAGCAATTTCGGCCTTCATGTTCGGCCACCAGTACAATTTCTTGAGGTCGAGATACATCTTATCCGAGCTGGGGTGTATGGAGTATCGTGTTTTATGGGCTTCGTTCATGTCGACTTCTCTGAATCCGCCAAACTTCGGCATCCAGATCCGATCCATGAAGTAATGAACTCCATCATTCTTGACCTCTAACTTCTTATCCATTCCCCTTAAGGCTTCCCCTGCCACATTTCCAGATGTTAAGGCTTCTATCTGGGCTTCCTTGATTTGTGTGGACAGGTGTGAATGGATTGTCATGGTTAAAGACTTCACTCTGTGGACCGAGTATTCCTTCCGACTGAGTGCATCGGCCACCACGTTAGCCTTTCCGGGATGATATCGAATCTCACATTCATAATCATTTAGTAGTTCTACCCACCGTCTTTGTCTCATGTTGAGTTCTTTCTGGTTGAGGATATGTTGGAGGCTTTTATGGTCGGTGAAGATCGTACATTTCGTGCCGTAGAGATAGTGTCTCCATATCTTTAGAGCAAAGATGACTGCTCCTAGCTCAAGATCGTGCGTTGTGTAGTTCACTTCGTTCGTCTTTAGTTGCCTTGAGGCATAGGCGATGACTTCCCTCGTTGCATCAGGACACACCCAAGTCCTTGGTTTGATGCATCGCAATAGACCACGAAGTCCTCCGTTCCTTCCGGCAAGGTTAGGATGGGCACACTACATAAGGCTCGCTTTAGCGTTTGAAATGCGGCGTCTTGTTTTTCTCCCCAGTCGAAGGTCACACTCTTCTGAGTTAGGGTCGTAAGTGGTTTGGCAATCTTCGAAAATTTCTGTATGAACCTTCGGTAATACCCGGTGAGTCCCAAAAATTGCCGGATTTCTGTAGGGGTCCTTGGTGTCGTCCAACTTTCTATTGCCTTGATCTTAGAAGGATCCACGTGTATCCCCTCCTTGCTTACTACATGTCCTAGGAAATCCACTTTCCGAATCCAAAATTCGCACTTGGAAAATTTTGCGTAAAGCTTCTCTGTCCTCAACGTTTCCAAAACTTGGCGGAGGTGTTGGCAGTGTTCTTCCTGGCCTCTAGAATAGATGAGTATATCATCTATGAACACAATCATGAATTTATCCAGGAAGGGACAACATACTCGGGTCATCAAGTCCATGAACACCGCTGGAGCATTTGTCAGTCCGAAGGGTATTACTACAAACTCGTAGTGACCATAACGTGTTCGGAAAGCCGTTTTGGGGATGTCTCCTTCCAGCACTCGCAGTTGGTGATAACCAGATCTTAGTTCGATCTTTGAGAAGTAGCTTGCTCCCTGCAGTTGGTCGAACAGATCGTCTATGCGCGGTAGGGGATATCGGTTCTTGATCGTGAGTTTGTTCAGCTTTCGATAATTGATGCACATGCAAAAGGATCCATCCTTCTTTTTCACGAATAGGACTGGTGCTCCCCATGGTGAGAAGCTCGGTCTGATAAATCCCTTGCTCAGTAGCTCGTTTAATTGACTGGACAGTTCCTGCATCTCGGCTGAGGCTAAACGGTAAGGCGACTTTGCTACTGGGGTAGCTCCGGTGATTAAGTCGATTCTGAACTCAACTTGGCGCTCTGGTGGAATTCCTGGAAGATCTTCTGGGAAAATATCTGGGAAATTGCAGACTTCCGAGATGTCTTTACTGTTCTTTGGTTCTTGTTTCTGGTCCACTACGTGGGCTAGAAAGGCATGGTATTCCTTGCGAAGATATTTTTGTGCCTTGACACAGGATATGATTTGTAAACTTGAACTAGGCTTGTCACCATAAATGACAAGAGTTTCACCGTTTGGCAGATTGAGGCGAACAACCTTTTCGTGACAAAGTATATCGGCGTGGTGAAGGCTCAACCAGTCCATACCGATGATGACATCGAAACTTCTTATCGAAATGGGCATTAGGTCGATTTGAAATAAGTGTTCGTTTAAATTTAATGTGCACCCTACGTACATATCGCTTGTGCTTTCCATTTTACCGTTAGCCATTTCTATAGTGAATATTTTATTGAGTGGTTGGGGTCTTTGGTTAAGTAAGTGTTTGAATTTATGACTCACAAAACTTCTCTCCGCACCACAGTCAAAGAGTATGCATGCATAAATGTTGTTGAGGAGAAACGTACCTGTAACCACCGTTGGGTCGGCTATTGCTTCATTTTGACCTATTGCCAGCACTCTCCCAACACCGCCAACATTTCTCGTCTTGGGTAGTCCCTCTTGAAGTGCCCAGTTTCTCCACACCCATAACATGCCTGGCTTATCCCAGTACCAGGAACTTGAGTGACTGGTTGCGCTGGTGCCTTACAGAAACGGGCTGTGTGCCCTTTCCTGTCGCAGTTCTTACAGTGCATCTCGCGGCAAATACCGTGGTGATGGTAGTTGCATTTGCTGCACTTGGGCAGGTTCCCTGCATATGGTTTTGTTGGCGCAGGGGTAGCAGGAGTTGTGGTGGGAGCAGTAGCAGCATGAACCGCAACCATTTGTTTCTTTGAAGGTTCTTGCGAAGTTTGCCCCTTTCTCTTGTTCTAGAATTTCTTCTTGCTGTTTTTGTTGGCATTGATCTCGCGAACTCTGGCTGCTTGCTTGTCCGTCTGGTAGTTCTGGGTAGCTATAGCGCCCACAATAACAGGAAGTGCTCGATCAGCTGAGCCGCCCCCACTGACATTGTAAAAATCTCGACACATGCCGAAGGGAGGGCGTACACCTTGTTGGCAGCTCCAGTAGTAGAGGTGGCTTCCCCACATGGGAATGGGTCCCGATTGATATGGTCTGATTTCAGGAGGATGAGGGATGGGAGGGTCGATTACTTCCTGCTCGGAGTCTGTTCCACTAGTAATTTCCTCGACCTCTTCATCGACTTCGAATTCCTCTCCGACTTCGACTTCGAATTCTTCTTCGATTCCCCCTTCGGGTTCTTCCTCGACCTCCTCTTCGATTTCCTCTGGGTCTTCTTCCGGGTCTTCTTCTATCCAGCCGCCGTTGCCTTGGTTTGGGTAGTAGGGATCTCCCGGTAAATGGAATCTGGCCATTTGTCTGTACTAGGATAGAGGTATGAGAATTTTATAAGGAAAGAAATTTCTATGTAACGACTCCCTACGTTTAACTATATCCTTACGGGGAGCAAGTGTTTCATTGTATAATTATTTTTAACAATACTCCTATAGTATTTCAAATTGGCGAATCTAAAATAATTTGTATTTGGTAAGTTTTTGGCTTGTTGTCCACTACGACCATTCCTCGATGTACGTTGGTCAAATCAAGGATAAATATGGTTGATCAGGCTATATTTATTCTCGACCTGATTACATACCCCGAGGCCCAATCGTAGTGTTCCAACTTGCCTTAATACTTTTTAGAAAAACTTGTCATGATTCGAGACTAATGCATGCGAGTAAAAATGTATATCTTTAAAAGGAAAATATATTTTTCATGAAAGTGTTTTGTCAGAGGGTTTTTGGTCCCCTTTGCATTTATAGTTTGTATATCTTATGTGGTTCGATATACTTAGTTCACTATAAACAATGCTCTGATACCAATCTGTCACACCCCCAAACCAGAATGGCGGAAACATTCGGGGGTGGATGACTTCACGTAGTATCACAACAATTGAATATTGTAAAGAAAGTAACACAACCATCATATATATATATATATATAATAAAAACGTATCTTGTTGCGTTATACATATTTGCAAAAGAATATTATAATATGATGATATGAATGTTTAATGATAAACGTCCTTAGCGTTCCTTCTTCAGAAGCTGGTGGTTACCTGTATTACTGATTCCCTGAGAAATACAAGTGGTTTCGAAAAAGTGTCAACAATTAAGTTGGTGAGTTCATAAGTGTTTTGCATTGAAAAGTATGTCCTTTTAGTAGTAAATCGATGAACGAGGTTTTCAGAAAATCCAATATTTTCTATAAATGGTTTGAAAAGTTTCCAGAGTTGGAGTGCGTTAGTATGTTCCATACTTGAATAATAATGATAAACTTTGTGCTAAAAATAATGTGGAAAAATGAATGCATATATGAATCTCATAAATCAAACTTGTTTTTATACTTTTATGTGAGTTTTATAACCATACTATTGACACTGAATGCCTGTAACAACATTCTTCAGGTGTTGTAGTGTTATGACATTTGTCACCCCAGACCTGCCGGTCTAACTATAGCTAATAATTTAGGTGCGGGGTTGTCAAACTCGTATAGATCTATACACAAGTATCACGCTCTCCCTCCAAGAGATTATGGTATATAATACAGGACTTGAAATGCATACATACGAGTACGTTGAAGTTTGAATATCTCACATTACTTGGTATAAACAGATTTACGATAAGAAAGACTTTACTTCATTTGAAAGTATTTTGTTTGTCAAAATGTATATGTAAAATGTATGAATAACTTGTTAACTATACTCATTATAGTTTCTCAAAAAGCATGTTTCCATTTAGGAAGAATAACTTGGTGATATAATAGCCCTTTAAACATAAAGATGTTTGTATCAATACTCTATAAGATAGATATTATAATTATGTTTATAAAATGATACTTTGACTTGTAATGTACTTGTATTTCCCCCCTAAAACATGAAACGAATTGAAAGGTAGGGGTATGAACTCACTCGTTTGTTTTGAAGAGAGAGAGGCTAGTGTTGAGCAGAACTTCGATCGCGGAAAGTTGCGTCTTCGGGCTCTTCGGGGATCTCGGTAGCGTAGATCTTTCTTCGGGGGCTCGAGTGCGGAAACCGAGGGCGCCGGGATGATCTCTGGAGCTTAGAAGTATGGGAGAGTGACTGAGAGTTTGAGAAGGTGTGCAAAAACCCGAAGGTCAACCTCTCTATTTATAGGCTAGAAACTCCTCGTACGCGGGGCGTAACAATGCGTCACGGCTTACGACTCCGGTCTAGCTAGCGTAGAGCACTCGAGCCGATGGGAATTGACACTGGGCCTATTACGCGGGGCGTACTCTTGGATTACGCGGGGCGTAATCCAGTCTTCCATCTTCTAAATTCCGTAACTTTCGCGTACGGGCTTCGTTTTTCGCGTTCGTTATATCCATGCGTAGGTGAGATTATGCTCTACAACTTTCATTTAGACTCCGTCGGCTAGTTTTGACTTTATTTTCAATGATATATTTTTAATAGGCCGGGACTCCTAAAGTCCGTTAAAAATTCGTAGTTTCTTTATTCGACGTCGGTTTTTCGTTTGTCTTTTTATCAATTTGCTCCTATTGTGGAGATCTTCAACTTTCATTTAGGTTGCGTTAACTAATTAACACTCGATCTTCAATTCGAGTTTTTAGCCCTCTACTACTGTTACGAAACTTTGAAAATTCGTAACTTCTTCATACGAGGTCCAAATTGGGCGATCTTTTTATGTATGTTTACAGTTTAACGAACTCTACATCTTTTGTTTAGACACTTAAGGCTAAAATGCATTTTATTGAAATTTCACTTTTTACGTTAAATAGCGTTTTAACGGTGTGTCGTAAATATACGAGTGGTTATAATTTCTTCAATATAACCCGGTTTTGAACGTTCTTTATGTTTTTGGAAACCTTGGCACGTTATCTAATATTTGATGCATCCCAACTTAGATATTTGAACACTTTATTTTTGAGGTTAATTTAGTTGATTCCAAATAGTTTTCGTTGTATTTGACATTTGAGCGTTACACTACTTTTGGAAAAATATAGGGTTGTCACATAAACTTCCGTCCATATAACAGCTCGAAAGGCGGGGCGCCAATGCTGGAATGATAGTTGTTGTTGTAGGCGAAGTATGCAAGCCGTAGGTGGGAATCCCAACTCCCACCGAAATCAATGATGCACGCCCTCAACATATCCTCGAGGGTCTAAATGGTCCGCTCACTCTGCCCATCAGTTCGCGGATGGAACACCATGCTAAAATGCAGACGCGTACCCAGTTCCTCATGGAACTTCTGCCAAAAACGGGAAGTAAACATGACATCTCGATCGGAAGTGATAGAAACTGGAACCCCATGGCGAGAGACAATCTCTTTGACATACAGGTTGGCTAACTTCTCTGCTGACGAACTCTCCCATATGGCTAGGAAATGGGCACTCATGGTCAATCAATCCATGATGACCCATATAGCATCGAAACCCCTTGCCGTCTTCGGCAACTTCGTGATGAAATCCATCACGATTCGTTCCCATTTCCACATGGGAATCTCCAGAGGTTGCAGCTTACTATGCGGCCTCTGATGCTCGGCCTTGACCATCCTCCAGGTCAAGCACCTCTCAACAAACCAATCGATATCTTGCTTCATGCCGGGCCACCAATAAATCGAACTCAAATCACGGTACATCTTGGTGCCTCTCGGGTGAATCGAAAAACGAGACTTATGAGCCTCCTCCATCACTGTCTGCCAGACCCCACCAGACATTGGAACCCAAACCCGACCGTAGCGGGTCAACAATCCGCGGCTATCTTGAACAAATCGGGCGCATTCTCTCTTAATCTTCTCCATCTTCCAGTTCTATGGTCTCATACCCTCAATCTGAGCATCCCTGACCAAACCCACCAGCGGGGAATCCAGCGCTATCCTCAAACACTTGGCTGGGGTCGAGGAGCCAGCGACTTGCGGCTCAGAGCATCCGCAACCATGTTCCCTTTACCAGGATGGTAAAGGATCTCGCAATCAGAGTCCTTGACCACATCCAGCCACCTGCGCTGCCTCATGTTCAGGTTTGACTGATCCATGATGTGTCACAAACTCTTGTGATCCGTGTATATAGTACAACGGACCCCGTACATATAGTGCCTCCAAATCTTGAGAGCGAAAACCACTGCTCCCAATTCAAGATCGTTCGTAGGGTATCTCGTCTCATGCGGCTTCAGCTGCCGTGATGCGTAGGCTACCACCCGTCCTCTCTGCATGAGGACAGCCCCCAAGCCTGTGATGGATGCATCACAAAATACCACAAAAGCCTCCACTCCCTCGGGGAATGTCAACACCGGCGCCTCGCATAAACACTCCCAGAGGGTCTCAAACGCCCTCTGCTGCTCAGGGCCCCACCGGAAATCCACCCCCTTCCTCGTTAGACGAGTGAGGGGTACGACAATCTTGGAGAAATCACGAATGAATCTCTGATAATACCCTGCTAAACCCAAGAAACTCCTGATGTCTGAGGGTGATCTCGGAGTCTCCCACTGCATAACCGCCTCCACCTTGGCTGGATCGACCAAAATCCCCTCCTGGTTAACGAGATGTCCGAGGAATTGGACCTCTCATAACCAAAACTCGCATTTTGAGAACTTGGCATACAACCGTTCTCGCCTCAGAACCTCCAGCAGCTCCCTTAGATGCTCCTCATGCTGCTCTTGGGTCTTGGAATACACCATGATATCTGTTAGGTCCAGTTTAGTGTTGCGTCTTTGGGCTCGTTAGCTAGTCCAAGTTTTGTCTCCGGTATGGGCCTGTCCATCCATGAGTTTTGTTTAGGGTTTATTATATATAGATGCTTGCATTCATTCTTAACGTAAGATTGATAGAGATTTGATAGCGTACAAGTTCTTATCTTTTGTAACCCTAGAATCATCTACAACGGAAGTTCTTCATCGAGCTCTGCTGAGGATTGAGTTAATCAAATCATTCGACACATTTAGATCCATACTTGTGTTTTTTTACATTACTGTTTCTGTTTTATTAATTTACCTGTTACAAAGATCTAATCGATCAAAGAGTTTTCGAACTCATCAATTGGTATCAGAGCGGGAGGCTGTGTAATTCATACACATCTCTTCTGTGAAAGAAGCGATTAGGGTTATTCCACATTAACTGATATTTATTGAGCCGTCACTTCATAATTGACGTATCTCTTTATTTATTCGTTTTCCCTAATATTACATATTACAAGTCTGATCTTTCAAACAGGTTAAACGATCAAGCATGGACGATTCTCAATCTAATCCTATCAACATCTCAAACAACATTGGATCAACGACGAAGATTCCTATTCTATACACCCGGGATTACGAAGTTTGGGCTCATCATTTTGAAGACTGTCATCGGATCTGAAGATAATGGGTATCTTATTTGGGAAGCCATTGTGTCTGGACCATTTGCTCACTCAGGAACATCTAAAATCATTAAAAATCAAAAAGAGTATAATGATCCGTTAAAAGATGTAAAAGACGTTGCTCAAGACGAAAAGGAAAAGTTTTAGTGCAACATTAAAGCATTGAGACTGATTCGATTCGCTCTTCAATCAGATACATTTAGGTTGGTAAGTTCCTGCAGTACCGCTAAAGAAATCTGGGATAGGTTGCGAGAGCTATATTCCACAGATGAAGATTTGGAGCATTCTATTCAGACCTTGCTTTTGTCTGAGTTTGGTGAATTTAAGCAGAATTCCGATGAAACTGTCACTCAGACGTTTGATCGCTTCAATCATCTTCTTAGCAAGATGATCAAACATGATATAGAAAGGAAGTTGATTGAACAGAAGGTCACCTTTTTGAATGGCCTAAGATCTGAATGGAGAACTGTCGGGTCTACAGTTAAAGCTCATGAGCTGTTCAAGTCATATTCATTGGCAAAGCTGGTGGGAATTCTGAAATCCCAAGAAAAGATTGTCATGCAAGAAAAGAATGTGGTCTCAAGTTTGGGGTCCTTGGCCCTCCTATCAAAAGGCAAGAATGCAGTGGAAGACGAAGATCTGAACCTAGAGGACTATGATCTTATGTCAGAAGATTATGCTATGATGGTATCCAATCCCAAGAGGTTCATCAAGAAGAGGTTTCCTACCAATAAAAACAGAAATTGGCAGGGGAGCTATAGTTCTGAAAAGGTAAGGGAGGAGCCGAAGACAGAGGAACCAAAGAAAGAGGCGAAAGTTGAAGGAGATTCTGGCGTTAGCTGCTATTACTATGGAGGAAAGAACCATTATGCTAAAGATTGTGTTCTGAAAAAAATGGCGGAGAAAGATGAGGGAAAAGATGAAGAGGCTGTCTTGATGAAAAAGCTGGAAGAGATCAAGAGGAAGAAAGCTGCTACTAATCCTTCTATGAATGCTCTTATTGTACAGGGTTCAGCAGAGGATGACGATTTCGGTGGCGTGCAGGTATGGTCAACCGACTCAGAGGATGATGAAGTGAGAAAGCCTTCACACGGAAGGCATATGTTGCAAGAGGTGACGAAAGCAGTGGAAAGTGTTTTGTGGTGACTGATATATCTCACATAAGGGGATACAATACTGATGGTGGAAACAAGGACACCAAGGAGCGAGAGGACTTATGCTTCACAGCAAAACCTCTCAGTGTGCAGATCAATGAGCTTGATGAATTGATCAAGAAGGTAAAATCTCTCTTTATTTCATTCAAAGTCCCATAGAAATCATATGAAAAAGAATTAAATAGCTTAAATTCAAGAATCTCAAATCTAGATAGTTGTTTAACTCAAACACGGGTCACCAATTCTAACCTAACTGACCAAATAAGCAGGGTGTCTTCCAAGAGTGAGGAGAGAAAGATGTGGATAGAGCAAAAAGAATCGGAGCTGATAAAGTCTAAGGATGAAAACATTTATTTACAAAGAGACAATTTAAAACTTTTAAAACACAGAAATGTTTTTTGTTTGATTGCTAAACGACTTTATGCTAACATCACTCAACTACATCTGAATTGTGAAATAGGGAAGAAAATTCATCGCATGACTTTTCCGTTCCTTGAGTTTAACGAGGATGAAATCGATGCTGAAGCATATAACTGCGAAAATGTTGTATCGTCTGATGATGTGAATCCCACCTACATGTATGCTCTGGACAAAATAGAATCTTTCATAAAGTCCAAAGACCATAAGGACATGCTGAAAAATCTTTTGGATGAAAACGATAAGCTGAAACTAAGGACCAAAACCATACAAAAATTCGACTCATTGAGTGCTAATTTAAGTTCAGAAAATAAAATTGATGTTGAAAACACATCTAAACTTAATGAGGACAATGATATGAGTGAAATTTCTGTAGAGGATGTAGTCGACTATTCTGAGTTTGTCAAGAGCGAACCCGAAAACCACAAAAATCTTATTTCTGAAAATTCTGTGGAGTTCGCTCGTTTGTCCCAAAATAAGTCCCCAATTCTTGAAGAAAAGGCGGTTGTATACCAAAAGGTGAGAACAACACCAAATTAGGTGTACAAGGTCACAGGAGTAATCGAACATCAAACAGCCGAACTCACTCCCATAGTGAACGAAGATAATGCAGATGGTTGTGATGAGTTCTTTTGGTATGCTCCTATAGATGATGCCGACGAAACAGTTGGTTTGTCAGAGCGAACGTCCTAGAAAACAAAAGGAAGATATGTACCAGAGCCGCTGAGCAAGCCTGACAACTTTGACGTGCCAAGCACAAGTGGTACAAAAGAAATACCTGTAGAAGAAGTCACTTCCACAAGCGAAACATCATCTGTGAAAAGTGAACCGACTGACAAGAAGCTGAAACAAAAGGCCAACATCCACAGATAGCCGAAACAAGTGAAAGATCAAAAGCAACAAAGAAACCTAAGATAAAAAAAAGAATCTCTCTGAGCGAAAGCAGTTTTGGCGCTCTCAAAACAATCATTTCTCTTATCATGATAGAAATTCTAAGTCAGAGAAAAAGGCTTTCGGGCCACATGAGGAACATAACTGAAAGGACAGGTTCGGTTCAAACAGCAACCGAAAGGACAGGTTCGGTCCCGAAAGCAATAGCTACCGAACGTCCAGGTTCGGTCCCTTCAATGACCAAAAACAAAAGGGTCATATCGAACCGCAAGTCAGAAGAAATTCCCATTCTAATTCTTCTAGTTCTCAATTCTATTCTAAACCCAATTCTGTTCGTGCACAAAATTCTAAATCATCAACGAACCTGAAAGGAAAATCAAAGATTTCATCAATCCAGGAAGACCGAAAGCAGTCTAAAGCCCAAACACAAAAACCTGAAACCAAACCCACTGTTGCTAATCCTAACAAAATCAAAGTGAAAGGCTCACGTGGACCCAAGAAACTTTGGGTTCCTAAATCTGCTTAATTTTTGCAGGTTATAAGAGACGAGCAGTTCGACGAAGAACGGTACATTGACAGTGGCTGCTCACGTCACATGACAGGAAGGAAAGAAGAGCTCAGGGAATTTTGATCTCTTCAGAATGGTGGGAATGTCAAATTTGGCAACAATTCTTATGGAACGATAAAGGGCTATGGGATGATAACCATGGAGACTTCACAATAAGAAAGGTGGCGTATGTTGAAGGTCTACAACATAATCTCATCAGTGTGTCTCAACTGGTAGGAGGCACCGGTCTCAAAGTTTCATATGATGATGAAGGTTCAGAAATCATAGAGAAGAAATCAAAAAGGGTAATTCTCAATTCAGAACACAAAGGCGAAATATTTCCTCTCAATCTCAAACCAATCAAACGAAATCCAGCTATATGCCTATTATCCAAAGCTCATTCTGACGAAAGCTGGTTGTGGCACCGAAGGATCTCACATCTCAACTTCAAAGACATCAACAAGCTTGTCACAGGAGGTCATGTTCGGGGTCTCCCATTGCTCAAGTTTGATCGAGAACATTTGTGTGCTGCGTGTGAAATGGGGAAGCAAAGTCGTCAAAGTCACCCATCCATTATAAACACAAAAGTTGTTGAACCACTTGAGTTACTTCACATTGACTTGTGTGGTCCATCATCTATCGAAAACATTGGCAGTAGCAAGTATATTCTTGTTATTGTTGATGATTTCTCACGTTTTACATGGGTATTCTTTCTGAAGCACAAATCTGAGGCTACTCCTAAGCTAAAGATGTTTATTAAGCAGGTTGAAGTGCAACTGAGAAAAGTCGTTCGCAACATCAGGAACGATAATGGACTGGAGTTCAAGAACAAAGAATTTGAAGACTTTTTGGCAGAAAAAGGAACCAATCACAACTTCTCAGCTCCCTATACGCCTCAACACACAGAATTGTCGAAAGACGAAACTGATCCGTGTGTGAGGCGGCCCGAACGATGCTAAGTTTCGCTTCCCTTCCGTTATGTTTCTGGGCTGATGCTATTGCTGCAGCATGTTTCACACAGAACCGGTCTTATCTCAACAAGCGTTTCTCTCTTACTCCTTATGAGATCATCAATAACAGGAAGCCAAACGTAAAATTCTTCCATGTGTTCGGCTCACGATGCTTCATCTTCACACCATCTACACTACTTTTCTGCTTGATCCTTATTTTAACAGCAGAGGTACTTTGGTTTCTTTACACCATCTACACTAATTTTCTCCATCTCATTCGCTTCATAAACGTAACCCTTGAGACTCTCGGAAATTACCACTGAGGTTTATGGTTACACAATTTCTGTGTTTATGATCTTAGCTTCGTGTCACTACGTACTAAGTGAAACCCACAATTCAATACCTACTATGCATTGATGGTGAACAATCAATTTTGCTCTAAGCTTTCACTAACGAATTGACGGATTTATCAATGAGGATGGAAAGTCAAATATCTAATTTTCTTTTATGTGATTCCTATGAAATTGTTAAGTCCTATAACATTTCTTCCCTTGGAATCCAGTTTTAATTTTTTTTTTGAGATTTTACATAAACTATTTTATCTAGCCACTTAAATTCTTTCAAACCTACTTGTTCAACAGACTCCATTGGTCTCACAAGTACTTCGTTCGATTTCTGTCTTATATCAAGATCATGAATTCTGAATTGAAGCGAAAGCCACCCAAATTAGCCTGATTAAAAGAAGCCTTTCAACACTTCTCAATAAGTGTCTGATCGTTATTCAACGGGAAACCATACAAACACTTTAAAGTCTCTCTTGACTTCGAAGGAAGAGATTCGTGCCCGGGATCCTTTGTTACGTGTCTTTACTGACATCACAAAATCCCTCATATGTGTTGCTTTATTTCTTTTTCTTTTACACACTAAGCACGGAAATCTTTTTGATTTTCCAAAATTCTAGTTTCATTAGTTACAAGGCATAATTTTTAAATGGGATTTGCAGTTATAAGGGAGTTGTGGTTAATATTGATCCACGTGGTCAATTTTGCTTTAAGATGACATTTAATCTAAAAGGATAAGATGTTGACTCAGGCGGGAGTCCAATCGATTTAATTTTCAAACGACGCTTGTAGGCCAGGCGTGCGAAGTGGAACCGTTTCGTTTAAAAATGGCGCCTGATGGGAAGGTGTGTGAATCGAGACTGACACTCTCTCTCATGCGTAATCATCGGTGCTACCAACTGTCACGCATCAATCACTTCCGAAAAACCCTTCGTATTTCCCTCGAAGATTTGGGACAGATTCTTCTCTCTCCTCTACCCACAGTATAAAAGGTAACTTCAACCCTTGTTTACCTCTTTACTGCACCCAAAAATCAGAGAGCAAGAAATTCTTCACGTATTCTACTATTCATCATCTCTCCCAACCTCTTCACAACAATGGCGGATTCATCATCAGTTCATGCCACTTCCCACATCCTGCAGATTCATCCCCAACAGAGTTTGATCATCGATCTTACTCCTCAGGTCTATGATTCCTTCATGTTCCTGATAATCGAATGCCTCAAGTACTTGCCACTTGCTCCTGCACTCACCAAAGCTGAAGCAGTTCCTATGGAGTTCTTATCTCAGATTTTCGCCACTGCTCATTACGACATGGCAGTCGACAGGATCTTCTTCGACGTGCTCGATCACAAGGCGTCAATCTCCAAGCAGAGGTTTTGCTCAATTTTAGGGTTTGAACCTAATTCAACTAGGGTTAACCCTGAATCGATTCCGGTGGGTCACATGTTCTCTATGTTCTACAACATGGGGTATACTGAGGTGCTGACAACGGTCACGAAGTTCAAGAAATCGTGCCTGCCTCCCCAGTGGAATGGGTTGTTTACTGTACTGTTCAAGGGTCTATTTGAACCCAGTGCCGGGTCAGACGGTGCTAGTCGTCTGTTCATCACACTTCTCTATGGGGTCTACAATGGTATCAACCTGGACTACGGGTCAGTCCTATGGCAACAACTCAATCAGAGTTTGTCTTCTACATATCGGCATTTCGAGATTTCCTATGCTCGATTTTGGACTCTAATCACAAAATGGGTGATGGACATGTACCACATCCCCATTGTTGCTGGTTCTCCTATGTCTTTGATTGGTACTTTCCATACCACGAAGATCATTGTCTCCGACGCATCCAAGTTTCAATTCATTGGCTCTATCCCTGAGTCGATGTATGGAGATGTTCCTGCCGACAGCCGGATCATTAAAACCTACAAGGAGATTCATCGCTCTGGTCCGAGAGAGCTTACTCCTGAAATGCTCAAGTCCATTCATGAAGCTGACAAGCCTGCGCCAAGGGGAAAGAAAACGGACAAAGGCAAAGACAAGCAGGTTGGCAAGGGAGCGAAAGGCCCTTCTCCCAAGAAGCGTAAATCTACACAGACTGTTCAGTCTCCTCCACTGAAGAAGAGAAAAACCCAACCAAGGCGAAAGCTGATAATCGCTTCCTCCTCAAGCGAATCTGAGGAAGATAATTCAGACTTTGATGAGTCTCCTCGTGGTAACACTCCACCACGATCGCCTACTCCTGAAGTTCACTTTTCCACTTCTCCAATCTCTTCTCCACCAATTACCATTCGCATTTCCATTCCCCCCATAACCTCCACCACTCAAATACCATCCACCTCCATCCCAGTACCCCCTCCCATCTTTACCGAAGAAACCACCACCACCGCAGAAGTAAGAACCAACGTATCTGATACGGGGGTTCCTACTGACACACCCAAACCCCCACCAACTACCGAACATACAACCCAACCCGAACCTACTACAACTACTGAGCCTCCACCCTCACCACCACCCTCATCTCCTGCTCAGGCAGCAGAGGACGAAGAACCATTCCTCGGCGGGGAGAATATGACTTTTGATTCGGTCTATTACAGTCCGTTTCAGGTACAGAGTGACGACGATGATGATGCTCCCGTTACCAAGAAGCATCTCAAGGAGCTTCACGATAAAATAGATTCGCTCATCGTCTCCTCTTCTTCATCCCAGTCTACCATCTCTGAAGCTACCATTCAGAAAATTGTTGATGCTTTTTCCGAAGCTCATCAAGTCTCTCTAGACTCCGCCACTGCAGCCATTGATGCCTCAACCAAAGCCTGTGAGGCAGCGACCGAAAAAGTCGAAAAAACTATTTTCTGATGCTTCCTCTCTGTTACAATCTTTACAGGAATCTGCTGAAGCCGCCAAAACGAAGCTGGAACCAATTGTCAACCAGCTGGCTACCTCAGTTGCATCAGAACTGAAGTCGTTTGCTTCTCTTCGTCAAAATCTCTCAGACGACCACTCCGCCTTTAAGACGACCACTGAGGAGCGATTGACCAAGGTCCGAGAGGATCTTGCTGCTGAAAATTCTCTCATGGACGCTCTTTCCAGAAAGACCACTACTCTGAAGGTCAAGAGTCTTCAACTCTCCAATTCTCAAAAGGAGATTGAGTCTCTTCGATCTGAAAGAGAGATTGTGTCTTCGTGTGTTTCGTATGTCCATGCAACCATTTCAAACATCCTGTAAACACATGACCCGATACTCAACTATTCTGTGAGGCAAACTCTTGCAGAAAAACTTGCTCCTGCCCTTTCTCTCCTGAGCAAGATTGAAGGGCTCCTTGCTTTCGTGTCCATTCCGAAACAAAGGGGAGAAAAAGAAAATGTGTCTCAACCGCCTCCTACTTGAATAGCAACCAAAACAATCGAACCTCCTCCTACAGGCCAAGCCTCAGGTTCGGGTGTTAAAGACAAGGGCAAGCAAATTGCTGAAGAGAGCAATGATGAAGATAAGGAGACCATTGCCGACCTTCTGAAGAAGCAAGGTCGAGATAAAGATGCTGACATTAGCCCTCATGTAGCTAGAGAGGCTGAAGAAACCGAAAGAAGACAGAAAGAAGCTCACGACCTTCTCGAGAGCAGGAAAACTCTCTTTCGTCCTTGGACTCTTGAGAAGTTGCAGAAAGAAGCTATCGATACTCCAAGGATCTTGTGGATAGAACCGGTGATCTCTCTAGATCGTTCTAATACTGTCGAATCTCAGTTCGATATGCCACTGACCCGAAAGGCTTTCGTATTCCATGCCTTTGACAACATTGCTGAGTTCCCTCATCCTCATCCAAAGGTTGACAGGGACTTAGTCGAATTCTATCTGAGGGTCGCTCAACCACAGTATCAAACATGGAGCGCTAAGAAGATTGTCAATGTTCGGGTTCTAAAGCCGTATAAGGAAGGAAAATTTACCAACGTTCGGTTTAAGGTGCTGAGAGGATCTGCCAAGACTGAACATGCCATCTCGCTTGCTGATCTTCCCAACTTGAATCCACACGACAGGATTATTTTGCACAACATCCTTCTTACTAATGAAGCAGAATATGGTCCGATCATCGACTACTTCAAGAGGATGCTTGTTTGTTACATCATGGAAGTCGCCAAGGTGGATTAGGAGATAGCGAGTGTATTCAAGAAAAAGCCTACTGTATCTCCTGTTGGCTCTGCCAGTGATCTCAACATGATGCAGATGGGAAAGATAGACCCGAAGAGAAACTCCGTTATGTTTACTAGAAACGAAGGCCAAAAATGCCTGTTCGCTTTGGCAGACAAACATCTCTATACCACTGCATGTCTGGAACATGTCTTAGGGATCATTCATCGATGCAAGCAGAATTCGGCGGATGACAAGAAGTACTTTGATGATATGATTCAATGGTACATTCGCTTTAGACAGACTATTCTCGCACTTATCTCTCGTCTGTTTGATACAACCAAGAAGGTTCCAGCAGCTGGTCCGAGCAAGAAGAAATGATAGTCTCGCTCCAAATTGACGCAAAGGGGGAGATTGTTAGGTCCAGTTTAGTGTTGCGTCTTTGGGCTCGTTAGCTAGTCCAAGTTTTGTCTCCAGTATGGGCCTGTCCATCCGTGAGTTTTGTTTAGGGTTTATTATATATAGATGCTTGCATGGATTCTTAACGTAAGATTGATAGAGATTTGATAGCGGACAAGTTCTTATCTTTTGTAACCCTAGAATCCTCTACAGCGGAAGTTCTTCATCGAGCTCTGTTGAGGATTGAGTTAATCAAATCATTCGACACATTCATATCCATACTTGTGTTTTTTTTACATTACTATTTCTGTTTTATTAATTTACCTGTTACAAAGATCTAATCGATCAAAGAGTTTTCTAACTCTTCAATATCATCTATGAACACAATCACCGAGCAGTCGAGCATTGGTCTGCAGACTCGGTTCATCAAATCCACGAACACTGCTGGCACATTGGTGAGCCCAAACGACATCACCACGAATTAGTAATGACCATAACGAGTCTGAAACGCGGTTTTCTCCACGTGTTCCTCCCCACCCTGACCTGGTGGTATCTTGATCTCAAATCAATCTTGGAAAACCAAGACGCTCCCTGCAGCTGATCAAAAATATCGTCTATCCTCGGGAGCGGATAACAGTTCTTCACTGTTAACTTTTTCAGCTCCTTGTAGTCAATGCACATCCTGTGCGAACCGTCCTTCTTCCTGATGAAAAGGATCGGTGCTCCCTAGGGTGAGCTACTCGGACGAATAAACTGCTTACCCATCAGTTCCTGCAACTGAGATGATAGCTCCTGCATCTCCGGCGGTGCCAAACGGTACGACGCCTTGGCGATAGGGGCCGCACCTGGCACTAGATCAATCCTGAACTCAACCTGCCTCACTGGAGGCACTCCGGGTAACTCCTACGGAAACACATCAGCAAACTCTCTAACCACTGGAACCTATGGAACTGAGAGCTGCTCTTTAACCCGCGTATGTACCACATACACCCGTGCTGAATATACTGTCGAGCCCTAGCTGCCGAACAAAACCCTGATCCCGACCTGGTGCCTTCACCATATACTACCAGTTCTCCCCTACTTGGGGTTCGAACCACCACCCGCTGTCCCTCACAGTCGATCATGGCACCAAAACGGATAAGCCAAACCATCCCTACAATCATGCATACATTCCCCATGGGGATAGGAATCAAATCTATCGGGAAGGACACCCCAAAAATCTCCAACTCGCATCCCCGGTAGCCCAAAGAAGCAGAAACCCCGTGCTCGTTGGCGATCGAAACTCGCAATGGACACTCAAGATCACCTATCGGCACAATGAACCCTCTGGAGATGGTCTGAGATACAAACGACCGACTCGCCCCCGAGTCAAATAATACCAAAGCGTGTATAGAATTCACTAAAAACGTACCTAATCACATCGTACCTAATCACAGGTACAATCCATAAGCATAAGACAAATACAATAATTGAGACAAAGAACAGAAACGTACCAGCAACCACTTCCGGTGCTACCTTGGCCTCCTTAGCCGTGAGCTGGAAAGCGCGACCCTGAGCCTTCACAGGCTCCACCTTGACTGGCCTCCCATCTCCAATCCTCACAGTAGCTGGAGTGGGGCCCAACGTCGGTTTCGTGGTGAGCTGTGGACAGTTGGTCTTCACATGACCAACCTGATGACAATGGTAAAAAATCCTCATATCTGCTGGAGGGGCGGACTGATGGCAGTCCCTGGCATAATGCCCCTCCTTGCCATATTTGTGGCACCCACCTACTGCTCGACAAACTCCCGAATGACTCCTGCCACACTTTCCACAAGTGCGGCTCTGCTGACTCCCAGATCGAGTATCAGCGGTCTTAGACCGCTTAGGCGCCGGCTGAGACTGTGCCGGTGCCTGAAGCTGCTCCTTCAGCTGCAACTGTATCTCCAACTCACACCGCCTCACGGCTTCCTGTAGATCCAGGAGGGTATCACAATGCTGTGTAGCCACAAACTGCCGTATATCCGTCTTGAGCATACTCAGATAATGAGTCATCTGAGACTGCTCTGACGCAAACTCCGGGCAAAACATAGCCCTCTCAGTGAACATCCGGGTAATCTCCGTCACAGACTCCCCATCCTACCACAATGTCAAAAACTCTTGAGTAAGCCGCTCCCGTTCCACTGGCGGAACGTAGCGGGTGCAAAACATATCCCAGAACTGTTCCCAAGTAATAGCATCCCGCTGATCATCTGAATATGAACCTGTCATCAATCTCCATCAGTCCTTAGCCATGAGCCTAAGTAGGTTCAGAGCACACCTGACCTTCTGCTCAGCAGGATATGAGCACGTGAAGAAACAGCCCTCCACGTCAGACAACCACTACATAGCTCTGATCGTATCCTGAGAACCATCAAATGTCGGGGGCTTCGTGTATTCGAAGTCCCGGTACTGGAAAGCCCTGTCGGCTCCTCCTCCAACCCCTGCCGCAGTTACAGCCAAAGTGGCTACAGCGGCTGTTGTCTCTGCCAGAGCGGCATATCGCTCATCAAAATACTCGATCATCACGGTCTTGATCGACCCAAACATCTCTGGTAGTTGCGCTCGGAAAGCCGCATCAACCTCATCATGCAGAATCTTCCAGATCCTGGCATCCAGCTCCTCAGTCCCTATATGAACCATGGGCTCAGGTGCTACCGGCACCTCTGACCCTCCGTCTCCCGACCAGACCCTGATCCGGATCCTGATCCTGATCCGGACCCATCAGCAAAACGTCTCGTCACCACCATACTGAAAGGTATACTCAAGACATCAGATAAACAACATAATATTGGGAGACCAAAACCCATAAACCCTAGGGGTTGTGACTTCCTTGCTACGCGTATGGGTCCAGTGCTTCCAGTAGTACGGGCCCATACTACCTTCCACACCTACCCATATTTGTCTCAAGTATCACCACAACGCCCTAACACTATACTCAACATAATGTGCGCTCAACCCTCACTACTAGGGGACATCGCCTATCTCACAACTGATCTCACCGCTCTACACAACTCACACCTCCATGGAACTTCCAATAGCCCCTACAGTGCTAGTGTATGCTAGCCACACATAATGCTGGACCCGATAGACTTTCGAATATCTAATCCTACCCTAAGGTCGAATCAGGCACTCTCGAGCTATAAGATCTTGACTATGGACAACCGTGATGTATACACTAAACTTCTACAGTTATGATGTCAATTCCACATACAAGAAACCTTAGGCTAACAGGTATCATATAATCAGGCAAATCTATCATGCGATTCCTGAAGATCCCTAGCTTAGCACTAGCATGTTGTTCTAACATATCCGAATATCAAATATCTGTATGGTATTTTTGGGGTTCACTTACAGGCTCCAGCTAATCGTACCCTCTGCATCCTCCATCCTTTATTTTGAAAACCATTTTTTTTAAAACTTACTTTCCGAAAATGACCTTGATTTGAGACTGGATTCACACTAGTGTTCCTCCAATTCACTCAAACCAAGGCTCTAATACCAACTTGTAACATCCATAAATTTTACACCAAATTTAAACTTTTTTGATCATAAATAAAAAAATCAAATAACATTGTTTACAAAAGTGTTTTCAAATCAATATACATCAGAGTGTCCCAAAATCATAACATAAGGATGAGGAGCGGTACGGTCACGCCTTCGCCTTGCCATGATCCCCTAAGGTACCTAAAACAATAAACTGAAACTGTAAGCCCGAGGGCTTAGTGAGCTACCCGCAAAATACGAATACCACACTGACAATGCCATATCAGTAACAATCAATCAATCAACATGCATATTGCCCATTGGCCTGACTGGACCGCCCTACTGGGCCTACAGTCTATCTGAATCTATCCCGAGCCTTCGGCATTACTGGTCCGCCTCGTGGGTCTGCAGTCTCCCTGGACCGCTCATAGGGTATGTTGGCCTTCAACACAAAGCAGGACCGCCTCAACCCAACCAACAAGCAAATAACCATGTGCGCATAACTATCATATACTGACATATACAAACATCAAACATATCTATCACAGTGATCATCAATCATAGAATTCTCTCGTAACTAGAGTACCGACCTAGCAGGCTACTAACATATCAGTCCTTATGGATCATAAGAGCATAACATAATTTCTACCCTGATTCTGATCTAACAGATCATAACCACATGTAGCATACGATAACATTAATGACTAAAAGGCCGACCTTGGTGTCGTAGACCCTATCGATATAGTGAGGATAACTCACCTTGCAAATGTCGCCTCGGAAGATAAACTCCAACCATCATATCACTTGACACAGGCTCCACCACCTATGATCATATTACAATATACTCATAAGTCCTTAACCTTATAAGGTACTCCATAACCCACCAGTCAACCCCTGGTCAAAGTAAAAGTCCTCAGTCCAGGTCAACAGTCCATGTTGACCCCAACTCGCCGAGTCATCGGGTGACTCGTCGAGTTCCTTCGATTCTCGATCAAACTTTAAGGCCACCCGTCGAGTTCCCTCCTTGCAACTCGACGGATACACCCACATACATATTCTAGGGAAAACTCATCCGACTCGCTGAGCTGTTCTTCAACTCGTCGAGTCTTATGGTAATCCTCATCGGACTCGCCGAGTTGTTCATCCAACTCGTCGAGTTCACGACCATCTTCATGTGACTCCTCAAGTCAACCTTGCGACTCGCCGAGTCCATGCAGCGGCTCCAAATCAAAGATCCAAGCTTCTAGGGCATGCTCATCACGTAAAGTTGCAAAGTTTACGTGCATGCATGGCTATAAAGGCTCTAAATGCCTATATTAAGTTCTTAATGGAACTTCATGCTCAAGGGGGACCTTAATCATGACCAAAACTGAAACTTTATGCTTCTAGAATCCAAGGAGGGTCCAGATCTGAAGTTACAGCCTTAGATCTAGCCCATAGCTCGTCTTTCCAACTGATTAACTCACCAAAAAACCTAAAACTCAACCAATAAAAGAGATTCACAAGGAAAAGGCGATGTGGTTACCTCCAGAAGATGATAACTGAGATGAAAGTTGATTCCCACACTCTACTTGCTCCAATCTCCTTCTCCTCCAATCCTTTTCCCTACAAAGATCCTCTTTTCAAGCTTCAAAAGCACAATGGGCACACACACATATTAGGGTTTTAAGGGGCTCTCAAAGACTGTAAAGAGGCCAAAGGAGGCTGAGGCTCCTTTAAATAGAGGTGCAAACCCCAGGATTTAGGGTTTCATCTGCCAGCTCCTACTCGCAGAGTCCCAATATGGACTCGTCAAGTAGGTCACTTAAAACGCGATCCCACCCCACTGCTACTCGACGAGTAGGTCAACCAACTCGTCGAGTAGAGCTTATCCCAATAACTCTTATTTAAACAATTTTTGAGAATCAGGGCGTTACAACTCTGATAAATGTTTTACTTATTGATGATTTGAAATGTTTGTAATTAATGTTATCAATGTTTTAGCTATATCAAAAACGAAATTTTTACCCTTGACTTTTGGGTCGTTACAAGTTGGTATCAGAGCCTTGGTTTGAGGGATTCGGAGATACCTTTGGTTGTGTCTGAACTCAAACTGAGGAATCTGTAAAGTGTTCAAAAGATTTCAAAAGAAAATGTTTTAAGTAAAGAATTTCGAAGACAAGAAAGGGTGTGGTGCATGCAATCAGTCGAGCTCAAGTAAGTTTCCCCAGAATAACCATATTTGTTATCCATTATGATTTGATAATGAATCTGTGAATCGCATGCTTGCTAGGGCTAGGGGAGATGCTTGTATATGTTGTATGAGCTAGTAGACTTGCATGCTAGTGCTGAGTAGTTAGCAATAGGTTGGCCTGATATGTGATAATTGTAGCCATGAGGATGTTGGATGTCATGCTGGAATGAGAATGATAATTGGTAATTGTAATTGCAATGTGTATCTTTTGAAAATTATATACAGTTAGGGTCTTATTGCCTTAGAATATCTGATTTGACCTTATTTCCTTTGGTCTTAGGGTAGAGTCTATTATTCGACAGTCTATTAGATCCTGTTCTGTGTACAATTTGCATGCATGAGGCAGCCAACAATGTGGATGGATGGATGGATGTGGATAGCACGAGTTGTGGTACGTGGAGTGAATGTCCGATGATAGCTTTGCAAGTTGGAGAGTGCCCTAGGGAGAGCCTAGGATGAGAGTAATTACAGGTGTTACCTACTTACGGATTGGATGTGTGAATAGACTGATTTGTCTAGTGTGTGCGGGTTACATTTACTGATTACCTGAATCCTGCTTGCTTTGTGTTTTGTAGGGCTTTTATTAATGTGAGTTAGCTATTAAGTGAATATGCTAGGTCATATGTAGCACAGACTGGATAATCTCAGAGTGATGGACTTGACCCTATTGCGCAACTCTCGTTTGAGTCTAACCGTTTTAGGGATGAGTCTTTTACTTAAAGGATTATCTGATCTCTGCTACATGTGGCTATATTCATGAGGTAGCTAGTTGACATTAATGGGAATTTTTTAGCAGTTGAGGGCAGGGTGAGGTTGGGAACCTAGGAAAGCGTAGGATATGCTCCAGTGAGCTTAGTGGGGCAGTTCAGTGAAGTTAGGAACCTATGGGGAGCCTAAGAGGTACTACAGTAGAGATCGTTTTCCTATTTAGCAAACATTTAGTATATCGGTGGAGTAAGTGACTCATAGGATTCAGGAGGATTGCCGAGGAAAGTATGGATAAGTGTGGAAGGTAGTATTGGGCCTGTACTACTGAAAGCAAAGGATCCGTACTCGAATCGGTGAGAGTCTTGGAGAATCTGAGAAGCTTATGGGAAGGAGGACTCTTGATTATGCCTTGATCGTGGTGTAGAACCAGGGTTTGGTCCCAGCTCCGGTGGTGAGTCAGTTAGTGGAAGGACTGCCAGGATTTTGAGTTCACCTTGGATATGGGGCAAGGATTGTGTGACCTATTGCACGTAGGGGTGAACGCGGTGCGGTTCGGTGCGGTTATTAGCCAAAACCTCACCACTAACCGCAAATGCGGTTAATCCATTTTCAAAACCGCATGGTGCGGTTATTTTTGCGGTGCGGTTTTGTTTTTTTTGTGTTGCGGTTATTAACCGCATGGATTTGGTGCGCTTATTTTGTGTGGTTTTTAACCACAGTTTAGAGTTCAAATAGTTTTAAGAGTTCAAACATATTACTTGTAATAATAATAAAAACCATAAGGTATAAGACAATTAACTATTTAACTTAAACCTCAAACAACTAATATCTTAAAAACATCAAATCAATAGTAATTAACAATAAATATCTTAAAATTGTCTAATTTCATCCTTTTTTCAAATTTAAACATAAGAAAAAACCAACACTTTTGTCTTTTAGTATTTTATCCATCTTTCATTCATGAAACTTGTCTTATTTTTAATATTTAATAAACTAATAATTGATAAAAATTATATATAATATATGCGGTGCGGTGCGGTTTTTTTGCGGTTTTTGGAAACTAATAACCGCACCGCACCGCAAATTTGCGGTTTTTGAAAAACAGAAAACCTCACCATCGGTTTTTATTGCGGTTGCGGTTTTTCGGTTGCGGTTTATGCGGTTTTTGCAGTTAATTTTAGTTGCGGTGTGGTTTTTGCTCACCCCTAATTGCACGTTCGGGATTGGAGACCAAGTCTCAGGGATAGTTTGTAGCCAGGTTTAGAGCAGAGATTGCTCCAGCTGTTGCAATGTAGCCACGATGATTGAGCTAGTAAGTGGATCAGGGTGCGAGACCCTGAATGACATGGATCATAGAGCCGAGGACGGAATATTGATTAGGAATACCTCGACGCGAGAGATTCAGGTCAGGTGAATTTGTTGGAGGGTCTTGGGCGGAAACCCAAGAGTTTGGATCAACTTTTGAGAGGCCAACAGGGTCAGATCCAATGCAACGTTTATAGAAACTGCACGACGAAGTTTCGTTCCAAGTGTTTGGATTGTCATTGGGATTGGAATGAGGTGTTACATTATGTTATCAAGGTGGTCGAAGTACCACAGGAGGAGGGGGTTAGGATTCCTTTAGATGTTTGCGGATATGCTATCTTCGGCCATTTCCGGTGGATCTCAGGTCGGTTTTTTGCTATTGTCTAGGTAAGCAAGAGTTGCCAGATGCCATTATGCATGTCGAGGAATCTGTGAGGGATCTTTAGATGGATGTATCTCGTAGAGAGGATTCTGAGTGTACTTTAATTGCTCTGAGTCGTTGTCGGAATCTGTTCAGTGATCTGGTTTGCTACGGGTGTAGCAGGGTTGGTCATGTTTCCAAGGATTGCCCACAGGGGGAAAGCTCGTTATATTTGTTGCGATTAGAAGGGTGACAAGGATGTCGGCCATTTGAGAATCAGAGAGGAGCGGTGAGTGCATCCGCTCCGGCTATTTTGAGGATCACCATTGGACGAGAGGGTAGAGTTGGAGCCCAACAGGGAGGGGCACCATTTTGGAGGGTCAGACAAGAGAGATCGGAACTCTTGCAGGCAAGAGTGAAAGGTATGTACCTTTTTGCCTCCCCACCAGCATTGCCTGTATTTAGTAGCAGATATTTTTCATCAGCATGGGAAGGCGTATCGTTGGTTGTTATCTCAGGTGGTGGTTGAGTTACATGCATCTTCAAGAAGAATTATATGCCATCTGAAAACCGTAAATTTGGGTGGAGTATTACGGGGTCATCTCCTGATAGATTGTCGATTTTTCCAGCATTCAAGTGTCATTGTGAATAAGGTCGGGGTTGGTTCAAGGGTTCGTACGAGGGGATTTTGACTGGGTTTACTAACCTTAGCAATTATGAAAGCCTTTCAGAGTTGTCGAGGTAGTGAAGGAGAAACCGTCGCTGAAGTATTGTGGGAGCATCCGACCTTTAGACTCCGAGATGTGAGTGTGATGTCAGTGTGAACAGCTAGAGTCATTGGCATTGTTGGGACACAAGACGTGCTAGTGGGTTTTCGGGAATTGTTTTTTTGGAAGGGTTATGCATGGTGTTCTAGCTTTGGTAAGCACCGGTCGTCAGCAAGGTGAACATTGGAACGTAATGAGGATTGGGAATCCTCCAGTTTTCGTGTGCTGAGCGGACTTCATTGAAACTAAGTGGGGCAGAATCGTCCATGTATCCCTGACAGAAGCAAGGGTGAAAGTGATGTAAGACTACAGGGGAGCCGTAGCATGCACTAGTGGTAGAGAGTGTTGTATGACTGCGAGGATCCGTAGCAAAATTCCCTTTATCTTGTGCACTTAGTCAAATTTAATCAATGTCAAACTTGTTTTGTTGACTTCTTGTGTTGTTTAAGGGTTCATTTGAGAGTTCTAAGCTGGAGTATGGCCAAGGTTGGGTTTAGGAATGAGTCAGCAAGCCATAGGGTGACAAAACTGGGCCATACACACCTCTAGGAGGAGTGTACGGCCGTACACATGAGTGTGCGGCCGCACAACCACTCTTTGGCCACACACTTACTTTTTGATAGCATTCTCTCCCCTATATAAAGGGTAGACTCCTTTCCCCCTCATTCTTTTCACTCCTTGGCAGCACACTACACTATTCTCTCAAGTTTCTTCAACCGGAAACCCTCCAAAGCTTCAAGAACATGAGTAATTCATCCTCTAACTTGATATCCATGAAAGACCACTCTATCTAAGCCATAAGTGTGCAATATTCATCATGTTCTTCGTGTTTGCAAGTGAGTGCGTCCGCACACCCCCTTTAAAGTGGCTACACACTCTTTAAACACCCTCCAAACTGAGAGTTTGACTTCCATACTCGAGATAGACATGACCATAACCTTATTGTACCTAGGAATTGACATTTGGACATCTTCATGTGTGGTGTACGACCGTACACACCTGTGTACAACTGCACACAACCTTGTGCGGAAGCACACTCCTTATGTACGGCAGCACACTCGCGTGTGCGACCACACACTCATCCTAGGGCCGCAAACCCACTCCTAGAACCCTTAACTTGCACTATAATTGAGTATAGACCTAGAACACTTCGTGGATACAAGTATGGACCTTGAGAACACCACCAAAGCACCTTCTGTCATGAGTGTACAGCCACATACCCCTTGGGCCGCACACCCATGGCCGCATACACACTCAAGGTGGCCATACACTCCCCTCATGAAACCCTACAACGTCCTATCACTTAGTGCAAGTAGTTCCAAGTCTCTAGAGTGGTTTTCCATCACATCTAGTGGTGAAATACCTTCATTTGACTCTTTTATGTGTCATTACGTGTTGATTAGGATCAAATTGTGTTCAAGGCTTCACTTGAACACCCAACTTTCTGTATCGATCCTTCAAGCAAACCACTTACTCGAGGTGAGTTCATACCCCTACGTTTTCCGTGTTTTTAATGTTTTCAGGGGGAGAATACAAGCCAAACCATAAGTGATTTTGCAAATTAATACAAAGAGCTTTTAAAAAAAATATAAAACTCATGCAATTCTCATACTTTAACCCCTTTTGTACTATGTTGAGCATAAGGGAAATTTTACAACTTATCACTAAATTGCATTGTTTTCCGGACTCGATATTTACTAAGCTATACGTGAAAATTATAACCAGTATAGTTTGGGATTTTCGAAACATAACTAGTACAAAAACTTTCACTACTAAACATATACACTATGACAAATATAGCTTACAGTTTACATCACTACATGAACATACCATTCATAACTATAATTGTCACTACATAAGGTATACATACGGATTTCACTACGGTATAATGCTACCACGCTACATGTAAACTAGATTGTACGATACTGTGAGGCACTACTTCAACACTGTACCCTTAGGTGTACAGGGATAAATCCTATCATAGTATAACTAGAGTATCCTGAAGGGAGAGCGTGAGATTTGTGAATAGATCTATTCGGGATTGACAATCTCACACCCGAACTGCTTGCTACAGTTAGGCAGGCATGCCTAGGGTGACAAATGCCATTTAACTCAACGCCTGAAGAACGTTGAAAAGGTCTCTAGTCATATCAAGTATGGTTATACGAATCACAATATGTATAAATCACCTTTGGTTTACAAGTTGGCACTCTTCAACAATTTTATTTATACTAAATAAAACTAATACACACTATAACCAGAGGATTTCCAGGGATTTCGCTACATGGTTTTATTTGAAGTAATAAAACACACTATGTATACTGGCTATAGCCAGGGCTTTCTATTAGAACCGATTATACAATGGTTTTACGTACGAAATACTTATACATCATGATTAGCATTAGCTGGTCACATGAAGTAGTAATTTCTCATATCACTACAGTTTTCAGTAACGAACATTCATGGTTTTATACAGAATTGATAACGCTACATTCTCACTAAAGAAAATATCGGATTTTCTTGAAACCATACGAATGATTTTACAAATTAAGCAACAAGTTTTCATTTTAAAATACCGCTTATGAACTCGCCAGCTTTATGCTGATATTTTCAAACTGCTTGTATTCCCAGTAAATCAGTAGGAAGGTACCTGCTGGATTTTTGAGAAGTCGGAACAATAAGAGTCTTATGTTTATATGTTTACATACTATTTGATGTAATTCAAACAAGTTTCAGAAAAAGTTCCAAACTGATGTAATCGTTTTCATTTAAGTATTCACTGTAATGGTTGTGTTGCTATGATTGCTATTATTCATTGGTTATGATGCTATACATGGTGTCCTCCACCCCAGAACGTTTCCACCATTCTGGTTTTGGGGTATGACAATTCACTAGCAGTAGAGAGTGCTGTAAGACAACGGGGGAGCCGTAGCATGCACTAGTGGTAGAGAGTATTGTAAGACTATGAGGGAGCCATAGCATTCACTAGCAGTAGAGAGTGTTGTAAGACTATGAGGGAGCCGTAGCATGCACTAGCGGTAGAGAGTGTTGTAGTAATGCGTGGGTGTCATAGCGTTCCCGGAGTCTTTCAGGTGATCTGGGTTAGGGTAGGCTCGTTCGCAGGATTGTGGGGGAGCCACAACTTAGTTAGGATAAGGACCAGAGGTGATTGACTGATCAGTTATCAGGCGGCGAGCCGGGTGGTTATGGGAATTCAGGTTGGAACCAGTAGAGACTACTGAGCTAAGAGTTGGACCTTGTGATACAGGATCATGTGGATGGGTAGTGCATGTTACAGTAGGTCTACGTCTAGGTAGCCCTGATTTTGGATCTCATAAGAACCTGGTGGTTGGGATAGGTGCGAGACTAGAAGTCTCACGGATTCTGCTAAGGGTATTTAGTAATCAGTCGAGAAAAGGATGACAGGAAGTCATGGGGCATTATGCAAATTCCGATTCAAGGATCTCTAGATAGAAGCGGAGTAACAATTTCGATTGGATAGGAACCCGAATTGGAAATTTTTGCAGGGTTTTGTTTCAGTAAGATGGGATGTGGGCCACCTATATGCCAAGGGCATCGAGGGCAGAATTCCAGGGTGGTGAACGGGTTGGTTTGACAGTAGTTTAAGCTATTGTGATGTGTCTCGGGTGGCTCTATCTGTAATAAAGCCACGATATGTCGAAATCAGGAAACGGTAGGTCGGAGAAGACCGTGTATGATGTAAGGCTACAACTATGCTAGTAGTATTCACCTTTTGGGTCGGATTCAGTGGCGACAGGTTGTTAGCCTATCTCGATCAGATGGATCAAATGAAATGAAGGGGATATGGCAACTATGGATAGACGAGGCATCCTTCGGAGGTCGCAGGGGAGTGCTGAGTGTGTTTTAGCTCAACAATCGGGTAGGTGTCCAGTGTTCCAGATATTTGGCAGACAGGATGGGGCCAGGGAGGTCCCCGATTATTATGCTGGAAAGCAGTCATGTAACAAAAAGAGGAGTAGGAGCGACTTGAGTGGTTTGGGGTTTGTGTGTGAAATTGCTTGTTATTATGTAGTCGCATTTGATTGGTGTTTTTGGATGTTAGGAAGCCTCAAGGCATTGCGGGTGGGAAGTATTCTATTTAGACTGGTTCTCTGGTGAAACCAGTTTGTTGATAATACAATATGGATAGTATGTCAAGGAGACAGACCACCTTGAGGCTTCAACTTTTAGATGAACCAGATATGATCGTGTTGCAAGTAATTCGTTCATTTTTGGATTTTGTGTTGTTGAAGGTGTCGCCCTGGAAAGGGATTATCAGGTTTCGGAAGAGAGGCAAGATGGGGCCTTGGTATTTAGGCCCATTCAGGATCACGGCTCGGGTAGGCAGGGTGGTATATTTCTTGGATCTTCTAGAGGAGCTTATCTAGATCCACAAAACCTTCCATGTGTTGCAACTTCGGAAGTGTGTCACTGACGAGTCTGCAGTCATTTCATTGGGTGATATTCGGGTGGATGAGAGCCTGAACTGTATCGAGAAGCCCATTGCAATCCTTGATAGGAAGACTAAGGTTATTATTAATAAGGAAGTAAGGCTGGTAAAGGTGTAATGGCAGCATCGTAGGGGCTCCAAATGGACTTGGGAGCCGGAAGAGGAGATGCGAGAGCACTATCTAGAATTGTTGGGGCAACAAACTTCGAGGACGAAGTCTAGTTCAAGTAGGGGAGACTTGTAACACCTAGTTTAGGTGTTGGTTGGAAAGTTGCGAAATTGGGGAGGTTTTATGCCTGGACTTGGCGAATCGGGAGATCAAGTCGTCGAGTAGGGGCGAGGCATTTTGGGCATGGGTCGGAACTGACTCAGCGAGTCGAATGGTCTGACTCGGCAAGTTAGAGTTGTTTAGGGAAAACCCTAATTTCAGGGTTTTCCCCCTATATAAACATCATTTTCTGCCCCAATGGCCTCCCTTATCATCATAAGAGATCGTTTACGGCCGCAAACACTTCGGTGAGTGAAGTAAGAGCTTTGGGAGCTTAAACCTTGGGATTGTGGAAGGAATTCCAAGCTTGAAGAAGAAGTATCAAGGGGAAAACTCTATATCTAGCATCTACTTAGTCTTGGGCATCAAATCGAGGTATGAATCTGTTAACTTAAGCCTAGATTCTATTTGAGAGTTTGTGACCAACTTTGAGGAAATGGAAGCAAGCTTAGATTTGGACCTATCACAAGGATATGGTTCCAGATTTGGACCTTCTTTGGTCCCAAATATCAGAAAGTTGCACCTTTTATTAAGCTCATTCCCTCTCCATGCATGAAAACCTTGGTTGAAGGTTAGTTTTGGTGTTATGGCCATGTGAGGCCTTGCATGCACATAAAGTTTGCAACTTTACGCGTAATCCACACTAGTAGAGTATAGATCTGAAGTTTGGGGCCTTGAGTCCCATTGGAAAAGGCCGTAAACATAAGGGCCTAAAGGGACTCGGCGAGTCGTGCAAGTGACTCGGCGAGTCGAGAGGGTTTTCTCGTTTACGGTCAAGGGTGTTCGGTTGGTGGTTTACGGCCGTGAACATCAAGGAAATCGACGAGTATCTTAGGTGACTCGGCGAGTTGAGGAGTTAAGCAAGGAACTTGACGAGTGGCTGGTTGTACTCGACGAGTTGAGGTCAACATGGACTGTTGACCTTGACAGTGGATCTTGACTTTGTCCGGGGTTGACCTGAGGGTGTTTATGGGATTATGACAAGTTGATCACCTGATGATTATGGGCAGTTGACAAGGAGCAGTGTGTGGGATATCTGACTTCAGCTTATCAGTTGAGCATTCGATAGGTGAGTCTTCTCACCATACCAATGGGTCTAAGGCACCAAGGCCAGCCTATTTTATGTTAGATGGTATGCTCGTTGTGTAGAGGTGTGTGGCTTGAGTATGTGTTAGTATGCGGTAGAGATAACCTTTATGGCTAATGGTAAAGATAGCCTTGGTGGCTAACGGTAGAGATAGCCTTTGGGGCTAACAGTAGAGATAGCCTTTGGGCAACTGGTAGAGATTGCCCTTGCGGCTAACGGTAGAGATAGCCTTCGTGGCTGATGGTAGAGATAGCTTGATAGCTAACTAATATGTGTTACGTGGTAGAGGTAGCTTTTATAGCTAATGGATATGTGATATGTGGTAGAGGTAGCTTTTGTAGCTAATTGTTCTGTATTATGTGGTAGAGATAGCTTTTATAGCTAATATGATATGTGGTATGCGGTAGAGATAGCTTCTATAGCTAACAGGTTATGTGTTATGTGTATTGTGTGTGGGGTATGCTCTGGGGGACTCACTAAGCTTTGTGCTTACGGTTTACAGTTTTGGTTTCAGGTATCATCGATTTGGAAGTGAAGAGCTTGGATTGATCGCAGTGCACCCACCTATGATTTCCGTATTGAATGATTTTGGGATGAACAATGATAAATTTTTTACTTAACGATGATTTGAAATGTTTGAAATAAATGGTATCAATGTCTTAGCTATATTAAAAACGAAATTTTTACCCTTGACTTTTGGGTCGTTACACATGTTGTGTGAAATGAAGAATAGTTATGAGATTCTGAAGGAATGCATTGATGTATCTGTGTATGATGCCGTAAGTAGGAGATCAGTGGTTGAGGCAGGACATTGTGAGGTTTTGTGATGGTGACTGAGGTATCCGAGTATGATGTTCTAAATTTCGAACTATTTTTGGACTTGATTTATGAGATGGCGAGTGGCGTATCAGGTGTCTACGGTTCCAGTGGGAGCCTTTCAGCTAATTGACATCAAACGGGGTTATCTGAGAATGTGAATTGTAGTGAGAAAAAGTGTTTTCTCCCGACGGTGGTCATCAGGAGTAGTGATGTTTAGCCTGGGTGGGTGTGTGTACCTATCTATGTTGGGCCACAAAGCGTGAGTTTGTGAATGCAGTGAAGTAATAACCTGAGGATGAGATTGTGGGGTGATAAGAGAGGGTGTTGTGATACCGCGGGGAGTCGTAGTACTCACTAGTCAGCGAGAGGGTTTTGTGATACTGCGGGGAGCCGTAGTACTCACTAATCAGTGAGAGGGTGTTGTGATACTTCGGGGAGCCGTAGTACTCTCTAGTCAGCGAGAGGGCGTTGTGATACTTCAGGGAGCCGTAGTACTCACTAGTCAGGGAGAGGGTGTTGTGATACTACGGGGAGCCATAGTACTCACTAGTCAGCGAGAGGGTGTTGTGATACTGTGGGGAGCCGTAGTACTCACTAGTCAGAGAGAGGTGTTGTGATACTGCATGGAGCCATAGTACTCACTAGCCAGTGAGAGAGTGTCGTGGTGCTGCGGGGAGCCGTGTTATTCATTAAGCCAGAGCATGATGCAGGAGACTTCTTAGGCTTGAGTAACCTTATTAGATTGTGTCTTCGGGAACCTGATAGCCAGACCAGGAAAGAGACAGAGGTCTCCATAATGGCTAGGAATCATTATATTCTAAGTTAGGCTGGGGAGACTGCAATCAGAAGGAATCAAAGAAGTGATGTACGAGTGGGTTGCGGGTCATGGGTCGCAAGTTGCGTGTTTCGTTGGGACAAGTGGTTCCAATTATGTTTCGGACCAGACTCTCGAGTTGAGTTTGATTCTAGTGGTGTATTGAGTAGACGGAATGAGATTCCAGATTTAGAGAAGGATTTCATTTTGGAGGGGGTATTGTTTTTCATCTGGTGTCTTAGACCTGAGTGGGTCAGTTAGTTGGTATGGAAAAACCGCGAGACGAATGGGTCTAATGGGTAGTTGATGAAAGAGGTCTAGGCTGAGACGATTTCAGTTGGGATTATAGTGATCGCTGGGGTAAAATGAGCTTCGTGACTTGTGTGTCACAGTGGGCCGAGATAGTTATTGTGAGAAGGAAGTCAATGAGACGTTTTGGAGCATGATGGGTAACCTTTGGAGGTTCAATTGCTGGGTCGAGAGATGACCTAGAGCTCAGTGTTCAAAAGGGGATATCTGAGGAGGGAGCTGGGGTTTATGTTTGTTAGATGTCGGAGGATACTGCTGAGCGAGCATGTTCTTTTCTTGCATATGAGGGTAGGGTGTTGAGAGTTCATCGTTCAGATGGGTTTTGTTTACAGGTCAGTGGATGGGGTCCTTGGTGTGATGTGATTTGTTCATTTCTTTGAGTATAATTTGGATTGTTTAATATATTTGGTTTAAGTGATCAGCAGCTGATTTTTGGGTTTTGTCATGGTTTATCTGTCACAACGAGAGAATCGGAGGGCAGTGAGTTATCGGGGTCTATTATTCAAGGAGCAATTATCATGGTAATATCTTGAGAGGATGGTCTGGCAGTGAGACAGGACACTGGAGTTTCCAGAGTCTGGAGAGTCAGAAGGAGTGTCGTAGCAGCAGAAAGGTCCGTCCTATTCCGGGTTTGGAAGTTCCTGTTTGGATTTAGGTGTCCATGGGGAAGATATTTGAGTGGTATGAGATCCTTCTAGTGGTGTTTTTCGGGTTATTGGGTTCGATCTATGTGTTGTTGTGGGGTGATTTCGAGGGCAAAATCAAATTCAAGTGGGGGAGAATTGTAACATCCAAATTTTCAAGTACACTATTGTGTATTTTAATCTTGAGATTTATGGAGAGACTTGACGAGTTGAGGGTCCAACTCGCCGAGTCGAGTCGAGTTGTTCGCATGGAATTAATGAGTGGACTTGACGAGTCAGAGAGCTGACTCGCCGAGTAGGTTCTGGGCAGAGAAACCCTAATTTCCCGGGGTTGGGGACTATATAAGGGAACTTATGCCCTCATTCACACCTCACCAGTTACCCTACACCCCTGAGAGCAAAACCTAATCGCCATTAGAGCTAGAAAGTGAGTGAGGAGCTAATTTAGTGGTTTTGTGCATCCTTTGAAGAAGATTTGGAGAGGTTGGTGTGTTTGATCAAGGAGGGGCTGTAGATCCAGAGTTCTCCAATGGTTAGATTAAATGCAAAGGTAAAAAGCTCCTATCTTGACCTTTCCTTGGTGAGATCTTAGTTTAGGGAGATTTTGAGGGTTTTCTCCCATCCATTCTTGGTAATGAGTCATTAGAGCATATCATGAGGTTGAAACCTCAGATCTGGACTGTAAAAGGACTTAAGAGACCAAAGATCCAAGCTTTATTGAGCTAGAGTCTAGCTTTTGTGCACCTAGCCCTTGTGGGAGCATGTTTTGGCTTTATGAGTCTTATATGCCATGCTTAAACGTAAAGCTTGCAGCTTTACATGAAAATCGACCCTTAGGATGGTAGATCTAGTGTTTGGAGTGATGGATCTACTTTAAATCATCTGAATGAGGAATCTGATCGAAGGGACTCACCGAGTCCATGGCCTGACTCGACTAGTCGGTGAGGGTTCTCTTGATGGGTCGATTGTGCGATAAGTCGGCGAGTTGGGGGTCAACTCGACGAGTTAAGCTGTACTTTTTGAGACTTATGTGCATACGAGGGGACTCGACGAGTCGCAGGAGTGCACTCGACGATTCGGGTCAATCATGGACTGTAGACTCAAGTTTGACATCTATTGACCTTGGGGTTCTGGTCAACATGAGTAATAGAGACCATGGAGGGGTAAAATGGTCTTTTATCCACTTCAAAGATTCAGAGAGAGAAAAAATAGCCTTCGGTTATTTGAGTCATGAAAATAGTATTAATTAGAGATATCCATCCTTTGTGTTAGGCGGAGTCTAGTTCAAGATCCGAGCGCGAGGTCAGTTGCTCACCTGCTTGCGAGGTGAGTCTTCTCACTATACTTTACCTAGAGTGATATTTATGTGTGACTGGAAGGTCTTATGTGCTTAGTTGATTTGTGTATTGTCTGTGTGATATATGCTATATTATGACCGGACCGGAGGGTCCAACGAGCCATGGGACTGGAGGGTCCCAACTAGACCGAACCGAAGGGTCCAACGAGCCGTGGGATCAGAGGGTCCCACTGAGACGCATAGACCGAAAGGTCTTACAGTGTTATAGCCTCGAGTGGCTAATGCGCTTTCGGGATTGGTGACTATGTCTTTAGAGTATTTCTAGCCCAGTTTAGGGCAGAGGTTGCTTGAGCTTTGCAGTTCAATCATGGACGATTGAGCTGGTGAGGGTGCCAGGGTGCCAAACCTTGAATGATATGAAACCTAGAGTCTGAGGGTGGGAGATCGATTTGGGGTACCTCGGGGAGAGAGGATCAGTTCAAGTGCATTTAGGGGAGGGTCTCGGGAAGAGACCCAATATTTCTAAATAGGGATGGAGAGGCCAACAGGGTCGGGGTTGGTGTAGTGCGTGCGAGAAAGGCACAATGGAGCTTGCCATTCCAGAAGTATGGGTTTCTATGAGCGTAACAGGTTGGTCAGGTCAGTAGACATTATTCCCTAGGAAGTCAAGGGAAGCCAGTGCTCCATCAGCTGGTTCGACGGATGTGTTATCGTTTACGATTCTTTCGGTGGCTACCGGTTTCTTGTTGCCTGGAATCTTATAGTATGTTTGGTTCGCATTGTGTTTGGGTTGTGATTATATCATCGTTTTACTGTATCTTCGAGGAGTATCTTACGTCTTTTGCATGTCATGAATCATTAGTGGGTTATTGAAGGGTCATTTCTCATATAGCGAGCTCCAAGTGTTCGGTCGCATGTTGGGTGGTAGTCGAGATCGGTTCAGGGGCATTGTGTGGAGGATTATGGTTAGGATTTAGCTGGTTAACTCTTTCGTATTGTTAGGACTCAATAGTCTTTCCAGACATGCTGATTGGCATTTAGGGACGACTAGGGAAGTGACCCATTGTTGAGGTTTTTGTTTGGTCATCAACTCTGAGGGTTGCAAGTGTTGGGTGTAGTATCATCTAAAGTATTTGGGATCAATAGTGTTGTTAGGCTTTAGGAAATGTTCGACAGATCTTCGGGGATTGTGCTGTCTTTTGGGAGGGTTGGTGATGGAACAATAGCATTGGTGAGCGTTGGTTGTCAGTGGATTGTTAGGAGGTAAGAAGGATTGTGGAATCCTTCTATTCTCGTGTGTCATGAGTACTTGTTGAACAGAATTGGGGGGAGAATCATTCAGATATTCAGGAGTAGGAGCTGTTATGAAAATAGGATGAGTTTTGCATCCCCGTCAGAGAGGAAGGCGGCCCAAGCGGCTGTTTGGTTTGAGGGTTGTGTGAGTTGGGAGTTTGGTAAAACTCCCCAGCATATGAATTGCGTCTTCTTGGTGCTTGATAGAAAAATTTGGGGAATCAGGTTAGGGTTCTGGTCATGAATTATGTTCAGTTTGGGTGCTCGGTTGAGTGCGTGTTCGACTCTTTGTGCGTTCGAATTGATAGATTAGGGGTAAGGCATTGGGCTGCAGTTGTGTTAGGGCGAAACTGTTGTAAGAATGCGGGGGAGCCGTATCATTCACTAATGGTCAGTTAGTGTAACATCCGGATTTTCAAGTACTGTATTGTGTATTTTAATCTTGAGATTTATGGAGAGACTCGACGAGTTGAGGGTCCAACTCACCGAGTCGAGTCGAGTTGTTCGCATGGAATTAATGAGTGGACTCGACAAGTCAGAGAACCGACTCGACGAGTAGGTTCTGGGCAGAGAAACCCTACTTTCCTGGGGTTGGGGCCTATATAAGGGAACTTATGCCCCCATTCACGCCTCACTAGTAGACTACACCCCTGAGAGCAAACCCTAATCGCCATTAGAGCTAGAGAGTGAGTGAGGAGGTAATTTGAGTAGTTTTGTGCATCCTTTGAAGAAAATTTGGAGAGCTTGGTGTGTTTGATCAAGGAGGGGCTGTAGATCCATAGTTCTCCAGTGGTTAGCTTCAATGTAAAGGCAAAAAGCTCCTATCTTGACTTTTCCTTGGTGAGATCTTAGTTTAGGGAGATTTTGAGGGTTTTCTCCCATCCATCTTTTGCAATGAGTCATTGGAGCATATCATGAGGTTGAAACCTCAGATTGGACTGTAGAAGGACTTGAGAGACCAAAGATCCAAGCTTTATTGAGCTAGAGCCTAGCTTTTGTGCACCTAGCCCTTGTGGGAGCATGTTTTGGCTTTATGAGTCTTATATGCCATGTTTAAACGTAAATCTTGTAGCTTTACGTGACAATCGACCCTTAGGATGGCAGATCTAGTGTTTAGAGTGATGGATCTGCTTTAAATCGTCTGAATGAGTAATCTAATCGAAGGGAATCACCGATTCCATGACCTGAATCGACGAGTCGGTGAGGGTTCGTCTCGATGGGTTGATTGTGCGATAACTCGGCGAGTTGGGGGTCAACTCGACGAGTTAAGCTGGACTTTTTGAGACTTATGAGGATACGAGAGGACTCGACGAGTCGCAGGAGTGCACTCGACGAGTCTGGTCAAACATGGACTGTTGACTCGAGTTTAACATGAGTAATAGAGACCATGGAGGGGTAAAATGGTCTTTTATCCACTTCAAAGAGTTAGAGAGAGAAAGAATAGCCTTCGGTTATTTGAGTCATGAAAAATAGTATTAATTAGAGATATCCATCCTTTGTGTTAGGCGGAGGCTAGTTCGAGATCCGAGCGCGAGGTCAACTGCTCACCTGCTTGCGAGGTGAGTCTTCTCACTATACTTTACCTAGAGTGATATGTTTGTGTGACCGGAAGGTATTATGTGCTTACTTGAGTTGTGTATTGTCTGTGTGATATATGCTATATTATGACCGGACCGGAGGGTCCAACGAGCCATGGGACTGGAGGGTCCCAACCAGACCAGACCGGAGGGTCCCACTGAGACGCATAGACCGGAGGGTCTTACAGTGTTATAGCCTCGAGTGGCTAACGTGATGTATGTGGTATTTTAGGGAACTCACTAAGCTTCGTGCTTACCGTTTTGTGTGGTATGTGTTTCAGGTTCCTATCAGGATCGCGTGAAGGCGCCGACTTGAATTTACACACATCCGATTTGGAGATATGTCTTTGGAGGATCCTGGGTTTGTGATAAACGATTTTTAAAATGAGTTGAAAATTTGTTACTTCTGAGTTTTAAGAAAATGCGACATGTGGTTTATTGTGTTTTAAAAATGAAAATTTTGGACGAAAATTTACGTCGTTACAGTTAGGGCGAAAGTTTTGTAATATTGTGGGGGACACGTAGCCTTCACTAATGGTCAGTTAGGGCAGAAGTGTTGTAAGACTACGGGGGAGCCGTAATATTCACTAGTAGTTAGTAGGGTAGAAGTGTTGTAAGACTACGGGGGAGCCGTAACATTCACTAGTAGTCAGATAGTGAGGTAAGTGTTGTAAGACTGCAGGGTATCCGTAGCATTCACAAGTGGTCAGATAGTGTGGAAAGTGTTTTCAGACTGCCGGGGGGGGGGGGTAGCTGTAGCATTCAAAAGCGATCTGATAGTGTGGAAAGTGTTGTAAGACTACGGGGGTCGTAGCATTCACAAGCGGTTGGATAGTGTGGAAAGTACACAAAGACTGCAGGGTAGCCGTGGGATTCACAGATTCGTTCATATGACTTAGGCCAAGGTGGGTCAGTTCTCAAGGTTGTGAGTAGGTCACTTTTGGAATAGTGTCTAAGCCCGTAACTATATTTGGTATGTACTTGACCAGGTTGTGCATGGTCCTTTTGGGTTTCCTTCTCCAAAGCAACTTGACAAGGTAATTTAAGGAGAGAGAGAGAGAGAGAGAGAGAGAGAGAGAGAGAGAGAGAATATTATGGTTTATTAATATATTATAAGAATAATATATTAAAGGAGAAATCATATTTATTTAATTAGTATTAGTCATAAATTAATTAGGAATTAATTTGGTGACTAAAAGAGATTAATTAAATAAAGTGGTATAAACTATCAAATGCATGATAGTTGAGTTTTGGGCTGGAGAACCTAATGGACTAAGGGGGAACGAAATTATGATGGGGATCCATCATATTTTTGTCCAAGGGGCCTAATCTAGAAGGTTCTATGGGCTACTTGGTGATTAAGCTGTCCATTAGGGTTTAGGCTGAAACCCTAGCAGCCTGTAAGTATAAATAAGACCCCTAGGCTATGGAAATCGACTACCCTTGTTTCTAAGAGAACCCTAGGCCGATTTCATCACCTCTCTCATCCTCTCTCATATTGCCTTCTTGCTTGTGGGGTTTGTGAACCATTAGAGGAGTTACAATTGTGACTCTAAGCTCAAGATCAAGAAGATTAGAAGGATTCAAACCACTTGAAAGAGGTAAAACACTTAGATCTGTTTTGTTTATGATAATTTCGAATTATATATGATAGATCTAGGTTTGTAAGTCTTGGATTCAAAGCATGTACAATAGAGAAACCTAGATCCAAGCATTAGGGTTTGTATGAGCACATAGGATTGTTCTTTAAAACCCATCAGTGGTATCAAAGCCTTGATTTGTTTCAATTGTATGTGATGCTTAACTGTTTTGCTTGCTGAAAATTGAGTTTCTTGCCTCTGCCCGACTCAACTCGGCGAGTTCAGAGCTGACTCCGCGAGTTCGTGCGTCAGGCAGAGGATATTTCGAGATTTAGTTGCTGTTTTGTCTTGGATTTGATGCCTAAATCGTTTTTTGAAGTTAAAATCTGAATTTTATCTTAATTAAATGATTATCCTTGCCAAAACAATAGATAATTTCAAATCTTTTGAATATTGGTTGTTTATATGATAAATATGGATTATTTAAAATTATTTGGTAATTATCTTGTGACTAAAATTGGATTAGGTCAAATATAGATAACTATGAAATTAATTGTTTGATTTAAATTATTTGTTATTTGATCCCCTTTGTTTTGAAAAGTTCAAAAACTTGCCCTCAAGTTTTGAAATTTGAATTTATGATTAAAAGTTTAATTTGAAGAATTTAAATTTCAAACCCTTAGAGTTTTACAAGTTTAAAATTCAACCCTATACTATTATATATTATTACAAGCTTAATATATATATATATATATATATATATATATATATATATATATATATATATATATATATATATATATATATATATGTATGTATAACTTAAAATGCTAGTCTTAGCGTTAGTAGGCCTCATTCACGAAGCCGGTCTATAAGGTGGGTATAAGGTTGCTGCCTATAAAATGGCGCTTAATGGGTGTAGACTCACACCCACCGCTTGCTTGACTGGTGGAGGGTTGTTAGCCGAATGGGTAGGATATGGCAACCCTCTCCTCATTAAAAGTATAATGTAAGATACAAAGTAACAACATGTTTTACAAATTCCCAATCTTAGTTACTTTAGGGTAAAATGTGAAAATGATGCTAATCCATGGAATTACACTTCATACCCTTGTCAAACGTTGGTGGAGCGCGTGTGGTTAACCGACACATCAATTTGGGGATGACATTGGTAGCAAAGGGTGACTCGATGTTTGTCATAGATCAATGGAGGGTGTGTGGTTTACCGACACATTGATTAGGTGATAGAGACATTGAGTGCACCATGTTGATTCGCATGGTTCACAACTTGTTTGCGATCCTCGGTATCCCAGTCGCAAATTTGAAGTGCATATCGAGATTTAAACATGCCATTGAAAAGTTCAATGAATCTCAAAGATCTAGGGGTCTTCAATACATTTGAAACCTAAATTTGTTTTTTCGTTTTTGATGGTGAGAATTAGTGAATCGTCATTCACTTACCTTCAAATTATTTACTTTTAGAGTACGACATCCCTTTCTAAGTTGTAAATAATGTTGTTGGATCCTAGCCCTAATTTTTCATTTGGGTGTTTAATTAGGGATTCATTTCTAATCAAACTTTGTTCCTTTCTTTTTCAGATGTCTGCAAAAAACAACAACAACAACAACAACAACAACAACAATGCTTCTGGGTATTCTCGTTGATGAACCTGTGTTAGAAAGTGACATTTGATGGGTCAAACTTCAACGAGTGGATGAGGTATATTCGCATGATCACAGGCTACGAGGACAAAGAATATGTCCTATATGAAAAACTTGAAAAGATCATCCCAGATGTTGTTACTCCTGAAGAGTTGGCCGCCTTTGAGGCCCACGAGCGTGATGCTACGAAAGTTCACTGCATCATGCTGGCCACTATGAACCTCAAACTCCAAAAGTCCTATGAGGACATGTATCCGTACGAAATGCATCAGGATTTGCTAGACATGTATCACCAGAGCGCGAGGCAAGAGCGCTATGAGATCATTACTAACATGATCACCGCTAAGATGGGGAGTGGAGAATCCCTATCCTCTTATTTGCAGAAAATGCAGAGGTATTTTGATCGTCTTCTCAAAATTAATGTTACGTTTGATGAGGATTTGGCTCTCGACATTATCCTCCACTCCTTGCCCTCCTGCTACAACCAGTTTAGGATGACCTACCACATGAATAGGGAAAAGGTCTCCTTGAGCAAGCTCCAAGGACTCTTCAGGATTTCTGAGAGCAACCTCAAAGACAAATCTGTTGCACCATCCCCTGTTATGGCCGCTCTTGTGATGGCGATAGGTCAAGGAAAGGGTAAAAAGAGGAAGGCTCCATGTAAGAGCCACCATAAAGGGAAGCCCCATGATGGTTCATCCTCAAGTGGGACCAAAGCAGGCCCTGCTAAACCTTCCTCCGATCCCAAGGAAGCAGAGTGCTTCTATTGTCACCAAAAGGGCCACTGGAAACGAAGCTGCCCTCAGTATCTGCAAGATATAAAGGATAGGAAGATTAAGCCCACCTTTGCAGGTATGTATTCTATTAAATCTAATAACTCATCATTTGCTACTTCATGGGTTCTTGATATAGGGCGTGGTTACCACATTTGTTCTGATATGCAGGGCCTAAAAAGAAGTAGGGAGGTGGAACATGGAAAGATGAACCTGATTATGGGAAACAGAAGATCATCGCCTGTGACCAAAGTCGATGTTTATTCTTTAGTGTTTAGTAATGGGTTAGGGATAGATTTAAACAATTGCTATTATTCGCCAGATATGGCAAGAAACATTATTTCATTTCATGGGTTGTTTAGACAAGGTTTCAGATATTCTTTTGACAATAGTAATGGTTCTATTAACGTTTATTTGAATGGTGTCTTTTACTTCAATACGTTACCTTGTAATGGGATTTATGAATCTGTGATGGTTGTTGATAATTTAGGAAATAATGTTTTGAATATTGATTCGTCTACTAGTCTAGACAAAGCATGATTATGGCATTGCCGCCTTGGCTATGTCAACAAGAAACGCATAGCCCAACTCAAAAATGATGGAGTGTTGGAGTCATTCGACCTTAGGGACGATGACACGTGTGAATATTGTTTACTTGGGAAGATGACCAAGTCACCCTTTACTGGCACTTGTGAAAGGGGTGAGGGCCTATCGGATCTCATACACACCGATGTGTGTGGTCCCTTTAGATCCACCACAAGGGATGCTTGCCGCTTCTACGTGACTTTTACAGATGATTATAGCAGATATGGATATATTTACTTAATCAAGCAAAAGTCGGAAACCTTTGAAAAGTTCAAAGAGTTTAAGAATGAAGTGGAGAATCAGCTAGGCAGGAAAATCAAGATGATTCGGTCAGACCGAGGAGGAGAGTACCTAACTCTTGAGTTTCACGACTATCTAAAGGAATGCGGAATTGTCTCGCAATTGACGCCTCCAAGGACGCCACAATTGAATGGTGTGGCTGAGAGACGTAATCGGACCTTGTTGGACATGGTTCATTCTATGATGAGTCAGACTTCGTTACCAATAGCTTTCTGGGGGTATGCCTTAGAGACTGCCACCCATATCCTTAACTTAGTTCCCACCAAGAAGGTTACCAAGACTCCTCATGAGATGTGGACAGGGAAAGCTCCCTCGTTGGCACGTATCAAGCTTTGGGGTTGCGAGGCTTTCGTAAGATGAGAGACTCATGACAAGCTCGAACCTCGTAGTGAGAAGTGTTATTCCATTGGCTATCCGCAGAAGTCTTTTGGTTATCTTTTCTATAGACCGAGTGACAATGTTGTCTTCGTTGCTAGAAGAGGAGTTTTCCGAGAAAGGGAATTGATAAGACAAGAAGACAGTGGGAGGTAGATTGAACTTGAAGAAATTCAAGATCAAAGTGATGAAGGAACCTCTGACACTGGAACTCAACCTGAGGAGGAAACTCCTGTTGAACCTGTGGACGAGTCCTTACCTCTTCAACGTTCCACTAGGGCTAGTGTTCCACACCAGATGGTATGGATTCCATATTACTACTGAAGGGGATACATTTATTAGTGATAGTACATTAGTAAATTTGGACGAACCTAGTAGCTACAAGGAAGCCATGGCAGGCCCGGAGTCTGCTAAATGGAAAGAGGCAATGGATAGCGAGATTCAGTCCATGTACGACAACCAAGTGTGGATTTTGGTTGATAATGTACCGGGTCGCAAGACAGTCGGGTGCAAGTGGATCTTCAAGAAGAAGATGGACATGGATGGGAAAGTGCATACTTATAAAGCACGATTGGTTGCGAAGGGCTTTACTCAAACTCTCAGAGTTGACTATGATGAGACCTTCTCACCAGTTGCGAAGATAAAGTCTATTAGGGTAATGCTTGCAATAGTTGCGTTTCATGATTATGAAATATGGCAGATGGATGTGAAAACCTTCCTTAATGGAAAGTTGGTTGAGGATATTTATATGAATCAGCCAGAGGGTTTTGTCGATGCGAAGCATCCGAATAGAGTATGCAAGCTTGAGAAATCCATTTATGGATTGAAACAAGCGTCTCGCAGATGGAATCTTTGTTTTGACGAGAAAGTTAAAGAGTTTGGCTTTCTGCGAAGCGAAGATGAATCTTGTGTGTATGTCAAAGCCAGTGGGAGTATAGTGAGCTTCCTCGTATTGTATGTCGACGACATACTGCTCATAGGAAACGATGTCCCAACCTTGCAGGAGGTAAAGTCCTTGCTTGGGAAATACTTCGCTATGAAGGACCTCGGAGAGGCTGCTTATATTCTGGGAATAAGGATAGTAAGAAACAGGGAAAAGAGACTGATAGTACTCAGTCAGGATACATACTTGGATAAGGTACTAAAGTGTTTTAGTATGGAAAATTCCAAGAAAAGGGAGTTGCCAATCCAAAGCAATACCAAGCTGAGTAAGACTCAGAGCCCGAGTATAGAGGCAGAGATAGATGATATGAGCCGAGTACCTTACGCTTCCGTAGTAGGCTCTATCATGTACGCTATGACTTGTACTCGACCTGATGTGGCCTTCTCTTTCAGCATGGTCAGAAAATATCAGGGGAACCCTGGTAGAGCCCTTTGGATTGCAGTTAAGAATATTCTTAAGTACCTACGAAGGACCAAGGAATGGTTTCTAGTCCTTGGTGGGAGTGATGGCTTAAGGGTACGAGGGTACAGTGATGCTAGTTTTCAGACAGATCGGGATAATTACCGATCGCAGTTGGGCTGGGTCTTTACCCTAAATGGAGGAGTAGTGACTCGGAAAAGTTCCAAGCAGGAGACCGTAGCTGATTCAACGTGCGAATCAGAGTACATTGTGGTGAGCGAAGCGTCAAAGGAGGCTATATGGTTGAAGAAATTCATTGGAGACCTTGGAGTTATGCCATCCATAAAGGAGCCGATGGAAATTTTCTATGATAATGAAGGAGCGGTTGCCTTAACTAAGGAACCGAGAGATCATGGTAGATCTCGACATATCGACAGAAAATACCATTTTATCAGACATCGGGTAGAAGAGGGACTCCTCGTTGTGAAGAGGGTATCATCAGAAGAAAACCCAACATATCCCTTTACGAAGGGACTGAGTAGGGTCAAACACTTGCACCATGCTAGGAGCATTGGGCTGAAGGGTGATATAAGTTTGGATTAGATAGGAAACGTGTAATAGATAAATTGTACTTGACATTTGATGAATAAATAAAATTGTGTTATTTATGAGTAAAGCTACTATCTTATGTTGGTTATTTATCTATTGTTTCAATTTTGCGTGTTTTGACTTCCTGAATGATAGGATTATTCAAACAGTCCACAGTCGTTCATATTTTGGAAGTAGATATGAATGAAGATTGTCATGAATCGTTTGTAGATTGTCTAAAAGGTTTTGGACATAGCAAAGGTTTGCTACAAAGTTCATGAGTTTTATGAATATGATTTGAGCATTGGAATAAACCCGCGTTTGCTTGTATCACTTCGTGGTGTTTTACCTTAAGTGATCACAAAGCGATAATATCATATACTCTTAAAACATAGAGATATGGTTGTTGTTTGCTGGTTGGTTATGCATTGATGATATGTAAACGCATCAGTAACTTGATGTTATAAAAACATATTGTTGTGCATAATTCAATTAGTAAACAATGGATGCATATGAGTCGAAGTTGATCTGTTCCTTTTATTCTATGAGAATAAAAGTGATATCTTGGCCACTTCATGATTTGGTTTGAATTATGTGCCGAGCCCGGTCAGAATGAGGTTGATGTGTTCAACTAGGTTCTATGTCAAACAAATCAGAGATCAAGGAACAAATGCTGGACAATAAGCATTGTCAGCATGATATCTAGAACGAAGGATTATACGATCCCTTATCTGAAGGACAAGTTGATTAGAGTTGATAGCGAAGTATAAGAGCTACGATTGCTAATCGGATTCTGAATTCATATGTGAGATATAGTTACTAGACTTATCCAAGTGGGAGACTGTTGGAATAGTGTCTAAGCCCGTAACTATATTTGGTATGTACTTGACCCGGTTGTGCATGGTCCTTTTGGGTTGCCTTCTCCAAAGCAACTTGACAAGGTAATTTAAGGAGAGAGAGAATATTATGGTTTATTAATATATTATAAGAATAATATATTAAAGGAGAAATCATATTTATTTAATTAGTATTAGTCATAAATTAATTAGGAATTAATTCGGTGACTAAAAGAGATTAATTAAATAAAGGGGTATAAACTGTCAAATGCATGATAGTTGAGTTTTGGGCTGGAGAACCTAATGGACTAAGGGGGAACGAAATTATGATGGGGATCCATCATATTTTCGTCCAAGGGCCCTAATCTAGAAGGTTCTATGGGTTGCTTGGTGATTAAGCTGTCCATTAGAGTTTAGGCTAAAACCCTAGCAGCCTGCAAGTATAAATAAGACCCCTAGGCTATGGAAATCGACTAACCTTGATTCTAAGAGAACCCTAGGCCAATTTTAGCACCTCTCTCATCCTCTCTCATATTGCCTTCTTGCTTGTGGGGTTTGTGAACCATTAGAGGAGTTACAATTGTGACTCTAAGCTCAAGATCAAGAAGATTACAAAGATTCAAACCACTTGAAAGAGGTAAAACACTTAGATCTGTTTTCTTTATGATAATTTCGAATTATATATGATAGATCTAGGTTTGTAAGTCTTGGATTCAAAGCATGTATAATAGAGAAACCTAGATCCAAACATTAGGGTTTGTATGAGCACATAGGATTGTTCTTATGCATAAAACCCATCAGTCACAACATAATTGGAATCAGGACACAGTAGGTCGAAGGAGACCAGACATGATATAAGACTACCGTTATACTGGTAGCATTCACCTTTTTGCGTCAGATTCAATGGCATATGGTTGTCAGCCTATCATGATCGGATGGATCAAAATGTTTGAAAGAGCCATGAGTGGCGGTATAGATAGGGCAGTTATTGTCAGACGAGGTGTCCATCGAAGGTCGCGTGAGGCGAATGTAAGGTTGCTTGGTGGCTCAACAACTAGGAAGGAATCCGATATTTCAGATAGTTGCAGACAAGATTGGGATCTAGGGAAGTCATGGTTGCTATGGAAATCAGCTATACAACGATATGGTATTCCGAGTAGCGGCAATGATTGGGATCCTTATGTGGAATAGTTGTTGACCGGGAGATGCTAAGCCACTTGCAGTGGGATTAAATAATCTTAGAGTAATTGATTTGACTCTGTTGCACAACTCTCGTCTGAGTCTAATTGTTGCAGAGCTGGATCCTCTACTCGAAGGATTATTTGGACTATTTGTTAAGATGGGCGTTCGACATCTAAACATGGTAAGTGAATTCATTCGATTGGTAACATTAAGATGATCAGGACTGGAAGTGGTTGTTCGATCGGTTATCCAAGAAGGAAAATTATACGGTATGGTTCTAGTGTGGGAGGTCTATCGAGGAGTCAGACCAATGTGAGGTTAAGGATCTGGGGAGGCATGAGTAGTTTCCTGCATGAGACGAAGGATTTATCCTTCGCTAGGATTAGAGAGAGTCTGGTTTGGTTATTTTTGGTTGCCTTGGGAAGGCTGTGGTATTCACGGGATTATGGACGTGTTGCTCAGGTTGCCTAGTATGCCAGGGATGGTAGTGAATGATTTCGATGACGGAATCTAATTTAAGTGGGGGAGATTTGTAACGCCCTGTTCCGGATCAATTCCCAATTCGCGGTTGTGGCCCGAAGAGCGATCATCATAAGGATCAAGGCCTTTAAAAAGGTAAGATTTAGGCTCATTTGGATGTGGTTAATGTAGGTATGTGAACCAATAGTTCGGTTTGCACTTTAGAGTTAAAGGGTAAAATGGGAATGTAGTGTTTTAGACTTCTTTTTTGAATTATGGATTTTAGAGCTCCTCAATACCTTTCCGTGGATATAAAGAACGTCGAAAACAAAGTTAGAACACAAAAGTTATGACCCTTTAAATTTGGGTGGTTTTGGGCCAAGCTGAGTACAGTGGGCGTACAAAAAGGTGTACCTGGGTGTACTAATGGAATCCTGAGTACACTGGGCGTACCAAGAGTACGCTGGGCGTACGCAATTAGTTCTCAAACCCTATTTTCGTGGTTTAAACCCTATTTAAGCTCCTTAACTCCCCCAAACGCACTCCATTCTCAGCCAACACCCCCTTCATGAAACCCTAACCTGAGATGAGCCTTCTGAGCTAAAAGAAGGTGATTTTGAATGCTTTGGAGTATTCATGATGAACCTCGGAGAAGAAGGAACTTCATGTAGAAGTGTTGGTTGCATTGGAGATTGTAGATCTGGACTTTCTTCACCTTGATCTATTTTCTAGGTATAAACTTTGAATCTTGATGATACATTTGTTAGATCTAGCTAGTTTTGGATGTTATGAGCTTTTGGTCATTTTAGTGAATATAGTTTAGATCTTGAAAGTTTGTGACCTTGTTCTGGATAAAGTTGGAAACTTTATCCATCTAAACATCATTGTGATTTAGATCTGAAGGTTAGAGACTTGGACTTAATGGATTAAGTTGAAAAAGATGCTCTTTTTGTCCCATTTGATGCGTAAAGGCTAGATCTTGGTGGTTTGGACCACTCTAATGGACAAAGTTGGAAACTTTATCCATTGTGGAGCTTTTAGGATCCATAAAAATGTAATCTTGATCCTTCTATACCTTCCATGAGAGTGTCATGATGTCTTAATGGATTGATAAACTAAGGTTTTAGATTTTGGACCTTTTCTAGACATCGAAAGTCATAAAGGTGGAAACTTTATGGCTTAGAGTGATGTTGTGGGGCTAAATCTGAGTGTTGGTTGAAAGGACTTAAGAGATTAAGCACTTCATGGAAAAGTTTTATTTGCCTGGGTACTTCGGGGGTACCTTCGAGTAGGCTGTGCGTACTCGTATGGGGTCCCGATTCTGGTTGGTAAGTACGCCATGCGTACAAGCTGAGTACGTTGGGCGTACTCAGGCTGGAGTTTGACTTGTTGACTTTGACTTTTGTTGACCGTTGACTTTTGAACAAGTTTAACCTTGGGTCAAACTTGAGGGTTTTGGCCTATTAACTAAGATTTTATTTGGTTTTGGTATTGATAGCTCGGGAAGTCGTCGTGGCCACAGCTAGGGACTCTTTAAGGAAGCTTCTGAAATCGAGGTGAGTCTCCTCACCATACCAATAGGTCAAAGGCACCATGGCCAGCCCATTTTGTGATACGTGGTACACTAGTTGATTTTGTGATATGTGGTACACTAGTTGATTTAGTGATATGTGGTATACTAGTTGGTTATGTGCTATGTGGTATGCTAGTTGTCTCTGTGATACTTGCATGAAAGACCATGGGGGAGCCCATGACACTTGGATATAAGACCATGTGGGGGAGCCCATGGCATTCCAAGTAAAGACCATGGGAGGAGCTGATGGCACTTGGATATAAGACTATGTGGGGGAGCCCATGACATTCGAGGTAAAGACCATGGGGGGAGCCCATGACACTTGGATATCATACCATGTGGGGGAGCCCATGACTTTCCAGGTAAAGACCATGAGGGAAGCCCATGAAACATAGATGTAAGACCCTGAGGGGAGCCCACGACATCCTGGAGTAAGACCCTGGGGGAGCCTACGACATCCTTATATGTTTATATGCATGGCTTATGTGATTGATATGGTTTATGTGATTATGTGAATTATGTGGGGTATGCTCTGGGGAACTCACTAAGCTTTGTGCTTACAATTTTTTTTATGGTTTCAGGTATCATTAGTTTGGAAAGGAAGGGTCTGACTTGATCGCCACACACACACCCGTGTTTTCCACATTATGTGATTTTGGGATGTAACTATGATAAATATTTTCATTAAGCAATGTTTTTTGAATGGTTGGATTAACTAACATTTGTGTTTGACTATAATGAAAAATGAAATTTTTACCCTGGATTTTTGGGTCGTCACATCGATGGTTTTGTATTTTCGACTACTTAAATACTCATTTACATTGTTTTGGCTAAAAATTAATCATTTTTCATTTCGATTTCTGTGTCAGACACTGTTGTACTATGTCGACCGAAACTTCGAGAAATCATAACTATTTCATACGAAGTCAAATTTACGTGTTCTTTATATGCACACGTTAATAATTTTGATTACTACGACTTTCAGTTAGATCACTTAGGCTAATAAGCAATATATCTCCAATTCATATTTTGCGACACACTTCGATGTATAGGGCTAAACGTGAAACTTCGAAGAATCATAACTTCTTCATGCAAATTCAGATTTGAGTGTTCTTTATACCCACATTCGCGAGTATTACAACTTTCATCCAGACTATTAATCCTACATAATCTTTTAATTTTAAGCATTTATTTAACGTAATTCGTTAATTTTATAATAATGTTTTATATAGTAAACCCATAATATATGTCCATAAAATATGTACGCAATATATAAATATCATTTATATAAACCTTATCACGTACGGAGGATTTTTATTTATTTATTGTTATCCTATTCGAGGATTTAATTGTTCAATAAAACGGATATTTATAATTTATAATTCTTAAAATGTCTAGCCCCAATTCACTATGTTACAACAAAGGAGCACTTGCGATTCATGGAGAATGTGACAAAGGAACAAATTATTTGAGAAGGAAATGGATCTCATGACAAATGAGCGACTCTTTTAAAAGGGGGTGTGGAGCACCTGTAAGTGTAATGGAGGATCCTAGCGCATGGATGTACCATCTATAATCAAGATGCACCATCCTTGGAGTGCCATATGATCCTTGGAGAGCCCATGTGTTCCTTGGAGAGGCATGAAGGAAAATACCCCATCCTTGGAGAACCATGAAGGAGGATACACCGTTCTTGGAGAGCTACATGCGTTCCTTGGAGATCTATAGAGGAGGATGCGCCCCATGTATTTCTTGGAGAGCCATGGTATCCCAGATGTGCCACTTATGCTGTGAAGTTCCTTATGATGCTCAAGATTGTTCAAAGTTGCTTAGAAGTTGAATATGCTTAAGGAGTATTGCTTGATGCACCACCATGATGGTTGAGGAGCCATTATTATCTTGATGTGAAACTCTTGCATCTTTATGAGCCACTATGGATCATGATGACACATCATGTGTGTTAGTGATGCTTATTCAATACATATCAAGTATGAATATTCCTGAAGCTGTTGCATAGTGGATTATGATTGGTTGACACTATGGGATGCCAACTAGTCATTTGAAAGTGTCTTGTGTTCTAAAGTGATATGCGAATCTCTGTTGATTTGTACTTGTAACCTCTGTTTGAGATCTCATAAATAAATAATACTCCCCTCTTGCCCGTGGACGTAAGTCACCTTAAACGAACCACATAAATACTATGTCTTGTATGCTTTTAGTTTTGTTAGTTTTCCGCTTTATTTCCTAACAAGTGGTATTAGAACTATGGTAAGTGGCATAAACAATGAAGCTAATTCCCTATTCATTGTTTAGTCTCATATAGCTTTTTCCATTGCCACCTTGTTTGCCTCTTAACATGTACATTTGGTTAGCCTACCATATCCTTAAAATTGTAACTTTCGTCCTTTCATGCGAGATTCCAATTTTATCCTTATGATTACAAAACTTAATGGTCTTACTAACTTATAACAACTTAATTAAAAGCTATAACACTTAAAATTTTAGAATTTTTTCACCTCACTAAAATACTCTTTTTGACACTAATTCATAGTTAACTCTAAGAGTTTTCATTAACTTTAAGAATATTCATTTATAACAACACTTTTAAAGAAATAGTTGTCACAAATATATATATATATATATATATATATATATATATATATATATATATATATATATATATATATATATATATATATATATAAAAGCTCGTTCATATATATGAACTATATCTGCTTTTTACAAATATTAATTCACGTTAAAATGTATTTAACTTTTTGCAATCCTTGTTGATCTTTGCAATTGAATTTGAATTCACTTGTTAATATATATATATATATATATATATATATATATATATATATATATATATATATATATATATATATATAATAAAAAAGTTCAAGTAACTTAGAATTACATGTGAGATGAATCAGATTCACATGTGAATGTGAATATTTATTCAAATTAACATGTAAATTCTATATATTAATATTATTGATCATTCATACAGGCATATAATCATTTCCATCGATATTTCTCATTTATATTCATTTTTCAAATGGGAGTAACAATAATGTAGATTAAAAAGTTAATTAATATTTTAGTTTAGATTTACATTTGAATCCGGGCTAGAACTTTGTAATAAAAAGTAGGTTTTTTGTATATTGATATAGATATTTATTTAGAAAGGATAACAAATTTTGATACCTATTGAATTTTTTTTCGATAAAAAATAAACTCTAAAAAACAAAATGACCTCTTTTGAATTTTTTTTCGATAAAAAATAAACTCTAAAAAACAAAATGACCTCTTTTGAATTTTTTTTCGATAAAAAATAAACTCTAAAAAACAAAATGACCTCTTTTCATATATAGACGTTTCCACTGTAAAAACTAAAATTATATCGATAAAATTGGTTCATTGCTTCCTTTCCTATTGAATTTGTTTCTATATATTTATAGATTTGAAATATCTTTCTATCAATATTTTTCTTTTATATCCATCTTTCTATCAATATTAATTATGACAATAGTCATATTTAATAAAATTAATAATATTTTAAGACATTTATAATAACTTTTAATTAGATATGAGGATGAACTGAAAGAGAAAATATGAAAATATTTAATTCTTTTATAGATATGTATTAAATATTTATACGTATGTATGTCATATGTAATGTCCATATGTATGTATGTATATTCTTTAAATACAAAACCAATGATGATGGATTGCTGGCGACACACTCTTTGGTAGTTGTAGTAGACAGCACTTTCCAAATTTGCTTATTTTTCTTTTAGATAACAAACATAAAAAATCCACCAAAAAACACACATTTAATTGTGGCTTTCGTTTTAAGAGTTTTATGTGTTCCTTTTGGCCTTTCACTTTCATCTTTAAGTAACATGACTTTTCTAGTTTTGATTATTGATGTATATCCTATAATTACAGATTAAAGGGGTTTGTTAACAAGTTAATATAAATCTACACATATGAATTTGAAATAATATTTCAAAAGTATTATCTCGTCTATAAAAATTCGATCTTTTCATAAATAAAAGTACCTAAAAAGCATAGCTTATAAATATAATTTTAATGTTTTGATATGGGTCAAATAGTTTCATGTCTGTTGATTTAGGGGATAATAAGAAAATTAGATTGTGATAAAAAAAATCCAAAAAGGGTTGCAGCACAGCTTGTTGTTTGTTTGTCCGCAACGTCTATGTAAAATTTTCTTTTGAATTTGGTAATGAAAATTAGATTGTGATAAAAAAAAAATAATAAAAAAAATAAGAATTATGATATGCTTTGGATTGTGTTCGATTCATTTATTCTATTTCATTTAGCTAACATCTACACTTTACTTATTTGATACTAGATTAATGTATGTCGACTCATTTTCGATAAACATGTAAAACTTACCATCTTAAATTTATTAAATAATGTACAAATATGAAGTTGAAATAATACTTTATAATTATTATCTAGACTATAAAATTCGAACTTTTACATAAAGAAAAACTAAAAAAAAAACTAAAAAGACCCAAAAGGCATAGCTTATAAGTATAATTTTAAAGCGGAATCATTCTATCTTCATTACAAAGCATATCCAGCCTTCACTCTATTATAACTAACCCAATTATATTCTTACAAATTCAATTGCAAAAATCTCCATCACTATCACTATCACCAACACCACCATATTTGTTGCCTTTGCCACCATAATTACAACTGTCGCAAGCATCCGTTTATCGCACCAATGAAAGATCGAATGGAACGTTTTATTGCATTTCCCTTTGCTACAGGTTGTGTTTCCGCCTCTAGCGTCATAGTTTCTGGAAACAATGATAAAAGAACGAAGGAAGATATTGACTCACCTCACATGGGTATCCTTCCATTTTCCAAGACATACAATTGTTTTCTTGAATTATAAATGATGAAATCAAGAACATCTAATGTCCTTCAGTTCATCATATTTGACTGTTATGCTATAATTTACGTTGTTTTATGTTGACATCATGATGTTTCATTGTAGTGTGCAGATCGTATAGCCTCCCCAAGGATTCAAAATTCAATGAAAGAGCCCCCATGTCAAATGAAAGCATGACAAAGAGTACGTTTCGGTTCACCGCACTTCCAAAGCCTAACGTATCCGTTGCATTCCATCGGCTCACTAAGAGCATCAAAAGTTTGTCTCAATCACTTGGTAAGCAAAAACGAAAAAGTGTCACCATAGGTTTTCACATGTAACTAGTATGTTTATAATTTTTTTTTCATTAATCATTGTCTGGATAAATTATGTTTAGAAAATTCTAGATAAATTATGTTTAGAAAATAAAGAACTATGACAAACTTGAAAAATGGTAGGAAAAAACAAAATGAGCACAAATTTAGAAAGATTTAGTATTTAATGTAGAAATCATTTACCTCACTTTTGTTAAAGTCTATTAACCTTGAGGAAATTGAAAGAAATGATAAATAGTAATCTGAAGTGTGTAGGAAGATGGTAGAAGATAAAAATAGGAGGATATTTGGTCTCTAGTTACAAAGATACATACAAATATTTGTTCCTCCATTAAGTCTTGTTGACATTAAAACATGTTTTACATTTTCATAGCGTTCAAGGAGGAGACAGATGAATCACAAATGGAGATGGAAATTGGGCTTCCAACCGATGTAAAACATGTAGCACATGTTGGATTCGATGGATCAGTAACCTCAGAACTCAACCGCCCTCGCAATCTCAACACAACAGATTTTCTTGGGTTTTGCCCGGTTTCCTTTGCACAACTTGAGGGACGACTTGCCATGTGTGCACCATTGGATGCATCTCATGACACCAAACATACACCACCCATTGCAAAACGAGCTAGAAACAAAAGCGAAGCAAGTACAATGTAAATTCTTACCATTACATCAAATTGTACAAGTAATACTTTTGTTCACTTGAGTATGTATGTATTAAATGTCCTATAGTTATTATTTTTGTCGTGTTGGAAAATACCATTATGTGATCTTGATTATTATATATATAATATTCATATGTTTAAATTAATGTTGCGCTTGGTAATATTTCTCTTTTACCATTATCCAAAGTGTGTTCTGAAGTTTAATAGATGGAGAGAAAGAAAGCGATATGTAAATAAACATAGAAGAACTAAACTGTTTCATGTTCGCAATAAAACGCTTACATAACAAAACTATTGTTATCTTAATCTCCTTCTAAACTTCAGAATTATCTTATAAAGATTATTATTATAAAGTTATTTGTATCATTTAAGTTTCTCTTTAACTGGAAAATATGGAGAAAAATTAAAACATAAAGGTTGCTTTTTCTTTTCATTTTGTTAGAAAATGGTTTTTTTGAGTTATCGGACATTGTTAAACATGTCTAATTTTATTTATTTTATTTCTGAAAGAATATTTTAACAAGATAATTTTTGTAATTATATTTATTTTAGTCATTTCTATAATTCAACAAATGGACATCAATCCAAGCTAACATGACATATATATTTTGACTCGTTTTTGTATGTACTTTTTGTGATCTAAATTCTTTTTAATTTGTTGTTCAACCTATCCAACTTGGTTTATGAGAATATGATTATGTTTATTAAATGATGGAAATATAAGTATTATCCTTTTCTTTAATTATAAATTCATGAAAGTTTTGTGTTACTTTTAATTTATGATTTTATTGCATTAAACGTGGATATCATGATCTTTGCGAACATGAAAAACATGATATGGAACTCTTGAAATTGGTCACCAAGATAAGTACCAATAATTTGCCATGATAGCCTCTATAGGACGTCCACATAACGGCATCATGGACCCGGCGAGTATCTTGCCAACCATCGTAAGTGGGGTTGATATATTTAAATCATTATATATGAAAGAATGAATGAAAGCATGAGTAGATTGTATTGTATTATAGTAGTATACGACAAAGAATACTAATTAAACTGTGGTAGATTAACAAAAAAAAAAGAAAAAAAAAGGAGTTAGAATAAACATAATAGTTCACCAGTCAAGGAAAAGATTGGCTAAATATCCTTTGTCTTATAAGAATTTTCAGAGACCAATCAAATATGTTTAGGTAAAGTGTAACATCCTAAAAATACATCTCAAAAATTTCATTTTTAAATTTATCAAAATCACAAACATAAAACATCATTGATTCCAAAATCAGGAAAACACAAGATAGTTATAGTGTATAGTCAAGACAATTCGTGGAAAAACATTATAAGAGCATAAGTCCGTGTATAGTCAAGACAATTCGTGGAAAAACATTATAAGAGCATAAGTCCCAAAATCCCTACTGCGGAAAATCATAGTGTGATGTGACGCGATCAAGCCGACCCCTTCCCTTCGAGCTGGAAGTACTTGAAACACAAACTAAAACAGTAAGCACAAAGCTTAGTGAGTTTCCCCCACCATACCACATATAACACAAACATATTGTCAGACATATCTGGGTGCACGACCTACCCTGCCGAGCATATTTGGGTTCTCGACCTACCTTGCCAAACATATATGGGTGCTTGAGCTACCCTGCTGAGCATATCTAGGTGCTCGACCTACACTCCGGTTCATTTCAACTGGTTATGGGGTCTATTTCGCCGCTACCACTACCACATAATAACATACATAAATCACATGATCATCAAGCAATACATGAACACTGATAATTATCACACAGACAACCATCATACTATACAATAAATAAAGGGTCGGCCTTGGTCCCTTCGACCCGTAACATTCACGAAGGAAGACTCACCTCAACTGTGAATGTCAAATCGTACTCCTCTCCCTATAGTACAATAAACTTCCTAATTAATCATTGGATCTACACCTGACCCTAAGGCCCAAACCCCAATTCATAACATAAGGTAATGGTTCCCTAATCTTTGCCCTATTGGGCCTCTTCCTCACAAGGCCCAACATTCAAATTAAAATGTCCAAGTTCATCCGACTAAACTTTAAGGCCCAATAAGGCTCAATACCATAAATCCTAGGCCTAGACCCAAAGGCCTTAATCCATAGGTGGGCTTGAGGCCCAACAATTCCAGGCCCAAAATCCTAAGGCCCAAAACCACTTTTAACCCACTGCATGCATAAGCGCGGCATACTTTGCACGTACGCCCAACGTATGATGGCCTTGATCAGATGCAGGAGGTTGACCCAGTACGCGCAACGTACCAGGGGTATGCCTATCATACTGGCTAACCATCTTAAGAGCTTCCTTATGAATTAATCCGTTAAGTCCTAACGTCCAGAACATAGATATATGCTCTTAAAAGTATCCTAAGCCATACAATTATAAACTTCATGCTTTTGCATGCATGGATGGGGATTGAGACATGATTTAGGTCCATAAACACACTTTGTGGCCATTTAACACTTTCATGGTTGAGGCTAAACCATTAAGACCCGATTTTTATGGATCCAAATGCCTCCAGGAGCCTAAAAGGATAGCTCATATGGACTGGAACTTCTAAAACTCAAGAAACCTAAACTATGGGACCAAAATATAACATAAAACACCCCAAAACTAAATCTAAGCATGCAATGGTCAAGGTTTAAGTTTTATACCTGAAATAGGTCAGAAATGATGTCAAACTTCTGGATCTACAAGCCTTCTTCACGTCCTTACTTCTTCTCCAAACTCCTTCTTCAAAATCACCAAATGGCACCAAAAATGTTCAAGGTAAGCTCAAAATGCATGCAAGAGGTTTAGGGTTCGAGTTTAACACTTTAGGGACAGTGGAGGTTGAGAGAATGAGGATTGAGAGGGACTTAAGGTGTTTAAATAAGGTGCAAACCCTAAATTTTAGGGTTTTCATATGGCCAACCTAAGCCCATCGTACGCTTGGGCTACGCCTAGCGTACACAGGGGCTTCCCCTGCTTCGCACCTCACCATTATACACCTTGCGTACACTATGTACGCCCATCATATGGCCCCTTCCCATGACCAACATTATTATTATTATTGTATTAGGCAGCAAAAGGAAAATACCTGACAATCCGAGCGTTACAAATCTACCCCACTTAAATTAGACTTCGTCCTCAAAGTCTGCTGCCGCTGCTGAAAAAAGCTCCGAGTAATGCTCCCTCATCTTGTCCTCTGGTTCCCATGTCAATTCTGAGCCCTTATGGTGTTGCCACTGCACCTTCACCAGCTTTACCCTCTTCTTCTTCATATCCTTCGTCTTCATGTCGAGAATTGCTACTGGCCTCTCTCTCTATGTAGTTCCGACGATCATCCACATGAACGTCCTCTAAAGGAATCACCGCGGAATTATCAACTAAGCACTTCCGCAGCTGCGAGACATGAAAAGTGTTGTGGGTATGTCTGAGCTCCTCCAGAAGGTCTAGTCGATACGCCACCTTGCCCACCCGGGCTATAATCCTAAAGGGTCCGATATACCTAGGGCCGAACTTGCCCCGCTTCCTAAATCAAATGACACCTTTCCAAGGTGACACCTTTAGGAGGACCATATCCCCGACATGGAACTCTAGGTCCGATCGGCCCCTGTCGACGTAGATCTTCTGCCGACTCTGGGCCGTCTGGAGTCTACTACGGACATGTTGAATCATCTCGGTCGTCTTGAGTACCACCTTGGTACTCCCCATGATGCGCTGACCGACCTCACCACAACATATCGGGGTTCTGCACTTCCTCCCATAAAGCATCTCAAAGGGGGGCCGACCGATGCTGGCGTGGTAGCTATTGTTATAAGAAAACTTAGGCAACGGGAGGTATGTATCCCAACTACCACCAAAATATAGAACGTATGCCCGTAACATATCCTCCAATGTCTAGATTGTCCGCCCACTCTGACCATCAGTCTACGGGTGGACGGTCGTGCTGAAGTGTATTCGAGTACCCAACTCGTCATGAAATTTCTTCCAGAATCTGGAAGTGAACTGCATGCCTCTGTTGGAAATCACCAAAACCGGCACCTCGTGCCAAATCACTACCTCCCTGATGTAGATATCTGCCATCTTCTTGTAAAAAATACTCTCTCGGATCGGAATGAAATGGGCTCTCTTGGTTAATCGATCCACAATGACCCATATTGCAACGAATCCTCGTGCCGTTCGCGGCAACTTAGTGATGAAATCCATGGTAATCTCCTCCCACTTCCACAGGGGGATGTCCAACGGCTGCATTTTGCCGTGAGGCTCTGGTGCCCGGCCTTGACTACTTCCTGCATGTCATGCACCTCTCCACATACCAGGCTACATCCCGCTTCATGCACGGCCACCAATAATTAGGACGAAGATATCTATACATCTGTAACGCCCTGGTTTTTCTCGGTACGTTTGGTTATTTTAATTTAATTATCCTTGTAACCTTGGGTTAATTTATTTAACCAATGTCTGATTTCTTATGTTATTGGAATCTTTTGATCATCTTATAAACTCCTTTTATTGAATTCCATGGACTATGGGCCTATTTGCAAAGTCCATCTAGTAAATAGTACTTAATGTGTTAATTGAGTCATTTGGAACACACACAAGAAAAACACTCTAAACCCTCCCTCTCTCTCTCTCTTTCTAAAATCGTCCTCTATCTCTTTGGGATCAAGAGCAGCCAAGGGATGTTGTTTGTAGCTTAATTCTTGTTCATTTCCAGCCTTGATTCATATTGGTATGAACCTCCTTATCATTTCTTACAACTTGATTCATAACCTTGTTCTAGTTTTATGATTTCATCTTCACTTCTTCTCCTTCTTATTTGATTTGTAATTGTATGTTATACATCATCTCAAGGTCCTATCTTGACCCCATATATGGTGGATGATGGATCTAGGGGATTACATGTGGCAAAAGATCATGGAAACCCTAAAAGGGAGAATGGTGATTTTATGTGCTTTATGTTCATTTTCATGTTGATTGTTATTACAATCTTGTGGAAAAATGAAATCCTAATGATACCTAACCCTTTTTAGTACCACCATGATCATGGGGACTAAATTGGGATGATGAACACATCTTAAAATGTGTTTCAAAGGGAGAAGGATGGATAAGCCCAAAAGGAATCACGGGTGGCTACGATTCTGTTTTCCATCAGATCTGTAGTCATTTTGTAAAACTCATATCTTGAGCTCTAGAACTCAAACAGACCCCAAACCAGTTCCAAAAGTTAAAAAATTGAGTTGTCTAACTTTCGTAAGAAGGCCAACCTCACCGATAAGGACTTTATCTATGGGAAAGGATGGCATCTTTGCTGTTAGGTCTGATCCGGGTCTGTTCTGATATGTCATTTTGTTTTCATCATTTCTAAGGCTTGGAAAAGGATCCAGAGTGATTCAAAGTTTCTATATGTTCCTTATATTATGAATTTAATATCTGGAGAAGATGGGGTGTTATTTCCAATTATAAATTGGTTAGAATGGATCCACACTCCAGATTAGTGGGCAGTCACCAGCTTTTGCTAGTGCTGTGATTGTCCATAATGTGAATTTTATATATGGAGTTTGGGAGATGCTTTTAATTAAATTCCAACTCTGAGACTTTCATTTTTATGTCCTTTACGTCTATTAATTTTGGTTTGGACGAATTCTACCCACAAGTTAGGTAGAATTGGCCAACATCACTTGACTGTATTGTTGGAGACAGAAGTGATACACCATTTTGTTAAATTCATATTTAATTCATCTTTTGGAGTTAGAATGAGTGCTTTATAGTTGTGGAATCCTGAGAAATCATAGTTTCCTATAAAATTTAGTTAAAGATATGTTTCTGTTTTAGATTTTGGAGTAAATCCGTTTTAAACAGCAGGTCTGTTTTAGAGACCTTGCTGTGATTACTCCTTTCTCAACTCATAGCTTCATTACTTCTCCTTTCTAACCTTTGGTCCTTCTTAGGTGAGGTTTTGAAGTTTGCTCAAGCTTGGTAGAATTATTTGATTCTTAGCTATCCTTACTACTCACTCAATGTGAGTTCTCTCACACCGTTGTATTGATGATTGTATTTGCTAGTTAGCTCGTGTGTGATTATTTGAATTTATTATAAAAGCATGCTATATAAGTATTGTTTTAATTCGTACATGTGCACTGTATGTAACTAATCATGGATATGGGGACACCACCAAAGGATATGGATTTACCGGTGCGGTGGGTAGGTAAGATCACCAACGTAATACTCATCGTGAGGTGCGGTGATTAGGGCCAAGTGATATGGGATCTTCCCGGTGCGGCTCAAACCTACAAGTCCTTCTTGTATTATTGGCATTGATTCGTTCTTTGCCCTTATTATAAACTATAATTGGAAAATGGATTAGGGTTAGTAAATATGAATGTTAGTACAATGTCTGTGTTTGAATTCACTAAGCTTTGTGCTTACGGTTTCCCTTATAACCTTTTAGGTGTTATGATTAAAGAGGCTAGGGCTTGACATGGAGCACCGGGACATCACTACTAGTTATTTTTGTTGGGACCTTATTATTATTATTATTACTTCCGCACTTATTTTACAAGATTATTAAGTAGATGGATTATGTTATGACTATTTAAGTTGTTTTAATTTAATGTAAGATGGGTTTTAAAAGTTTAAAATTTTTGCAAAAATTTGGGTGTCACAACATCTTCGTTGCCCTGGGATGGATGGAAAAGCTAGATTTGTGCACCTCCTCCATTAGGATTTGGCGCATGCCGCTTGAGTACGGAACCTACACTCTACGATGAAATGTCAATAATCCATGGCTATCATAATCAAAGGAGCAAATATGACCCATGATGCGCTCACTCTTCCAGTGATCCTCCTTTATAGCCTCCAGCTAAGCCTCCCGAATCCAGTCCAGAAGTGGAGTCACCACTATCATCCTCAGAAAGATATCCCTAATCGAAGCCATGACTGCCATGCAGCTAAGAGCATCGGCCACCATATTGGCCTTCCCTGGGTGGTAAAGGATCTAACAATCATAGTCCTTCATAATTTCTAACCATTGACGCTGTCTCTTGTTCAGATTTGGTTGATCCATCAAATACCTCAAGCTCTTGTGATCCGTGTAAATAGTACAACGGACCCCATAAAGGTAGTTTCGCCAAGTCTTGAGGGAAAAAACCAATCCCCCCAACTCTAAATCATGCGTCAGGTAATTCGCCTCGTGAGGCTTTAACTGTCTCGAGGCGTAAACAATGACATGTCCCCTCTGAATCAAAACCAGGCCCAATCATGAAACAGACGCATCACAATAAACTACAAAAATCCTCGACACCCTCTGGCAGAGTCAAGATCGGCGTCTCGCATAACTTCTGCCTCAAAGTCTCAAACGCTGCCTGCTGCTTAGGCCCCCAACGGAAAACAACAGTCTTCTTCGTCAATCGGGTCACCGGTATTACTATCTTGGAGAAATCATGAATAAATCTCCAATAGTATCCACCTAGCCCAAGGAAGCTCTGAATCTCAGATCAATACCTCGGAACCTCCAATCTCATCACCTCCTCCACTTTGGTCGGATCGACCAAAATACAATTCTGGTTGACAAGGTGCCCTAGAAATTGCACTTCGCGCAACCTACTCTCGCATTTGGAGAACTTCGTGTAGAACTTATCTCTGCTAAGGGTATCCAACACCTCTCGCAAGTACTCCTCATGATTCTCTTGGGTCTTGGAATAGACCAGGATGTCATCAATAAACACTATCCCGAACGATCCAACATCATCCTACACATGCAGTTCATGAGATCCATGAACACGACTGGGACATTGGTGAGCCCAAAAGGAATCACCATGAACTCGTAATGACCATAACGAGTGTGAAAGGCTGTCTTCTAGACATCATCCTACCCGACCCTCATCTGATGGTATCCCGAGCGCAAATCAATCTTGGAAAACCAAGACGCCCCCTGAAGCTGGTCAAACAAATCATCGATCCTCGAGAGTGGATAATGGTTTTTCACCACTAGCTTGTTCAAATCCCGGTAGTCAATACAGATCCGGTGCAACCCATCCTTGTTCTTCACAAACAGGATCGGTACACCCCTCGGCGAGCTACTCAGCAGGATAAATCCCATGTCTAACAGCTCCTACATCTGCATAGACAAATCATGCATCTCCGGAAGGACTAATCGGTGTGGTGTGTTGGCTATTGGGGCTGTACCAGGAACCAGATCGATCGGAAACTCCACCTGCCTCTCTGAACGAACTCCAGTTAAATCCTCCAGAAACACGTCTGGGTACTCTCGAATAACTGGCACCCCAACAGACGTCTCTCTATCCTGCTCCCGAGTATACATAACGTAACCGACAAACCCAAAGCAACCCTGATGGAGATAGCGCATGGCCTTAGCAACTGAGCATAAAATGGGGCCATGCTGAGCTCCCTCTCCCTGGACCACCAACTCTCATCCACTTAGGGTCCGCACACGTACTAGTTGGTTCTCACAATCAATCACTACCCCATTACGACTCAACCAATCCATCCCTACTATGACCTTGTTCTCGCGTAGATGGATGGGAACCAAGTCAATAGCCTAACGCTCGCCGCGCATCCTCAAAACACAATCCCGACGGACCCTCGATGCTCGAACGCACCGCTCATCTTCAATCTCAACCTCTAACGGGTAGTTTAACATACGTGGAGATCCGGAAAACCTCTTGCTGAGCGCAAGAGATACGAAAGATCGGGTGGTCCCTGAGTCGAACAACACCAAAATAGGAATATCATTCACATGGAACGATCCTAGAACAAAACACATAAAATATAAGTATCAAAATCGACATAAAATAGAAGCTAAAGGAAAGAAACATACCCATAACCACATCTGGTGCGGCCTACACCTCCTCGGCGATCAACTGAAAGGCTTGGCTCCTTACCACTAGAGCATCCGTCTTGCCCTGACGACCATCTGTAATCCGCAGGGTCGTTGGAGCTGGCGCCACCACTGGTACTCCCGATGCTGGACTCAGGCATTTGGCAATCTTGTGGCCCCTCTGATTGTAATGAAAGCAAATTAGGTCTGATGTCTGAAGTGTGGGAGTAGGGGCAATACAATCCTTGCTAAAGTTTCCAGTCTTCCCTCTCTTATAGCAGCTTGTGCCCACTTACCTACAAGATCCCTAGTGTGGTTTGTTGCATTTCCCACAGTAGCTCTGGCCATACGTACCCTTCGATACCGGGTCGAATCCCTTAGGTTTCTTTGTTGAAAACCCAACAGTCTGACCAGGCTCGACCTTCTTCTTCCCAATGTGCTCTATATTGATCTCTCGCTCTCGTGCCTTGGCAATCATATCATACAGATCCTGGCATGCCGAATAACTAACAAACTCCCTGATGTCTGCTCTCAAAATGTCGTGATACTAGGTTTTCTTCATCTCCTGATAAGCTGCATACTGGGGCACCAACAAGGCCCTCTCCCTCAACTTGGCGGTAATCTCCGCCACAATCTATGTCGTCTGTATCATGTATAAAAACTCCTTGGCCAAATCTGAATCCCCATTGCTGGCGCGTACTCTGCCCGGAACCTGGTCACAAAATCCGTCCAGGTCATGGCCTCAACGGTCGGACCTCCCAAAGCATAACCAACCTCCTCCCACTAATCCCTGGCCCGCTCCCTAAAACAGCCTGCAACAAATCTGACCTTCGACCCCTCAAGGCAGATGTTGTTCAATTGAACAGACTCGATGTATGCTATCCACCGTCTAGCTGCGATATGGTCTTTCACCCTGAAGAAGTTTGGTGCTCCACACCCCTAGAAATCCTTAAAGGAGAGTGTGCGAGTCCCACACTGGCTAGATGCCATATCACTCTTGAAAGCCCTAAGGCGATCCTCCATCATCTCGATTATACCCTCCTTGATCAACCCGAAAATTACTGAGGTCGCGTCCAGGATGCCTCTAGTACTCTCAGATGCAATGAACTCCCGCATACCATCAATAAACTATTTGGAACCCGTACCCAAACCAGACCCAGATCCAGAACCTTCTGCTCCATGACGTGTCATCACCATTCTGAAAGAAGCCATATAACTATCGGGATCATGAAAAAAATTGTGAGATTTCACATTCTACAAGCTCTGCTGGTTTCCTCGCGGCACTCCCCGTATCAAGTAAAAATCCTCTACTTTCAGTAGTACGGGCCTATACTACCTTCCACATCTATCTTTACTTTCCTCGAGGATGGCTTTGAATCTTCCTGGTCACTTCCTATCCAAATGTCCAATTAAAATAAGATAAGGCTCCTGGCACTAATTTCCTTTTAGACACTCTCAAGGACACAAATCTCCCACTCACTGCTCTCAGCTGTCGAAAGGGCTCCCACAAACTTCTTCTGATTAGTGCACGAATACAGTTACCTATTACAAAAACCAGATAATTCTTCGAATGAGAGGTTTTAGTTTACAATGGTTGGAATCAAACAAGAGCTGCGCAGTAGAGCCAAATCTAACCTTCTAAAATTATTTGGTTCGCCTAACAGGTAAATTGGCGTATTCGTCCACTAATTGGCTGAAGTTAGTTAGAATCCCTAGAAGCACAAAGCAATCAACATTTGGGCTTTGGGTAACAAGCAAACATACCCTAATTAGGCCGTCCTATCACAGGAAGATAAGCATTAGCATGCAAGTCTATTAGCTCATACAGTAGACATCCAAGGCATCTCTCCTAGCATTCTATCAAGCAAAATTTGAGCAGATCCCTAACCCTAACTAGCATGCAATCCACAAATTCATAATTAATTCATAGCAGATAATAGGTATGGGTATCTTGGGGAAAACTAACTTGAGCCCGAAAGATTGCACGCATCACACATTTTGTCTTTTGTTAAAGTTCTTAGTATTTATAAAATAATTTTTTCTTATGAAAATCTATCAAAACCTCGATTTAAGTTCAAACACACCCAAAAGTATATCCAAATCCCTCAAATAAAGGCTCTGATACCTGTTGGATTTATATGCCCAAGAATCCTTATGGAGTGATATTGCTAATAATATATGATCCTATAGGGTCACATCTTTATCAAGTTAGCACATTTTGTCTATTTTTTTTTTTATTAATGTGATTATTAGTAAACAATATAAACTCTTGTATTTTCATTAGGGAATAATTATTATTTTATGAAAATAATAATTATAAGAGAGTATAACTAGTTATTATTTCATATGGTATGAATTAATAAGTCAAACATAATATTTTGGACTAGTTGGATTCTTTTGTCTTTTACCTAAAGACAAAGTTTATATTTTATAAACTTGGAGTTTATAAAAAATAAAGAATCCTCCTCTTTTCAAGAGATATGGCAAAAAATATTAAAATATAGAGGTTGCTTTGTCTTCCATGCTTCTAAAGGCTAGCCATTACTTTAGAGTATTTTAATGGTTAGGCCTTACTTTTAATGGGTTATATAAGAGATGCATGAGGCTTGCATTTTTGCAAGAGTGAAACACTTCTTAGTTCCCTTCTTCTTCTCTTTAAAACCGTAAGTATGGAGATGCTTAATCTCCATGCATTTTGATGCTTTACTTTGGTGTTTAGAAGACCTCTTGAGTTTTTCCCTTTAGTGCTTATTTGAGTTAAGCACTTAAAGGCTTAAGACACTCAAGAATAAAAGAAGGAACTAGCATTCCAAGTGCCTTACTTTTGATGGTGGATACTTGTAGAGAAATTATACACTTTGATTTTGCTATCTTCATCAACACCCCAAAACCAAGTGGATTCAAAGGCTTCAAAGGTTATCTCTAAAACATTCTATGGTCATTTTTATTTCATTCTAACCTCTACAAATGGATCCATGATGGTGTGGTTTTGTTATGAGTTAAAAATAAACTTTTTATTTTTAAAGTCTTCCGTTGCCGATTTTTGTGAAAAAACAAACTTTTATTTCGTATCAAAACTCAACAGTGGTATCAAAGCCATCTTTTATATGTTAGAATGATTTTTTATGTTTGATTATCTTTGGTTTTTGGAAAACAAGCATGGATTTCTTTTGGTTAATAAAAATCCATATTTATCTTCTTTGGCAACTTCTTGGTTAAAATTGTTTATTTTTATATAGAACCATTTTCCTGCATTTTGGTTATATAAAAGTTGCCTTAGAAAAAACAAAGAGTTGTTTGTTGTAATATTTGATATGTTGTGTATAAACATCCCATTTGGACCTTTGTGTTGTGTTTGGCTGATATTTATTTATTCATAATATGTAATAGATAAATAGGTAATTTTTTATTTGTTGATTTGTTGTAATAAATTAGTTAGAGTAGTTGTATTTATTTTAAATGTAACAAGATGAAGAAATTACCACTTTGAAGATGACTTAACTACTTAAGATCATAATCCCAACCACGAGCTTCTACTCTTGGTTTTGGGCTTAATTATCATCTTAATGGTTTAAGTGTTCCAACATTCACAACGTGAAGACTTGAAGACCTTTTGCAAACAAGAGTTGTCTTGGAAAGTGGGAGCTTGAAGGCTTTTTGAAGTGTCTCTTAAGTCCTTCAGGAAAGACTTAATAATTCTTGTGATGACTCATAAAAATTATTACTAGACATGACTTGGTTTATATACATTATAATGCATGCTTGTGATGTTTATTTTATGTTAAATGCATGTTATGTTTTATGTGTGAAAATAGTTTTTACATGTCAAATCACATTTTTTCATAAGATAATATCACTTGGAGTTTGAGTAAAAAATATTTAAAAGACAACATAAGATGTTTATAAATTGATATTTATAAAAACATTTTACCGGTTACCAGTTAAAACTCAATTTTTTGTTGAAAATAGTTTTATTGTAAAACTTATAAATACCCAACTTTAAAGTAATTGAAATGGTTTAAAAGATGTTTAAACTTTGTATAAACTCCATGTCTTTATAATAAATAATGAGTTTTTATTAAAAATACTACAATCAGTTTTATAACGTTATAACGAAAAATAATAAAACTAGTGATTATTTTTGCATCGAAACTTAATATATGATATTGGTATTTTAAATATAACGCAACATGTTGATATTATATTTTATGCATGCTAAATGAGATTTAAAACATAAGTATCATCACCCAAGTTTTGGTTTATCAAAATATGACTTTTATCATAAGATGCATAAAATTGAGTTTATAAAATAAAATGAGTTTATTCTTTAAATTCATGAAGTCATAAGTTTTTGATTGTTAAAAGGAGATTTAAAATAGTTGATGAGATCGAAAACTCTTTGATCGATTAGATCTTTGTAACAGGTAAATTAATAAAAGAGAAACAGTAATGTAAAAAAAAACACAAGTATGGATCTGAATGTGTCGAATGATTTGATTAACTCAATCCTCAGCAGAGCTCGGTGAAGAACTTTCGCTGTAGAGGATTCTAGGGTTACAAAAGATAAGAACTTGTACGCTATCAAATCTCTATCAATCTTATGTTAAGAATGAATGCAAGCATCTATATATAATAAACCCTAAACAAAACTCACGGATGGACAGGCCCATACCGGAGACAAAACTTGGACTATCTAACGAGCCCAAAGACGCAACACTAAACTGGACCTAACAATCTCCCCCTTTGCGTCAATTTGGAGCGAGACTATTATTTCTTCTTGCTCGGACCAGCTGCTGGAACGTTCTTGGTTGTATCAAACAGACGAGAGATAAGTGTGAGAATAGTCTGTCTGAAGCGAAGGTACCATTGAATCATATCATCAAAGTACTTCTTGTCATCCGCCGAATTCTGCTTGCACCGATGAATGATCCCTAAGACATGTTCCAGACATGCAGTGGTATAGAGATGTTTGTCTGCCAAAGCGAACAGACATTTTTGGCCTTCGTTTCTGGTAAACATAACGGAGTTTCTCTTCGGGTCTATCTTTCCCATCTGCATCATGTTGAGATCACTGGCAGAGCCAACATGAGATATAGTAGGCTTTTTCTTGAATACACTTGCTATCTCCTGATCCATCTTGGCGATTTCCATGATGTAACAAACAAGCATCCTCTTGAAGTGGTCGATGATCGGACCATAGTCTGCTTCATTAGTAAGAAGGATGTTGTGCAAAATAATCCAGTCGTGTGGATTCAAGTTGGGAAGATCAGCAAGCGAGATGGCATGTTCAGTCTTGGCGGATCCTCTCAGCACCTTAAACCGAACGTTGGTAAAGTTTCCTTCCTTATATGGCTTTAGAACCCGAACATTGACAATATTCTGAGTGCTCCATGTTTGATACTGTGGTTGAGCGGCCCTCAGATAGAATTCGACTAAGTCCCTGTCAACCTTTGGATGAGGATGAGGCAACTCAGCAATGTTGTCAAAGGCATGGAATACGAACGTCTTTCGGGTCAGTGGCATATCGAACTGAGAATCGACAGGGTCACCGGTTCTAGCCACAAGATGCTTGGAGTATCGATAGCTTCTTTCAGCAACTTCTCAAGAGTCCAAGGAGGAAAGAGAGTTTTCCTGATCTCGAGAAGGTCGTGATCTTCTTTCTGTCTTCTTTCGGCTTCTTCAGCCTCTCTAGCTACACGAGCGCTGATGTCAGCATCTTTATCTCGACTTTGCTTCTTCAGAAGGTCGGCAATGGTCTCCTTATCTTCATCATTTCTCTCTTCAACAATTTGCTTGCCCTTGTCTTTAACACCCGAACCTGAGGCTTGGCCTGTAGGAGGAGGTTTGGTTGTTTTGGTTGCTGTTGAAGTAGGAGGCGGTTGAGACACATTTTCTTTTTCTCCCCCTTGTTTCGGAATGGACACGAAAGCTAGGAGCCCTTCAATCTTGCTCAGGAGAGAAAGGGCAGGAGCAAGTTTTTCTGCAAGAGTTCGCCTCACAGAATAGTTGAGTATCAGGTCATGTGCTTCCAGGATATTTGAAATGGCTGCGTGGACATCCGAAACACACGAAGACACAATCTCTCTTTCAGATCGAAGAGACTCAATCTCCTTTTGAGAATTGGAGAGTTGAAGACTCTTGACCTTCAGAGCAATGGTCTTTCTGGCAAGAGCGTCCATGAGAGAATTTTCAGCAGCAAGATCCTCTTGGAGCTTGGTCAGTTGCTCCTCAATGGTCGTCTTAAAGGCAGAGTGGTCGTCTGAGAGATTTTGACGAAGAGAAGCAAACGACTTCAGTTCTGATGCAACTGAGGTAGCCAACTGGTTGACAATTGGTTCCAGCTTCGTTTTGGCGGCTTCAGCAGATTCCTGAAAAGATTGTAATAGAGAGGAAGCATCAGAAAATAGTTTTTCGACTTTTTCGGTCGCTGCCTCACAGGCTTTGGTTGAGGCATCAATGGCTGCAGTGGCAGAGTCTAGAGAGACTTGATGAGCTTTGGAAAAAACATCAACAATTTTCTGAATGGCAGCTTCAGAGATGGTAGACTGGGATGAAGAAGAGGAGGCGATGAGCGAATCTATTTTATCGTGAAGCTCCTTGAGATGCTTCTTGGTAACGGGAACATCATCGTCGTCGTCACTCTGTACCTGAAACGGAATGTAATAGACAGAATCAAATGTCATATCCTCCCTGCCGAGGAATGGTTCTTCGTCCTCTGCTGCCTGAGCAGGAGATGAGGGTGGTGGTGAGGGTGGAGGCTCAGTAGTTGTAGTAGGTTCGGGTTGGGTTGTATGTTCGGTAGTTGGTGGGGGTTTGGGTGCGTCAGTAGGAACCCCCGTATCAGATACGTTGGTTCTTACTTCTGCGGTGGTGGTGGTTTCTTCGGTAAAGATGGGAGGGGGTACTAGGATGGAGGTGGATGGTATTTGAGTGGTGGAGGTTATGGGGGGAATGGAAATGGGAATGGTAATTGGTGGAGAAGAGATTGGAGAAGTGGAAAAGTGAACTTCAGGAGTAGGCGATCGTGGTGGAGTGTTACCACGAGGAGACTCATCTGAGTCTGAATTATCTTCCTCAGATTCGCTTGAGGAGGAAGCGATTATCATCTTTCGCCTTGGTTGGGTTTTTCTCTTCTTCAGCGGAGGAGACTGAACAGTCTGTGTAGATTTACGCTTCTTGGGAGAAGGGCCTTTCGCTATCTTGCCAACCTACTTGTCTTTGCCTTTGTCAGTTTTCTTTCCCCTTGGCGCAGGCTTGTCAGCTTCATGAATGGACTTGAGCATTTCAGGAGTAAGCTCTCTCGGACCAGAGCGACGAAACTCCTTGTAGGTTTTAATGATCCGACTGTCGGCAGGAACATCTCCATATATCGACTCAGGGATAGAGCCAATGAATTGAAACTTGGATGCGTCGGAGACAATGATCTTCGTGGTATGGAAAGTACCAATCGAAGACATAGGAGAACTAGCAACAATCGGGACGTGGTACTTGTCCATCACCCATTTTGTGATGAGAGTCCGAAATCGAGCATAGGAAATCTCGGAATGCCGAGATGTAGAAGACAGACTCTGAATGAGCTGTTGCCATAGGACCGACCCGTAGTCCAGGTTGATACCATTGTAGACCCCATAGAGAAGTGTGATGAATAGACGACTTGCACCATCTGACCCGGCACTGCGTTTAGATAGACCCTTGAACAGTACAGTAAACAACCCATTCCACTGAGGAGGCAGGCACGATTTCTTGAACTTCGTGACCGTTGTCAGCACCTCAGTATACCCCATGTTGTAGAACATAGAGAACATGTGACCCACCGGAATCGATTCAGGGTTAACCCTAGTTGAATCAGGTTCAATCGCTAAAATTGAGCAAAACCTCTGCTTCGAGATTGACGCCTTGTGATCGAGCACGTCGAAGAAGATCCTGTCTACTACCTTGTCGTAATGAGAAGTGGCGAAAATCTGAGATAAGAACTCCATAGGAACTGCTTCAGCTTTGGTGAGTGCAGGAGCAAGTGGCGAGTACTTGAGGCATTCGATTATCGGGAACATGAAGGAATCATAGACCTGAGGAGTAAGATCGATGATCAAACTCTGTTGGGGATGAATCTGCAGGATGTGGGAAGTGGCATGAACTGATGATGAATCCGCCATTGTTGTGAAGAGGTTGGGAGAGATGATGAACAGTAGAATACGTGAAGAATTTCTTGCTCTCTGATTTTTGGGTGCAGTAAAGAGGTAAAAAAGGGTTGAAGTTACCTTTTATACTGTGGGTAGAGGAGAGAGAAGAATTTGTCCCAAATCTTCGAGGGAAATACGAATGGTTTTTCGGAAGTGATAGATGCGTGACAGTTGGTAGCACCGATGATTACGCATGAGAGTGAGTGTCAGTCCCGATTCACACGCCTTCCCATCAGGCGACGTTTTTAAACGAAACGGTTCCACTTCGCACGCCTATCCTTCAAGCGCCGTTTGAAAATCAAATCGATTGGACTCCCTCCTGAGTCAGCATCTTATCCTTTTAGATTAAACGTCATCTTAAAGCAAAATTGACCACGTGGATCAATATTAACCACAACTCCCTTATAACTGCAAATCCCATTTAAAAAGTATGCCTTGTAACTAATGAAACCAGAATTTTGGAAAATCAAAAAGATTTTCGTGCTTACTGTGTAAAAGAAAAGAAATAAAGCAACACATATGAGGGATTTTGTGATGTCAGTAAAGACACGAAACAAAGGATCCCGGGCACGAATCTCTTCCTTCAAAGTCAAGAGAGACTTTAAAGTGTTTGTATGGTTTCCCGTTGAATAACGATCAGACACTTATTGAGAAGTTTTGAAAGGCTTCTTTTAATCAGGCTAATTTGGGTGGCTTTCGCTTCAATTCAGAATTCCTGATCTTGATATAAGACAGAAATCGAACGAAGTACTTGTGAGACCAATGCAGTCTATTGAACAAGTAGGTTTGAAATAATTGAAGTGGCTAGATAAAATAGTTTATGTAAAATCTCAAAAAAAAAAAATTTAAAACTGGATTCCAAGGGAAGAAATGTTATAGGACTTAACAATTTCATAGGAATCACACAAAAGAAAATTAGATATTTGACTTTCCATCCTCATTGATAAATCCGTCAATTCGTTAGTGAAATCTTAGAGCAAAATTGATTGTTCACCATCAATGCATAGTAGCTATTGAATTGTGGGTTTCACTTAGTACGTAGTGACACGAAGCTAAGATCATAAACACATAAATTGTGTAACCATAAACCTCGGTGGTAATTTCTGAGAGTCTCAAGGGTTATGTTTATGAAGCGAATGAGATGGAGAAAAGTAGTGTAGATGGTGTAAAGAAACCAAAGTACCTCTGCTATTAAAATAAGGACCAAGCAGAAAACTCTTATCTCATGTGAGAAGAGAGTCAGGTAGCTCATGATTAAAATAAATATGAAAGCCTAATTGGGAAGACAAGGTTTGTATGTACTAAGTCAGTAAGGCTATTATTCAGAATCATGTGAGGCTTTGGACACATACAACAACATGCTTCTAGGGACACTTAACTAATGAAATAATTTCCACAAATATCCACACAAAAATATAAGACACAAAACAAAAATTATCGAACTAATAAAAAAAATGTTTTTGGAATTTTTGATTTAAAAAAATTGAGACACAAAAAAAAAATTTGGATCCTGTTGGGATTAAAACCCTAATTGTGATTTGATGAACAAGATGTGGAAAATAAGAACAAACACAAATAATGAAGATTATGTCGAATGATCAATCGATTTATTGAATTGTGAGGAACGAATTACACTTAAGAAATAAGAATCTAACTCTACAAGAAACCTCACGTGGCGGCTACATTTTGCCACACTCTTAACCCTAATAATGAATAATACATGACTATTTATAGGGAAAAGACAAGTCTTGGGCTTTTAACCTAGAATTCATCAAAGGGGCCCATTGCCATCATCCATGGAGTGCTTTGAAACCCTACAATCTCCCCCTTAAAGTATGGAATGGATGACAATGCTTTAACTTCCAAAAAAAGCATCTAGCAAATAAAAAGATCTGCAACGAGGAATATATGAAGCAATCCACGAATCTTGATTCTTCAATAGTCTTCAGACACGGGCTCTAGGATATATAAATCAAGCACTGAAGTAATGTCTTTAAACTTCATTTTCGAATGTAATCCTAAAGAATCTTCATGAAACCAAACCCGCCATAAAAACCCATTTCAGAACAAAGAAACTGAATCACTTCTTGTCTTTGAAGAGCTCCCCCTCCAAGTCACAACGATCTTCAAATAAGCTAATGATATAAGCCATCAAAAAAATATCATGTAACAACCCAAACTTTAAGATTCGTAACGCCACTTGATCGAGAAAATACAAGAAGTCGGAGATATAACAAGTCCTTAGCAGAGCTCGATGAAGAACTCCTGCTGTAAAGGATACTTCTCTGTAAAAACCTTAGTAGAGCTCGATGAAGAACTTTTGTAAAAAAGCTGCCTTCATAATTTTCCCACAAGCTTTATCAAAAATCTTCAACTTTGAAAAGTCACAAATCCAATTTCGAATGGCCATACCAAATTCTCCCCCGATTTATAATCAAAAACATGATTATAAAGCCTTCAAATGGTCATGAGAATGATCTTGAATGGATAAAAATTTACTATGCTCCCCCGCGACAAAAAGATATACACAAAAAAAATCCGAAAAGATCGTGAAAACTTGACGTTAAAAAAAAACGACTTTCCAAACCGCCAAGACTTGATGGAATCTTTGCTTTTCTGTTCACAAAAAAATATGAGCGTTGAAAAATTCAAAACTGTTCACCAGCCCTTAAAATTTGTAAACATTTCTGAATATAGGGCAGAAACTGTCATTTTCCAGAAACTCAGGGGCTGGAATTGTAATTCAGCATCAACATACCCCTTTATATATGTAACAAAATCTGGAAATGGTTCAAAAATACCAAACTATGAAAACAACAGGGACCAAAATTGCCAATTCGCTGGAGTTACAGGGACCAAAAATGTAACATTAATCATCTTCCCCAATTTAACTTGTGATTAAAAGAATACGACTGGAACATGATTTCAAATGAATGTTCACAAGCGGAACCTCAAATATGATTCCCTTCAATTCCATCATTTCCTAGCATAAAGACGCGAATCTAAGTCCACTTTCGTTTCAACCACAAGCAACCGAACCTAGGTTCGTTTCAAGACCGCCATTTATTCACCTGAAGCGAACACAACCGAACGTTCGGTTCGTTTCTTATTTCCATATCAAGCTTCATCAGGCGAAACTCCTTTCTCTTTCGGATCATCCTTCGTTCGCTCCAACCATTAACAACCGAACCCAGTTTCATTGATACAAAAGCAAAACCGAGCATCACGATTAGAATAAGGAGCGAAACCTTAGCCAAGCCGAATCACAGATTTGCTTTCGGTTCATCTCCTATTTCAGTCCCAGCATAAACACGCGAACCCAAGATCGATCGAGGTTCGTTCCAATTCCGTCAATCAAAGCGAATCCACATCAACGAACGTCAGAGCCAGCCCATAAATTAATTCCAAATCCTTTCGCTCCGAATTAGTCTCACAGATGTTCGTTCGATTGTTCACAGGTAAGGTAATTTTGACCTTCGTTTGATATTTGTAGGGTTTCAAAGCACTCCATGGATGATGGCAATGGGCCCCTTTGATGAATTCTAGGTTAAAAGCCCAAGACTTGTCTTTTCCCTATAAATAGTCATGTATTATTCATTATTAGGGTTAAGAGTGTGGCAAAATGTAGCCGCCACGTGAGGTTTCTTGTAGAGTTAGATTCTTATTTCTTAAGTGTAATTCGTTCCTCACAATTCAATAAATCGATTGATCATTCGACATAATCTTCATTATTTGTGTTTGTTCTTATTTTCCACATCTTGTTCATCAAATCACAATTAGGGTTTTAATTCCAACAAGTGGTATCAGAGCAGGAGGCTGTGTAATCGATACACATCTTTTCTGTGAAAAAGATTTCCATTAGGGTTTTCCGCAATCATCGATATTTATTGAGCCGTCATCTTAATTGACGTATCTTAATATTTATTGTTTTGCCCTAATCTGCTTTATTACAAGTCTGATCTTTGAACAGGTTTTTACGATCATTATGGACGCAACGCAATCAAACCCTATTAATATTTCCAACAGCATCGGTTCGACGACAAAGATTCCAATCTTATACACCCATGACTATGAAGTATGGGCGCATCATTTTGAAGATTATGTGATTGGATCGGAGGACAATGGTTATCTCATATGGGAAGCCATCATCAATGGACCGTTTTCTCATTCTGCTACATCCAGAATCATCAAGACACAAAAAGAGTACAACGATCTGCTTAAGGACGTGAAGGATATTGCACAAGACGAGAAAGACAAATTCCAGTGTAATATTAAGGCATTAAGGTTGATCAGATTCGCCCTTCAGTCAGACACATTCAGACTGGTCAGCTCATGTACTACGGCGAAGGAAGTATGGGATAGACTTCGCGAACTGTATTCCACAGACGAAGATCTTGAACATTCTATCCAAACCTTGCTTCTATCTGAGTTTGGAGAATTCAGGCAAGGGGCCGAAGAAACGGTGACCCAGACGTTTGATCGCTTCAATCATCTTCTCAGCAAGATGATCAAACACGACATTGAAAGAAAGCTTATCGAACAGAAGGTTACTTTCTTGAACGGACTAAGGTCTGAGTGGAGAGCAGTGGTTTCCACAGTCAAAGCCCATGAGCAGTTTAAATCATACTCTTTGGCGAAACTAGTAGGTATTCTAAAGTCTCAAGAGAAGATTGTGGTACAAGAGAAGAACGTTGTTTCTAGTCTTGGTTCGTTGGCCCTCCTATCTAAAAGTAAAGCTGTGATGGAGGATGAAGAGCTTAACTTGGAGGAATATGACCTCACGTCTGAGGATTATGCCATGATGGTGTCCAATCCTAAGAGGTTCATAAAGAAGAGATTCCCCAGCAACAAAAACCGAAACTGGCAGGGGAGTTACAGCTCTGAAAAAGCGAACAATGAACCGAAGGCTGAGGAGCCTAAGAAGGAACCGAAGGCAGATGGCGATTCCGGAGTAAGCTGTTTCTACTGTGGTGGCAAGAACCACTATGCTAAGGACTGTGTTCTTAAGAAGATGGCCGAAAAGGACGATGGAAATGATGAGGAAGCCGTGCTGCAGAAGAGATTGGATGAGTTGAGAAAGAAGAAGTCTACAACTAACCCTTCTATTAATGCTCTTATTGTGCTGGGTTCGGTTAATGACGATGAGTTCGGTAGCACAGAAGTTTGGTCTACTGACTCAGAAGATGAAGAAGTGAGGAAGCCTACCCATGGAAAGGCGTATGTGGCTAAGGAGGAAAGCAGTGGAGGAAAATGCTTCATGGTGACTGACGTATCACAAATGAGGGGATATAATACCGATGGAGGAAGCGATGGACCGAAGGTACAAGAGGATATGTGCTTTACGGCCAAACCACTCAGCCAGCAGTTCAATGAGCTTGATGAACTGATAAAGAAGGTACAATCTGTTTTTATTTCATCTAAAGTACCACCATCCTCATATGAGAATGAACTAAAAAATGTTAATACAAGAATTTCTCATTTAGATAGTAGCTTAACTCAAACTCGAGTCACCAATTCTAACCTGACTGATCAATTAAGCAGGGTGGCGTCGAAGAGTGAGGAGCGGCGAATGTGGATTGAGTTAAAAGAGTCGGAATTAGTTAAAGTCAAAGACGAAAACATTTATTTGCAGAGAGACAATTTAAAATTGTTAAAACAACGAAATGGTTTTTGTTTAATTGCTAAACGTTTATATTCCAATATTACTCAACTTCACTTAGACTGTGAGATAGGCCAAAAGATCCATCGCATGATTTTGCCCTTCCTAGAGTTTAAGGAGGATGAAATCGATGCCGAAGCCTACAATTGTGAGAGTGTGATATCGTCTGATGATGTCAACCCAACCTATATGTATGGACTGGACAAAATTGAGTCCTTCATCAAATCCAAAGACCACAAGGACATGCTCAAAAATCTTTTGGACGAAAATGACAGACTTAAACTGAGAACCGAAACCATGCAAAAATTTGACTCTCTAAACGCCAACGTAAGCTCAGAAAATAAAATCGATGTTGAAAATGCATCTGAGCTTAACGAGGACGAAAACATGAGTGAAATTTCTGTAGAGGATACGGTCGACTGCTCAGAATTTGTTAAAAGCGAAACTGAAAACCACAAAAATCTTATTTCTGAAAATTCTGTGGAATTCGCTAGATTGTCCCAACAAAGGTCCCCGAAATTAGTAGAAAAAGTTGTTGTGTATCAAAAGGTCAGGACCACTCCGAATCAGGTATACAAGGTGATTGGAGTAACCGAACATCAAACAGCTGAACTCACAGCTATTGTTAACGAAGACAATGCTGATGGCTGTGATGAGTACTTCTGGGAAGCTCCTATTGATAATGCAAACGAAACCGTTGGCTTGTCTGAAAGAACCTCCTGGATGAGCAAAGGAAGATACATCCCTGAACCATTAAATAAGCCGGATAACTTCAATGAGCCAAGTACCAGTGGTACGAAAGATATTCCTTAGGAGAATGGTCACTTAGCGAGAGAAGACACTTCCTCTACTCCAACCGCTCAAAATGAAACTTCATCAGATATTCCTTCCACTTCCTCAGTGCAAACTGAATCTTCTTCGGATATTCCCTCTGCTCCCTCGGCTCAAAGTAAAACTCCTGAAGTTCAAAAGGAACCAGCCAAGGTGACAACAAAAACGAAAGCGAACGTTCATCATCAACCTAAGCTAATGAGGGATAAGAAGATAGAAAGGAACCAAAGATACAAGAAAAACCTTTCTGAAAGGAAACAATTCTGGCACTTCCAGAATGCATACTATTCACATAAAGACAAGAATCTGAAGTATGAAGACAATCCTGTAAGAAAGCCTGAAAGTTCCAACAACCGAAAGCCAAGGTTCGGTTCACAAGAAAATACCAACCGAAAGCCAAGGTTCGGTTCACAAGAAGATACCAACCGAAGGCAAAGGTTCGGTTCTGAAAAGGACTTCAACCGAAACCAAAGGTTCGGTTCCAAGAACAACTCCAACCAAACGCAGAGGTTCAGTTCTGAAGTCAAAGGAGAACAAGACTCTAAGGTCAGTCCCTCCAATGATCAAAAGCAAAAGAGTCACCTAGAGTCACCAACCAGGAAGTCCTCTCTATCCAAAACCTCTCATTCTAACTCTTCTCATTCTTCTAATTCTTCTCCTTCCACCAATTCATCTCCATCCTGCTCTAAAGCTAATCCCACTTCTCCTCAAAAACCTCATTCATCAGCTGAACAGAAGGGAAAGCAGAAGGTCGATGAATCCAAACCAGATTCCAAAACGAATACATCCAATCCTAACAAAATAAAAGTCTTTACCATTAAAAGGAAAGATGAAACAACTCTAATAAAACGAACATATCTAGTTGACATCTCTCTTACTATTCCCGTTCCCATGAAAAGCTCACATGGACCCAAGAAACTTTGGGTTCCTAAATCTGCTTAATTTTTGCAGGTTATAAGTGACGAGCAGTTTGACGAAGAATGGTACATCGATAGTGGCTGCTCGCGTCACATGACAGGGAGGAAAGAGGAGCTCAGGGAATACAGATCTCTTGCAAATGGTGGCAACGTTAAGTTTGGAAATAACTCTTTCGGCACCATAAAGGGATACGGGATGATAACGAATGGTGACTTTACAATAAGGAAGGTGGCTTATGTGGAAGGACTCCAACACAACCTCATCAGTGTATCTCAGCTTGTTGGAGGTACAGGTCTCAAAGTCTCATTCGATGATGAAGGTTCTGAAATCATAGAGAAAAAGACAAAGAAAGTGATTCTAAAGTCAGAGCGAAAGGGTGAAATGTTTCCTCTGAACATGAAACCCATCAAAGGAAACCCAGCCATATGTCTGTTATCAAAAGCTCAATCCGACGAAAGCTGGTTGTGGCACAGAAGACTCTCTCATCTCAATTTCAAAGATATCAACCGACTTGTCACTGGAGGTCATGTTAGGGGTCTTCCATTGCTCAAGTTCGACAGAGAGCATTTGTGCGCTGCATGCTAAATGGGAAAGCAGAGTCGTCAAAGTCACCCATCTGTAATCAACACAAAAGTTGTTGAACCACTCGAATTGCTTCATATCGATTTGTGTGGTCCTTCATCTATCGAAAGCATCGGTGGTAGCAAGTATATTCTTGTTATCGTTGATGACTTTTCACGATTTACATGGGTGTTCTTTCTAAAGCTCAAATCTGAAGCGACTCAAAAGCTGAAAGTGTTTATCAAGCAAATTGAAGTCCAGCTCAAGAAGGTCGTTCGCAACATCAGGAGCGATAATGGTATTGAATTCAAGAATAGGGAGTTTGAAGAGTTTCTTGCAGAAAAGGGAATTAGTCACAATTTCTCAGCTCCTTACACACCACAACAGAACGGAATAGTCGAACGACGAAACCGATCCTTGTGTGAAGCTGCCCGAACTATGCTAAGTTTCGCTTCCTTACCTCTTTATTTTTGGGCTGACGCTATTTTTGCTGCTTGTTATACACAGAACATGTCCTATCTCAATAAGCGATTCACGCTCACACCATATGAGATAATAAATAACAGAAAACCCAATGTGAAATTTCTTCATGTGTTTGGCTCAAGGTGTTTCATCTTTAACTCTAAAGAACACCGCAACAAGTTTGATGTCACAGCCGACGAGGGAATCTTTCTGGGTTACTCACTCACATCCAAGGCGTACAGGGTCCTAACAAACGTTCAAGAAGGATTGAAGAGACATACTATATGACCTTCGACGATAGCTATGTCAAGAAGCTACAGGCCATAGATGACACTGCCAGGGAAATCTTTCCTCAAACTGGACAAGTCACAGTCTCAATCGCCAATTTATACGAGAATTTTCTGGAACTCTTTGACGAACCGGAAAAAGCTTCTCTCTCAGAAGCAGGTGCAGTTGACAACAAAGTTGATCATATGAAGCAAATTGTCGAAGATGCTGCAAGAAGAATGCATGAAGGAGAATCGCCCACTGATGAATCTCCATCCAACAATGCTTCAGTCGAGGGGGAGCCAAGCTCACAAGTCCAGGGGGAGCCACGTTCTACAACTTCAACCGAAGGTCCTTCACCAACCGAAGGTGCCTCTCCAACCGAAGATGCCCCTCCAAACGAAGGTACTTCAACGCCTGAAAGTCCAGCACCACAAGAAACCCCTGAACCTCATGTTTCTCAAGACTTATCAATTGAGGGGGAGCATGATGATATGACGCTTGATTACGATAGACAATCTGAGCCAGAAGAGATGATCAACGCTGAACTAGATCCAACCTTCGATCCGCATTACCCTCCTCTTACCAAATGGACCAGAGATCATCCTATCTCTCAAGTAGTTGGTGATGTATCTGAACAAGTTCTAACCCGATCTCAACTGAAGGCAAAACAGACATCCTTATTTTCAAAGGTTGAGTTTTGTATGTTTAACTCATTCGTATCAAAAGTTGAACCGAAGACAGTGAACACTGCCCTCGATCACTCTGATTGGGTTCAAGCAATGCAAGACGAACTGAACGAGTTTGAAAGGAATAAAGTCTGGCGCCTCATTCCAACTCCTCCAGATGCTTCGGTTGTTGGTCTCAAATGGGTTTTTAGGAACAAAATGGACAAGGAAGGTAATGTCATAAGGAACAAGGCTCGTCTGGTGGTCAAGGGATACTGTCAGGAGGAAGGAATAGATTACGAAGAGACATTCGCTCCAGTAGCTAGGCTAGAATCTGTTAGAATATTTCTGGCCTATGCTACTCACAAAAACTTTGAGGTTTTCCAAATGGACGTCAAGTGTGCATTTCTCAATGGAGAACTCGAAGAAACTGTGTATGTGGAGCAAACTCCTGGGTTCGTGAACGAAAAGTATCCAAATCATTGCTATATTCTGGATAAAGCTGTGTACGGCCTCAAACAAGCTTCGAGAGCCTGGTATGAAACGCTTACAAAATTTTTAAAGATGTCTAAATTCAAACAAGGTTCGGTTGACCCAACCTTCTTTCGCAAAAAGGAAGGTAACCACCTTATGATAGTTCAAATTTATGTCGATGACATCATCTTTGGCTCCATGAATCCCAGCTTAACAGCTGAATTCAGAAAGTTGATGGAGACTAAGTTTGAAATGAGCTCAATGGGTCCTATTAATTTTTTTCTTGGTTTACACATAAGACAGGGACCCGAAGGCATCTTTATCAATCAGGAAGCTTACACAAAGACTCTCCTAGCGAAGTTTGGCATGATGGGAGACTCAAAAGTCAAAGTCCCAATGGCATTCGGCACCAAGCTTACCCCATCTCTAGACAAACCGGCTGTCGATATCACGCTCTATCGTCAAATGATAGGCTCACTGATGTATTTAACTGCTAGCAGGCCTGATATCATGTTTTCTTTGTGTTATTGTGCTCGATTTCAGGCTAACCCACGCGAACCTCACATGCTGGCAGTAAAGAACATACTACGCTATCTCAAGCGAACCACCTCCTTAGGTCTATGGTATCCATCCAATTCAGGCTTCTTCGTTCAAGCCTATTCTGATGCTGACCTTGGAGGATGTGGACTCGACCGTAAAAGCACAACTGGTGGCTGTCAATTTCTTGATGGGAAGTTGGTCAGCTGGCAATCCAAGAAACAAACGTGTGTGTCACTGTCTACTGCCGAAGCGGAATACATTGCCGCTGCATCCTGCACATCCCAAGTGATTTGGATCCAGAGTCAACTTCGAGACTATGGACTCAATATGAAGAAGATCCCACTATATTGTGACTCTGAAAGTGCAATTAGGATCTGTCATAACCCAGTGCAACATTCTAAAACCAAACACATAGCACTGAGGTATCACTTCATCAAAGATCATGTGGAAGATGGAAATGTCGAAGTTCACTTCGTAAGAACCACTGATCAACTGGCTGACGTCTTTACCAAAGCTCTTCCTGAAGCATCATTCAATAAAATATTGCAAGGGCTAGGTATGATGGAATCAGAGTCAGTACCCCACACTACCTCTCAAACTCAAACGTAAGAAGCGAAACCAACCGAACGTTCGGGTTCGGTTCAACCATCTGACTCGCTCATTACTTCAAAGGTAGTTCTTTGAGTTGTATATTTTCTTTGTACAAAATTTGTTTTTCTTTGTGTAAAAAGTTTTTCCAAATTGCATATCTAAACTCCTTGGTTTCTTAAAATTTTCAAAACCGAAACCTCCAGAAGGTTCGGGTTCGGTTTTCCAAAATTTTCCTGAACCAAAACCAACCGAAGGTTCGGGTTCGGTTTTTCAAAATTTTCCTGAACCGAAACCAACCGAACGCTCGGGTTCGGTTTTTCATCTTTTTCCCAACCGAAACCAACCGAACGTTCGGGTTCAGTTTTTCAATTTTTTCCAAAGTTTTTTTAAATCGTATTTTTTTTAACTCTTTTATAATTTTTAAGTCTTATTTTTTTTTTTAAATTTTAATTTTATTTTTTTTAAATTTCAAAACTCCACAAATATTTTTTTTTTTTTGTGTGTGCTCATTTGTTTATGGGGATATATTTGATGACTTACTTAAGTGTCCCTAGAAGCATGCTGCTGTATGTGTCTCAAGCCTCATAAGATTTTGAATAATAGCCTTCATGACCTGGTATACACAAACCTTGTCTTCCCAATAAGGCTAACATATTTATTCTAATCGTGAGCTACCTCACTCTTTTCTCACATGAGTTAAGAGTTTCCTGCTTGGTCCTTATTTTCGCAGCAGAGGTACTATGTTTTCTTACACCATCCCCATTACCCCTCTCCATTACATTCGTTTCATCAACATAACCCTTGAGACTCTCAGAAACTACCACTGAGGTTTATGGTTACACAACATCTGTGTTTATGATCTTAGCTTCGTGCCACTACGAGCTGCGTGAAACCCAAAATTCAACACCAACGAATTGACGGTGACCAATTAATTTGATCAAGATTTCACCAATGAATTGACGAATGTACCCTCATGAAATCTCAATTTTTCTTTTGAGTGATTCCCATGAAATTGTTACACACCATAACATTTCTTCCCAAGGGATCCAGTTTTAAATTTTCATATGAGATTTCATATTAATCAAAGCCAATACAAAATCAACTCCAACCTACTTGTTTAACAGACTACACCGGTCTCACAAGTACTTTGTTCACTTTCGTTCTTATATCAAGAATTGAATTGATGAATCAAAGCGAAACCACCCTTAATAAGCCTAATTAAAAGAAGCCTTTCAACATTTATTAATAAATGTTTGATCGTAATTTAACGGGATTCCACACTAACACTTTGAGGTCTCTCTTGACCTTGAAGGAAGAGATTCGTGCCCGGGATCATCAGTTTCGTGTCATTATTGACATCACAGATTATCCTAAAAAGAGTTGCTTTATTTCTTTTTCTTTTACACTCTTTGCACGAAAATCCTAGATTTTCAAAAACTCCGTTACTAATTATTTTACAGGCTGGATTACTACTGGATGGTTACTAATGAAGTTGTGTTCAAAAATTAGCCACGTGGGTCATTAATTGAAAACAGCCGTTTAAAAGAGGATAAGACAAAAAGTTGCTGACTCGGCGGGAGTTAAAAGGATAGAAATTCAAACGACGGTAAAAAGGAGGGCGCGTGAATTTGAAACGGCCGCGCTTTTTATGACACTTAAAGGACGCGTGTGCGATATTGAAGCGTCATCACTCTGGCATTAGAGGCGTGTGTCGAAATGGAAACGGTTCCTTTCTCTGAACCGGCGCTTATTGGACGGCGTAATCCTAGGAATCTGACACTCTCTCTCCTACGTGATCCTCGCACGCCCCAACTGTCACCAATCAGTCACTCAAAAAACCCGCTTCGTATTTCCATAAGAGATTTGAAACGATTTTTCTCTCTCCTATCACCCACTATAAAAAGCCATCAACACCACCTTTTACCTCTTTACTGCCTCCATAATTTCCAAAGCAAAAATACTCCCAAACACTCTCCAAACCTGCAACAATGGCTGAATCTTCTTCCATTCATGCAACTTCTCAGATTCTTCCCATCCGGCCTCAACAATGCCTAGTCATTGATCTGAACCCACTGGCGTATGATTCCTACATGTCGCCGGTCATAGAATGCCTCAAGTACTCCCAGCTTGCTCCTGCACTGTCTCGGATCGAAACGGTGCCAATGGTGGCCTTATCTCAGGTCTATGCGACGGCTTACTACGACAAGACCGTCGACAGGGTATTCTTTAAAGTGGCAGAACACAAGGCCTCGATTTCTCGCCCCCGTTTCTGCACTATGTTAGGGTTTGCTGCTGACGCATCGCGAGTTCACCCGGAGACGATTCCGGTTGGGATGTTATACATCATGTTTTACAACATGGGCTACACAGAGGTTCTCACCTCTGTGGAATGGGTTATTTACAGTTCTATTCAAGGGACTGTCAGAGAGGAGCTCAGGATCTGACGGTGCAAGTCGTCTTTTCCTTTCGATAATGTATGGGGTGTACCATGGGATAAACCTGGACTATGGGTTTGTCCTTTGGCAACAGCTGATTCAGAGCCTCTCTTCCTCTTCCCGACACTCTGAGGTGTCGTTGGCCCGGTTCTGGATCTTGATCACAAGATGGGCCATGGACAAGTTCAATGTTCCAACAGCCGATGGTGCATCGATGTCTTCTATTGGTACGTTTCATACCAAGAAGATCATCGTATCCGATGCATCAAAATTCTCATTCATTGGCTCTATCCCGGAGTCGATGTATGCCGATGTGCCCGCTGATAGCAGACTGATCAGGACGATCAAGGAGTTTAGGCCAACTGGTCCGAGGGAACTGACACCAGACATGCTGCGATCGATTCATGATGCCGATAAACCGGTGGCCAGGGGCAAAAAGGCAGAGAAGGGGAAGCAAGTGTCCAAAGCTCCAAAGGGACCTTCTCCCAAGAAGCGAAAACAACCGAAGGCTGCTTCATCCCCACAGCCGAAAAGGAGGAAGACCCAACAGAAGCGAAAGCTCGTTATTCCCTCCTCTTCAAGCGAATCTGAAGGTGGGAGTTCGGACTCTGAAGGATCACAAGGAGACGAATCTCCTCAATGAGGCAACACACCACCTCGGTCCCCAACCCCAGAGATGGAACTTCATCAATCCCCAGTTCCTTCACCTCCACCCACAATTCCTATTTCCATTCCCACCATAAACCCCACTATTCCCCCAACCTCATTCCCTATACCTCCACCCATATTCACCACATCAACCGAAACACCACCAGTTACCGAAACCCCTCCTGTAACCAAACCACCACAAACTCAAACACATACAACCGATCCTACCCATACACAACCACCACCCGAAACTAACCCCCCACCCACTCAACCTGAACCAACCAAACCCATCACACCCCCAGCTTCACCACCACCTCAATCTCCAGAAGACGCCTCCGATGGCGGTGATCAATACCTTGGTGGTGATCACATGAACTTCAATTCGGTCTACTATAGTCCGTTTCAAGTTCAGAGTGATGAGGAGGATGATGCTCCAGTGACACGGAAGCATCTTCGCGAGCTTAACGAGAAGGTTGATCAACTTCTCGCCTCCTCTTCCAACCAGCAGTCATCTTTGTCTGAAGCTGCCCTTCAGAAGATCGTTGACGCCTTCTCCAGGGCTCAACATGATTCCGTGGCCTCAGCAACTGCTGCTATCGACGCCTCCACCCGCGCCTGTGAGGCAGCGACCGAAAAAGTCGATAAACTATTCAATGACGCTTCTGTCCTGCTGCAGTCCTTGCAGGAGAGCGCCGAAGCCACTAAGACAACTCTGGAACCAGTTGTTCAACAATTGGCCAAGTTTGTCTCAACAGAGCTGTCATCGTTCGCTACTCTCAGACAACATCTTAGCGACGACAACTCGGCACTTCGTGCCTCCATCGATGGCCGCCTGGCAAAGCTACAAGAGTTACTTGCGGCAAAAAATTCACTGATGGACGTCTTGGCGAGTAAGACTACCGCCCTTAAGGTCAAGAGCACGCAGCTTTCCAACTCCCAGCAACAATTGGAAGCTCTTCGATCCGAGAGGGAGGTAATAAAGACGTGTGTTTCGGATGTCCACGCAGCTCTATCAAACATCTTGGAAGCACACAACCCCATCCTTAACCACTCAGTGAGGCGTACCCTCGCTGAAAAACTCTCTCCGGCCATGGACCTTTTAAGCAAAATTGAAGGCCTACCGAGTTCCGTGTCCATTCCGAAACAAGGGGGAGATGAGAAGAAAGGATCGAAACCACCTCCTTCCTCCAAAGCGACTCACACAACCGAACCACCCCCAACTGGTCATGTCTCGGGTTCGGGTGTGAAGAACAAGGGCAAAAACATAGCAGAGGGAGGAGATGAAGATGAAGATGAAGACAAGGAGACCATTGCAGACATGTTAAAAAGAAAGAACAGTCTCAATGCTGAAGACGATGCCAGTCGTGTGGCACGTGAGGCTGAAGAAGCCGAACGAAAGCAAAAAGAAGCCCATGATCTCCTTGAGAGCAGAAAGTTGCTCTTCCCTGCCTGGACCAGGGATCGTTTGATAAAAGAGGCCATAGAGACTCCAAGCATACTATGGCTCGAACCGGTGATATCATTCGACTGCAACAACTCTATCGATTCGCAGTTTGATATGCCGCTGACTTGAAAGGCATTCATCTTCCACGTCTTCTCTAACATTTTTGAAGTCCTGCATCCAAACGATGAGCTTGACAGGGAGCTCATTGACTTCTACCTGGATGCCGCTCGCCCTTAATACCTCACCTGGAGCGCCCAGAAGATTGTTAATGTTCGGGTGCTGAAGCCTTATGCCGTGGGGAGATTCACAAACGTTAAGTTCAAGCTCATCCGAGGATCTGCAAGAACTGCCCACATCATCTCCTTGGCGGATCTGCCGAATCTGAATCCTCATGACTGGATAGTCTTGTACAATATCCTGCTGACAGATGAATCTGATTATGGTCCCATCATAGACCATGTCAAAAGGATGTTGGCTTGCTACATCATGGAGGTTGCCCTAATGGATCAGGAGGTCGCCACAGTTTTTAAGAAGAAACCGAAAGTAGCACCTGTGGGATCGGCCAGTGATCTGAATCAAATGCAAATGGGCAAGATAGATCCGAGGCGAAACTCAGTGATGTTCACTAGAGCCGAAGGACAGAAATGTCTCTTCGCTTTAGCTGACAAACACCTTTACACCACAGCTTGCTTGGAACACGTCTTATCAATCATCAAGCGGTGTAAGGACAATTCGGCTGATGACATCAAGTACTTTAATGATATGATCAATTGGTACATCCGGTTTAGACAGACCATCCTCTCCATAACCAAGTGTCTGTTTAGCACCGTGAAGAAGAAGGTACCAGCTTCAGCTGCCGGCCCAAGTAAGAAGTGAAGGTCTCGCTCCAAATTGACGCAAAGGGGGAGATTGTAGGGCTGAAGTTTTATTTGATGTTGCGTCTTTAAGGCTCGTTAGTTTAGCCTTGTATTCTCCGGTTTGGGCCTGTCCAACCGAGAGCCTTTTATGTATTGTATATAAGTTAAATGCTTGCATGCATATTAGGTTAAGATTGTTGAGATTATCGATATAGCGATTCATCCAGAGTACAACATTTTTCTTTAATCGTTCTTGTAATCTTCTAATCCTCTATAGTTGATGTTCTTAATCGAGCTCTTCTGAGGATTTTATTTAATCATTCGACACGTTTGATTCAAGCTGTTTTGTTCTTATCATTGCGTTCTTGTTACTTTATATTCATATACTTGTTCAAGATCTAATCGATCTTCATAGATTAAAAGTTGTTTTAATCCCATCAGATCCGAACCCGAGCGTTCGGTCTATTTCGGCTAAAAAAATTTGGAACTGAACCCGAGCGTTCGGTCTATTTCGGTTGCAAAAAAAAAAGTTTGAAAAAGAAAAGAACTTTGAAAATAAGTGAAATGAATTTGAGAAAATGATACAAAAGGTTTACAACCAAAAAAACTACCTTAGAATGATAAGCGAAGATCAGATGATAGGACCGAACCCGAGCGTTCGGTTCATTTCGGTATACCAGAACAAGACCCGAACCCGAGCGTTCGGTCTATTTTGCTTCCAACTTTTAATTTTGAGAAGTAGTCTTTGGTACTGACTCCGAATCCATCATTCCTAGCCCTTGTAGAATTTTATTGAAAGATGCTTTAGGAAGAGCTTTGGTGAAGATGTCAGCCAGTTGATCAGTGGTTCGAACAAAGTGAATTTCGACGTTCCCATCTTCCACATGATCCTTAATAAAGTTATACCTCAGTGCTATATGCTTTGTCTTGGAATGTTGCTGTGACAACCCGATATTTCAACTCTTTGTAATGACCTAAAAAGTCAAGTATTGTAACCACTTTTGAGTTAATAAAATTTACTTTGATAATAAAATGTCCAAAAAGTTTCTATTTAAATTCCTTCTATGTTTAATGTCATTGAACCGTGATCGTACATAAAAAGAACGCCCAATTCCGACTTCGTATGTTTAAGTTATGATTTTTCCAAGTTCAGCATAGCAGCAGTCAGCTAAAAACTCGAATCGGAGATCGAGTGACTTTTGGCCGGAATGACCTAAACGAGAATCGAAGGTCTCAACAATGGTAATTCAGCGGTAAAAAGACTGGCAAAAACCGACGTCAGATAAAGAAGTTATGAATTTTAGAATAAATTCCTTAAACACGACCCATTTAAAAATAAAAAATAAAAATATTTTCGGAATTTGCCGACGGAATCTAAACGAAAGTTGTAGAGTATGGTCTCACCTTCGCGGGGATATAAAGAACGTCGAAAACGGAGTTCGTATGAAGAAGATATGATTTTTTGAAGTTTATTAAATAAATTATATATAAATTTAAATAAAAAATCCGGTAATATCCGAAGGGGGAGTCAGCGTTCTCATCCGAGTTACGCGCCGCGTAACCCCGTACGCCCCGCGTACGCGAAGGCCTTGGTCTCGGTCCGTCCACGTCGCTCCTATGCGACCCTAGCCGATCCGTCCCATCCGAAGCGAAGCAGTCGAGGACTCGGTCACGGGTGACGCACGAGTACGCCCCGCGTACCGAGGCTTCTCAGACCCCTATAAATAGAGATGCGAGGGTTCCGGGAAATTCACCCCATTTCTATCATTTCTCTCACGATATTGCCTCGATTTCCGTGACCGCACTACCCCGACGCCCTGGTCATTTTGCTCAAGTCCCGAAGGTCGATTTTACTCCCGAGATTCCCGAGAATCCCGAGAAAAATCCGTTTCCCGAGACGAAACTCTGCCCGGTTTTCCATCTCGCTATCTTCAAACTTTCAAGTGAGTTCATACCCCTTAATTAACCCTTTTTAAATATTCTAAATGCTTTTATATGCTTTCTAAGGTGGGGGGGGGGGGGGGGAATACAAGTAAAACACATGTCTACTATCGGGTGTTATATATAAAGATTATTATACACTTTTATTAAGTGGAATCATATGTGATTTATAAACTTTATAGGGAACTCTCGTATACAAAATATATTACAATAGAAATCCTATCTTTAAAAATATAAATTGTTGTAATGCATGTATAAACTAAACATTTTCCTAGATTTAATGTATATGTGCCTATCTTAGGCTCTACAAAAATCTATACTTTCATAACAAATGATTCCTTTTCTAGGTATTTCTAAACAAACGAGACACACTTTTAGAAAACTATAATAGGTATAGTTTTACGAGCAAATTTCTAACTTTTACGTACTAGAAACACGAATTTCAAGAAGTCACTTTCATATACAAGAACAAACGAAACATTTTAACAAGTAGATCTGTTTTTATACTACGCTTTGTGAGACATTAACTTCACGTACGTTCGAGTACACATTTCAAGTCCTGTATTATATACCAGAATCCCTTGGAGGGGGAGCATGGTGTTTGTGTATAGATCTATACGAGCTTGACAACCCACGCCTTGACTGTTAGCTACAGTCCACCATTTGGGGTGACAAACGTCATAACATTCCAACGCCTGAAGAACGTTGTGTACAGGCATTCCGAGTCAATAGTATGGTTATAAAACTCACATGAGGTATTAACAATACATTGATTTACGAGGTTTTCAAACATATTGGTTATTTTTACACTTACATACATTTTTGGAAACAAACTTTGGTCTTGAAAGAAGACTACTTTTATACTAGTAGAAAATATAGGATTTTCTAAAAACAAAAAAACAAGGACAAAACATTTCATTACATACCAACATTGTCATTTAAATACTTATGAAACTCACCAGCTTAAATGCTGATCTACTCTTTCAAAATTACTTGTATGTCCCAGGGATTCAGTAACTACAGGTAACAATACGCTTTTGAAGAAGGGACGCTGCGGCGCCACTTAAATCTCACATTTTGACAACATATTGTAATTGGTTTTAAACATGTACCTTTTGACAAATGTAAACTTTCAATTATATATATGATGGTTGTATTGCTTTCATTACTATGTATTCATTTGTTACGTTACCACATGAAGTCATCCGCCCCCGAACGTTTCTGCCGTTCAGGTTTGGGGGTGTGACAGATTGGTATCAGAGCAATGTTTATAGTGAACTAAGTATATCGAACCAAATAAGATATACAAACTATAAATGCTTAAGGGACTAATACTCTCTGACAAAATAATTTTTCTTTTTACGCTTAAGCAGCGTTACGTTTAACTGAAATTGATAGTTCATTTAAATACAATTACATGCATACAACAAATTATTTTCATGATATCTAACTATACAACAAGTATTTAGACAAGTTGAAACTACGATTAAGACTCGATATATGTAATCAGATTTTGGACAAATATAGCGTGATCAACTATATTTGCCCGAGATTGGACCAACGTATATCGAGGAATGATCGTAGTAAGCATCAAGTCAAAACTTACCAAACTGTCACAATAATCAAACACAAGAAATCAAATACTATAGGAGTATTTGCTACATAAACTAGTTTAACTTACATGTTTAAGCTTACATGTTTCAACTTTATTTAATTCTTATAACCCTCTTTCTCGTACAGTCAAATGGCTGGATTTCACCACCCTGGCGACCCCTACTTTCCTAACCAAGGCAACGGAGGATGGGTCGAAGATGACCCCGAAGAGGACGAGGAACCCATAGAAGTGGATGATGACTCTGGTACCGACTCAGAGCCGGAAGTGATCAATCCACCACCCGTTCAACCTCCCGTCTTCGTAAGGAACTTTCAAGGACCGACTCCCGTCTGGGGAAGTCACCTCCACCATTGGAGCCAACAGCAAAACCTACGCCCTCCCTACGGCATGTGCCGGGACTTCTATGATGTCCGCGGCGGAGGTTCGGCTGATCGGGCACTGCCAGTAATGGTGGGTAAGCTAGCCAATCAGTCCTATCAGTTCGGAGTTCAAGCTAGCCGACTCCGGGATGTCAACGTGGAAGTACAGGTTCACACTTCTGACATCCGTAGGCTGGACAAGATACAAGACAATGCTCAACTCCAAACCGAGGCATTCCAAGCACAAATGATTGCAGCCCTCAATGAATTGAGGGAACAACAAGCCGCTTTTGATAGGCGTCTAATAGAGTTGAAGCAATCAGATGCGGAGTCAAGCTCCAAGCGCAACCTACGTCACAAGTAGTGCTTGTCAAAGACTCAAATTTTGTTATAGCTTAGCACCTCGGCTAAAAGTCTTTAAATTTCTCGAACTTTGTTATCGGAGACCCTTATAGGGGTCAAATTTTCATGATCATTGTATCAACTATTATATTAATATAAGTGGCACTATTATTACTACGTTGAGTATTTCATTAAATCCTTGAAAAGTCATCGAGAAACCAAATGCTTGATTCATACTTTCAGTCTTACAAATAACTTTCATTCTTATATTTTAAGACTCATACTATCATTTGTTGTCAAACTATAGCAATTTGGTTCATAAGGCACATTCAGTTTCTATACTAAGTAATTCTTATCGTTACCTTTTCAACCTATAGTTGAAGGATGCCTCCACGTAGGAATCCAAGGCGAAACAACGGTGGGGAAGCACCTGTACCACCACCACCTCCACCACCTCAATTTGATGCTGTCATGTTCCAAGCAGCAGTCACCGCAGCGGTAGCAGCTGCCATGTCACAAATCAATAACTCGAGTACTAATGGCTCGGGATCTGGCACACACCCATCCAACCATGGCGAGAGTCATGGGCCACCCCGAGAATGCACCTATAAGGACTTTACTAATGCCAAACCCCATATGTTTTATGGAACTGGGAGTGAAATAGCCCTGAGACAGTGGATTGAAAGGACGGAGTCAGTCTTTGAAATCTGCTCCTGTCCCGAGCACAACAAAGTCAAGTTTGCAACTTTCACCCTTATTGATAGAGCTTTAACTTGGTGGAATGGCCATGTTAAGGTACTTACCCTAATAGTGGCAAACTCCATAAGCTGGGAGAGCCTAAAAGCCATGATGATGAGAGAATACTGCCCACGGGGAGAGATTCAAAAGCTCGAACACGAACTCTGGACTCTCGGAATGGTTGGTACCGACATCGCAACTTATACCAACAGATTCTGCGATCTGGCAATCCTTTGCCCAGATATGATTGCTCCCGAGAGCAAGAAAATAGAGAGGTACATCTGGGGACTGACGCCCCAAATTCGATCAAGCGTGTTAGCTTCCAAACCTGACACCTTTGAAAGTGCTAAGGAACTGGCAGAATCTCTGATTGACTACGGAGGTCATCAGAACTCAACCGTTTCTGCACCAGAACCACAGAAAGGAAACAACAACAACAACAACAACATCAACAACAACAACAACAACAACAACAACAGGAAGAGAGTATGGAATAAAGGGAAGGGTGGGTCTTCCCAAGAATCCGCAAAGAAACAATTGGTTTCAGTGAATGCTGCCACTGTACCTACTATAGTCCCTACAAATCCCTACCCCATAAAGACTTACGGGGGTAATCTTCCAAAGTGCACCAAATGCACTTACCACCATCATGGACCTTGTCGGGAAATGCAGTGCTCCAACTGCAACAGAAAAGGACACACTGTCCGTTTCTGCAAGGATCCCGCAAAGCCGATCACTCAAGTCCCTAGCGCGGGTGTAGGCCAAACTTGCTACGGTTGTGGCGAGGTGGGCCACTACAAGAGGAACTGCCCAAAGGCAGCAAATACCGGCGGGGTGGGATGAGTTTTGGCTATAGGCCACGATGAGGCTGTAGCTGATCCGACTGTAGTTGCTGGTACGTTCCTAATAGATAGTTCATACGCATGCATTTTATTCGATAGTGGAGCGGAGAGAAGCTTCGCGAGTCAAAACTTTATTCACTTACTTAAACCTAAACCTAGCAAGTTAGAAAAATCATTCACTGTAGAGATGGCCAATGGAAAAACCGAAAACACTAACTACATATGGGCTGTACGTTAACTTTAGACGGCCATTCTTTCCCAATCAATCTCATGCCGGTCCAAATTAAAAGTTTCGACGTCATAGTCGGCATGGATTGGTTGAGTCTTCTTCACGCTGACATCATGTGCTTTGAGAAAGTTGTTCGTCTTAATCTCCCTAACAACGAAACATTGGTTATCTACGGCGACAAATCAAGTACAAACCTTCGCATCATTTCGTGCATCCAAGCTCGAAAGTGCTTGCAGAAGGATTGTCAAGCATTCCTAGCGCACATCATTGATACAAGTCAAGAACTGAAGGACATCAAGAACATTCCAGTAATACGCGACTTTCCCGATATCTTTCTAGAAGAGCTACCGGGATTACCACCACAATGCCAAGTCGAGTTCAGAATCGACTTAGTTCCAGGGGCTACCCCAGTAGCAAAATCGCCTTATCGTCTCGCACCAGCAGAGATGCAGGAAATTTCCAATCAACTTAATGAACTCCTTCAAAAATGATTCATAAGACCAAGTTTCTCACCTTGGGGAGCACCGGTCTTGTTTGTAAAGAAGAAAGACGGATCGTTCCGTATGTGCATCGACTACAAAGAGCTGAACAAACTTACTGTCAAGAATCGTTATCCTCTACCCCGTATTGACGACCTATTCGATCAACTTCAAGGAGCAAAATACTTCTCAAAGATAGATCTACGATTCGGATATCACCAATTACGAGTACTTGAGGGAGATATTCCCAAGACAGCTTTCCGAACTCGGTATGGACACTACGAATTTGTAGTGATGCTATTTGGATTAACCAATGCACCAGCAGTATTTATGGACCTAATGAATAGGGTATGCCGTCCCTACTTGGATCAGTTCTTCATCGTCTTTATCGATGATATACTTATCTACTCCCGAAGTAAGGAAGAGCATAGTCAGCACCTACGAAAAGTACTGCGATCGGAGAAACTTTATGCGAAGTTCTCTAAATGCGAATTTTGGATTCGAAGAGTCGAATTTTTGGGCCACGTTGTTAGCGAGAAAGGGATACATGTGGACCCCTCCAAAATCAAGGCTATCGAGAACTGGTCGGCACCAAGGACACCTACAAAAATTCGTCAATTTCTAGGTCTCGCTGGCTACTATCGCAGATTCATAAAGAACTTCTCTAGCATTGCCAAACCTCTTACTACATTAACCCAGAAAGGCGTGGCCTTTGACTGGGAAGCGAAACAAGAGAAGGCGTTCCAAACGCTAAAACAGGCCTTCTGCACCGCACCGATACTATCCCTCCCCGAGGGAATAGAAGACTTCGTAGTGTATTGCGATGGGTCAAATCAAGGACTTGGTTGTGTTCTTATGCAGAGAAGGAAGGTTATTGCTTATGCCTCCCGACAGCTTAAGACACACGAAGTGAACTATACGACACATGATCTTGAGTTAATTGCAGTGGTATTTGCTCTGAAGATCTGGAGACACTACTTATACGGAACAAAGAGTACTATTTTCACCGATCACAAGAGCCTTCAACACATTTTCGATCAGAAGGAACTCAACATGCGACAACGACGATGGGTTGAGTTACTAAATGACTACGAATGCGAAATTCGTTATCATCCTGGCAAGGCCAACGTGGTAGCTGACGCCCTCAATCGAACGGAATACACTAGTCGGAGGGTCAGATCTCTGACTATGACTATCCATTCCCACTTATCCACACAAATTAAAGAGGCACAAATGGAAGCTTTGCGACCTGAAAATGTGGCGGGTGAATCCCTGCGAGGAATGGAAAAGAATCTAGAAGTCAAGGGTGGCGGAGCATATTATCTCATGGACCGAATCTGGACGCCGAAACATGGCGGGTTCAGAGACGTAGTCATGACTGAAGCACACAACACGAGGTATTCCGTTCACCCGGGTTTAGATAAGATGTATCTGGATCTTAAGAAATTGTACTGGTGGCCTAACATGAAAGCAAAAATTGCTACCTTCGTAAGTAAATGCCTTACTTGCGCTAAGGTTAAGGTCGAGTATCAAAAACCGTCAGGATTACTACAACAACCAGAGATACCAGAATGGAAATGGGAACGGATTACTATGGACTTCATAACCAAGTTACCCAAGACGACGGGTGGACTCGATACCATATGGGTCATTGTCGACAGATTGACCAAATCCGCGCATTTCCTACCCATCAAGGAGACAGACAAAATGGAAAAGCTTACAAGAACTTACTTAAGGGAAGTAGTGCGACTGCATGGTGTTCGGATATCCATTATCTCCGATCGAGATAGTAGATTCACTTCAAGATTCTGGCAGTCACTACAAAGGTCCCTGGGGACTAGGCTAGACATGAGTACAGCCTACCACCCACAAACAGACGGGCAAAGTGAGAGAACAATACAAACTTTAGAAGATATGCTGAGAGCCTGTGTGATTGACTTTGGAAAGGCATGCGATATCCATTTACCCCTTGTGGAATTTTCATACAACAATAGTTATCATACAAGCATAAAGGCTGCTCCGTTTGAAGCCCTCTATGGTCGAAAGTGCAGAACCCCTCTGTGCTGGACTGAAGTTGGCGATACCCAGTTAGCTAGAGGGAGAGTTCCTGAAAGCACTCTCACCGGTCCGGAAATCATACAAGAAACGACAGAGAAGATCCTTCAGATTCGTGAACGATTGAAAGCCTCTAGAGACCGACAGAAAAGCTACACTGACCAAAGGAGGAAACCTTTGGAATTCTAGGTAGGAGACCACGTTTTATTAAAGCTCTCACCGTGGAAGGGTTTAATACGCTTTGGAAAGCGTGGGAAACTAAATCCAAGATACATAGGGCCTTTCGAGATTCTTGCCAGAATCGGCCCTGTGGCTTACAAGCTTAACCTACCGCGTGAACTTAGTAACATACATCCAACCTTCCACGTCTCAAAATTGAAAAAGTGTCTGTCCGATGAGACTCTTGTTATTCCACTCGACGAGATCGAGATCAACGAGAGCCTCAAATTTGTGGAAGAACCAGTAGAAATCATGGACCGAGAGGTCAAACAAACAAAACAAAGTCGCATACCCATCTTGAAGGTTCGCTGGAACGCCAAGCGGGGACCTGAATTCACATGGGAATGCGAAGATCAGATGAAACAAAAGTACCCTCATCTTTTTCTCTGATCCGCTAGTATCTTTACTACTTTAAATTTTGGGACAAAATTCCCTCTAACGGGGGGATGATGTGACAACCCGATATTTCAACTCTTTGTAATGACCTAAAAAGTCAAGTATTGTAACCACTTTTGAGTTAATAAAATTTACTTTGATAATAAAATGTCCAAAAAGTTTCTATTTAAATTCCTTCTATGTTTAATGTCATTGAACCATGATCGTACATAAAAAGAACGCCCAATTCCGACTTCGTATGTTTAAGTTATGATTTTTCCAAGATCGGCATAGCAGCAGTCAGCTAAAAACTCGAATCGGAGATCGAGCGACTATTGGCCGGAATGACCTAAACGAGAATCGAAGGTCTCAACAATGGTAATTCAGCGGTAAAAAGTCTGGCAAAAACCGACGTCAGATAAAGAAGTTATGAATTTTAGAAGAAATTCCTTAAACACGACCCTTTTAAAAATAAATAATAAAAATATTTTCGGAATTTGCCGACGGAATCTAAACGAAAGTTGTAGAGTATGGTCTCACCTTCGGGGGGATATATCATCGAAAACGGAGTTCGTATGAAGAAGATATGATTTTTTGAAGTTTGTTAAATAAATTATATATAAATTTAAATCAAAAATCCAGTAATATCCGAAGGGGGAGTCAGCGTTCTCATCCGAGTTACACGCCGCGTAACCCCGTACGCCCCGCGTACGCGAAGGCCTTGGTCTCGGTCCGTCCACGTCGCCCCTATGCAACCCTAGCCGATCCGTCCCATCCGAAGCGAAGCAGTCGAGGACTCGGTCACGGGTGACGCACGAGTACGCCCCGTGTACCGAGGCTTCTCAGACCCCTATAAATAGAGATGCGAGGGTTCCGGGAAATTCACCCCATTTCTATCATTTCTCTCACGATATTGCCTCGATTTCCGTGACCGCACTACCCCGACGCCCTGGTCATTTTGCTCAAGTCCCGAAGGTCGATTTTACTCCCGAGATTCCCGAGAATCCCGAGAAAAATCCGTTTCCCGAGACGAAACTCTGCCCGGTTTTCCATCTCGCTATCTTCAAACTTTCAAGTGAGTTCATACCCCTTAATTAACCCTTTTTAAATATTCTAAATGCTTTTATATGCTTTCTAAGGTGGGGGGGGGGGGGGGGGGAATACAAGTAAAACACATGTCTACTATCGGGTGTTATATATAAAGATTATTATACACTTTTATTAAGTGGAATCATATGTGATTTATAAACTTTATAGGGAACTCTCGTATACAAAATATATTACAATAGAAATCCTATCTTTAAAAATATAAATTGTTGTAATGCATGTATAAACTAAACATTTTCCTAGATTTAATGTATATGTGCCTATCTTAGGCTCTACAAAAATCTATACTTTCATAACAAATGATTCCTTTTCTAGGTATTTCTAAACAAACGAGACACACTTTTAGAAAACTATAATAGGTATATTTTTACGAGCAAATTTCTAACTTTTACGTACTAGAAACACGAATTTCAAGAAGTCACTTTCATATACAAGAACAAACGAAACATTTTAACAAGTAGATCTGTTTTTATACTACGCTTTGTGAGACATTAACTTCACGTACGTTCGAGTACACATTTCAAGTCCTGTATTATATACCAGAATCCCTTGGAGGGGGAGCATGGTGTTTGTGTATAGATCTATACGGGCTTGACAACCCACGCCTTGACTGTTAGCTACAGTCCACCATTTGGGGTGACAAACGTCATAACATTCCAACGCCTGAAGAACGTTGTGTACAGGCATTCCGAGTCAATAGTATGGTTATAAAACTCACATGAGGTATTAAAAATACATTGATTTACGAGGTTTTCAAACATATTGGTTATTTTTACACTTACATACATTTTTGGAAACAAACTTTGGTCTTGAAAGAAGACTACTTTTATACTAGTAGAAAATATAGGATTTTCTAAAAACAAACAAACAAGGACAAAACATTTCATTACATACCAACATTGTCATTTAAATACTTATGAAACTCACCAGCTTAAATGCTGATCTACTCTTTCAAAATTACTTGTATGTCCCAGGGATTCAGTAACTACAGGTAACAATACGCTTTTGAAGAAGGGACGCTGCGGCGCCACTTAAATCTCACATTTTGACAACATATTGTAATTGGTTTTAAACATGTACCTTTTGACAAATGTAAACTTTCAATTATATATATGATGGTTGTATTGCTTTCATTACTATGTATTCATTTGTTACGTTACCACATGAAGTCATCCGCCCCCGAACATTTCTGCCGTTCAGGTTTGGGGGTGTGACAGATTGGTATCAGAGCAATGTTTATAGTGAACTAAGTATATCGAACCACATAAGATATACAAACTATAAATGCTTAAGGGACTAATACTCTCTGACAAAATAATTTTTCTTTTTACGCTTAAGCAGCGTTACGTTTAACTTAAATTGATAGTTCATTTAAATACAATTACATGCATACAACAAATTATTTTCATGATATCTAACTATACAACAAGTATTTAGACAAGTTGAAACTACGATTAAGACTCGATATATGTAATCAGATTTTGGACAAATATAGCGTGATCAACTATATTTGCCCGAGATTGGACCAACGTATATCGAGGAATGATCGTAGTAAGCAACAAGTCAAAACTTACCAAACCGTCACAATAATCAAACACAAGAAATCAAATACTATAGGAGTATTTGCTACATAAACTAGTTTAACTTACATGTTTAAGCTTACATGTTTCAACTTTATTCAATTCTTATAACCCTCTTTCTCGTACAGTCAAATGGCTGGATTTCACCACCCTGGCGACCCCTACTTTCCCAACCAAGGCAACGGAGGATGGGTCGAAGATGACCCCGAATAGGACGAGGAACCCATAGAAGTGGATGATGACTCCGGTACCGACTCAGAGCCGGAAGTGATCAATCCACCACCTGTTCAACCTCCCGTCTTCGTAAGGAACTTTCATGGACCGACTCCCGTCTGGGGAAGTCACCTCCACCATTGGAGCCAACAGCAAAACCTACGCCCTCCCTACGGCATGTGCCGGGACTTCTATGATGTCCGCGGCGGAGGTTCGGCTGATCGGGAACTGCCAGTAATGGTGGGTAAGCTAGCCAATCAGTCCTATCAGTCCGGAGTTCAAGCTAGCCGACTCCGGGATGTCAACGTGGAAGTATAGGTTCACACTTCTGACATCCGTAGGCTGGACAAGATACAAGACAATGCTCAACTCCAAACCGAGGCATTCCAAGCACAAATGATTGCAGCCCTCGCTGAATTGAGGGAACAACAAGCCGCTTTTGATAGGCGTCTAATGGAGTCGAAGCAATCAGATGCGGAGTCAAGCTCCAAGCGCAACCTACGTCACAAGTAGTGCTTGTCAAAGACTCAAATTTTGTAATAGCTTAGCACCTCGGCTAAAAGTCTTTAAATTTCTCGAACTTTGTAATCGGAGACCCTTATAGGGGTCAAATTTTCATGATCGTTGTATCAACTATTATATTAATATAAGTGGCACTATTATTACTACGTTGAGTATTTCATTAAATCCTTGAAAAGTCATCGAGAAACCAAATGCTTGATTCATACATTCAGTCTTACAAATAACTTTCATTCTTCTATTTTAAGACTCATACTATCATTTGTTGTCAAACTATAGCAATTTGGTTCATAAGGCACATTCAGTTTCTATACTAAGTAATTCTTATCGTTACCTTTTCAACCTATAGTTGAAGGATGCCTCCGCGTAGGAATCCAAGGCGAAACAACGGTGGGGAAGCACCTGTACCACCACCACCTCCACCACCTCAATTTGATGCTGTCATGTTCCAAGCAGCAGTCACCGCAGCGGTAGCAGCTGCCATGTCACAGATCAATAACTCGAGTACTAATGGCTCGGGATCTTGCACACACCCATCCAACCATGGCGAGAGTCATGGGCCACCCCGAGAATGGACCTATAAGGACTTTACTAATGCCAAACCCCGGATGTTTTATGGATCTGGGGTATGATAGCCCTGAGATAGTGGATTGAAAGGACGGAGTCAGTCTTTGAAATCTGCTCCTGTCCCGAGCACAACAAAGTCAGGTTTGCAACTTTCACCCTTATTGATAGAGCTTTAACTTGGTGGAATGGCCACGTTAAGGTACTTACCCTAATAGTGGCAAACTCCATAAGCTGGGAGAGCCTAAAAGCCATGATGATGAGAGAATACTGCCCACGGGGAGAGATCAAAAGCTCGAACACGAACTCTGGACTCTCGGAATGGTTGGTACCGACATCGCAACTTATACCAACAGATTCTGCGATCTGGCAATCCTTTGCCCAGATGTGATTGCTCCCGAGATGTCCACGGTGGAGGTTCGGCTGATCGGGCACTGCGAGTAATGGTGGGTAAGCTAGCCAATCAGTCCTATCAGTCCGGAGTTCTACCCCTCGATAGATGAGCTTTCAGGTGTAGCTGGACTTTCTGGTGCTACAGGACTTTCTGGTGTTGTCGAGCTTCCGAGTGTTGAAGGGCTTTCGGGTGCAGTTGAGCTTTCGGGTGGAACTGGAATAGAATTCTCCCCCTCAATTTGTGAGCTCGGTTGTTTTGAAGAAGGTGGATTCTCCCCCTCAACTGAAGCACCTTGCTCAGGAGGTTCGTTTGGAACTTGTTCACCTTCACCCATTCGTTTGGCAGTATCTTCGACAATTTGCTTTAGATGGTTGACTTTGTTATCTACTGCCTTGGCTTCCGAGAGAGTAGCTTTCTTAGGTTCATCGAATAATTTTACAAACTGATCGAACAGATTAGCAATTAAGACCGTGACTTGACACGTTTGAGTGAAAATCTCTCCAATTGTTCCTTCAGCAACTTTTAGCTTTTTGATGTAGTTATCATCAAAAGTCACATAATATGTTTCTTCGATCTTCCTAGAGCGCTTATTTAAGACCCAGTAAGCTTTTGAAGTAAGAGAATATCCTAGAAAAATTCCTTCATCAGCTTTAACGTCAAACTTGTTACGATGTTCTTTGGAGTTGAAGATGAAGCATCGTGAGCCGAACACATGGAAGAATTTTACGTTTGGCTTCCTGTTATTGATAAGCTCATAAGGAGTAAGAGAGAAATGCTTGTTGAGATAAGACCGGTTCTGTGTGAAACATGCTGCAGCAATAGCATCAGCCTAGAAATATAACGGAAGAGAAGCGAAACTTAGCATCGTTCGGGCCGCCTCACACAAGGATCGATTTTGTCTTTCGACAATTCCGTTCTGTTGAGGCGTATAGGGAGCTGAGAAGTAGTGACTGGTTCCTTTTTCTGCCAAAAAGTCTTCAAATTCTTTGTTCTTGAACTCCAGTCCATTATCGCTCCTGATGTTGCGAACGACTTTTCTCAGTTGCACTTCAACTTGCTTAATAAACATCTTTAGCTTAGGAGTAGCCTCATATTTGTGCTTCAGAAAGAATACCCATGTAAAACGTGAGAAATCATCAACAATAACAAGAATATACTTGCTACTGCCAATGCTTTCGATAGATGATGAACCACACAAGTCAATGTGAAGCAACTCAAGTGGTTCAACAACATTTGTGTTTGTAATGGATGGGTGACTTTGACGACTTTGCTTCCCCATTTCACATGCAGCACACAAATGTTCTCGATCAAACTTGAGCAATGGGAGACCCCGAACATGACCTCCTGTGACAAGCTTGTTGATGTTTTTGAAGTTGAGATGTGAGAGCCTTCGGTGCCACAACCAGCTTTCGTCAGAATGAGCTTTGGATAATAGGCATATAGCTGGATTTCCTTTGATTGGTTTGAGAGTGAGATGAAACATTTCGCCTTTGCGTTCTGATTTGAGAATTACCCTTTTTGATTTCTTCTCTATGATTTCTGAACCTTCATCATCAAATGAAACTTTGAGACCGGTGCCTCCTACCAGTTGAGACACACTGATGAGATTATGCTGTAGACCTTCAACATACGCTACCTTTCGTATTGTGAAGTCTATGTTGGTTATTATCCCATAGCCCTTTATCGTTCCATAAGAATTGTTGCCGAATTTGACATTCCCACCATTTTGAAGAAATTGAAATTCCTTTAGCTCTTCTTTCCTTCCTGTCATGTGACGTGAGAAGCCACTGTCAATGTACCATTCTTCGTCGAACTGCTCGTCACTTATAACCTGCAAAAATTAAGCAGATTTAGGAACCCAAAGTTTCTTGGGTCCACGTGAGCCTTTCACAGGAACAGGAATAGTAAGTAAAACATCAATAAGATATGTTCTTTTTATTAATGTTGTTTCATCTTTTCTTTTAATGGTAAACACTTTGATTTTGTTAAGATTAGCAACAGTGGGTTTGGATTCAGGTTTTGGTGTTTGGGCTTTAGACTGCTTTCGGTCTTCCTGGACAGAGGAAATCTTCGATTTTCCTTTCAGGTTCGTTGATGATTTAGAATTTTGTGCACGAACAGAATTGGGTTTAGAAGAGAATTGAGAACTAGAAGAATTAGAATGGGAATTTCTTCTGACTTGCGGTTCGATATGACCATTTTGTTTTTGTTCATTGAAGGGACCGAACCTAGACGTTCGGTAGCTATTGCTTTCGGGACCGAACCTGTCCTTTCGGTTGCTGTTTGAATTGAACCTGTCCTTTCGGTTGCTGTTGCTCTCTGAACCGAACCTGTCCTTTCGGTTATGTTCCTCATGTAGCCCGAAAGCCTTTTTCTCTGACTTAGAATTTCTATCATGATAAGAGAAATGATTGTTTTGAGAGCGCCAAAACTGCTTTCGCTCAGAGAGATTCTTTTTGTATCTTAGGTTTCTTTGCTGCTTTTGATCTTTCACTTGTTTCGGCTGTCTGTGGATGTTGGCCTTTTGTTTCAGCTTCTTGTCAGCCGGTTCACTTTTCACAGATGATGTTTCGCTTGTGGAAGTGACTTCTTCTATAGGAATTTCTTTTGTACCACTTGTGCTTGGCAGGTCAAAGTTGTTAGGCTTGTTCAGCGGCTCTGGTACATATCTTCCTTTTGTTTTCCAGGACGTTCGCTCTGACAAACCAACTGTTTCGTCGACATTATCTATAGGAGCAGACCAAAAGAACTCATCACAGCCATCTGCGTTATCTTCGTTCACTATGGCAGTGAGTTCGGCTGTTTGATGCTCGGTTACTCCTGTGACCTTGTACACCTGATCGGGGACTTATTTTGGGACAAACGAGTGAACTCCACAGAATTTTCAGAAATAAGATTTTTGTGGTTTTCAGGTTCGCTCTTGACAAACTCAGAACAGTCGACTACATCCTCTACATAAATTTCACTCATATCATTTTCCTCATTAAGTTCAGATGCGTTTTCAACATCAATTTTATTTTCTGAACTTAAATTAGCACTCAATGAGTCGAATTTTTGTATGGTTTCGGTCCTTAGTTTCAGCTTATCATTTTCATCCAAAAGATTTTTCAGCATGTCCTTATGGTATTTGGACTTTATGAAAGATTCTATTTTGTCCAGACCATACATGTAAGTGGGATTCACATCATCAGACGATACAACACTTTCGCAGTTATATGCTTCAGCATCGATTTCATCCTCCTTAAACTCAAGGAAGGGCAAAATCATGCGATGAATTTTCTGCCCTATTTAACAATTCAGATGTAGTTGAGTGATGTTAGCATAAAGTCGTTTAGCAATCAAACAAAAAACATTTCTCTGTTTTAAAAGTTTTAAATTGTCTCTTTGTAAATAAATGTTTTCATCATTAGACTTTATCAGCTCCGACTCTTTTTGCTCTATCCACATCCTTCGCTCCTCACTCTTGGAAGACACCTTGCTTATTTGGTCAGTTAGGTTAGAATTGGTGACCCGTGTTTGAGTTAAACAACTATCAAGATTTGAGATTCTTAAATTTAAGCTATTTAATTCCTTTTCATATGATTTCTATGGGACTTTGAATGAAATAAAGAGAGATTGTACCTTCTTGATCAATTCATCAAGCTCATTGATCTGCACACTAAGAGGTTTTGCTGTGAAGCATAAGTCCTCTCGCTCCTTGGTGTCCTTGTTTCCACCATTAGTATTGTATCCCCTTATGTGAGATACATCAGTCACCACAAAAGACTTTCCAATGCTTTCGTCACCTCTTGCAACATATGCCTTTCTATGTGAAGGCTTTCTCACTTCATCATCCTCTGAGTCGGTTGACCATACCTGTACGCCACCGAACTCGTCATCCTCTGCCGAACCCTGTACAATAAGAGCATTCATAGAAGGGTTAGTAGCAGCTTTCTTCCTCTTGATCTCTTCCAGCTTTTTCATCAAGACAGCCTCTTCATCTTTTTCCTCATCTTTCTCTGCCATTTTTTTCAGAACATAATCTTTAGCATAATGGTTCTTTCCTCCATAGTAATAGCAGCTAACGCCAGAATCTCGTTCAACTTTCGCCTCTTTCTTTGGTTCCTCTGTCTTCGGCTCCTCCCTTACCTTTTCAGAACTATAGCTCCCCTGCCAATTTCTGTTTTTATTGGTAGGAAACCTCCGCTTGATGAACCTCTTAGGATTGGATACCATCATAGCATAATCTTCTGACGTAAGATCATAGTCCTCTAGGTTCAAATCTTCGTCTTCCACTGCATTCTTGCCTTTTGATAGGAGGGCCAAGGACCCCAAACTTGAGACCACATTCGTTTCTTGCATGACAATCTTTTCTTGGGATTTCAGAATTCCCACCAGCTTTGCCAATGAATATGACTTGAACTGCTCATGAGCTTTAACTGTAGACACGACAACTCTCTATTCAGATCTTAGGCCATTCAAAAAGGTGACCTTCTCTTCAATCAACTTCCTTTCTATATCATGTTTGATCATCTTGCTAAGAAGATGATTGAAGCGATCAAACGTCTGAGTGACAGTTTCATCGGAATTCTGCTTAAATTCACCGAACTCAGACAAAAGCAAGGTCTGAATAGAATGCTCCAAATCTTCATCTGTGGAATATAGCTCTCACAACCTATCCCAGATTTCTTTAGCGGTACTGCAGGAACTTACCAACCTAAATGTATCGGATTGAAGAGCGAATCGGATCAGTCTCAATGCTTTAATGTTGCACTGAAACTTTTCCTTTTCGTCTTGAGCAACGTCTTTTACATCTTTTAACAGATCATTATACTCTTTCTGAGTTTTAATGATTTTAGATGTTCCTGAGTGAGCAAATGGTCCAGACACAATGGCTTCCTAAATAAGATACCCATTATCTTCAGATCCGATGACATAGTCTTCAAAATGATGAGCCGCGGGTGTATAGAATAAGAATCTTCGTCGTTGATCCAATGTTGTTTGAGATGTTGATAGGATTAGATTGAGAATCGTCCATGCTTGATCGTTTAACCTGTTTGAAAGATCAGACTTGTAATATGTAATATTAGGGAAAACGAATAAATAAAGAGATACGTCAATTATGGAGTGATGGCTCAATAAATATCAGTTAATGTGGAATAACCCTAATCGCTTCTTTCATAGAAGAGATGTGTATGAATTACACAACCTCCTGCTGTGATACCAATTGATGAGTTCGAAAACTCTTTGATCGATTAGATCTTTGTAACAGGTAAATTAATAAAACAGAAACAGTAATGTAACAAAAACACAAGTATGGATCTAAATGTGTCGAATGATTTGATTAACTCAATCCTCAGTAGAGCTCGATGAAGAACTTCCGTTGTAGAGGATTCTAGGGTTACAAAAGATAAGAACTTGTACGCTATCAAATCTCTATCAATATTACGTTAAGAATGCATGCAAGCATCTATATATAATAAACCCTAAACAAAACTCACGGATGGACAGGCCCATACCGGAGACAAAACTTGGACTAGCTAACGAGCCCAAAGACGCAACACTAAACTGGACCTAACAATAGTGAATTCATAACTCATCCAAAACTCCAAGTCTTAAGTATAAAATAAAGTTTTATTAATACTATTACCGGTTCTTAAAACCAATCTACGACTAATTGTTAAAATACCGGATTTTAGTTTATAATTGATCACGGCTAATGACAAATAAAATGCAGTTTTATTTAGCACCAAAAGAACCTCAGAACAAGTGATATGAATTTTACAAAAGGGTACATGAATTGTTGGATGCATGCAATATTCATGAAACCATTTTTTTTTCAACTTTAATTGTAAAACATATATAAACCTTTATTTACAAAATATCAAATCTATGCAATCCATTTAAAATTCTCTTGGGATTTTTGTGTAGTTCATATGGATCTTAGGGTCACCTTATTCATTTGAGTTGTCAAAAATAGTCAAAGTGTTTTTGTATTTGCTTATGGGATAAAGGTCAACTAACCATTTGTGAAATAGAGCTCACATGTTTTTTAAATGGATGATTTGATCAATTTCTTATGTGATAAAGGTCGCCTATGCATAAGAGTGTTGAGGCATAGATGGGATAAACATGTCAAGCTAAACAATAGTTGTTTAGGATCCCATAATCTAGGAGTTACATATCATATGCAATTGGTAATCGCTACCTACCGAGTTTGATTAAGTTTATGGGATTAAGGTCGCCTAACCATTTACTTGTTTTGTTACTTGGATCCTACACTTTAATAAATTAATGTTTTAAGAAACAATATAAGGTATTAATTTTTAAAGACTAAATATTGAAAATACTAAATGAAACTTTGTTGAATTCTGTTGATAATTGTTAATAACTTTACGCCCTGTAAAATCTCTCTCTCTTGTTTGAGTTTCGAGAGACAGTAACATTTGATGGTTATAATTTCTATAACTAGTATAATATCTTGAGGTTGTACCTTTTAGATAAATAGAAATTATATATACTGAAAGATCTCATACCTGAATAACCTCTGTAACCAATTAGTCTGATCATGATAGTTTGATGCAAGTATTATTGTGATGATATTGATGTGTCTCACATCACACTGAAGAAATTAACCATGACTTGCAGAAAGTCTTGGATAATTATGAAACATATCAGATGTCTCATCAAGTAAAGTAGATATTCAATAAGAACACTAGAAATAGTTTCGAGTCTATTCAAGAATTAAATAAAAGGAAGTCAAAGAGATTGTGCACTCATATAGAATTATAGTTCAGTTAAGGGAAATACAACATAAACCCATAAATCAACAAAGAACCAAATGATTAGTGTTGTTACTATTGAGGAAGAAACTGGACGCTAAAGGAGGGATTGCTCCTCTCATCTCATCGAGCTGAAGAAGTCTGACTTGGACAAGACTTCAGATATCTATATGATAGAACTATTCATTTTTCCATCATTCACTTGGTATGTAGTACTTCATGTGACATTTGTAATTGATATTATGTGTTGCTGATTGGAAGAAATAATCAACTGATTACAAACGAATGATATTTCATGTTCAAGATATAGCAAGTGTTGTTATAGTCTTTTATTTAAACAATAGATGTATTGTACCTATCTTTATAGGGACATATAATAGATATAATTTATGAATAAATCTAGATTTACTTATCGTTTAATGGATGTTCACATTCATATCCCGAAACGATGTATTATGTGTTAAAGAATATTTTCTCATAATGTTATTTATGAAGTAAATCTATAATCTTTCATTAAATTAATAGCTCTGATCATAACACCTATATAATCAAATGATATTTGATTGGAACTTATCTATGTCATAATCATCATGACAATATAAACAAGAAATACATATACCAACTTCAAAAGCATGAAAATTTTGAAAGCAAATAAGCTTAATTCATTTGATATATGTGAATCCTATTTATATGGGAAGATGATTCACAACTGTCTTTATCTATTAGTAATTAAAGAACAAAAGGCTTAAAAACGATTTATGCATAAGTGATATATGTAATTTTTCAATCCATGAATACATTTGGTGATAGATGTTTATTCAATTTCACTGATGACTTTTATTCGTTATTGTGAAAACCTTTGAATTGATCTTTTTTTTCATAGTGAAGATTGAAATATGACTTAATGAGATCATCATTAACCTTTCGTTGTGATAAAGAATATGAGTTTTGTAAACCAAGTCTTCTTGGAAAATTTTAAGAGTTGTGGAATCGAGTCTAAAGTCATTCCAACAAAAACACTCACTTTTCATTAGTATGTTTCCTGTGGAACAGGATCATCTGGTCACTTGAAACTATCTTTTGATATTTAAGGTAGCCTTCATATTCTGAAGTGGGATAGGGTCACCTGACCACTAGCTGAATTTCGATAGTACATGTTTTTGAAGAGGATAAAAATAGACCCTTCAGTCTGTTACATGATGTTTATTAAAGGTACTATTTACTTTATAAAATTTTTGGAATTATGCTCACTGCAACAAATATATATTTTCCAACCAAACAAGTGGATTAGATGCTAGTATTAGGCTAAGGATAAAATGGTTTATCCTTATCTAAAAGGTATAGAGTTATAGAGCTTATGTTAGACAATATGTTTAACCACTCTAGCATCTACTAACTGCATTTATTTAGAATATCCTAAATGATTGTTTAGGATGAAGTTTCTACTAATCCCACATTGCATAAGACAAGTGATTAGAAAGTGATTTTTCTAAGTGGGAGCAATTTGTAACTTCAAAAAGCTAAAGATCCGTAAGATAAGTGCATTATAGTTTGGAACTAGCAAGTTTTCATCTATTGTTCGAATCTGCTCAATAGTTTATCATAAAATAATAAAACACATAAAGATGCATTCATGTATGATTATCAAGTATGGGCTTGATTAATCTTCCTCGATATAGTTTGACTATAAAGAGTAAGTGAGCGTTCAAGGGAGAAAACATACGTGAATGAAAATCTTTCCAAGATTTAAGCTAACATCTCAAAGTAAGAATCTTCTTTCTTATAAGTTAATTACATAGTGTGATTTAATTATGAATCTAGATGACTCTTGTGTTTTTTCTACAAAGCTAGTGGGAGTGCAGTAACATTCCTAATGTTATATGTAGTCGACATATTAATTCATGGAATAAGGATCTATATAGATAGATCATGGCAACTTAAAGGATTAAGTAAAATTTTATTTGTCAAGGATCTTGAAGAGCTTAAGATAAAGGACTCTGAGAGAGTTATCTTGTCAAATACCACATGATATGATTTTGAGCAAAATCCTAGTGAAAATGTTTTTGAACTAGATAACATGATTGTATACCATATGCTGCTGCAATTGGAGAAATCATATATGTCATGATTATGCATAAAGGCCAAATAAGTCGTATGCTTAGAGCATGTCGAATGATACTATTATAATCCGAGAACATGTCATTGTGTGACTTATAGGAAGTTTCTAAAGTACTTACGAAAACTATAGAAATATTCCTAATCTGCGGAGTATTTGAAATAAAGCTATGTTTAAAGTTGTTACACATCTGCTAAATTTTTAAATAGATTGAGATGCTTCTCAATCACAATCGGGTGTGTACTCATTATGAATGAAGAGATAGTTACATGGATAGAGTTCCATGTAGATTTTAATTACTGTTACACATCAGAGTTAGAGTACCTCGTGTTTTGGAGAACCACGTACAAAGATGCTTAATTTATAGTTCATTACGACTATGAGTAATCCCATTATGCAAGTATTGATATCTAAGTCATATTCAAGAATCTAATTCGTTCTCAATAGTTTTTTCTTTATATATGAGTTATATATAAAGCTGAAAATGATTGTATTCGCAAAGTTTATACAAATCAATTTTGTCAAATCTACTTAACAAAGCTACTTCATTAGCTAAAGCATGAAAGTCAAGCTGGAGCTATAGGGAATTGTTGATACAAGTAGATTTATTTGACTGAAATTTAGTAGTTGGGTACTGGAACAGTACAAGCAACATATAATATAGTGAATGATATATTGGATATGAGCCTTTCATTAAATAATTGTTGTGTTCTAAATTAGCATGTTTAAATCCTTGAAAAACTAGGTTATTCTAAATGTCCATAGTCGTTCATAGTTCTGGGAGTATCTATGAGATAAAACTAATACGAGTGGATTGGTGGATTTTCATGGAGATGAAAAAAGCAAAGAGCTGCTACCAACTTCATAGATACTTGATTAGGAGAATAGGTATTGGACTTGACCCACATCCAAACCACTTTATGGATCGCAGTCAAGAGTGATGTTTTTATCAAGGTTGAATCTTTTTAATCTTAGACCTGAGATACATATTTAGGACTTGAAGTGTAGGGATTGTTGTGCTTAGAATATTGGGTTTTGAGCAATCTAACACTTCCTAAGTGTGCGTGCAACCCTAATAAACCTTGGATCCATGTTTGTCTAATACATGCAAAATAATAATTTTTCCAAGGTTCATAACCTATCTAACATGGCATGGGGTACTTTTAAACATAAAAGAATTAGATGAGATTACATACCTTTTGATGATGAGTTTGATTCCTAAGGAGTTTGAGGGCCAAGCACCAATAGTGTGAATGCCTCAAATGAAATCACAAATCACCACAAACTCTTGGAAAACTTTAGAGAGAGTGTATACACACATAGAAAATCGACCACACACACAAAACCACACTAGTGGCTATTTCATGCAACATAAGCATGCTTATATAGTGTGCATGGTTAGGGTGAAACCCTAATAACCCATGACCTTTCCTTTTCCAAGGATCCATGGGTTAAAAGCTCCATGGATAATCCATGGACTTCCATATAAGCCTAGCCCATTAACAAATGAGTGTTAGCCCACACCATATAAAACAATAGCCCACAATTTAATTAGTCTTCTTTTTAATCTCTAAATTAATTCATAATTAACTTAAGACTAAGACTAATTAAATAACATGACTTCATAATAATATATTATAACTTATAATATATTAATAAACATATGTGTATAACTCTCATAAAATTATCCATAAATAGTTCGGGTGAAGTGCAACCCAAATGGACCATGCCGGGTCGGGTCAAGTATGTACCAAATAAGTTATGGACTTAGACACCTTATCCAACAGACTCCCACTTGGATAAGTCTAATAACTATATTTGTGTATGTTACTTCAGGAACCAACCAGCAATCGTAGCTCTCGAAAACTCTGTTGAACTATGAAGCGCCATTTTAGATAAGTGATCATATAATCCTCTATTCTCATGATATCAGCCGGACAAATACATGGAACAACGTCGTACTTATTGTCCAGTAGTTTGTTTCCCGATTTCCGGTTTGTCTGACAAAAAACTTAATCGAACACATCAATTTAGTTCTGACCGGCCGGTACATAGGTCACAACAAAATCATCGAGGGGCCCAAATATCGCTTCTATTTCTAGAAGGAACAGACAAACTTCGACTCATATGCTTCTTCTACTACTTGTTGAATTGTACACAAAGGCACGTGTTATAACATCAAGTTACTGATGCGTTTACGTGCAATCAATGCACAACCAACTCATAGGTAACAACTCATATATCTAGGTTTGAAGATTTAAATGATATTACCGTCTCACGATCACTCGAGATAAAATCCATGAAGTGATACAAGTGAGCGTGGGTTTATTCCAATACTCATAACTTATGAGCACTCATGAATGTTGTAGCAACCATTGCTATGACTAAACCCATTTAGCCATCTACAAACTCGATTCATGACAGTCTTGATTCATACCTACTTCCAACATATGAACGACTGTGGAGTGTTTAAATAACTTAGTCATTCGGAAAGAATAACCTAGCTATTTTGGAAGTCAAAACATGCAAAGTGAAACACAATAATAATCGAATCCAATATGGTCTCAGAACCCTTTTGAATATAAATAGAACCACCTTTTATTTATCACCATATTGATTACACATTATTCATTGTATAATGTTTCAAACAATCAACTTAAGACTTGAATAAAAAACAACAGTCGTCCCATGCTCCTAGCATGTACACTTTGTTTTTCTAAACAATAGTTATGCCATACTCCAAGTATGCACACTATGTTTGTCTATGATCCTTACATTGTGATATAGATCGATTGAACATGATTCCATTGATACTCATTTCACAATCCCAAATCCTTATTGTAAATGCGAGAATCCCCGATTCCTATCATTTACCAAAAAGTCTGTTAGATTTTAAACTTTTATGCAATGTTCCTCTTGTAATGATTATGCGCAAAGTCACCAAAACCTTGTCACCAGTCATTACAGAGTATTCCAAAGAAGGCCAACTTCTATGGCACGAAAGTCTCATATTCAAAGTACATTGCTTTGAACATCCTTCTTGCATTAAGGTTTTCTAATCTTACATAGATTGAATAACTTCCACCTATGGAGACATTTCCATAGTCCCATTTTGACTATCACTTCCAAACAAGAGTTACTTCTTTTCAAAATATGTCAATATGGTCCTTTCCGACAACTTACATCATACATCCAACTGTCCCTGAGCAACCAATCTTTGGCGAGGCTCAGATTTGTCATCGACAATTGCTTAATCACTTTAGTCATATCTAGTTCTAGACTTTTCCCTTCTCAATGCCTTAAGCATTTGGAAAATTTAGAAAAGATGAATATTATAGCACATGCAATCGATCCTATATCCGAAGCATATGGGACACGATTCATGATGTTTGACATAAAGACATGATACTAGACCAGTCTTTTGCTACAATATTTTTTTTATTTGCCATGTTTTCAAAATTTAACTATGAAGAGGGATGTCGTAGTCATAACTGAATTTTGAGAACGCAATATATATAGAATTTCCTTGAGTCGAACAATTCAGACATAAAATTCATATATATGTCCTTGACTAAAGATGATTAAAATCTCAATCTAAGCTTCTAGAATTGAAATGAAGTATAATTTCCTCTCCCTTAATTATAGCAAAACGACTTTTTCAACCCCTGCAACTTCATCAATTGAAACTTTTATTTTTCTATAATTAACATTGATAACTTGCAACATTAAACGTAATAATCATGCTCCCACTAACATGATGATTATCAGCATAACACTTATGCTCCCACTAGCTCTGACATATTTCCAGAAATCTGCTGGACTTCTGAAATTTAGATTCATACACCCTTTCTTAGATAGCTCACATGTGTGTCTAAACAATTTTCAGAACTATGAAAAGGGATACCGTAATCATAGTCTTAATTGTTTAGACCGTTGCCATTTCTCACAAGTCCATGTTAGTGTGCCGGTGACCCACACGCGCTCCACTAAGGACTTTTGAAAATGCAAATAACACAATTGATATCTACGTAAAATCTACTTAGTGAAAGCGTTTCCTCACCATGATTTTCATGAATCGGAGAGAAACCGGATGATACTTAGATTTTATAGTGTATGCGTTCCTATCCATGTGAATTTGTCAAAACCATAATCACAAGATAAGGTTAATGACAAATTCAGCCTTACATGGATTAAACTTGTTCAATCTTAGCTTCTTGTCACCTTGGTAGCACAAGGCCCACCAATGCTTCCTAGTTGAACTCTGATAACTCACATGCAAATTCAACTTATTTGATGTAGGTACAGAAATAAGAATTATGTCAACACGATAGGTTGCAAACCTTAAGTCGCGTGCTAGTGATAAATTACAGGTTTTACTCTTGATTAAATCTTGAAACTCTTTCAGGATCTTTAAGGCTCCCACTGTCCCCTTGACCTATAAGTTTCCCCAGTCAAGAACCATCCCTTGACAAAACAAATATTCAAGGGATAGTGCGGATTCTTATCAAGACTAACACTTCACACAATTGGTCCTAGTTGGTCTTTGTCTCATCCAAGACATCACAACTTACCAATCTCAAATGTACAAGGGTAGAAAACATTTTACTCTTACATTTGACTAGTGTTAATAAATCTTCCTTTATGTCACTCAAAGTTACAATCTTGGAGTATGACTCTAAGAATTGTTTTGGAACGAAGTATGACTCATCTTCTTGATTTTAACCAATCCAACAATTCATGACCTCTCTTCTTAGCCATAACAATGCACTAAGACGTCCTTAGAGTATAAATTTGTGATATGGTTTCATAATCATTAAGATGATCATGAAATACGATACTAAAGTACTCTCCCATCCTTTCAGATTTGAGAACCTTTTATCTTTCTGGCTAATTTGATTCTTCTCATTTGTTTTGTCATACATTGTAACCTTTCCAATGTTACAGAATTATACTTAACATTATAAGTATAATCATATTTACTAATCTTTAGTAAATCATGACAAATCAATCTTTGTGGTGGACCTTGACCAGCGCACACCCAGTGTACCTAATTCCTTAGTCGTTCAATTGACTCACATATACATGTGATCAAAGAATTAGTCTTAATTTTCAAAGATGAAAATTCTCTTTCATCATACAATACAACTTGTATGATTCCAAGTTTCTGTCCAATTGAAACTTGGGTGATGAAAAACTTTCTTCATTCGGTAAATTCAGACACTACCACAAATGAAGGAATCAAATCCACTTTCCAATATTGCTATTACTGGAAACATATAAGCAACAATTTTCCACAGATGCCATTGTAAGGATATTTTTAAAATAAATAAAATTAAAACCCTTTTTTTTTCTTTGATTTTAAAACTTTGCGGAAAAACTTATCCTTACAATCCACATGAAAACCTTGTTGTTATCTATTCATAAGCAATATATTATAACTCTTAAGCAACAGCTCAAAATTCTGATTGTCGAACCATGCGATCGAAACCCACCTTCGCAATCAGAATCAACATATACTTACTTTAAGCTTCCTATCTTTTCTTTGATTCTTAAAACCATCAACATGTGACCCATTCACATTATGTAATAAGAATCTCCAAATAGGAACTTAATAGAGTTAGATAGTGGACTTTAACTGAAGTAGAGTCAAACCTCTTGACTTGATCAACCTTATGACCTTTCAGGTGAATAGGGCAGCTCCGCAACCAATGCCCCTTCCTTTGGCAACAAAACACATGGACCCTTTGGTAATGGCACATGAGACTATCTCAGACTTAGCCTTTCTCTTTACCATTTGGTCAACCGAGTTGACTATGGCCGATCCCTTTCCATTGGGAAGAGAAATCCTTTTCTAGATATCCAATGCCACCATTGTCAATGTCCATTTAAGACTTGGGAAGTTGTTCTTTTAATCGAATTTTCTTTACTGGTGTTCCAAATCATTGTTGATTCCACAACACCAAGCAAAAAGATAACATCATTAAGGGTCATGTCATAGTCCGCCTCATAGTAGTCCCAAAGAGACTCACTATGTTACTAAGAAAGTGATTGAACATCCAACTTTCACGAGACTTTGACACCCAACTCTCCCGGTTTGTCAATATGTGACTTTATCTCCAAGATATGAGCACACATAGACTATGCTTGCCAATAGGGATTGAGTGACTTTAAACTTTTTAAGAACTTGTGGGTGAGGGAGAATAATTGGAGGAGGTGGAGGAAGTGAAACATGATGTTGAGGGACACCATCTTCAAGAGATTTGGGAAGATCATGGTTGTCTGAACCAGACATCTATAATGGGAGAAAATCAAGTTAGTTGATTCAAAATCCTTAATATAACACCCAATATGAAATATTAAGGCTAGGACCCAACACAATATTTTATAATTTGGAAGAGGGATGCCGTAATCCAAGCTATAAAATATTTGAAGGTAGGCGAATGACGATTCACCAATTTCCACCATGAAAAACGAAATAATTTATTAGGTTTTAATTGGATTTGAAATTCCTAGATCTTTTGAGATTCATTGAACTTTTCAATGGCATGTTTCAATCTCGAGTGTGCCCTCTCAAATTTTGTGACTGGGATGCCGAGGATCACAAAACAAGGTGTGAATAACCATACCAATTCACTTGGTACCCTTAATATTATCACCTAATCAATGTGCCGGTTAACCACACATGCTCCATTGATCTATGACAAACATTAAGTCACCCTTCGTGATCCTTACTAGTCCAAGTTAGTGTGCCGGTTAACCACACACGCTCCACCAACGACTTGGTAAGGTACAAAGTGTGAATTCCATGGGCTAGCACCAAATTCACATTTTTCCTAAAGTAACTAAGATTGGGAATTAAATAAAAACATTTAGTTACTTTAGAATAATCATTATACTTTTAATGAGAATGTAAAGTCATTGTCCTACCCGTTCGGCTAACGACCCTCCACCAGTCAAGCAAGCGGTGGGTGAGAGTGGACACCCATTAAGTTGCCATTTTATAGGCAACAACCTTATACCCACCTTATAGACCGGCTTTGTGAATGAGGCCTACTAACGGTAAAACGACTTGTTCTTATACATATATATAATAATTAAACATTAATCTTATAATAGTATAAGGGTAGAATTTTAACTTTTAAAACTTCTAGGGTATGGAATTAAAGTTTGTGTGAGACTTTACAAGTTCCAAAACTTGAGGGCAAGTTTTGAACAATTCATAAACTTTTGGATATTCATAACTTATGAGTTTTAATTAAGTGTTTAATACTTTTAATGAAGAGTCTCTTGGAAATCCATAACTTGAGGACAAGTTATGAAGTCCATAAAAGCATTTATGGGAAAAACTCTTCAAGAAAATGTAACCTACAACTTCTTAAAAACATTTAAAAGAAAAACTCTTGGAATTCCATAACTTGAGGACAAATTAAGAATTCCATTAAAACACATTAAGATCAAGAGTTAACTAACAAACAATTTGCAAATAATTCCTATGATCTAACAAAATTCATATGAACATGAACATCCACATCAACAATTTCAAGAATCATATGAACACATATAAACTTGAAAATTTGATTATAACTTTGAAATTGGTCCACCATCATCATTACCACATCAAAAACAGGTTTTATGAGTCTAAAACAGTTTAATGTAATGATTCTAGACCAATTCAAGCACCAAAACTCGAAGATATGCTGTCTGGGGGTCCAACTCGTTGAGTGCATGAACCAACTTGCCGAGTTGGATGATTTTTTTTATTTTGCATCAAGTATCAAACAAGCAAGCCTAGGCTCTGATACCACTGTTGGGTTTTGAGAAATCTAACACTTCCTAAGTGTGCATGCAACCCTAATAAACCTTGGATCTATGTTTGTCTAATACATGCAAAATAATAATTTTTCCAAGGTTCATAACCTATCTAACATGGCATGGGGTACTTTTAAACATAAAAGAATTAGATGAGATTACATACCTTTTGATGATGAGTTTGATTCCTAAGGAGTTTGAGGGCCAAGCACCAATAGTGTGAATGCCTCAAATGAAATCACAAATCACCACAAACTCTTGGAAAACTTTAGAGAGAGTGTATACACACATAGAAAATCGGCCACACACACAAAACCACACTAGTGGCTATTTCATGCAACATAAGCATGCTTATATAATGTGCATGGTTAGGGTGAAACCCTAATAACCCATGACCTTTCCTTTTCCAAGGATCCATGGGTTAAAAGCTCCATGGATCATCCATGGACTTCCATATAAGCCTAGCCCATTAACAAATGAGTGTTAGCCCACACCATATAAAACAATAGCCCACAATTTAATTAGTCTTCCTTTTAATCTCTAAATTAATTCATAATTAATTTAAGACTAAGACTAATTAAATAACATGACTTCATATTAATATATTATAACTTATAATATATTAATAAACATATGTGTATAACTCTCATAAAATTATCCATAAATAGTTCGGGTGAAGTGCAACCCAAATGGACCATGTCGGGTTGGGTCAAGTATGTACCAAATAAGTTATGGACTTAGACACCTTATCCAACATAGACATGGTTTAACGTTGTTTCATAAAAAACAGTCATAAAGGACCATCGTTAGATATGATATGAACTACATTGATAGGCATATATAGTCAATATGATCTTTGTATTCTTAGACATGAGATACATATTTGGAACTTGAAGTGTAGGAATTGTTGTTCTTTGACATGGTTTAACTTTGTTTCGTAAAAGGCGTTCATAACGGCCATCGTTGGGTATGACATGAACTACATTGATTGGCATATGTAGTCAAGGTGGGATTTGTCCCTCTTATTCGTTGAGAGTTAAACATCTAAGGCCTTAGCTAAAGTTGAACAGTAAATGAGATTGATCTCGATCTTTATCTCATATTTGACATGATGTGTAAGACAAAGGAATAATTGATACCACACCTTGAGTAACAATTGCAACTTAGAGCTCCTGGAATTGACTGTTGATGAGATGACACCCTTCATATGTTGTTAGGGGGCAGTAGCCCATTGCTAGACATACTGTCTATGTCAGTCTATAATGAATCTTGTGCAAGTGGGAGATTATTATTAATGTGATTATTAATAAATAATATCAATTCTTGTATTTTAATTAGGGAATAATTATTATTTTATGAAAATAATAATTATAAGAGAGTACAACTAGTTATTATTTCACATGGTATGAATTAATAAGTCACACACAATATTTTGGACTAGTTGGATTCTTTTGTCTTTTACCTAAAGACAAAGTTTATATTTTATAAACATGGAGTTTATAAAAATAAAGAATCCTCTTCTTTATAAGAGGTATGGCCAACAATATTAAAATGTGGAGGTTTCTTTTCAACCTCCATGCTTTGTCTCCCATGCTTCTAAAGGATAGCCATTACTTTAGAGTACTTTAATGGTTAGGCCTTAATTTTCATGGGCTATATAAGAGATGCATGATGCTTGTATTTTTGCAAGAGTGAAACACTTCTTTCTTCCCTTCTTCTTATTTCTAAAACCATAAGTGTGGAGATTCTTCATCTCCATGCATTTTGATGCTTTACTTTGGTGTTTAGAAGACCTTTTGAGTTGTTCCCTTTAGTGCTCTTTTGAGTTAACCATTTAAAGGCTTAATACACTAAAGAATAAAATAAGGAACTAGCATTCCAAATGCCTTACTTTTGATGGTAGATACTTGTAGAGAAATCATACACTTTGATTTTTTCTATCTTCATCAACACCCCAAAACCATGTGGGTTCAAAGGCTTCAAATGTTATCTCTAAAACATTCTATTATTGATTTTATTTCATTCTAACCTCTATAAATGGATCCATGATGGTGTGGTTTTGTTATGAGCTAAAAATAAACTTGTTATTTTTAAAGTCTTTCGTTGCCATTTTTTGTGAAAAATCAACTTTTATTTTGTATCAAAACCCAACAATACCAACTTGTAACATCCAAAAAATACGACTCAAAAATTTCATTTTTAAGTTTACCAAAATCAAAAACATAAAACATCAATGATTCCAAAATCACAAAAACACAAGATAGTTATAGTGTGTAGTCAAGACAATTTGTGGAAAAACATTATCACAACATAAGTCCCAAAATCCCTACTACGGAAAATCATTGTGTGATGTGACGTGATCTAGCCGACCACTTCCCCTTCGAGCTGGAAGTACCTGAAAAACAAACTAACAATAAGCACAAAGCTTAGTGAGTTTCCCCCACCATACCGCATATAATACAAACATACTGTCAGGCATATCTGGGTGCCTGACCTACCCCGTCGAGCATATCTGGGTGCTCAACCTACCCTGCCACGCATATTTGGGTGCCTGACCTACCCTGCCGAGCATATCTGGTTGCTCGACCTACCTTCCGGTTTATTTCAACCGGTTATGGGGTTGATTTCTCCCCTACCACTACCACGTAATATCATACATAAATCACATGATCATCAAGAAATACATGACAAATGATAATTATCACACATACAACCATCATACTATACAATAAAAAGAAGGTTCGGCCTTGGTGCATTCGACCCGTAACATTCACGAAAGGGAGACTCACCTCAACTTAAAATGTCAAATCGTACTCCTCCGATGACTCGGGACTACTCTTTGTATAGTACAATAAACATCCTAATTAATCATTGGATCTAAAGCTGACCCGAAGGCCCAACCCCCAATTCATAACATAAGGAAAAGGTTCCCTAATCTTTTCCCTATTGGGCCTCTTCCTCCTAAGGCCTAACTTTCAAATTAAAATGTACAAATCCATCCAACTAAGCTTTAAGGCCCAATACCATAAATCCTAGGCCTAGGACCAAAGGCCTTAATCCATAGGTTGCTTGAGGCCCAAAATCCTATGGCCCAAAAACCACTTTTAAACCACTGCATGCATAAGCGCGACATACTTGGCACGTACACCCAACGTACGCTGGCCTTTACCAGATATGGGAGGTTGACCCAGTACGCACAACGTACTGGCCAACAATCTTAAGAGCTTCCTTATGACTTAATCCGTTAAGTCCTAACGTCCAGAACATATATCTAGGCTCCTAAATGTATGCTAAGCCATACAATTATAAACTTTATGCTTTTGCATGCATGGATGGGGATTAAGACATGATTTAGGTCCATAAACACACTCTGTGGCCATCTAACACTTGCATGGTTTAGGCTAAACAATCAAGACTAGATTTTTATGAATCCAAATGCCTCCATGAGCCTAAAATGATAGCTCATATGGACTGGAACTTCTAAAACTCAAGAAACCTGGACTATGGGACCAAAATATAACATAAAACACCCCAAAACTAGATGTAAGCATGCAATGAGCAAGGTATAAACTTTATACCTCAAATAGGTCAGAAATGATGCCAAACATCTGGATCTACAATCCCTCTTCACGTTCTTACTTCTTCTCCAAACTCCTTCTTCAAAATCACCAAATGAGACCAAAAATGATCAAGGTAAGCTCAAAATGCATGCAAGAGGTTTAGGGTTCGAGTTTAACACTTTAAGGACATTGGAGGCTGAGAGAATGAGGGTTGGGAGGGATTAAGGTGTTTAAATAAGGTGCAAACCCTAAATTTTAGGGTTTGCATCTGGCCAGCCTACGCGTAGCATATTCTTGGGGTACATCCAACATATGCAGGGGCTTCTCCCGCTTCGCGCCTCTCCATTGTACGCAGTGTGTATACTATGTATGCCTAAAGTATGGCTCCCTTCCCATGATCAACATTATTATTATTATTATGATTTTTATTGTTATTATTATTATTATTATTATTATTATTATTATTATTATTATTATTATTATTAGGCAGCAAAAGGAAAATAACTGGCAATCCAGGTGTTACATAAAGGATAGACGTTTCTATTATGTTCAACACAAGAGATATATGGCTCATTAGTCTCAATAGATAAGAAAATGACATGTTGGGTTAAAGACTTCTGAAGTGAAGTATCATCAGGTGATAGGCTGCTAGAGGACACGAGACTTAAGGCATATGCGACATCATTTTTTCCAGGGACATTGATTTGTCAAAACTTACATACTTGAGGTTTTATGAAATGTCACCATCAAAACATTAAATGTACAATGATAAACCATACCTGATGAAATTTATGTAAGATTTAGCTTTTAGAAATCAGTCAACTTCAAGCAACATTTCGATCTAGCTCCATCAATTTCTTAGCACAGTTTCCACTGCTAATTTTGATTCCCCCTTTTTTTTTTTGAGATTGTAGATTAGTTCAGCTTAGCTCCTTGTATTCTCCAACCACAAATTTTATGACAGCAATGTAGCAGTCTGACTGCCATTGATATCCAATTTTCTTTTGGCGTACCTCAAATATGGGTTAGTTACTTTGGGTCATTGCATTTTACGATGAGAATGTCCTTTCTTTCTTTTATTAAACAATGTTGTTCCATTGGGAGGATATCTAGGACCAAATAGAAAAAAGTCATCTCCTTTTTCTTTTCTTTAATCCAATATGATGAACTCCTTTAATCATAGAGCATACAAAGATTCATATCTTAACACTGATGGTCATGTGATGGCATTTCCAACTTCATCAATATTTTTCATGCATTACAATGATCACTCCATACATGCACCCAAAATGTTTCCAACCACCATAAATTTTAGAACCATGCTTGTAGTATGGAAGTTCAATGTCAAATCATTACTGAAAGACTGACATTACTTGTGGATGTTCAAACATTTGGTACAAGTTGCATACTAAAACTATATAGTTCATTGTTAATTCCATAAAGTGATGCAATGATTGCACATGAGAGACCAAAATCTGTTAATTGAGTTTTAATAACATCATGTGTTTAGAGACATACTGAACATCATGTTGTGGATTCTTTCAAAGATCTTCGTACACACAATAAATATAGCATTGTTAGAACATTCAGGAGGTAAATAACTTCTAATGTTCATAAGAAAGCTTAAGAAAATAGTTTACAATACATATGATCTAAAATGACTTTTGTTTGACCTGGTGTAGATTTGGCATAGAACATGACAACCTTTGCTGGAACTTATGAAGCATGCTGGTGTCATTAGGAATTGTAGCCCTAATGACCATTATGTTCGTTTGGATGAATTGGTTCAATCCGATCTGACCAAGTGAATCCAAATTTATTTCGTTTTTCAAAATACGGATCCGAATAGTCCAAAACTAAATTCAAATCCAATCTGATTTGATCCAATTACAATTTGGTTGGATCAATTTTTTAAAATTCGGTTTTCAAAAACCGAAACGTTTTAAAACGATATATAATTATAACATTACCCAATTTTACGAAGAAGCAAAATTAAATTATAGATAAAAACACATAGGAGAGAAAATTATTATTAATGTTTTTTATTAGGTGCAACTTTTTTAACCCGTTTAAAAAAATAAATTACAAAATCAATAAATAATTATAGATATCTTAAAAATAAATAAATAGTTATTTGGTTTTTCTGAACAATTTAGTTCTTATTTTATAAACCAAAACCAATCTGAAATCCAAAATAATAATTTTTTTTGTTGAAAACCAATCCAAAAATCTAAATATCCGAACCAAATAGTCCAATCCGAATTGTCCAATTGGACGATTCGATTTTATTCAAATAGTAAATAGCCCTAATGACCATCAGTGGTATTGAAGTAACCATTGATAGACAACACTTAGACATTCAACCAGAGAAACATGATATGATAATATAAAAAAAATGAGAAAAATAATATTAATAAACCAAGATGTAACGACCATAATTTATTTCCATTAGAAGAATATTTATTTTTCATAAGATTATTTCGGTTTTAAGGGTAGTGGAATAAAAATAAATCAAAAGCGGGTTATTTATAATCTAAAAGAATTTATCGATATTTAAAAGGTAAAATAATTTAATTAAATTGATTTATGGAAATATGAGAGAAATATATGTCATTACAAGGTGTAAATGATGTTGATCGACTTGACTATCAATAAAAGGAACTTTAATTGTAGAGGTGTCTAGGGTTGGGGAAGATGGGATTTAAAGCTAAAAGTATAAGGGCTAATTGGTATGGAGCAAAGCTATTGACATGACTTCCTTTGCTTCTCTATTTCTGTTCAATAAGCCTTCTTAGTGAGGTTGAAGAGAATCTCTTGATCGATTCATGGGTTACTGCTTCACATAGATATCAAGAGAAAAAAAAACGAACAACGCAGACTAGGGAGACGTTTGTGGTTGTTGTATTTGATCAACATAGAAGTAAAACAAAAAACGACACTTTGTGCTATGGACTTGTTATGAGTGTAGGCCAGGAGGAAATAAAAAATTTTGATTGTATAAATCTCTTGATCGTTTAGATCTTTCACATGTATATTAATAAAGAACAAACTATTCAATCAAACATGACAAAGAACACAATATAGAATCAATATGAAGCTTATGATTCAAACATAGTCACGCCTCAACAAAACTCGATAAAGAACTTCCACTGTAAAGGAGAGCTAGGGTTTACAATCTATGATGAGAAAATAATAAAAGCGTTCCTAACTAAGGATGCATGCATGCACCTTAAATACTAAAACCCTAGAATAAAATAATGCACGGTTGGACTGGCCCAAACCGGCTACAATACTGGGCTAAGTGGAACGATCTCAAGACGCAACATCATATCCACAACAATCTCCTCCTTTGCGTCAATTGGGGCGAGACCTTCACTTCGGTATTGTGACTTTGACTTGCTTCACGACTTTGAACAACCGAGGAATAATAGCAAGAAGCGTCTGCCGAAACTAAATATACCAACGAAGCATATCAGTAAACAACTTCTTGTCAGCTTCACTATTCTGATAACACCTATGGACAATCTCCAAAATATGCTCCAAGCAAGCAGTGGAGAACAGGTGTTTGTCAATAAGAGCGAATAGGCATTTTTGACCTTCGCCCCTAACGAACATCATAGTATGAAACTTAGTGTCAATCTTTCCCTTGATCATCGTGTTTACATTTCCAGCTCTTCCAATTGCTTTGATCGTAGTACGCTTATGAATAGCAGCGGCAATCTCTTGATCCATCTTTGCTACTTCATGAATGTAACAAAAAAGCATTCGCTTGATATGATCAATGATCAGCTGATATTCCTGAGGATTGCATAGCAGAATATTGTTGAGGAGTATCCATTCATGTAGGTTTGGATTTGGAAGATCAGCTAGGGAAATAGTATGGACCGAGCTATCCGAGCCTCGAGTCACTTTGAATTTGACATTGATAAATTTCCCAGCTGAAGAGGGCTTCAATACCCTAGCCGTTGTAATTTTCTTCAAGCTCCATATCAGGTATTATGGTTAGGCAAATTCCAAATAAATTCCAGCAGATCCCGATCAACCTTCGGGTCTGGAGAAGGAACTACAGCAGTTTAGACAAAGCGGTGAAAATGAATGCCTTTCGGTTGATTGGCATGTTGAACTGAACGTCCTTCGAGTTCTTAAGACTGGACGATAAAACAGCTTCAAGCCAGTGAGTACTCGATTCATCAATGACTTCCCTCTGGATCGATTCAATAGTCCATTCGAGAAACATTGATTTCTTTTTATCAAGAAGTTCCTTCTCTTTCATTTCTTTCTCCAAACGATCCATCTTCTCCCGAAGCTCTTGCTCAGAAGGCTTGTATTTTGGATCAGGCTTGGAAGGAGCTCCTGTAACAATATCATCAATATCGTCCTCTTCATCTTCATCATCTTCGCCAATGATCTTCTTTTTCTTTTGACTTTTAGTGGCCGAAGCTTCAGTATCCTTCGGTCCAGCAGTAGCTTTCGGTTCTGGAGGAGGTGGAGGTTGAGTTTTGTCAAGTTTTCCTCCTTGGGATTTCTTTTCTCCCCGTTGTTTCGGAAGAACGACAGTGTCTGAAACACCCTCAATGCAACTGTGAATATCCAAGGTTGGATGTAGCTTCTCAGCCAAGTGACAGCGAATGGAGATCATTAAGATTGAGTCATGAGCATCCAGGAGATGAAGCAGGATCGACTGGACATCACCAACAGAAGTGCGAATCACCTCTCTTTCAAATTTTAGATCATTCAGTTCTTGAGTTGCAGTGTGGAGCTTTAAGTTCTGAACTTTGAGCTGAGAGGTTCGCTTGTCCAACTCATCCACGACTTTGTTTTTAACTGCTAGCTCTGCCTCAAGAGTAGTTAACCGTTCATCAAGTTTGGTATGAAGCTCTTCATTAGCAGCTCAATAGCTTTACGAGCCACGCCAAGTTGTGACAGCTCGGCCTCCAGTGAGCGTTTAAGAGAATAACCAAAGCAGTCACGGTTTTTGCATTTTTCTGAGCAGCAGCTTGAAGTGAATCTAGAAACATTTGAGCTTCTAAGATTAGTTTTCCGACTTTTGCGGTCACTTCTTTGCAGTCTTTAGTAGAGGCTTCCACTGCGAGCGAAACCTTTTGACATTGAGAAGTGGAGGCATCAATGGCCTTCGCTGCACTGGAGGTAGAGGTGTCATGCTCCTTAACTGCAGAAGAGAAGAGGGCCTTGAGAGCAGCTTCTGAGTAGGGATTAGCAGAAGAAGAGGAAAGTAACTGATCAAGCTTATCAGTCATAGCCTTAAGATGTCGCTTGGTGATAGGAGCGTCATCATCATCTTCGCTCTAAACACGATAAGGACCGAAGTAAGTGGAATCAAACTCCAAGTCCTCACCTCCAAGAACAGTGTTGGTTTCGGTTGAATGGGTAGGAGATGGATGTTTAGTAGTGAAAAGGGTTTCGGGTGGAGAAGAACGAATCCTTGTATGAGATACGTTGGTTGGAACTCCAGTTGTTGTGGTAGTAGTAGCGTCAAAAAAAATGGGTGTAGGGATGGGAATCATGGAAGAAGGTTGAGATGTGATAACAGGGAAGGTTGTGGGTAGGGAAATAGGAATAGAAGCAGGTGGAGGAGAAGGCGATTTAGATCGAACAAGTACCTCTAGAGTCGGTGAGCGAGGAGGGGTATCACCACGATCCGAAACCTCCTCATCAGAGCTTTCGCTCCCAGATGCAGTAGGAGAGGGTCGTTTATGTCCAATAGGGACGTAATCAATATCTAAATCACTCGAGGACTAAAGATAAGCCTCCGAGCAGGTTTCTTTGTCTTTTTCTGCTTGGGCTGTGAAGGTGCTGCCTTCTTAGTCTTTCGTTTCTTTGGAGTTTGCCCCTTAGCTCCTTTGATTACCGGTCCTTCATTCTGTTTATCTTGTTTCTTTCCCCTCTTGGATGGTTTATCTGCTTCCTAAATGGAACGAACCACTGCTGGTGTGAGTTCCCTTGGGCCCGTAGATGGAAGTTTCTTGTATTCTTGAATGATTGCACTTTGGTCAGATACAAGGCATACATGGATGCCGGAATCGATACAACAAACAAATACTTGGACGGATCAGTGACTAGAATCTTGGTTGTATGAAACGTGACAATAGAAGAGAGAAGCGAATCTGCCATGATTGGGACATGGAGACGATCCATCGCCCATTTTGTGACAAGGGACTAGAACCTTCCACAGGAGACTTCAAAATGGCGTCAAGAAGAGGATAAGCTTTGAACAAGTTGTTGACATAAAACTAAGCCAAAATCCAAATGTACGCCATTGTACAAGCCATAAAGCATGGTCATAAAGGACTTACTTGTACCATCAGATCCAGCGCTTCGCTCAGAAAGACCTTTGAACAACAATGTGAAGAGGCCGTTCCATTGAGGAGGAAGGCAGGATTTCTTGAACTTCATTACTATGGTTAGGGTTTCAGTGTACCCCATACTGTAGAACATGGAGAACAATTGACCAATGGTGATGGAATCGGGGTTTACCATAGTGGGTTCATGAACAAGACCTGGCAAGTTGTAGAAGAAATTCTTGGAAATCGAGGTCTTCTCATTGTGAATGTCGAAGTGTAGTCTCTCAGCAACTTTGTCATAGTATGCAGTAGAGTAGATGTGAGAAAGGCAAGACATGGGAACAACTTCCACCTAGGATAGAGCGACAATGAGTGGAGAGTATTTGAGGCACTCCACAATTTGCAGCATGTAGGGTTCATAGGATGAAGGCATAAGGTCAATAATGAGATTTTGGTTGGGTTTAATGGCCAGAAGGTTGGAGTGAACAGAGGTATCTTGAATAGCAGACGATTCCGCCATTGATGAAGGTGAAGAAGAAGATGATGAACAGTGAGAGAAATCGCCTTTTTCTTTTAGAAGATTTGTGAGTGGTAAAAGAGTAAACTTGATCGTGAGAAAACCTTTATTACGTGAGAGTAGGAGAGAGAAAGATCCGCCTAAAATCTCGTCCTTTTGTGAAACGGTTCCGGATGCGATGGGGAGGAGACAGTTGGCAACCCCGATGATGGCGCAGGAGAGAAAAAAGACGTTTCACTTTTTACGCGCCTTTCCATAGAGATTACCTTTTTCAAATCGACGAAACGATTGGATAATTGTGTTGGGTTTTGAGCAATCTAACACTCCTAAGTGTACATGCAACCCTAAATACCTTGGATCTATATTTTCTCTATTATACATGCAAATATCAACTTTCCAAGGTATTGTTCTATTCTAGCATACAAAACTTTGAATAACACAAGTTAGAATAACATACCTTTTGTTGGTGCTTGTCTTCATGAAGCTTGAGTGCCTAGTGCCCCAAGTGTGACACCTCAAATGGTTCACACAATACCATAAGCACTTGGAATAACTTAGAGAGAAACTAGAACACTTCAAGAATCGGCTTGCCCTCTATGCATATCTAGTCGCCTCCATGCCTCACTAGTGGCCAATTCTCACATCAATAAGATGCTTATATAGTTGTTACAATTAGGGTAAACCCTAATTGTCATGGCTTTCCATTTTCTTGGATCCATGTGTTCAAATACACCATGGAGCATCCAATGGGTTTGATCCCAACTTGATAATCCATGGAGCATTAGCCCACTATATAAGTATGGATGATTTACACAATCAACCCATATATTTAATTAGTCTTCTTTTGATCACATAATTAATTCTAAATCAATTATTGATCAATACTAATTAAATAATCTTATTAATATATTAGAACTTATAATATATTAATAAACCTTAAGTGTTATTTCTCTCATTTTAGTCTATCCAAGTGCATGATGCCATGCAACCCAAATGGACCATGCCGGGTCGGGTCAAGTCTTACCAATTATAGTTATGGAATTAGACATTAATCCAACAGTCTCCCACTTGGATAAGTCTAAAAATATTATTGCAAGTATGACTTCATAACCCGACTAGCAATCATAGCTCTCAAAAGCTTCTGTCGAACTCTGACCTTGTAGATGAACTCTGACCTTTGTCAATGACTTGTCCATTAGATAAGTGATCATATATTCCTCCATTCTAGATATCATATGGACTGAGACATGGATTATAATCATTCTCTCTGTCCATTTGTTGTTTCTCGATTTCTAATTTATGACGGCTGAGTAATTGAACAAATCAAATCAGTCCAGGCCCGGCCGAGCACTTACTTTTGTCATCACTAAATCATCGAGGGGCCCACAGATATCGCTTTTATCCCGAAGGTAAAAGGAATGGATAAACTGCGACTCATATGCTTGTACTAACTATTTGTTAAATCATACACAAAGGCACGTTTTATCATTGAGTTACCAATGCGTTTACGTGCAATCAATGTATAACCAACTCATAGTCAACAACTCATATCTCTAGGTTTGAAGACTATAAGATATTATCGTCTCATGATTCACTCGTGATAAAATCCATGAAGTGAATCCAAATGAGCGTGGGTTGAATCTAATACTCAGCCTTTATGAGTACTCATGAATGTTGCAGCAACTATTGCATTGTCTAAAGCACTTCAGACAAATCATACAAGCCAAATTCACGACAGTCTAGATTCATATCTACTTCCAACATATGACCGACTGTGGATGGTTTGAATAACTTGGTCAATCAGGAGAATGACCTTGTTATTCTGGAAGTCAAAACATGCAAAGTGAAACACAAAATAATACAAGTCGTATATGGCCTCAACACTTTGAGCGTAAATAAAACACATTTTATCTAAGCACCATATTGATCACTCATTATTCATGTTTCGATTAATCAACTTAATACTTGAATTGAATCAGTAGTGATGCCATGCTCCAAGCATGCATACTATGTTTCTCTAAACAATAGCTATGTCATACTCCAAGTATGCACACTATGTTTACATATGGTCATCTCTTTGTGAAATGTATATCAATTGAACATTACTTCAATGATTCTCATTTCACAATCCCAATCCTTATTGTAAATGTAAGAATACCAAGTTCTTGTCATTTACCGTAATCTATGCAATGATCCTCTTGTAATGATATTCACACAAGTCACAAAGACTTGGCAACAAACATCACAAAGTATTCCAATGGAAAGCAATTCCATGGAGATGAAGTCTCAAATTCAAAGTACATTCCTTTGAACATCCTTCTTTGCATTAAGTTCTTTAATCTTACACAAATTCAAAGAATAATTCCACCTATGGAAACAATTCCATATTCCCATCTTGACCATCAATTTTGAACAAGAGTTGCCACTTTCCAAAATATATCAATATGATCCTTACTCTATACTTCCAATTGTCCATGAGTAACCAAACTTTGGAAAACCCCAAATTGTTCTCGACAATTGCTTAATCATCTTAGTCATATCCAGTTCTAATCCCTTTTCCCTTCTTAATTCCCTAAGCATTAGGAAAATTTAGAATGGATTAATATTATAACACATGCAATCGATCCTATATCCGAAGCATATGGGATACGATTCATGCTATAAAATTTTTATTTGCCATGTTCTCATAATTCGAACTATGAAGAGGGATGCCGTAATCATAATCGAATCTTGAGAAAGCAACATATATAGATATTCCTTATGTGGAACCATTCCAACATAACATTCATATATATTCTTGACTAAAGTTGATTAAAATCTCAATCTAAGCTTGTAGAATTGAAATGAAGTATAAATTTCTCTCCCTTAATTATAGTAAAACAAATTTTTCAAAGCGACTTGAAACTTTTTGTCTTCTATAATTAACATTGCTAACTTGCAACATAATCATCATGCTCCCACTAGCATAATGATTATTATCCAACTAGCATAACACTTTATGCTCCCACTAGCTTTGACATGTACCTAGAAATCAGTCAGATTTCTGATACTAGATTGCCTTGATAAGACTTTATCAAATCATACACCTGGAGTCTAAACCTTTGCCATTCTCATTAGTTAGTGTGCCGGTTAACCACACACGCTCCACTATCGACATGAGAATGCAAACTTCACACTTGCTATCCACTTAAATCTACTTAGTGAAAGAGTTTCCTCACCATCATTTTCATGAATCGGAGAGAAACCTTATGACACTTAGATTTTGATGGTGTATGTGTTCCTATCCATGTGAATTTGACATAACCATAATCACACGACAAGGTTAATGACAAATCTAAATTCATATGGACTGAACTTGTGCAGTCTTAATTTCTTGCCACCTGGCAGCACAAGGGCTTACAATTGCTTCCAAGTTGTTATGCAACCAGTTGAGAACTCTCATAACTCCAATGCAAAACCAACTTTAACTGGAATGGGCACAGAATATTTCAGCACGATAGGTTATAAACCTCAAGTCGTGGTCTAGTGATTAACAAAACTCTTGATTAGTTCTTGAATCTATCTTAAGATCCTTTTAAGAATCCCACTGACCTCTTGACATATAAGATTCTCTTTGTCAAGAACCATTCCTTGACAAAAACGAATATTCAAGAGTTAGTGTAGATTCTTATCAAGTTAAACACTTCTCAAAATTGGTCTTAGTTGGTCTTTGTTTTATCCAAAACATCACAACTTACCAATTTCAAATGTACAAGAGTAAGACCACATTTTACTCTACATTTAACAAGTGTTTTAAACCTTTCTTAAGATTATGTCACTCAAGGCTTAATCTTGGAGTATGACTCTAAGATTTAAATTTTGGAATGAACTATAATTTATCTTTTGATCTAACCATTTCAACAATTCACGATTCCTCTCCTTAGCCAAACAAAATGAACTAAGGTGTCCTTAGAGGATCAATTGTGACATGGTTTCATAATCACTAAGATAATCATAAAACAAGATACTCAAGTACTCTCCCATCTCTTCAGATTAGAGAAACTTTTATCTTTCTGCCTTATTTGATTCTTCTTACTCATTATGTCTATCATTGAAACTTCTCCAATGATCCAGAACTATACTTAAACTTGTATGTATAACCATATTTACTAAACTTTAGTAAATCATAATGAATAATCTTATCAACTTTGTGGTGGACTTGATCAGCGCACACCCAAGTGTATCCGATCCCTTTTTCTTTCACTTGATTCACATATACATGTGAACAAGGAATTAGACTTAATTTCCCAAATATATAAAAATTCTCATGATCATACAAGTTGCATGATTCCAAGTTTCTATCCAACTGAAACTTGGGTGATGAGAATCTTTCCTTATTTGGTAAATTATGACACTTCCACTAATGAAAGAATCAAATCCATTTACCCATATTGCTTATCAATGGAAACATATAATCAACAATTTTTCACAAATGCCATTGTAAGGATACTTAAAAATAAATAAAATCAAAACCATTTTTCTTTTTATTTTAAAACTTTATGGAAAAATTTATCCTTACAATCCATATGGAAAACTTGTTGTTATCTATTCCTAAGAAATATATCATAACTCTTAAGTAACAACTCAAAATTCTGATCACCGAACCATGCGATCGAAATCCATCTTCGCAATCAGAATCAACATATACTTCCTTTAAGTTTCTTCACCTTTTCTTTGATTCTTAAAACATCAACATGTGACCTCCTCACATTATGCAATAAGAATCTCAGAATAGAAACTTAATAGAGTTAGACAATGGACTTTACCTGAAGTAGAGTCAAACCTATTGACTTTACCATCCTTAAGATGTTTCAGGTAAATTTAGCAGCTTCGCAACCAATGTCTTTCCTTTGGTAACAGAATCTTATGGACTCTTTGGAAACGGTACATGGGACTATCACAGACTTAACCTTTCTCTTTACCATTTGGTCAACTGAGTTGACTATGGCCGATCCCTTTCCATTGGGAAGAGAAAGTTTTTCCTGGACCTCCAATGTCACCGTTTTCAATGTCCAAATATGTTTGGAAAGTAGATCTTCCAATCCAATTTGCTTTTACTAATGCTCCAAATCATTGCTGATTTAGCATAATCAAGCAAATAGGTAAGATCATTAAGGGTCTTGTCACGACCTGTCATCAGGTAGTGACTGAAGAACCAAGTCAGCAGCCAGCTACCTCGAGACTTCGACACCTGACTCTCCCGACTTGTCAATATGTGGCTTAATCCCCAAGATCTAAGCACATATAGACTTTGCTTGCCAATAGGGATTGAGTGACTTAGAACTTATCAAGTCTTAAAACTTGTGGGATAGGGAGATTTATTGGAGGAGGTGGATGAAGTGAAGTATGATTTCTAGTCCCACAAATGCGCAACAAAGGGATTGATCTTTCACCTTAATTGCCATTTGGGATATCATCTTCATTAGGAAGCTTGTTCCTAAAGATTTGGGAAGACCATAGTTGTCTAAACTAGACATCTATAATGGGAGAAATTCAAGTTAGTTGATTTAAAGTCCTTAATATAACACCCAATATGAAATATTAAGGCTAGGACCCAACAACCTATTTATAATTGGAAGAAGGATGCCGAATCCAAATTATAAAATAGTTGAAGGTAGGTAAATGACGATTTACCAATTTCCACCATGAAAAACGAAATATAATTAAGTTTTAATTGGATTTGAAACTCCTAGATCTTTTGAGATACATTGAAATTTCAATGGCATGTTTGAATCTCGATTGTGCCCTCTCAAGTTTGTGACTGGGATGCCGAGGATCACAAACAAGGTGTGAATAACCATACAAATTGACTTGGTACCCTCAATAATATTACCTAATCGATATGCCGGTTAACCACACATGCTCCACCGATCTATAATAAAGTCAAGTTACCCTTTGCCACTCTTACTAGTCCATGTTAGTGTGCCGGTTAACCACACACGCTCCACTAACGACTTGGTAAGGTACAAAGTGTAATTTTATGGGCTAGCACCTTTTCACATTTTCCTAAGTAACTAAGATTGGGAATTTATAAGTGTTTAGTTACTTAGTATTTTTCATTATACTTTTAATGAAGGGAGAATTATAGTCCATTCCTACCTGTTCGGCTAACGACCCTCCACCAGTCAAGGAAGCGGTGGGTGAGAGTGGACACCCATTAAACTGCCATTTTATAGGCAGTAACCTTGTACCCCCCCTTATAGACCGACTTCGTGAATGAGGCCTATTAACGGTAAGATTGACTTCCTCTTATACATATCTATATAATTATAATTATAATAATAGTATAAGGGTTGAATTTTAAACTTTTTAAAATTTCAATGTTCAATTTGGAATTAAAGTATACATGAGGAGTAACTTTTCAAATTCCAAAACTTGAGGGCAAGTTTTGAAACTATTTCAAGACTCTTTAAATCATAACTTATGAGTTTAATGGTTCATTAAAATGAAGACTCTTCATTTTAATGTAACCCCTTATTCTTTAAAAACCCTTTAAATAAGTGTCCCTTCAACATCCATAACTTGAGGACAAGTTATGGAGTCATTAAACTATTTAATGGAAAAACTCTTATATTTTATGTAACCTACAAAACTTTTATGAGTTTTTAAGATTCATAAATATGACTTTTCACATAACTTGAAGACAAGTTACAAAAACATATTTTATGAACTTCTTTTAGACTAATATGGATTGAAAACAACTAAAACATAATTTTTCATTATCAATCTAAACTAACTCATAAATCAAGGAAACATAAAATTCTTGAAAATTCATAACTTGAGGACAAGTTATGAACTCCATACAATTTTCAACAAGATCATGAATTATATCAACAAACAATTTGCACACAATTCCTATGATCTAGCAAAACTCATAAGCATGATTATTCATAATCAACAATTTTCAAGAATAACATGAACACATATAAACTTGAAACTTTTATTATAGCATTGAAATTGGTTTAACATAATCATTACCACATTCAAAACAAGTTTTATAAGCCCAAAACAGTCAAAGGTAATGATTCTAGACCAATTCCAGCACCAAAACTCGAAAATATGCTGTCTGGGGTTCCAACTCGTCGAGTGCATGAACAAACTCGGCGAGGTGGATGCATTTTGCTTTGGACTCGTCAAGTCCCTTCATGGACTTGACGAGTCTGCTGGGCAGACAGCACCAAAAGTCGATTTTTAAGCAGTTTAAGCAAGTACAACAAGAAAACAAGCCTAGGATCTGATACCACTGTTGGGTTTTGAGCAATTTAACACTCCTAAGTGTACATGCAACCCTAAATACCTTGGATCTATGTTTTCTCTATTATACATGCAAATATCAACTTTCCAAGGTATTGTTCTATTCTAGCATACAAAACTTTGAATAACACAAGTTAGAATAACATACCTTTTGTTGGTGCTTGTCTTCATGAAGCTTGAGTGCCTAGTGCCCCAAGTGTGACACCTCAAATGGTTCACACAACACCATAAGCACTTGGAATAACTTAGAGAGAAATTAGAACACTTCAAGAATCGGCTTGCCCTCCATGCATATCTAGTCGCCACCATGCCTCACTAGTGGCCGATTCTCACATCAATAAGATGCTTATATAGTTGTTACAATTAGGGTAAACCCTAATTGTCATGGCTTTGCATTTCCTTGGATTCATGGGTTTAAATACACCATGGAGGATCCAATGGGTTTGAGCCCAACTTGATAATCAATGGAGCATTAGCCCACTATATAAGTATGGATGATTTACACAATCAACCCATATATTTAATTAGTCTTCTTTTGATCACATAATTAATTCTAAATCAATTATTGATCAATAGTAATTAAATAATCTTATTAATATATTAGAACTTATAATATATTAATAAACCTTAAGTGTTATTTCTCTCATTTTAGTCTATCCAAGTGCATGATGCCATGCAACCCAAATGGACCATGCCGGGTCGGGTCAAGTCTTACCAATTATAGTTATGGACTTAGACATTAATCCAACAAATTGCTGACTCATCCACTGTGCTTTATATGAAACGTCACCCACATAATTTACATGAACCATTGTCACCCTTATTATATCGCTTGAAAACACCAAAATGCTTTTTAGAACCCAAGCTATAAAAATGAGCTCATATATAAAATAGACCCAGACTTTTTGAAAATCAAAGATATTCATGCATAAAGTGTGAATGAAAAAGAAATAAATCAAACTTTATGGGATATTGTGATGTCAATTAAGACATGAAACAGTAGATCCCGGGCACGAATCTCATCCTTTCAAGTTAAGAGAAACTTCAAAGTGTCTGTGTGGTTTCCCGTTAAAATACGATTAATGACTTTTGAGAAGCAATGAAAGGCATCTTTTATAGATGTGGCTTGTGAGGGTGGCTTTCGCTTCAATTCAAGTTTCGGTTCTTGATATAAGACCGAAAGAGAATGAAATACTTGTGAGACCAATGGGCTTGTTGAACAAGTAGGCTTGACAGTATTTAGTGACCAATGGGCTACACCATGTAGCCGTATGATTTCCCTAATGTATGTTGGTTTCTTTGATAGGCAGGAAGTGTGCAGACTTGGTCAATCTATCAACGATGACCCATATGGTATCAAGTCCACCCGTTATCTTGGGCAACTTGGTTATGAAATCCATAGTGATCCGCTCCCACTTCCATTCCGGGATCTCTGGTTGTTGCAATAAACCAGAGGGCTTCTGGTACTCGACCTTAACCTTTGCGCAAGTAAGGCGTTTACTTACGAAGGTAGCAATCTCTGCTTTCATATTAGGCCACCAGTATAGCTTTTTAAGATCCAGATACATCTTATCTGAACCTGGGTGGACGGAATACAGAGTGTTGTGCGCCTCGGTCATGACCAAGTCTCGGAAACCACCATGATTCGGTGTCCAGATCCGGTTCATGAAATATAAGGCTCCGTCACCCTTGGCTTCTAAATTCTTGTCCATTCCTCTAAGGGATTCACTCGTCACATTTTCAGGTTTCATGGCTTCAATTTGAGCCGCCTGAATTTGCTTAGACAAGTGTGAATGGATGGTTATTGACAATGACTTGACTTTGCGACCGGAATATTCCTTCCGAATTAGGGCGTCTGCTACTACGTTGGCTTTACCCGGATGATAACGAATATCGCATTCGTAGTCACTAAGTAGCTCGACCCACCGTCGTTGTCTCATGTTGAGCTCCTTTTGATCGAAAATGTGTTGTAAACTTTTGTGGTCGGTAAAGATAGTACTCTTCGTCCCATACAAGTAATGTCTCCAGATCTTCAGAGCAAACACTACTGCTCCTAGTTCAAGATCGTGGGTCGTGTAGTTAACCTCGTGTGTCTTCAACTGTCTCGAGGCGTAGGCGATGACCTTACCTCGTTGCATCAGAACACACCCGAGTCCTTGATTTGATGCAACGCAATAGACTACGAAGTCTTCTATTCCTTCGGGAAGGGATAGTATTGGCGTGGTGCACAAGGCTCGTTTGAGCGTTTGGAACGCTCTCTCTTGTTTCTCTTCCCAGTCAAAGGCCACGCCTTTCTGGGTCAGGTTCGTAAGAGGTTTCGCTATTCGAGAGAAGTTCTGAATGAACCTGCGGTAGTAGCCAGCAAGACCTAGAAATTGGCGAATTTCAGTAGGTGTCTTTGGCGCTGACCAGTTCTCAATGGCTTTTATTTTGGATGGGTCCACGTGGATTCCCTCTTCGCTTACCACGTGTCCTAAGAATTCGACTCTTCGGATCCAAAATTCACATTTCGAGAACTTCGCATAAAGCTTCTCTTTTCGTAATGTCTCTAGAACTTGTCGCATGTGATCGCCGTGCTCTTTCTTACTTCGGGAATAGATCAGGATGTCGTCAATGAAAACGATGACAAACTGATCCAAGTAAGGCCGACATACCCTATTCATCAGATCCGTGAAGACTGCGGGCGCATTGGTCAATCCGAATGGCATCACCACGAACTCGTAGTGTCCGTAACGAGTTCGGAAGGCTGTCTTTGGCACATCCTCCTCTTGCACTCGTAACTGGTGATATCCGGATCTCAGATCAATCTTAGAAAAATAGTTCGCCCCTTGCAGTTGGTCAAATAAATCGTCTATACGAGGAAGAGGGTAACGATTTTTGACCGTCAGTTTGTTGAGTTCTCTGTAATCAATACACATATGGAATGATCCGTCTTTCTTCTTAACGAACAAGACCGGTGCTCCCCAAGGTGAGAAACTCGGTCTTATAAAGCCCTTGCTGAGCAGTTCGTTAAGTTGACCAGAGAGTTCCTGCATCTCAGCTGGTGCTAAACGGTAGGGCGACTTGGCTACTGGGGTAGCTCCTGGGACTAAGTCGATTCTGAACTCGACCTGTCGTTGCGGAGGTAACCCGGGTAGTTCTTCTGGGAAAATGTCGGGGAAGTCGCTCACTACAGGGATGTTCTTTAGTTCCTTCGTTTCGAGGCTCGTGTCGACGACGTGAGCAAGGAATGCACTGTATTCCTTACGTAAATACTTCTGTGCTTGAATACTTGATATAATACGAAGACTTGCGCCGGGTTTATCGCCGTAGACTATAAGAGTTTCGCTAGACGGAAGGTTTAGACGGACTGCTTTCTCGAAGCACATGATGTCGGCGCGATGAAGGCTTAACCAATCCATGCCAATGATAACGTCGAAACTTTTTTTTGAGACTGGCATGAGGTCGATTGGGAATGAATGGTTATCTAGAGTTAGGGTACAACCTAAGTATATGCTACTCGTACTTTCAGTTTTTCCATTAGCCATTTCTACTGTGAATAGTTCTTTGAGTGCGTGCGGTGGTTGATTAAGCATGCGAGCAAATTTATGATTTACAAAGCTTCGCTCCGCTCCACTATCGAACATAATGCATGCATAGGAGTTATCGAGGAGGAACGTACCAGTCACCACGGTTGGGTCAGCAACTGCTTCCCCGTGGCCTATAGCTAGTACCCTTCCTGCTCCACCAACATTCTTTGCTTTGGGGCAGCCCCTCTTATAGTGGCCTGCTTCGCCACATCCATAGCAAGTTGGGCTCGCGCCAGAGCCTGGGACTTGGTTGATAGGTTGTGCCGGGAACTTACAGAAACGGACGGTGTGTCCTTTTCTGTTGCAGTTTGAGCACTGCATTTCACGGAAGGGGCCGTTGTGGTGGTAGTTTCATTTGTTGCACTTGGGCAAACTTCCAACATACCGACTCACCAGAGCAGTAGTAGTAGCAGTAGGGGTTATTGCGGCATGCATTGCCACAATTTGCTGCTTTTTGGCAGCCTGTTGCTTCTTCTTTTCACCCCAGAATTTCCGCTTAGTATCAGCGGGTTTGGAGGGTTCCGGGATAGCTAGGGTGGTTGTGGTTGCAGGGGTTTTGACTCCATGGTCAATGAGTTGCTGTGCCAATCGTTTGGCACTATCGAAGGTAGCGGGGTTTGATGCTAGAACATTCCCCTGATACGGAGGCACTAGCCCCCATATGTACCGTTCGATCTTCTTCCCCTCAGTGGGAACTATATTGGGGCAGAAGGCCACCAGTTCGTTAAATCGGGCAGTGTAAGCGATCACATTGGTGCCCTTCATGGTCAGGTTCCAGAGTTTATGTTCCAGTTTCTGGACTTCGCCCCTCGGGCAGTATTCCTCCATCATGAGGTCTTTCATCGTCTCCTAGCCTATGTCGTTGGCTACGACGAGAGTTAGTGCCTTAACATGGCCGTTCCACCATGTCAGGGCCTTTCCTTCAAAGGTGCATGCGGCGTACTTGACTTTACTCGCCGCAGGGCATGAACAAATTTCGAATACTGATTCAGTCTTCTCGAGCCATTGCGAGAGGGCAATGACTGCACCGGTGCCATGGAAAGGATTCGGTTTGCAATTTGTGAAATCCTTGTATGAGCACTCTCTCGAGCGCACAGGGGTTTCAACCGGGGTTGATTCCACAGGGGTTCCACCTCTGCTGGCATCAGTTGAATGATACTGAGCCATGGCAGTTGCCACTGCTGCAGCTACGGCAACATTCAGGGCTATAGTATCGATGACCGGAGGCGGAGGAGGTGGTGGAGGTGCAGGGTTATTCTTGGGAGATTTGCGAGGAGGCATCTTTCAGCTATAAGTTTATAAAGATAAGAAATATGGTAAGAATCAATTTGTAAGCAACGTGAGAGTGACACATGGACTAACTAACCATAGCCCAACAATTGAATGAGTATTTGAAATCACACAAAGAATATTAGTAGGAAAGCACAAGTGTATAGATTTTTCCCACAGATTAGATAGATTTAAAAAATACTGGTATTACTGACGTAATAGGTTCAAGGAAAATCGACCTAACAGTAGGTCTTACATCATACCATACAGATAGTTTGACAGTTCTTAGATTCCTAATTAGAGTACTGAAAGTTAGGAATATTTTACAGACAAGTGCTACTTAGAGCACAGATGATAAAGGCTATTCCTTAACCAAAAGACAGAGATGTACTAGACATCATCTAACGGCGATGGGAATTCCCCGGGCGAGCCCTGAGGTCGGACACTTGATGAAACACCTCTTGAAAGTGTCGATCCTAAGCCCTCTGACGAGCTCGAAGTTCCAAGATTTCAGCTCGTGGGGCAGCCAGCTGCTGCTGCAGAGTTTCATTAGTTCTCTAGGTTCGTTCCATGTCTTCTTCAAGACGGCAGATGCGGACTGTGTTGACACCAGAGTTGGCATCAATCTCCATGAACCGGTCGATGGCTGCTCGACCTTGCTCGACATTACGAGCTATTCTGCGGATAATGACAGGCAGAGCTCGGTCAGCAGAGCCACCATCGCTGACGTTGTAAAAGCTTCGGTCCCCAAAGTATGGTAAGGGTTGGCCCTGTTCATCACTCCAGCGATTCAAGTTGTTTGCCCACATGGGAGTAGGACCTGGAAAAGCTGGTCGAGGGTTGTCGTTCGGGGCTTGACCTACAAGCGGTAGGTTGTTGACTTCAGGCTCGGAGTCGGATCCATCAAAAAATCCTTCTGCGAGGTGATCATCCAAAGGGATTGGATGCTCATCTTCGGGCTCTTCATCGATCCACCCGACATTGCCTTCATTTGGAAAGTACAGGTCGCTGTGATGGAATCCAGCCATTTAAATATATGCGAGAAGAGAGGTATAAGAATATAGTATACGTGTAACTAGTAGTACAAAATACACCTATTGTATTTTAAGTTTAAGTTCTACTGATCTTCTTGTGGTATTGTTGGTAAGTTTTTAGACTTGCTAACATATCACAACCATTCTAGGGCATATGCTAATCACTCCTAGGACCAGCATAGTTGATCAGGCTATGCTATTCCCAGGACTGACCATACATCCCCGAGCTCACTTGTGATATTTAACAATCGTAATACCTTTGTTCTTATCATTGTGACACTGATTTTAGTATGAATGCAGACTAGTATACTTAATTAACTATTTTAATATTGAAAGTATAGACTCTGGGTCAGCGTGTTTTAATCCCTTTTGGGTTTATAGTTTAGTATATCTTTTATGGGTTGATATACTTGATTCACTATGAACAATGCTCTGATACCAATCTGTCACACCCCAAAACCAAGAACGGCGGAAACGTTCTGGAGCGGAGGACGTCATGTAAAGTATCACAACACAGTAAATGTAAATAAGAAAACAACATCATCCATTGCATTAAATATATAATTTTAATACAAGTGTGTTCTGTACAGTTTTAGACACCAAAATATAATGTAAATCAAAATAATAATATGATGAGTCTTTAATGCGCTCCATCTTCTCAAAAGCTGGCATCGGTACCTGTCTACTGATGGCCTGAGAATACAAGTTATTTTGAAAGAGTTTATCAGCATTAAGCTGGTGAGTTCATAAGTATTTTAGTGTCGGTGTTTGTTATCAAAATCGTTTGAACGTGTCTCAAGTATAAGTTCGTAAAATGTATGTAAGTGTTTGTAAAAGTTTGAATCCTTCAGAAAAACCTATATTTTCTATTAAAGTAGCCTTCTACCAAGGCTTAACTGTTTTGTATGCTCGTTTGTTGTAAAAGTATGTAATTTACCAAATGTAACTATCATTTAATAAAATATAGTTTGTACATTTAATGTTTAAGTGAGGTTATCACTAAAAATATGTAATGGGTAAATCAATGTAGTACTATAGTTTTGTTTTATAGAAACTACTGTTGTACTAACTACCTTAAACCGGATTTATATTAAGGTAAAATGTGATAATTGCACCATACTATCGACTGGTAACAACGACATACGAATGGTCGTAATAACGTAATGACGTTTGGCACCCGCAGACCTGCAGGTCCCGCTGTAGCTAGCCGCAAGGTGTAGGATAGTCAATCCAGTATAGATCTATACACAAACTCATGCTCTCCCTCCAAGAGAATTCTGGCTACAACTCGGGACATGACATTTAAGGCATGCTCCGATACAGTGGATCAAAATTGTTAACGTATTCTCGTATATGTAATGTAATGCTTCTAGTTCTAGTATAGTTGTATATGTTCTCGTAGTATAGTTGTATATGTTCTCGTAGTATAGTTGTATATGTTCTCATAGTATAGTTGTATATGTTCTCGTAGTATAGTTGTATATGTATGATCCTGTGTTACCCCGATGGTAACTAACTAATGATGTGTCTAGTGCGTATGAATATGGGAGCACTTTTATGTCTATATATGTATATTTGATATATAATTAATATTTAAACGACCTTCGGATGGTCACCCGAAATCCCACCAGACCACATCCAAATCGAGGAAAAGGAAATAGGGCGGATGGCATTCCTAAGCCCTTTAAACATTATTTATACATCTATACATATATGGGCATGTAATTTATAAGAAGTAAATGCATAAATAAGTTTTTATAAGACATTTGGAACATAAATATTATTTCAAGAAAAGATCGACTTAACGTCAATTTATAAAAGCAATTTGAAGGCATAAGTTTGATAAAACATTTTAAGTATAAGGAACATTTGTTTGAATCACAGTTGTAAATAAGTTTGAAGGGTAAAAGAGTTTGTAAAACATTTTGAAGTAAGACAGTGTGATAAACAGTTTGATAAACAGTTTGAACAGTGATAAAATTATTGGTTTTCTAGTTATTAATCACATGTGATTAATGCAATCACATTTGATTGAAGCAATAACTATAAGTATTTAACTTGTATTCCCCCCCCCCATAAAGTATTTAAAACATTTAAAATCATTTCAAAGGTTGATTAAAGGGGTATGAACTCACCCGTGGTGAGCTGTTTTGAATTGTGGTGTCGAATACCGTGCTAGGTGGCAAACGGAGACTTGTTTACACGCACGAGCCTAGTTATCATATAATAAGCATATATATAACTAATTAGCCAAATAACAACTTAATAAAATAAGTTGGGACACTTAGGAACATGAAAACACTTTGTATAAATGTTATAGGTCCTAAGGGTTGCATCTAAGTCGATACGGGACAAGGCAAAGGGGTTTGAAGCACCAAATGACCTTGTATAATAGCTAAACACCCAACAAACCCCACCTTTGGAGTTTACGGCCGTGAACCCATGAGTTTACGGCCGTGAACTCCTCACTTGGTGGTTTTGGGTGTTTTGAAGTGCTATATTAATCCTAGATTTAGCCTAGCATTGTTGGAATAATCCTTGAAGTAGTTTAAGGCCCTAGAATGCTCCATACAGGAGTTTACGGCCTAAAGACCATATCCCCTAGAGTTTATGGCCGTAAAATCCTATGGGGTGTTGGTTTTAATTCTTTTAAGTCACTTGCACATGTAGGATATCTTCTATGTTTTTATCTAATGCTAAAGGGGACATTAGGCACACATTTGTGCCTTTACTTGGAGTTTACGGCCCAAGTGATGTTCCTTGGTCATAAACTCCCTTTTAGGGATGATTTTTGTGAAGTTTAATCCCCATTCAAGTCCTATGTATTCAAGGGTAATTGTCTCAAAGCCTTAGGGGTGATTTAGGGCACTTATAGCCCTTAAAAAGGGGTTTACGGCCCAAGAGATATCCTTGGCCGTAAACTCCTAAAACCTTATGATTTTGAAGTGTTTTGGTGTCCAAATTAGCTACAAGCATTAGAGGGTAAATGCCTTAAGCCTTAGGGTGTAATTTAGGGCTCACTTTAGCCCTTGGAAATGGTGTTTATGGTCCAAGAACTCTTGGGCCGTAAACTCCAAAAGCCTTATGATTTTGGATGATTTCTAGCCTCAAATGTTTATACATTAAGTCCTTAACTAGTTGTCTAACAAGGAAACGGGGCTAGGTAGCCTTAAAGCTCCATTTTGGAGTTTACTCCCCAAGAACGTTCTTGGGCGGTAAACTCCCGGATCTTGCATTTTAGACATGTAATCTATGTTATAAAGCATAAAACAAGTTATAAAACACATCTAGGAAAGTAGACTCACAATCTAGGATGAAAACCCGAAGATCCGTCAGAGAGAAAATGGCTTTTCTCTAGTTGGAATTGTGAATAATGAATTAATTAAATTCAGAAAACTATTTATAGTCCTGAAATATTTTGGCAGAAAATATTTTTATTCTAGAAGTTGGACTATAACATTATGAAACTTGGAATGTTCAAATTTCACAAATCCGGGAGTATCCACTCTCCTGATATCTCCTTAAACATAAACCCTAATGTACACAAACTCTTTCAGAAAAGTCTGAAAATCACTGGAACTGGACTGGCTTCTATTGAATAGATATTGTTCGTACAAATGGAAATTTCAGGTTGTCACATATACTGCCAGGTCCAGTGAACTGGTGGCTCTCTGCCCCAATATGGTTCCCACTGAAGGGAAAAAAATCGAAAGGTACATATGGGGGCTGGTGCCTCCGTACCAAGGAAATGTTCTATCATCAAACCCTACTACTTTCGACAGTGCCAAGCGGCTGGCACAGCGACTCATCGACCATGGAGTTCAATCACCAATAGCGACAACAACCCTAGCCATCCCAGAACCCTCCAAACCCGCTGACTCTAAGCGGTAGTCCTGGGATGACAAGAGGAAACAACGAGCTGCCAAAAAGCAGCAAATTGTGGCTGTGCATGCTGCAATAACCCCTACTGCTACTACTCTGGTGAAGCAGTATGCTGGAAGTTTGCCTAAGTGCAACAAATGTAACTTCCACCACAACAGCCACTGCCGTGAAATGCAGTGTTCTAACTGCGACAAGAAAGGACACACTGTTCGTTTTTTAGTTCTCCGGCAAGACCGATCACTCAAGTCCCTGGCTCAGGCGCGAGCCCAACCTGCTATGAATGTGCTGAGGCAGGCCACTACAAGAAGGACTGCCCCAAAGCAAAGAATGCAGGTGGATCGGGGAGAGTACTGGCAATAAGCCATGGGGAAGTAGTTGCTGACCCGACGGTGGTGACTGGTACGTTCCTTCTCGATAACTCCTATGCATGCATTCTGTTCGATAGTGGAGCGGAGCGAAGCATCGTGAACCATAAATTTGCTCACATACTTAAACATCAACCACACGCACTTAAAGAACAATTCACGATAGAAATGGCAAATGGGAAAACTGAAAGCACCAAGAGCATATACTTAGGTTGTACCTTAACTCTAGATAACCATTCATTTCCAATCGACCTCATGCCGGTCTCCATTAAAAGTTTCGACGTTATCATCGGCATGGATTGGTTGAGCCTTCATCGCGCCGACATCATGTGCTTCGAGAAAGCAATCAGTCTAAACCTCCCGTCTAACGAAACTATAATAGTCTATGGCGACAAACCAGGTGCGAGTCTTCGTATAATATCAAGTATTCAAGCACAAAAGTACCTACGTAAAGAATACCATGCATTCCTTGCTCACGTCGTCGATACGAGCCTCGAAACGAAAGAAGTAAAGAACATTCCAGTAGTGAGCGACATCCCCGACATTTTCCTAGAAGAACTACCAGGTTTACCTCCACAAAGACAGGTCGAGTTCAGAACCGACTTAATTCCAGGAGCTACCCTAGTAGCTAAGTCGCCCTACTGATTAGCACCAACAGAGATGCAGGAATTATCTGGTCAACTTAACGAACTGCTCAGCAAGGGCTTCATAAGACCAAGCTTCTCGCCTTGGGGAGCACCAGTCTTGTTTGTTAAGAAGAAAGACGGATCATTCTGTATGTGTATCGACTACAGGGAACTCAACAAACTGACGGTCAAAAATCGTTACCCTCTGCCTCGCATAGACGATCTATTTGACCAACTGCAAGGGGCGAGCTATTTCTCCAAAATTGATCTGAGATCTGGATATCACCAGTTAAGAGTGCTAGAGGAAGATGTTCCGAAGACAGCCTTCCGGACTCGTTACGGACACTACGAGTTCGTGGTGATGCCATTCGGACTGACCAATGTGCCCGCAATTTTCATGGATCTGATGAATCGAGTATGCCGACCTTACTTCGACTAGTTCGTCATCGTTTTCATTGATGACATCCTGATCTACTCCCGAAGTAAGGAAGAGCATGGCGATCACCTACGACAAGTTTTAAGAACGTTACGAACGGAGAAGCTGTATGCGAAATTCTCGAAATGCGAATTTTGGATCCGAAGAGTCGAACTCTTAGGACATGTGGTAAGCGAAGAGGGAATCCACGTGGATCCATCCAAAATTAAGGCTATTGAGAACTGGTCAACACCAAAGACGCCTACAGAAATTCGTCAATTTCTAGGTCTTGCTGGCTACTACCGCATATTCATACAGAACTTCTCCAGTATTGCGAAACCTCTTACAACACTGACCCAGAAGGGCGTGGCCTTTGACTGGGAAGAGAAACAGGAGAGAGCATTTCAAATGCTCAAACGAGCCGTGTGCACCACACCAATACTATCCCTACCCGAAGGGATAGAAGACTTCGTGGTCTATTGTGATGCGTCAAACCAAGGGCTCGGTTGTGTCCTAATGCAACGGGGTAAGGTCATCGCCTACGCCTCGAGACAGCTGAAGACGAACGAAGTCAACTACACCACACACGATCTTGAGCTGGGGGCAGTTGTGTTTGCCCTGATGATCTGGAGACATTACTTGTATGGCACAAAAAGCACTATTTTTACCGACCACAAGAGTTTACAACACATATTCGATCAGAAAGAGCTCAACATGAGACAACGACGGTGGGTCGAGCTACTCAATGACTACGAATGTGACATTCGTTATCATCCGGGTAAAGCCAACGTAGTAGCAGACGCCCTAAGTCGGAAGGAATATTCTAGTCGAAGAGTTAAGTCGTTGACAATGACTATCCACTCGCACTTGTCTAAACAAATTCAGGCGGCTCAACTTGAAGCTATGAAACCTGAACATGTGGCGAGTGAATCCCTCAGAGGAATGGATAAGAACTTAGAAGCCAAGGGTGACGGAGCCCTATATTTCATGGACTGGATCTGGACCCCGAAACACGGTGATTTCCGAGACTTGATCATGATCGAGGCGCACAACACTCGGTATTCCGTCCACCCAGGTTCAGATAAGAGGTATCTGGATCTTAAAAAGCTATACTGGTGGCCTAATATGAAAGCAGAGATTGCTACCTTAGTAAGTAAATGCCTTACTTGTGCAAAGGTCAAGGTCGAGTACCAGAAACCCTCTGGTTTACTGCAACAACCAGAGATCCCAGAATGAAAGTGGGAGCGGATCACTATGGATTTCATAACCAAGTTGCCCAAGACAACGGGTGGACTTGATACCATATGGGTCATCGTCGATAGATTGACCAAGTCTGCACACTTCCTACCTATCAAGGAAACTGACAAGATGGAGAAACTTACGAGAACATACATTAGGGAAATCGTGCAACTACATGGTGTTCCTATATCCATTATCTCCGATAGAGATAGTAGGTTCACCTCAAGATTCTGGCAATCACTACAACATTCCCTGGGAAAAAGACTGGACATGAGCACAGCCTACCATCCACAGACCGACGGACAAAGTGAGAGGACCATCCAAACACTGGAAGATATGTTGAGAGCCTGTGTGATTGACTTCGGAAAGGCATGGGATACTCATTTACCCCTTGTCGAGTTTTCCTATAATAACAGTTATCACATGAGCATCAAGGCTGCTCCATTTGAAGCCCTCTACGGACGAAAGTGCAGATCCCCTCTGTGCTGGGCTGAGGTGGGTGATACCCAATTAGCTAAGGGTCAAGCTTCTGACAGTACTCTCACCGGTCCGGAAATCATTCGGGAAACGACGGAGAAGATCGTTTAGATCCGTGAACGATTGAAAGCCTCCAGAGACCGACAGAAAAGCTACGCCGATAAACGTAGAAAACCGTTGGAATTCCAGGTGGGCGACCGCGTTTTATTGAAGGTCTCACCCTGGAAGGGCTTGATACGCTTCAGAAAGCGTGGAAAGTTAAATCCAAGGTACATTGGGCCTTTCGAGATTCTCGCAAGAATCGGCCCAGTGGCTTACAAACTCAATCTACCGAACGAACTTCGTAACATACATTCTACCTTCCACGTTTCCAATTTGAAAAAGTGTCTATCCGACGAGACTCTTGTAATCCCACTCGACGAGATCGAGATCAACGAGAGCCTCAACTTCGTGGAAGAACCCGTAGAAGTCATGGACCATGAGGTTAAGCAGACGAAGCAAATTCGTATCCCGATTGTGAAGGTTCGTTGGAACGCCAAGCGTGGGCTAGAATTCACTTGGGAACGCGAGGATCAGATGAAACGAAATTCCCTTGACAGGGGGATGATGTGACAACCCGAAAAACTTCTCGCGTGCACTCTTCAATTCTTTCCAATAATAGACTTATTTTACTATATAGTAATACCCTTTAGAGTCTAATGACGCGTTCTAAATGTGGTATAATCAAAGTAGGAGTGTTAAAAAGGGTTAACTCGAAGTGTAGGAATCAAAACCGGGCCAAACACTCCAACACAAGGAGTGTGCGGCCATACACTTGAGTGTGCGGCCACACACTCTTGTTTGCGGCTTCACACCTTCCCAACCGCACACTCTACCTATATATGCCACCCTTAGATCATTCTTGAACACTTCCTTCACTTTTTCAAGCATAGAACACGAAAATCCTCTCAAGTATCATCCATTCTCCTTGAAGATCTTCATAAAAGGTACCAAGAACACCAAGAACACCAAGATCTTCATCTGGCCGCACACATGGCAGCATACACCACCTGGCAGCACACATGGCCGCACACAGGGCCGCACACATGTGCTGGCAGCACACTAGGCTGCACACCAGGCCGCACACACACATATAGTGTGTATTTTGGCCATACACCCTCTTGTATAGCCTTATAAACCCTCATACAATCATATATGATTATAACACTTCATAATAAGTGTTTACTAGTCCCTAAGGTGGTCCCAAAATCAGCAATTAGTTGTTCATAACACTAATTAAATCCATATATGTGCCAATATATGCTAAATAGGATTCGCGCGTGTACTCAAGTCACCACTTGACACCTAGCAACTAATCCAACATTCTCATCAGAACCACTCACTACAGGTGAGTTCATACCCCTTTAATTAACCTTTGAAGTACTTTTAAATGTTTTAAATGCTTTTATGGGGGGAATACAAGTTGAATACTTATAGTTATTACATCAATCACATGTGATTAATAACTACAAAACCAATGATTTCATCGCTGTTTCAAAATGTTTATCAATCTGTTTTACTTCAAAATGTTTTACAAACTCTTTTACTTATCAAATACTTTTATTTAAACTTTATTATACTTCTTATAAATTGCGTGGCCATATATGCATAGATATATAAGAAATGTTTAAAAGGCTTAGGAAGGCCATCCGCCCTATTTCCTTTTCGTCGATTTGGATGTGGTCTGGTGGGATGTCGGGTAGCCGTCCGAGGGTCGTTTCAATCTTAATTATATATCATATGTGCATATATAGACATAAAAGTACTTTCATTATTCATGCGTTTCAGTTACATCATTAGTAAGTTACCATCGGGGTAACACAGGATTTCATTTATACTATTACTAGATCAATGAGTCAGTTCATTCATGAGTCATATACATTACATTACTATGAGAACATATACAACTATACTAGAGAAGAACAAATACAACTATACTAAGAAGAGAACATATACAACGATACCAGAACAAGTAACATTACATTACATATACATGAATACGTTTACAATTGTGAATCACTGTATCGGAGCATGCCTTAAATGTCATGGCCCGAGTTGTTACCAGAATTCTCTTGGAGGGAGAGCGTGAGTTTGCGTATAGATCTATACTAGATTGACTATCCTACACCTTGTTGCTAGCTACAGCCAGACTTGCAGGTCTGCGGGTGCCAAACATCATTCCGTGTTACGACCATTCATTATGTCGTTGTTACCAGTCGATAGTATGGTGCAATTAAATCACATAATACCTTAATATAAATCCAGTTTAAGGTAGTTTGTACAGCATTAGTTCCTATAATACAACACTACAGTACTACAGTAATTTACCCATTACATACATTTAGTGATCATTTCACTTAAACATTAATGTACAAACTATATTTTGTTAATGATAGTTACACTTGGGAAATTACACATTTTTACAACAAACGAACATACAAAACAGTTAAGCCTTGGTAGACGGCTACTTTAATAGAGATTATAGGTTTTTCTAAGAGATTCAAACTTTTACAAACACTTACAAACATTTACATTCATTTTACAAACTTACACTTGAGACATGTTCAAACGTTTTGATAACAAACACCGACACTAAAATACTTATGAACTCACCAGCTTAATGCTGATACTCGCTTTCAAAATAACTTGTATTCTCAGGTCATCAGTAGACAGGTACCGAGACCAGATTTTTAGAAGATGGAGCGCATCCAAGACTCATCTTATTATTTTGATTTACATTATATTTTTGGTGTCTAAAACTGTACAGAACACACTTGTATTAAAATTATATATTTAATGCAATGGATGATGTTGTTTGCTTGTTTACTACTACTATGTTGTGATACATTACATGACGTCCTCCGCCCCAGAACGTTTCCGCCGTTCTCGGTTTTGGGGTGTGACAACAGGGTTTGGAGTTATGGGGTGGTGGTGTTTTCCCTCAAGGTTTGGCAACACTAACTCTATGGGGTTTAATGTACTATCCACATGGATCACAAGAGACTGAGGTATTTGATGGATCAGACGAATCTGAACATGAGGCAACGTAGGTGGTTAGACATGGTAAAGGATTACAATTGTGACATTATTTATCACCCGGGGAGGGCCAACGTGGTAGTCGATGCTTTCAGCTGCAAGGCGATCATGTTTTCTGATCAGGGATTGATGTTTGAGGATGACAATGATTACCCCACTATTAGAGTAGATTCGAGAGGCTCGGGTTGAGGCTATAAAGGAAGAGCACTAGAAGAGTGAGCACGTAGTGGATCAGGTGGCTTCCTTAGATTATGATAGTTAGGGGTTATTAACCCTTCAACAAAGAATGTGGGTTACATACTATGGTGGTGTGCGACAGGTTTTGGTGGAAGAGGCACACAAGTCGAGATTATTTATTCATCCCGGAGCGACAAAGATGTATAGAGATCTCCGGTCTAATTATTGGTTGCCATATATGAAGCAGGATGTGGCATGATATGTGGATAGGTGCTTGAGTTGCAAGATAGTCAAGGCCGAGCATCAGCAACCCCAAAACAAAATGGAGCCTTTGGATATTCCTATGTGGAAATGGGAAGATATTACAATGAATTTTATCTCCAAATTGCCTCGGACGACGTGTGAAGTGGATTCGATATGGGTCATCGTGGATCGACTGACCAAGAGCATGTATTTTATCCCGATTCAGGAGAGTATCTATGCGGAGAAGTTGGAAAACATCTACATTTGGGAGGTTGTGCACATCATGGGGTGCCGGTTTTTGTGGTATTTCATAGGGATGTTTGGTTCACTTCCACGTTTTGGAAGAAAATCCACGTGGATTTGGGTACTCGTCTTCACTTTAGCACGACTTTGCACCCGTAGACAGATGGTCAAAGTGAGCAGACTATCGAGACTTTGGAGGATATGTTGCGGGCTTGCATTCTGGATTTTGACGGTAGTTGGGATACGTATCTTCTGTTAGTGGAATTTTCGTATAACAACAATTATCATGCCAACATTGATCAACCTCTTGTTGAGATGCTCTACGGGAGAAAGTGTAGGACCCCAATATGTTGGGGTGAGATCATTCAGCGGGTCATGGGGAGTATTGAGGTGGTACTCAAGATGACCGAGATGATTTAGTAGGTTTTTGGTGGACTACATACAAAACAGAGTCGGAAGAAGAGCTATGTAGATAGATACTCCTAAAGGTGCCACCTTAGAAAGGTGTCATCCAATTAAGGAAGTGGGGGAAAGCTAGGCCCTAGAAACATTGGTACTTTTAGGGTTTTAGCCCGGGTGGGCAGGGTGAAATATCGTTTGGACCTTCCGGAGGAACTCAGTCAGATTCACAACACTTTTCACGTCTCTCAGCTACAAAAGTGTTTGGTTGATGATTCTGTAGTGGTCCCATTGGAGGATATTCAGGTGGATGACCTCCTGAATTACGTTGAAAGACCGGTGGCGATCATTGACCGAAAGACGAAAACCTTGACGAACTAGGTTGTGGGATTGGTGAAGGTAATGTAGCAATAATAGAAAGGTTCCTAGTGGACATGGGAACCTGAGGAAGAGAAGAGGGAGAATTACTGTCACACCCCGAAACCGAAGGCGGAAACGTCTCGGGGCGGAGGTGACTTCATCTGAATATCATAACCAATGTACATAGTAAGCGAAGTAAAACACAAAACATTACATTACATAGATTTCATTACATTTGTTTGGACCATGCCAAACCGAGTCAAGTACATACCATAAATAGTTATGGACTTAGACACTATATCCAACAGTTTTTAGGTCCATTGAACCATAAATCTTCTGTCTTGGTGGTTATTGATCAACCATGCATAAGTTACCACTTAATGGAAGCATAGTGTTAGATCCATGACTTGAGTCCCATTAAGACATGCAAAGGAATAAAGTTGCCAACCTTATTGTTAAGGACATCTTAAAAAGGGTAGATATGAAGTTGGACGTTAGGTGTTAACTAATTAAGACCTTAAAAGGGAAATTGGCCAAATGGGGCGTACACGGGGCATGCACAGTTGTATGCTGAGAGTATGTGCCTAGGGTCCCGATCCGATGAAGCATCCGAGTACGCTAGGCGTACTGAGGGTACAGTTAGCGTACTCACCTAAAGGGGTTTTGGGCTTTTAGTATCGGACCATTTTGGGCTTTAGGGTTTTGGCCCCTTGTTGGATCACAGGTTATTCTGAGATCGGCCTTTATGGATTTTGGCCCATACAGGACTTGGAATGCATTTTTAGACTTTTGGGCTAGTTCGGATTTGGTCCTTGGTATGTTCGGCCCAATAAGGGGGGCGGGGGGGAAGACGCCTTTTCTCCTTAAATCCAGGATTTAGGGTTTGGAATCTTGGGTTGGGTTATAGACCTAATCTCTAATTAGGGTTTTATAACTTGTGATTTAGTGTGAGAATTTCACGTGTCAACAGCTCGAGTGTGATTTGATATCTTTAGTTTCAGGTGAGTTTCCTTCACTATAAACATAGGTCGAAGGTACCAATGCCATAACACTAGATTATGTTTGTAGGATGATGATTATCTTCTTGACAACTACCTGTTATGCATGTATATGATTGATGTCTCTGTGACTCTTATTGTGATGATTATATGCTAGTTGTAGGGGCAAAATAAACTTGATACCGGTTGAAAGAGACCGAAAGGCGTAGGAATATACCAAGTACTGGTTAAAAGAGACCGAAGGAGTAGGAATATACCCAGTACTAGTTAAAAGAGACCGAAGGGGTTGAAATATTCCCAATATCGGTTGAAAGAGACCGAAGGGGTTGAAACGTACCCAGTACCGGTTGATAGTGACTAAATGGGTTGAAATAGACCCAATTATGCTTTCATTGTTATGTATGTATGGTATGGGCTATTTTGAGGGAGCTCACTAAGCTTTGTACTTATGGTTTTCAGTTTATGTTTTAGGTACCTCCAACTCGAAAAGGAAGGACCTTGCTTGATTGCACTGCATCTGCCAATGTTTTTCCATATTTACTTGTTTTGTGGGATTTGTGTTGTGATATTATTTTCATTAGGATACACTTTTGGTTACTTTTTCATGACTATTGGATGTTTGAAATGAGAATTTTTATCTGGAAATTTTGGAATGTTACACACAAAATGATTTCGAGCTTAGCTTTATCAGATTTGGTTGTTTAATATTAAGTGAAAACGGTCATTCAAAAGATTTTGAGGGTATGTTTTAAAATAGGGTGTTTTACAATTGACATTAAAGATGAAGAAGGAATATAAGAGTAAAGTTCCGTGATGGAGGCCCAAAAAGCGACTGGATTAAAATCAATTTATTGAGGTGGTGGTTAGTAAGAGGATCGTAAGTCTGTTCAATGAGTGCATGGGCCATGAAATAAACATGATCGACGTTAACACAATGTAAAACACTTAAACAACAGAACATATAGTTCCTTCCTGATTTACATCTAAAAAGGTGGCCAAAAATTCATAAGTCAACAGTGGTGAAGAGGGAAGAGTAAGCCCCAATAGACCCTACCAACCAATAGGGTTGAAGAGGGTGTGAACTTGATCATAGATATGGATAGTACGAAGGACAACAATATTTGGATCAAAGAGTTGAAGAAGGATGTATGTAGTTATAAGGATTGAATAGCGGGTTACAACGGCCTTAAAACCCATGTCGAAAAATCCATAATCTATTATCATAGTGAATGGTTGGTTTAGAGCAACAACATTTCTCTGCTGATGGCTTCGAGGAGACATTGTTTCTGGTAAAGCTTAAGAAAGGGCTGGCACAATTTTTTTCAGATAAAGAAAATTTTTAAGCTAAACAGATAACTAATCCAATGGGATACGTAAGCCCGCACATATGTATTTGATAAAAAGTAAAAAAATTTAGTTTTAGATTGAATATACCTGACTGTACGCTGAGCAATAGTGCATTTTTCGTGACTATTTTTTTTTCAAGTTCTATTATGATGAACATCTTCCCTTCGATGACTAGAACAAACGATCAAAAGGTCGGGTCCTAAAATTCACTAACAAACCGTAGATCTGAAAAAGAAGTTCCATTTGTTTTCAAAAATTTGAATTTGAATTTTGAGTTTTTGAGAGAGAGATCAACCAACACCTTGTGTTTGTAATAGTACATGAACCTAAATGATGTAAAAAGAAGAAAACCGGTACCTTGTATGCTTAAATCTGACAAGAAATGAAGATTTTTTAAGTGTTTTGGTGGTTTTTTTTTCGAATTTATGAGAGAGTGCAGCGTAAAGGAGAGATTTTTGGAGGTAGTAAGTAACAAATGAAAAAAAAACGTGAATTTATAGTTGCTACAGACAAAAACATGATCAAAAACATAATAGTGGATCATGTTTCTTCTTTTTTCTCTAAATTCGGCTAAAATATCTCGAACAACAAAGTTGATCGTGTTTGTATGAAAAACACGATCGTGTTTTTCTTGAAATCCAATTTTTTTTCGATTTTTTTGTTTTAGAACTGTGAAGGATTAATTTTATCGTGCTTTGGGAGAAAGGCATATTGTTTTTATTTCTTTCAAAAATTGCCCTATTTTTCGATTTTTGAATTTCATAAACTCTCTCTCGCTGCCTTGTTTTGACAAACATGATTTAAGCTTGAAAACAATTATTAAAAATCCTAGAATCAAAATAAAAATCAAAGAAAAAATGATGAAAACTACTTTAAAAGAATGGGTTGCCTCCCGGTAAGCTGCTTGTTTTTACTGTCATTGGCTCCATGTTGTTACTTGGTTTATTTAATTGCGGTATGTTGGGACTTCAATAGCCGCCACTTTTTCGTTCATAACCTAAAAATCTTCATAAAAAGGTTCGATCCAGTTACCATTAACCATCAAGATTTTTTCTGTTTGCTCACTTTTAATCTTTATGGCATCATAATCAAACAAGCTAGTAACAAAAGTGCCACCTAAAGAGACCTCAAATTTACTGGAAATCAATTTAAAACAAAATTGATAAAAGAGTACCTTTTGACCGGTTGTAAATACATTTCGAGAGATCATCTTGTCATGAAAAGATTTAATTTTCTCCTTTTAAATCGATTCATTTTCGTAAGGATTGATCTAGATTTCTTCTAATTCATGGATGTCCAATCTTCTCTTCTTTCCACCCTCATCCATGCTAATGTTCAGCATATTGAGAGCCTAAAATGCTTGATGCTTGAATTCCACTGGAAGTCAACACGACTTCCCAAAAACTATTCGCTAAGGTGACATTCCAATTTGTGTTTCATATGTTGTCTGGTGAGCCCATAATGCATCATCCAAGTGAATACTCTGGTCCTTCTTGATTGGATGAATAGTTTTTTCAATAATGTCTTTGATATATCGGTTGGAAGCTTTGTCTCGACTGTTCGTTTGTGGGTGATATGCAGTTGACACCCAATTCGTGAAACCATACTTCTAGAGAGCGACCTTGAGGGTGCGGTTACAAAAATGTCTTCCTCGGTCATGGATGATGGCTCTAGGTGTTCCAAAACAAGAAAAATATGTTAGTCTTGGCTTAATTAACCACCACTTTTGCATTGTCCGCATGCGTAGATTTTGCGTCAACCAATTTCGGCACGTAGTCTATAACAAGCAAGATGTAAAAAAAACAAGGGATGGTGGAAATGTGTCACACCCCAAAACCACGAACGGCGGAAACGTTCACGAGTGGAGGACGTCATGTACAGTACCACAACAGTGTAATATAATAAACAAGCAACAACATCATCCATTGCATTATAAGTAATGTTTAATACATGTGTGTTCTTTCATTGTAATAAGACACCAAAAATATACAATCAAAATAAAGGACGAGACTTGTCTGCTCCGACTTCTCAAAACCTGGCCTCCGTACCTGTCTACTGATGACCTGAGAATACAAGTTATTTTGAAAGCGAGTATCAGCTTTAAAGCTGGTGAATTCATAAGTGTATAAGTGTCATTGCCTTGTTTGTGAAAATCTGTTATGAAGGCCATGTAAACCTTTAAATGAAAATGTTGAGGTAAGTATGAAATCCCTAGAAAAACCCTTATTTTCTATAAGTATGAAATGTAGTCTTCTACCAAGACCCGAATGTTCTGTACGTATGAAGTGTAGTATTCTACCAAGACCCGAATGTTTTGTAAGTATGAAGTGTAGTCTTCTACCAAGACCCGAATGCTCTGTTTGTAAAATGATAGTTCTTCCTTTGTGTTGACTAGTACTAAAAGTGCTTAGTCTAACTCATCGTTTATGTGATTGTATCACAAAATAAAGTAAACAGGAAAAATGTAATACTGTAAGTGTTGTCACTGGGTACTAGGACTAACACAGCATCGCGTTAAGCGAAATGTATAACCTAATGAACATCCGAATATTGTCCAAAACAAGTATTAATGTAAGTGTCATCGCTGGGTACTAGGAGTAACACAATCATCACAATAAGCGAAAGGTATAACCTAATGAACATCCGAAGATTGTCCAATTGTCCTATGTAGCAGCAACAGGTGGGTGGAAGGGTTAGTCCCAATCGATCTACCTAATATAAATAGTAACCTTAGACCTCTGTAGATGGTCATCGACCACTGGTGCTAATCAGTGGGGTTCAGAATGGTAAGGCCCGCCTAGCTATCCCATTGAACCGAGATAGGAAAGACAATTTACACAGTAAGTACAAATAAATCATCTTCGTAGTTCTAAGTACAAGTATCCAGGTAAGTGAATACAGGATAACGCACCTATGTAAAAGTGTTCATGTATGGTATTCATGTATGTGTGTCCATGTAATAGGTAAGTATATGTAAACATATTCATGTATCAGGTAAACATCTGTAAGTACTCATGTATCAGGTAATGTACTAGTATAGACTCATGAATGAACTGACTCTTGTGTGATTCCTTGTAATAGAAGTAATGTTTGATATCTTCAAATTATCCCTATGATAATCTACTGTAATATAACTGATTGATCATGTAGGTTTATACACTCTTACTACTCAAGGGTGTGGGAAACTAAATGAAAGATGTAAACTATATCATCAATACATATATAAGAATATATGTGTATATGCATAGTTTAGTTCAAGGATGTAAAATGGTTTTGTAAGACATCTTATGGGTTTTGAACAATAATTAACAATGATTTGATGTCATTTTAATATACATTTCAAAAGTAAAACATTTGGTAACAATGTGTTTTTAAGATGTAAAACCATTTCATGCATCACATTTTGTAGCATGTGAAATATGTTAAATGACAAACACAGTTATAAAATACATATCAATGATTAAATAACATGTTTGTTTCTACTTGTATCCCCCCCTATTAAAGCATTTAAAATCATTTAAAATATTGATTAGGGGTATGAACTCACATGTAGTTGGTGATTGGGATGAACTGAACGGTATAGGATGGCTAGGTGTCAAGCGAGGACTTGTGCACACACTACGATCCTAATGAACATATAATCACACATATATGCACTCAATTAGACTTAAATGACTAATTGATAATGTTTAAGACATCCTAGACATAGTTAACACTTTATATAAGTGTTTTAAGTCGTAAGGATTTCATCTAAGCTATTGTGGGACAGGGTATTTGTGTTTAGGGTTTTGAAAGGACCCTATATGAGAGTTTACTCTCCATAATCCATCACACATGGAGTTTATGGTTGTAAACTCTTGAGGTTACGGCCATAAACTCCCAAACATGTGTGTTTGGTGTGTTTTGAAGTCCCAAATGCTTTCTAGAATTATCCTAACTTACTGGCTAAGTCCTTGGAATGGTTTAAGGTCTAGAAGTACTCCAAATAGGAGTTTACGGACTCAAGGCCATTCCCCTTGGATTTTACGGCCGTAAACTCCCTTGGGGTGTTGTTTTTGTTGCTTTCAAGCCTCTTGCACTTGTGGGATATGTTCTAGACTTTTATTCCTAACATATGAAGGCATTAGGCACACCTTAGTGCCCTTTTTAGGAGTTTACGGCCCAAGAACCATCTCTTGGCCGTAAACTCACTTGGTTAAGTGATTTTGGTGAGTTTTGGTCGTTCATTTTAAGTGGAACAATTTCTTGTAAAGGCCTAGGGCTTTAGGTGTCATGAAAACACCCTTTATGTCCATTTATATGGAGTTTACGGCCTAAGATTCACTTGGGCCGTAAACTCACCTTTGTTTGTGTCATTTGATGTGTTTAAGACGTTAAACTACTTGGGAAAATAGTCTAGATGCAAGCCTTAAAGTCCTAGAGTCCTTAAATCACCATTTAGTGTTAGAAAATGGAGTTTACGGCCTATGAGAGTTCTGGGCCGTAAACTCCAAATCTTGGGTGGATTTTGGCTTGTTTTCTTGTCCCTAACATGCATACATAAACATCTAAGGCCTTATCATAACACAAGTGTCGGTTTTGGCTTCGTTTCGGGAGTTTACCGCCCAAGAACACCTTTGGGTGTAAACTCCTAGATCTAATGATTTAGCCATCTAAATCATGTTATAAGCATCTAATAAGCATTCTAATACTACTAGAAAAGGGTACTCACAATCTGGGATAAAAACCCGAAGATCCGTTAGAGAGAAAATGGCTTTTCTCTAGTTGGAATTGTGAATAATGAATTAATTTAATTCAAAAAACTATTCATAGTCCTGAAATATTTTGACAGAAAATATTTCTATTCTCGAACTTGGACTGAAACATTATGAAACTTGAATTGTTCAAATTTGACAAACCCAGGAGCATCCACTCTCCTGATATCTCCTTAAATGTAAACCCTAATGTACACAATCTTGTTCGGAAAAGTATAAAAATCCACTGCTACTGGACTAGCTTCTATTGAATAGATAATGTTTGTACAAATGGAAATTTCGGGTTGTCACAAAATGGACCCATAATTTCTATGACATCCCCATTTTCACGGCCAGAAAAACCCATTTTATTTATGCTTATTTGAAAACACAGTTTATGTATAAATTTAAAATTTGTCCCATAAATAGTATTTCTGAACAAATGCTTTCCATTGACTCATTAAAACTTGGGATGTCATAACTGATATAAAACATAAGCATAAACAAGCCTTAAAATATCCTAGAGTAACAATCAACATCTTCTTGAATCCCTCATCATTCATGTACCTTTGTACCACTACCTATGATACAAAGAGGCTAACTGGGTCAGGTTGGTAAACTTGGTGAGTACATAGGGTTTTCAACCCATAATAAATAGTTAATGTGTTTAGTTATCAAACCTAATTACCCCACCCCATTTTCTTCTTTATTCGTCCTTAAGGATTTATCCTATGGTTTATCGTAGTCATCGTTGCTGACATTATTATTTCAGGTATTTCTCCACCATACAGGTCAGTAGGTTTCTTTCTATTTTCATTCACAAGGATCTATCCTAAGGATCACGTTAATCATCGTTGCTAACAATACTGTTTCAGAGATTTCTCTATAATCCATATAAGCAGGAAGTAGAGTACATCAAATAGGCACAAAGTCCATCACCTACAAGTTTTAAACCCACTTGTGTTCCACATCACTATCTTGAATAGTCTGGTGGTCGTCACCTATAATATGTTAGAAAACTAGATCTTTACTACACTAGTACCATTCTGACATCATTAGTACATTAGTACCATTTCTACATCGTTAGTACACTAGTACTGTTAAATTCGTGTCATCCTATTGTCATTTTCACCATTAGTTGTAATATGACATCTTATCTGTTTCATCTCTCATCATACTATGACATCTCAATTCTCATCATGCCATGGCATCTTATCATTCTAATATTCTCATTACCCTTCATTACCGAATGTATTATCTTCATGAAAATACATATACGACATAGGTCATATAAAATTTATCTTTAGAATATTTCATCTAACACATAACAACTCTGTACATAAGCGCATATAGCATTCAATTATCAAAATGTTTCATATTTATGTGTAAGATGAAAGTATCTACGCACTCACTTGAGAAAAGTGGATGCCACTGAAATTGGGCAGGACCTCGCCTTGGCACTTTAGCTTTTCCTCTGACGTGACCTAGGTTCATATCACTATGTCTTAGTCTTATATTCTTGGCGGCTAATTATAATCTAGATTCTTGACTAATCCCAATGTCTACATACAGATCTATCAAGTATGGAACAACCAGGTAGGATCATATCAGAGCTAGGGTCAGTTTTGTATACAGAGTATGATGTTTGGAAAGCATACTTTAAACATCTTACTAAATTCAGCCTAGAAATCATCCCCATATGTAGATTAATCAGTATAATGACTTGAAATTACTGATAAATATTATTTATAGGTTCATAATAATGACTATAAACATAAACATAAGTTACACTGAAAAAAACATGAGTGTAGGTTAACTTAAACATATTTTGCAAACAAAAGTCCGGAAATTACATTGGCTGAACTCTGGCCTGATAGCTACTAATGTCAGGCACTCAGAACTCCAGGGCTTCGCTAGAACCTTCAAGACTAAGGAAACATTTGACCAAAATTAAGAGAAATCGAGAGAGAAACGTAAGGAAGGTTTGAAATTCGAATGAGACTTGAAAGTTGTTTATAGGGCCCAAAATTGACTTGTGTGCCTTGCCCATGCCAGGTGCACACTGCAACCTAGATCTGGTCAGTTGACGTGATGCTGACACGTGTCCTATTTTGCATGGTGCAAGGTGGTGGATTCTAGAAGGTGCACATCGTGACTTTTTGCGTGTCGCGCACTAAAGAAGTAGAGTACATTAAATGGGCACAAAGTCCATCACCTACAAGTTATAAACTTGATTGTGTTCCAGAGGACTGTCTTGAATAATCTGGTGGACATCACATGTAAACTAATAGATCACTACATCATTAGTACACTTGTACTTTTAAATTCGTGACATCCTATTTTCATTTTCATCATTCATTCTACTATAACATCTTATCAGTTTCATCTCTTATCATACTATGTCATCTTAACTCTCATCTTACTATGACATCTTATCATTCTAATCTTCTCATTATCCTTTATTACCTAATGTATTATATTCAAGAAAATAAATACACGACATAAGTCGTATAAATTTTATCACTAGAATATTCGATCTAACATATAACCACTTTGCACATCAGCACATATAGCATTCAATTATCTAAATATTTCATATGTATGTGTATGATGAAAGTAACTATGCACCCACTTAATAAATGGACGCATCATAATTTGGGCAGGACTTCGCCCAGGCAGTTTAGCTTTTCCTCTGACATCACATAGGTTCGTATCACTAGGTGTTAGTCTTATATTCTTGGCGACTAATGATAGTCAAGATTCCTTAATAATCTCAATGTCTACATCAACATCTATCAAGTAAGGAACAACCAGGTACGATTATATCAGAGGTAGGGTATGTTTGGTATACAAAGTATATTGTTTGGAAATCCCTCTTTAAATGTTGCTCTATATGGAGTCTAGACATCATCCCCGTAAGGAGATCAATTTGTATAATCAATTGAAATTACTAATAAATCTTAGTTATTGGTTGATAATAACGACTATGAACATAAATACAATTTACACTGAAAGAAAATGAGTGTAGGTTAACTTACAAAGATTTTTCTAATAAAAGTTCATAAATCGCAATCGTAGAACTTTGGCCTGATAACTATTAATTTTGGGCACTCAAGCACTCTAGGGCTTCGCTAGAACCTTCAAAACCAAGGAAACTTTCGACAAAAATGAGATAAATGGATAGATAAATGTAGGGAAAGTTTAAAACTCAAATGAGACTTGAAAGCTATTTATAGGGACGGAAATTGAATTTTATGCTACGCCCAGACTAGGTGCACGCTATGCCCTAACTCTGGTCGGCCGCAGTGGTGCTGACACTTGTTTTATTCTGCGTGGTGCGACGTGGTGGCTTCTAGAAGGTGCATGCCGCTCCTTTTGTGTCTGGCAAACTTAAGAAACTTCAAAAATTCTCAGCTTCAACTGAACTCCGTTTTCAATGCGCTTTATATCTACGCGTAGCTATCGACGTGATCTAAAACATTTTTTAGTCTTCATTGGCTAATTCTCATTTATTTTTTATTCATTTTTTTAGATGGCTTATACTGCTAGTCTCCGTCTAAAATTCATATCTTTTTCATCTGACATTTTTTCTCGATTGTATTTATTTCAACAAACTCCTTTTAACAAGATCTTCGACTCTTCTTTAGATTGTTTCGGGTAACAATCAACCGATTCGAATTTTGATTTCTGTGTCCGCACTTCTGAGCTGAAACTTCGAAAAATTATAACTTCCCTATATGAAGTCAGATTTGGACGTTCTCTATATTCATGCTCTCGGTTTTATGATTACTATGATTTTCATTTAGATTACTTAGGCAAAAAGTAATTTCTCAAAATTCCAGTTTTTACGATACGCAGAGTCCGACAATTTTAAGCGCGGAACTTCAAAGATTCATAACTTCTTTATACAACGCCAGGTTTCATTGTTCTTATATATACATAATCCTTGTCACATATACTATAACCTTGGTTAATATTTATCCTAAACAATCATTTATCAAAAAGTCATATTTATCCCTTATTATATCTTAATCGTGTAGCCCGAATCTATGTGTGTTATAATTACCCCCCCACCCCCACGCCTTAGGATGATTTTGTAAAATGACTTTATATTCTACCTTTCCATCCTAGGTAACACTCATAAATTTGATGTCTTTCCCAACGAGTATCAAATCGTTGGACTTCTTGACTATTGGCGGTGCTTGACCTTTCATCCGCTCTTTATTATATGCTGGACCTTTGGCCGTAACCTTCGAATTATAAACACGACCTTCGTTGGATACTTCTGCTCCTGCTTAAATATAATTAGTTCATGATAACTTCTTTACTTCGACTATCATAACGGACCGATAGGTCATGTTTTAATGACCTCTCACGTATCAATCACTGGCTAGAATCAGGTATCTTTTAGTCAGTCTCTAGCATGAAATATACCTTCCTTCATCTTCTAATGTTGTTAACACCCATATTTGAAAGTGTTCAATTGTGTATTCGGAGGCCAAGGGCATACACGTAATTTAATATCTTGGTCTTAGGGAGTTTGGGTTCTTGTTCCGGAAGTTTTTAGGTAACGAGGAGTTGTTAGAAGCATAGAACTTATCACCACCTTTTCGTGGATATAAAGTTTGTCGGAAATGGACTTAAAACGAAGAAGTTTTAGCACTTTGAAGTTATTGGCAGTATTGGTCCCTAATAGAGGAAAGTGGAAAGAAGGTACCATGAATGCAAGGCGATAGGCGCAAAAGTACGACTAGCGTAAGCTGGGTTATGTGGGATACCATGCATGTACGTGAAACTTACAAGCCATACTACCTGTACGCTTAGCATACAGAGTTGTAATCCCCGCGTACTCATAGGATGTGGGCTTTGCGTGTTTTGGGCCTTGGGTTGGGCCATACATTGGACTTTCTTTATTTGGGCCTTAGTGGGTGACCAAAAGTCATATATTTTGGGCCAAGAATATTTTTCGGCATTAGGGAAATGCCCATTAAAGGGGTTGGGCGCAATTTAGCAAATTGGGCCATTAGTGGGTCATTACTGGACTTTGGAAGTCTAGCTAGTATTAGGTCTCATATTATGGTTTTGAGCCTTAGATTGACGCCCATATGAAAGGATTGGGCCCAATTCGAAATTGCGCCATATATATTGGGCTTTGAGGAAGTGTTTATCTTTTAGGCCAAGGTTGGGTAGAGTTCATTTTGGGACAAGGGTGTGTGAGGGGTAAAATGGTCTCTTACCCTTGTGAGGACTTATGGTTAGGTTATGAGAATCCCAGACATATCTAATATGTATGATGATCAGTAGCTCGGGGAGTCGAGAGATCAATAGTTCAGGGATCTTCCAGCTAGCAGGTAGAGGTTTATTCGTAGGATTTTACAGTCAACTTGGCGAGGTGAGTTTTCTCCTGTAGGAACGGGTCGAAGGAACCAATGTTGGCCCATTTATGTGTGTTAGTATGTTTCCGGACTTCGGTCCGTTGTTGGGGCAAGCCTGAGGAATGTTTATATGATTCCAGATTTCAGTCTGAAGTCGGGCGGGGCCCGAGGAATGTTTATATGTATGTTTCCACACTACAGTTCGATGCCGGGTGGTACCCGATGAAGGAATGCATGTTTAGTTATACTTGTTGTCTTTGTGATATTTGTATGTGCCTGGTAGGGAGGTGAGTGTGGATGGGGTCCCGTATCTCATCGCTAGCTAAGTGTGGACGGGGTTCCATATCTCCTTATTAGCAGAGTAGGGGCGGGGCCCATGATAGGCGAGGCCTTAGGACAAGAATTGTAAGACCCTAACACTAAAATTACCATAAAGCCAAACATTCTACATGCATATTCATAATTATAATTCACATCAGTGGTCTAAATACAAAAGCATGGATATAAACCAACTAAAAGGGCTTTTACAAAGTTTCGAAACTAGTTGTATAAATATATAACTACCCAGGAATTTATAATCCATATACATATATGTATACCTAGTACAGACGTAGTAGTGTCAACTACTCTAAGTCCTCCAACAAAGCCTGTCTACTCTGGACGCTTATCACCTGAAATGGTTAAACATTGAAAGGGATAAGCAGGCGTCACTTAGTGAGTTCAAAAATTGATACAATATAACGCTATGCCATATACATAACAATATAACATGAACAAAAAGAAACAAAGGACAACAAAGGCTTATATGTGTATCAAATGAAGGGCTTTCCAAATCAATAAATGGTTAGATAAAAGGGATTACAATCAATGAGACACAATAATTTAGGATCATAAACATCATAAATTCCAGCCCAAGAGGCACACAAAACACAATCCCTTTTTATCATGCTTCTAGAATATACAGGCTCTCAGCCCTACCTAACCCTAAGCCAATACCACAGTGATACGAGCCATGCTCAACATGGCCAAAGGCACAAAGCCAATACCAAAGTGATACGAGTCATGCTGTACATGGCCAAAGGCATCAAAATCAATATCAAGTAATAACCACTTAGATCAATAACACAAGAAAGCACATTGCACATATAACACATAACACATAACATACAATTGTCCCTATATTGAACTCACGGTTTTGGCAATCACTACAAAAGTCCTTAGGGAACCAGGCTCGACATGAGTACAACCTATCACCCACAAACCGACAGGAAAATCGAGAGAATTATTCAAATGCTGGAAGACATGTTGAGAGATTGTGTGATAGACTTCGGTAAAGATTGGGATACCTACTTACCACTCATCGAATTCTCATACAATAACAACTATCATAATAGCATTAAATTTTCTCCATTTGAAGCCCTCTGTGGGCGCAAGTGCATATCACCTCTTGTCACAACTGCCATTTTTGCTAGGAAATTCTATTCTCGTGTAATCATTCAACTATTGTAAAACATATACTCTAAGTAAATATCACTCAGTGCTCATTCAAATTCACCTCTCATGTTCAACAAAGAGCCTAAAAACCCTAAGAATCCCGGTTTAAGTCCATATTGGACTAGGATTTCCTTATTGGGCCTAATGGACCAATAAGCATTCAATTCAACTATATTCAGCTTAGAAACCGTATTTGGATTCTAATTGGACCCAATCCACAAAGCCATAACATTTTGGACCATTTGGGGCTAGAATGATTCATTCTAACGCTAATGGGCCTTATTGGGCCATAACAACTCCAATTAACCCGAATGGACCATAAAACCCATTCTTTTATGCCATTTTGGGCCGTGAACTACCCTAAAGGCCCAATGGGCCGAAAACCTTCCTATGGGCTTTATAATTTCGAGCAAGGACCAAGACAAGGCCCAAGCCTCCCCATAATTACCATTCTCGGCCCATATTAAAAAAAGAAACAAAACAAAAGAGGGTGATTAGTGAGGTGCCACCTCACTAATAACCTTTAGTTAACCATGCTATTATTTCACATACATTTATGCACTTAGCAATGAACCACTAAGTAAAAACCAATCCACCTCCATCCTATTCTTCTTAACTCTCGGCTATGAGACCAAAAACCATCACCACACTCATTCTTGCATAGAAAAATCTCTTAAGGAAGCTCCCAAGAGCTCCTACATTTTCCTCTAAATTTTCGAGAATTAGAGTGTACCTCTGTGAGAACAAGATCGATGCGCAGAGACAAGGTTTGAAAACTCAAACCTTGAATGAATGCTTAAGATCAATGTCTGCTTGCTAATAATAGACCAAGTCTAGCCTGGAAAGACCAGTCAAGTTTTAGATTGAATATTCAGTAAATGATCAAGACATTAAATGAAGAATGAGATAGTAAATGATCAATGTAAATTTAATAAATGAAGAATAAGAAGAATGTTTGAATGAACTTAGTAAAGATGCCAAAACAGTTAAAAAGATCTGTATTTTACTTGTATTGAATGCTCCTTTATATAAGAGAATGTTACAGTGAATTAACTAAGTAACTTACATCGGACTGGACAATAGAACTGTGTGTGACATTCTGATTGTCTAATACAACAAAAGACTAAGTCCTATGAAAAGTAACATCAATACAAGGATAATTAATGAAAAAAGACAAAAAGGGTGTTCTTCTAGATCAGCATACATTCCGGACGTGAGAATCACTCCGGAATGTGTTCCTCTTCATAATATTCTTCCTCTTCATCTCTTCATGTCACACCCCAAAACCACGAACGGCAGAAACGTTCAGGGGTGGAGGACGTCATGTACAGTATCACAACAGTGTAATATAATAAACAAGCAACAACATCATCCATTGCATTATAAGTAAAGTTTAATACATGTGTGTTCTTTCATTGTAATAAGACACCAAAAATATACCATCAAAATAAAAGACGAGACTTGTCTGCTCCGACTTCTCAAAACCTGGCCTCCATACCTGTCTACTGATGACCTGAGAATACAAGTTATTTTGAAAGCGAGTATCAGCTTTAAACTGGTGAATTCATAAGTATATAAGTGCCATTGCCTTGTTTGTGAAAATCTGTTATGAAAGCCATGTAAATCTTTAAATGAAAATGTTGAGGTAAGTATGAAATCCCTAGAAAAACCTTTATTTTCTATAAGTATGAAATGTAGTCTTCTACCAAGACCCGAATGTTCTGTATGTATGAAGTGTAGTCTCCTACCAAGACCCGAATGTTTTGTAAGTATGAAGTGTAGTTTTTGGTATTGACTAGTACTAAAAGTGCTTAGTCTAACTCATCGTTTATGTGAAAGGTATTACAAAATAAAGTAATAGGAAATACGTAATAAAGTAAATGTTAGCCGGAGGTACTGGTGCTAACATGTACTTATATAACCTAAAGAACATCCGAAGATTGTCCAATTGTCCTCTGTAGCAGCAGCAGGGCGAGGGAAGGGTTAGTCCCCATAAAGGTACTCCTAGTATAAGTAATAACCGTAGGCATCCGTAGATGTTCATCACCCACTGTTGCTAACAGATGGGTTTCGGAATGGTTAGTCCCGTACGTATATCCTGAGGTACTGTGGGATAGAGGCCCATCTAGGTATCCCGAGGTACTGTGGGATAGGGTCCTGTCTTAGATATCCCGAGGTACTGTGGGATAGGCATGAAGATTTACACAGAAGGTACTAATAAATCATCCTCGCAATTTGAGATACAAATATTCACTATAAACAAGTATACACAGGTAAAGGTATCTACGTAAAGGTACTCTTGTAATGTGTTCATGTATCATGTAAGCATATGTAAAGGTACTCAAGTATCAGGTAAGGTTCTAGTAAGAACTCATGAATGAACTGACTCTTGTGTGATTCCTTGTAATAGAAGTAATGTTTGATATCTTCAAATTATCCCTATGATAATCTACTGTAATATAGCTGGATGATCATGTAGGTTTGTACACTCTTACTACTCAAGAGTGTGGGAACTAAATGAAAGATGTACGCTATAACATCAATACATATATAAGAATATAAGTGTATATGCATATTTTAGTTCAAGAATGAAAAATGGTTTTTGTAAAACATCTATGGGTTTTGAACAATAATTAACAATGACTTGATGTCATTTTAATAAACATTTCAAAGGTGAAACATTTGGTAACAATGTGTTTTTAAGATGTAAAACCATTTCATGCATCACATTTTGTAGCATGTGAAATATGTTAAATGACAAACACAGTTATAAAATACATATCAATGATTAAATAACATGTTTGTTTCTACTTGTATTCCCCCCTTAAAGAGTATAGAAAGCATTTAAAAATGTATTTAAAGAGTGTTTGTAGGGGTATGAACTCAGTTGAAAGTTTGAAGATAGTGAGATGGAAAACCGGGCAGAGTTTCGTCTCGGGAAACGGATTTTTCTCGGGATTCTCGAGAATCTCGGGAGTAAAATCGACCTTCGGGACTTGAGAAAAAAGACCAGAGCTTCGGGTTTGAACGGGAACGGAAAACGAGGCAAAACGCAAGAGAAATGAGAAGAAATGAGCAATTTTTCCGGAAACCCTCACATTCTACTTATAGGGGTCTGAGAAGCCTCGGTACGCGGGGCGTTCGCTCGTACGCAGCGCGTACGCGTACGTCATGCATGACCGAGTCCTCGACTGTCTCAACTTCGGATGGGACGGATCGGGTCGGATGGGACGGGTCGGACGGGCGGGTCGGTAGCTTCGCATAGGGGCGACGTGGACGGACCGAGACCAAGGCCTTCGGGTACACGGGGCGTACGAGGTTACGCAGCGCGTAACTCGGATGAGAACGCTGACTTTTCCTTCGGATATTACCGGATTTTTGATTTAAATATATATATATATATATATATATATATATATATATATATATATAAATTATTTAATAAACTTCAAAAAATCATATCTCCTTCATACGAACTCCGTTTTTGATGGTCTTTATATCCACGCGAAGGTGAGACTACGCTCTACAACTTTCGTTTAGACTCCGTTGGCAAATTCCGAAATTATTTTTATTATTTAATTATAAAATGACGTGATTAAGGAATTTCTTTAAAAATTCATAACTTCTTTATCTGACGTCGGTTTTTGCCAGACTTTTCACCGCTGAAATACCATTGTTGAGACCTTCGATTCTCGTTTAGGTCATTCCGGCCAAAAGTCGCTCGATCTCTGATTCGAGTTTTTAGCTGTCTGTAGCTAAGCCGAACTTGGAAAAATCTTAACTTCAATATACGAAGTCGGATTTGGGCGTTCTTTTTACGTAAGATCCCGGTTTAATGACATTTAAACATAGAGGGAATTTAAATAGAACTTTTTGGACATTTTATTATCAAAGTTAATTTTATTAGTTCAAAAGTGGTTACAATACTTGACTTTTTAGGTCATTACAAAGATTTGAAATATCGGGTTGTCACATCATCCCCCCGTTAGAGGGAATTTCGTCCCAAAATTTAAAGTAAGAAAACACTTGCGGACTAGGGAAACAGATGTGGGTACTTGTGTTTCATCTGATCTTCGCGTTCCCAGGTGTATTCAGGTCCTCGCTTTGCATTCCAGCGGACCTTCACGATGGGGATGCGACTTTGCTTGGTTTGCTTGACCTCTCGGTCCATGATTTCTACTGGTTCCTCCACGAAGTTGAGGCTCTCGTTGATCTCGATCTCGTCGAGTGGAATAACAAGAGCCTCGTCGGATAGACACTTTTTCAAGTTTGACACGTGGAAGGTAGGATGTACATTACTGAGTTCTTGCGGTAGATTGAGTTTGTAAGCTACAGGACCGATCCTCGCAAGAATCTCGAAAGGCCCTATGTATCTTGGATTGAGCTTCCCACGCATTCCAAAGCGTATCAATCCCTTCCAGGGTGAGACCTTCAGTAGGACTCGGTCGCCTACCTGGAACTCCAATGGTTTCCTGCGCTTGTCAGCGTAGCTTTTCTGTCGGTCTCTAGAGGCTTTCAATCGTTCACGAATTTGAACGATCTTCTCTGTCGTTTCCCGAATGATCTCCGGACCTGTGAGAGTGCTTTCGGGAACTCGTCCCTTAGCTAACTGGGTATCACCCACTTCAGCCCAGCACAGAGGGGATCTGCACTTTCGGCCATAGAGGGCCTCGAATGGAGCTGCCTTTATGCTCGTATGATAACTGTTGTTGTATGAAAATTCAACAAGGGGTAAATGAGTATCCCAAGCTTTTCCAAAGTCAATCACACAGGCGCGCAACATATCTTCTAAGGTTTGGATAGTTCTCTCACTTTGCCCGTCGGTCTGTGGTTGGTAGGCTGTACTCATGTCCAGCCTAGTTCCTAGGGAACTTTGTAATGACTGCCAGAACCTCGAAGTGAATCTACTATCTCGGTCGGAGATGATAGATAAGGGAACACCGTGCAGCCTTACAATCTCCCTAATGTAAGTTCTGGTAAGTTTCTCCATCTTGTCTGTTTCCTTGATCGGTAAGAAGTGTGCAGACTTGGTGAGTCTATCGACGATGACCCATATGGAATCAAGTACCCCCGTCGTCTTGGGCAACTTGGTTATTAAGTCGATAGTGATCCGCTCCCACTTCCATTATGGTATCTCCGGTTGTTGTAGAAGACCGGAGGGTTTCTGGTATTCGACCTTAACCTTTGCGCAAGTAAGGCATTTACTCACGAAGGTAGCAATATCTGCTTTCATGTTAGGCCACCAGTATAACTTTTTAAGATCCAGATACATCTTATCTGAACCCGGGTGGACGGAATAACTAGCGTTGTGAGCTTCGGTCATGACCAAGTCTCTGAAGCCACCGTGCTTCGGTGTCCAGATCCGATCCATGAGGTATAAGGCTCCGCCACCCTTGACTTCCAAGTTGTTATCCATCCCTCTAAGGGATTCACCCGCCACGTTTTCAGGTTTCAAAGCGTCGAGCTGAGCCTCCTTTATTTGCGTGGACAAGTGTGAATGGATGGTTAGAGTCAAAGATTTGACTCTACGACCAGTATATTCTTTCCGACTTAGGGCGTCGGCTACTACATTGGCTTTACCCGGATGATAACGAATTTCGCATTCGTAATCACTAAGTAGCTCGACCCACCGTCGTTGTCTCATGTTGAGCTCTTTCTGGTCGAAAATGTGCTGTAGACTCTTATGGTCTGTAAGGATCGTGCTTTTCATACCGTATAGGTAATGTCGCCAGATTTTCAGAGCAAACACAACTGCTCCTAGCTCGAGATCGTGGGTTGTGTAGTTAACCTCATGTGTCTTCAGCTGTCTCGAGGCATAGACTATGACTATACCTCGTTGCATCAGTACACATCCGAGTCCTTGATTGGATGCATTACAATAGACAATGAAGTCTTCTATTCCTTCGGGAAGGGATAGTATCGGGGCGGTGCACAAGGCTCGTTTGAGCGTTTGGAACGCTCTTTCCTGTTTCTCTTCCCAGTTAAAGGTCACGCCTTTCTGGGTCAGGGTTGTAAGGGGTTCCGCTATGCTGGAGAAGTTCTGAATGAACCTGCGATAGTAGCCAACTAGACCTAGAAATTGACGAATTTCAGTAGGTGTCTTTGGTGCTAACCAATTCTCGATGGCCTTAATTTTAGAAGGGTCCACGAGTATACCTTCTTCGCTAACTACATGGCCCTAGAATTCGACTCGTCGAATCCAAAATTCGCACTTTGAGAACTTTGTGTAGAGCTTCTCCGATCGCAATGTTTCTAAGATTTTACGGAGATGTTGACTATGCTCCTCCTTACTACGAGAGTAGATGAGTATGTCATCAATGAAGACGATGAAGAACTGATCCAAGTAAGGACGACACACCCTATTTATCAGATCCATGAATACTGCGGGTGCGTTACTTAATCCGAATGGCATCACTACAAACTCGTAGTGCCCATAACGAGTTCGGAAGGCTGTCTTGGGAACATCCTCCTCTAACATTCGTAGTTGGTGGTATCCGGATCGCAGATCTATCTTCGAGAAGTAGTTGGCTCCTTGAAGTTGATCAAACAAATCGTCAATGCAGGTCAAGGGGTAACGATTTTTAATGGTAAGTTTGTTGAGTTCTCTATAGTCGATGCACATGCGAAGCGATCCATCTTTCTTCTTGACGAACAAGACCGGTGCTCCCCATGGCGAGAAGCTTGGTCGAATGAATCCCTTCTTGAGAAGTTCGTTAAGTTGACTGGAAAGTTCCTGCATTTCAGCCGGTGCCAGACGATAAGGAGATTTGGCTACGGGGGTAGCCCCTGGCACTAAGTCGATTCTGAACTCGACATGGCGTTGTGGTGGTAAACCGGGAAGTTCTTCTGGGAATATGTTGGGAAGGTCGCGTACTTCTGGGATTTTCTGAATGTCTTTCTGTTCTTGGTTGGTATCGACGACGTGTGCTAGGAATGCATGATATTCCTTTCACAAGCACTTCTGGGCTTGAATACACGAAATGATGCGAAGGCTCGTACTAGGTTTGTCGCCGTAGATAATTAAAGTTTCGTTGTTAGGAAGGTTAAGACGAACTGCTTTTTCGAAGCACATAATGTCGGCACGAAGAAGAATCAACCAATCTATACCGATGATAACGTCAAAACATTTAATTGTGACTGGCATGAGATCTATCTTGAAAGTATGGCCATCTAAAGTTAAAGTACAACCTACGAATATGCAGTTTGTACTCTCTGTTTTCCCATTAGCCATTTCTACCGTGAATGAACTATCTAGTGCACATGGTTTTTGTTTAAGTAGGTGTGCAAATTTGTGACTTACAAAACTTTTCTCGGCTCCAGTATCGAAAAGTATGCAAGCATATGAGTTATCGAGGAGGAACGTACCAGTAACTATCGTTGGATCAGCTACTGCGTCCTCGTGGCCTAAGGCCATAACTCTTCCTACTCCGCCAGCCATCCCCGCTTTAGGGCAGTTCCTCTTGTAATGGCCCACCTCGTCACATCCGTAGCAAGTTTGGCCCATCCCGGCGTTTGGGACCTGGGCGGCTTGAGCCGTTGGAGCCTTGCAGTAACGGGCGGTGTGCCCTTTCCTGTTGCAGTTAGAGCAGAACATCTCCTTGCAAGGTCCGTGGTGGTGGTAGTTGCACTTGGTGCACTTCGGAAGAGTTCCAGCATAAGTTTTTGCTGGTAAGAGGTTCGCAGGGGCAACAGGAGTCACTGTGACAGCATTGATCGCCACAAGTTGTTGCGTATTGGAGGATCCTTGCGGAGCCCCTCTTTTCCTCTTATTCCACCCCTTCTTGTCATAGTCGGGGTTGGATTTTTGTGGTACAGGTGTAGGGATTGTTGTGTTCTGAGGTTTCCGGTGATCGATAAGAGATTGTGCTAGTTCCTTGGCACTATCAAAGGTAATGGGCCTGGAAGCGATCACACTTGACTGGATCTGGGGCGACAGTCCGCAGATATATCTCTCGATCTTTTTGCTCTGGAGAGCAACCATATCAGGGCATAAGTTTGCCAAATCACAGAACCTATTTGTGTAGGTAGTGATGTCGGATCCAACCATTTGTAGACCCCAGAATTCTTGCTCGAGTTTTTGTACTTCACCTCGAGGACAGTATTCCTTCATCAGCATGTCTTTCAACTTTTCCCAGCCGATGGAATATGCCACCACCAAAGTTAGATAGTTAACATGGCTGTTCCACCATGTTAGTGCTCGGTCAGAGAAAGTACAAGCTGCGAACTTGACCTTGCTGCCTTCTTGGCATCCACAGATTTCGAAGACAGATTCCATCTTCTCAATCCACTGTCTTAACACCATAACACCCCCAGTTCCATTGAAGCTGCGGGGTTTGGCGTTAGTGAAGTCCTTGTAGGTGCATTCCCAAGGGTGTCCATGGCTTTCGTCGTGGTTCGAGGGCGGTTCACCTGTTCCTGATCCGCTAGGGGCAGGAGCGTTGATTGCTGACACAGCAGCTGCAACTGCTGCTATGAAAGCTTCCTGGAACATGTTTGCATCTAAAGGATTTGGTGGTTGAAGAGGTACAGGTGGTGGTGGAGGTGGTGGTATTGGTGCTGCGTTGTTTGGGTTCCTCCTTGGATTCCTGCGTCGCGGCATCTTTAACTATACGTATAAAAGATGACGAAATGGATAAGAATAAATGATTAATGAATGTGTCTCATGGACTAAATCCCCATAGCCCAACAACAGAAGGAATAGCTAAAATAGACGAATTGACTAAGATAATTACAGTAAGACCAAATACCCCTATGGTATTTCTTTATGGTTGTGTTGGTAAGTTTTTAGACTTGCTGCCATATCACAACCATTCTCGGGCATATTCTAATCACTCCTCGGACCAGCGTAGTTGATCAGGCTATGCCATTCCCAAGACTGACCATATATCCCCAGGCTTACTTGTGATATTCAACAATCGTAATACTTTTGTTCTTGTCGTTGTGACACTGATTTTAGTATGAATGCAGGCACGTATACTTTGTTAAATATTTTATTATTTAAAAGTATAAACTCTTAGACAGAATGTTTTAATCCCATGTATTTATAGTTAGTATATCTTTTATGGGTTGATATACTTAATTCACTATAAACAATGCTCTGATACCAATCCGTCACACCCCAAAACCACGAACGGCGGAAATGTTCAGGGGTGGAGGACGTCATGTACAATATCACAACAGTGTAATATAATAAACAAGCAACAACATCATCCATTGCATTATAAGTAAAGTTTAATACATGTGTGTTCTTTCATTGTAATAAGACACCAAAAATATACAATCAAAATAAAAGACGAGACTTGTCTGCTCCGACTTCTCAAAACCTGGCCTCCATACCTGTCTACTGATGACCTGAGAATACAAGTTATTTTGAAAGCGAGTATCAGCTTTAAGCTGGTGAATTCATAAGTATATAAGTGCCATTGCCTTGTTTGTGAAAATCTGTTATGAAAGCCATGTAAACCTTTAAATGAAAATTTTGAGGTAAGTATGAAATCCCTAGAAAAACCCTTATTTTCTATAAGTATGAAATGTAGTCTTCTACCAAGACCCGAATGTTCTGTATGTATGAAGTGTAGTCTCCTACCAAGACCCGAATGTTTTGTAAGTATGAAGTGTAGTTTTTGTATTGACTAGTACTAAAAGTGCTTAGTCTAACTCATCGTTTATGTGAAAGGTATCACAAAATAAAGTAATAGGTTAGTCCCGTACGTATATCCCTAGGCATCCGTAGATGTTCATCACCCACTGTTGCTAACAGATGGGTTTCGGAATGGTTAGTCCCGTACGTATATCCCGAGGTACTGTGGGATAGAGGCCCATCTAGGTATCCCGAGGTACTATGGGATAGGGTCCTGTCTTAGATATCCCGAGGTACTGTGGGATAGGCAGGAAGATTTACACAGAAGGTACTAATAAATCATCCTCGCAATTTGAGATACAAATATTCACTATAAACAAGTATACACAGGTAAAGGTATCTACGTAAAGGTACTCTTGTAATGTGTTCATGTATCATGTAAGCATATGTAAAGGTACTCATGTATCAGGTAAGGTTCTAGTAAGAACTCATGAATGAACTGACTCTTGTGTGATTCCTTGTAATAGAAGTAATGTTTGATATCTTCAAATTATCCCTATGATAATCTACTGTAAGATAACTGGATGATCATGTAGGTTTGTACACTCTTACTACTCAAGAGTGTGGGAACTAAATGAAAGATGTACGCTATAACATCAATACATATATAAGAATATAAGTGTATATGCATAGTTTAGTTCAAGAATGAAAAATGGTTTTTGTAAGACATCTATGGGTTTTGAACAATAATTAACAATGACTTGATGTCATTTTAATAAACATTTCAAAGGTAAAACATTTGGTAAAAATGTGTTTTTAAGATGTAAAACCATTTCATGCATCACATTTTGTAGCATGTGAAATATGTTAAATGACAAACACAGTTATAAAATACATATCAATGATTAAATAACATGTTTGTTTCTACTTGTATTCCCCCCCTTAAAGAGTATAGAAAGCATTTAAAAATGTATTTAAAGAGTGTTTGTAGGGGTATGAACTCACTTGAAAGTTTGAAGATAGTGAGATGGAAAACCGGGCAGAGTTTCGTCTCGAGAAACGGATTTTTCTCAGGATTCTCGAGAATCTCGGGAGTAAAATCGACCTTCAGGACTTGAGCAAAAAGACCAGGGCTTCGGGTTTGAACGGGCACGGAAAACGAGGCAAAACGCAAGAGAAATGAGCAATTTTTCCGGAAACCCTCGCATTATATATATATATATATATATATATATATATATATATATATATATATATATATATATATATATATATATATATATATATATATATATAAATTATTTAATAAACTTCAAAAAATCATATCTCCTTCATACGAACTCCGTTTTCGATGGTCTTTATATCCACGCGAAGGTGAGACTACGCTCTACAACTTTCGTTTAGACTCCGTTGGCAAATTCCGAAATTATTTTTATTATTTAATTATAAAATGACGTGATTAAGGAATTTCTTTAAAAATTCATAACTTCTTTATCTGACGTCGGTTTTTGCCAGACTTTTCACCGCTGAAATACCATTGTTGAGACCTTCGATTCTCGTTTAGGTCATTCCGGCCAAAAGTCGCTCGATCTCCGATTCGAGTTTTTAGCTGTCTGTTGCTAAGCTGAACTTGGAAAAATCTTAACTTCAATATACGAAGTTGGATTTGGGCGTTCTTTATACGTAAGATCCCGGTTTAATGACATTTAAACATAGAGGGAATTTAAATATAACTTTTTGGACATTTTATTATCAAAGTTAATTTTATTAGTTCAAAAGTGGTTACAATACTTGACTTTTTAGGTCATTACAAAGATTTGAAATATCGGGTTGTCACACTTCAGCTCCAGACAGGTTCCAAATCACTCTTAACTTCTGAACCCACATACTTCAGAATATGTACTTGGGATTGCTAGATGTTCACTTTTAGGTTCTAACAATCTCCCCTAAGTGAACTTAGCAATCTAACAAGCTTAGATCCTTTCTTCATTGATGAAGGTGTAAGCCCGGAACAACCATTCATGGACTTCAATGTACCATACCGGCTGACTCACAAACTTCATCTTCACATGTTCTGGAGCATCAGTCTTGGATGCATACGAAATAAAACTCCTTTAGAGCTTTGGTAGGGGTCAGGTGTTTGTCCAAGACTCGGAAGCAGTCCTTCTTGTTTGTTTTTCTTGTAGTGTAGAAAAACCCTAGAACAGGCTCTTCAATAGGACCATCTATGAGGAGTTCAGCTTCCGGAAGGATGAAATCGATCTTAGGAAACAATTGCTCAGTTCCGTAAAGATGGTCAAGTTCATGATCTCTTCGGCTGAATTTTGTAACGTAATCTTTCAGGAAGATTAGTGCAACATGATAGGCTCCCATACTGAGGTCATCCCTTTGATTTTCTATGAAGTAGGCAGTCAAAGTAAGAATGTCGTTTGGATTCATTGAAGGGAAATCTGCATCAGTAATTGTCCAGATAGTGGGCTTGTTCCGGAAAATGTGAAAACGGAATAACGGACAGTGTAGTTCAAACTTCACCAAGATTTTTCTTCCGAAGCCCTTGTCCTGAGTTATTGATGAGTTCAAAACTCTTTGATCGATTAGATATTTATAACAGGTAAATAAATAAAACAGAAATAGTAATGTAAAATACACAAGTATGGATCTGAATGTGTCGAATGATTTGATTAACTTAATCCTCAGCAGAGCTCGATGAAGAACTTCCGCTGTAGAGGATTCTAGGGTTACAAAAGATAAGAACTTGTACGATTTCAAATCTCTATCAATCTTTTTTAAGAACGCATGCAAGCATCTATATATAATAAACCCTAAACAAAACTTACGGATGGACAGGCCCATACCGAAGAAAAAACTTGGACTAGCTAACGAGCCCAAAGGACACAACACTAAACAGGACCTAACAATCTCCCCCTTTGCGTCAATTTGGAGAGAGACTATCATTTCTTCTTGCTTGGACCAGCTGCTGGAACCTTCTTGGTTGTATCAAACAGACGAGAGATAAGTGCAAGAATAGTCTGTCTGAAGCGAATGTACCATTGAATCATATCATCAAAGTACTTCTTGTCATCCGCCAAATTCTGCTTGCATCGATGAATGATCCCTAAGACATGTTCCAGACATGCAGTGGTATAGAGATGTTTGTCTGCCAAAGCGAACAGGCATTTTTGGCCTTCGTGTATGGTAAACATAACAAAGTTTCTCTTCGGGTCTATCTTTCCCATCTGCATCATGTTTAGGTCACTTGCTGAGCCAACAGGAGATATGGTAGGCTTTTTCTTGAATACATTCGCTATCTCCTGATCCATCTTGGCGACTTGCATAATGTAACAAACAAGCATCCTCTTGAAGTGGTCGATGATCGGACCATATTCTGCTTCGTTAGTAAGAAGGATGTTGTGCAAGATGATCCAGTCGTGTGGATTCAAGTTGGGATGATTAGCAAGTGAGATGGCATGTTCAGTCTTGGCAGATCCTCTCAGCACCTTAAACTGAATGTTGGTAAAGTTTCCTTCCTTATACGGCTTTAGAACCCAAACATTGACAATCTTCTGAGCGCTCCATGTTTGGTACTGTGGTTGAGCGACCCTCAGATAGAAATCGACTAAGTCCCTATCAACCTTTGGATGAGGATGAGGGAACTGAGCGATGTTGTCAAAGGCATGGAATACGAACGCCTTTCGGGTCAGTGGCATGTCAAACTGAGAATCGACAGTATTATCACGATCAAGAGAGATCACCGGTTCTAGCCACAAGATGCTTGGAGTTTCTACGGCTTCTTTCAGAAGCTTTTCAAGAGTCCAAGGAGGAAAAAGAGTTTTCCTGCTCTCGAGAAGGTCGTGAGCTTCTTTCTGTCTTCTTTCGACTTCTTTAGCCTCTCTAGCTACACGAGCGCTGATGTCAGCATCTTTATCTCGACCTTGCTTCTTCAGAAGGTCGGCAATGGTCTCCTTATCTTCATCATCGCTCTCCTCAGCAATTTGCTTGCCCTTGTCTTTAACACCCGAACCTGAGGCTTGGCCTGTAGGAGGAGGTTCGGTTGTTTTGGTTGCTGTTGAAGTAGGAGGCGGTTGAGACACATTTTCTTTTTCTCCCCCTTATTTCGGAATGGACACAAAATCAAGGAGCCCTTCAATCTTGCTCAGGAGAGAAAGGGCAAGAGCAAGTTTTTCTGCAAGAGTTCGCCTCACAGAATAGTTGAGTATCGGGTCATGTGCTTCCAGGATGTTTGAAATGGATGCGTGGACATCCGAAACACACGATGAAATCACCTTTCATTCAGATCGAAGAGACTCAATCTCCTTTTGAGAATTGGAGAGTTGAAGACTCTTGACCTTCAGAGCGGTGGTCTTTCTGGCAAGAGCGTCCATGAGTGAGTTTTTAGCAGCAAGGTCCTCATGGAGCTTAGTCAATCGTTCGTCAATCGTCGCCTTAAACGCTGAATTGTTGTCTGAGAGAGTCTGACGAAGAGAAGCAAAAGACTTCAGTTTTGATGCAACTGAGGTAGCCAGCTGGTTGACAATGGGTTCCAGCTTCGTTTTGGCGGCCTCAGCAGATTCCTGGAAAGTTTGTAACAGAGAAGAAGCATCAGTGAATAGTTTATCGACTTTTTCGGTCGCTGCCTCACAGGCTTTGGTTGAGGTATCAATGGCTGCAGTGGCTGAGTCTAGAGAGACTTGATGATCTTTGGAAAAAGCATCAACAGTTTTCTGAATGGCAGCTTCAGAGATGGTAGACTGAGATGAAGAAGAGAAGGCGATGAGTGAATCAATTTTATCGTGAAGCTCCTTGAGATGCCTCTTGGTAACGGAAGCATCATCATCGTCGTCACTCTTTACCTGAAACACACTGTAATAGACCGAATCAAATGTCATATCCTCCCCGCCGAGGAATGGTTCTTCGTCCTCTGCTGCCTGAGCAGGAGATGATGGTGATGGTGAGGGTGGAGGCTCGGTAGTTGTAGTAGTTTCGGGTTGGATTGTATGTTCGGTAGTTGGTGGGGGTTTGGGTGCGTCAGTAGGAACCCCTGTATCAGATACATTGGTTCTTACTTCTGCAGTGGTGGTGGTTGCTTCGGTAAAGATGGGAGGGGGTACTGGGATGGAGGTGGATGGTATTTGAGTGGTGGAGGTTATGGGGGGAATGGAAATGGGAATGGTAATAGGTGGAGAAGAGATTGGAGAATTGGAAAAGTGAACTTCAGGAGAAGGCGATCGTGGTGGAGTGTTACCACGAGGAGATCTGTCAGAGGCAGAATTCTCTTCCTCAGATTCACTTGAGGAGGAAGCGATTATCAGCTTTCGCCTTGGTTGAGTTTTTCTCTTCTTCAGCGGAGGAGACTGAACAGTCTGTGTAGTTTTACGCTTCTTGGGAGAAGGGCCTTTCACTCCCTTACCAACTTGCTTGTCTTTGCCTTTGTCAGTTTTCTTTCCCCTTGGCGCAGGCTTGTCAACTTCATGGATGGACTTGAGCATTTCAGGAGTAAGCTCTCTCGGACCAGAGCGTCGAAACTCCTTGTAGGTTTGAATGATCCGGCTGTCGGCAGGAACATCTCCATACATCGTCTCAGGAATGGAGCCAATGAATTGAAATTTTGAGGCATCGGAGACAATGATCTTCGTGGTATGGAAAGTACCGATTGAAGACATTGGAGAACCAGCAACAATGGGGACTTGGTACTTGTCCATCACCCATTTTGTAATGAGAGTCCAAAATCGAGCATAGGAAATATCGGAATGCCGAGATGTAGAAGAAAGACTTTGAATGAGTTGTTGCCATAGGACTGACCCGTAGTCCAAGTTGATACCGTTGTAGATCCCGTACAGAATCGTGATGAACAGACGACTTGCTCCGTCTGATCCAGCACTGCGTTCAGACAGCCCCTTGAACAGCACTGTAAACAACATATTCCACTGAGGAGGCAGGCACAATTTCTTGAACTTCGTAACTGTTGTCAGCACCTCAGTATACCCCATGTTGTAGAACATAGAGAACATGTAACCCACCGGAATCGATTCAGGGTTAACCCTAGTTGAATCAGGTTCAAACCCTAAAATTGAGCAAAACCTCTGCTTGGAGATGGACGCTTTGTGACCAAGCACGTCAAAGAAGATCCTGTCGACTGCCTTGTCGTAATGAGCAGTGGCGAAAATCTGAGATAAGAACTCCATAGGAACTGCTTCAACTTTGGTAAGAGCAGGAGCAATTGGCGAGTACTTGAGGCATTCGATTATCGGGAACGTGAAAGCATCATAGACCTGAGGAGTAAGATCGATGATCAAACTCTGCTAGGGACAAATCGGGAGGATGTGGGAAGTGGCATGAACTGATGATGAATCCGCCATTGTTGGGAATAAGATGGGAGAGATGATGAACAGTAGAATACTTGAAGGTTTTCTTGCTCTCTGAAAAGATGGGTGCAGTAAAGAGGTAAATAATGGTTTACGTTACCTTTTTATACTATGGGTAGAGGAGAGAGAAGAATCTGTCCCAAATCTTTGAGGGAAATACGAAGGGTTTTTCGGAAGTGATTGATGCATGACAGTTGGTATCACCGATGATTACGCATGAGAGAGAGTGTCAGTCCCGATTCACACGCCTTCCCATCAGGTGCCGTTTTTAAACGAAACGGTTCCTCTTCGCACGCATGTCTGTCAAGCGCCGTTTGAAAATCAAATCGATTGGACTCCCACCTGAGTCAGCATCTTATCCTTTTAGATTAAACGTCATCCTGAAGCAAAATTGACCACGTTGATCAATATTAACCACAACTCCCTTATAACTGCAAATCCCATTTGAAATTATGCCTTGTAACTAATGAAACCAGAATTTTGGAAAATCAAAAAGATTTCCGTGCTTAGTGTGTAAAAGAAAAAGAAATAAAGCAACACATATGAGGTTTTTTGTGATGTCAACAAAGACACGAAACCACCGGATCCCGGGCACGAATCTCTTCCTTCAAAGTCAAGAGAGACTTTAAAGTGTTTGTGTGGTTTCCCGTTGAATAACGATCAGACACTTATTGAGAAGTGTTGAAAGGCTTCTTTTAATCAGGCTAATTTGGGTGGCTTTCGCTTTAATTTAGAATTCCTGATCTTGATATAAGACAGAAATCGAACGAAGTACTTGTGAGACCAAAGTGAATTTCGACGTTCCCATCTTCCACATGATCCTTACTAAACTGATACCTCAGTGCTATATGCTTGGTCTTGGAATGTTGCACTGGATTATGACAGATCCTAATTGCACTTTCTGAATCGCAATATAGTGGGATCTTTTTCATATTGAGTCCATAGTCCCGGAGCTGGCTTTGTATCCAAATCACTTGAGATCTACAGGAGGCAGCTGCAATGTACTCTGCTTCGGCTGTAGACAGAGATACACATGTTTGTTTCTTTGATTGCCAGCTAACCAACTACCCGTCTAGGAATTGGCAGCCTCCAGTGGTGCTTTTCCTGTCTAAACCACAACCTCCAAGGTCTGCATCTGAGTAGGCTTGAACGAAGAAACCTGAGTTTGATGGATACCATAAACCGAGAGAGGTGGTTCGTTTCAGATACCGTTGTATGTTTTTCACTGCAAGCATATGTGGTTCACGAGGATTCGCCTGAAATCTAGCACAGTAACACACAGAAAACATTATATCAGGCCTGCTAGCAGTGAGGTACATCAAAGAACCAATCATCTGACGATATAACGTAATATTGACTGCCGGTTTTTCCAAGGATGGTGTGAGCTTGGTGCCGAATGCCATTGGAACTTTAACCTTTGAATCTCCCATCATGCCAAATTTAGCAAGAAGAGTCTTGGTGTAAGCTTCCTGGTTGATAAAGATGCCTTCGGGTCCTTGTCTAATATTTAAACCAAGGAAAAAGTTAATCGGACCCATTGAGCTCATTTCAAATTTAGTCTCCATCAGCTTTCTGAATTCAGCTGTTAAGTTAGGATTCGTTGAGCCAAAGATGATATCATCGACATAGATTTGAACAATCATAAGGTGGTTACCTTCCTTCTTATGAAAGAAGGTTGGGTCAACCGAACCTTGTTTGAATTTTGACATCTTTAAAAACTTGGTTAGCGTTTCATACCATGCCCTAGGTGCTTGCTTCAGACCGTAAACCGCCTTGTGCAGAATATAACAGTGATTGGGGGAATTTTCATTAACAAATCTAGGAGGTTGCTCCACGTAAACTGTTTCTTCAAGTTCTCCATTCAGAAAGGCACATTTCACGTCCATTTGGTAGACCTCAAAGTTCTTGTGTGCAGCATAGGCCAAAAATATTCGAACAGATTCGAGCCTCGCTACCGGAGCAAAAGTTTCCTCATAATCAATTCCTTCGTCCTGGCAGTATCCTTTCACCACGAGACGAGCTTTGTTTCGAATCACATTACCCTCCTTGTCCATTTTATTTCTGAATACCCATTTGAGACCAACAACTAAGGCGTCTTTAGGAGTTGGAATGAGGCGCCAAACCTTATTTCTTTTGAACTCGTTGAGTTCATCTTGCATAGCTTGAACCCAGTCAGAGTGATCAAGAGCAGTATTTACTGTCTTCGGTTCAACTTTTGAGACGAAAGAATTATACATGCAGAACTCTACTTTGGAGAAAAGAGATGTTTGCTTTGCCTTCAGTTGAGTTCGGGTTAGGACCTTTTCAGAGACATTACCCACTACCTAGGATACAGGATGATCTCTAGTCCACTTAACAAGAGGAGGGTAATTTGGATCATAGGATGGATCCAATTCAACATTCACCATTTCTTCCAATTCAGATTGGCTATCGTCGTCGTAGAACATATCGACATTCTCCGCCTCGACTGATGAGCTTTCAGTTGTAGCTGGACTTTCTGGTGCTACAGGACTTTCTGGTGTTGTTGAGCTTTCGGGAGCTGAAGGGCTTTCGGGTGTAGTTGAGCTTTCGGGTGGAACTGGAATAGAATTCTCCCCCTCAACTTGTGAGCTCGGTTGTTTTGATGAAGATGGATTCTCCCCCTCAACTGAAGCACCATGCTTAGGAGGTTCGTTTGAAACTTGTTCTCCTTCACCCATTCGTTTGGCTGCTTCTTCGACAATTTGCTTCAGATGGTCGACCCTGTTATCTATTGACTTGGCCTCCGAGAGAGTAGCCTTTTCAGTTTCATCGAATAGTTCCACAAACTGATCGAACAGATTAGCGATCGAAGCCGTAACTTGACTAGTTTGAGTAAAATTCTCTCCAATTGCTTCTTCAGTAGCCTTTATCTTTTTAACGTAGGTATCATCGAAAGTCACATAATATGTTTTTTCGATCTTTCTAGAGCACTTATTTAAGACCCGGTAAGCTTTTGAAGTAAGAGAATATCCCAGAAAAATTCCTTCATTAGCTTTAACGTCAAACTTGTTATGATGTTCTTTGGAGTTGAAGATGAAGCATCGTGAGCCGAACACATGGAAGAATTTTACGTTCGGCTTTGTGTTATTAATGATCTCATAGGGAGTAAGAAAAAAGCGCTTGTTGAGATAAGACCTATTCTGCGTGAAACATGCTGCAGCAATAGCGTCAGCCCAGAAATATAAAGGAAGAGAAGCGAAACTTAGCATCGTTCGGGCCGCCTCACACAAGGATCGGTTTTGTCTTTCGACAATTCCATTCTGTTGAGGTGTGTATGGAGCTGAGAAGTTGTGACTGGTTCCTTTTTCTGCCAAAAAGTCTTCAAATTCTTTATTCTTGAACTCCAATCCATTATCGCTCCTGATGTTGCGAATGACTTTTCTCAGTTGCACTTCAACCTGCTTGATAAACATCTTTAGCTTAGGAGTAGCCTCAGATTTGTGCTTCAGAAAGAACACCCATGTAAAACGTGAGAAATCATCAACAATAACAAGAATATACTTGCTACCACCAATTGTTTCTATTTATGATGGACCACATAAGTCGATGTGAAGCAACTCAAGTGGTTCAACAACTTTTGTGTTTATAATGGATGGATGACTTTGACGACTCTGCTTCCCCATTTCACACGCAGCACAGAAATGTTCTCGATCAAACTTGAGCAATGGGAGACCCCGAACATGACCTCCTGTGACAAGCTTGTTGATGTCCTTGAAGTTGAGATGTGAGAACCTTCGGTGCCACAACCAGCTTTCGTCAGAATGAGCTTTGGATAATAGGCATATAGCTGAATTTCCTTTGATTGGTTTGAGATTGAGAGGAAACATTTCGCCTTTGCGTTCTGACTTGAGAATTACCCTTTTTGATTTCTTCTCTATGATTTCTGAACTTTCATCATCAAATGAAACTTTGAGACCGGTGCCTCCGACCAGTTGAGACACACTGATGAGATTATGTTGTAGACCTTCAACATATGCCACCTTTCTTATTGTGAAGTCTCCATTGGTTATCATCCCATAACCCTTTATCGTTCCATAAGAATTGTTGCCGAACTTGACATTTCCACCATTCTGAAGAGATCGAAACTCTCTTAGCTCTTCCTTCCTCCCTGTCATGTGACGTGAGCAGCCACTGTCAATGTACCATTGTTCGTCGAACTGCTCGTCACTTATAACCTGCAAAAATTAAGCAGATTTAGGAACCCAAAGTTTCTTGGGTCCACGTGAGCCTTTCATAGGAACAGGAATAGTAAGAGAAACATCAATAAGATATGTTCTTTTTATTAATGTTGTTTTATGTTTTCTTTTAATGGTAAACACTTTGATTTTGTTAGAATTAGTAACAATAGGTTTGGTTTCAGGTTTTGGTGTTTGGGCTTTAGACTTCTTTCGGTCTTCCTGGACAGAGGAAATCTTCGATTTTCCTTTCAGGTTCGTTGATGATTTAGAATGTAGAGCAGGAACAGAATTGGGTTTAGAAGAGAATTGAGAACTAGAAGAATTAGAATGGGAATTTCTTCTGACTTGCGGTTCGATATGACCCTTTTGTTTTTGGTCATTGTAAGGATCGAACCTGGACGTTCGGTAGCTATTGCTTTCGGGACCGAACCTGTCCTTTCGGTTGCTGTTTGAACCGAACTTCTCCTTTCGGTTGCTGTTGCTCTCTGAACCGAACCTGTCCTTTCGGTTATGTTCCTCATGTGGCCTGAAATCCTTTTTCTCTTGCTTTGAATTCTTATCGTGATAGGAGAAATGGGCGTTTTGAGATCGCCAAAACTGCTTTCGCTCAGAGAGGTTCTTTTTGTATCTCAGATTCCTCTGCTGCTTTTGATCTTTCACTTGTTTTGGCTGTTTGTGGATGTTATCCTTTTGCTTCTGCTTCTTGTCAGCCAGTTCATTTTTCACAGATGATGTTTCGCTTGTGGAAGTGACTTCTTCTATAGGAACTTCTTTTGTACCACTAGTGCTTGGCACGTCGAAGTTGTCAAGCTTGTTCAGTGGCTCTGGTACATATCTGCCTTTGGTTTTCCAGGACGTCCGCTCTGACAGACCAACAGTTTCGTCGGCATTATCTATAGGAGCAGACCAGAAAAACTCATCACAACCATCTGCGTTATCTTCATTCACTATGGCAGTGAGTTCGGCTGTTTGATGCTCGGTTACTCCTGTGACCTTATACACCTGATTTGGTGTTGTTCTCACCTTTTGGTACACAACAACCTTTTCTTCAAGAATCGGGGACTTATTTTGGGACAAACGAGCGAACTCCATAGAATTTTCAGAAATAAGATTTTTGTGGTTTTCGGGTTCGCTCTTGACAAACTCAAAACAGTCGACTACATCCTCTACAGAGAATTCATCTCATAGCATCGTCCTCATTAAGTTCAGATGCGTTTTCAACATCAATTTTATTTTCTGAACTTAAATTGGCACTCAACGAGTCAAATTTTTGTATAGTTTCAGTCCTTAGTTTCAGCTTATTGTTTTCATCCAAAAGGTTTTTCAGCATGTCCTTATGGTCTTTGGACTTTATGAAAGATTCTATTTTGTCCAGACCATACATGTAAGTGGGATTCACATCATCAGATGATACAACACTTTCGCAGTTATATGCTTCAGCATCGATTTCATCCTCCTTAAACTCAAGGAAGGGCAAAATCATGCGATGAATTTTCTGTCCTATTTCACAATTCAGATGCAGTTGAGTGATGTTAGCATAAAGTCATTTAGCAATCAAACAAAAAACATTTCTCTGTTTTAAAACTTTTAAATTGTCTCTTTGTCAATAAAAGTTTTAAATTGGTGACCCTTGTTTGAGTTAAACAACTATCCAGATTTGAGATTCTTGAATTTAGGCTATTTAATTCTTTTTCATATGATTTCTGTGGGACTTTGAATGAAATAAAGAGAGATTGTACCTTCTTGATCAACTCATCAAGCTAATTGATCTGCACACTGAGTGGTTTTGCTGTGAAGCGTAAGTCCTCTCGCTCCTTGGTGTCCTTGTTTCCACCATCAGTATTGTATCCCCTTATGTGAGATACATTAGTCACCACAAAACACTTTCCACTGCTTTCGTCACCTCTTGCAACATAATCCTTTCCATGTGAAGGCTTTCTCACTTCATCATCCTCTGAGTCGGTTGACCATACCTGCACGCCACCGAACTCGTCATCCTCTGCCGAACCCTGTACAATAAGAGCATTCATAGAAGGGTTAGTGGCAGCTTTCTTCCTCTTGATCTCTTCCAGCTTTTTCATCAAGACAGCCTCTTCATCTTTTTCCTCATCTTTCTCTGCCATTTTCTTCAGAACACAATCTTTAGCATAATGGTTCTTTCCTCCACAGTAATAGCAGCTAACGCCAGAATCTCCTTCAACTTTCGCCTCTTTCTTTGGTTTCTCTGTCTTCGGCTCCTCCCTTACCTTTTCGGAACTATAGCTTCCCTGCCAATTTCTTTTTTTATTGGTAGGAAACCTCTTCTTGATGAACCTCTTGGGATTGGATACCATCATAGCATATTCTTCTGACGTAAGATCATAGTCCTCTAGGTTCAGATCTTCGTCTTCCACTGCATTCTTGCCTTTTGATAGGAGGACCAAGGAGCCCAAACTTGAGACCACATTCTTTTCTTGCATGACAATCTTTTCTTGGGATTTCAGAATTCCCACCAGCTTTGCCAATGAATATGACTTGAACTGCTCATGAGCTTTAACTGTAGACACGATAGCTCTCCATTCAGATCTTAGGCCATTCAAAAAGGTGACCTTCTGTTCAATCAACTTCCTTTCTATATCATGTTTGATCATCTTGCTAAGAAGATGATTGAAGCGATCAAACGTCTGAGTGGCAGTTTCATCAGAATTATGCTTATATTCACCAAACTCAGACAAAAGCAAGGTCTGAATAGAATGCTCCAAATCTTCATCTGTGGAATATAGCTCTCGCAACCTATCCCATATTTCTTTAGCGGTACTGCAGGAACTTACCAACCTATATGTATCAGATTGAAGAGCGAATCGGATCAGTCTCAATGCTTTAATGTTGCACTGAAACTTTTCCTTTTCGTCTTGAGCAACGTCTTTTACATCTTTGAACATATCATTATACTCTTTCTGAGTTTTAATGATTTTAGATGTTCCTGAGTGAGCAAATGGTCCAGACACAATGTCTTCCCAAATAAGATACCCATTATCTTTAGATCCGATGACATAGTCTTCAAAATGATGAGCCCAAACTTCGTAATCTTGGGTGTATAGAATAGGAATCTTCGTCGTTGATCCAATGCTGCTTGAGATCTTGATAGGATTAGATTGAGATTCGTCCATGCTTGATTGTTTAACCTGTTTGAAAGATCAGACTTGTAATATGTAATATTAGGGCAAACGAATAAATAAAGAGATACGTCAATTATGGAGTGACGGCTCAATAAATATCAGGTAATGCGGAATAACCCTAATTGCTTCTTTCACAGAAAAGATGTGTATGAATTACACAGCCTCCTGCTCTGATACCAATTGATGAGTTCAAAACTCTTTGATCTATTAGATCTTTGTAACAGGTAAATAAATAAAACAAAAACAGTAATGTAAAATACACAAGTATGGATCTGAATGTGTCGAATGATTTGATTAACTCAATCCTCAACAGAGCTCAATGAAGAACTTCCGCTGTAGAGGATTCTAGGGTTACAAAAGATAAGAACTTGTACGATTTCAAATCTCTATCAATTCTTTTTAAGAATGCATGCAAGCATCTATATATAATAAACCCTAAACAAAACTCACGGATGGACAAGCCCATACCGGAGACAAAACTTGGACTAGCTAAGGAGCCCAAAGGACGCAACACTAAACAAGACCTAACAGTTATCTTCTTCTTCAACCACTCTTCCTTGAATGACATTGCATTCTTTGCATAGAAAGTATCAAGTCTTTCTCTTTCTGTTTGAATGATCACTTCCGGAGGATCTACAGGATGAAGTGGAGCGAACTTGGTGTAATACTTTCTATAGAGAGAGAGAGGAAGATCGAGTTGCTCAAAGTCACTTGTAGGAATGTCATATGACATAACCGGAATGATTTCATGACTCTGAAGGATGCCTTCACGGCAAAGAGGAGACCATGCTTTCTTCAAGAGCTTGATTTATTTCCTCTTGAGACCATCCATGTTTTTGTTTGAGAGGAGGTCCGGAGTGAAAACTTGTTTGTTCGGTTGTCATTGGTTTCTTTCCTTTGTCTCCTTGAAGTGCAGAGATGACCAACTTCAGATTCTCATCAATCGTGAATTCTAGAGTAGGATTTGGAAGTGGTTCTTCCGAAATATTATCAGGGGTCTGGAGTGGAGAGCCCTGATCGATTGGAGCAATTATGGGATCCGAAATGGGAGGCTGTACTGAAGGAGTAGCCTGGAATGCTTGGACGGTCAGGAGAGATTTAGCCTTAGCCATTTTGACAGTTTGCTCAAAAACGTCTGAAAGAGAGGATGGCTAGGAAACTACGGACCATATCCTCTTTTGTTCTTTAGTAATAACCTTCAGAATGGACATCTTGGGAGCTTGAAGAGCAAGGATGCCCTTAGGAGCATCATCAGGAACATATTCTCTTTCATCTTCACTTCCTTCATCTTTGTCGATTTTGGAAGGACAAATGGAGAGAATCTGAACTTCATCGTCTTTTGACTTTTCTTCATCTCAGAGAGAGAATTGAGTAGGAGGTTTCCATGGTTTACCGGGTCCTTCTCCCTCTATTGCATAAGTAACCCGGTGGACCGGTGCAAGCAATAGAGAGTCCTTGAGATCAACAAACTTGGAGAAGACCTTCTGAAGGCCTCTTGTAAGTTGAAGAGAGAGTATCATATGCTTCAGTAGTAGGGGCTTGCTCAGAGAGGTGCTTGAAAGTGCTGATTAGAATGGAAATCATCTCCTCAAATTTCCGGTTCGGAACATCAACTATGTTCCAAGTTGAGCGGAGAAGTTTGATGAGGACTTGTTGAATTATGAGGTTCATTTCGTCTTTCTTTCGGATCTCCTTCTCCAGCCTTTGAATTTGTGTCTCATGACGAACGTGGGCTTGCTTGATTAGGTCATTCGTAGCAGACACCAGATCATCATGGACCTTGAGCATCGAGGTGATGGTTTGAAGGTAGTTATCCACCAATGTGTCGTATTTCGAGTCAACTTGCTCCATTGTATGTTTGAGCCGGATGGAGACAAGTTGATTAAGATGGGCTTCTCTTTCAGCAATTGATGGTCTGGACTGATAAGAGAGTGTCTGCAAAATAGCATCAACTTTGGAATCAAGTCTGGAGACTTTTTGATCCAACTTAGACTTCAGCTCCATTACAGATGTTTCTGATGAGTTTGAGCCATAAGAACTTTCCTATGTGCACATGCAAACTCTAATTCTTGGATCTAGGTTTCTCTAATTGAACACACAATGTTTCCAAGGCTTATAATTCTAGATCTAGTGTGAATAATTGAATCATAACATTTGAAATCAGATCTGGAAGAATACCTTAAGTTGCTTGCTTGAATCTTCTTGTTCTTGGAGCTTAGAGTCACAATTGTCACTCCTCTAATGGCTTACAAAAACCAACTAGCAAGAGGATGATTTGGAGAGAGAGGAGAAGTGAGGAAATTGGCTCTAGGGTTTCAATCTCACAAGAGTGGCCAATTTCCCTCACCCATAGGGTTTATTTATACTATGAGCTACTAGGGTTACATCATTAACCCTAATTGAATAACTTAGGTCCTAAGCAATCCAAAGATCCTTCTAGATATAAGGCTTGGGAGAATCTAATATATCTAACCCTAAAATTCGGCCACCCTAATATCCATAAGGATTCATAGCCCAAAAACACAACTATCACACATTTGACAGTTTATGCCCCTTTATTTAATTAACCTCTTTAATCACCAAATTAATTCTTAATTAATTTATAGCTTACATTAATCAAATAATATTATTATTCCTTTAATATATTATTCTCATAATATATTAATATAATAATATCTCTTCTCTCTTTATAAATCACCCTGTCAAGTTGCTATGGTGAAGGCAACCCAAAACGAACATGCACAACCGGTTCAGGTACCTACCAAATATAGTTACAGGCTTAGACACTAATCCAATAGTGTCCCACTTGGATAAGTCTAGTAACTATAAATGCAAACACAATCCGATTTGCAATCGTAACTCTCAAAGACGCTGTCAAACTCTGATCTTATCAATATCCTGTCCTTCAGATAAGGGATCGTATAATCCTCTGTTCTAGATATCGTGTGGACAATTACATGGAACGTTGTCATACTTATTGTCCAGCAATTGGTTTCTCGATCTCAAATTTATTTGACATAACTCTTAATTGAACACATTAATTCAGTCCTGACCGGGCCCGACACATAAGTCAAATCAAATCATCAAGGGGCCCTGATATCGCTTTTACCCTCTTAGGATAAAAGGAACAGATAAACTTCGACTTATATGCATTTACTATTTAATAATCAAATCATACACAAAAAAGCATTTTATAACATCAAGTTACTGATGCGTTTTTGCATTATCAATGCACCACCAATCAACAAACAATAAACCATATATCTAGGTTTTAAGAACATATGATATTATCATCTAGCGATCATTCATGATAAATTCCATGAAGTGATTCCAGCAAGTGTGGGTTTATTCCAATGCTCAAAACTTGTTCATAAGCACTCATGAACGTTGTAGCAAACTTTGCTATGTCTAATACCTTTTAGACAATCTACACACCTATTCATGACAATCTTCATTCATACCTACTTCCAACATATGAACGACTGTGGACCGTTCGAATAATTTGATTATTCTTGATAACTCAATTATTTAGGAAGTTAAAACATGCAAAGTGAAACAATAGTTAAACAATTAACATAAGACATTAGCTTTACTTATAAATAATACTCCTTTATTTAATCATCAAATGTCAATTACATTTATCTATTACATGTTTCTAAACCATCTAATGCTCCTAGTGTGCTGCAAGTGCTTAACCCTACTCAGTCCCTTCGTAAGCGGATCTAATGGGTTATCCTCTGACGATACCCTCTTTACCAAGAGGTGTCCTTCTTCTACTCGATGTCGAATAAAGTGATATTTTCTGTCATCTGACGAGATCTACCATGATCCCTCGGTTCCTTGGTCAAGGTAGCCGCTCCTTCATTATCACAGAAAATTTCCATAGGCTCCTTTATGGCAGGTACAACTCCAAGGTCTCCAATAAAGTTCTTCAACCGTATCGCCTCCTTTGACGCTTCGCTCGCTGCAATGTATTCTGATTCACACGTTGAATCAACTACAGTTTGTTGCTTGGAACTTTTCCAAGTCACTGCTCCTCCATTAAGGGTGAAGACCCAGCCCGACTGCAAACGGTAGTTGTCCGTGTCGGTCTGAAAGCTGGCGTCACTGTACCCTCGCACCTTTAAGTCATCACTCCCACCGAGGACTAGAAACCATTCCTTGGTCCTCCGAAGGTACTTAAGAATGTTCTTGACTGCAGTCCAATGTGCTCTGCCAGGGTTCCCTTGATATCTACTGACCATGCTCAAAGCAAACGCCACATCAGGGCGAGTACAAGTCATAGCATACATAATCGAACCAACTGCGGAAGCGTATGGTACTCGGATCATTTCTGCTATCTCGACTTCAGTACTCGGGCATTGAGTCTTACTCAACCTGGCATTACTTTGGATTAGCGACTCTCCCTTCTTTGAGTTTTCTACACTAAAACGTTTTAGTCTCTTACTTCGGTTTCTTACTATCCTTATTCCCATAATATAGGAAGCCTCTCCGAGGTCCTTCATAGCGAAGCACTTCCCGAGCCAGGACTTAACTTCCTGCAGTGTCGGGATGTCGTTTCCTATGAGTAGTATGTCATCGACATAGAATACGAGGAAGCTAACTATACTCCCACTGGCTTTGACATATACACATGATTCATATTCGCTTCGTACAAACCCAAACATTTGACATTCTAATCGAAGCAAAGATTCCATCTGCGAGATGCTTGCTTAAGTCCATAAATGGACTTCTCAAGCTTGCACACTCTATTGGGATGCTTCGCATTGACAAAACCTTCTGGCTGAGCCATGTAATCATCCTTAGCCAACTTCCCATTAAGGAAAGTGGTTTTGAGATCCATTTGACATATTTCATAATCATGAAATGCAGCAATGGCTAGCATCACCCTAATAAACTTTATTTTGGCAACTGGTGAGAAGGTCTCATCATAGTAAACTCTGGGAGTTTTAGTAAATCCCTTCGCAACCAGTCGCGCCTTATATGTGTGCACCTTCCCATCCATGTCAGTCTTGTTTTTGAAGATCCACTTGCATCCAACCGTCTTACGTCCGGGCACATGGTCAACCAAATTCCAAACTTGGTTGTTGTACATGGACTGAATCTCACTGTCCATCACCTCTTTCCATTTTGCAGACTCCGGGCCTACCATGGCTTCCTAATAGTTGTTAGGTTCATCTAAATTTATTAGTGTACTATCACTAGTATACGTGTCCCCTTCTGTCGTAATATGAAAACCATATAACTGGGGTTGAACGCTAACTCTTTCGGAACGTCTAAGAGGTAAGGACTCGTCAATCGGTTCAACCGGAATTTCCTCCTCAGTTTGAGCGCCAGCGTTAGAGGTTGCTTCATCGCTCGACTCTTGAATCTCTTCAAGATCTATTTTCCTCCCACTGTCCCCATGGCTTATGAGTTCTTGCTCTCGGAAAACCACTCTCCTCGCAACGAAGACAACATTGTCACTCGGTCTATAGAAGAGATATCCAAAGGATTTCTGCGGGTAGCCAATGAAAATACACCGCTCACTATGAGGTTCGAGCTTGTCATGAGTCTCTCGTCTTACGAAAACCTCACAACCCCAAACCTTGATATGTGCCAACGAGGGAGTTTTCCCTGTCCACGTCTCGTGAGGTGTTTTGGCGACCTTCTTTGTAGGGACTAAGTTAAGGATATGGGCAGCAGTCTCTAAGGCGTACCCCCAGAATGAGATAGGTAGTGAAGAATGACTCATCATGGAACGAACCATGTCCAAGAAGGTTCGATTACACCTCTCAGCTACACCATTCAATTGCGGTGTTCTAGGTGGCGTCAATTGCGAAACTATTCTGCATTCCTTGAGGTAGTCGTGGAATTCAAGACTTAGGTACTCTCCTCCTCGATCGGATCGAAGCATCTTGATTTTCCTGCCCAATTGATTCTCCACTTCTTGTTTAAACTCTTTGAACTTTTCAAAGGTTTCTGACTTGTGCTTGATTAAATAGATATACCCATATCTACTATAGTCATCGGTGAAAGTCACATAGAAGCGGTTTGCATCCCTTGTGGTGGATCTAAAGGGTCCACACACATCGGTGTGTATGAGATCCAATAGACCCTCACCCCTTGCACAAGTGCCAGTGAAGGGTGACGTGGTCATCTTTCCAAGTAAACAAGACTCACACACATCATCATCCCTAAGGTTGAATGACTCCAACACTCCACCCCTTTGGAGTTGGGCTATACGTTTCTTGTTGACATGTCCAAGATGACAATGCCACAAGCATGATTTATCTGTACTATTGGAAGAATCCATACACAATACATCTTTTCCTAGGTTATCTACAACCATAACAGTTTCATAAATTCCATTACAAGGCATTTCTTTAAAATATACAACACCATTTAGATAAGCATAAATTGAACCTTTCTCATTATCAAACGAATATCTAAATCCTTGTCTAAACAAACCATGAAATGAAATGATGTTTCTTGCCATATTTGGCGAATAACAACAATTAATTAAATCTAAACCTAATCCATTACCAAGAGCTAAAGAATACACTCCAATCTTGGTGACAGGCGATGATCTTCTATTCCCCATGATTAGATTTATTCTTCCACGCTCCACATCCCTACCTCTTCTTAGTCCATGCAAATCAAAACATATGTGAAAACCACATCCTGTATCAAGAACCCAAGAAATAGCATGTGATGAATCATTAGATTTAATTGTGTAAATACCTGCAAAATATGGCTTGATCCTCCCATCCTTGATGGCTTGCAGATATTCCAGGCAACTTCTTTTCTAATGCCCTATTTTGTGGTAGTGGTTGCACTCTACCTCTTTAAGGTTTGAGTTGGGCTTAGCAGAACCAACCTTGGTTCCACTAGAAGAGGTACCATATTGGGATTTACCTTGTGGTTGCTCTTGGAGGGAGCCTTCCTCTTCTTGCCCCTCCTTTTCCCTATAGCCAAAACAGGAGCAGCCGTTGGAGTGGGAGTTGATGCAAAAGATTCGTCTTTGAGATTGCTCTCAGCAGTTCTCAGCAATCCTTGGAGCTTGCTCAATGTGACCTCTTCCTTATTCACGTGATAGGTCATGCAAAACTGGTTGTAGCATGTAGGCAAGGAGTGAAGGATAATGTCAATCGCTACGTCTTCATCAAAGTTAACATTCAACTTTAGCAGACGATCGACATATCTCTGCATCTTTTGCAGATGAGCGGTAAGGGACTCTCCACTGCCCATTTTGGCAGTGATCATTGAAGTGATGATCTCATACCTCTCTTGCCTCACACTTTGATGGTAACGGTCCACCAAGTCTTGATGCATCTCATAGGGATACTCGTCCTTGTAGGACTTTTGAAGTTCAGCAGTCATGCTCGCTAGCATGATGCAATGGACTTTCGTAGCATCACGCTCATGGGCCTCAAAGGCAGTGATCTCTTCGGGAGTAGAAGTGTTGATGTTCACCTCCTTTAGCTCCTTATCGAGGACATACTCTTTGTCCTCGTAATGAGTGACCATTCGGATGTTGCGGATCCAATCATTGAAATTGGACCCGTCGAATATCACTCTCCCACACAAATTCATGAGTGAGAACGAGTCGTAGTAGTTCGAGCCGGAAGCATTGTTGTTGTTTGAGTTCGACATCTGAAATGGAAAAGAACAAAGTTTGATTAGAAATGAATCCCTAATTAAACACCCAAAAGGGATGTCGTAATCCAATATGCAAATAATTTGAAGGTAAGTGAATGACGATTCACTAATTCTCCACCATGAAAAACATAAAGGGCTAAAGTTTTAAATATACTGAAAATTCCTAGATTCCTTTGAGATTCATTGAACTTTTCAATGGCATGTTTAAATCTACATATTCCCCTCTATTTTGTGACTGGGATGCCGAGGATCACAAAGCGGCTGTGAATAACCATGCAAATGTACATGGTGCCCACATTGTTACAGTCACCTATTCTATGTGTCGGTTAACCACACACGCTCCATCGAACTATCACAAACAATGAGTCACCATTTACCACCTTTGCTTAGAACCAATTAGTGTGCCGGTTAACCACACACGCTCCACTAACTATTTAGCAAGGGTACACAGTGTAATTTCATGGAATTGCATCAATTCATTTTTCCTAAAGTAACTAAGATTGGGAATTTTATGAAAAACGCTTAGTTACTTTAAATAGATTCATTATACTTATTAATGAGGAGAGGATTGCCTTATCCTACCCGTTCGGCTAACGACCCTCCACCAGTCAAGAAAGCGGTGGGTGTGAGTGTACACCCATTAAGCGTCATTTTATAGGCAGCAACCTTATACCCACCTTATAGACCGACTTCGTGAATGAGGCCTACTAACGGTAAGACTAGCATTTTAAATCATACATACATATATATATATATATATATATATATATATATATATATATATATATATATATATATATATTAATCTTGTAATAATATAATAGTATACGGTTCAATTTTATACTTGTAAAATTCTAGGGTCTGAAATTTGAATTATTCAAATTAAACTTTTAATCACAAAACTTAAATTTCAAAACTTGAGGACAAGAATTTGAACTTTTCAATACATAAAGGATCAAATAGAAAATAATATAAATCAACTAATTGATTTAATGATTATCTAAATTTGACCTACTCAATATTAATTGTAAGGCAATTTACCAATTTCATTCAAATAATCAATTATTATCATATAAGGAAATTATCATTCAATCAAATGGTAATTATCTTTTGTTTGGTCAAGAATATACTGAAATATATGATAAAATTTGGATATTAATGACCCAAAGCAATTAAGGCAAGTATCCTCAAGCAAAACAGAATGAAATCTCGAAATCAGCTCTAACTGACACTAGAACTCAACGAGTTCCACTATGAACTCACCGATTTGGAGCTACTCACCGAGTCCACAATGGGACTCATCGAGTTCATCAGTCAGAGGCACAAAAAATGATTTTTTTCAAGCAAAAATCAATCAACCAAAGCATCAATTCAATAGAAATGAATCAAATCTCTGATACCACTAAGGGTTTGAGCCATAAGAACTTTCCTATGTGCACATGCAAACCCTAATTCTTGGATCTAGGTTTCTCTAATTGAACATGTAATGTTTCCAAGGCTTATAATTCTAGATCTAGTGTGAACAATTGAATCGTAACATATGAAATCAGATCTGGAAGAATACCTTAAGTTGCTTGCTTGAATCTTCTTGTTCTTGGAGCTTAGAGTCACAATTGTCACTCCTCTAATGGCTTACAAACACCAACTAGCAAGAGGATGATTTGGAGAGAGGGAAGAAGTGAGGAAATTGGCTCTAGGGTTTCAATCTCACAAGAGTGGCCGATTTCCCTCACCCATAGGGTCTATTTATACTATGAGCTACTAGGGTTACATCCTTAACCCTAATTGAATAACTTAGGTCCTACGCAATCTAAAGATACTTCTAGATATAAGGATTGGACGAATCTATGATATCTACCCCTAAAATTCGGCAACCCTAATATCCATAAGGATTCATAGCCCAAAAACACAACTATCGAAAGTCTGACTCGCTGAGTCACGTCGACTTGGTCACGTGGATTTAATGAGCGGACTCGACGAGTCCAAGTACGTACTCGCCGAGTAGGTACTACGCAGAGAAAACCCTAAGTTCCGGGGTTGGAGCCTATTTAAAGGAACTTATGACCTTGGATGCACCCCATATCTTCTGTGAGAAACTCTAAATCGCCATTGGAGCCATGGGAGAGTTCTTATGATGAAATCAAGTAATTTAGTGGGTTTTATGGAAGGGAAAGAGCATGATTCAAGCAAAGAACAAGATGGGGGCTGTGGATCTAACATTTCTTCGCTTGGGACTGCTGTAAGAGGTATGATCTTGCATCCTTTTCACCAATTTTTGGTTAGACCTCAAGATCTTGGGAGTTTTAGGGTTTAACTCCCCTTCTTTTGTGATTATGAGCTAAGTGAGACATGATCTGAGGTGGGAAAACTTAGATTTGAACCTTGAGATGTCCAGGGAGTCCCACTCTTTAAACTTTATTCTGTTCCATTGGAGTTGTGAACCTTGGTTGCCATTTTAGAAGCTATTTCACAAAATAAGACCCTATGAGTCGTGTATAAGCTTAAAGATTAGAACTTTACGTGATTATTGAGTATTAGAAGGTCTGATCTACAAGTTAGAGAAACATATCTTACCTCAAAAGATCATTTGAGTGTTGCCATGGAGGAAACACGCCGAGTCCATAAGAGGAATCGACGAGTCGAGTCGGGTTGCCCCGCGATTCGTGTCCAGTGGTGACCCGTCGAGTGTAAGGCTAACTCTACGAGTCAAGTGAGGCCTTAGGAGGATTCTGAGAACATGCATGGACTCGCCGAGTCACCCGAGTGCACTCGACGAGTCTTGTCAAAGTTTGACTGTTGACTAGAGTTCACTTCAGTTGACCATGGGGTTTTGGTCGAGTTGATTTATGAGAGGTCAGGGAAGGGTAGAATGGTCTTCTACCCATTCTTTAGAGATGAGGACAAGAGAAAGTATTGATTTGAGATGTTATCATTTTGATAGGAGGAGGCTAGGTCGGTTTGTTGAGCATGAGAGGGTATCCGATATCATGCGAGGTGAGTCTTCTCACTATACATTACCTTGAGTGATAGTTATGTGTGACCGGAAGGTCTTATGTGCTTACATTGAGTATTTTGTTATCCCATTGTATGTGACATTCTATGCATTATATCTTTGTGATTTATGCTATGCGGAGTTTATAGACCGGACCAGAGGGTCCAACGATTTACGAGGCCGGAAGGCTCAAGCAGACCGGACCGGAGGGTCCAACGAGCTTAGGAATGGAAGGTCCACAGAGTTAGTGCCAAAGGGTCCACAGCGTTAGAACCAGAGGGTCCATAGAGTTATAGCCTCGAGTGGCTAAGATGTGTTGTATGTGGTTTTTTAGGGAACTCACTAAGCTTTGTACTTACCGTGTATGTGTTATGTGTTTCAGGTTTCTCAGGATCGCGGGAGGGCACCGACTTGATTGTATACACCAGAGAAAGAGTTACGTGGATCCTAGATTATTAATGGAGTTGTGTTTTGTAAATTGAATAAACGATATTTTTATACAATATGTTATGAAAAGTAGGTGATTTTTAAATGAAAGTTTTGTTTGAAAATTTACAATGTTACACTTGGCCTTGTAGTCCTGTGTGTAGCCAATGTAGCTTAGAAACGTCTGCAACTCTTCATAAGTTGGTTCAACAACTTTAAATCCTTTTGGATTTGCTTTCACTCCAATTGATTTGAGGAATGTCAACTTGTAGATCTGTTCTGTCGTCGATGATGGTAGTCTCTAAAACTCCATCTACCAGTCTAATACTGGTAAAAGCTCGATGGAGATGATAAAGTGGTAGTGGAGGATCAGTGTTTTTTGTGTGGGGAATGTATATGGGGTGGTTGGCGATGAACTCAATCATAACTCTTATGGATTCATCGTACTCCAATGGGTTGAGGGAGAAGAGTTGTGTAGTGTCCCTCAAGAACGGTTCTAGATTTGCGGAGGAAGATGAACCTTTAGAGCCCTTGGAAGATTTCTTCCTTGCAATGGATTTCTTGGGTGTTGAAGCAGTTTGAATGGGGTTCTGTGAAGACGCCATTGTTGAATGAGGATGAAAGCTTGAAGAACACCAAGAACAGTTGAAAGAATTAGCGATTGAGGGTTTTGGGAGCGTAAAGAGGTAAATGGGAGATTTGAAAGGGTATATATAGGTAAGGTAAATGGATCGGGTTGAAAGGTGTAATGAAGAGGATCCAATTTTAAAATGGGTCATATTTAATGTTTTGGGAACGTGAGTTGACGGGTGAGGTGAATGTTGGATTAATTTCTAAATCCATAACTATAATTGGTAAGACTTGACCCGACCAGGCATGGTCCATTTGGGTTGCATGACATCATGCATTTGGATAGACTATAATGAGAGAAACAACACTTAAGGTGTGTTAATATATTATAAGTTCTAATATATTAATAAGATTATTTAATTAGCATTGATCAAGAATTAATCTAGAATTAATCAAGTGATCAAAAGAAGACTAATAAAATTTATGGGTTGATTGTGTAAATCATCCATACTTGTATAGTGGGCTAATGTTCCATGGATTGTCAATTTGGGCTATAACCCAAAAGATTCTCCATGGATGCTCCATGGTATATTTGAACCCATGGATCCAAGTAAATGGAAAGCCATGACAATTAGGGTTTACCCTAATTGTCACTAACTATATAAGCATCTTATTGTTGAAAAAATCGGTCACTAGAGTATATATGAAAGGGGTAGCTGATTTTCATGAAGTGTGTATATTCTCTCAAGTTATTCCAAGTCTATTTGGTGTTGTGTGAAACATTTGAGGTGTCACACTTGGGGCACTAGGCACTCAAGCTTCATAAAGACATTCTACATCAAAGAGGTATGTAATTCTAACTTGAGATATTCATATGAATCAATGTTATTATGCTAGTTAGGATGAATACCTTGGAAAGTTCATATGTAAATGTATAATAGAGAAAACATAGATCCAAGGTATTTAGGGTTGCATGCATACTTAGGAGTGTTAGAATGCTCAAAACCCAATAGTAGTATCAGAGCCTAGGCTTGTTTTCTTGTCATACTTGCAAAAATTGGCTGAAAATCAAATTTTGTTGCTGTCTGCACAGCAGACTCGCCGAGTCCATGAAGGGACTCGATGAGTCCAAGGCAAAAAGCATCCAACTCGCCGAGTTGGTTCATGTACTCGACGAGTTGGACCCCCAGACAGCATATATTCGACTGTTTTGGCTGGAATTGGACTAGGAACATTACCCTAAGATGTTTTTGGACTTATAAACTTGTTTTTGATCTGGTAATGTTCATTCTAATCCAATTTCAAAGATAATTGTCAATAGATTCATGTTTTGTATTAGTTTAAAAGTTATGCTAATTACATGAAAAAGGTTTGATGTGAATTATCTTTGCTCATATGAGTTGCTTAGATTAATAGAAAAGTTGATTGATTATGTGTATTTAATCCATTTTAATCTAAGAGTTGATTCTAAAATGTGTTTGTGTAACTTGTCCTCAAGTTACATGAAAGGTCACATTTAAGTTTCTTAAAACTCATAAAAGTTGGAAAAGGTTACAAAATGAAGAGTCTTGTTATGGAGGTTCAAGAGTCTCTTCATTAAATAATAAAAATATGTAACCTTAATTAGTTCCATAAGTTACAAAAGAAGAAGAGTTACATTCTTTAATAGTTTAAAGTCTTCCATAACTTGTCCTCAAGTTATGGGACTTGAAGAGTTTTAATTAAAACTACTTTAAACATATAAGTTATGGAATTAAATGGTTTTGAATATTTTCAGAACTTGCCCTCAAGTTTTGGAATTTGTAAAGTTTCTCTCATGAATACTTTAATTCCATGTTATGCCCTTAGAATTTTAAAAGCTAAAATTCAACCCTTATACTTTATCATATTATAAGTTAATAATATTTATATATACGTATAAGAGTAAAGTCAGTCTTACCGTTAGTAGGCCTCATTCACTAAGCCGGTCTATAAGGGGGGTATAAGGTTAGTGCCTATAAAATGGCAGTTTAATGGGTGTCCACTCTCACCTACCGCTTCCTTGACTGGTGGAGGGTCGTTAGCCGAATGGGTAGGACAAGGACTATAATTCTCCTTTCATTAAAAGTATTAATGATAAATACTAAGTAACTAAACATTTATAAATTCCCAATCTTAGTTACTTAGGAAAATGTGAATAAGGTGCTAATCCATGAAATTACACTTTGCACTTTGTTTAAGCCGTTAGTAGAGTGTGTGTGGTTAACCGGCACACTAACCTGGATTTAACAAGGTAGGAAAATGGTAACTTAATCTTTATCATAGTTTCGGAGGGGTAAATAGTAAGGGTACCAAGTATATTTGCATGGTTACTTCACACCTTGTTTAGTGATCCTCGGCATCCCAGTCACAAAACCTGAAGGGCACACTCGAGATCGAAACATGCCATTGAACAGTTCAATGAATCTCAAAAGATCTAAGAGTTTCAAAACCAATTAAAAACCTAATAAATTATTTCATTTTCATGGGGGAATTTGGTGAATCGTCATTCATCTACCTTCAAATATTCTATAGCTTGGATTACGGCATCCCTCTTCCAAGTTATAAAATATTGTGTTGGGTCCTAGCCTTAATATTTCATATTGGGTGTTATATTAAGGACATTAAATCAACTATCTTGAATATCTCCCAAAAAGATGTTTGGTTCAGACATCTATGATCTTCCCAAATCTCTTGGAACTTCACTTCCTCCACCTCCTCCAATTATTCCCCCTAACCGACAAGTTCAAGGTCACTCAAGCCCTATTAGCAAGGCAAGGTCTAGGTGTGATCACATCTTGTAGGTGAAGTCACATATTGACAAGTCGGGAGATTTGGGTGTCAAACTCTTGAGAAGGTTGGTGGTTCAATCACTTTCTAAGTCACATAGTGAGTTCCTTTAGGACTCTTATGAAACAGACTATGACAAGACCCTTAATGATCATATCTATTTTCTTGGTGCTGCTGAATCAACAATGATTTGGAAGGCTAGTAAAGCAAATTTGATTCGAAGATCGACTTCCCAAAACTTTATGGACACTGACAATGGTGACACTGGAAATCCAGAATAATCATTCTCTTCCCAATGGAAAGGGATCGGCCATAGTCAACTCGGTTGACCAAATGGTAAAGAGAAAGGATAAGTTTATGATAGTCCCATGTACCATTACCAAAGTGTCCATATGTTAAGTAGCCAAAGTAAGGGGCATTGGTTGCGAAGCTGCCAAATTTACCTGAAAGATCATAAGGCTGGTAAAGTCAATAAGTTTGACTCTACTTCAGGTAAAGTCCACTATGTAACTCTATTAATTTTCTATTCTGAGATTCTTATTACATGATGTGACTGGGTCACATATTGATGTTTTATGAATCAAAGAAAAGGTGAAGAAGGAAGTATATGCTGATTCTGATCGCGAAGATGGATTTCGATCACATGGTTCGGTGATCAGAATTTTGAGTTGTTACTTAGGAGTTATGTAATATTGCTTAGGAATAGATAACAACAAGTTTTTCATATGCTTTTGCATTGTAAGGATAAGTTTTCTGCAAAGGTTTAAAATAAAAATTTTTGGTTTTATTTATTCTAGGTGTCCTTACAATGGCATTTGTGAAAAATTGTTGTTTATATGATTCCATTGATATCAATATTGGAAAGTGGATTTGATTATTTCATTTGTGGTAGTGTCTAAATTTACCAAACAAGGAAAGATTCTCATCACCCAAGTTTCAGTTGGATAGAAACTTGGAATCATGCAAGTTGTATGATGAATGAGAATTTTCATCTTTGGAAAATTAAGACTAATTACTTGTTCATATGGATGTGTGAGTCAAGTAAAGGACTAAGGGATCGGGTACACATTCTTGTGCATTGGTCAGAGTCCACCACAAAAGATCGATAAGACTATTCGTCATAATTTACTAAGGTTTAGTAAATTTGGTTATACTTACAAGCTTAAGTATAGTTATGAAACATTGGAAAAGATCCAATGTATGGCATAGCGAATAAGAAGAATCAAATTAGGCAGAAGGATAAAAGTTTCTAAATTTGAAAAAATGGGAGAGTACATTAGTATCAAGTTATATGATCATCTTAGTGATTAAGAGATGTTGAAACACAAAAGTGACCCTCTTAAACTCAGATACCCCAACCATCTACCTACCGTAACAGTTCACCATCCGCGATCATCTCAGCACCCGGAGTCAATTCTTCTTCAGTATCCGCAGTCCATCATTATGTTTTTCTTATCTTTATGTAATGTACTCTATTATCTAGCATACCTTGCACGGATGCTTATAGAGTAGTTGTTTAGTTCTGAGACTTTATAAATAGAGACTCCTTCTGATGCTTTATTATAACTTCTAACTACAAAAATTTCTTCTTCAACCATCTCTCTTATCACTCGATGACTTGTGAATTATTCTGAATATATTACTCCAAGTTATCTTCTTTATCCTTCTATTCTTCTTACTCTAAATTGCTACTGAAACATATCAAACTATAACCTCTCTCCGGAGCAAGTCTTCTAGACTTAATCACTAAACTTGATCTTCCTTATTAACTCGGAGTGAATGCATTCGTTGTTACGAATCAGTTTAAGTGTATTCTTGATATAAAAATTGTTGTCATTTATATTTCTTTACTTCCCGCAACTAACTATCTAACTATCTAACTATATTATTGTTGAGCTTTTAGATCCTTTGAGATTAACTATTCCGCAATATACTTGTTCTAACGTTTGTTCAAGTGTGTCTCCAAGTTTTTCTCTCAACAATTGGTATCAGAGCCAAAGTGGTTACTTTTTGAATATCGGAACTCTGATTTTTCATTAGGCCTTCTATACCACTAAAGCTCATTTCTTCAAAAAAAAAAAAAAAAAAAAACAAAAAAAAAAAAAACCGACAAAAATGACACAATCGTTATCTCTGAATGTCTCCAATAGTGTTGGTGGTTCTAACTGAGCTCCAATACTGGTAGAAAATGAATATCATCACTGGTCACAAAGAATGGAGAGGTACTTAAGAACACTGGGAAGAGATATATGACAATCTGTGGAAAAAGGACCACACGTTCCAGTCCTTACACCAGTCCAAACTGACGGCGCGACAACCAGGCTAGGAGGAGGTCAACCAACCATGAGTCGTCCAACCAAGGATGATCTCGATAAAATGGAAAATGATGTTGTTGCTTTTTATGAAATATCTTGTGGTGTTGCTCCTGACAACTTTGATATTATCATAAACTGCATGTCAGCAAAAGAGATCTGGGATGTACTCAAGAACCTATACAAAGGCTCAGAACAAGCACAAGATAAGAAGCTCACTACCGCACTCAACGACTTCAACAACTTCAAAGCTCATACGGGTTAAAGTTTGGAAGACTCCTTCAAGAGGTTCAACCTGATAGTCACAAAGTTATCAAATGCTGGTACCATCCGCAGCAACCATGAAACCAATCTCCAGTTCCTTAATGGTTTAGGAAGACATTGGACTATGGCTAAGATGATAGTCCAAGGCGACAGAAAGATTCACTCTTTATCACTCTACAAACTCTATGGAGAGCTCCAAGCACAAGAATCCACTGTACTCAAAGACTGTGCTAACTTCGGAGGACCGCTTGCTCTCATAGAACAAGCACCACCGCAGTCACCATACTCTTCATCGTATGATACCGCACCGCAGTCATATGAAGCAGATTCTGAGTATCATGATGAAGAAGAATTTTAGAAGGTTGCTGCTCTAGTTAGCCCATAGTTCAACCGCATACCACCTTCTTCTTTCCGCAAGAATCAACAATTCAACAAGCCTCCATTCAACCGTAACTTTGGTCCTCAGAACAATCATTCTCGATATCCCAAAGGCTCTCAGAACAATCAACCAAAGGAGGTACTACAGTCTCCTCAGAACAATGACTCTAGTACTTAATCAGAATACAAGACTGATGTTATGATCTGTCACAAATGCAATAAAGAAAATCACTTCGCAAAAGATTGTAAGGCCAATGTAGTCAAGGACAGAGCATTCTATCTTAGAATGGCTCAAGAGTTCGAAGAAAAAGAGGCAAGGGCAAATGTGGCCCAAGTTAAAAGAAACCATCAGCAGTGTTAAAGGAAAAGGGAAAATCTGCATGCTGGCCACTGCGGATGATGATGGGTCAGCAATGTTAAACAAAAACTACTGCTACATGGCAAAGGATGGGACTCTAAGCATCGTCTAACAGGTAAAACTCATGATCCAAACTTGAAATTATAATATGCATGACTATCAACCCTACATAGATGATCTTAATGACACTTGTGTTGCCGTCCTTACAGACTATAACAAAGCCTTAGATGAGAAGAACATTGCGTCCCAAGAGATGTTCCATGTAAGTGGATGACTGGATAACAAGAGACTTAAGATGGCAATGTTAGAGAAGGATTTAGAGTTAGAGAAAGATGCTAGAATGCTAAGTGAAACCCAATTAGAGATAGCTTTGAACCAGAGAGATTTAGCTCAGAGAGAAATTGTACACTTAAATCTCTTAATTGAAAATTTATTTAATGAAAGTGAGGCTATTGAAAATTTGGTAAACAATGGAACCATGGACAATACATATAATTGGGGTTGGTCAAATGGGTATCCTACCGCAATGGATTCCTCACCCCGGTTCAACAAAGACAGAGTGTATGTACCTCCTGATAGAGAATTTCATTTCCCTGTCAATGACAAGACTTTTCCTGAAGATATCAAAACTAACTTCAGTAGATTACACAATTTAAGCAATAGTTGTGTCATTGAGGAAGAAATTGTTGTTGATATCCCCGAAGTGGCACCATGTGATCAAACTCCTATCAGTGGCACCACCCATTCAAATTCTCAAACTTCATCCATAATTGATGAAGAAATTGTTGTTGAAATCCCCGAAGTCTCAAAGGACTTTCCATCTTTGTCCTCAGACCACAGTGTTTCACACTGTAGTCAAATGTCCCAAAAGTGTCCCACCGCAGTTTCATCTAAAACCTACTCTACGGTAGTTAAATCATCTCTACCAAAACCATCAGTTCAAGGAACCACAACTCTTCAGCCGATTTTTCATGAGTTGCCTACAGAAAATTTTGAAGTAGGCCAATGCTCTCAAATTCCAGAAACCTCAAGTTCTGATGATTCAAGCCCACGTTTTCAAAATCATTCAAAATAATTCAGGAAACCACAGTTGAATAACAATGACTGCGGTTCACCAAAATCCTTGGCAAAAAGGGCTTTCAAAGAAGAAATTAGATCTCGAGGCACAAGCAGACAAAGTTTTTCAAAAATTAAGAAACATGTGAGAATTCCAAAATCTAAGAGTCCAGAAAAAATTGTTTTCACAAACTACATTTCAAAAAACTCTTCTTTCATGGAAACAAGCAAAAAAGGAGGTTCAGTTTCAAAAGTCATTCCTGCTACTTCTGACATAACCCAAAAAGGTGTCAAACTTGTAAGAAACTACGTTTTTCAGGTCTATTCCTCAAATGACTCTAATTGGAAAGGAATTTTACCCACTCCAACACTTTTAAAATCACATCAAACTTTCAACAAATGGAATGGAATCTTACCAAATCCACCTAAACGGACTCAAAGATTTACACGTGCTAAACCTCATTCAAAACAAACTTTTCAGAAACCAAATGTCAAATCTTTTAGAAATTACCCACCTCGGACCAATACCAAGTCCAATTCGCTCTATAAACCGCTGACCAAACATAATGTCAGATTCAATGACAAACTCTCTTTTTGTAAATGCCAGTGCAACTGTCAAAAGGTTTTATCTCATGTCAAGTCAAATCAAAGTCAAAAACCTTGTACTTTTCAAAAAACTCGCAACAATCCAAATCTGAACAAACACCCAGGACTAGTTCTAAAAGTTGACAAAAGACCTGTCCATGCAACCTCGGACTATGCATCATTTAAAAATACATCAATTGTCCCTGGCTCCAAACTTGTTCGGATGCCTAAACTAACAGTGTAATTCTCAGGCTTTGTGCAAGGAGGAACAAGAAGAAGAATGGTTAATTGACAGTGCCTACTCCTTACACATGACCGAGAGGTTAGAATACCTTCGGGATTTCAGGCCTCTATGCAATGGAGGATATGTCATGTTTGGCAACAATGCAAACGGTGTTATCCGAGGTTACGGTGTTCACTACTGGGAACTTTTCCATTCAGAAGGTTGCTTATGTAGAAAGCCTTAAACACAAACTTATCAGTGTTGGCCAACTATGTAAAGTAGGACATCGTGTTGAATTTGATGATCAATTATGTTACATAATGACGAGTGATCGAAGCACTTGCTTAATCAAATCTCGCTCCGAAGGCACGATGTATCCTCTGGATGTTTCTCTCATCATTGGTAAACCACAACTATGCTTTCTGTCCAAAGTTGTATCCGAAGTCAGCTGGCTATGTCATCGCAAGCTAGCTCATCTCAACTTTCAGTACATCAACAACCTCGTCACTGGTGAACTAGTCTGAGGTCTCCCCATTCTCAAATTCAGCAACGATACTCTTTGTCCAGCTTGTGAATGCGGTAAACAATCAAAAGAAACCTATCCTCTGATAATGGATTCTTCTATCTCTGAACCACTGGAGCTATTACACATTGATCTCTGTGGTCCCTCAACCGTAGCCAGTCTCCACCACAAAAAGTATATACTGGTTATTGTTGATGACTATGCACGCTTTACATGGGTCTTCTTTCTTAGACTCAAATCAGAGACACTACAAATCTTCATTAACTTCATCAAAGAAATGGAACTTCAAATCAAGCTTCCAGTCAGACGCATCCGCAGTGATAATGGAAATGAGTTCACTAATCATCTTCTCAACAGTTTCCTGGTTTCCAAAGGCATCTCTCACAACTTCTCAGCACCCTATACACCGCAACAAAATGGTGTAGTAGAAAGAAGGAACCGCACACTCGTTGAAGCAGCCAGATCCATGCTTAACTTCGCCCAACTTCCTCTCTACTTCTGGGCTGAAGCAGTAGCAACCGCATGCTTTGTTCAAAACCGAAGTATCGTGTGTAAACGCCTCAATAAAACTCCATATGAGGGTCTCAACAATCACAAACCCAATGTTCGTTTCTTTCATATTTTTGGATGTAGATGCTTCGTGATCAACAATAGAGACCAACTCAACAAGTTTGCACCAAAATCTGATGAATTTTTCTTCCTTGGTTACTCCACTAACAAGGTTGCATATCGAGTGCTCATCAGATGAACAAGGTTGATCATTGAAAGCTTTGATGTGAAATTTGATGAATCTTACATCCGCAACGCACCTCCGTCCACCGAAACCACTGCAATCATGGAATGTGTCACACCCCAAAACCGAGAACGGCAGAATACGTTCTGGGGTGGAGGGCATCATGTACAGTATCATAACAATTGCATAATAGTAAAAACAAGCGACAACAACCATTGCATTTATATAATAAGTTTAATTACAAACGTGTTCTGTATAGTTTAATAGACACCAAAAGTATAACAAAATAAAAGATGGGTCTTGTATACCTTCCATCTTCTCCAAAAGTTGCACCAGTACCTATCTATCTTTGACCCGAGGATACAAGTAATTTTGAAAACGAGTATCAGCATAAAGCTGGTGAGTTCATAAGAATTTAGTGTCGTTGTTTGTGTAAAAGCGTTTTACGAACATGTAATATAAAAACTGAAACTTATGTTTGTGAGTAGTAGCAATCCCTAGAAAATCCTATATATTCCAGAAATGTACATTTGTAAGTTAAATCCTTTGAGTGTGTAAAAGTATTATCATTGAAACGTTCATTTATAAAAGTACAGTAATAATTCTCATTTGAGTAACATAGATGTAGAAAAGTTATGCCTGCTGACATTAGTAGTGGTGCAAAACTTTAATTAGTAATAGATATTTACTTGCTTCGGGATGTTAGCTTAGACTTTAAGTCTTAGTGTATTAATTTGGATATGGGTACAACCCCTCATGTAACCAGACTGAATGATAATAGAGAACCCGATGACCTTCCCGGTCATACGTAGTGTAGTGATGTAGTGCCACCCCTGGGCCTAGTCGGCTCAGACTGTAGTTAACAGTCGGGATGTAATAGTGTCCGCCCCATATAGATCTATACATGTAGTGTTGCTTTCCTTTCGGGAAGCCCTGGTCACATGGTGTCAGCGCGGTAGAGTGTCTTATAGAGGGATAGTGTGTTATGCTCTGGATTGGTGTATTCTCTTGTATTATAGTATAGTAGACTTTTAGTATAGTACATAGAGTGCTCTCTTATACATGCATTAACTAGTAATATTAGCAGTTATAGTGAGTATAGTAGTAGTAGAGGTAACGAGCAGTAGTCTTAACTATACCTATTATAGTTAACTTGAGAGTGTGAATTCCTGCCTTTGATCAACAAAGGTATTGAATAAGATGAAGACTCTCATATCTAGCACAAATATATATGATATATAACTAAGAAATCAACAACAGTTGGACGGATAACAGATACCCTAAGACCACATCAAACAAGAACAATAAATAAGGCGGGCTATCGGTCCTAAGTCCTTCAAGTGTTACTTATATAAATATATTAGTGTAGATATATTTTATAAGAAAAGTAGTTTAAACATAGTTTGAAAATTGTTTAACAACAATTAAATCCTAAAAACGCATTTGATAAATATTTAAAACTGTTTTATTGGTAAGTAGCTAAAAGTGTAGAAAATCCCTTTTTGATGGTAAGTTATGAATCACATATGATTTGATAATAAAACTTGTTGCATTATACTTGTGTCCCCCCCCCCCTAAAACATGTAAAAACATTTGAAAAGGTTCATTAAGGGGTATGAACTCACCTGCAATGAGTAGATCGGGTGGAGGTGTCGGATGAGCCTTTGGTGTCAAGTAAAGACTTGTACACCCTTTATGACCCTAGTAACATATGCAGACACATGTTTACAAGTAATTAGTGATTGAAACTCTCATTAAACACATATATACATCCTAATATGAACAAGGGCTTTATGGTTTAGTGCTAAAAGGCTAAAGGGTTGCAAGGAAGGAGTTTTAGACCTCACTATGGAGTTTACTCCTCACAAATCCCTTGGTGAGTTTACGGTTGGGAGACCACCTCCCCCATGAGTTTACGGCCGTAAACTCATGGGAGGAGTGAAATTGAGTGATTTGTGGCTCTAGAAGGGATTCCAAGGCAATAAACAAGGCTAGAGGGGTGTTTAAGGTTCCAAAAGAGCACTCCCTTGGAGTTTACGATCCTAGGACCACTCCTTGGGAGTTTACGGTCGTAAGCCCCATGGCTTATGCCGTGAACTCTTGGGCACCCTCCAATCTTCGATTTTGAGGTCCTTGGCTCATTCCTAACCATTTCTACTGAGGGTATAAGGCTATTTAGGGATTTAAAGGTTCATTTGGCATGGTTTAAGGGAGTTTACGGTCTAAGCTTATGCTTGGGCCATAAACTGTTGTTTGCCCTTCAAATGATGATGTTTAGGTGTTCTAAGTCCGAAATTGTAAGTCCCTAAGTCATATCTAGGCTTAAAATGTGGTTTGGAAGAGTTTTGGGCTTGATTTGCATGCTTAGAGGGAGTTTACGGCCTAAGGATATGCTAGGGCCGTAAACCCTCTTTCAAGCCCTCAAACTTGTTGATTCATGACTCAAACACTTCTAGGTTAAATCCAAAACTATTTTCTAAGCCTAAAGGGGAGAATTTGGGCATTTTGACACCCTTTTAGGGGTTTACGGCCTAAGGATGCTCTTAGGCCGTAAACTCCTTTTCTATGGGCTTCTTGAATGATTTTTGTGCTATATCGACATACAATGGGTTGTAGAACAAGTTAGGATGAGAGAACTTACGATTTGGAGCGGAAAACTTGCGGTTTTTGAGATGAAATCGGACTTGAGGAGAGAGAGTAGAGAGAGAGAGAGAGTATCTAGTGTGGTAAAAAGGTCCAAAGAGTGTCCACTCACCCTTATATAGGGCTTGAGTGTTGTACCCGGTATACGGCTACCCGATACTTATTTTTAACGAGCTTTAAGGTTTTACCCAGTTAAACGGTCGTAATTAAAAATAAACTTTTTCCAACTAAATGGAAGGGTAAATCGCGTATTTTTATTTATTTCATTACGACGATAATAACATAAAATGAGAATAAAATAAAACATTTATTGATTTATCTACCCCAAATTAACGGAACTTTTATAAAATAAAATATTCTATTAACGGAAACGGGTTATAACGATGGAATAAATTTTGGGTTGTCACAGAATGTGACATTCCAGCCGCTTTCGGACCTTTGAATCTAGTTGAAATCAACTATGATGATCTGTTTGATCCCATTAAAACGGCGAAACTATCCGAAGTTTTGGTGTCACCCGCAGCTCAACAACAACATGCCGATGTATCTGGACCATCTCTATCTGAAGTAATATCGCTCAATACTTCCACCTCTCCGGTTGTGGGGGAAAGCTCTACTCCGGATCCAGTCACAACCGTTGAGGTTCCAGTACTTAATGCTGCTTACATTCCTGCCCGAAGCGATGTTTCACCATCAAACGGACCTTTGGACTCAGATGATGAATTCATAGAGAATATTGACACTAGAACCGATCCTAGAATTGTCACTCTCCTATCTGCATTCCAGGGGGAACCTTCCCAGGTTCTAGAGGAACTCCCGTCCGTAATCCAGGGGGAACCTCAACCTCTCCTGACTACTCAAGCAAATTCTCCTCCAATAGATCAAGATGATTCAGCAGGATGTTCTCAAATCCAGGGGGAATTGCCATCTCCAACGGCAGATTCCTTTGATATCCAAGATATCCCTTCTACCGCAGCTGCTGATCATCTGCTGCCACGTCTTCATGTATGGATGAAAGACCACCCACCAGGTCAAATTATTGGCAATCCATCCGCAGGTATCCAGAATCGGTCTTCCAAGGACTTATCTGATCACTGCCACTATGCAACATTTATGTCCTCGGTAGAACCTAGAACGATCAAAGAAGGATTGCTTGAACCGGACTGGATAGCCGCAATGCAAGAAGAATTAGAAGAATTGGAAAGAAACAAAGTATTGCAACTTGTTCCCCTTCCACAAGGTCATACTATTGTTGGTACAAGATGGGTTTTCAAGAATAAGCTAGATGAATCTTGCTCAGTCATCAGAAACAAGGCAAGACTTATTGCGAAGGGCTATAGTCAACTAGAAGGCATTGAATACGATGAAACGTATACTCTGGTAGCACGCATGGAAGCCATCCGGATCTTTCTAGCATACGCATCCCATAAAAATATCAAGGTACACCAGATGGACGTTAAGAGTGCTTTTCTCAATGGGGAACTAAAAGAAGAGGTTTATCTTCAGCAACCTCCAGGATTTGAAAGTGTTGAATTTCCAGACCACTGCTACAAGCTTGAAAAAGCAGTATATGGTCTGAAACAAGCCCCAAGAGCTTGGGATGAGACACTCTTTGAATTCCTTGTCTCATCTGGGTACAAGAGAGGAGTGATTAATCCCATATTATTCAGAAAAGCAAATGGTGACCACCTTATGATGGTACAAATATATGTGGATGATATCATCTTCGGGTCGACTGATCAACGCATGGTAGTTGAATTTGCTAAGCTCATGACCAACAAGTTCAAAATGAGCATGAATAGAGAGATTAATTTCTTCCTAGGTCTTCAAGTCAAACAAATTCAGCAAGGAATTTTCATTCATCAAGAAAAATACACCACTGAACTTCTGAAGAAATATTCAATGGACAACTGCTTTTCTGCTAAGGTCTCTATGGCCTTCGGTTATAAGATCTCTGTTGATCCCTCCGGTGAATCGGTGGATCACAAGACTTATAGAGGTATCGTTGGTTCACTGATGTACCTCACCGCAAGCAAACCTAACATCGTTTTCGCAACTGGTGTATGTGCAAGATACCAGGCTGATCCAAAACTATCGCACATGACCGCTGCCCAACAAATTCTTCAGTATCTTAAAGGAAGCAAATCAATGGGTTTATGGTATCCAGCAGGCAACGACTTCAATCTTCAAGCCTTCACAGATGCGGATCATGCAGGATGCAAGCTCGATAGAAAAAGTACATCTGGTGGATGCCAATTCCTAGTAGGAAGACTTATCAGCTGGTCTTCAAGGAAACAAACATGTGTATCTTTATCTACTGCAGAAGCCGAGTGTGTGGCCACAACGAACTGCTGTTCCCAAGTTCTTTGGATGAAGACACAAATGCTAGACTACGGGTACAGAATGCTGCGGATATCAATTTACTGTGACTCTGAGAGTGCTATAGCGATCTCTCATAATCCTATTCAGCACTCCAAGACAAAACATATTGAGTTATGGTATCATTTCATCAAAGATCATATTCTAAAAGGTAATATTCAACTCATCTTTGTTCTTACTCATGAAGAGATTGCTGATGTTTTTACAAAAGCACTTGACTCTACAAAACTCAATGCATTCTTACAAATGTTGGGAATGATGAATCCAGACCCGCAATTCTTCCTGAAGTGTTAGCTACCGCAGACCATCACTGGTCTCCATTGCGGTTCTAACTGAGAGTTACATGTGATGGATGGTTTAGGTACCGCAACCATATGTCATACGTACCTCTCATGGTTTCTAATGGTCTTTTATTTCTAACTTTTGTACAAGTTTTTTTTCTCATAGATTCTCAATGCAATCTTTCCTTTGCTCATCCGCAATAAAGTTTCTCGACCGCAATGATGATTCCATCCGCAATCATCTTAAATAACTTCCAACAGTTTCATTAACTCTCGAATCTTTGTGTGCTATTAAATGATCCTTCATTAAATAAAATACAAACATTCCCTTTAGAAACTGTCACATTCCCTTTCTGAATAAACCCCATATCAGACCTATTTTAGGGATGATGACAAAAAGAACGATTCCCAAATAAATTCATCCTCAACTTGTCCTTTCCTCTCCCAACCACGTCCAATCAGTTACAACTTTCTCTCTCCTTGCCCCACGTTTACTTGACGTATTGACATGCGTCTAATCCTACATTAAATGCAGTTTTTTTTAAATCTCTCAAAATCTTTCTAAAACCCGTTTCATCTTCGTGTGGTTGAAAGTTAATCCCAAAATCATTGTTTCCCCCTAAAAACCCCATTCGACTTCTTACCCTCTTTTATCTTTTACCTAGGGTTAAAATTCTTTTATCTCCTTTATGAACCCGTCTTCTTCCCTAAAATCGTTTACGCTCTCTTCTTAATCGATTATTCTCTCTCAACACTCAAAAACTTCCATAACTCTCAAGAATTCCATTCTCTTATCTCTCAATGGTGAAATCAGGTGCATCAAAGAAGCAATCCAAGGCTTCAGGCTCCATGAATCCAACTGGTTCCACATCTCCAACATTAGCTTCAAGCAACTTCAGAGCAGTTTTTGAAGATCACCCGTTGTATAATGCCCCAAAAAAGCTTCTAATCAAGTTTCTCAAGAACCATATTCTGTTTGGTCCATTTGACGCATTCACTGACGTTGTTCCTGTTTCTACGCTCTTCAAGTGTGCCTTTTCTGCATACCGACCTTTGGAGAACCCCCAAGAAGTGCATCTCAACCTTATCAATGATTCTTTGGTCATCTTGACCAAAGAGAAGTTCTTGTCTGCCATAAATCTTCTGATTCATCCCTCCATTAAGATCTTCACACTGTCTTTATCTGACATCACCACCGCACTCTACCAGATGGGTTATCAGAAACCGATTCGAGGGATTGGTGAGTTTAAGAAGAACCAAATACCTGCGGTTTGGCAGTTCGTATGCCATTTCGTCATCCGTTGTCTATCCGGTAGAACCGGAGGCATCGACAACATGGGTTTGAAGCTACTTGAACTAGTGTGGAGCATCTACACGGGCCACGATGTCAATTATGGCCAGATTCTTTGGGATGATTTCCTCCAATATATCCCCAAAGAGCACCCAAGGGAGAACCCAACCGAGCTCACATTTGCTTGATTCTGGTCCTTATGCATATCTGATCTACATGCGGATGCTGGTATCAACATGGGCAGTGACATCAACTTCTTTGTCACTAAGGATCTCAAAAGGTACAATCCCTCTTCTGATCAAACTTTATATGGACCTATCAGCAGGCTTCCCATTCACATTCTTACTTTGCTTGGTCTTGAGACTGGTGATGTCTCAGATCATATAGAGGCCACGGAGGGTATTTTCCTATACCTTTCTACCCCACCTCTTCCTTCCGCAACCATTCTCCCTGAGGGTACCGCAGCTCCCTCTGCTACTACACTATCTAACCCTTCTTAACGGAGAAAAACGTTGGCATCCAAAAAGAAATCTAGTACCCCTAAGAATAATGCCCCAAAACAAACCGCACCCTCAAATAAATGCAAAACCAAACCCACCACTATATCGAGCAGTGATTCTGAGGAAGATAGACAACCGATATCCATCTTCAAGAAAAGAAAAACAACTGAAACCTCTGGCCAAATGCGTGACCGGACTGATACTGACGCCTCTCAATAGGCTCCGGTAGTCCTTGGGATGGCTGCACATCCATTCAATACCACACTCGAATACCACTCAACCTCATCATGTGAGATTGTTTCATCCTCTTGATCATCTGAATGTGGAGACATCCCCCAATTATATCTCAAGTAGATAAATCTGGACATCGCCCTAAGGTATCCAAGGCTTCCCGGCTGCACATTTTTTCTTCCGAGGAGGTAGACTCCATCCTTTTGAATGTATCCCAAACACTCCAAACACCAATCCATCCGCAGGGAATCTCTTTCGCCCATGCCAGAACTGGCCCGAGCCCAGACTTGACCACGGGTCAAGGAGACCAAGGAAGCCCAGGAAATCCTACTCTGCTTCCATTTTTTACAGGTGGTTTAGGCACGGTGAGCACACATGTGTAAGGATCCGTGAACCCAAGGGACACCTTGGTGCATACACAACTAATTGACGGTGATGACTCAAGTGATTCTTGGAGTCGGTATTAGCCAACTACTGATGCTGAAATCAAGAAATATGCTGCCTTCAAAAGAGCTTTCCAAGCCTGCAAGGAGCAACAGGTCAAACAACAACAACAGAAGGAACAGGAAATACTGTCCGTGGCCAAGTATTGGGCAAATGCCATCAGCAATGCCCATACTGCAGCCACAATCCAAAAGGTTCAAAACTGGATGGATCAAATGGCAGAAACCATGATGAAAGCTCAAGCTTCAGCCGCAGTCGCAACTACCTCCAAAATTCCCCCTATTCCAACTCCTGTTCCATCTCCCGCAACCAACCCATCTCAAGACGAAGAGCCGACAATTAAACTCAGATCAGCCCCTACCTTCGATTTTGATGATGAAGACATCCAAGAGGTCAACAAACCAAATCCTTCAGATGACGAACTTATGTTGTTTGAAGAAGAAGAAGAGTCCAGCGGTTCTCAACATTCCACTTCCAACCCCAAAGAAAAGAAAAAGAAGAAGAAGAAGGATGCTGTTACCAGGAAGGAATTCCTAAATCTCCTAACCAAAGTTGATCAAATTTTGGCTGTGGTTAAACCTACCCAACCTCCATCTGAAGATATTCCAGGACCGCAGTCATTAATTGAACGTGTTGAAAGACTCGAGACGAGAGAGTGTATGGCTGTTGAGCGCATCTCTCTCAAGGTAGAAATGGGTATCCGATCGCTTGACAACAACCGCAAGGTTGATCATCTGGAATTCATGGCTGCAGTGGAACGCCTCATTACTGAGGTGACCGCAATCAAACAGGATCTTCAAGCAGCCATTGCGGATCAAGCTTCACTGTCTCATAAAGTGATAGATGAGACTCATACTGCCTATGGGTCCACTATCTCTGTTCTTTATGCCACTATCAACCGAATGCAGAAATACCTCACCTCTAACTTCCATGGACCTGAGATCCTCCAGCTTACCAAAGATATACACAAGCTGCTCTTCAACTCCTCCACCCCAAACAACTCACAGTTGGCCGAGACCATGAAAGCTCACTTTGCAGAAGTGTGTGCCAAGGTGGATGGACTTAAACAATGGCTTGAGGAAGCACCTCCGTTGCATCCCTCAAGAGGGGGAAGTGATGAAGAAGTCCACCACTCAGATACTTCCATCCATCAGAGCCCTCCCATCACCACAAAGAAAATTCCCACACCGCAGCCCTTACCTCCACCATCCCATAATATTCCATCTCCTCACTCTTCACCTATAAACAACACCCTCAAAAGGCCTGAGACTCCTCCTCACCTCAAAAATCTTGAGGCAAACATGTCATCAGCAAGCTCCACAGACTCTCCTGCCACAGCCCAAAGAAAACACGATTGGAAAGCGGCCAAACTTGCTGAAATCATATGGAGAGAATGCAGATTTGATACTATGATAGATGAGTCGTTGATTAACTCATGGGTCAATCCGCTCCGCAGGCTACTCGATGAAGACTACACTCCACATCTCCAATGCCAAGTATTTTGTAGTTTTTGAGTCTTTTGACTGTAGCCTCCCTGATCACAAACGACTGCCTATAGAATTTGAAAGACTTAATCGCTTTTATGCGAAGCATGACTCTTCTGTTGAAAACATATGGTCTAACAATAGACCATCCGCAGTCAAGAATTACAAGATGCGGAAGTTTATGAAGGCTGACTTCGTTGAGTACACCCTTACCAGAAGAGAGCATGACTACATACACACTCAGGCAGATTTTCCAAGCATGAATCCGGAAGAAATCTTCCTCATTGCCAGAGTATTCCAGAACAAGGCAGAAAAGCATCCGAAGATGCAAATGGCGCTTGACAAAGCCAAATCCTTTCTGAGGGATACAGTTTGTGACTTCGCCAAGATTGATGTGGATATCCACCCCACCATCATCAGGAAGTTTGATCTCCCCCCACTTGAACCTGCGCCAATGCCTACTGAAGGCTTTGAAGAAAGATCACTAGGCGCAACAAACTTTGCTGAACTTGGTATCATATTCAAACGGAAGGTTGACAACGTCAAATACTTCATTCCGATGAATGCTATGCACCGCCTGCCCAAGAAACAACTTGATATCTGCAAGACTGCAGTAGAAAGATCGAAGCATAATACTACTGAAGTCAAATTTGAAATTTCAAGAAGAATCACTTGGCTTGAAAACGTTAGGAAGTTCTGGTGGATTTTGATCAAGTTCCTCAAACTTGATACCTAAACCAGAGTTAAAAGAGGTCACTTAGGGGGAAATTTTTGAAACATAAAAGTGACCCTCATAAACTCAGATACCGCAACCATCTACCTACCGCAACGGTTCACCATCCGCGAGCATCTCAGCATCCAGAGTCAATTCTTCTTCAGCATCCGCAGTCCATCGTTATGTTTTTCTTATATTTATGTAATGTACTCTATTATCCAGCATGCCTTGCACGGCTGCTTATAGAGTAGTTGTTTAGTTCTGAGACTATAAATAGAGACTCCTTCTGATGTTTTATTATAACTTCTAACTACAAAAATTTCTTCTTCAACCATCTCTCTTATCACTCGATGCTTGTGAATTATTCTAAATATATTTCTCCAAGTTATCTTATTTATCCTTTTATTCTTCTTACTCTAAATTGCTACTGAAACATATCAAACTATAACCTCTCTCCAGAGCAAGTCTTCTAGACTTAATCACTAAACTTGATCTTCCTTATTAACTCGGAGTGAATGCATTCCTTGTTACGAATCAGTTTAAGTGTATTATTGATTTAACAATTGTTGTCATTTATATTTCTTTACTTTCCGCAACTAACTATCGAACTATCTAACTATATTATTGTTGAGCTTTTAGATCCTTTGAGATTAACTATTCCGCAATATACTTGTTCTAATGTTTGTTCAAGTGTGTCTACAAGTTTTTCTCTCAACAAGAGACCATATCACAATTCATCCTCTAAGTGCATTCTGATAGCTAAGAAGAGGAGCTATGAATGGTTGAAGTGGTCAAATCAAGAAGATGATTAATACCTTGTTCCAAAAACAATTCTTAGAGTCATACTCCAAGATTGTAACTTGAGTGACATATCTTAAAAGAAGGTTTCTTAACACTTGTCAAATGTAAGAGTAAAAGTGTCCTATTCTTGTACATTTGAAATTGGTAAGTTTTGATGTTTTGGATTAAACAAAGACCAACTTAGGCCAAGTGTGTGATGTGTTTGTCTTGATAAAGAATCTGCACTATCTCTTGAATATTTGGCAAGATAGTCTTATATTTCAAGAGGACAGTGGGAGTCTTAATGATCCTGAAAAGAATTTCAAGATCGAATCAAGAATAAAAAACTTGTAGTTTAACACCAGTACACGACGTGAGGTTTATAACCTATCGTGTTGACATATTTTATTTGTGTGCCCATTCCAGTTAAATTTGGCTTTGCATATGAGTTTTTAGAGTTCTCAATTGGTTGCATAACAACTTGGAAGCAATGGCAGGCCCTTGAGCTGCCATGTGGCAAGAAATTAAGATTGAGTTCAGTCCATATGAGTTTGGATTTGTCATTATCCTTGTCTTGTGACTATGGTTTTGACAATTCAGATGGATAAGAACACATACACCATTAAATCTAAGTGTCATAAGGTTTCTCTACGATTCATGAAAATGATGGTGAGGAAACACTTTCATTAAGTAGATTTTAACTAGATAGCAATTGTGATATTTGCATTCTCAAAGTCGTTAGTGGAGCGTGTGTGGTTAACCGACAAACTAACATGGACTTGTGAGAAGTGGCAAAGGTCTAAACAATCGAGACTATGATTATGGCATCCCTTTTCATAGTTCTAAAATTGTTTAGACACACCTGTGAGCTATCTAAGATAAGGTGTATGATTTTAATAAAGTCTTATCAAGGCAATCTCCTCTCAGAAATCTAAACTTTTGTAAGAAAGTCAGTAAAGTATTGACTTCTAGAAGTCCAACTGATTTCTAAGTACATGTCAAAGCTAGTGGGAGGATAAGTGTTATGCTAATAATCATCATGTTAGTGGGAGCATGATAATTATGATAAAGGTTGCAAGTTAGCAATGTTAATTATAGAAAACAAAAGTTTCAATTCCTGGAGTTGCAGGGGTTGAAAAGTTGTTTTGCTATAATTAAGGGAAAGGAAATTATACTTCATCTCAAATCTGTAAGCTTAGATCGTGAGATTTTAATCAAATTTAGTCAAGTATATATATGAATGTTAGGTTGGAATGGATCAACATAAGGAAATTCTATATATGGGTCCATTATTTGCATTATAAAATTTGATTATGATTACGGCATCCCTTTTCATAATCCGAATTATGAGAACTTGGCAAATTGAATTGGAAATATTATAGCAAAGGACTTGTCTAGTATCATGTCTTTATTTGAGACATCATGAATCATGTCCCATATGCTTTGGATATAGGATCGATTGCGTGTGCTATAATATTCATCCTTTCTAAAATTTTCCAAATGCGTGGAGCATTAAGAAGGGAAAAGGTCTAGAATTGGATATGACTAAAAGGATTAAGCAATTGTTGAGGACAATCTAAGGTTCACCAAAGATTGGTTGCTCAGGGACAGTTGGAAGTATAGTGTTAATTGTAGGAAGGACCATATTGACAGATTCTGAAAAGTGGCAACTCTAGTTCAAGTGATAGTCAAAACGGGAATATGGGTAGGTGGAAGTTGTTCAATAAATTTGTGTAAGATTAGGAAACTTAATGCAAGAAGGATGTTTCCAAGGAGTTGATCTCCTTTGGAATGCTCTGTAATGTTTGTTGTCAAGTCTTTGTGACTTTATGCATACTTATTACTAGAGGATCAATGCATATAAGTTTAGAATCTAACTGATTTCGGTAAATGGCATGAATTTGGAATTCTTGCATTTGCGGTAAGGATTCGGGAGTATGAAAAGAGAATCATTGAAATTATGTTCAATCGATCTCTTTCACAAAGTAAAGATCATAGGAAAACAAAGTGTGCATACTTGGTGTATGGCATGACTAGTGTTTAGAAAAACATAGTTTACATGCTTGGAGCATGGGACAACTATTGTTTTAATTCAAGTATAAAGTTGATAGTTTGAAACAGTATACAATGAATGATTGGTAATCAATATGGTGATAAATAAAAGATGTTTTATTTATATTCATAAGTTCTGAGAGCATATTGGATTCGATTATTCTTGTGTTTCACTTTGCATGTTTTGATTTCTAGAATAACTAGGCCGTTCTTCCTGAATGACTAAGTTATTCAAACCATCCACAGTCGGTCATATGTTGGAATTAGATATGTATCAAAACTGTCATGGGTTGGCTTATGGAGGTCTAGGTTGTTGGACAAAGTGGTGTTACAATACTCATGAGTGCTCATAAGTTCTGAGTATTGGATTCAACCCACGCTCATTGGAATCACTTCATGGATTTCATCACAAGTGATCATGAGACGATAATATCTTATATTCTTCAAACCTAGAGATATGAGTTGTTACTATGAGTTGGTTATACATTGATCGCATGAAAATGCATTGGTAACTTGATGTTATAAGACATGACTTTGTGTATGATTCAACAAGTAGCAGAACAAGCCATATGAGTCGAAGTTTATCCATTCCTTTTACCTTCGAGATAAAAGTGATATCTGTGGGCCCCTCAATGATTTAATGATGACACATGTGAGTGCTTGGCCAAGCCAAGACTGATTTGATTAGTTCAATCAGTCAGTCGTCATGACTCGAAAATCGGGAAACAACAGATGGACAGAGAGAATGATGAAAATCCATGTCTCAGTCGATTTGATATATAGAATGGAGGAATATATGATCCCTTACCTAATCGACAAGTCATTGACAAAGGTCAGAGACAAGGTCAGAGTTTGACAGAACCTTTTGAGAGCTACTATTGCTGAGCGGTTCCTGAAATCATACGCAATAATAGTTTTGAGAGCTACGATGTCTAAGTCCATAACTATAATTGGTAAGACTTGACCCGACCCGACATGGTCCATTTCGGTTGCATGACATCATGCATTTGGATAGACTATAATGAGAGAAATAACACTTAAGCTTTGTTAATATATTATCAGTTCTAATATATTAGTAAGATTATTTAATTAGTATTGATCAAGAATTAATCTAGAATTAATCAAGTGATCAAAAGAAGACTAATTAAATATATGGGTTGATTGTGTAAATCATCCATACTTGTATAGTGGGATAATGGTCCATGGATTGTCAAGTTGTGCTAAAACCCATAAGATGCTCCATGGATGCTCCGTGGTATATTTGAACCCATGGATCCAAGAAAATGGAAAGCCATGAAAATTAGGGTTTACCCTAATTGTCACTAACTATATAAGCATCTTATTGTTGCCAAAATCAGTCACTAGAGTATATGTGAAAGGGCTAGCCGATTTTCATAAACTGTGTATATTCTCTCAAGTTATTCCAAGTGTATTTGGTGTTGTGTGAACCATTTGAGGTGTCACACTTGGGGAACTAGGCACTCAAGCTTCATGAAGACATTCTACATAAAACATGTATGTAATTCTAACTTCAGATATTCATATGAATCAATGTTATTATGCTAGTTAGGATGAATACCTTGGAAAGTTCATATTTGCATGTATAATAGAGAAAACATAGATCCAAGGTATTTAGGGTTGCATGTACACTTAGGAGTGTTAGAATGCTCAAAACGCAACAGTGAAAGAGTAGGGTAATTTCTGGCTAAAAATGGAGAGTTCAACCGTCAATTCAATGTTAATTTTATGGGGCATGCAAACGTGTCATGCAAAACAAGGAGGATCGGATAAGGATCTTCCTAAAAGGTAACCGTTGAAAGAAAAACGTTTCACCTTAATACCTTTTGGTATTCCGGATGATTTGTTCCAGACAGTGTATGAACTAGAGGATAAGAGTCGTGATCCGATGCATACATGTTTTAAAAAAGGATTCCAAAACAAGTTTTAAACGTTCCGGAGCAATTTTGAAATTCTGGATGAATTTTGAAATTCCGGAGCATTTTGAAAATTCCGGATGAGTTTTGAAATTCCAGAGCATTTTGAAAATTCTGGATGAGTTTTGAAATTCCATAGCATTTTGATAATTTCGGATGAATTTTGGAATTCCAGAGCATTTTGAAAATTCCGGATGATTTTTGAAATTCCGGAGCATTTTGAAAATTCCGGATGAGTTTTGAAATTCCGGAGCATTTTGAAAATTTCGGATCACTGAATGTAATACCTTTTTCGGAGTGGAATTTCGGGATGCCATTATGAAGTATTGTACAACTTAAAGACACAAGTGAAGGTCAGATAACAACAAGAGAAATGATCCTATGTATTTAGAGAGAAAGTAGTTCCAAGATGAAAAGATTTTGAAATTGGAACTAGATTTCTTTCAAATACGTCTATCAAAGAGAGCAAGTCTCTTGAAAGAATTGAGGCTTTGGTATCATCATACCCATCTTGTTTAGAAAACCATTAAATTTGGTTTCGTCTAATGCCTTGGTAAAGACACCAGCAATCTCATCTTCAGATGGAATAAAAATGAGTTCAATATTATCGTTAAGTACATGATCTTTTATGAAATGATACCTTATATCGATGTGTTTTGTCATTTAGTGCTGAATTGGATAGTGAGAAATCGCAATAGCACTTTGAGAGTCACAATAGATAGGAATGAAATGAAAGTGGTAACCATAATCAAGGAGTTGAGATTTCATTCATAGAACTTGAGATGTATAGCTGGCTGCAGCAATGTATTCCGCTTCGGCTGTAGAGAGTGCTATGCAGTTCTGTTTCTTGGATGACCAGCTGACCAAATGTCTTCCTAAGAATTCACAGCCACCTAAAGTGCTTTTTTAATCAAGTTGAAGACCACCATAGTTCGAATCTGAATAAGCTTGAAGTAAGAAGCTCTCATTTGTTGGGTACCAGATTCCGAGACTCTTGGTACCTTTGAGGTATCGGAAAATTTGTTTCAAAACCAAAAGATGGGACATCTTTGGATTGACTTTAAATCTGGCACATAGGCATGTGGAAAACATTATATTCGAACGACTTGCCATGAGATAGAGTAGAGATCCAATCATTCCACGATACTTCTTTTCATCAATAGGAACACCAGAAGGGTCGGCAAAGATCTTGTGTTCGAAACCCATTGGTACCTTTGCATAGGCACAGGTGTCCATTGAGTATATCTTGAGGAGTTCTGAAATGTACATCTCTTGGTGAATGAAGATTCCTCTGTTAGTCTGTTTGACTTGAAGACCATGAAAGAAGCTTAACTCCTGATTCATGCTCATTTGAACTCGATTGATCATAAGTTTAGCAAAGTCTGTAACCATAGATGGGTCTGTAGATCCATAGATGATGTCATCCCCATAGATTTGCACTAACATGAGATGCTTACCATTTGATCTTCAGAACAGTGTGGGGTCAAGAATACCTCTATGAAATTCGGAGCATTTTAGAAAATCAGTGAGAGTTTCGTACCATGCCCGAGGAGCTTGCTTGAGTCCGTAGACAGCCTTCCGGAGTTTGTAACAGTAGCTTGGAAATGAGAGATTGATAAATTTGGGAGGCTGTTAAAGATACACTTCTGTGTCAAGTTCACTGTTAAGAAAAGCACTCTTAACATCCATTTGGTAAACTTTGAAGCCTTTGTGAGCTGCATAAGCAAGAAAGATTCTAATGGCTTCAAGATGTGCCACAGGAGCAAAAGTCTCATCATAGTCAAGCCCTTCGATTTGAGTGAATCCTTCAACCACTATTCTTGCCTTATTTTGAATAATAACTCCTACGTCATCTAGATTGTTGCGAAATAACCATCTAGTACCGACAATGGGATGATTTTGAGGAGGAGGTACTAGGTTCCAAACTTCATTTCGGTCAAATTCAGCCAGTTCTTCCTGCATGGCTGTAATCCAGTCAGCAAGCTCTAATGCTTCCTTGTTGGATTTGGGTTCAATCATGGATATAAATGCTGAAATATGACATTCATTTTGGACACTAGTAGCAGAACGAGTCTGAACACCAGCATTGGGGTTACCGATTACTTGGTTCAGAGGATGATACTTGGTCCAAACATGTAATTGTGGTATATCGTGTGCAGCAGTTTATCCTATATTAACAATAGAATTGATTAGCTCCCCCTGAATGGTTTGAATGCTAGGATGATGCTCCCCCTGAACTTTTGAACCAGAGACATTGACATCATCATCAGAAGGAAACTCAAGGAAGTTTTCATTTGCATCATTGTTGAGAGGATTAGAGTCATCAAACTCAGCAACTGCATCTTGGACTACGTCCACATTTGATTCCAGAGAGGGATGAGCATTCTCCCCCTCAACCTGAGAAGGTTGAAACGGTTCGGAATCAAATAGAGGAAGGCTTGGGATCGGACCGAAGACGTTTTGAGAGACAAGAACTTCCGAAGAGGGAATAGGAATGAGGTTTGGCCTTGATCGATATTCTGAATCAAGGGCTTCTTCGGAAGGACCAAAGAGTGTTTCAAAGTCAACTTCTAAGACAGTTTGGGAGTTCGCACATCTTGGAGGAGCAGCATCGGACTCCATAATGTGAGTTGGGCCAAAATTACGAATGAAGATGTCATCGAAGGTAACATCAAAGCTTTCTTCCAGAACACGAGTTCTCCGATTAAGAACTCTGTAAGCTTTCGATTTTGAGGAGTACCCAAGGAAGATGGCTTCATCAGCTTTAGGTTGAAACTTGGTAAGCTGATCTCAATTGTTTTTGATGAAGCACCTGCATCCGAAGACATGTAGAAACGAGATTGTTGGCTTCCGACCATTCATTGCTTCGTATGGTGTCATGTTAAGGCGACGATTGATGATACTTCGAATTTGAGTGAAGCAAGCAGTAGACACTGCTTCAGCCTAAAGGTAGAGTGGTAGATTTGCGAAATTCAACATGGATCGAAAAAGCTTCAACAAGAGTTCTATTTCATCGTTCGACTACACGATTTTGTTGTGGGGTATAGGGGGCTGAGAAGTTGTGGTCAATTCCTTTTTTGGTGAGGAACTTTTCAATAGTGGAATTAGTGAATTCTGAGCCATTGTCACTTCAGATTCTCCTAACTGGGAGTTTGATGAGAACTTCTATTCCTTTGATAAAATTGATGAGCTCTGAGGCTGTTTCAGATTTCAGCCGAAGGAAGAAGACCCAAGTGAACCGTGTAAAATCATCAACAATCACAAGAATGTACTTCTTATGATGAAGAATATCTACAGTGGAAGGTCCACAAAGATCAATGTGTATAACACTCCTTCTAAGCACTTGTTTGTGATCATGCTCTTAGAAACCTTCTAAACTCGAAAACCACACAAGGAAAGCTTGCTAAGGCCGAAAACAACATCATCTTCTCATATCCCTTCATCAAAACCGATCCATCACCCCAAAGGTGAGTCCATACCCCCTTGTTTTCGATTTTTATTTTATTTTTGGGAGAGAATACAAGTAAAATGTGTAGATCTATGTGTTATATGCATGTCTTGAGTGATTTCTTAGTTTATTTTGTAAAAATGTGGATCTTAACATATCTCAACCTCTTAAGCAACATTAAGTAAAAATCCATGAACTAAGACATCTTATACAACATCTTATCAAGTTAAAAGTGTTCATATGTTTAAGATTTAAAAATTTAAAGCAAAAATCTTGTTAAGGGTCAAAATTGTCAAGAAAATAAAAGATAAGGGCAAAAAGTGACATTTACGGTTTTTAAAGGATCAAACAGGTCCTACTTGTATAAAAAGGGATTTTATGATAAAAAATGCTTCCTAAAAGGCCAAAAATGTAAATTTTAGCTTAATGGACTTAATATTTGGGCCTCACAGTTTTGGGCCCAAATTTGTGAAAAAATGAAAGTTTTGGGATTAATAATGTTATTTGACCAAAGTTTGTGTCATAAATGTAAATAAATCAAATTTAGGGGTGAAAATAACATTTATTTCAAAATTGAACCAATAATGTAACTTTTATAAAAATTGGGCCGGAAGTGTAATTTTTACAAACAAGGGGCTGAAAATGTAATTTTCTGCAAAATTGGACCATAAATGTCAGGATATAAATTTTTGGACGAGATCCGTAAATTTCTAGACATTTGGGGCGAAATTACAAATTTTTATAATTTATGGACTAAAGTGTTATTTTTACAAAACTTTGGGCCTTAATTGAAAATTTGAGGATTATTGGCTAAGAACGTCGTTTTTACAAAAAGATGATTTTTTATAATCAATTTGGTAAACCTCGAGCTAAAATAAACAATGAAACAATAACGAATGGATGAAATACATCGATAGCAATTTTATTGGGCCTAATATTCACATTACATGGCTAATGGGCCTTAAGGGCCCATTCAAGTGTATATTGAGCCCAATATTTTCCATGACATGTTTAGTGGGCCTATCAACCCATTTACATGTTAATTTGGGCCTAATCTATGGGTCACATGTTTGTTGGGCCTTGGTGGTCCATTTACATGACTATTGGGCCAAAATTACCCTCTTACATGTCAATGGACCTTTGTGGTCCATTTACATGCTAACTGGGCTTGGACTAAAATGCACATACTTAGTAGATCGTAACTATACCTTTACATATATATTGAACTTGTATACTTATATACATACCTTTGGATTTGAAAATCTACAACATACATGTAAACATTAAACATGGTGAAAAACATAACAAACATGAAAGGCTGAGAATCTAGTGAGACTTTTCGGTTGGCACCTCTAAGTGTACAATCGTATCCTGTAGTTATAACCAGAGTTTCCTGGAGGGAGAGTGGGAGTTTGTGTATAGATCTATACGGGGTGACCCCCAGGCCTTAGTTGTTCGCTACAGCTAGACTAGGCCAGTCTAGGGCGACATAACCTTGAGCAAATATCGGCGTTTGAAAAATGCCAAGACAGACAACCTAGCCATTATCATGCATGGTTAGAATGGCTCATATAAAGATCCAATACCAATTTAACATTTCGAAGATTAGACCTTCGATTGTGTCAGTATGAAACAACTTAAATAATGATACAAGAACGTCGACATTATTATAAATCAGAAAATATCAGATTTTCTGGGGAAATACTATTATTCAATTATCACTTACTTACAATACAAAGAAATTGAAATTGCAATCTTATATGTTACTGCTATGAAATTCACACATGCATTTATACTTGATTTTCAATCATTTTCAGACATTTTTATAGAAAATATCGGATTTTCTGGGTTTTTACAAAAGATGCAAAGACTATTATTCAAACATACTTATGAACTCACTAACTTTATATATGTTGACCTTTTTCAAAATAACTTGTATTCTCAGGTAATCGTTAAGCAGGAAGATTTTCAAGTGTGTATGGATTTATTTTGTGTAACATCACTCATCGTACTATTAATACATCAAATTTATGTAATCTTTAACAATGTAGTTGATGTGAACAATGTTGGTTGTAATATGTAATATTGGTGATGAATGTTTTATGTTTTATGTGTATTCATTGTGATGATAATTCAATTTTTAGTCACACAAGCCCCCGGACGTTTCCGCCGTTTGGTTTGGGGGTGTGACACTTCTATGCTGGGATGAGGTGGGTGACAGTCAGTTGGCTAGAGGACAAGTGCTTAACAACACTCTTACCGACCCTAAGATCATACGGGAAATGACAGAGAAGATCGTTTAGATATGTGAATGACAAAAAGCATCTCACGACTGACAAAAGAGATATGCAGATAAATGACGCAAACCCTTGGAGTTCCAGGTTGGTGACTGCGTATTATTGAAGGTCTCATCCTGGAAGGGAATGATACGTTTTAGAAAACATGGGAAACTAAATCTAAGGTATATAGGGCCATTCGAGATCCTTTCCAGGATTGGCTCGGTAGCTTATAGACTTTGGCTACCGCAAGAACACAACAACGTGCACCCCACTTTTAATGTGTCTAACTTGAAGAAATGTCGGTCCGATGAGACTCTCTTTATTCCACTTAAAGAAATCGAAGTAAACGAGAGTCTCCTCTTCGTCGAGTAACCTGTGGAAATCATGGACAGGGAAGTCAAAAGAATGAAGAAAAGCCGCATACCAATAGTAAAGGTCCATTGGAATGCTAAGCGAGGACTTGAATTACCTGGGAACGTGAGGAGAAAATGAAAGAGAAATACCCACATCTTTTCCCTAGCTCTTAAGAACCCACATGTAGTGCTAATTTTGGTACGAAATTCCTTCTAATAGGGCGATGATGTGACAACTGTCAATTCTGGTCAAACAAAGTCAACAAAAGTGAACCAGGTCAACTCAACTGATATTAGAATTTTAGGAGAAATGTGATATTCCCTAATGTTTCTAATGTACTATTGGCAAGTTATAATACAAAGTACCTCTCTTGTTACCAATTTGAATATAAACCCTAATTAGGGTTAGTAACGTAAAAATTCAATAATTCAATTATATATTATTTAGGTATAAATAATATTCATAACACAATGTAGTTGAGTTCATAAAATTTATACTACATGACAAAATAAATGACAAAGGTTACATATTCTGATTTTTGGTGAATTCGTAACTAAATGCGACAAATTCTTTACCCAACTTAAACACTCAAACTTTAACGAAAAGAATTAGGATCATCCTAACTTTCGTGTAATGTGTTATTATTTTTTATGATAATGATTTTTATAATAATTTGAATTTATAGGATTCAAATTAAGTAATTATACATCATTTTTACCACTGATTTTATAAAAGTTACCAACTTTTATAAAAATTACCATTTTTTTATAAGAGTAAACTAATAATACCACCTTTCTCTTATATGATTACTACACCTTTATTAAAGTATTATTGTTTAATTAAGTGACACAATCTTGAATATTAAATTCAAGAAAACCACTCCATCTCCCTCATACCCCCTCACCCTCCCTCCCCCTTCTCTTTAATTCGGCCGACCCCCCCCCCCCCATCGCATCTTCTTCATTTTTGTTCATCTCCTTCCTCAAGAACAAGATTTCTCTCTAAAGTCTAATTTTCATCAGCTGGTTCGTGATCCTTTGGTAAGTTTTTCCTTACTTATCTAGTGATTCTTTACATATATATACTAGTTATGTTACAATTACACACATTAATATGTATTAATATCCATAGGATCTTCCAATCATCAAGTGTTCTTCAAGTGTTCTTAACTTGAAATCTTTCATCTTCACCTCTTTATCCACCAAGAAACACACTCAATGTGACTTAATACCCCTCATTTTCATCTTTATCCAAGTTTTAAGGGGAGTATACAAGTAAATTTGTATAATTGTACAAGTTGTTATACATGCTTTACTTTCATGTTATATAAAAGTGTTAAGTCTACATTAAATAATGTTATTACCTACTATTATGAACAATTATGGGTGGTATGTTGTTTAAAATACAAATTTATGAAAAAGGAGTATAAACATGCTATATGTTCTTAGCAAAAAGTCATAAAGAAACAATGGTCTTATAAACATAATATGACTTTTCTAGCAAAAATGGTTATAACCAAGTTATTACAACATTTTTGTGGGATATAAATCAAAATAGGTTATTTCCACTACTAGAAAATAGACCTTTAATGACACGCTTTTTACGACACGCGCTGATTAATGATACGCAAAAGGACGTGCCCTTAAAATAGTGTCATCTCTCCAAAAAATTTAAGGATTTACGTCACGCATTATTGCGTGACCTTAATTTAGTGTCTCAAGAAAAAAAATTGAAAACACGGAGGGCGCTTTGTCTTAAACGCGCGTCATCTGTACCTGTCGCTTTATAATTTTAATGAAACGCGCTTTTAGTTAATGAAGGGGGAAACGAAATCCCCAAAATTTTGAAAACCCGCCTTGTTTTTTTTTTTTTTATCTTCTATCTACTTTTCATCCTTGCAATCCACTCTCCCCTCTCGGATACTCTCTCTTCTAGATCTCCCTTCATTCTCTACCTCCCGTCTCTCTGTAAACCTCGAAGGTGAATCGTAATTGAACTGCGAGGTCTCCTTTTTTTTCTTTGTTTTCTCAGGTAGGACATCATCCCAATCCATTAAACCCTTTCATTTTTCATTAAAAAAACCCTAATTGACTTGGCAAGTTCATGAACCAGATGTAGCACATTCCAAACTGGGGATTTAACCAAACCCGATAGAGCCATTGACGGAATCTTTGGATTCAGTCAACAAGGACTCTCTGTAATCGCACAACTTTCTTTACAAGGGATCACTCCAGGTCTTCAATCTATCAATCTACAATGGCCATTGTCTAGGTTTATTCCATCTTTTAAGGTTTCCATTTAAACCTTGGACCTCGTTTGCAGGTTTCGTTCTCTGATCAAGTTGTTGTTGTTCGGGAAGGAATAACGAGTTCATCCTCTCCACCAGCCGACAACTTTCACTATCTCCTTCTCCTTTTCTCTGTAAACCCTAATCCACCCCCACCACTACTGAATCCCTTTTGTTTATCTTAAAGAATAACGCAACGAAGCTCGTATCTCATATCAAGTACTCCGGCGTGGAGTTAATAATTGTTCCTTCACCCAGCTTGGCTATGGATTCACGATATGGCATCACACCCCTGCGATCTGGTTACTCTCGAGCCTAATAGGGTTGTTGAAACCCTCAAGAATCTCACCACAAGGTTTTGTGACTACAGAGTGGTTGATGTCGTGAACTTGTTACCTACTGCCAATAATGGAACCATCACGCATTTATATATGCAGGTGAGTAATCAAATCTTAGTATAGTCATCAGTAAACACTTTGTTTTTATGAATTACGTTGTTTGTAAATCTTTTGAATCTTCTAAACACAGTTGATATTTTATTTTTCTACGCTCCTACAACTCAGGCTACTGCTTGTTATTTCTGGTTGCTTTGTTACTACATAAGACAACAACCTAGTAATCTTTGAATAATTAATCACTGTCTGTTTAGGGATACTTTGTGGTGAACACCAACTGTTTGATAAAATGCCCCAATGAGTGACTCTTGCGTTTTCATGCTATATTATATATTTTGAGCAAGGAACTACACATGTTTTTATTAAATTTGAAGTGTAATGTACAATAGCAATAACATTGAGGTAGATTACATGTATTGTTCTTTTATGTGTTATTGTGTTTTGAAGTAGTTCTTGCACATCTTGAGCAGGTAGAATTTGCACATTCGTTTCTTTTGGTAAAATCATAAATTTATTTTTCTTTTCTTCTTCCCTAATTGATGTTTGATCTGCTGCATTTCAGTTGTTGAACTTGTTAGATGTGATCATTGACAATGCGGAAAGCAAGCAAGCTCCTGCTCCTGAAGAATAACCTGCTCAGATGTCTACACTAAATGCTGATGATGCTGGTGGCTTAGGCTCAAATACCAAATCACCCAAAGCTGATCATGCCTCTAAGCCCTCATCTTCCAGTGCTAATACAGAATATGACTCCCACATTATGCTGCTAAACTTACCACAAGCAGAACTATGTCTTCTATGCTCAATTCTTGCACGCGAATGGTATGTGATCACCACTTCACTTCACTTTTCTCATTATATGTTAAATCATATGGGAACATGTTGTGTTAAACTATAAACTTTGTTGTTTTAGTTTGTCGGATAATGCATATGCTCTTGTGGCGGAGGTATTGAAGAAGCTGGTGACAATCGCTCTTGTGTATTATAGGGGACTGTTTTAGACACATCCAATTTGCTTATATTTCCTCTTCCACTCGTGGCTGCTGCTCATCAACAATTCCTACCAGGTATGCTATACATCAATAACATTTTATGAATGCTAAAATCCAATGAATAATTAGTGATTCTTGTTTGTGTTCATATTGAACAGGCTGTAGACATGCAGATGCAAATGGTCTTGATGGTTTAAAGGTTCAAATTATACTCTGTTTCAACTAGGTTTAGTTTCAAAATATTTTCTTGCATATTTTGAAAATTGCTAATATTTAATTTCTGTTTTTTGGGCATGATAGTAGATGAAACATAGCTACCTATCAAGGGCCATCATACATGGGAATCATATGGTAAGTTTTATTAAAATATATTAATCTCAAACCTATAAATGCTTTTCCCATATCTTTGTTGAAATGAATTTATCTCATAGTTAGTAAAACCCCCCATTTGCATTTTTTAGTAAAATACTCACTGATTATTTCAAAACTCCTTTCTTTCCTTGAAGCAAATGCATTTATTTATTAATTTATTTATGGTTAATAAAATTGCAGACACGCAAGAGAGTGTTGATTAATGCGTTCACTATGCGTGATACATTTCCTCCTGCTACATGAGCAGGTCAATTTACTTTGGTTTTATATTTTCCCCCAATGAAATTACTTAATTAATTATCAATCTTTCTTTCTATATATAAATATTTTTTCTAAAATACAAATACTCATTCTGGGGGTGGCAGGTATAATGGCTCTGTGTGCCACCAGCTCGTATTATGAACCCCAAGAGATTGCAGCTCGTATACTACCAAATGTTCTTGTTGTCACAATTGATCCTCACAGGTTATCTTATTTTCCTTTAGTTGTATTAGCTAGTGTTTAATTTTCCAAATTAAAATTAAGTTTTTTTGATTTTCTACAGTGATGTCTGGTCAAAGGCTTTCCAAGCATTTGAACAGTTTTTGCAGATAGTTAAGCAGTACCATGAAAAGGTTGTTGTTTCATTTTCTTTTTGGAATCCCTGGCTATATTATATTATATATCATTGGTTATTATTAAACAACGTGTTGAATACTATGTTTTTGTAGACATTTGGTGGGGATAGCAGTGAGGGTATGGGGTCCATAATTTCATCACTTCCAGGGAACGCAAGTATACTTGGGTATGTAATCTATTTATTTTGCTTCATGCTGGCTTTAAAAAGTAAGACTGAAACCCAACCAACAATACATGCAATTTTAATTTATAATTTTATAATACAGATGGGGAATGAACTCTTTGACAACAAAAGGGAAACCCTCTGAACAAACCACACAAGCAATGCCTCCAAAATCCACGTCACCTCTTGTTTCTGTTGTCCCCACTACATGTAAACATTGTTGTAACAAACACTACACTAGACACAAACATAATTTTAATTTTTTTATGGTAAAATAATTACTGGATTTTTATCATCTTAGTAGTAGTATCAAGTACACATACCCAAAGTACAACAACACTAGTCCGAGGTGGAAGTTTAGATTATGGTGGTGACATGGCGGATCAACCTGCACCGGTGTCACCTACCTCGACTGACGACTGGGGGGAGCTCGAGAACAGTATCGGTATTCATGAAGATGAAGAGATTGAAAAAGACGGGTGGGACGATATGTTGCCACTAGAAGACGAAAAGCTGCCACCTGCTCTTGCAAACATCGAAGCAGCTCAAAAACGGCTTGTCGTACACACAAAACCACAAGGTATTATTTATTTATTCATTTTCTAACTTTTATGATATGTTTATTTATTTGTTAATTTTATAGAATTGTATTTGTTTTTTCTTTCCAGGATCAATTCCTCGGCCGAAATCTACGTCACATGTGAGCAAAGAAGCATATGATGATTTATGGGGCTCAATAACTGCCCCTGACCCAGCTCCTGCCCCAAAATTGGCTTCAATGTCTTCAAATTTGAATGCGAAAGCAGCAGCAGCAGCAGGAGGGAGTGGGAGTGGGTGTGTTGTTGATGAGGATGATCCATGGGCTGCTATTGCAGCACCAGCACCAGCAAAAGGGTATTCTTACAAGACTTCTCTGATTGTAGGTGTTGCTGATGCTGTCCAAAAAGAAAGTCTACACTTATGTGTAAGTAACTATTTTATTATGTTCTTGTTCCATTGTCTAGTGATCACCAGGAAATACGGGTAGCTGCAATGAGCTGTATTGAAGGTTCAACACAAAAAATATGGGTACCTGCAATGAGCTGTATTGGATCTAGTTAGCTAATATTTGAGTCGCCTTATAACATTTTATATTACCTTTTCTACAGGGAGAAGTGCAATATGGAGTCATTTTCTTGGAGAAGTGCAATATGGAGTCATTAATTAATGTCTCTTTTTGTGAAGTTATGTTTTATGGTTGTCACTTGATGTCTATTTAAGTTATTACATATCATATACATCATGACCAAACCAACATATTGTCCAATGTACCCTGTATGTAAACTTTTTTTTTTTTTTTTTTTCTGTTTTACCAATAAATTCTATGTTTATTTGTAATAGTGTTAGCACATGAATTAAAGTGTTTTTATGGAAATTATCTTAAGGTGCATACATATATGTTTCATGGAAATTTTTTTTGATAGAGAGGTTAAAGAGCCATGATAGAGAGGTTAAAGATAAAGAAAGAGAAAGACAAAGAAAAAGAAAAAGAAAAAGAAAGGGAAATTAGAGAACCTGATCGTGATCGTGAAAGCAGGTATTTTTTTATGTTCTTGTTCTCTCTTTACTTTCTGCTTGTATTGATAATATGTGCTTTATGCTTTGTGGCAAGTATCTCTCTTTACTTTGACATGAATAATTATTAATACACCAATAACTTGTTTAAACAAACAGAAGAGTGTATGACAATAGAGGCAGCGTGAAATGTTCAAATACCAGTAATGGCCCACCATATTTCGGGTAACAGTTGTTTTCCCTGGGCCAATAGAGACATCAAATGCACCTGCTACAAGCACAACATCCAAGGAGGTTAGTTTCATATCATGTTCCATCACCTGCTGCTAAAATAATGCTTGATATTTGTTATAAAGGGAAAAACTCCAACAAACTATGCCCATTGTTTCATATTAGGTCCTTATGGGTTGGCAATAGCAGGTTTACAGGTTAAGTCAACTTTAAAATGTTGACTCTTCTATAGCCACAAAAATACTTGTTCAAGGACCTAATGTGGACACAAAAAGTTCCTGACTAATCTGGGACAATAGATATAGTTTTTTTGGAGTTTTTATGACTTTACCCCTGTTATAAATTCAATGGCATGTGGATTATTTTGTATCCTAGATAGATAAAATCTGATGAATACTAGGATATTTGTGTCTAGGATTGAACTGCACATGCACTCTTCTGGTAGAATTTACTAGAATTATATGTACAATATATAACAGTCTCCCATTTGGTAATGAATTGTTGCTTCCAAAAAAAAAAAAAACTATCATAACATGTCAAAATCAATTGCTAAAGCAACCATGTGTAAGTTTTACTTGCAAACACAGTTTATTATACCACAAGAGTAAGCTTCAAATTGATCATAAAGTTGAGTAATATATAGCAGTCTCCTATTTGACTTTTTTTAGATTCTTTATGATTTGTATTTAGTTTAATCTTCTATCCAAACCAAATTATCCTTGAAAGGAGTTATTAATGATCATCATTTTTGGCGCATCTTGTGAAATTGTTCATAGCTGGGCTGTTAATGTTCCTGTTTGTTTTCATTTATGCAGGTAACAATCTTGTTGAAAGGACTTATGAATCAAATGTTAATGGTAACAAGTTTAACACTCGAGTCCATACAATTAGATGTTAATGGTAATGTACAAGTTTAACACATGTGTCTTTGTTATACATACAGATTAAATGCAATGGATTGTATTTTTTGTATATCATATTTTATTTTATATTATGCAATGGATTGTATTTTGTGTATATGGTATTTTATTTCTATTATGAGAGATTAAATGCAAATTTAATTTATAAATTAATAAATATATAAATATATTTTAAAAAAAAAAATTAAAATTACGATACGCAAAAATGTGTGTCGTCTTCATTTATGACATGGCCTTTCTTGACTGGGGCTTCCTTGATACGCATTGCGTGTCATAAACATGCGCGTCGTAAGGTTACGACACGCAAATGTGTGTCGTCTTCCTTTATGACAGGGCCTACCTTGATACGCATTGCGTGTCATAACCGCGCGTCGTAAATGCGCGTCATAAATGTGCGTCGTAAATGCGCGTCGTCTCTCTTTATGACAGGGCCTTCCTTGACGCGCATTTGCGCGTCGTCTGAGCGTTTTACGACGCGCAATGAGCATCGTAAAAGGCCTTTTTTCTAGTAGTGTTCGGACATATGTTATGTAACTAGTGATAAATACCAAGGATTTGGTTTTACAAAAAGAAAACCTAAAAAAATCATCATTTTTGTGAAATTTGACCTAAAATATGTTGTTTTAAACATAAAAGGTTAACTTGAATTAAACGTCACAAAAAGGTAATAACAAAATTTACAAAGCTTATGATTCAATATTTACCGTTTGGTGACGTAAAGAAAGTCAAAAACTAGGAAATTGTCTTTATCATGCTAAAAGTTCATATACTTGTGTTAGCTGTATAATATATGTTATTTATGACCATCTAAACATGTTAACCTATATACATGTGTATATATATGTACAACGAAATATTTATAATAAACTATAATAGGTATAGTTTATGGGTGATTAACACCATTATAACATTTTGGGACAAGAAGAATAAGTATATAAAAGTATATAATTACTATACACTGTATTAATACTGTGGAAAAAGTGATATTTACACATAAAAGGGTTTTCATTACACAAAATGCAAACTTGTTGAAAAAATTATATGAGACAAAGTCTTCACCGTACCTACTAGAGCACATACTAAAGTCCTGAATTATAACCAGAATCTCGGTAAGAAAGAATGATACATGTGTATAGATCTATACGGGACTGACAATTCTGCACCTAAGCTGCTAGCTACAGCTAGGTCGGCAGGCCTGGGGTGACAAATGTCTAACATTCCAATGCCTAAAGAACGTCTCAATAGGCCAACTTCAGTTTTAGCATGGTTGTAATAACTCACATGGGAAATCAACGATACATTAGCTTACGGGGTAATATGCGTTCAAATGGTTTTATATAAGAATGAAACTACATAATACTATTTGAAGTATATAAATACTTATACACTTTTGGTCTTAGAGTTTTTAAGACTACAACTCATTTTTAACGAAATATTGGATTTTCTGGGATAAAACACTATCATTTTACAAGGAAAGAATTACAGATTTTTCTCATACAAAACTCTTATGAACTCACCAACTTAATTGTTGACACTTTTCAAAACTACTTGTATTCTCAGGAAAACGTTAAACATGTAGTCAGAAGGCTTTTGAGGATGGGACGTTATGATGTCGTACTATTCATTTTGTCATCATAATGTAATTGGTTTTGAAACATACAATACTTGGAAAAAATGTAACATTTTCAAATTATATTTATGATGGTTGTGTTTGCTGTGATCACTATTGTACATTATGTTGTGATGTTGTTCATGAAGTCATCCACTCCCAGACATTTCTGCCATCCTGGTTTGGGGTGTCACAGATTCAACGATAAAATTTCCTCTTTATTCACTAAGGGAATGTCATCTTATCCACTGATATTTCTTTATGAATTTTTATTTAAAGAAAGTACCTTCAAAAAATGAGTGAGTTTTGGAGAGATTACAACAAATGATAAGGTAGAGTTGGAGGCTTGATCTATCAAAGGATATTTGGCAACTCTGATTCTTCAAACAAATTTGCCAATGGTTTTATTAATTAAACAGTTCCAAGATCTCTTAAGAAGGAACATTTAGAGTGAAGCTTCTCTTCATTCTTAGTGCTAATGAGTGAGTAGCAAGTCATCATTTAACTTTCCATTTAAGTTGCTCATTTAGACCAAATACTTCTTTCTTCAAATATACAATCCATTTATGCAGATTAACTAAGTTTTCCTGACAGACTTATTGAAAAATGACATTCTTGTCTTTCTTATATTTTAAAAACAATGAGACAAGCCATCCATTGTCATCAGTGATTCCATCCATACCGAATAACTTTTTAAACATTTATTTAACATCATTATACCAAAGAAGACCTAACTAGCTCTCTATTTTTTACTATACATCTTTTATTCAAACAAGCCTTTATGATCATAAACAACTTTAAATCTATATTACTAACTTCACACAAAACTTGGAAAACAAAAGAAATTCCAAAACAATAAACTATACACATATTTCTCACTTTTTCTCAATGAGAGAGAGCGGAGGGGAGAGAGAGAGAGAGAGAGAGAGAGAGAGAGTGAGAGATAGAGAAAGAGAGAGAGAGAGAGAGAGAGTGAGAGATAGAGAGAGAGAGATACAAACTACTAAGATAAAATTTACAACTTACTTAGATGGTTCTATGATCTAAAGGAGGACTTTAATGTAGCAAACAACCATCATCTGTAGGCTTCTAAACTCCTTTCTTCTTTTCAATATGCTTTTCATTTCTCTGCTCTCTTGTAACATCTTTGATTTGTTCCCTTTCACGTAGTGGACACCCGATCTTTGGAACATACATCTTCTTCAACTTTGACTTTTGATTGTTTTCAATGGAATATTTTAACTTGAAGAAGGGCCTCCTAAACCAAGAACATACATCATAATAATTATCAGCTTGGAATCTTCTCGTAGTTGAAGCTAACCTGATATCTTTAGTTCAAGTAGACTCGTCAGTGGTAGACCGAGTTGACTCGTTAACGGCAGAACAAGCTGACTCGTTAGTAGAATTAGGAGCTAAGGTCCGTTTGAGAATGGTGATATGTTTTGATGGAGCCTTTATGGACAACTTGATGTTTTTCAATGTAAGGCTTATCATAATGATATATGTTTTGATGCTTATCACAGTTACATCTACTGTTTCTTGAAGATATATTTACCTCAAATACTTCTTCTGTTTGAACACTTATATATGAAAGGCTTTTCCTATTAACATTTTTTCTATAAGCATCTCCCTCAAGTCTGATATTATCTTCTCTTTTTTCGTAAGTTTATTCTCTAGATTTTATATTCATATCTCCTTTTTAACCAGGTTCTTCTCCAGATCTTACATATCTTCTTGTTTCTTATAGATAACTTTATCTTTCATATTCAATTCTGCATTGAATCCTTTACAAGACGAAGATTGATCATCTATTGCTCCAGGAAAGCAAGATAAAGGACTTGGATCTAGCATATATTTATGCATTTCTTCTTTATTAAAACCACATGGAGCAACATGTTACCCCATCCGTGTTGAATTTACGCCAAGATGATGGAAGTTGTGTCACGCAAGATGATTTTGCGCCACATTGAAGAGAAGGTGCATCACATAGGAGAATTTTCACCATCTTGAGGAGGAGTTGTGCTATATAGGATCATGTTGTGTCAAATGGGAATGTGTTGTGCCATTCTGGTTCCTTGATGATTTATAATATCCCTGATGATCCACGAAGCTCTCTATGAGGCTTAGGAGTTCGTGATGCTCAAGGAATACACCATGTTATGCCACCATGATAGATGTTGGGAAACTAGTATTCATTATGTGCCACCTATGCATCATGATGCTACACTATGGCATAAAGTGTTCCATCATGTCCATTGCTGATATTCATGTGTCGTATTGCATAGATGAAAGTTCCAGAAGCTATTGCATGTGGGGTTGTGATTTTTTGTCACCATTCATGGGCCTATGGGCCAATGTGCTTGGTCCATTATGGTTTTAGGTCATATCCCTGACATATATATAGGGATGCATGCTAAGTCATTTGTGTGTCTGTAATTCTAGAGGGATAGGTGAATCTATGTGAAATTGTAGTTGTACCTTTTATTTGAGAACTCTAAAATAAAGAATACTTCCCTCCTGACTATGGATGTTGGTCACCTTGACTGAACCATTTAAATATTGTGTCGTGTGTGCTTTTGGTTTTTTAGTTATCCGTTTTCCTTCCTAACAAATGGTATCAGAGCTGAGTTTTGTGTTCTTGTGATTGAAGATTTCTACACATAAGTTTTATTTGGAAAAGTTAAATGGTTCAAATGAATTCACTTTGTGAAAGGTGAAGATGAAGAATTCTCTAATGACCAAGGAACTGAAAAAGAAAAGTTTCAGTTGGAGAAGAGGTGTCTAGTTCCGGTTTGTTCACAGGGAGAGGAAGTACATAAGAGAGGAAGTGGAAACAAAGGGATATCACGTTCAAAATCAAATTCTAAAGGTTTATTAAATGCTAAGTGTTATAACTGTAAGGAGAATGGGCACTTTAAGAGATATTGTCCATAACTGAAGAATGGAAATTTCAAGAGTGAATCGAGCAACAATAACATTATCATTGTGGTTCGGGAGAGTTCTGATGAAGGAGACGATGGTGATGTAATGACTATAAGTACATCTACTACTAGAAATGTATGGGTCTTGGATTCTAGATCATCCTACCACATGACGTAGTATCATGACTGATTCGACTCCCTTAAATAGTGGAATGGCACAGTCAAGATGGGCGACGATTGGGTGAGTAGTATCAAAGGTAGTGGCACTATGTAGATCAAGATGTAAGACTGCATGGTTAGAAAGTTAGATTGTTGGTTCGTTCGAGAACTTTGAAAGAATCATTCTCTTGGCACCTTGGCTAAGAATGGGATGATGTACGCTGGTGAGGGTGACTAGGTTATAATGAAGGGTAAGATGAATCATAGATGAATCTATATCATGTAACGTAGTATGATTATAGGAACAATGGCTATCTCTTAATCCTTGAACAACGGAGATGGCAAGAAAGAGTTGTGTTATCGTAGGTTGGGGGACATGAGTGAGAAGAGAATATTAGTTCTAAGTAAAGAAGGACTTTTTGGTGGAGAGGTTACTAGAAAAATCAAGTTTTATGAAGCTTCTGTTAAGGGAAAGCATGACGAAGTGAAGTTCACTATCAGTCAACACATAAGAAAGGAAATCCTATAATAGGTTCACTCGGATTTGTGGGGTCATACAATAATGAAGTCCCAAGGAGGATGCTCGTACATTGTGATGTTAATGGATGACTATTCAAGGAATTTTTGGTTGTTTTTAATGAAGATCAAAGATGAAGTGCTTAGGAAGTTCAAGGAGTGGAAGACCATGGTTGAAAAAAGAATTGGTAACCAGGTCAAGACTCTAAGAACTAACAATAGGTTGGTGTTCTGCAATGGTCCATTTGATATATTTTTCAAGGCAGAAGGTATAGTGAGGCACCGTACTATACGGCACACACCACAAAAAAATGGCATAGCAGAACGGTTGAACCAAACACTCATGTAGAATGCAAGGTCCATGTGAATATTTGCTAACTTATCTATGTAATTATCGGTGGAAGTTGTGAACATTGTTTGCTATCTATTGAACAAATCACCATCAACTACAATAGACTTGAAGACTCCTCAAGAGGTATAGTTTGGGAAACCCTTTGACTATTCTTGTTTATGTATGTATGTATGTATGTATATATATATATATATATATATATATATATATATATATATATATATGGAAGCCCCATGTATTCTATAGTAAATTATGTTAAATTTGATTCAAGGGAAATCAAGTGCGTATTTTTAAGATTTGAAACAGGAGTAAAACTTTCTTGACTATGGTGTACAGAAGAAGGAAGAACTCCTAAATTTATCATGAGCAAAGATGTAACCTTTGATAAGTTTTCCATGGGCAAACAGTTAAGAGGTGATATAAGTAAAGAAGGGAACAATGATTAGGGTGCTAACAAGAATGTGAAGTTTGAATCTCAAACTTGTGATAAGTTAGGAAGAACAAGACGACACTAAACAATTTGGACAAGATAAGAACCCAAGAACAACCCATGGGATCTTTGCCTAGTTGTGCTGATGTCGGGAAGGATGATGGGATCTTAACTCCATTACTTTTTCTTTAGTAACTAGAGAAGACATTGATACTGATGAGCCTCAATATTATAAAGAGGCCATGGCGAGTAAGGAAGCAAATGAATGGTTAATGACCATGTATGAAGAAATTCAGTCTATAGAGAAGAATGAAACATAGGATCTAGTTCAATTACCAAACGGAGAAAAACAAGTGGGATGAAAATGGATTTTTAAGAAGAAGGAAGGGTACTAAGAGTTGAACTAGCTAGGTTCAAGGCATGGTTGGTGGTGAAAGGCTTTTCTCAGAAAGAAGGAATTGATTAAAATTATGTGTTCTCATTGGTCATGAAGCAAAAGACAATTTGGGTTCTTTTGGCCATGGTGAGTGCATTTGATTTGGAGCTTGAACAGCTTGATATGAAAACTACATTTTTGCATGGGAATTTAGAATATAATATTTACATGTGACAACCAGAGGGGTTCCTTGTTTCTAAGAAGGATCATGGTTGTTTGCTGAAGAAGTCTTTGTATGGTTTGAAGCAGACTCTAGGAAAATGGTACAAGAGATTTGATAAATTCATTTGGCTACACTCAGAACCAGTTTGAAAATCGTGTTTACTCAAAAGAATTATCACCGGATTCTTTTATATATATATATATATATATATATATATATATATATATATATATATATATATATATATGTTGCTATATGTTTATGACATGCTTATCTCAGCAAAGTACATGACTGGGCTAAATGAGTTGAAGGCAACCCTAAAGAATGAGTTTGAGATTGAGGATTTGGGAGCTGCAAGGAAGATATTGGGGATGGAAATTCAAAGGGATAAAAGAGCAGGGCGGTTGTGTATTTCTCAAAGAAAGTACATTGAGAAATTTTTGCAATCTTTCAATTGTGATTAGTCCAAACCAATTGGAACTCCTTTCATGGCTCAATTAAAACCTGGTCCGGATACTACACCTACAACTAATGAAGAAAGGAAAGATATGAGTAGGGTTCCATACTCTAGTGATGATGGAAGTCTCATGTATGCTATAGTCTATACCAGACCTAGTTCGGCTCATTAAGTAATATATGGTAAGCAGGTTTATGAGCAATCCAGAGATGACTCATTGGGAAGCTATCAAGTGGATTGTGCAATAATTAAAGGTAACGATAGATGTTTCTTGGTGTATAGATCTAATACGAAAAATTAATTGGTTGGAGATTTTGACTCTGATCATGGTGGTGACTTTTGAAGTGAACGCCATTGATGTGCTATATTTTCACTTTGTTCGGACATGGCATTAGTTGCAAGTCAGCATTACAAGATATCGTTGCTTTGTCTACAATTGAATCCAAGAACATGTCTATGATGGAAGGAATAAAGGATGAGATATGCTTACATGGGCTTATTCATAGTCTTTGTCTGAAGGTGGAGAAGACTGCATTATATTGTGACAGTCAGAGTGTGTTGAATCTTGAAAAGAATCATATGTATCATGAGAAGACGAATCACATTTATTTCAGATTTAATTTCATTCGTGACATTATAGAAAAGGACAATTTTTCAATACTAAAGACTAATACCAATGTGAATCCAACAAACATGTTAACAAAGTCATTGCCCACGGAAAAGTTCAAGCTTTGCTTGGACTAGGTTAATGTTCGTCAGAGGTAGGTCCCTTCGGGGATGATTGGTGGGAAAGAAGAGGAAGTTTGTGCTTAAAGTCGAGTTCAAAGGATGCTCAATTCAAGGTGGTGATTGTTGAATGTGACTTGACCATTTGGAGCATTCTCATGGAGAATTTGAGTTTAATGGAGCACTAATAACTTAATGGAGCACTTGAGGTTCATGTTGAATGTGACAAAGGAATGGATCATCTTAGAAGGGAATGGGTCATCAAAAAAGGAAAGGATTAAGTTACAATGGACCGAATATGCCAAAAACGGGTAAGAATCAACTTGGAGCAACTTGGAGCAAATTGGCTCAACTTGGAACAACTTGGAGAAACATGGAACAACATGTTGCACCATCAATGTTGAAGTGGTGCAAATATGATGGATGTTGTGCTGTGCAAGATGATGTTGCACAATATTGAAGAGAAGTTACACCACATAAGAGAAGTTATGCCATCTTGAAGAGGATTTGCGCCATATAGGAGCATGTTGCGCCAGATGGGAAGGTGTCGTGCCATCTTGGTTCCTTGATGAGCTATGATTTTCCCAATCAGTCACGAAGTCCTCTATGATGTTCAGAACTTAGCGATGCTCAAGGAATACACCATGTTGTGACACCATGATGGATGTTGGGCCAATAATGCTCATGATGGGCCAATTGTGCATCATGATGCTCCACTATTGCATAAGGTTCTCCATCATATGCGTTGTTGATACTCATGTGTCGTATGACATGAATGAATGTTCCATAACTTATTGCATGGCACATTGTGATTGTTTGTCACCATTCATGAAAGTATGGGCAAATGGGCTTGGTACATTAGGGTTTTAGGTTTAACCCCTCAAGTATAAATAGGGATGCATGATAAGTCATTTGTGTGTCTGTAATTCTAAAATAATAGGTGAATCTCTGTGATTTGTACTTGTAACCTGTGTTTGAGAACTCTAAAATAAAGAATACTCCCCTCCTGCTCGTAGACATTGATCATCTTGACCGAACCACATAAATACTATGTCTTATGTGCTTTTGGTTTTGCGAGTTATCTGATTCTCTTCCTAACAGAAATAAATGATGGGTTTTGAGCATTCTAACACTACTATGGTGTACATGCAACCCTAGAAACCTTGGATCTATGTTTTCTCTAATATACATGCAAATATGATTTTTCCAAGGTTCTCATTCTAACTAGCATACCATGGGGTACTTGTAATATAAAATTTGTAGAATGACATACCTTTCTTGTTGCTTGAATTCCTAAAGACCTTGCGAGCCTAGCACCCCAAATGTCATTCCTCAAATGCTTCACACAACACCACAACTCTTGGAATAACTTGAGAGAAATACACTTGAGCACAAAATTTGGTTAGCCCTCACTTCTTGTGTCTTAGATCCAGTTTTGCTCCATGTGAGGTTCCTTATATAGTGTGTCACATGTTGGGTTACACCATGTAAACCCTAATGTGTATGGCGTTTCATTTCCCCATGATCCATGGGTTTTAACCTCCATGGAGCATCCATGGAGCACCCAATGGGTCCTATCATAATCTAGTGAATCAGCTACAGTTTCCTGCTTGGAACTTTTCCAAGTAATTGCTCCTCCATTTAGGGCAAAGACCCAGCCCGACTAAGAGCGGAATTAACCCTATCAGTCTAGAAGCTCGCATCACTATACCCCACTACTCTAAAGTCATCACTCCCACCAAGGGTAAGGACCCAGTCCCTAGTCCTCTGATGTACTTGAGAAGATTCTTTACCGCAGTCCAATGAGCCTTGCCCGGATTCCCTTGATATTTGCTGACCATGCTCAAAGAAAAGGCCACATCAGGGCGAGTACAAGTCATAGCATACATGATCGATCCTACAGTGGAAGCATACGGTACTCGACTCATCTCATCTATCTCAACATCTGTACTCGGGCTCTAAGTATTCCTTAGTTTGGCATTAATTTAGATTGGTAAGTCACCTTTCTTGGAATCCTGCATGCTGAACCTTTTCAGCACCGTATCCAAATAGGTACTTTGACTAAGTCCAATTAGTCTCTTACACTTGTCTCATAATATCCTTATCCCTAGGATATAGGCAGCTTCTCCAAGGTCCTTTATAGCGAAACACTTCCCAAGCTATGATTTAACCTCCTGCAATGTTGGAATGTCATTTCCTATGAATAGTATGTCATCCACATACAATACCAAAAAAGCTAACTATACTCCCACTAGCCTTAACATATACACAGGACTCATCCTCACTCCTCGAATAGCCAAACTCTTTAACTTTCTCATCGAAACAAAGATTCCATCTGTGAGATGCTTGTCTCAGTCCATAGATGGATTTCTCAAGCTTACACACTCTATTAGGGTGCTTTGCATCGACAAAACCTTCTGGCTGACTCATGTAAACATCCTCAGCCAAGTTTCCATTAAAGAAAGCGGTTTTGACACCCATTTTCCATATTTTAAAATCATGAAATATAGCTATGGCTAGCATAAACCTAATAGACTTAATCTTCACTACTGTTGAAAATGTCACTTCATAGTCAACTCTTGGAGTTTGACTAAAGCCCTTCGTAACCAGTCACGCTTTATAAGTGTGTACATTCCCATCCATATCGGTCTTCTTCTTGAAAATCCTTTTGCACCCGACCGTCTTACGACCCGGTACATTGTCAACCAAGTTCCAAACTTGATTGTCATACATGGACTGAATCTCGCTGTCCATGGCCTCTTTCCATTTGGCAGACTCAGCCCTTGTCATGTGTCACACCCCGAAAACCGAATGCGGAAAAATTTCCGGGGTTGACTCCACGTTGAGTATCAAATCCAATGCACATAGTAAAACAGTAAACACAAAACAATACATTACATAATATTGTTTACATATGTTTGAGAGTAAAGTTATACAAGTGATTTATATATGTAATATAAACAAAAGTAAAGACGATTCTTCGGGACGCTACGTCTTCTCCAAAAGGTTGCGGTGTACCTGTCTATCACTGACCTGAGAATACAAGCAATTTGAAAATCAGCATAAAGTTGGTGAGTTCATAAGCGGTTTAGTTTTTAAAAGAACGAGTTCCTTTACTTTCTGGAAAAGTTGTTGATCAAGAAAATCCCATATTTTCTTATGAAAACATTTTGGTTATTCTTTGTTACAATTTCGAAAACGGTTGGTTATGTCGTTCCAGGAAAATCCCATATTTTTCCTTATAGTTTTAGTTATTCGTTTGTTACTTTATCCGTTTATGTGCTGTTGTGCTACCCAGGAAAATCCCATATTTTCCTATGTGTTGAGTTGCCTATTTGTATCTAAGTTCGTTACTGGTTGTTATGTTATCCCAGGAAAATCCCATATTTTCCTATGTGTGGTGGTTGGTTCTTAGGTCTGATTTCAAAGTACTAGTAATTACCATGTGAGTAGTATTAGTTATGTGTTCTAAACCCTTAGTTAATCTACGTTCGAATGACTATTATCTACTAGCTTAGTTGTATTTTCGAATATTTGGAATCACACAGAAGCGTACATTACAGTATTTTTGAAGTTCTGTTGAGTTCCAAAAGAGTACATTAGTTGTATATTCGAAGCTCTGTCGACATTCTGAGGCGGATATATTCGAAACTCAGTAGAGGTCCAGAGGCGTATTTTCGCATTCAATTCGAAACTCTGGTGACACTCAAGGGGTACACTAACTGTATATTCGAAGTCTTAGTGTCAACCAAAGGCGTCATTTCGCATTCGTAGTCGTATTCGCATTCGTAGTCGTATTCGTATTCGTAGTCATATTCGTATTCGTAGTCGTATTCGTATTCGTAGTCGTACTCGTATTCGTAGTCGTATTCGTATTCGTAGCCGTATTCGTATTTGTAGTCGTACTCGTATTCGTAGTCGTATTCGTATTCGTATTCGTAGTCGTATTCGTATTCGTACTAGGTTACATTCATATTCGTATTCGTACTAGGTTACATTTGTATTCGTATTCGTACTAGGTTACATTCGTTGATCTTAAATATGATTAGTATGATTTCTTATTCAAAGAGAATGTAGTTATAACACTTTTAAAAGAAATATATGTTTAACCTGTAATTCGAAACGTCAGTTATCACAAATCTTTGGAAATCAAGACATTTAGTAAGTAAAACCATTGAGTTGAAAATCAGTTTAAGTACAAAATACACTTGTACTTTTTTGCTTGTATTCCCCCCCTGAAAAAATTGAAAAACCATTGAAAACACGGAAAAAGAGTAGGGGTATGAACTCACCGGACTCGGAAATGCGACGATTTCGGACACTAAACGTCGGTTCGGGGCCTGATTACTCGTGATGTCCCTATGTAGAATGAAATAATGTCCATATATTTCTAATTAGATTTACAATCACTAATTATATGGAACATTATACTCCAATGAGATTAATCACCTCAAAACGAGTGTTTGGAGTGACCCGGGTGACATCTACGGACGTGTAATGGTACTAGGGACTTGGGATTTGAGTTTACTCCCCAAGAGTAAACATTTTAGGGATTTTACAACCATGAAACACATACATACATGAGTTCACGACTGTGAACTCATGTTGGTGTGATTTTGAGTGCTTAATGGCTTGTTTGGACTTGGGAATTGATGAAATGGACTTCTAAAATGCCTTGGAAGAAATTTATGGGACTTATACCATGTTTAAAGGAGTTCACGGCTGTAAACTTCGAGTTTACGGCCGTAAACTCTCCCATGGTCTTGAATAATTGATTTAAGGCACTTAAGACAATCACATGTGATTCTAGTTAATTTTCCAAGCCTTTCTATGAAATTAGGGCACCATTTAACTCACATTTAGGAGTTTACGGCCTAAGAGCATGATCTATGGCCGTAAACTCTTATTAAGAGGATGTTTGATGTGTTTAAGGTCCCCAAACTATTTTTAGATGGCTCTAGAATTTACCACAAGGCTATTGGTTAAGTTTGAAGGCATTTGGACATGTTAAAATGAGTTTACTCTCCATTTTTGAGGGGTTTACGGCCCAAGCATGAACCTTGGCTGTAAACTCCTATTTACTCCCCAAAAATTATGTTTATGATGTTCTAAGGCCAATACCATTATTCTAAAATTCATATCTAAGCCTTGTTTGAGTCTAGGAAGGGTTTAAGGGCTTAAAACCATTTTAATTTAGTGTTTACGGCCTAGGCACCTTCCTGGGCCATAAACTCATATTAATCCCTCAAAATCCATGTTTAAAGTGTTCTAAGTCCAATCCATGAAGTCATTTAGCAATATCTAAAATCTAGTTGTGGTTTGGAAGGGTTTTGTTGCTTAAAAACCCCCTTTAAATGAGTTTACGGCCTAGGATAGTTCTAGGGCCGTAAACACATGATAATGGTCCTAATCCATAGATTAAACTCGAATTTGAAGGCTAAAGAGGTTACATAACAAGCTAGGGAAGGTACCTTGGTGATTAGAAGCCTTAAACTTGAGATTTGGACCCTTAAACTTGGATTTAGGAGGGAGGTTAGAGAGAGAGAGAGTAGAGAGAGGAAGCAAAAAGCTTCAAATGAATGTTTAAACACATTTAAATAGGTCCTAAAACTTGGACACGGTGGAATTCTACCCGATACCGACATTAAACGGGGCTTTTGGTCGCACCCGATTAAGTTTCCGTAACTCGACGGGGACGTTTCTAAAATTTCTAAATTATACAATTTGGGCTAATTTCGTGAGTTCCTAATAGGTTTGGACAATCATAATTATCAAATAGACACATAATTTTAATTAATTCAACCCAAAAACGACATCGGTACGAATTGATATACGGTGAGTTTAACGGGTAGAATGGGTTTTCGGCGGTGAACAACTTCGGGCTGTTACATCATGGCTTCCTTAAAGTTGTTAGGCTCATCCAAATTTACCAATGTATTATCACTGATAAATTCATCACCTTCCGCAATAATATGCAAACCATAGTAATGCTCAGGTGGATTCCTATCTCTTGTGGAACGCCTCAGAGGTACGGACTCATCAACAGGAGTTTCCTCCTCAAGTTGATTGCTAGGTTTGAGGTTCCTTCACCGCCAGACTCTTGAAGTTCTTCAAGGTCAGTTTTCCTCATACTATTTCCTTGGCTTATAAACTCTCTCTCTCTCTCTCTCTCCCTCTCTCTCTCTCTCTCTCTCGAAATACCCCTCTCCTTCCCACAAGGACCACATTCTCATTAGGTCTGTAGAAGAGGTAACCAAAGGATTTATGTAGGTCGCCGATGATAATACACCGCTCGCTATGAGGTTCGATCTTTACCTGAGTCTCACGTCTCACGAAAGCCTCGCAACCCCAAATCTTGATGTGGTCTAAATTGGGAACTTTCCCAGTCCATATCTCGTGAGGTGTTTTGGCAACCTTCTTGGTAGGGACTAGATTTAGCATATGGACGGTAGTCTCTAAGGCATACCCCTAGAATGAGATTGGCAACGAAGCTCGACTCATCATGGAATGAACAATGTCCAACAAGGTTCGATTGCAGTTCTCATCCACACCATTAAGCTGTGGTGTTCTGGGAGGTGTCAATTATGAAACAATTCCACAATCCTTAAGATAGTCAAGGAACTCTATACCAAGATATTCTCCTCCTGGATCGGATCAATGCATCTTAATGTTCCTACCCAATTGATTCTCTACTTCCTATTTAAACTCCTTGAACTTTTCGAAGGTTTCTAAGTTATGCTTGATTAAGTAGACATAACTATATCTACCGTAATCATTGGTAAAACTCACATACAAGCAGTTAGCATCCCTTGTAGCGGTTTTGAAGGGTCCACACACATATGTGTGTATGCGGTCCAACAAACCTTCACCCCTAGCACAAGTACCAGTGAAGGGTGACTTTGTTATTTTTAATTCCAAGCAAACAAGACTCGCAACTATCATCTGACCTTAAGTCGAATGACTCCTAGACTCCAGCCTTCTGGAGTTAGCCTATGCGCTTCTTGTTAACATGTCCAAGATGAGAATGCCACAAGGATGCTTTATCCAAACTAGTGGAAGAATCGAAATGCAATACATTATTTCCTAAGTTATCTACAAACAACACAGTTCATATACACCATCACAAGGTAATGCTTTAAAATAAAGAACATTATTATAAAAAACATTAATAACACCACATTCATTATCAATTGAAACAGTAAATCCTTGTTTGTACAAACCGTGAAAAAAATAATATTTCTCGCCATTTCGTACGAATAACAAAACTTATTCAAATATAACACTAACCAACTGCTTAGCAACAAAGAATAAACTCCAATCTTGGTGACAGGTGAAGCTTTCCTATTCCCTATGATCAAGTTTATCTTTACGTGCTCCACATCCTCACTTCTTCTTAGGCCCTGCAAATCAGTACATATATGAATACCACAACCTGTATCAAGGACCCAAGAATTAGTATGCGGTGAGTTATTAGACAATATAGTCTAAATACATGCATGGGTAGGTTTGACCTTCCCATCCTTAACATCTTGTAGGTACTTGGCACAGTTTCATTTCCATTGCCCCTTTTCCTAATAATAGAAGCATTGAGCTTCCTTTGGATTGGAAGAAGGAGTGATAGAACAACCTTTGGTTCCACTTAATGAGGAGTCATCACGAGACTTTCCCTTGGTACCCTTCGAAGGGGTCTTCCTCTTCTTCCCTCTACTTTTCCCGATTGCCAAAACAAGGGCGGTGTTAGGAGTAGGAGTAGTAACAACCAATTTACCTTTGAGACCACTTTCGGCGGTCTTCAAAAGTCCTTGAAGCTTGCTGAGTGTGACCTCCTCCTTGTTCATATGATAGGTCATTCGGAACTGATTATAAAAAGTAGGTAAGGAATGCAGTATGATGTCAATAGCCAACTCCTTGGGGAAGTTCACATTTAACTTCAGCAAATGGTTCACAAACCTTTGCATTTTTTGCATGTGGTCCGTGATGGATTTACCATCCTTCATTTGGTTAGTTATCATGGAAGAGATGATTACATACCTCTCTTGATGATTACTCTGATGGTAGTGGTCCATCAGGTTCATGTGCATCTCAAAAGGGTAAAAGTCCTCATAGGACTTCTGTAGTTCAATTGTCATTGTGGCCAACATGATACATGCCAGTTTGGTAGCATCTCTCTCATTTACCCTAAAGTCTGTGATCTCCTCTAGAGTAGCAGTAGACTCATTATTTTCTTTCAGTTCCTTGTCAAGGACATATTCCTTGTCCTCGTAACGTGTGACCATCCTAATGTTCTTGATCCAATCATTAAAATTTGAACCATCAAAGATGACTCTCCCACAAAGTTTCATGCAAGAGAAGGAGCCAGTAGGGTTTGAAGCGTTTGAGCTAGGAGCAACATTGTTGGAAGACATCTGAAAAGAAGAAAGACAAGTTTAGGTTAGATATAGAATCCATAATAAGACACCTAAATGTAATATTAAGACTAGGACCCAACACAATACATTATAACTTGGAAGAGGGATGCTGTAATCCAAGCTATGAAATATTTTAAGGTAGGCGAATGACAATTCACCAATTTCCACCATGAAAAACGAAATAAGTTATTATGTTTTAATTGGGTTGAAACTCCTAGATCTTTTCACATTCATTGAGCTTTTCAATGGCAAGTTTAAATCTCGATTGTGCCTTCTCAAGTTTGTGATTGGGATGTCGAGGATCACAAACAAGGTGTGAATAACCATACAAATTAACTTGGTACCCTTAATCTTTATCACCTAATCAATATGCCGGTTACCCACACGTGCTCCACTGATCTATGATAAACATTAAGTCACCCATTGCCACTCTCACTAGTCCATGTTAGTGTGTCAGTTACCCACACATGCTCCACCAACGACTTGGTAAGGACAAAGTTTAATTTCATGGGATAGCACCAAATTCACATTTTCCTAAAGTAACTAAGATTGGCAATTTATAAAAGGTTTAGTTACTTTATATTTATCATTATACTTTTATTGAGAATTACAGTCCTTGTCCTACCTTTTCGGCTAATGACCCTCCACCAGTCAAGGAAGCGGTGGGTGAGAGTGGACACCCATTAAGCTGCCATTTTATAGGAAACAACCTTATACCCCCTTGTAGACCGACTTCGTGAATGAGGCCTACTAACGGTAAAATTGACTTGCTCTTATACACACACACACACACACACACATATATATATATATATATATATATATATATATATATATTATTAGCTTATAATACTATAAAGTATAAGGGTTGAATTTTAACTTTTAAAACTCAAGGGTTTGAAACTAATGTTTTCTAAAGTGGCTTTACAAATTCCAAAACCTGAGGGCAAGTTTTGAAACTTTTCAAAACCTTTTGTATTCAATAACTTATGAGTTTTAATGGTTTTAAAGAAAAGACTTTTGGAATTCCATAACTTGAGGACAAGTTATGGAGTCCATTAATTGGCATTAAGATCAAGAATTACACTAACAAACAATTTGCGAATAATTCCTATGATCTACTAAAACTCATAAGCATGAACATTCGAATCAAATATTTCAAGAATCATATAAACATATATAAAACTTGAAAATTTGATAATAACCTTTGAAAATGGATTAGCATAATCATTAACACATCAAAAAATAGATTTAATAAGTCCAAAACAGTTTAGGGTAATGATTCTAGTCCATTTCCAGCAACAAAACTCGAAAATCTGCATATAGGGCGTCCTACTCGCCGAGTGCAAGAACCTACTCGACGAGTAGGATGAAGTTTCACTTGGACTCGTCGAGTCCCCCCATGGACTCGGCGAGTTCACTGAATAATTAGCAGGTTTTCGAGTTTCATCAACGATTTGCATCAAGTATAAAGAAAACAAGCCAAGGCTCTAATACCACTGATGGGTTTTGAGCATTCTAACACTCTTTTGGTGTACATGCAACCCTAGAAATCTTGGATATATGTTTTCTCTAATATACATGAAAATATGATTTTCCAAGGTTCTCATTCTAATTAGCGTACCATGGGGGTGCTTGTAATATAAAAAAGAGTAGAATGACATACCTTTCTTGTTGCTTGAATTTCTAAAGACCTTGTGAGCCTAGCACCCCAAATGTGATGCCTCAAATGCTTCACACAACACCACAACTCTTGGAATAACTTGAGAGAAGTACACTTGAGCAAAAATAATTTTATCCCTCACTTCTTGTGTCTTAGATCCAATTTTTTTCCATATGAGGTTCCTTAAAAAGTGTGTCACATGTAGCGTTACACCATGTAAACCCTAATGTGCATGGCTTTTCATTTCCCCCATGATCCATGGGTTTTAATGTAACACCCTAAAGCTTAATTTAAAAATGAAATAAGGATGGTAGTGGATAAAATTGTCAAATAACATGTTAGAGTTGGGAAAATGAAAAATAATGGTATTAACTAACAAAATGCTCAAACTAGAGGGACCGTAAGTGAAGAATTGAGGAAATAAGATGCAAGCATATTTCCCTTATTCTTGCCAGATATTTTTTGTAAGAAATAGAGAGATCTAATGGTGAATACTTTATTTTTGGACTTTTAGTGCATAATTCGGGAGGAGAATTGGGCAATCAAACAAAGGAAAGAAGGAAGCAAGGTTAGCAAGCTAAAAAATCTTCCCTAATACCCATAAAATTTGAAGTTGTAAAGAGGGTGAAACCACAATGTCGATTTTAATAAGATTTGATGATTAGGATTTCGATTTCTAACCCCTTTTGTGTGGTTTTGATGGTTCCAATCTCAGACGAATCATTTCATTGATGTTTTTGATGATTTGGGTAAAAAGCTCCATAAACCCTAGAAAAATCCAAATTGAGAATATTACAACTAGTGACGAAATCAGATTGGATTCTATGAGGTGGATGATATTTGATAGCAACAAATCCAATTAGAATGCTCAAATTCATCCATGATGGTAGAATCATGTATATGCTAAAAATTGGAATGGAATTGAGTGAAATATGATGAAAACAATTGAACCTTTTGTTTGTGAGAATTTTATGAGTATATGATACACATAAGCATGAGTTGATACTAATAATATGATTTGAATGCAATAACAAGACGAGTTGAATGATTCCTAGTTGAAAATATGGAGCTATTGGACATAAGGGCAAAATGGGAAAGTTGGAATGGAATTAGACATTCCATATCTCCATTAAGAAATTAACATGAGATTTGTGTAATGTTAAGCACTTACAACACACAATGATGTATTAAATGATTTGGGAATAAGTGATATTGGTTAAAGGGTGTACTTGTCAACTTGAACTCCTAACTCTTCATTTGAGTGTTTGTAAGTATTATGAACTTAGCATTTTGATAAAGGTCTTAATGATTAAGTCATCATGAGGATAAGGGTTAATTGAGTATTTGAGAAGTTGATAACCTTCATTTAATACTTAATAATCAATTGGTAAAGTTTGGAGGCCCTTGGAGGTTTATGAAACAAGTTACAAAGCTTTTAGCAAAATTCTCCTCAAAATAGTGAACTGTAGTTTTGACACGGGGGCGAGTCAAAATGACATGGGCCGTGTCAAAGGCTCTGTGAAAGGTATGTTTTTCGTAGAAAACCTAGTAAATGACCTTTGATTTCCCTCAAACTTTATATATAAGCTAATAGAAAGTAAATAAGCTTATGGGGGATATCTAAATGTTAAAACTCTTATAAGGGTATTTTGGTCATTTTGTTGGCCTTCACCTTTCTGTATGTAGGTGGTGTTTGAGAATTGTTGATCTAAGAAAAAGAATTATAAGAGGACTAGCTAATCTACATTTGGAGAACTAGGTGAGTATGTGTGGTCTTTTTCCCCACTTTGGGGTGCATGGCTAAATGTTAAACTATCTTATGGAAAAATGTTTTAAGAATTTAAGTGTTTATTTTGAATATGTTTAATGAAAAATGAAAGAATGTAATGATGCAATGAAAACCGTCCGGACCATGATACCTCATAAGAGGCATTAGAGCAATCTACTATGGTTGTACCTCCCCGTCCCGAAGTATATGTCCTATTATGATTCCTTGGTGGATTGATTTGTTCTTTCCACCTTGGCCATGGGAATGAGAAAGGAAGTAAATGTTATGATATCAAATAAAATTTATGTTATGTATGAAATGAATTTCTTTGAAAATACATGAAATGTTTGAAAGTCTAAAACCCACGTAACTCATGAGACATTTTGTCTTACGTATCTCTTTTTAAATGCCATGTATCTCAAGTGATAGCTAAAGGTGTGAAGTGATCTAGAAGTAATTGTTGGATAAGGTGTCTAAGTCCATAACTTATTTGGTATATACTTGACCCGACCCGGCATGGTCCATTTGGGTTGCACTTCACCCGAACTATTTATGGATAATTTTATGAGAGTTATACACACATGTTTATTAATATATTATAAGTTATAATATATTAATATGAAGTTATGTTATTTAATTAGTCTTAGTCTTAAATTAATTATGAATTAATTTGGAGATTAAAAGGAAGACTAATTCGATTATGGGCTATTGGTTTTATATGGTGTGGGCTAACACTCATTTGATAATGGGCTAGGCTTGGATGGAAGTCCATGGATGATCCATGGAGCTTTTAACCCATGGATCCTTGGAAAAGGAAAGGTCATGGGTTATTAGGGTTTCACCCTAATCATGTACACTATATAAGCATGCTTATGTTTCATGAAATAGCTACTAGTGGCACTAGTTGTGTGAGACTTAGTGTGGCCGATTTTCTATGTGTGTATACACTCTCTCAAAGTTCTCCAAGTGTTTGTGGTGATTTGTGATTCCATTTGAGGCATTCACACTATTGGTGCTTGGCTCTCAAACTCCAAACAATCAACCATCATCAAAAGGTATGTATTTCTACTAGTGCTTTTATGATTCATAATCCTTATGCTTATGCTATCCAAGGTTTATTAGGGTTGCATGCACACTTAGGAAGTGTTAGATTGCTCAAAACCCAACAGTGGTATCAGAGACTAGGCTTGTTTTCTTGAATACTTGATGCAAATTGCTGAAAATCGAAGATTTTATGCTGTCTGCACAGCTGACTCGCCGAGTCCATGAAGGGACTCGACAAGTCCAAGGCAAAACTCATCCAACTCGGCGAGTTGGTTCATGCACTCGACGAGTTGGAACCCCAGACAGTATATCTTCCAGTTTTGGTGTTGGAATTGGTCTAGAATCATTACCTTAAACTGTTTTGGACTCATGAAACCTGTTTTTGATGTGGTAATGATGATGGTGGACCAATTTCAAAGTTATAATCAAAATTTCAAGTTTATATGTGTTCATATGATTCTTGAAATTGTTGATGTGGATGTTCATGTTCATATGAGTTTTGTTAGATCATAGGAATTATTTGCAAATTGTTTGTTAGTTAATTCTTGATCTTTATGTTTTTTAATGGAATTCTTAATTTGTCCTCAAGTTATGGAATTCCAAGAGTTTTTCTTTTAAATTTTTTTAAGAAGTCATAAGTTACATTTTTTTGAAGAGTTTTTTCTAATAAATGCTTTTATGGACTTCATAACTTGTCCTCAAGTTATGGATTTCCAAGAGACTCTTCATTAAAAGTTTTAAACACTTAATTAAAACTCATAAGTTATGAATATCCAAAAGTTTATGAATTGTTCAAAACTTGCCCTAGAAGTTTTAAAGGTTAAAATTCTACCCTTATACTATTATAAGATTAATGGTTAATTATTATATATATATGTATAAGAACAAGTCGTTTTACCGTTAGTAGGCCTCATTCACGAAGCCGGTCTATAAGGTGGGTATAAGGTTGTTGCCTATAAAATGGCAACTTAATGGGTGTCCACTCTCACCCACCGCTTGCTTGATCGGTGGAGGGTCGTTAGCCGAACGGGTAGGACAATGACTTTAAATTATCATTAAAAGTATAATTATTATTATAAAGTAACTAAATATTTTTTATTTAATTCCCAATCTTAGTTACTTTAGGAAAAATGTGAATTTGGTGCTAGCCCATGGAATTCACACTTTGTACCTCACCAAGTCGTTGGTGGAGCGTGTGTGGTTAACCGGCACACTAACTTGGACTAGTAAGGATCACGAAGGGTGACTTAATGTTTGTCATAGATCAATGGAGCGTGTGTGGTTAACCGGCAAATTCATTAGGTGATAATATTAAGGGTACCAAGTGAATTGGTATGGTTATTCACACCTTGTTTTGTGATCCTCGGCATCCCAGTCACAAAATTTGAGAGGGCACACTCGAGATTGAAACATGCCATTGAAAAGTTCAATGAATCTCAAAAGATCTAGGAATTTCAAATCCAATTAAAACCTAATAAATTATTTCGTTTTTCATGGTGGAAATTGGTGAATCGTGATTCGCCTACCTTCAAATATTTTATAGCTTGGATTACGGCATCCCTCTTCCAAATTATAAAATATTGTGTTGGGTCCTAGCCTTAATATTTTATATTGGGTGTTATATTAAGGACTTTGAATCAACTAACTTGATTTTCTCCCATTATAGATGTCTGGTTCAGACAACTATGATCTTCCCAAATCTCTTGAAGATGGTGTCCCTCAACATCATGCTTCACTTCCTCCACCTCCTCCAATTATTCTCCCTCACCCACAAGTTCTTGAAAAGTTTAAAGTCACTCAATTCCTATTGGCAAGCATAGTCTATGTGTGCTCACATCTTGGAGATAAAGTCACATATTGACAAGCTGGGAGAGTTGGGTGTCAAAGTCTCATGAAAGTTGGATGTTCAATCACTTTCTTAGTAACATAGTGAGTCTCTTTGGGACTACTATGAGACGGACTATGACATGACCCTTAATGATATTATCTATTTGCTTGGTGTTGTGGAATCAGCAATGATTCGGAACACCAGTAAAGCAAATTTGATTAAAAGAACAACTTCCCAAGTCTACATGGACATTGACAATGGTAGCATTGGATATCTAGAAAAGGATTTCTCTTCCCAATGGAAAGGGATCGGCCATAGTCAACTCGGTTGACCAAATGGTAAAGAGAAAGGCTAAGTCTGAGATAGTCTCATGTGCCATTACCAAAGGGTCCATGTGTTTTGTTGCCAAAGGGATGGACATTGGTTGCGAAGCTAACCTATTCACCTGAAAGGTCATAAGGTTGATCAAGTCAAGAGGTTTGATTCTACTTCGGGTAAAGTCCACTGTCTAACTCTATTAAGTTCCTATTTGGAGATTCTTATTACATAATGTGAATGGGTCACATGCTGATGTTTTTAAGAATCAAAGAAAAGATAGGAAGCTTAAAATAAGTATATGTTGATTCTGATTGCGAAGGTGGGTTTCGATCGCATGGTTCAGTAATCAGAATTTTGAGCTGTTGCTTAAGAGTTATAATATATTGCTTATGAATAGATAACAACAAGGTTTTCATGTGGATTGTAAGGATAAGTTTTTCCGCAAAGTTTTAAAATAAAAGAAAAAAAAGGGTTTTAATTTTATTTATTTTAAAAATATCCTTACAATGGCATCTGTGGAAAATTGTTTCTTATATGTTTCTAGTAATAGCAATATTGGAAAGTGGATTTAATTCTTTCATTTGTGGTAGTGTCTGAATTTACCAAATGAAGAAAGTTTTTCATCACCCAAGTTTCAATTGGACAGAAACTTGGAATCACACAAATTGTATTGTATGATGAATGAGAATTTTCATCTTTGAAAATTAAGAGTAATTCTTTGATCACATGTATATGTGAGTCAATTAAAGGACTAAGGAATTAGGTACACTGGGTGTGCGCTGGTCAAGGTCCACCACAAAGATTGATTTGTCATGATTTACTAAAGATTAGTAAATATGATTATACTTATGAGGTTAAGTATAATTCTGTAACATTGCAAAGGTTACAATGTATGACAAAACAAATGAGAATAATCAAATTAGGCAGAAAGATAAAAGTTTCACAAATCTGAAAGGATGGGAGAGTACTTTAGTATCGTATTTCATGATCATCTTAATGATTATGAAACCATATCACAAATTCATGCTCTAAGGACGTCTTATTGCATTGTTATGGCTAAGAAGAGAGGTCATGAATTGTTGGATTGGTTAAAATCAAGAAGATGAGTCATACTTCGTTCCAAAACAATTGTTAGAGTCATACTCCAAGATTGTAACATTGAGTGACACAAAGGAAGATTTATTAACACTAGTCAAATGTAAGAGTAAAATGTTTTCTACTCTTGTACATTTGAGATTGGTAAGTTGTGATGTCTTGGATGAGACAAAGACCAACTAAGACCAATTGTGTGAAGTGTTAGTCTTGATAAGAATCCACACTGTCCCTTGAGTATTTGTTTTGTCAAGGAATGGTTCTTGACTGGGGAAACTTATATGTCAAGGGGACAGTGGGAGCCTTAAAGATCCTGAAAGAGTTTCAAGATTTAATCAAGAGTAAAACCTGTAATTTATCACTAGCACACGACTTAAGGTTTGCAACCTATCGTGTTGACATAATTCTTGTTTCTGTACCTACTTCAAATAAGTTGAATTTGCATGTGAGTTATCAGAGTTCAACTTGGAAGCATTGGTGGGCCTTGTGCTACCAAGGTGACAAGAAACCAAGATTGAACAAGTTTAATCCATGTAAGGCTGAATTTGTCACTAACCTTATCTTGTGATTATGGTTTTGACAAATTCACATGGATAGGAACTCATACACTATAAAATCTAAGTGTCATAAGGTTTCTCTCCGATTCATGAAAATGATGGTGAGGAAACGCTTTCACTAAGTAGATTTTATGTAGATATCAATTGTGTTATTTGCATTTTCAAAAGTCGTTAGTGGAGCGTGTGTGGTTAACTGACACACTAACATGGACTTGTGAGAAATGGAAAAGGTCTAAGAAATTGAGACTATGATTACGGCATCCCTTTTCATAGTTCTTGAAATTGCTTAGACACACATGTGAGCTATCTAAGAAAGGGTGTATGAATCTAAATTTCAGAAGTCCAGGAGATTTTTGGAAATATGTCAGAGCTAGTGGGAGTATAAGTGTTATGCTGATAATCATCATGTTAGTGGGAGCATGATTATTACGTTTAGTGTTGCAAGTTAGCAATGTTAATTATAGAAAACAAAGTTTCAATTCATGAAGTTGCAGGGGTTGAAAAGTTGTTTTGCTATAATTAAGGGAGAGGAAATTATACTTCGTTTCAATTCTAAAGCTTAGATTGAGATTTTAATCATCTTTAGTCAAGGATATATATATGAACTTTATGTCTGAATGGTTCGACTTAAGGAAATTCTATATATATTGCGTTCTCAAAATTCAATTATGAGTACGACATCCCTCTTCATAGTTAAATTTTGAAAACATGGCAAATAAAAAAATATTGTAGCAAAAGACTGGTCTAGTATCATGTCTTTATGTGAGACATCATGAATCGTGTCCCGTATGCTTCGGATATAGGATCGATTGCATGTGCTATAATATTCATCTTTTCTAAATTTTACAAATGCTTAAGGCATTGAGAAGGGAAAAGTCTAGAATTGGATATGACTAAAGTGATTAAGCAATTGTCGAGGACAAATTTGAGGTTTGCAAAGATTGGTTGCTTAGGGACAGTTGGAAGTATGATGTAACTTTTCGGAAAGGACCATATTGACATATTCTAAAAAGAAGTAACTCTTGTTCGGAAGTGATAGTCAAAATGGGACTATGGAAATTTCTCCATAGGTGGAAGTTATTCAATCTATGTAAGATTAGAAAACCTTAATGCAAGAAGGATGTTCAAAGCAATGTACTTTGAATATGAGACTTCCGTTCCATAGAAGTTGACCTTCTTTGGAATACTCTGTAATGACTGGTGACAAGGATTTGGTGACTTTGTGCATAATCATTACAAGAGGAACATTGCATAAAAGTTTAAAATCTAACAGATTTTTGGTAAATGATAGGAATCGGGGATTCTCACATTTACAATAAGGATTTGGGATTGTGAAATGAGTATCATTGGAATCATGTTCAATTGATCTACATCACAATGTAAGGATCATAGACAAACATAGTGTGCATACTTGGAGTATGGCATAACTATTGTTTAGAAAAACAAAGTGTACATGCTAGGAGCATGGGACGACTGTTGTTTTTTATTCATGTCTTAAGTTGATTGTTTGAAACATTATACAATGAATAATGTGTAATCAATATGGTGATAAATGAATGGTGGTTCAATTTATATTCAAAAGGGTTCTGAGACCATATTGGATTCGATTATTATTGTGTTTCACTTTGCATGTTTTGACTTCCAAAATAGCTAGGTTATTCTTTCCGAATGACTAAGTTATTTAAACACTCCACAGTCGTTCATATGTTGGAAGTAGGTATGAATCAAGACTGTCATGAATCGAGTTTGTAGATGGCTAAAGAGGTTTAGTCATAGCAATGGTTGCTACAACATTCATGAGTGCTCATAAGTTATGAGTATTGGAATAAACCCACACTCACTTGTATCACTTCATGGAATTTATCTCGAGTGATCGTGAGACGGTAATATCATATAAATCTTCAAACCTAGAGATATGAGTTGTTACCTATGAGTTGGTTGTGCATTGATTGCACGTAAACGCATCAGTAACTTGATGTTATAAAACGTGCCTTTGTGTATAATTCAACAAGTAGTAGAACAAGCATATGATTCGAAGTTTATCTGTTCCTTCTAGAAATAGAAGCGATATCTGGGCCCCTCGATGATTTTGTTGTGACCTATGTACCGGCCGGTCAGAACTAAATTGATGTGTTCGATTAGGTTCTTTGTCAAACAAATCGAAAATCGGGAAACAAACTGCTGGACAATAAGTACGACGTTATTCCATGTATTTGTCCGGCTGATATCATGAGAACAGAGGATTATATGATCACTTATCTTAAATGGCGCTTCATAGTTCAACAAAGTTTTCGAGAGCTACGATTGCTGGTTGGTTCCTGAAGTAACATACGCAAATATAGTTATTAGACTTATCCAAGTGGGAGTCTGTTGGATAAGGTGTCTAAGTCCATAACTTATTTGGTATATACTTGACCCGACCCGGCATGGTCCATTTGGGTTGCACTTCACCCGAACTATTTATGGATAATTTTATGAGAGTTATACACACATGTTTATTAATATATTATAAGTTATAATATATTAATATGAAGTTATGTTATTTAATTAGTCTTAGTCTTAAATTAATTATGAATTAATTTAGAGATTAAAAGGAAGACTAATTAGATTATGGGCTATTGGTTTTATATGGTGTGGGCTAACACTCATTTGTTAATGGGCTAGGCTTGGATGGAAGTCCATGGATGATCCATGGAGCTTTTAACCCATGGATCCTTGGAAAAGGAAAGGTCATGGGTTATTAGGGTTTCACCCTAATCATGTACACTATATAAGCATGCTTATGTTACATGAAATAGCCACTAGTGGCACTAGTTGTGTGAGACTTAGTGTGGCCGATTTTCTATGTGTGTATACACTCTCTCAAAGTTTTCCAAGTGTTTGTGGTGATTTCTGATTCCATTTGAGGCATTCACACTATTGGTGCTTGGCTCTCAAACTCCAAACAATCAACCATCATCAAAAGGTTTGTATTTCTACTAGTACTTTTATGATTCATAATCCTTATGCTATGCTAGTTAGGAAGAAACCTTGGAAATTATTATTTTCATGTATTTTAGAAGAAAACATAGATCCAAGGTTTATTAGGGTTGCATGCACACTTAGGAAGTGTTAGATTGCTCAAAACCCAACAGTAATGAAGTCCATGGGAGAGTTAATGGAGCATAAGTTACACTTGACTTTGATCTTGTAAATCTTGGTTTGCTTACTATGGTTTATTTGATACAATGTTAGTAACACCCAAGAAATTGTTTTGAAACTGTGTTTAAACTCTGATGATTTGTTAAATGTTTTTTTTTCTTTTGTTAAACCTTGCCTTTGGGTTATACCATAGCATTAAAATTTGTTTGAAAAAATATGGGGTGTTACAGTTGGTATCAGATCCATAGTTTAAGCGAAATAGGATTATAGAATATATGAACAGGATATTGGATTTATATGCTTCAAGTTAGACGGATTTGTAGGATACTACCCTGAGTGCTCTTAAAGTAGTAAAGAAAGTAGTCCTAGTATATTAGTGGTTTAAACCAATGGCGCAAACCTTCTAAATAGTGAAATCAAATTTAATTACGTATGATGTGAGTATAATAGTATAGGGCCCGTACTGTTATAAACACATGATACATACTCAAACTCGTGGAACTATGAAGGGGGTTTGTGAAATATGGGATAGACCTTTGCTATGAATGTTGTTAGAGGTTGCATGTCTTAGGAAATTCCATGTTAATGGTTGAAATATACTAATATAGATATGTGAATAATGATGTATACTAAAGTGTTGATGTATTGTAGCGTGATGATACGAACAAGGAGTGAAACATCTCGTGAAGAAGGACGAGGACAAGCCCCAAATCAAGGGCCTCTTGTGAATAGGCCACCAAGAGTGGTCAACCAAGGCAACAATGATGGTGAGCTCAATCCCCCGCCGGTCACTCTTTAGTCAATACAAAAGCTTCTACATGACCACCGAGAACAAAGCTGAATGGAAATGAGGCAATTGATTGACGAACGAATGAGGGATTTATCGAGAACTTTATCGGACTCTCGGGATCAAGGTGACACCCTTGATGGTGTTTCCCAATCTGAGTCATCCACTCATGGACCTCCTCCACCACCGTAACCTCCGGTGATTGATCTAAAAGCACCCTTAGTTGGACAGAAAGGAGTGCGAGAATGTGGAATCAAGGACTTTATGACGTGCCGCCCTATAGAATTCAAAGGTGACAAAAACCCAAAGGTTGTGATGAAGTGGATTGCTGAAATGGAAAATGTCTTCTACACTTGCAAGTGTGAAGATGGATTGAAAGTAGGATTTCCTAGCCACATGCTCAAAGATGATGCTCTTGGATGGTGGAACAATCTCCGCGAGACAATTGGAACTGAAGGAATTACAACCCTCACTTAGGAAGAATTTGTGAAGCGCTTAAAAGCCAAATTTAGCTCCTCGAGATGCCAAGATAAGTTGGTGAATGAGTTCTTTGCTCTTCAAAAAGGCAACATGACAATTGATGAGTACACTAAGAAGTTCACTGACATGCTTCCTTTCCTTGGGAATACTCTACCCAATGAAGAGGGACGAGTGAACTGTTATCTTATTGGACTTCTGGAGGACTATTCCTTGGAAGTGGGGAAAGCCACTACACTTGATGATGCAATTGAGGCGGCATCTAGAATGGAAGTCATGATACTCAAGAAAGCAAGTGAAAGAAAAGTGACTGGTGAAAAGAGGAAATTCCATGGATTTTCAGGATCTCACAAGAGGAGTCACTCCGCATCTAGCTACTTCAAGGAAAAAGAAGGCAAGGAATGTAAGAAGTGTGGAAAGTGACATGTCGGTGATTGCAAGTTGGGTACATCCGATTGCTACAAGTGTGGTCGACACGGTCACAAGGCTAGAGACTGCCAGGTTCGGGATACGAGTGAAGTGGAGTGCTTCTCTTGTCATGAGAAGGGGCATTATATTAAGAATTGCCCAAGGCAAAAGGGTGAAACCATGGGATCGACGGCTAACAAGAAAGCAAATACGGGCCCGGTAGCAGGGAGAGGGTACTTGATGAGTGAAGAGGAGGCAAAGGAATACCATGATGTTGTTGCAGGTACACTACTTGTTGACTCTAACCTTACTCGCATATAATTTCATTCGGGTGCTAGCTACACTTTTGTATCTCATTCTTTTTGTCAAAAACTAATTGGACGCCTAGCTACTGTGTCTCGATCTTTGTGACATCCCCAAATTCACGGCCAAAAAAGATTGGTTTCATTTATGCATTTAAAATAATTTCAGAGTAAATCCATTGATTTAAAAGAGTTGCGGAATTTGTCCCCAAAACATTACATGATAAAATAAGATTTATCAAAGCATTTCTTAAATAAATGTATTTTCATTATATATCAAAACGTGGGATGTCATGTTCCGATACAGACACAAAAGCATAAACAATAAAACATAGACCTTACACAGTTATATACAACTACTGGTCTATAAACAAAAACATCTTCACAAGTTCTCCAACTTATGCTCTCGGCGCCACTACCTGTAATACATATAAACTAAGTGGGTCAGACTTGGGAGCCTGGTGAGCATATAGGGTTTTCAACCCACAATAAATAATTATATTTAATTTCACCAACCAAAAATAACCTGATTACCCATTCCCATTATCCTCACTTTACGTCCCTATGACAACAACTATTACAAGGGACCTAATCTAGGATTTTCATCGGCACAGACACTTCTGCAAAGGGGTTTCCTCAGCAATGAATGTCTTAACGCAACCATGATGGGGATAGAATACAACAAATGAACGCCCAAGTTCACTACACCTACAGGTTATGAGCCTGCCAGCGTTCCACTGAACTGTCTTGAAAAGTCTATGGTCGTCATCCATATGTTGTTGGACGACTAGATCACAATCACATCGAGGCCTTTCATCATTTTTATTTCATCACACATCACTATCTACCCATGTTCTACCCAACGTATTTTTAGATAAAATATACTTGTTTATATACAGCTTAAAACCTGTGTAACATATTCATTCAATACTCATACCACATAACAAATAGTATATAATCACATAACACGTATTTCATAGAGTATAATTCATATATGTGCATTATCGGAAAGTCACTACACACTTAATCATATCATATATCTAATACATTCATCAATACTTGTATTAAAATCATGTATATGAAAGGGACTATGCAGTCACTTGATTAGACGATGCTCGGACAACACTACAGTTCTGTAAAACAGTATTCTTCGATGAAACTGGGATGCTTCACAAAAACCGGACTTCTCGCGAGTAGAGCTTCGGCTCGAAACTCTTTTCTTCTTGGGATCTTCGGAGCTTCGGGACACACTTCAGGTGTCGGGATGATACTGGGGCTTAGAGGGTATAACTTGCACGTAAAGCGAGGTAATATGGAGTGAGACGAGAGAAATTCAGCAAACAATTCGGCTGGACTCGAATTCTATTTAGAGGAGGCTGAAAAACCATGCTCACGTCGTGAGCCACTTATGCTCACGTCGTGAGCTCGAATATGTCACTTCATTTGTCATGGCCACTTGCTCTGGAAGACGTCCGTCACCTGCTCACGTCGTGAACAATGTGCTCACATCGTGAGCTTTGACACAGGTGGAAGTTCGTGCCCCGAACTTCAAAAATTCATATCTCTGCACACGAGCTCCGTTTTCAACGTTCTTTATTTCCACGCGTAGGTGAGATTATGCTCTACAACTCTCGTTTAGACTCCGTCGGCTAATTTTGACTTTAACTTTTATTATATTATTTTTAGTAGGACGGGACAGCAAAACTCCATTAGAAATTCATAACTTCATCATCTGACGTCCGTTTTCGTCTGTCTTTTTACCGTTGCATTACTATCGACGAGATCTTCGATTCTCGTTTAGATTGTTTTGGCTAGAAACCACTTGATCTCATATTCGAACTTTGGGTTGCATACCGCTAAGTCAAAACTTTGAAAAATCATAACTTCCTCATATGAAGTCATATTTAGACGTTCTTCTTATGCACGCTCTCGGTTTAACTTATTCTACGAGTTTTTTTTAGAACACTAAGGCTAAATATTGCTTTATCGTAAAATCACTATTTACATCACGTAGTGTCGTACCAGTTCTGTCGCGAAACTTCGACAGGTCATAACTTCTTCGTTATAACTCGAATTTCGGCATTCTTTATATTTTCGGAATCTTCGTAACGACCACTACAACTTCATGTATAGATATCGGGCTTACTTAATATTTTATTACTACTCTTACATTCATTCTTAATTCATTAAAGCCACATAATTAAGCATAAAACATATAGTACTCAAATAATATATTTCTATTATTTCAAAATGAGTTACAAAGGTTAACCTAGACTATTACATCAACACTAATGCCTAGCCCAGAAACACGGACGTTAACATTCTCTCCTGCTTAGGATGATTCCATCCCCGAAATCACACATCAACAAACAAATGCAGATAACGACTCATCATGTCACTCTCCGTTTCCCAGGTGAGATTTGGCCCATTCGTATGTTTCCAACGGACAAGTACTAATTCGACCATCTTACAGCGTAACTTCTTACACTTACGGTCAACGATTGCCTCTAGTTCTTCAATTAACCTCTTATTTTCATCAATTCTTAATTTCGAAAGTGGTATCATATCGGGAACTTCTCTCGTGAACTTCCTCATATAATACACATGGAAAGTGTTATGAGTTCCATTTAGTTCTTCGGGTAATTCGAGATTGTAAGCTTGGTTCCCAATCCTCTGAAGAACTTTAAACGGTCTAATAAACCTTGGACTTAACTTTCCCATTTTACCAAATCTTATAAGTCCCTTCTATGGTGAGACTTTAAGCAAAACCGAATCCCCAACTTCAAAAGTCATCGATCGTCTTTTCTTGTCAGCATAGCTCTTTTGACGATCCTGAGCTGCTAACATTCTCTCCCTAATCACTTCCAACTTTTCAGCAGTGTGACGGACTATCTCAGGTCCCATAAACTGCTTTTCCTTAGCCTCAAGCCAACAAGACAGCGCACGACACTTTTGTCCGTACAAAGCTTGATAAGGTGCCATCTTTATGCTCGAGTGGAAACTATTATTGTAGGAAAATTCTACCAAAGGCGAATGTTCATCCCAGTTACCTTGGAATTCCATGGTACATCCTCTCAGCATATCTTCAAGTGTTTGTATCGTTCGTTTGCTCTGACCATCAGTATGTGGATGGTAAGTTGTACTCAAACACAACTTGGTACCTAATTCCTCTTGTAGACTTCTCCAAAATCGCAAGGTGCAATAGCTGTCACGATCTGACACAATCGTTAACAGAACACTGTGAAGCCTCAAAATTTCCTTCACATAAGAATTTGCAAGCTTATCCATAGACCATTTCACATTGGTTGCTATAAAATGCGTACTCTTAGTGAAGCGATCAACGGCCACCCAAATCATGTCGTGACCATTCTTTATTCTGGGCAGTTTAGTGACAAAATCCATAGGCACAGGTAAAGGTTCTACACTCCCGTATGGTTTCTGTTGTTGTGCCTTGATCCTCGCACAAGTCACACCCTCAGCCACATACTTTGCTATATCAAGCTTCATCGTCGGCCACCAGTAATAGGGTTTTAGGTCCATATACATTTTAGTGCTGCCGGGATGAATTGTGTACATGGTTTTGTGAGCTTCTTCGATCAGAAGATCTCTTATTCCTCCTGACTTAGGTACCCGTATACGATCTTCGAATACCTTCAGTCCATGACCGTTTGTACCAAACACCAATGTTTTTCCCAAACGTTCCTCCTTCTGGTCATTCTTTTTATAAGCTTCCTCTTGAGTTTTCTTTATACTTTCCATAATGGTCGAGACAACTTCTATTCTCAACGCACTTGGCCTTTTTCTTTCAAGATTGACTTTTCGACTGAGAGCATCAGCGACAACATTTTCTTTACCAGGGTGGTAAAGTATCTCACAATCGTAGTCCTTAAGGAGTTCTAGCCAGCGTCGCTGCCTCATATTCAATTCTTTCTGACTAAAGAGATATTGGAGACTCTTATGATCAGTGAAAAGTTTGCACTTCTTGTCATAGAGGTAATGCATCCATATCTTTAGAGCAAATACTACCGCTGCCAACTCCAAATCTTGAGTGGGATAGTTCTTTTCATGCTCTTTCAGCTGTCGAGACACATACGCTATCACCTTTTCTATTTGGGTCAAAACACAACCCAACCCAACCACAGACGCATCGCTATAGACAACAAAGTCTTCAACTCCATCGGGTAAAGAAAGAATCGGTGCTTCACATAGCTTCTTCTTTAGCAACTCGAATGCTTCTTTGTGCTTATCAATCCAAGCGTAAGTAGCTCCTTTGTGTGTCAAAGATGCTAGTGGACTAGCGATCGAAGGAAAGCCTTGGATAAACCTTCGGTAATATCCAGAAAATCCGAAAAAGCGTCGGATCTCTGTGGAACTTTTCGGTTGTTCCCACTTCATCACAGCTTCAATCTTACTAGATCAACCATTATCCCTTCTTAGTTGACCACGTGACCCAAGAATTGGACTTCTCGAATCCAAAAATTGCATTTAGAGAACTTTGCATACAACTCCTCATTCTTCAAGACTTCCAACACTTCTCACAAGTGTTGGCCATTCTTCTCTTGGCTTTTCGAGTAAATCAGAATGTCATCTATGAACACTATCACAGATTTATCAAGGAACGGTTTACAAACCCTGTTCATTAAATCCATGAATTCTACTGGAGCATTAGTTAGTCTAAATGACATAACCAAAAACTGGTAGTGTCCATATCGTGTTCTGAATGTTGTCTTTTCGATATCCTGCTCTCTCACCTTCAGCTAATGATATCCTAACCATAGACCGATCTTTGAAAAATAACTTGAACATTGTAGTTGATCTAACATGTCATCAATCCTCACCAACAGATATCTATTCTTTATTGTTTCCTTGTTCGGCTCTCTGTAATCGATTCACATTCTCATACTTCCATCTTTCTTCTTTACGAATAACACCGGAGCTCCCCAGGGTGATGCACTAGGTCTAATGAAACCATTGTCCAACAACTCCTGAAGTTGCATCATCAGCTCCTTCATCTCTGTCGGTGGTAGTCGGTAAGGTGCTTTTCTTATTGGCATCGTCCCTGGTAACAAGTCTATTCTGAATTCCACTTGTCTATCAGGCGGTAATCTGGGAAAATCTTCGGGAAATACTTCCGGATAATCACACACGACAAGAATGCTCTGCATCTCCTTTTCCTCCTTTTTATCATCGATCACGAATGCCAAATATGATGTACATCCTTTGGCCAAACACTTTCTGTCTTTCATTAGAGAAATGACTCAAGAATTTACTCTACGTTTTTCCCCATACACCATAAATGACTCTTTCCTAGCGGGTTTACTTTTACTATCTTCTTCTTACATAATATCTCGGCATCACTGGCGCTAAGCCAATCCATTCCCAGCACGATGTCGAAACCATTTAGTTCGATAGGCAATAATTCCTCGTGGAACTTATTCCCATTCAATTCAATGAAAATGTTTTTCATGAGATGGCTAACAGGTATAAACTTGCCACTAGCAACTTCGACTAATAAAGCATTATCTAGTCTATTGACAGACAAAGCTAGTTTCTACCAAATTCATGCGAAATAAAGGAGTAGTTGGCTCCAGAATCAAATAAAATTTGGGCAGGAAATTTGTTTCCAATAAAGGTACCTGAAGCGACATCAGCTTCATTTTTTGCAGCCTCAAGTGTCATCTGAAAGGCTCTCGTGTTCGACTTTGGCGGAATATTGGGTTTTGCTATCTCCTTCTTTTTAGGACAGTCTTTCAAAATGTGCCCCTCTTCGTTACATCTAAAGCACACAGACACTCATTGGCATAATGCCCAGTTTTTCCACATTTGTAGCAGTTCACATCCTCACTACATTTCCTAGAGTGCTTTTTCTTGCACTTTTCACACAATTTCGATTCGCCCCCTTTTCCTCCTCCAAAATTTTTCGAATCAGACTTCGAAAATTTTCTTTTCTTGTTGGAACCCGAAGTTCCTTCAAACTTTCTCTCATCACCAACTTCAACCTTGCTGGCAGTTCTTCCCTTGATCATGTCCTCAACAGACTTGGAAGCCCAAATAGCTGCCTCCAGAGTAGGTGCCTGAGGTACTGGGACAGTGTACTCCCATGAGAGTCCTTTTGCGTACCAGTCAACTTTTGTCAGCTCATCAGGGACGATGCGCAAAGCAAACTCCATTTTGTCTTTAAAGGCATTGGTGTAATCATCGACTGACATGCTGCCTTTAGTCAATATCAGAAACTTGTTCTCCAACTTCAGTAGATTTTGGGCTGAGCAGAACTTGCGCTTGAATAGCACTAAGAACTCTGCCCAAGTCAGTTGTAGTGGCTCATTAGGGATTAGGGTCTTCCCCAGAGTGTTCCACCAACAAACAGCTCCGCCCCTAAACTGACGTACTATGAAAGTGGCATGCAACTTGCCTCTACAACCACACGTCATGAAGGCTAGCTCCATTTCCGAGATCTAATCCATAACTCCGATCGGATCTTGTTTTCCAGTGAAGGTCGATGGTTTGCAAGTCAAAAAGTCTTTTTACTTGCATCCAAGTCCATCAATTCCTCCCTCCTGGTCGTGTTGTCTAACTAACGGTGGGTTGGCTTGACCAACAGTCCCACTGAAGTTACCTCCTTCAGAATGCCCTTCATTCAACTCGGGCTATTCAATCGGCATTGAAAATTCTTCACGATTATGCCGAAGCAGACGTCTCGTTTCTTCCATATAACGATCCAACATTGTTTGAATCATCAATTGTACACCAGCCATTGTTATTGGCTCAGGTGCGCTCAATCACAGGTGGTTGATTCATGTCTTCATTCACGTTTCCAACGCCACTTCTGGTTCTTACCATTTTTGATCTTCACACCGAATAAGGTGAATTTATATCCTCAATCATGATAGATAATCAAATCATCCTTATCACTCTGAAACCTTTACATGCTAGTTCGAATACCGTAATCATACGCTTAGAATCCGAAACACATATGGTCTCCAAATCCGGTTGGCAACAAACCATAGATCTGAACAAATAATATCAAATATGGCAAACATATTAGATTTAGCACATAAAAGCATTTTAGGCAACTTTCCTAAAATAAACTAGTGCTCGTGATTTAAAAGAGTTGTGGAATTTGTCCCCAAAATATTATATGATAAAATAAGATTTATCAAAGCATTTCTTAAAAAAATTCGTTTTCATTATATATGAAAACTCGGGATGTCATGTTCTGATACAAACACAAAAGCATAAACAATAAAACATAGACCTTACACATTTATATACAGCTATTGGTATATAAACAAAAACATCTTCACAAGTTCTCCAACTTATACTCTCGTGTCACTACCCGTAATACAAAGAAACATAGTGGGTCAGGCTTGGGAGCCTGGTGAGCATATAGGGTTTTCAACCCACAATAAATAATTATATTTCATTTCACCAACCAATAATAACCCGATTACCCGTTCTCGTTATCCTCACTTTACGTCCCTATGACAACAAATATTAGAAGGGACCTAATATAGGATTTTCATCATAACGGACACTACTGCAAAGGGGTTTCCTCAGAAATGAATTTCCTAACGCAACCATGAGGGGGATAGAATACAGCAATTGAACGCCCAAGTTTACTACACCTACAGGTTATGAGCCTGCCAGCGTTCCACTGAACTGTTTAGAAAAGTCTGTGGTCGTCATCCATATGCTGCTGGACAACTAGATCACAATCACATCGAGGCCTCTCATCATTTTTATTTCATCACACATCACTATCTACCCATGATATACCCAACATATTTGTAGATAAAATGTATTTGTTTATATACAGCTTAAAACCTGTGTAACATATTCATTCAATACTCATACCACATAAAAAATAGTATATAATCACATAGCACGTATTTCATAGAGTATAATTCATATATGCGTATTATCGGAAAACAACTACACACTTACTCATGTCATATATCTATTACATTCATCAATACTTGTATTAAAATAACATAAATGAAAGGGACTATGCCCTCACTTGATAAGACGATGCTCGGACAACACAACTCTTTAAAACAGTATTCTTCGGTGAAACCGAGATGCTTCACAAAAACCAGACTTCTTGCGGGCAGAGCTTCGGATCGAAACTCTTTTCTTCTCGGGATCTTCTGAGCTTCAGGACTCGCTTCGGGTGTCGGGATGATACCGGGGCTTCGTGGGTATAACTTATGCTCACGTCGTGAGCTCAAATATGTCACTGCGTTCGTCATGGCCACTTTCCCTGGAAGACGTCCATCACCTGCTCACGTCGTGAACACTGTGCTCACATCGTGAGCTTTGACACAGGTGGAAGTTCGTGCCCTGAACTTCAGAAATTCATATCTTTCGCATACAAGCTCTGTTTTCGACGTTCTTTTATATCCACACGTAGGTGAGATTACGCTCTACAACTTTCGTTTAGACTCTGTCGGCTAATTTTGATGTTAACTTTTATTATATTATTTTTAGTAGGTCGGGACAAGAAAACTCCGTTAGAAATTCATAAATTCATCATCTGACATCTGTTTTTGTCTGTCTTTTTACCGTGGCATTACTATCAACAAGATATTCGATTCTCATTTAGATTGTTTCAGCTAGAAACCACTTGATCTCATATCGAACTTTAGGCTGCATACCGCTAAGTCGAAACATTGAAAAATCATAACTTCCTCATACGAAGTCAGATTTTGACGTTCTTCTTATGCACGCTCTCGGTTTAACTTATTCTACGACTTTCGTTTAGATCACTAAGGCTAAATATTGCTCTATCATAAACTCACTATTTACGTCATCCAGTGTCGTACCGGTTCTATCGCGAAACTTCGACATGTCATAACTTGTTCGTTATAAGTCGGATTTCGGCATTCTTAATATTTTTGGAATCCTCGTAACGACCACTAAAACTTCATGTATAGATATCGGGCTTACTAATATTTTATTATTACTCTTAATTTCATTCTTAATTCATTTAAGCCACACAATTAAGCATAAAACACATAATACTCAAATAGTATATTTCTATTATTTCAAAATAAGTTACAAAGGTTAACCTAGACTATTAATGCCAAGCCCAGAAACACGGGCGTTACAATCTTATAATATCGTAATAGCCGACGGTACCCATGTTTCGGTCGGTCTCATGTACCCGGATTGTTCACTCGAAATAAATGGGCGAAATTTCTCTATTGATTTTCTCCCGATGGGGATTAAAAGGTTTGATGTGATAGTAGGGATGGATTAGATGGGAGATAACAATGCAAAAATCTTGTGTGGAAAGCGGATGCTCTCCATCAAGATCACCAAGGGTGAAAATTTTTATGTATATGGGAACTGGGACAACAAATTTCCTTGTGTGATATCGGCCATCAAAGCTTAAAAATGCCTACCAAAGGGATGTGAAACATTCTTAGCCTATGTCATTAATGGGAAGGAAGAAAAGAAAAAAATTGAAGAAGTGAAGGTAGTTAGTGGGCTTCTTGAAGTCTTCCCCGAAGATTTATACGGTTTACCTCCCATAAGACAAGTTGAATTTGGCATTGATCTAGTGTCGGGTGTAAACCCCGTTTCTCGTGCACCCTAACATCTAGCTCCAACAGAAATGAGGGAACTTATTTACCAGTTTCAAGAATTACTTGACAAAGGATTTATCCGTCCTACTTCATCCCCTTGGGGTGCTCTCGTGTTATTTGTTAAAAAGAAAGATGGGTCAATGCGTATGTGCATTGACTATAGGGAACTCAACAAGGTCACAAACAAGGATCAATACCCCTTACCTCGCATTAATGATTTGTTCGACCAATTTCAAGGAGAGGATTACTTTTCAAAGATCGATCTTCGTTCTGGTTATCATCAGGTTCGAGTGAGAGATGAAGACATTGGTAAGATGGCATTCCGAACGCGTTACAGGCATTACGAGTTCCTTGTGATGCCCTTTGGACTAACGAATTCCCCAGCCGTGTTTATAGATTTGATGAATAGGTTTTGCAAGCCTTTTCTCGATTATTTTTTCATTGTCTTCATAGATGACATTTTGATATACTCAAAAAGTGAAGAGGAACATGAAGATCACTTACGCAAGGTCCTACAATTACTCAAGAAGGAGAAACTCTACGCAAAATTCAAAAAATGTGAATTTTGGTTGGGGGAAGTTCAATTTTTGGGACACGTGGTGTCTCGTGAAGGAATAAAGGTTGACCCGATGAAAATTGAAGAGGTCATGAAATGGGAACCCCCGAAGACTCCAATCGAGATAAGAAGTCTCCTAGGACTAGCCGGTTATTACAGGTGGTTTATCCAAGACTTCTCCATGATCGCGGTTCCACATACCCGACTTACCAAGAAAGAAGTAAAATTTGTATGGGACGAGAAGCAACATCAAGCATTTGAAATCTTGAAGACGAATCTATGTGAGGATCCAATCCTCACATTACCCAATGTCATGGAAGACTTTATAGTTTATAGCGATGCCTCGAACAAAGGAATGAGTTGCGTACTTATGCAACAAGGAAAGGTTATTCTATATGCTTCTAGGAAATTAAAGGATGCAGAGACACGACACACCACTCACAATTTGGAGTTAGTTGCGATTGTTTTTGCTCTAAAAATCTGGAGGCACTACCTTTATGGTACCAAGTGCAAATTGTACACGGATCACAAGAGTCTTCAATATGTTTTTACACAGAAGGAATTAAACATGAGGCAAAGAAGATGATAGAACTCATCAATGATTATGATTGTGATATTATATATCATGAAGGGAAGGAGAATGTGGTGGCATATGCCTTAAGTAGAAAGACTCATGAGAAACCTATTAAAGGAAGATCAATGAGAATCGAGGTGGTATCCAACTTAATCCATATGATCAAGAATGCCCAAGTTGAAGCTCTAAAAGAAGAGAATGTTAAGAAAGAGAAATTGGGAAAGAAGATCGAGTTTGGTGCAAATCAACAAGGATTGATGACCATTAAGAGAAGAATTTGGGCCCCAAACATGGATAGAATCGAAAGCTAGTTTTAGATGAGGCTCATAAGTCCAAATACTCCATTCATCCTGGGAATACCTACACCTATAGGGATATGAGAAGACACTTTTGATGGCTCAAAATGAAACCAAAAGTGGTGAATTACATCTCCAAGTGTTTGACTTGTGCTCAAGTCAAGGCAGAACACTAGTTTCCTTATGGAAAGGTGCAATCATTACAAACACCGGCCGGGAAATGGGAAGACATTGCTATGGACTTTGTGATGGTTCTACCAAGAAAAAGTAAAGGGAAGGATTCCATTTTGGTGATTGTAGATCTTTTGACTAAAAGTTCACTCTTCCTTGCCATAAAGAAATCAACCCCTTTAGAAAAGCTTGCAAAGATCTATGTTGATGAAGTCGTGAGACTGCATGGTGTGCCACTTACCATAGTTTCTGATAGGGATGCTAGATTTACATCTAGATTTTGGAAATCCTTACAAGAACTGGGGACAAAAATATGCTTGAGCACTATGTACCACCCTTAGACGGATGGGCAAACCGAAAGGACCAATCAAACTTTGGAGGATATGTTGAGGTCATGCATGATTGATTTTGGAGGAAAATGGGACGATCACTTACCCTTGGTGGAATTCTCTTATAATAATAGCTATCACTCAAGTATTAGAATGACACCTTATGAAACATTGTATGGAAGGAAGTGTAGAACACCCTTGTGTTGGCTTCAAGCTGGGGAGAACAAAGTCATGGGTCCCGAACACGTAAGGCTAACAAATGAAAAGATAAAAGTCATTCAAGATAACATGAAGGCGGATCAAGATAGGCAAAGAAGTTATGCAAGTTTGAAGAAAAGACCCTACGACATAAAAGAAGGTGAATTAGTAATGTTGAAAGTCTCCCCATGGAAAGGTGTTATGAGATTCTGTAAGAAGGGTAAATTGAGTCAAAGATACATTGCACCCTTCAAGGTCTTGAAAGTGGTTGGAACCCAAGCCTTTAAGTTGGAGTTGCATAAAAGACTCCAAGGAATACATGATACCTTTCATGTAAGCTACTTGAAGAAATACTTTGGAAAAGAGGAATTGACAATTCCATTGAAGGACTTGAGAATTGACAAGAAGAAGAGACTGGTAGAAGAACCGGAGGAAATTCTAGAAATAAAGACCAAAAAGCTAAGGAATAATGAAATTGACTTGGTTCTATTAAAATGGAAGCATGCGCTCGGCCCCAATCTCACATGGGAGACAAAAGAAGAAATGATGAGGATGTACCCTACCATCGTGGACTATAAAGCGATTCCGAGGAAGAAATCCTCTTAAGCGGTGGGTAATTGTAACATCCTAAAACTTAATTTAAAAATGAAATAAGGATGGTAGTGGATAAAAATGTCATAAAACATGTTAGAGTTGGGAAAATGAAAAGTAATGGTATTAACTAACAAAATGCACAAACTAGAGGGACTATAAGTGAAGAATTGAGGAAATAAGATGCAAGCATATTTCCCTCATTCATGCTAGATGTATTTTGCAAGAAATAGAGAGATCTAATGGTGAATACTTTATTTTTGAACTTTTAGTGCGTAATTCGGGAGGAGAATTGGGCAATCAAACAAAGGAAAGAAGGAATCAAGGCTAGCAAGGTAAAAACTCTTCCCTAATAACCATAAAATTCGAAGTTGTGAAGAGGGTGAAACCCCAATGTCGATTTTAGTAAGATTTGATGATTAGGATTTCGATTTCTAACCCCTTTTGTGTGGTTTTGATGGATCCAATCTAAAACAAATCATTTCATTGATGGTTTTGATGATTTGGGTAAAAAGCTCCACAAACCCTAGAAAATCCAAATTGGGAATATTGCAACTGGTGATGAAATCAGATTGGATTCTATGAACTAGATGATATTTGACAGCAACGCATCCAATTAGAATGCTCAAATTCATCCATGACGGTAGAATCATGTATATGCTAAAAATTGGAATGGAATTGAGTGAAATGTGATGAAAAGAATGGAATCTTTTGTTTGTGAGCATTTTATGAGTATATGATACTCATAAGCATGAGTTGATACTAATAATATGATTTGAATGCAATAACAAGAAGATTTTAATGATTCCTAGATGAAAATATAGAGTTATTGGACATAAGGGCAAAATGGGAAAGTTGGAATGGAATTGGACATTCCATAACTCCATTAAGAGATTAACATGAGATTTTTGTAATATTAAGCACTTACAACACACAACGATGTATTAGATGATTTGGGAATAAGTGTTATTGGTTAAAGGGTGTTCTTGATCAACTTGAACTCTTAACTCTTCATTTGAGTGTTTGTAAGTATTATGAACTTAACATTTTGATAAAGGTCTTAATAATTAAGTCATCATGAGGATAAGGGTTAATTGAGTATTTGATAAGTTGATAACCTTCATTTAATATTTAATAACCATTTGGTAAAGTTTGGTGGCCCTTGGAGGTCTAGGAAACAAGTTACAAAGCTTTTAGCAAAATTCTCCTCAAAATAGTGAACTACAGTTTTGACACGGGGGCGTGTCAAAATGACACGGGCCATGTCAAAGGCTTTGTGAAATGTATGTTTTTCATAGAAAACCTACTAAATGACCTCCGATTTCCCTCAAACTTTATATATAAGATAATAGAAAGTAAATAAGCTTATGGGGATATCTAAATGTTAAAAATCTTATAAGAGTATTTTGGTCATTTTGTTGACCTTCACCTTTATGTATATAGGTGGTGTTTGAGAAGTGTTGATCTAAGAAAAAGAACTATAAGAGGACTAGCTAATCTAGATTTGGAGAACTAAGTGAGTATGTGTGGTCTTTTTCCGCACTTTGGGGTGCATGGCTAAATGTTAAAGTATCTTATGGAAAAATGTTTTGAAATTTTATGTTTTTCTTTTGAATATGTTTAATGATTATATGTTAATGAAAAAGGAAAGAATGCAATGATGCAATGAAAACCATCTGGAACATGATACCTCGTAAGTGGCACTAGAGGAATCTACTGGAGTGGTACCTCCCCGTTGCGAAGTAGATGTCCTATTATGATACCTTGGTGGATTGATTTGTTCTTTCCACCTTGGCATTGGGAATGAGAAAGGAAGTAAATGTTATGATATCAAAGACAATTTATGTTTTGTAAGAAATGAATTTCTTTGAAAATACTTGAAATGTTTGAAAGTCTAAAACCCACGTAACTTAAGAGACATTTTGTCTTACATATCTCTTTTTAAATGCCATGTATCTCAGGAGATAGCTAAAGGTGTGAAGTGATCTAGAAGTAATGAAGTCCATGGGAGACTTAGTGGAGCATAAGTTACACTTGACTTTGATCTTGTAAATCTTGGTTTGCTTACTATGGTTTATTTGATACAATGTTAGTAACACCCAAGAAATTGTTTTGAAACTGTGTTTAAACTCTGATGATTTGTTAAGTGTTTTTTTTTTCTTTTGTTAAAACTTTACTTTGGGTTAAAACATAGCATTAAGTTTTGTTTGAAAAAAAATATGGGGTGTTACATTTAACCTCCATGGAGATTCCATGGACAACCCAATGGGTCCTAGCCCAATCTAGTAAATCATGGACCATAAGCCCACTATATAAGAATGAATGATTTACATAATCAATCCCCATATATTTAATTAGTCTCTTTTGCTCACAAAATTAATTCCAAATTAATTCTTGATCAATACTAATTAAATAACACAATTTCATATTAACATATTAGAACTTATAATATATTAAAAATTCATAAGTGTCCTAATTCTGATTTTGTCTATCTAATTGTTGAGATGTCAAGTACATACTAAATATAGTTATGGACTGAGACACCTTATCCAACAATAAATTCCATAAATAAGTGTAAATATCATAATCCCGCTTCTTTATTTGTGTACTAGTCTTCATAACTGGATGATTGTACAACGATTTCCTCTTCTTCTCTTTCTAATATTCTAGATTCAAAGATGGTTTTTGAACTTCTTTCAATAATAGATCTTAGAACAGATGTTCTAACTGCTCGGATACCTGTTGTTGGCCCTTAACCCAAGCACTTGTGTATAAATCAATTGAAAGATCTTGTATGCCTAAGAGTCATCATAGAATGATATTGCTAATAACATATTATCCTATAAGGTTACACCTTATAGCAAGTTACCATCAATATATTATTTATTATTATAATTTGATAATTAATAAATATCACAACACTTGTACTAAATTGAAAAACATTATTTTGGCAAATAATATTTTATTAACAATTAGGAATTTATCATTTATGGAAATAATACTTATTAGAGAAATAACAACTTATTAAATATATCATAAGGTATGATAATTTCTAAGTTATTTTTATATAAACTACTTTGAGTTTATTTATGTAAAATATAGTTTTATATAAATGAGATATTCATACATTTTTTACTATATATATATATATATATATATATATATATGTATGTATGTATGTATATATACATACATACATATATATATATATATATATATATATATAAGAATCAATGTATATAAAGATAGGATTTTATATAATGTTGGTATATATATATATGTATATATATATATATATATATATATATATATATATATATACATAAACACACAACATCTAGTCATGAGGTTATGTGAAAGACACTCAAAGTCTTAGTTTTTATCTCCTTATGTCCGAATTTTATATAAGATGGTGTTTGGTTACTTTAGATTAGTTTAATGCATTACAGCACACTTGTAAGATATGGTCTTGGTTTTTACTTTATGTTTTATGGTCCACGCTTATGGATACTTGAGATGTAAATAATAGAAAGCCTTGAGATAGATTTAAGAACTATTTCTTGCAATTCATCTTCTTACTCTTTTGGAGCATGAAAACTAAGAGCAAATAACTCCCTATAGGGCTACCAAATTTTAGAAATTGTAAGCCCTTCTTCCTTCTTCCTTTCTTACATTTTGTGCTGGAGAAAAGTCAATTTTTTGGTTCACCTTTGAATATATATATTTGGTATATATTTCTAAGGCTTGTGAACAACAAATTACAAGTGTTATACTAGCATATTTTGATGGTTATAGTCTTGCAATGGCAGATACTTCTAGAGAGCTTATTAGATCTTATTGCTACACTTCATCAACTTCCAACCTCTCATGAGGATCAAAGTATTAAAAGGTTGTAACATTTTCCTTCTATGGTTATTTTAATCATTCTAAGTCTTGCAAAATGATCTTTTGGTGGAAATAAAACTAGTTTTATTTTGATTAAATCTTACGTCTTTTGTTGCCATGTTTATGTTTTTGAAACAATTTTTTGAATAAAATCCCAATAATTGGTATCAGATCCATTATTTGCAAGCTTGGCTAGATTTTATGTTAAGTTGATGAAATCTTTGTTTTTGTAATACTAGGATGGTTTTCTCTTTGCAAGAAAAATTCATAGATACTTTCTTTAACAAATTTATAATTGTTATTTGTAGGTGAGAAAAGTTTACATGCATTTTTGTCACTAAGGTGGTTTTCGAAAAACAAAGAGTTGTTTTATATAATTTTTAGTATACAAACGTGTATGATATGCATAAACTGGTCAATGACATTTACGTTATTATTTGTGTTGATTTGTTGAAAAATGATTGTAATATTTATTTATTCATTTGGTATATAATAATTAAATAGATTAGTTTTTCCTCATTTATTTTTTGTAAGTAATAGATTAGTTTTAAGAAATAATTTATTTATACAAAAATATAACAAGAAATGAAGACGGAGCCATTTTTGAAGACCAAAAGTGAATTCTCGCAATATGTAAGTGTGTAGGCAAATTAGTGACACTTCCTAGAATTGTGACTAAAGTTGTCACTGTTGGAAGCTCACTTAAAGGGTGTTGGGGCTTTTGTCACACTTCCTGCAACACTTCCTAAAAGTGTTGTTTGTATTCAATTATTACTCTCAATAAGCTTTTCAACTTTCGCAAGCAATGAATGTTTTCTCTAGTGGGAGCTTCTACAATAACATTACTAAAAGAATTTTGGTCCCTTTAAATGTCTCTTTAGGAATAGACTTGGCATTTTTTGATAGCTTACAAAATCTCATTATTTGGTTTGCTTATGCACATGTGTTTCAATATGGTTGTGTTGTTTTATATTTATGTTGTTATTACTATGTTATGGTAGATAAATTAGTTTTTCAAATGCAAATTAATATTTGAACATAAATAAACATCACAAAGGAGTTTGGTTTTAATGAAATTTACCTTTTAACATGAGATAGTATAATAGTTTTAAAAATAAAACAAGCTTTATTGTTAAAGCTAGTAACTGGAAGAATTTCGGGATTAAAATTATATAAATTTAAAATAGAGATTTGTAACTTATCAAACTACAAACCTTATTTTATTAAAGGAAGTTTTATTAAAAAGTTTACAAATGTTCTAAAGTGCTAAAACGTCAGACTTAATACTAGTTATTAACATTTGTTCGTGTCAATTTTTAAAAACCAAATTTAATAAAAGAACATTGTTAAAATGTGATTTTACAAAAATAAGATTTTTAAAAGGTATACCATGGTTTATTGGATGCATGGAATAATCATGATATAATATGTTTTTAAACTAGAATTATAAAAACATTAAAGACCCTTTATGAACCTTAAATCTATGCAAATCAATTTTAAGGAACACTCTCACATCTCATGTATGCACTAGTGGGATAACCGATACCTAACCGGTTAGTGTTATTTTTTGATGGTTGGAGTGTTGTCGAGATTTCTATAACCAAGTTATTGGCTGATCACACAAGTTTTTCAAATTGGATGATCTGGTCAAAATCTTTTGTGATAAAGGATACCTAGTCAAGGGTGTTCTGATGCATAGATGGGATCAAACATGTCTAATTAAGTTTGTTATTAGCGATCACATAAATATAGGAATTATATAGTAGAATATAGTTGATAATCGATATGTATCGGGTTAAATTCAAATGGATGGGATAAAGGATACCTAAGAATTTACTTGTTTTACAACTTGGATCCTAGACTTTGAAAATTAATGTGTTTGGAAACTAAAAGGATGTTAATAATTAAATATTAAATATTGAAAATACTAAATGAATATTGATAAAAATTTGTAGAGATATATAATCCACTTTCATTACCATGTAATGTCATTTTCTTTAATGTGATGAAAAACAATAACATTCGATAGAGACGACTTCAATGAATGGGTTAATGTCTTCAGATAAAATCTTGTAAGACATGTGAAATTGTATACACTTAAAGGTATTAGTCCTAAACGACCTGCTTTGAGCAATAGACCTTAACATAATACCTAGTAAAGGCATCACTGTGATGTTGAAGATGCTTCTAACATCATATTAGGAACATGTTATACTAGATTTCCAGGAAATCTTGGACAATTTTGATACATATATGATGATATAACTAGATTCCCTTATGATTTCTGGTCCAGTGAGCGTGTTGTCTGTTGCTTGTCCTTTTGCTAGCTGTGTGTCCCCCACTTCGGCCCAGCACAAAGGTGACCTGCATTTGCGGCCGTAGAGGGCTTCGGACGGGGCAGCCTTGATACTAGTGTGGTAGCTGTTATTATACGAGAATTCGACCAAAAGAAGATGTGTGTCGCATGCCTTACCAAAATCGATTACGCAGGACCTCAGTATATCTTCTAGAGTTTGTATGGTTCTCTCGCTCTGGGCGTCGGTTTGTGGGTGATAAGCGGTACTCATGTCTAGCCATGTCCCCAAAGCTTTTTGTAGCGACTGCCAGAACCTTGAGATGAACCTACTATCTCGATCCAAGATAATGGATATGGGCACACCATGTAGTCGTACAATTTCTCTGAGGTATGTCCTAGTTAGCTTCTCTAATTTATCCGTCTCTTTGATTGGTAGGAAGTGAGCTGATTTAGTTAACCTATCGACAATCACCCAGATAGTGTTGAGTCCGTTTGCCGTTCTGGGTAGTTTGGTTATGAAATCCATGGTTATACGTTCCCACTTCCATTCTGGTATTTCTGGTTGTTGCAACAATCCTGAGGGCTTTTGATATTCTACTTTGACCTTGGCGCACGTCAGACACTTACTCACGTAGGTAGCAATTTCGGCCTTCATGTTCGGCCACCAGTAAAACTTCTTGAGGTTGAGATACATCTTATCGGAGCTGGGGTGTATGGAGTATCGTGTTTTATGGGCTTCGTTCATGACGACTTCTCTGAATCCGCCAATCTTCGGCGTCCAGATCCGATCCATGAAGTAATGAACTCCATCATTCTTGACCTCAAACTTCTTATCCATTCCCCTTAATGATTCCCCTGCCACATTTACCGATGTTAAGGCTTCTATCTGAGCTTCCTTGATTTGTGTGGACAGGTGTGAATGGATTGTCATGGTTAAAGACTTCACTCTGCGGCCCGAGTATTCCTTCCGGTTGAGTGCATCGGCCACCACGTTAGCCTTTCCGGGATGATACCGAATCTCGCATTCATAATCATTTAGTAGTTCTACCCACCGTCTTTGTCTCATGTTGAGTTCTTTCTGGTTGAGAATATGTTGGAGGCTTTTGTGGTCGGTGAATATCGTACATTTTGTGCCGTAGAGGTAGTGTCTCCATATCTTCAGAGCGAAGATGACTGCTCCTAGCTCAAGATTGTGTGTTGTGTAGTTTACTTCATGCGTCTTTAGTTTCCTTGAGGTGTAGGCGATGACCTTCCCTCGTTGCATCAGGACACACCCAAGTCCTTGGTTTGACGCATCGCAATAGACCACGAAGTCCTCCGTTCCTTCAGGCAAGGTTAGGATAGGCGCACTACATAAAGCTCGCTTTAGCGTCTGAAACGAGGCGTCTTGTTTTTTTCTCCCCAATTGAAGGTCACACTCTTCTGAGTTAGGGTGGTAAGTGGTTTGACAATCTTCGAAAAATTTTGTATGAACCTTCGGTAATACCCGGCAAGTCCCAAAAATTATCGGATTTCTGTAGGGGTCCTTGCCTTGATCTTAGAAGGATCCACGTGTATTGCCTCCTTGCTTACTACATGTCCTAGGAAATCCACTTTCCGAATCCAAAATTCGCACTTGGAAAATTTTGCGTAAAGCTTCTCTGCCCTCAACGTTTCCAAAACTTGGCGGAGGTGTTGGCTGTGTTCTTCCTGGCTTCGAGAATAGATGAGTATATCATCTATGAATACGATCACGAATTTATCCAGGAAGGGACGACATACTCGGTTCATCAAGTCCATGAACACCGCTGGAGCATTTGTCAATCCGAAGGGCATTACTACGAACTCGTAGTGACCATAACGTGTTCGGAAAGCCGTTTTAGGGATGTCTCCTTCCAGCGCTCTCAGTTGGTGATAACCAGATCTTAGATCGATCTTTGAGAAGTAGCTTGCTCTCTGCAGTTGGTCGAACAGATCGTCTATGCACGGTAGGGGATATCGGTTCTTGATCATCAGTTTGTTCAGCTCCCGATAATTGATGCACATGTGAAAGGATCCGTCCTTCTTTTTCACAAATAGGACTGGTGCTCCCCATGGTGAGAAGCTCGGTCTGATGAATCCCTTGCTCAGCAGCTCGTTTAATTGACTGGATAGTTCCTGCATCTCGGCTGGGGCTAAACGGTAAGGCGACTTTGCTACTGGGGTAGCTCCGGGGATTAAGTCGATTCTGAACTCAACTTGGCGTTCTGGTGGAATTCCTGGAAGATCTTCTGGGAAAATATCTGGGAAGCTGCAGACATCCGGAATGTCTTTAATGTTCTTTGGTTCTTGTTTCTGGTCCACTACGTGGGCTAGAAAGGCATGGTATTCTTTACGAAGATATTTTTGTGCCTTAACACAGGAGATGATTTGTAAACTTGAACTAGGTTTGTCACCATAAATGACAAGGGTTTCGCCGTTTGGCAGATTTAGGCGAACGACCCTTTCGTGACAAAGTATATCGGCATGGTGAAGACTCAACCAGTCCATACCGATGATGACATCGAAACTTCTTATCGAGATGGGCATAAGATCGACTCGGAACAAGTGCTCGTTTAAATTTAGTGTGCATCCTACGTACAACTCGCTTGCGTTTTCTGTTTTACCGTTTGCCATTTCTACAGTGCATATTTTATTGAGTGGTTTGGGTTTTTGACTACGTAGCTGTTTGAATTTATGACTCACAAAACTTCTCTCCGCACCGCAGTCAAAGAGTATCCATGCATAAGTGTTGTTGAGTAGAAACGTACCTGTAACCACCGTGGGGTCTGCTACTGCTTCATTCTGCCCTATTGCCAGCACTCTCCCCACACCGCCAACGTTCCTTGTCTTGGGGCAGTCCCTTTTGAAGTGCCCAGTTTCTCCACACCCATAACATGCCTGGCTTATCCCAGTACTAGGAACTTGAGTGACCGGTCGTGCTGGCGCCTTACAGAAACGGGCTGTGTGCCCTTTCTTGTCGCAGTTTTTACAGTGCATCTCGCGGCAGTTACCGTGGTGATGGTAGTTGCACTTGCTGCACTTGGGCAGATTCCCCGCATATGGTTTTGTTGGCGCAGGGGTAGCAGGAGTTGTGGTGAGAGTAGTAGCAGCATGAACCGCAACCATTTTCTTCTTTGAAGGTTCTTGTGAAGTTTGCCCCTTTCTTTTGTTCCAGAATTTCTTCTTCTTGTTGTTGTTGTTGGCATTGATCTCGTTGTTGCTGTTCCATTTGGTTGGTTCAACCATGATAGCCGCGACTCCTTGACAGACACCATGATCAACAAGAGATTGCGCCAGTTCCTTGGCGTTGGCGAAGGTCATGGGTTTGGAAGCTAACACACTTCCTCGAAGTTGGGGTGATAGTCCCCAGATGTATCTCTTGACCTTTTGGCTTTCCAGGATTAACATTCCTGGACAAAGTGTTATTAAGTCACTGAACCTATTGGTGTAACTTGCTATGTCCGAGCCTACCATCGAAAGGTTCCACAGTTCCTGTTCAAGCTTCTGAATCTCACCTCTTGGGCAGTATTCTCGAAGGAGCATTCGTTTCAAGTTTTCCCAACCCATGGAGTTCGCCACCACTAGGGTTAGTGTCTGGACGTGGCCGTTCCACCATGTTAGGGCGCGTTCAGAGAAAGTAAAAGCAGCAAACTTTACTTTTCTTTCTTCAGGGCATGCGCAGATTTCGAATACAACTTCTGTTTTCTCTATCCATTGAGATAGAGCCAATACTCCCCCTGTCCCATAAAAGGGAATAGGTTTTCCGTTGGTGAATTCTTTGTAAGTGCATACCCCTGAATGGCCTTGACCTTGGCCATTTGTAAAGCTGTTTGTTCCTCCCCCCGATCCGTTGTTGCTCATTTGAGCCATCTACGAGGAGGCATGTTCTGGTAGAGAAAGATAAGAATGAATACTATAAGTTTCTAATGTTTTGATAATCGTGTGTTAGTTGTATCTTGTAATTTGTTTTGACTTTAGTTTATGGATTTCAAGGTAGGCATAGTAATTTTTGTTAACACCCATAAGTTCCGAGAGGTATACAAAGAAGTACTTCATATTCATATATATAGGTCACACCTGAGGTGTGTTACATTACATTTCTTGTTTGAAAATTTGACCTACCTAGAGGTCTCCGATTACAGATACAAAAGGAAATAAGGGAAGAAACTTTTATCCGAAATCCTATTTTATAACAAAATTGTTGGGGTTTGAACAAGCTCTACTTGCGGCGTGTTGCACGTTTGGAGCTAGATTCGGCATCCGACTGCTTGACTCCCATCAAGCGCCTCTCGAAATCTGCTTGTTGTTCCTTCATCTCCCTTACTTCTGCTAGTGCCGTTATCATTTGGTTCTGAAGCGTCCCCGTGTAGATTTGGGTATTCTCATGTAGTCCTTCCAAACGACGAATGTCTGCGGCGTTACCTTGACTAGCAGCATTGACCTCGCGAACTCTGGCTGCTTACCTGTCCGTCTCGTAGTTCTGGGTAGCTATAGCGTTCACAGTAACAGGAAGTGCTCGATCAGCTGAGCCTCCTCCACTGACGTTGTAAAAATCTCGGCACATGCCGAAGGGAGGGCGTACACGTTGCTGGCGGCTCCAGTAGTAGAGGTGACTTCCCCACATGGGAATGGGTCCCGATTGATATGGTCTGATTTCGGGAGGATGAGGGATGGGAGGGTCGATTACTTCCGGCTCGGAGTCCGTTCCACTAGAAATTTCCTCGACCTCTTCGTCGACTTCGAATTCCTCTCCGACTTCGACTTCGAACTCTTCTTCGATAACCCCTTCGGGTTCTTCCTCGGCATCTTCTTCGATTTCCTCTGGGTCTTCCTCCGGGTCTTCTTCTATCCAACAGCCGTTTGCCTTGGTTTAGGTAGTAGGGATCTCCTGGTAAATGGAATCCGGCCATTTGTCTGTACTAGGATAGAGGTATGAGAATTTTATAAGAAAAAGAATTTCTATTTAACGACTTACTATTTTTAACTATATTTTTACGGAGCACAAATATTTTATTGTACAACTATTTTTAACAATACTCCTGTAGTATTTCAAATTGGCGAATCTAAAATAATTTATATTTGGTAAGTTTTTGGCTTGTTGTCCACTGTGACCATTCCTTGACGTACGTTGGTCAAATCCAGGATAAATATAGTTGATCAGGCTATATTTATTCTCGACCTGATTACATACCCCGAGGCTCAATCGTAGTGTCGTAACTTGCATTAATACTTTCTAGAAAACTTGTTATGATACGAGATTAATGCATGCTGGTAAAAATGTATATCTTTAAAAAGAAGTATATTGTTCATGAAAACGTTTTGTCAGAGGGTTTTTGGTCCCCTTTGCATTTATAGTTTGTATATCTTATGTGGTTCGATATACTTACTTCACTATAAACAATGCTCTGATACCAATCTGTCACACCCCCAAACCAGAATGGCGGAAACATTCGGGGGTGGATGACTTCACGTAGTATCACAACAATTGAATATTCTAAAGAAAGTAATACAACCATCATATATATATTGAAAACGTATAATGTGGCGTTATACATATTAGCAAAAGAATATTACAATATGATGATAAATGTTCGATAAAAAAACATCCTTAGTGTTTCTTCTCTAAAAGCTGGTGGTTACCTGTATCACTGATTCCCTGAGAAATACAAGTGGTTTCGAAAAAGTGTCAACAATTAAGTTGGTGAGTTCATAAGTGTTTTGCATTGAAAAGTATGTCCTTTTTGGTAGTAAATCGATGAACGTGGTTCTCAGAAAATCCAATATTTTCTATAAATGGTTTGAAAAGTTTCCAAAGTTGGAGTGCGTTAGTATATTCCATGCTTGAATAAAAATGATAAACTTTGTGCTAAAAATAAAGTGGAAAACTGAATGCATGTATGAATCTCGTAAATCAAACTGGTTTTTATACTTTTATGTGAGTTTTATAACCATACTATTGACACTGACGGCCTGTAACAACATTCTTCAGGTGTTGTAATGTTATGACATTTGTCACCCCAGACCTGCCGGTCTAACTATAGCTAATAGTTTAGGTGCGGGGTTTTCAATCCCGTATAGATCTATACACAAGTATCACGCTCTCTCTCCAAGAGATTATGGTATATAATACAGGACTTGAAATGCATACATACGAGATAAAGACTTAGGGTTAACTATAATACATGACTTCATTTGAAAGTATTTCATTTGTCAAGATGTATATGTAAAATGTATGAATAACTTGTTAACTATACTCATTGTAGTTTCTCAAAAGTATGTTTCCATTTAGTAAGAATAACTTAGTGATATAATAGCCCTCTAAACATAAAGATGTTTGTATCAATACCCTATAAGATAGATATTATAATTATGATACTTTGACTTGTAATGTACTTGTATTTCCCCCCTAAAACATGAAAAGAATTGAAAAGTAGGGGCATGAACTCACTCGTTTGGTTTGAAGAGAGAGAGGCTAGAGTTGAGCAGAACTTCGACTGCGGAAAGTTGCGTCTTCAGGCTCTTCGGGGATCTCTGCAGTGTAGATCTTTCGTCGTGGGCTCGAGTGCGGAAACCGAGGTAATGGAATGGTCTCTGGAGCTTAGAAGTATGGGAGAATGACTAAGGAATTGAGAATGGTTGCAAAAACTCGAAGCTCAACCTCTCTATTTATAGGCTGGAAACTCCTCGTACGCGGCGCGTACCTCCGAAGTACGCTGGGCGTACGCAGTACTCGGGGCGTACCTCGGTTACGTGGGGCGTAATAATGCGTCATGGCTTACGACTCGGGTCTAGCTAAGCGTAGAGGGGGCAGCCGATGGGACTCGACTCTGGGCCTAGTACGCAGGGCGTACTCTCATATTACGTGGGGCGTAATTATGGCTTCCGTTTTCTAAATTCCGTAACTTTCGCGTACGAGCTCCGTTTTTCGCTTTCTTTATATCCACGCGTAGGTGAGATTATGCTCTACAACTTTCATTTAGACTCCGTCGGCTAGTTTTGAATTTATTTTTAATGATATAATTTTAATAGGCCGGGCCTCCTAAAGTCCGTTAAAATTTCATAGTTTCTTTATTCGACGTCGGTTTTCGTTTGTCTTTTTATCGTTTTATTACTATTGTGGAGATCTTCAACTTCCGTTTAGGTGGTGATAGTTAAATAACACTAAATCTTCAATTTGAGTTTTTAGCCCTCTACTACTGTTACGAAACTTTGAAAATTCGTAACTTCTTCATACGAAGTCCAATTTGGGCGATCTTTTTATGCACGCTCACCTTCCAACGAGATCTACGACTTTTGTTTAGATACTTAAGGCTAAAATGCATTTTATTGTAATTTTACTTTTTACGTCAAATAATGTTTTAACGGCGTGTCGTAAATAGATGAGTGGTTATCATTTCTTCAATATAACCCGGTTTTGAGCGTTCTTTATGTTTTTGAAAACCTTTGGCATGATATCTAATATTTGATGCATCCCAACTTAGATATTTGAACGCTTTATTTTCAAGGTTAATTTAGTTGGTTCCAAATAGTTTTTGTTATATTTGACATTTGAGCGTTACACTGCTTTGGAAAAATATAGGGTTGTCACAGAATACCTTTAAGCCCAAGAAATCTAAGAAGGGCCATATAGATGGATTTTGTTTCTTGTATGAATAAACTGGATGCTAGAAGAGGAACTGCTCCTCTTATCTGAAAAGAAAGTCTGGAAGAGATTACTACTTCATGTATCTACCAGATTGAACTTATAATTTTCATATAATGCTCAAGTACTTAGTACTTAATGTTAATCTAATATTTGTAACTTAGTTAAATATATTTACAGAAGAGTAAGTAGCCGATCACAAGCAAGTGGGAACTACACTTTTAGAGTTTAGTTTATTATATATGCTTAGAACATAAATTACTTGTATATTTTAAATTTAACATGTCTATATATATATATATATATATATATATATATATATATATATATATATATATATATATGTGTGTGTGTGTGTGTGTGTGTGTGTGTGTCTTACTTATTTTATTTAAATGTTTGATTATTTACTTGATCGTTTTCGTAACAATAATATTCATATTTTGAAATGATTAACTTCTATTCACGAGACTAGATCTAAAGTAAATATCAATAATTTTAATAAATAAAATCAAGTTCTATATGAAAGTAGTTTTGGCTTAAACATGTTTTGAATCAAAGTTATCTAAGACATTGTTATATTTATTATATAAACTAGGTGTAAGACCCATGTATTACATGGGTTTATTTAAAATAAAAATTAAATATAAAATTCTAAAAATTTAAGAAGTTTGAATCTATAAGAAAAATGAAAAAAAATATTGAATTATAAAAATTCAAGTGTTTTTTTTCTCTTTTAAATTTATAGAAATAATTTAGATAAATAATTAAAAGAAATTATTAAAACTTTAACTTGGTAATTTTGAAATTAGAAGGAAAGTTTATAAATGAAATTGATATGCATTTATTATTATTACATTTATTTAATATTATGTATAATTTAATAAAATGGAAAAACAATAAAATGACATGTGGAATAAAAATTAATTTAAAATTACCACAAAATTACATGTGGCAAAATGAATGAGAATGTGACATGTGGCAAAAAGATCTTTATTTATTATAGTAGATTAAGTACACACATTCCAACTTCAAGAAATGGATATTTGAAGGCAAGTAATGTTGTTTATTTGACACATGTGAATCTTATATATATATATATATATATATATATATATATATATATATATATATATATATATATATATATATATATATAAGGATTCCTAGTCATATTTTCACTACTCTGTAGCGAAAATAATTAGTATGGAACTATACATTGTGATGTATATATGACTTGCTTTCTTGTAAATGCCTATGATTTAATGAAAAATACCAAATCAGCTTTACTGACAACTAATATATATATATATATATATATATATATATATATATATATATATATATATTAACATGGCAAAGCTTAAATGTGAAACTTTTGTTGAAGTTTTCAAATATAAAGTTGAGGTACAATCCAGTAACACCATCTAAAGCTTTAAATAATAATAAAGAATGAATTAGACCTTATCAGATAAAGTTTACTTTCTAATTGGTATAAATTATCTTCCTTTATGCTCTTGGATTATACCTTAATCACTGTTAGTTGTATCTTGAATACAAACACAAATAAATTACTTATTTGTACAATATTCTAAAATGGAATTTATATTATACAAACCCATAAAGAATAAGTTCTCTTATTCTTTTGAATGTTGAGTCAGCAGAAAGCAAACTGCTAGTGACAAGGAAAATGGCAGGCACACGGAACTTGAAGAAACTCAATAACCATTGCATGATATAGCAATTGTTGGTACTAGTTTCAACAAGGAATTGTTGAACATGAATAATAGCTATTCATAAACACAAATTGTTTGCATTAATGGTCGAAATCATCTTTGATTTGAGAAATGTGGAATCCCTCATTAATGGTTTCTAGTGAATCCATCAACTACCAAGATGCTATATCAAATCTTGAATTTGATAAATGACTTTGATTCATGAACATTGAGATTTAATCCATGTGTAATAATCAAGTATTAATCTTCCTCTATATAGATAGGCTAGAAGGAGTAAGACATTCTTTTAGAAAGAATACATGCATGGATATCTATACACAAATGTAAGACTAGTTATAAAAGATTTTTCCTCATACTCATGTCATTAACTATGATCAAACCTTTTCACAAGTAGATATGATTAGATCAATAAGGTTCTATTTACTATAAATTCATATTCTTAATATGAGATATAGCAAATAAATATCAAGAAAGACTGCTTTTCTTAAAAGACATCTACTATAAGATATCTATATAGCTTAACCCGGAGGTTTTCTTAAACTATGTCATCCTAACAAAATGTGTAATTCTTGAGATACACTTGTGGATATAAAGAAAATATCTTAATGTTAGAATAGTTATTTTAATAGGAAGATCCAAGGTATGCTTTTATATCAAAATGAAAAGAACATGTGTGTTTACTAAGATATAGTGGGATCATAGTGATATTCCTAATCTTGTATGAGTGACACATACTTAATCATTTGAAATAACATTTCGATTATGCGAGGTTGTTTCACCTTGACTCAGAAAGTAATTCTAAAATGAAAGACTTAGCAATGATAAGATAATTCTTGGAATGTAAAATCTATAGAGATAGATAAATATGAATATTGAAAGTTTTAAATTCTTTTGCATAAAGTAACAATATGTTAAAAGATGTCAAGATACAAAATTCCTTTGGACGATTTTTGGTATTGTCACATGACACCATTTTGTGTATGTCTCAAAAAGGACCTAGCACATAAAAGGACCTAGCACATAGGCTTGAGCTACATAAAAAGGTTTATATTCTATAATCTTGGCAAATGAATCCATAATTTATGTCATTTCATGATAAACAAATTGAATACATGGTTAACTCACTAGATGATTATAAGAAAATTATAAGACTGCTTAAGAAAAACTAAGATAATGTTCATGAGATAATCAGTTTGGAAGAAGATCACTATGTATAGAGATACAAAAGATGCTAACTTCAACACGAATATATAATTAAGAATTATAATTGGATTATGACTTAATTATGAAATGAAGAGTAATTTTTTGTAGGAATGAGGTCCATGCAAAACAAAACTACACAATCTACCAAATAAGAATAAACTAATACTTTAGAAGTTGAAATCAAATATGATTGGATGTTTAAGTTCATTAAAAAAGTATGTTCATTTCTGCCATTCATGAATCACATAGAAATCTTTGTGGCTTCAAGAGTATACTTAATTAAGCTAAGAGACTCTATGTCACGAAAGAACACAGATCATATTCTCCAAAATATTTAACTATACTTAGAGTAATATCAATTATGGAGATGATAGTATTCGTAGAATTCACATAAATTAAATTTAGTCAGACCCATTAATAAAGTTCTTCTTTTGAGCTAGGTATGAATGGTCACACTTCATCTGTAAGACTTTATTATTCTAGAAATGGGATTATGACTTGAATTTAGTATTTGGATATTGTAACATTAAGACATCAACTATTACATAGTGTTTTAAACTCGAATATGATCATCACATCAATACTGGTCGTATTCTACATTAACTAGTTAATCCATGAATAATCTTATTATTCTAAAAGTTCATAGTTTGTTATAATTGTGGGAGCAAATATGAAGTAAGACTAATATGAATTGGATTGGTTAAACCTCACTAGATAAAAGTAGTCAAGTGGTTGTAATCAAGTTTCATAGGTACATATTAGAGAACTAGTATTAAATGGAACCACATCAGGATCAACTCATAAATCGCAGTTATAAGTGATACTTGATTAAAAGGTACTATATTGGTATCCTTAACACTTGAGATACATAGTGGGACTTAAGTGTAGGGCTTGTTGTGATTTGATATGGTTAAATTCTAATCCTTAACGGGGCAGTCATAAAATCCATTTTCAGGTACAGTTTGAACTATGCAAAAGGCTAATATAGTCAAGATGTGATTTGTTCTTCTTATATACTGAGAGTTAGACATCTAACCCGTGTTACCAAAAATTGAACTTGAAATGAGATCGACTGTGATCCAAGTCTAAACTTCAATAGGATGATTGTAACAAAGGGATAACTAATAAATTTATCTTACTACATCAATTGAAGCTTGAAGCTTTTAGGAATTGGATGTTGATGAATGGCATTCTTCATCATGTATTATTGGGAGCCATGAAATTTTTCTAGATGTTCGCCAATATCTATATCAATCTATGACGAGTCTTGTGCAAGTAGGAGATTGAAAGATCTTGTATGACCAAGAGTCATTATTGAATAATATTTCTAATAACACATGATCATATAGAGTCACCCATTATTGCATGTTACCATCAATTGAATATTTATTAGGATAATTTGATTAATAACAAATATATCAACACGTGTACTTAACTGAAAAAACATTATTTTGGGAAATAACATTTTATCAAAAATTAGGAATTTATTATTTATGGAAATAATATTTATCAGAAAAATAATAACTTATGGAATATATCATAAGGTATGATTATTTATAAGTAATATTTATATCTTATTAAACTACTTAAAGTTTATTTATATAATGGTAGGTGTATATAAAAGAGATATTTATATATGTATTACTAGTTATATGTATGTTTATATATATATATATATATATATATATATATATATATATATATATATATATATATATATAATTGTTTACAAAACATAACTCTGAAAAGTAATAATCGTGAATCAGAGTTTCCCAAAAACGAATATCATAAAATCAGAAAGATACGCATGATCACACCTTAGCTTTCCCTCGATCATCTGAAGTACCTAAAATATTCAACTGAAACTGTAAGTAAAGTGAGGAAGACTCACCTCATAATCTAACAAATAGTTGAACAACACGCTGCTCCGAATACCAACTCTACTGGTCACCTATGCAACAAATAGTGACTAATTCTCAAACTCAATTTAAAATACCCAAAATACCCTTAGGTCAAACTTGATCAAAATCCTGATCAAGTTCATAGGTCAAAAAGTCAATAGATTCAACTCAGGTAGAGTATGCCTAGCATACTCCGCATGTACGCATGACGTACTCACAAATCCATAAACGACGCTTCAAGGGAGTACATGCAGCGTACTCAGAATTACGCCTAGCGTACTCGGTCAGATGACACTTTTTCCATTAAGTGCATGTTTTGTTAAGTTCGATCATCCCAAAACCCAGATCTAGTCCCAAATAACATTCTTAATCATAAAGTTTCCAACTTTATGATGTTGCATGGCTATAAAGTGCCCAACACCAAAACACTAACTTAATATAAGGTTATAAACCACTAAAGATCATGCATGGAGGGATATGAACAATCAAGATTCCATTTTTATAACTCTAGACATCCTAAACAGTACAAAAGGATAACTCATTTGGTTTAGAATAGAACATACTCACTTAGACCAAGAATATGGGACTAAATGAACAAAACTTCACATTTAAAAAGATCTAATGAGATAATCAACAAATTCAGAACTTTATACCATCTAGAGGTTGCTCAAAGGGTGTAAAACTCAGATCTCAAAGCATAGAGCTCCTTCCTTGCTATCCACTTACTTCTTTCGTTCCACAATGGACACCAAATCACCAAAATAAGCTCAAAACATCACAAATTGGAAATAGGGTATGTAAGGTACGAGTGTGACATAAAGACTAGTCAGGGGAAGGGTGTAACATTAAAAATTCACAACAAATTTAAACATTTCAAAAAAACACCTTTTTAGTCAAAAAGTATTTAAACAACCATTGTTCCCAAAAACATCATTGAAAATCAGAGTGTCACACCCCTGAACCGGAACGGCGAAAACTTCCAGGGCAGATAACGTCAATGTAGAGTAACATAACAATTGAATATGAATGGAACAAAGCATCACAACCATTACATTGAATATTTGATAAGAGTACATGGTATTCAAATATTGCTTACATGATATCAGATGCATGTGACAAAAATGAATGAAATGGTGTGACAACTTCCCATCCTCCAAAATTTCTCATAGTTACCTGTTTACTAATTTCCAGAGAATACAAGTGATTTTGAAAATTGTCAACAATTAAGTTGGTGAGTTCATAAGAATTTTGTATGAGAAAGAGTTTGTAATAATCCATGAAAATGATAGTGTGTACTTCCAGAAAATCCAATATTTTCTTTTAAATGAGTTGTAAGTCTTAAGTACCAAGACTAGAAATGTACGTAATATTGTACTGTAAAATGTTGTAATGAAGTTTTACCTTATTATAAAACAACTTGAAATGTATGTTACCCGGCAAAATAAAATGTGTTGTTGATACCCTAAGTGAGTTATTATAACCATACTAATGCGACTAGTGGCCGGAACGACTGGCTTCAGGCGTCGGAACTGTTACGACATTTGTCACCCCAAACCTGCCGGTCTAACTGTAATTAATAGTTTAGCTGCGGGGTTGTCAATCCCGTATATGCACACCCCCAAACCAGAACGGCGGAAACGTCTAGGGGCCGATGGAGTGACTTCATGTACAATATCATAACCATTGAACAGTAATTAAACATAGCAACCCAAACATTCATACATTGATAATACAAGTTTACATCGTTTACAACTTTGTTTTGCTCAAAAGTTAAATACGAATAACAAAAGTAGAAAACATAATGCAGCGATGTCAGGCCTCAAAATGTTGTGAATACCTGTCTACTGATTCCCTGAGAATACAAGTGATTTTGAAAAGTGTCAACAATTAAGTTGGTGAGTTCATAAGCATTTTGTGCGAGAAGGATTTGTAACATTTTTGAGAATATGATTTTTGTATACTTTTATAAAATCTAATATTTTCTTTATTATGAACTATAAATGTATGCATTTCCTTTGTATCTTTTCATTGTAAAATGATAATGTATATTTCCAGAAAATCGAATATTTTCTTAAGTATGAATGGTAAAGGTATGCATTTCCTTTGTATATTTTCCTTGTAAAGTGATAGTGTTTTATTTCAAGAAAATCCAATATTTTCATAAGTATGAACTATAGAGGTATGTATTTACTTTTTATATTTTCCTTGTAAAGTGATAGTGTATGTTTCCAGAAAATCCAGTATTTTCATAAGTATGAACTGTAGTCTTAAACCCTAAGTCCAAAGACGTAAGTAGTGTTGTGCTAAAAATAGTATGTAGCTTTATCTTTTATTAAAACTATTGAAGTGTAAGTTACCCCGTAAACCGAGTAGTGGCGCTAATCCCTTTGTGAGTTATTATAACCATAGTTAATATGACTAGTGGCCTATACAACGTGCTTCAGGCATCAGAGAAGATCGACATTTTTCATCCTAGACTTCTGGTCTAACTGTAGCGAACTGCTTAGGTGCGGGGTTGTCACTACTATATATATCTATACACAACGGTCTCGCTCTCCCCTTAGGAGACTCTGGTTATAATGCAGGACTTAAGGTGTACTTTAGGTAAAGTATGTGAAAAGAGTGTGTCTCACAAGAGCATTAAATGATTTACGTGAACTATGACTCCTTTTTATTGTAAAATGAAATAAGTATATCTTTGAATAATTATATGTGTCTTCTAAACTGAAGGTGTGGTTTGTGACTTCCAAACTATACTAATAGTAGTTTATCTTGTTTGTTTGGAACTATTTATACAATCTTTTATATAAATATGAATGTTTATTTTTTTTCTATTATTAAAATATGAAATCAAAACATAATATTTTTGGGTTTAAACCCACAAAATTAGTAAATGACCATAATGTAATCATTTTTGGTAGAAAAGCTATCTTTTAGAAAAAGTTTCCAAAAACCATGTAGTTTTACAAATCATAACTTTTCTTATGATTTTATAACATAGATTATGTTTGTTGTATATCACAAATAATTATACCAAAAACTAGTATAAACCATATCTTATGCAAATAATATCTTATCTTTAGCATAAAGATTACCTGTAAATATTTCTGTGATTACAAAGTTTTACTTGTATCCCCCGCCCTCCTAAAAACATGAAAACGCTTGAAAGTATGGGGGTATGAACTCACCTTGAGTGGGTTTTGTGGATGACTTAAACGACTGAGATGAGGATTTCAAGCTTGGCTCATGAAAGCGAGTGGATGAACTTCAAGGAAAAGTTATTATCCTAAGAATGTCAACACACAAAAATGTGTGTAGAAATAATGAAACTAACATAAAATCATATATAAACACTAGGGTATTATGAAAATACTTAACAAAGAAATCTAAGGATGAACTTGGGGCTTAAATCCTTTGAAACTTGGAAATGGTTTTCTTGAGGGAAAGAGGGATGTACATGAAGTGAAATGAAGAAGTGATGAGGTTTTGTGATGCTAATCTCGTTTAAATAAAATGAATGGTATCGAAGTGAAGTTTAATTGGATAACTAGAGGGTAATGTATGGATGTTTGGTGGATAATACATGGGTTATTGTGATCGTATTGGAAATGAGTGGGAAATCATATCCTAAAGTCAACTTTTCTTGTCTCATTCTCATCCTACAACGCAAACCCTTCTAATTCGCCCTAGTATGACCGAAATCACATGTGATTTCGATCCTAGGCTTAGCTTTACTTTTCGATTCTGGTCCTAGGTCCTTTCCCATGGTGATTGTGGCCTTAGTGGATTTTCCTTTGGGGATTTCGGCCTTTGTGACGTTCTAAGATAGTGAATTCGGCCATAACAAACTGAAATCACTTGGTGAGTGGGGTCCTAGGCCTAAACTACAAAGTAGGTGTTCTCAGTTCCGTGATTTTTGTCAATTAATTTCCTTGTAGACTTTTATGTGTTTATTACTTACATTAACTTTCCAAGTATGCATAAATATATATCTATACGAAATTGTATCATGTTGTCTTCTTGGTTTTTAAATGATTGTTATTGCATCAAATTTGTATAGATATAATTCGTGGATACACTTATACACAAGACCCCTTGGTCTTGGTTTGACCCAAAATTTTCTAGTTGTCACAGTATAGATCTATACACAAGTGTCACACTCTCCCTACAAGAGACTCTAGTTACAATGTAGGTCTTAGTATGTGTACTCTCGTGGGTACAGTGAAGCCAAATGTCTCATAACCAATATCAATCGATTTACGTGAATTGAAAAACACCTTTTTTGTAAATGTAATAATTTTACCTTTAAATAATTAGAAGCTTCTCCTAAAATGGTAGTGTAATGTTTGTGACTCTCAATCTATACCAGTTATAGTCTATCTTGTTTGTTTGTTGAGACCATTTATATAACACTTTATATAAATACCTTGTAGTGATGTTGTCTAGTATCAAAATGTAAGTTTAAACATCTTGTTTTTGGATTGTACCCCAAAAAGAGTGAAATAATTAGAATATACTCCTTTTTGTTAGAAAAGCTACATTTTTGGTAAAAGCTTCCAAAAACATTGTGGTTATACAAATCATAATTTTTCCTTATGCTTTTAAGACATGCAATATGTTTTGTCTTTGTTTGTTTTGCTTTTGAAAACTAGTATATTACAAATATTTGTATAAAAGCTATAAATAACCATATCAAATGCAAATAATATATTATTTATCGTCAAGAGGAAATATGCAACTATTGTAGGATAAACAAATTTTGACTTGTATTCCCCCCCTAAAACATAAAATATATCAAAAATGTGTAGGTATGAACTCACCTTGAGTGGATTTGTGGGTTGTTTGAGGAGATGGTGTAACGATTTCAATACCTAAACTCTTGAATGGGGGTTGAGGAACTCTTTGAAGATGATATTACACTAAGAGTTTAACACATAATAATGTGTGTAAATATAATGAAACTAGTGTAAATGTGTGTAAAAACACTAGATTAATGAGATAAACTTACCAAATTACTATGAACAAGCTTTGAGAAATAAATCCTTGGAGGCTTTGTGCTTAATCTTGAGAGAATTTAGAGTAGAATGGAGTAATGAAAAATGGTGGGGAGTTTGTGGAAGTTTATGCCGTGTTTAAGAAGGGAAGGAAATGATTTGATGGTTGCCTACTTGCCTTTTGGATATTACATGAGATACTGTTGGGTAATATTTTGCATGGGAAAAAATGGAACTTAAAATCACTAAGTCGACTATTATTATCCCTTTTCCCACTGAATTCACATAGAAAAATCACAAGAAAACACCCACAACACATGGGATTTTGGCCCATGCTTAGACAGAAATCACATGTGATTTTGGTTGTCCTAGGCCGAAAACACTTAAAGGAAGTGGTCCAATCTTGATTTAAAGGAAGTACATATAATGTAAATTCTAGTAGAATTACATACCTCTTTGTCATAGGTTGATTCCATGGAGCTTAAGAGCCTAGTGCCTCAAGTGTGACACCTCAAATGGTTCACACAACATCACCAACATCTTGGAATAACTTGAGAGAAAAGGTTCATATGCTCAATTCGGTAGCCCTCATGTGTACACACACTAGTGCTAATTTCTTGAGCCATGGGGTCCTTATATATGGTGGCTATAAGATTTACACCATGTAACTCATGTCTTTCCATATTCTTCATGCTCCATGGGTTAAAACCTCCATGGAGTATCCATGGGTTACTCCATGGGTTTAGCCCAGCATGAAGAACTATGGATCATAAGCCCACATATATAAGAACGAATGATTTACACAATCAATCCCCATATATTTAATTAGTATCCTTTTGATCACAATATTAATTCCAAATGAATTCTTCATCAATACTAATTAAATAATATGATTTCATATTAATATATTAGAACTTATAATATATTAACAAATCATAATTATCCTTTTCTCACAAAAGTCTATCCAAATTGTTCTGATGCCATGCAACCCAAATGGACCATGCCAATCAGGTCAAGGACTTACCAATTATAGTTTTAGACTTAGACACTAATCCAACAGTCTCCCACTTGGATAAGTCTAAAACTATTATTGTGTATGACTCCAAAAGCCGACTAGCAATCCTAGCTCTTAAAAGTTGTTGTCGAACTCTAAACAAATCAATGATGCGTCCATTAGATAAGGGATCATATATTCCTCCATTCTAGATATCATATGGACTGAGACATGGATAATAATCATTCTCTCTATCCATTTGTTTTTTCTCAATTTCCGATTTATGACGAATGACTAATTGAACAAATCAAATTAGTCCAGGCTTGGCCAAGTACTTCGGAGTGTCATCACTAAATCATCGAGGGGCCCACAAATATCGCTTTTATCCCTTCAAGGGTAAAATGAATGGACAAACTTCGACTCATATGCTTGTTCTACTACTTGTTGAATCATACACAAAGGCACGTTTTATAACATCAAGTTACCAATAAGTTTTCTTACAATCAATGTATAACTAACCCATAGGAAACAACTCATATCTCTAGGTTTGATGAATATACGATAATATCGTCTCATGATCACTCGTGATAAAATCCAGGAAGTTAGTCAAATGAGCGTGGGTTTAATCCAATAATCATAACTTATGAGCACTCATGAATGTTGCAGCAACTATTGTTATGTCCACTACCTTTGTCATCTACAAACCAACTTCATGACAGTCTTGATTCATATCTACTTCCAACATATGATCGACTGTGGATGGTTTGAATAACTTAGTTATTTAGGAAGAACGACCTAATTATTTTGGAAGTCAAAACTTGCAAACTGAAACACAAGAATAATCGAATCCAATATGGTCTAAGAACTTATTAATATAAATAGAACACCTTTTATTTATCAACATATTGATTACAAATTATTCATTGCATACTATTTCAAATTATCAACTATATACTTGAATTAAAAACAATAATTGTCCCATGCTCCAAGCATGTACACTATGTTTTCTAAACACTAGTCATGCCATACACCAAGTATGCACACTATATTTGTCTAAACATTAGTTATTCCATACACCAAGTATGCACAGTATGTCATGGTTAGCTTCTCCATCTTGCCGATCTCTTTTATTGGCATGAATTGTGCAGATTTGATTAAACGGTCAACGATAACCCAGATGGTGTCAAGTCCACCCATTGTATTGGGTAACTTGGTCATGAAGTCCATTGTAACACCCAAAAATTTCAAACCAATTTAAACATTTTATACATATCATGTTCATCAAAAACATTACAACTTTGCTTTCAAAATATTAGTTATTAGAGTTTCTCCCAGAAACATAAATATAATAGGAGGAGCGGTACGATCACGCCTTCACCTTGCCGCGATCCTCTGATGTACCTGAAACAATAAACTGAAACTATAAGCCCGAAATCTTAATGAGTTACCCCCAAAATACCGATACACATATTGCCCGCATAGCAATATCAAATTTAGCATATCATATCAATAAAACAGAACAAAAAGTAACGGGTCCACAACTCTACAGAATGGATTACCCCTGGGCCCACAGTGTGAGTCTGGAATGCATGCCGAGCCCTCAGCTCACATATGGATTGCCACCAAGCCCTCAGTACGAGTCTGGAATTCCTACCGGGCCCACAGCTCGTATCTGGATTGTCATCGAGCCCTCAGTACGATTCTGGAATGCCTATCGGGCCCTCAGATCGTATCTGGAATGCTCCCGAGTCCTCAGTATGATTCTGGAATGCCTACCGGGCCCTCAGCTCATATCTGGCATACTGCTGAGTCCTCAGTATGATTCTGGAATGCCTACCGGGCCCTCAGCTCATATCTGGAATACTCTAGGGTTAGTTGGCTACCACATGGAGCAGTACAACCTCAATCCAACCCACATAGCATATAACATAACAACTGAGCAAGCAACAATCATATAACATCACAGGTAGTCCTACAGGTCTACCTAAGTGGCACAACCACTAGCATGAAAAACTAACTCATACTCAACATTTATCACTACTAGGATAGCATATCTAATGGGTCGGCCTTGGTGCCTTAGACCCCTTAGTATAGTGAGGATAACTCACCTCGAAGATGTCAGCTCGGTAAATAATCAAAGCTCTCCGATCACTTGTCAAAGACTCCACCACCTATTACCATAATATGACATGCTCATAAGTCCTTCGCCTTATAAGATGCTCAATAAATCACTAGTCAACCCCTAGTCATAGTCAAAGTCCCCAATCAAGGTCAACAGTCCGTGTTGACCTTAACTCGACGAGTACACTTGGGTACTCGCCGAGTTCTTTAGAGCACACTCCAACTCGCCGAGTCATCGGAGTGACTCGTCGAGTTCCTTTGAATCTTCGATCAACCCTTAAGGCCACTTGTCGAGTTCCCTCATTAAACTCGGCGGACATACATGCAAACGTATCCTAGTTAAAACTCATCCGACTCGCCGATTTGTTCTTCAACTCGTCGAGTCTCATGGCAATCTTCATTGGACTCACCGAGTTGTTCTTCCAACTCGTCGAGTTCATGACCATCTTCAAGTGACTCGTCGAGTCAAATATGCGACTCGTCGAGTTCATTTAGTCATTTTATCATACAGACAATTTCTACGCCATGACAAGGCCCCAAATTACAGATCCAAGCTCCTTAGGCCTGCTTATCACGTAAAGTTGCAAAATTTACGTGCATGCAAGGCTCCAATGTCTCAAAAAGCCGTAACTATGCTTGAAATGGGGTTTTACACATAGGGAGGGGCTCAAACTTGCCAAAACTATTAACTTTATGGTCCCTTAATCCTCAGAGAGTTTAGATCTGAAGCTACAACTTCAGATCTTGGCTTATACCCTAGAAAATAACTTTATAATCCAACCAAGAACCCTAATCTCCAACCAAGGAGGTCTAGAACGAAATAGAAAAAGGATAATAGCTGGATACCTTCCCAAGAGATGACAAATGAAGTAGATCCGGATTTCCCCCAAGCTCCTTGCTTCAAACCACTTGCTTCCCAAGCTCTTTTCACCAAAATCCCCTTCCAAGGCTTCAAACACACAATGCACACGTACACACACGTATTAGGGTTTGATAAGAGACTACAAAGAGGCTGAAAGAGGCTTGTGTTCCCTTAAATAGGGTGCACAACCCCGGGATTTAGGGTTTTAGCTGCCAGCTCCTACTCGCCGTGTCCCAACATGGACTTGTCGAGTGGGTCATTTAACCCGCGATCCTTCCCACTGCTACTCGACGAGCAGAGCCACCGACTCGTCGAGTAGGGCTTAACCCGAAAACTCGCATATAGATAATACCTGAGAATTTGTTGCGTTACAACTCTCCCCCACTTGAACTAGACTTCGCCCTCGAAGTCCGCTGGAATAAACAATGTTGGGTAATGCTCGCACATCTTCGCCTCCGGTTCCCATGTCCACTCGGATCCCTTTCGATGTTCCCACTGTACCTTCACTAAAGGTATTTCCTTGTTCCGCAGAATCTTCTTCTTCCTTTCCAAAATGGCCACAGGCCTCTCCACATAGTTCAGGCGCTCATCGACCTGAATGTCATCCAACGATACCACTGCCTCCTGGTCCATAATACATTTTCGCAATTGCAAGACATGAAATATGTTGTGGATCCGGCTAAGCTCCTCCGGCAGCTCTAGTCTATAAGCCACCCTACCAACCGTGGCAATAATTCTGAACGATCCAATGTAACGGGGACCCAATTTTCCCCTCTTCCTAAAGCGGATCACGCCCTTCCAGGGATGAGACCTTCAGAAGAACCATGTCACCCACCTGAAATTCCAGCTCAGATCGGCGTCGGTCGGCATAACTTTTCTTCTGACTCTGAGCTGTCTGCAGTTGCTTCCTGATCTACTGAATCTTTTCTGTAGTCTGCAAGACCACCTTTGTTCGACCCATCACCCTGTGACCCACCTCGCCCCAACAAACCGTGGTGCGACACCTCCGCCTGTACAACAGCTCGAATGGCAGGGCACCAAGACTAGAATGATAGTTTTTGTTGTAGGCGAACTCTGCAAGTGGTAGGTGAGAATCCCAACTCCCACCGAAGTCGATGACACATGCCCTCAACATGTCCTCGAGGGTCAGAATAGTACGATCGCTCTGGCCGTCTGTCTGCAGGTGGAAGGCTGTACTGAAATGCAATCGTGTGCCCAACTCCTTGTGAAACTTTTTCCAAAAGCATGGGGTAAACCTGACATCCCGATCAGAGACAATGGAAACGAGTATCCCATGGCGAGACACGATCTCGCGAACATACACCTCGGCCAGCTTCTCGGCTGACGAACTCTCCCGTATGGCCATGAAATAGGCACTCTGGGTCAATCAATCCACGACGACCCAAATGGCATCAAACCCCTTCGCCGTCTTTGGCAGCTTTGTGATAAAGTCCATCGTGATCTACTCCCATTTCCACATGGGAATCTCCAGGGCTGCAGCTTGCCATGCGGCCGCTGATGCTCGGTTTTGACCATCCTACAGGTCAAGCACCTCTCGACATACCAAGAAAATTTGCGCTTCATACACGGCCACCAACATTTCAAACTCAAATCCCGGTACATCTTGGTGGCCCCCGGGTGAATAGAGAAGTGAGACTTATAGGCCTCCTCCATAACCATCTGACTAACCCCTCCAGAGATCGGGACCCAAACCCGACTGCATCGGGTCAGTAATCCCCGACTGTCCTGCACGAACCTGGTGTTCTCACCCTTGATCCTCTCCAACTTTAAATTTTCTGGGCGCATGCCCTCTATTTGGGCATCTCTGATCAAACTCATAAGCGGGGAATCCACTACAATCCTCATACATGTCGCGAGGGTGGAAGACCCAGCCGAATTGTGGCTGAAAGCATCCACAACCACATTTGCTTTACAAGGGTGGTAAAGGAACTCTCAATCGTAGTCCTTGACGACGTCCAGCCACCTATGCTGCCTGATGTTCAGGTTTGGCTGATCCATGCTATGTCTTAAGCTCTTGTGATTCGTATAAATGGTACAGCGGACCCCATATAAGTAATGTCTCCATATATTGAGGGCGAACTGTTGGGTTTTCAGCAATCTAACACTTCCTAAGTGTGCATGCAATCCTAATAAACCTTGGATCTATGTTTGCTTCTAAAATACATGCAAGTAATAACTTCCAAGGTTTCTTCCTAACTAGCATAGCATAAGGATTATGAATCATAAAAGTACTAGTAGAAATACATACCTTTTGATGATGGTTGATTGTTTGGAGTTTGAAAGCCAAGCACCAATAGTGTGAATGCCTCAAATGGAATCACAAATCACCACAAACACTTGGAAAAATTTGAGAGAGTAGTATACTTTCTTGTGGAATCGGCCACCACTAAGTCTCACACTACTAGTGTCACATTTCTTGCATCATATGCTTCTTTATATAGTGTGCATGGTTAGGGTGAAACCCTAATAACCCATGTCTTTTCCTTTCGTAGGATCCATGGGTTAAAAGCTCCATGGATCATCCAGGGGATTTCATATTAGCTTAGCCCATTAACAAATGAGTATTAGCCCACACTATATAAAATATAATAGCCCATAATTTAATCAGTCTTCTTTTTAATCTCTAAATTAATTCTTAATTAATTTAAGACTAAAACTAATTAAATAACATGACTTCATATTAATATATAATAACTTATAATATATTAATAAATCGTAAGTATACAATTCTCATAAAATTATCCATAAATCGTTTGGGTGAAGTGCAACCCAAATGGACCATGCCGGGCCGGGACAAGTATGTACCAAATAAGTTATGGACTTAGACACCTTATCCAACAGACTCCCACTTGGATAAGTCTAATAACTATATTTGCGTATGTTACTTCAGGAACCAACCAACAATCGTAGCTCTCGAGAACTCTGTTGAACTATGAAGAGCGATTTTAGATATGTGATCATATAATCCTTTGTTCTCATGATATCAGCCGGACAAATATATGGAACAATGTCGTACTTATTGTGTCGCACCCCAAAACCGGAACGGCGGAAACGTTCTGGGGTGGATGACGTCATGCCAAGTATCACAACGCATGCATTATAGTAATCAAAGTACAACAAAACATTGCATTAATAGTAATAGTTTTACATGGTTTACATTACAACATAATAAAGTGTACAAACAAATATAATAAGAACAGCATGGTACTAGGCTATCTTCATCAACAGCTCCGGGGATGTACCTGTCTAATTGCTGACCTGAGATTACAAGTTATTTGAAAAGCGAGTATCAGCATTTTTACAAATGCTGGTGAGTTCATAAGTATTAGGTGGCATTTCAATCAAATAACTTTCATAAGTAGTAGTTTAAGTGTTTTCTGTGTATTAGAGTTCTTTCCAGAAAATCCTATATTTTGTTTAATAAAAGCAGCCTTCTACCAAGGCTGGTCAGTGCTATGTGGTAAAAAGTAGTTTTCCCTAGATTGCAATCATTATCAAAAATACCGAATCTGATTATCGAGGAAAGCAAACGACATCAGGGAATAACATATGCCTCAGCAGTGAAGACTGCTGACTAAGGCAAGGAATCATAGACTACAGGAGAACGTCGAACTAACGACACGCCTGGTTTAGTCTAACGAGTAGAGACTCAGACCCCAGAAGGTACCAAATGAAAGATACAGCTGGTAAGGTCTAAAACAGTGAAAGACATACCTGAGACAGTATCAAATGAAAGATACGTTTGGTAAGGTCAAAACAAATATAACAGACCCCAGACAGTATCAAATGAAAGATACATCTTGTAAGGTCAAAACAAAGATAACAGACCCCAGACAGTATCAAATGAAAGGTACGTCTTGTAAGGTCAAAACAGTGTGACTCTGAAAATGAGTTACCAACATACAGTGTAAATTGCCGGTGAAATACCGTTACCTTAAAGCCATGAATTATAAGGTAACCCGGGATACTCGTAACAATACTATCCGACAATAGAGTACCAGACGCCCTACAAGCATCTATATAATGTGACATTTTTCACCCCTTGGCTTGGTGAGCCGTGGACTGTAGCTAGCAGTCAGGGTGCGGGGGTGTCAATCCCGTATAAATCTATACGCACAATGTCCGCTCTCCCTACAGGAGACTCTGGTTACCAACTAGACGACGGAGAAGGCCGTGTCCTGAAGATGCATCCCATATAGTGGGTTTCTATTGAAAGTGCTGAACTAGAGGTAGAGACTTCCCAATAGTGGGTTTCTAATGTAAGTGTAGACTCGAGGCAAAGACTCTTAATTGAACTGACTAGAGAATTCCTATATGTCCATACTCATATACATAATATATAACTAATGAATCAAACGACCTTCGGATGGCCATCCGATCCCACCAGACCACATCTCAACGAAGAAAAGGAAATAGGGAGGACGATCCTTCCTAAGTCCCTCAATCATTACTTATATGTATCTATATATGCATAGACATTCATCTAACTATGGATGGGTGTGTATATTAAGTGGAGACATATCATTATGGTGTGAATTCATACAGTGTAGATAGATTGAGTCGCGAAGTATAAGCGTACCCGGTATAAGTGATATAGAGATGATAACAGGTACAAGCGATATAGAGATGATAACAGTTATAAGCGATATAGAGACGATAACAGGTATAAGCGATATAGGGGCGATAACCGGTATAAGCAATATAGCGACAATAACATGCATAAACGCATCACGAAGTGTAAGCGTCATCGAGTAGGAGTTTAAAATATATGAAAGTGAAGCTGTGGTACCTAAAAAGTAAAAGTATAAGTCGTGAAAGGATACTTTGATGAAAAACCTTCATACTCGGGAAAAATCACAGTTGGTATTCTTTTTGTAAAATATGTTTAAAAACCCTTGGAAATCCTTCATAAAACAGTTTAGAATGAGTTTGAATAAATCAGTATAAGTAAAAGTTTTGAAACAAGCAAAAATCATTATAGTGTCCTACTCGATAAAACAGTGTAAAGTGTGGTAAAATCTTGTGCATGTGGGTTATCAATCACATGTGATTGATATGATAACTGGCATGTTTAACTTGTAATCCCCCCATATAAAACATTTAAAAGCATTTAAAAGGTTCATTCAGGGGTATGAACTCACCTGGTGTAAGTAGGTCCGACGAATGTGTCGTTTGGGCGTTCGGGGTCATGCAAGGACTTGAACACACACAATGACCTATTTTAACATATGATAACATATGTTCACATACAATTAGCATATTATATACTAATTAAACAACTATACACGCTCAAAGGAGCGGAAAACACTTTGGCTAAGTGTTTGGGTGTCCCGGGTAGCGTTTAAGGGTGTGTATGGCTAAGGAATGGAGTTTACTATCCAAGATTAAACCCCCAAAGTTGAGTTTACGGCCCTGGGACATCTCACCATGAGTTTACGGCCGTAAACTCATGGTGATGGGTTCTAGGGTGTTTAAGGCTTCTACTAGCATCATAGAATTATTCTAAGCACTTTTCCTAAAAGGCATGAGTGGGTTTAAGGCTTCTAAGGGCACTTTATAGGAGTTTATGGCCTAGAGACACTCCCATGGGAGTTTACGGCCGTAAACTCTCAATCTTTGAGTTAAGTGAAGTTTTAAGCCCCTATTACCTTTGTAGCAATTTCTAATGAAGTGTGATGCTATTTTGGGGGATTAAATCTAACATTTAAATGAGTTTTGGGGAGTTTACGGCCTAGACACTAGCTTGGGCCATAAACTCCTTTTAATCCCTCCATTTCTTGTGTTTAAGCCCTTGTTTCAATCCTAGTATTTTATGGAAATAGCCTAAGGCCATTTGGGGGACAAAACCAACATTTTGGGCATGATTTGGGGTGTTTACGGCCTTGGTATAGACCTGGGCCGTAAACTCCTTTTTCCCCTTTAATTTGATGTGTTTAAGTGATCAAAAACCCAATTACTAAGTCCCTAAATTATGTATGAAGCCTAAGGGTTGTTTGGGAGTGTTTTGGAGGCATTCTAACATAGTTTTGAGGGGTTTACGGCCTAAGCATGTGATTGGGCCGTAAACTCTCTTTTAAGCCCTAAATCATTGTGTTTTCATGCTCAAACACTCCTAGGTAAAACCCTTAATTTATTTCCATGCTATTAGGGACATTCTTGAGTCATTTTGGCCATCTTTTGGGGGTTTACGGCCTAAGGAGGCACTTAGGCTGTAAACTCCTTTTTCATATCTCAATCTTGTGATTTTTAGGCTATAATGACAATAAGGTATACATAGAACAAGTTAGGGTTGATAGTCTTACGTTTAGGAGTCGGAAATCGCGGTTTTTGAGTCGAAAACGAGCCTAGAGAGAGAGAGAGTATATAGAGAGTGTAAAAAGTCTCCAATAGACTCCACTCACCCTTATATAGGTTTCACAGTCGGGGCTCAGTGGAATTTTACCCGATACTGCCGTTAAACGGGGCTTTTGGTCGCACCCGATTTAGTGGTCGTAATAATAAAACTTGACATTTTCCCAATAAATGGAAATGTGTGTCCTGTGTTTTATTTCCTTTTATCACGACTTAATGAAATTTTAACTGTAAACAATTAGGATGTTTATTAAATTGACGACCTCTAGTTAACGGAACTTTTATACGGTGGAATATTCCGTTAACGGTAACGAGGAAATGTAACGGAACAACTTGGGTTGTCACATCATCCCCCCGTTAGAGGGAATTTCGTCCCGAAATTCAGGTCTAGGCAAGGAAGTAGGTATGAATGGCCAAGTAAAGGTAAGAGGGTACTTCCTATACGGTTGTCCTCGCATTCCCAAGTGAACTCTAGTCTGTGTTTGCCACTCCGACGGACCTTCACGTACGGGATGCGGATTCCGTCTAGTGTAGCTTGTGGGTTCCAACTGGTGTATCTATGAAGTCAGGGTTCTCAATGGTTTCTATCAAGATGGGTGAGGTACGAAAAGTGTTGTCAGGTAATCACGTATCAAGTCTAAGAAGTGGATCGATCAGGTGTGAATCTTGTGGCATATCCGAAGGTAGTAGCAACCTGAAAAGGGTTGGACCATGTCTCCATGAGGAATCTCGGATGGTCCTACGCTCTCGGAAGGGTAGAGCCTTTCAGTACTTAGAACATAGTGTACTTCTATGGCAAGATCATCACTGGCGTGATCACCATTTCGAAGTTCCTAACGTTCTCTCTCGTACTGGTAGTGTAGTCCTTCAGGTTGGTTCTTAGGAATCTCAAGTGGTCTTCAGTTTCGTGTTTTCTGCCAACTGGCTGATAGAGGCTTTCTAGGTCGTCGACTGGGTTACGTGACTATGGTTATCGGTTTGCTGTAGAGTGTCTATCTCAAACTTGTGCAAAATGGACCTGCACTAACGAACCTTGAGCTATGGAAACCCTGAGGATCGGGGAGATAGGGTTTCACCAGACGAGTGTTGGACTATCTCGGGAGGTGGTTCTACTATCTCTATGCGAGACAGTATTCGTGGAACGCCTAATAGTCCAAGGAATCTCTAAGACTGTGGTTCAGTGGAAAGTGTATGTTCCTGCATAACCCTTCGACTAACACCAGGGCTGGTGTCAAGCCAATGATCTCTTCGAGATCCGGGTCATGAGATTTAACGCAACTACTTTCACACTTGACCAAATATTCTTGGCTGCAAAAGTTATCATGTGGTTCTTGGTATCCTAGTGTTCACTTCGGAGAAGGTATTTCGTCGTCTACAGGGCGATGAGGATTTCCTCCTTGCAAGAGGGTGGAGAATGATAGGCACTACCTGTCTAGAGCAGAGTGGGCAAGGTGCCTGAGTAGTTAGAGCATCCACTGCAACTACTCTTCCGAAGGTTCTGAGTTTTCTCAGTCTAGGTCAAATCTAGTGGGTATATGACTTCATCACTCGGAACTTTACTCGCTCAACCCGCAGTGATTCTCTTGACTCCGGCTCCTATGTTATGGAATAGGGTGAAAGTGTTTTTCTAAGAGCTTCGTGGTAGAACTCATGCTTGGCTTAACTGCCAATACTTGATGTATTCCAGCGCATACCTGGTCATAGTGGTCGGCTTCGTGAGTTCTATTCTCTGGGTTCACGAACCTGATGTGCGAGGTACGAAGGGTCTCCCAGGGGAATCTAAGGGGTATGCCTCGGATGGTTGTCGTTTTCTGAGGTATCTGCAATGTCTTTTGCTTCGGTGTTTATCTGACTACGAGGGGTCGCTCAGTCAACAGTCCTCCCCATCTTAAATATACATGGCCGTAACGTATATGTTTAGCCACTATAGTTTTACCTAATGAATTTTAAATTTTATAACAGTGCTGCGACTTTCGCCTTACTGGAAAGAATTTATATTTGTATTAGTCTTTTATTGTTCTTAGCTTAGTTATCCGAGATCGAGAGACGTACCAAAAATCTACCGAGTTCCTTGACGTTTCCTCCTAAGCGGTAGAGTTAGGCTCCTCCCGTGTCTTTGTTGTTTCTTTCAGTTGGGCAATCCCTTTTGAAGTGTCCCTTCCACCACATCGGTGACAAACTATATTGGTTGCTGCGCTAGTGGTTGGTGTAATAAACTCCACCGGGGCTCTGCAGGTACGGGAGGTGTGCCCCTTTCTGTTGCATCTCATACAGTGGAGTTCCCGACAGACACCATGATGATGGTAGCTGCACTTGCCGCAGTGGGGGAGGTCTCCTAGGTATGGTCTGCTTGAAGTCGGGAGGGAAGGGTTGACAGGGGTTGCTTCTGCTCGTTGCCCTTTGGAAGGTCCTTGGGCCGAGGTACTTCCCTCCTCCATCTTGAGTTTTCTCTTTAGTGGGTTCGTTTGAGGTTCTTGGGTGACTGGGTATGGAAGTGTTGGTTGCTGCTGTCCATCGCCAGGATTGGAAATCCCGGCAGGGCCCTTGCTAACATTGGCGGTGTTAGCATTCAGGTGAGTCATGACAGCTGCTACGGCTGTTGAGACTGCAGCTTGGAACGTAGCTTCATCGAATAAGAGAGCAGGTTTCTTGCTTGTGGACTGATTGTGCTTCTTCGGTGGCATGGTTTTCCTACATGGAAAGGAATACAAGATGATAAGAGGCGATGGCTAACCCTGGACATTTAGGTCCTAAATGCATTAGGCATAATATTTTCCCCGTGCCCTAGGTACTGGTCGTCTGAGTGTCGACCTACATCCCTATGATGTAGTCCTGGTAATCGAAGTGGGTGTATGAGTATTGGAAAAAGGCCATAAGATGCGAGTCGTTCATACTAAGTTACCTTTATACTGGAGAAGGTTTCACTCTCCGGCCTGGAGAGATTTGAGAACGGTTCTGAACGAAACTGCGGAAAGAAAGGCTCATGAAAACTCATGGCTAAGCACTCTCAATAAAGGTGTGGGGATCCGTCCTAATCGTGTGTCTGGCAATGGGAATCGGCGATTTACCTAACACATAGCGTGAGTAGTGTAACCACTAAATCACTAAATTGTATTATTTTAGGGGTGAATTATCGTGACGAGTACGAGGAAAAGACAATTCCCGGGTTTCATGTACTGGCTACCTCGGTCTGCCTCGTATCTTTGACTGGAATCAGCGTTGGTTTCCTTCGGGTAGTTTCCTAGGGTTCTCTTCTCGTATGGACATGTTGAATTCCTACTCCGCCTTCCTTCTGATTCCAACTGTGAGTGTCATCACTTCACGATGGATGACTGGGAATCTCCGAAGTTTAGGCAAATCTCTCACCACTGTCCCTAAAAGAATATGGGCACTTGGTGCATTCAATAGTCTCGATCCAATTCATTTATTTCCGAACAGGAAATCTTCTCAATGAATCTCCTCGGGGTCGGAATTAACTCTTCTGTCAAGCACTGAAGTGGGTAGGGTTTTCTACAGGGTTCGCGCGAGAATGGAAATGCCTAAAGAATCCTAGGAGATTATTAACCTTTCACTGGATGATCCATATCGAGTCCTGCTACGATTACACAGGGTATACAAATCATATATAGCTTAGATTCGATAGGCCTTCGAATATGTGATACTACTCTAGAACCACATCCCAACGAGGAAAAGGAAATAGAGCGAAACCACACATTCTCAGCCTATGGGATCCTTATTATATACAACCTTGGGAGTAAACCCTCTATAGTTGTAGGTATATCAACAAGGATCTTTTAGTTATTCACGCAAGGTTGTTAACGGATCCTAAAATACCCCTATGGTATTTTAATTCTTGTTTCAGTCTTATCTTCTGATTATGATTCTGGGATTAGTGTAGATCTTTTATTGTTCTAAAATACTCCTATAGTATTTTAACTTTATGTTTGGCTCTAGCATTCCTAATTGGTAAGTTTCAGACCTGTTGCACACCATTATTACTCCCGAGCACATGTTCATCGCATCTCGGATAAATGTAGTTGATCAGGTTACATTTATCCCAGCTTACGATTACATAACTGCCCAGGTTTGACTGTAGTGCTCAACATCCGAAGACTTTTATTATTGTTCTTCTTGTGATACTTTTGTTCGAGTGTTTAGATTCTGGATGTTATTATACTATGGTAAAATACGGTTATATTTTAAAGTATGATTCTTGGTCAGAGTGTTTTATCCCTTTGTGTTTATAGGTTGTATATCTTTTATGAATTGATATACTTAGCTCACTATAAACAATGCTCTGATACCAATCTGTCACACCCCAAAACCGGAACGGCGGAAACGTTCTGGGGTGGCTGACGTCATGTCAAGTATCACAACGCATGCATTATAGTAATCAAAGTACAACAAAACATTGCATTAATAGTAATAGTTTTACATGGTTTACATTACAACATAATAAAGTGTACAAACAAATATAATAAGAACAGCATGGTACTAGGCTATCTTCATCAACAGCTCCGGGGATGTACCTGTCTAATTGCTGACCTGAGATTACAAGTTATTTGAAAAGCGAGTATCAGCATTTTTACAAATGCTGGTGAGTTCATAAGTATTAGGTGGCATTTCAATCAAATAACTTTCATAAGTAGTAGTTTAAGTGTTTTCTGTGTATTAGAGTTCTTTCCAGAAAATCCTATATTTTGTTTAATAAAAGCAGCCTTCTACCAAGGCTGGTCAGTGCTATGTGGTAAAAAGTAGTTTTCCCTAGATTGCAATCATTATCAAAAATACCGAATCTGATTATCGAGGAAAGCAAACGACATCAGGGAATAACATATGCCTTAGCAGTGAAGACTGCTGACTAAGGCAAGGAATCATAGACTACAGGAGAACGTCGAACTAATGACACGCCTGGTTCAGTCTAACGAGTAGAGACTCAGACCCCAGAAGGTACCAAATGAAAGATACAGCTGGTAAGGTCTAAAACAGTGAAAGACAGACCCCAGACAGTATCAAATGAAAGATACGTCTGGTAAGGTCAAAACAAAGATAACAGACCCCAGATAGTATCAAATGAAAGATACGTCTTGTAAGGTCAAAACAAACATAACAGACCCCAGACAGTATCAAATGAAAGGTACGTCTTGTAAGGTCAAAACAGTGTGACTCTGAAAATGAGTTACCAACATACAATGTAAATTGCCAGTGAAATACCGTTACCTTAAAGCCATGAATTATAAGGTAACCCGGGATACTCGTAACCATACTATCTGACACTAGAGTACCAGACGCCCTACAAGCATCTATATAATGTGACATTTGTCACCCCTTGGCTTGGTGAGCCGTGGACTGTAGTTAGCAGTTAGGGTGCGGGGGTGTCAATCCCGTATAGATCTATACACACAATGTCCGATCTCCCTACATGTCACAACTAGAAATTTTGTGTCTTGTAATCACAATACTTAAGTAAAATGTTGAATCAAAAACTTAAGAGCATGTGTGATACCTATTATTATGACATCAAAAACTTCAATCAAATACATCATACAAATACTGCAAATAGTCAACAAGCAATTGGAAACCCTAGAAGTTCTTGTTTAGGTCCATTTTGGACTAGGATTTCCTTATTGGACTCAATGGACCAATAAGCTTCCAATTTGACTATCATGGGCTTAGAACCCTTAATTGGGCTCTAATTGGACCCACATTAATTTATTTCAACATTATGGGCCATATTGGGCCTAGAATGAAATAAATTAAGAGTGTTGAACCATGAATAACCTCAACTAGTCCAACAAAGTGTAAAAAAAATCATATTATATTTCTTTTAGGTTAAAACTCATCCAACCTAACTTCTACATGGGCTAGAGGGCATAAAAGCCCAAAACTCTCTTTTCTTCCCAAAATTTCGGCCCAAGACAAGCCCAAGAGGAGAAGTTGACTATTACCATGCCACCTCATTTTTATCTTTGGGTTCTCCATGCAACATGTCCCATATTTCCATGCATGTATCACTTCATGTCTATATCTCTCTCTCTCTCTCCTTGTTTCGGCCGTGAGCAACACACACACACACACATCTCACAAAAATCTCTCTAAATCACTCAAGACTTCTCTCTTCCTCTCCATTCAAAATCTCAAAAAATTTCTTGTGTTTCAAGAGGATTTTACAAGATAATCATCATCCTTTGGTAAGTTTTTCCACGTCTAAGTTACAAAACTCCCTTCTCCTATAAGATCACTTATTCTAAACAAGTTTCTTTGGTAATTATACTCCTAGAAAACTCCATAAACTCGAGATCTTCATCAAGGGGAGCTAGGGCCAAAAATCACCAAGTTTTCTTCCACCTTTTCTTCAAAAACCAAAACCACACCCTAAGGTGAGCTTCATACTCCCTATTTTTCTGTTTTATAAGTTTTGTGGGGGGGGGGGGGGGGGGAATACAAGAAAAATGTGTAGATCTATATGTATTTGTATGCCTTGTATGATTTCTATGCTTATATGTGTATTTTTGTGTGATTATGATATTGGATCTAGTCATAAGCCCCTAAAAATCGAGATATACTTTATGTTAAATGATACTAGCATCAATTATATTTCTACATACAAAGTATTTCAAGAAAAATAGCTAAGTGGCTTAGTAACATCTTCTTTGGGCTAAAAACTCAATTTTTGGACACAAAATGTAAAAAATATAAAGTTAAAGGGCCCAAAATGACATATTACGAATTCTGATGGGTGAGATGAGTCAAAACAGTTTCAATAAAGTGTTTTCTGGAAATACATTCTTTTGGAGGATTAAAAATATAAATTTCAAGCTTAATGGGCTAAAAATGGCATTTTTGGCCCAATAGGGCCCAATATGCGAAATTTTCTGTTTTGAAGGGCCAAAACTGTATTTTTCTGCAAAATAGTGGACTACTAGTGTCCCAAGTCCTTTTCTAAGGTTAAAAATGCTTCTCATAATTAAAAAGGACCAAAGTTGCAAAGATTTTCCAATTTGGGCCAAAATTGTAAAATTGCAAAAAAGGAAGGTTTCAACCGAGAAAACTGTATTTTCAGGGACTAAAACTGTTTTCAACTAAAAATGTGCTGAAAAATATCAATTCCAATAAGTTTTGATGTTAAAATGCCAAGAAAAATAGTTTAAGGACTAAACCGGAAATTTATTTATGCAAAGGGTTGAAAAAGTAAATTTACAAAATAAAGAGGGGCTGAAAACAGAAAAATTTCAATGCTAATTCGATACATCCGTTGTGATCAAATATTGGCACCGCGACTACCGACGAAATACAATACACAACAATACCAAAAATCGTTGTTAAACGAATTGATTCGGTCTCGAATCAATAACAACCCGAAACTACTAACACGACGATAACTCGATTCATACAAGTAACATTTGGGAATTCAATACACATGTGAGAGTGCACAGACGTCGACGCACCATCTTTGGGCCCCAAAGTGTAAAATCTTGTTTGTTGGGCCTAGCTAGCCCAATGACCTGATCTTTAGGCCCGAAGACTTCAACCTTACGAGTTGTTGGGTCTTACATGATCCAACACAGCGTAAAAGGACTTTCAATGGGTTTTATACTATTGGTCCCCAAGGGTCCTTTGGTACTGCTAGTAAAGTCGGTTATGAAAATATAAACCAAAAAGAGGGACTAACATAACTCTGAACAAAACGAGTAAATAAAACACCCTTGCTTGCATTAGGAATAAGAAGATAACGCCGAACCAAACAAAATAATGCTAGTATCTCGGTTAATTCAGGACTGTTCTTAGTGGTATCAAGGAGTGGATGTAGGCTGATCAACTACACTCTCTCCAAAGTATAACTAACACACGTTTTGATGAGATCGAAATAGCTAGGGAACCTAAAACTATACCCTTTTATCACCAAAAAGAGAGCGTCTAGTTAGCATAAGTCATAGTCAGAAGAGTGACGATAGTTTATATTTTCCCCCAGTCGTCATGGAGGAAGAGCAGCAGGTTATCCAGTTCCATCAAGTCCTAGTGGCTCACGGGATGCTTGAGGATGAACCGGGAGAGAATCCAGAGGAAGCACACGACGTCGGACCTGACGAATACATAGACACCGACTACGAATTTGGAGAGACCGACGACGACGTCGAGGAAGGCCAGGTCGGGGACAAGGACCACGTCCCGCCGTGTGAGAACGAGGCGCAACCAGACCACCCCGCTCCACCAGTGAACCCCCCAAGGGAGAACCGTTCCCCCGAAGCTGAGATCGCCGCACTGCGACAACAGCTGAATTCTATGGAAGCTTGGGCAGTGCGAGCTGAGCATGAGAGGGATGAGGTTATTGGAGACATGGCGGAGATGGCTCAGTTACTGGCGCAACATTTCGGCATATGACCTCGTCACTACGTAGGACACAGCTCATCGCGGTTAGGGATAGACTTATCTTAGTAGGTCATTAGGAACTATGCTATGTACCCCGACTCTATGTTTAAGTGACTACACTACTCATAGAGCCGTTATGCTATCGAACTGGTGTCACTCATATATGCTCTTACGAGCAAAATTTTCTTGTATCAAATGCGGATAATATTAATAAACTTTTATGTGCTTTGTTATGATATTACAAATTGCTATGTGTTGAGAAGTTATGATTGTATGCCCAATGGTAGTAGTGTCTAAGTTCGTACCATGCACCTAGTTAGTAGGATCACAACCTCACAGAAACCACATACACTCAACATCTTTCCGTTTCGTGACAGAAAGATGCCTCTACGACCTACTCGCGGAAACCCAGGACCAACTCCACCCGAAGTTGACTCCACTGCATTCCAAACAGCCGTGTCTGCTGCGGTCACCGCAGCTATGGCACAACTCCATTAGGGGAATAATGGAGGAGGCAACGGGCAAGGGGCAGGGAGTTCGAACAACGGGATGAATCAAGGACCTACCAAAACATGTACCTACAAGGACTTTACGAACGCCAAACCACGAACTTTTAACGGCACTGGAGGAGTGATCGCCCTGAAGCAATGGATCGAGAAGGTGGAGTCGGTATTCGAGATATGCGATTGCCCTGAGCAGATGAAAGTGAAGTTCGCGGCCTGCACTTTTGTTGATCAAGCACTCACCTGGTGGAACGGACATGTGGAAGCCATGACGCTCCCTGTAGCAACCTCTATGCCGTGGGCAGAGATGAAAGAAATGTTAATGGCTGAGTACTGCCCACGAGGGGAGATACAAAAGATGGAGCAAGAGCTATGGAACCTCACTGTGCAGAATGCGAATATCGATGCCTACATATCAAGATTTAGTGAACTATCTCTGTTGTGCCCGGGTATGATCACCTCGGAAGGAAAGAAGATTGAGCGATTCATCTGGGGACTAACATCACCAATTCAAGGGAATGTGATAGCTGCAAACCCTGAAACATTTGACAGTGCAAAAAGATTGGCAAAGAAGCTGTATGACCATAACAAGAAGAAGGGCGAGAAGCTAGTGGAGGCTGAGAAAAAGAAGGAAGGTGATGGCAAGAAGGGAAAGAATAATAAGAGGAAGGGGCGTCAGGGCCCCGAGACCTCTAAAAAGCAGCAGACAGTGGCGGTTAACGCTGTCACCGCACCAGTTCCAGCCGCACCACATGCTCCAGCCTCAGCTGCTTCAAATGCTTCAAGACCTTATTCCGGTAATCTTCCCAAGTGCAATAAGTGCGGTCTCCATCATAATGGAGAATGCAAGGATTTTCAGTGCACCAGTTGCAATCGAAGGGGACACACTGCAAGGTACTGCAGAACTTACCCTCCCCAGAACCAAAATCAGGGAAACAACAATAACAATTATCGCAACAACAACAACATCATCACCGGCGGCAGCAATGCAGGACCTAGCCACACCTGTTATGGGTGTGGAAGGATGGGGCATTTATGCCGAGACTGCCCTAACAACAACAATTCAGGAAACAGAGGAACAGGAAGGATGCTGACCATGGGTCAGGGTGAGGCTATTCAGGACCCCTCTGTTGTTACCGGTACGTTTCCCCTAAACCACACTTATGCATGCATCTTATTTGACACCGGAGCGGAGCGAAGTTTCGTAAGCGATAAGTTTAAGCATTTATAAAAACAACAGCCCCAAAAGCTAAAGGAAACCTTTACGGTGGAAATGGCCAATGGGAAAACCGAATCCACTGGGGAAATCTACATCGGATGTACCCTAACCCTCAATCAACACGTCTTTCGAATAGACTTGATGCCTGTATCAATTAGGATTTTCGGTGTGATTATTGGCATGGACTGGTTAAGCCCCCACCATGCTAAAATTATGTGTCACGAGAAGGCCGTTCGCCTTCGCCTTCCCAATCACGAAACCCTAGTAATTTACGGAGACAAACCTAGCATGAAACTTTGTCTTGTCTCGTGCATCAAGGCACAAAAACACCTACGGAAGAAGGATTCGGCATTTCTGGCTCACATAGTGGATAAAACCAAGGAAGAAACTAACATTCAAGATATTCCGGTAGCGTGTGAATTTCCAGACGTGTTTCCTGAAAATCTTCCGGGAGTACCCCCAGAGAGACAAGTGGAGTTCGAATCGACCTCGTTCCAGGAGCAATTCCTCTCGCTAAATCACCCTATCGGCTGGCTCCTGCTGAAATGCAGGAATTGTCCAGCCAACTCAGTGAGCTTCTGGACAAGGGATTTATCCGACCTAGTTACTCGCCATGGGGAGCTCCAGTCCTTTTTGTCAAAAAGAAGGACGGATCTTTTAGAATGTGCATCGACTACAGAGAGTTAAATAAACTCACTGTTAAAAATCGCTACCCACTCCCACGAATCGATGATCTATTCGACCAGCTCCAAGGAGCTAGTTATTTTTCTAAAATAGACCTACGGTCCGGATACCACCAACTCAAAGTCCGGGAAGAGGATATTCCAAAAACCGCTTTCCGAACCCGCTACGGACATTATGAATTTGTTGTAATGCCCTTCGGTCTAACAAATGCTCCTGCCGCATTTATGGACCTAATGAATCGAATCTGTCGACCATTCCTTGACAACTTTGTCATTGTCTTCATTGATGACATTCTCGTTTATTCTCGAAGCGAAGAAGAGTATGGCCGACATCTCCGACAAATCCTAGAAATGCTGCGATCGAAGAAGCTATACGCAAAACTCTCCAAGTGTGAGTTCTGGCTCCGGAATGTGAACTTCCTAGGTCACGTAGTTAGCCAAGATGGAATTCATGTGGATCCCTCTAAGGTCAAAGCCGTGGAAGGATGGGCAACCCCGGCAACGCCTACAGAAATTCGTCAATTCTTGGGTCTAGCAGGCTACTATAGGAGATTCATTCAGAACTTCTCTAAGATCGCCAAACCACTTACCTGGCTTACAGAAAAGGGTGTACCATTCAAATGGACAGACAAACAAGAAGTCGCATTCCGAACCCTGAAACAAGCTCTCTGCAGCGCCCCGGTGCTATCTCGCGCTATCTCTACCTGAAGGAACGGAAGATTTTGTAGTCTACTATGACGCGTCAAATCAGGGCTTAGGTTGCGTTCTCATGCAGCGTGGAAGGGTGATAGCTTACGCATCTCGCCAACTAAAGACACACGAAGTAAATTATACGACCCATGATTTGGAATTGGGAGCCGTGGTCTTCGCTCTGAAAATTTGGAGGCACTACCTGTATGGTACGAAGTGCACCATCTTCACGGACCACAAGAGTCTCCAACACATCCTGAACCAGAAGGAGCTGAACATGAGGCAACAAAGATGGGTTGAATTGCTAAACGATTATGAGTGCGAGATCAAGTACCACCCAGGCAAGGCCAACGTGGTAGCCGACGCATTAAGTCGGAAGGAGTACTCTAATCGCCGTGCGAAAACCCTCTCGATAACCATTCAATCTCATTTGGCCACCCAAATTGCAGCAGTCCAGTCAGGCCATGAAGACGGAAAATAGAGCAAGCGAAGCATTGCGCGGGATGGAGAAGAACCTAGAGGCAAAGGAGAATGGAGTATACTACTTCATGAACCGTATTTGGGTCCCAAAAGTCGGAGGATTTAGGGAGGTTGTTATGAAGGAAGCCCACAAGACACGATACTCCATTCATCCGGGTTCAGAAAAGATGTATTTGGATATTAAACAACACTATTGGTGGCCTAACATGAAGGCGGAAATTGCGACCTATGTTAGTAAGTGCCTTACATGCGCCAAGGTAAAGGTGGAGTACCAGAAACCCTCAGGATTATTACAGCAACCGGTAATCCCTGAGTGGAAATGGGAGAGGATTTCTATGGACTTCGTGACCAAGCTACCCAAGACGTCGGACGGACTGGACACCATATGGGTAATAGTCGACCGACTGATGAAGTCTGCCCATTTCCTGCCCATAAAAGAATCCTACAAGATGGAAAGATTGACACGTTTGTACATTCGAGAGATCGTGAGACTCCACGGAGTACCAGTGTCTATTATCTCGGAGGGGGACACTAGATTCACTTCGCGTTTTTGGCAATCTCTCCATAAGGCACTAGGAACTCATCTCGACATGAGCACCGCCTATCATCCGCAAACGGATGGTCAAAGTGAACGAACCATTCAAACGCTTGAAGACATGCTTCGCGCATGTGTGATAGACTTTGGGAAGTCATGGGAAACCCATTTACCTTTAGTCGAATTCTCGTATAACAACAGTTATCATTCAAGCATTAAGGTCGCTCCTTTCGAAGTACTCTACGGGCGTAAGTGTAGATCACCGTTATGTTGGGCTGAAGTAGGTGACATCCAGCTAGCAAAAGCACTCACGTCGGATTAGACGCTAACGGGACCGGAGATCATTCGTGAAACCACGGAAAAGATCATTCAAATCAGAGCTCGATTGCAAGCATCGCACGACCGACAAAAGAGCTATGCCGATAAACGGCGAAAGCCCTTAGAATTTCAAGTCGGAGATCGAGTACTGTTAAAAGTCTCGCCCTGGAAAGGAGTTATTCGTTTTGGGAAGCGGGGAAAACTGAACCCACGATACATTGGACCTTTCGAAATCGTCGCCCGAATAGCTCCGGTAGCATACAGACTGCAACTACCCGCAGAGCTAAGCAGTGTACACCCCGTGTTCCATGTCTCTAATCTAAAGAAGTGCCTATCAGATGAAACACTCATCATTCCCCTTGACGAGATCAAAATCAATGAGAATCTCCTGTTCGTTGAAGAACCAATTGAAATCATGGACAGGGAGGTGAAGCGTACTAAGCAAAGTCGCATCCCGATCGTGAAAGTACGGTGGAACGCAAAGCGTAGGCCAGAATTCACGTGGGAACGCGAAGACCAAATGAAGCAAAAGTACCCTCACCTATTCTAGCATTCTCAAATCTAGCTTTCAAACAGAATTTCGGGACGAAATTCCCTCTAACGGGGGGATGATGTCACAACTAGAAATTTTGTGTCTTGTAATCACAATACTTAAGTAAAATGTTGAATCAAAAACTTAAGAGCATGTGTGATACCTATTATTATGACATCAAAAACTTCAATCAAATACAACATACAAATACTGCAAATAGTCAACAAGCAATTGGAAACCCTAGAAGTTCTTGTTTAGGTCCATTTTGGACTAGGACTTCCTTATTGGACTCAATGGACCAATAAGCTTCCAATTTGACTATCATGGGCTTAGAACCCTTAATTGGGCTCTAATTGGACCCACATTAATTTATTTCAACATTATGGGCCATATTGGGCCTAGAATGAAATAAATTAAGAGTGTTGAACCATGAATAACCTAAACTAGTCCAACAAAGTGTAAAAAAAATCATATTATATTTCTTTTAGGTTAAATCTCATCCAACCTAACTTCTACATGGGCTAGAGGGCATGAAAGCCCAAAACTCTCTTTTCATCCCAAAATTTCGGCCCAAGACAAGCCCAAGAGGAGAAGTTGACTATTACCATGCCACCTCATTTTTTTTATCTTTGGGTTCTCCATGCAACATGTCCCATATTTCCATGCATGTATCACTTCATGTCTATATCTCTCTCTCTCTCTCCTTGTTTCGGCCGTGAGCAACACACACACACACACATCTCACAAAAATCTCTCTAAATCACTCAAGACTTCTCTCTTCCTCTCCATTCAAAATCTCAAAAAATTTCTTGTGTTTCAAGAGGATTTTACAAGATAATCATCATCCTTTGGTAAGTTTTTCCATGTCTAAGTTACAAAACTCCCTTTTCCTATAAGATCACTTATTCTAAACAAGTTTCTTTGGTAATCATACTCCTAGAAAACTCCATAAACTCGAGATCTTCATCAAGGGGAGCTAGGGCCAAAAATCACCAAGTTTTCTTCTACCTTTTCTTCAAAAACCGAAACCACACCCTAAGGTGAGCTTCATACTCCCTATTTTTCTGTTTTATAAGTTTTGTGGGGGGGGGGGGGGGTAATACAAGCAAAATGTGTAGATCTATATGTATTTGTATGCCTTGTATGATTTCTATGCTTATATGTGTGTTTTTGTGTGATTATGATGTTGGATCTAGTCATAAGCCCCTAAAAATCGAGATATACTTTATGTTAAATGATACTAGCATCAATTATATTTCTACATACAAAGTATTTCAAGAAAAATAGCTAAGTGGCTTAGTAACATCTTCTTTGGGCTAAAAACTCAATTTTTGGACACAAAATGTAAAAAATATAAAGTTAAAGGGCCCAAAATGACATATTACGAATTCTGATGGGTGAGATGAGTCAAAACAGTTTCAATAAAGTGTTTTCTGGAAATACATTCTTTTGGAGGATTAAAAATATAAATTTCAAGCTTAATGGGCTAAAAATGGCATTTTTGGCCCAATAGAGCCCAATATGCGAAATTTTCTGTTTTGAAGGGCCAAAACTGTATTTTTCTGCAAAACAATGGACTACTAGTGTCCCAAGTCCTTTTCTAAGGTTAAAAATGCTTCTCATAATTAAAAAGGACCAAAGTTGCAAAGATTTTCCAATTTGGGCCAAAATTGTAAAATTGCAAAAAAGGAAGGTTTCAACCGAGAAAACTGTATTTTCAGGGACTAAAACTGTTTTCAACTAAAAATGTGCTGAAAAATATCAATTCCAATAAGTTTTGATGTTAAAATGCCAAGAAAAACAGTTTAAGGACTAAACCGGAAATTTATTTATGCAAAGGGTTGAAAAAGTAAATGTACAAAATAAAGAGGGGCTGAAAACAGAAAAATTTCAATGCTAATTCGATACATCCGTTGTGATCAAATATTGGCACCACGACTATCGACGAAATACAATACACAACAATACCAAAAATCGTTGTTAAACGAATTGATTCGGTCTCGAATCAATAACAACCCGAAACTACTAACACGACGATAACTCGATTCATACAAGTAACATTTGGGAATTCAATACACACGTGAGAGTGTACAGACGTCGACGCACCATCTTTGGGCCCCAAAGTGTAAAATCTAGTTTGTTGGGCCTAGCTAGCCCAATGACCTGATCTTTAGGCCCGAAGACTTCAACCTTACAAGTTGTTGGGTCTTACATGATCCAACACAGCGTAAAAGGACTTTCAATGGCTTTTATACTATTGGTCCCCAAGGGTCCTTTGGTACTGCTAGTAAAGTCGGTTATTCTAATGCGAGTCGGGTCAAGGACCCTTCGCACTCTTTTTATCCCCAACCGACTAACGGAGTTATCGAGGTCTTCGTGCCCTCTTTCTCTTCGGATGTGGGACTACAAGAAGTTAGGGCGGTTGGATTACGTGAATAGTACGGACGACGCCTACGGGATCATTAGTATAGTTGTAAACTGGTCGTTTGTGTAACGCGTGTTTATAGCAATTCACATGCGCAATAATCTGACGTCGCCTGGAATCAATGACTTCACATGCTGCGATGGTACAACAACTACATGGAATTCAAAGTGTTAGGAAAACATCGGGTTTTCCTAGGGTTTTTCAATACATACGGTTTCGAAATGTATACAAGTTTAATGAACAATTTTTACAACTATAGAAACAAACAAGCATACTTATGGATCTTCACAAACTTTTTCATCAACTCTTTTCAGAAAATATCGGATTTTCTGGTAGTTTTTCAAAGCAATACAAAACGTTGTTTTTCAAATACCGCTTATGAACTCACCAACATTTCATATGTTGACGTTTTTCAAAATACTTGTATTCTCAGGTAACAAGTAAACCGAAGGAAAAATTTACTCAGTGATGGCTTGCAGTTTGTTTATCTATGAACCGAAAAATTTATTTTTGGGAATGTAATGCTAAGACAATGTACTCAGTGTAAACTTTATCAGTTGTACTATATTAATGCATGGTGACGAGTGATGTTATGTTTCATATATATTCAATGTTATGGTATTCAATGAAGTCACGACAGCCCCCGGACGTTTCCACCGTCTGGTTCGGGGGTGTGACACTACAGGAGACTTTGGTTACCAACTAGACGATGGAGAAGGCCGTGTCCTAAAGATGCATCCCAAATAGTGGGTTTCTATTGAAAGTGCTGAACTAGAGGTAGAGACTTCCCAATAGTGGGTTTCTAATGTAAGTGTAGACTCGAGGCAGAGACTCTTAACTGAACTGACTAGAGAATTCCTATATATCCATACTCATATACATAATATATAACTATTGAATCAAACGACCTTCGGATGGCCATCCGATCCCACCAGACCACATCTCAACGAAGAAAAGGAAATAGGACGGACGATCCTTCCTAAGTCCCTCAATCATTACTTATATGTATCTATATACGCATAGACATACATCTGACTATGGATGGGTGTGTATATTAAGTGGAGACATATCATTATGGTGTGAATTCATACAATGTAGATACATTGAGTCGCGAAGTATAAGCGTACCCGGTATAAGTGATATAGAGACGATAACAGGTACAAGCGATATAGAGATGATAACAGTTATAAGCGATATAGAGACGATAACAGGTATAAGCGATACAGGGGCGATAACCGGTATAAGCGATATAGAGACAATAACATGCATAAACGCATCACGAAGTGTAAGCATCATCGAGTAGGAGTTTAAAATATATGAAAGTGAAGCTGCGGTACCTAAAAAGTAAAAGTATAAGTCGTGAAAGGATACTTTGATGAAAAACCTTCATACTCGGGAAAAATCACAGTTGGTATTCTTTTTGTAAAATATGTTTAAAAACCCTTGGAAATCCTTCATAAACCAGTTTAGAATGAGTTTGAATAAATCAGTATAAGTAAAAGTTTTGAAACAAGCAAAAATCATTATAGTGTCCTACTCGATAAAACAGTGTAAAGTGTGGTAAAATCTTGTGCATGCGGGTTATCAATAACATGTGATTGATATGATAACTGGCATGTTTAACTTGTAATCCCCCCTATAAAACATTTAAAAGCATTTAAAAGGTTCATTCAGGGGTATCAACTCACCTGGTGTAAGTAGGTCCGACGAAGGTGTCGTTTGGGCGTTCGGGGTCACGCAAGGAGTTAAACACACACAATGACTTATGTTAACATATAATAACATATGTTCACATACTATTAGCATATTATATACTAATTAAACAACTATACACGCTCAAAGGAGCGGAAAACACTTTGGCTAAGTGTTTGGGTGTCCCGGGTAGCGTTTAAGGGTGTGTATGGCTAAGGAATGGAGTTTACTCTCCAAGATTAAACCCCCAAAGTTGAGTTTACGGCCCTGGGACATCTCACCATGAGTTTACGGCCGTAAACTCATGGTGATGGGTTCTAGGGTGTTTAAGGCTTCTACTAGCATCATAGAATTATTCTAAGCACTTTTCCTAAAAGGCATGAGTGGGTTTAAGGCTTCTAAGGGCACTTTATAGGAGTTTACGGCCTAGAGACACTCCCATGGGAGTTTACGGCCGTAAACTCTCAATCTTTGAGTTAAGTGAAGTTTTAAGCCCCTATTACCTTTCTAGCAATTTCTAATGAAGTATGATGCTATTTTGGGGGATTAAATCTAACATTTAAATGAGTTTTGGGGAGTTTACGGCCTAGACACTAGCTTGGGCCATAAACTCCTTTTAATCCCTCCATTTCTTGTGTTTAAGCCCTTGTTTCAATCCTAGTATTTTATGGAAATAGCCTAAGGCCATTTGGCGGACAAAACCAACATTTTGGGCATGATTTGGGGTGTTTACGGCCTTGGTATAGACCTGGGCCGTAAACTCCTTTTTCCCCTTTAATTTGATGTGTTTAAGTGATCAAAACCCCAATTACTAAGTCCCTAAATTATGTATGAAGCCTAAGGGTGGTTTGGGAGTGTTTTGGAGGCATTTTAACATAGTTTTGAGGGGTTTACGGCCTAAGCATGTGCTTGGGCCGTAAACTCTCTTTTAAGCCCTAAATCATTGTGTTTTCATGCTCAAACACTCCTAGGTAAAACCCTTAATTTATTTCCAAGCTATTAGGGACATTCTTGAGTCATTTTGGCCATCTTTTGGGGGTTTACGGCCTAAGGAGGCACTTAGGCCGTAAACTCATTTTTCATATCTCAATCTTGTGATTTTTAGGCTATAATGACAATAAGGTACACATAGAACAAGTTAGGGTTGATAGTCTTACGTTTAGGAGTCGGAAATCGCGGTTTTTGAGTCGAAGTACATTGCTTTGAACATCCTTCTTGCATTAAGGTTTTTTAATCTTACATAGATTGAATAACTTCCACCTATGGAGACATTTCCATAGTCCCATTTTAACTATCACTTTCGAACAAGAGTTACTTCTTTTCAGAATATGTCAATATGGTCCTTTCCGACAACTTACATCATACTTCCAATTTTCCCTGAGCAACCAATCTTTGGCGAACCTCAGATTGTCCTCGATAATTGCTTAATCACTTTAGTCATATCCAGTTCTAGAATTTTCCCTTCTCAATGCCTTAAGCATTTGGAAAATTTAGAAAAGATGAATATTATAGCACATGCAATCGATCCTATATCCGAAGCATATGGGACACAATTCATGATGTTTGACATAAAGACATGATACTAGACCAGTCTTTTGCTACAATATATTTTTTATTTGCCGTGTTTTCAAAATTTAAGAATGAAGAGGGATGCCGTAATCATAATCAAATTTTGAAAACGCAATATATATAGAATTTCTTCAAGTTGAACCATTCCAACATAAAATTCATATATATATATATATATATACATATTCTTGACTAAAGATGATTAAAATCTCAATCTAAGCTTTAGAATTGAAACGAAGTTCAATTTCCTCTCCCTTAATTATAGCAAAACAACTTTTCAACCCCTGCAACTTCATGAATTGAAACTTTGTTTTCTATAATTAACATTGCTAACTTGCAACACTAAACGTAATAATCATGCTCCCACTAACATGATGATTATCAACATAACACTTATGCTCCCACTAGCTCTAACATATTTCCAGAAATCTGTTGGACTTCTGAAATTTAGATTCATACACCCTTTCTTAGATAGCTCACATGTGTGTCTAAACAATTTTCAGAACTATGAAAAGGGATACCGTAATCATAGTCTTACTTGTTTAGACCGTTTCCATTTCTCACAATTCCATGTTAGTGTGCCGGTGAACCACACGCGCTCCACTAACGACTTTTGAAAATGCAAATAACACAATTGATATCTACTTAGTGAAAGCGTTTCCTCACCATCATTTTCATGAATAAGAGAGAAACCTTATGATACTTAGATTTTATAGTGTATGAGTTCCTATCCATGTGAATTTGTCAAAGCCATAATCACAAGATAAGGTTAGTGACAAATTCAGCCTTACATGGATTAAACTTGTTCAATCTTAGTTTCTTGTCACCTTGGTAGCACAAGGCCCACCAATGCTTCCAAGTTGAACTCTGATAACTCACATGCAAATTCAGCTTATTTGAAGTAGGTACATAAATAAGAATTATGTCAACACGATAGGTTGCAAACCTTAATTTGTGTGCTAGTGATAAATTACAGGTTTTACTCTTGATTATATCTTGAAACTCTTTCAGGATCTTTAAGGCTCCCACTGTCCCATTGACATATAAGTTTCCCCAGTCAAGAACCATTCCTTGACAAAACAAATATTCAAGGGATAGTGCGGATTCTTATCAAGACTAACACTTCACACAATTGGTCTTAGTTGGTCTTTGTCTCATCCAAGACATCACAACTTACCAATCTCAAATGAACAAGGGTAGAAACATTTTACACTACATTTGATAAGTGTTTTAAACCTTTCTTTATGTCACTCAATGTTACAATCTTGGAGTATAACTCTAAGAATTGTTTTGGAACAAAGTATGACTCATCTTCTCAATCTTAACGAATCCAACAATTCATGACCTCTCTTCTTAGCCATAACAATGTTGGATTAATGTCTAAGTCCATAACTATAATTGGTAAGACTTGACCCGACCCGGCATGGTCCATTTGGGTTGCATGGCATCATGCACTTGGATAGACTAAAATGAGAGAAATAACACTTAAGGTTTATTAATATATTATATGTTCTAATATATTAATAGGATTATTTAATTAGTATTGATCAATAATTGATTCAGAATTAATTATGTGATCAAAAGAAGACTAATTAAATATATGGGTTGATTGTGTAAATCATCCATACTTATATAGTGGGCTAATGCTCCATGGATTATCAAGTTGGGCTAAAACCCATTGGATGCTCCATGGTGTATTTGAACCCATGGATCCATGGAAATGGATAGCTATGACAATTAGGGTTTACCCTAATTGTAACACACTATATAATGATCTCTTTCTTGGGAAAATTGGCCACTAGATATGCATGGAGGGTAAGCCGATTCTTGAAGTGTTCTAATTTCTCTCTAAGTTATTCCAAGTGCTTATGGTGTTGTGTCAACCATTTGAGGTGTCACACTTGGGGCACTAGGCACTCAAGCTTCATGAAGACAAGCACCAGTAAAAGGTATGTTATTCTAACTTGTGTTATTTAAAGTTTTGTATGCTAGAATAGAACAATACCTTGGAAAGTTGATATTTGCATGTATAATAGAGAAAACATAGATCCAAGGTATTTAGGGTTGCATGTACACTTAGGAGTGTTAGATTGCTCAAAACCCAACAAACAATGCACTAAGACGTCCTTAGAGTATGAATTTGTGATATGGTTTCATAATCATTAAGATGATCATGAAATACGATACTAAAGTACTCTCCCATCCTTTCAGATTTGAGAAACTTTTATCTGTCTACCTAATTTGATTCTTCTCATTTGTTTTGTCATACATTGTAACCTTTCCAATGTTACAGAATTATACTTAACCTTATAAGTATAATCATATTTACTAATATTTAGTAAATCATGACAAGTCAATCTTTGTGGTGGACCTTTACCAGCGCACACCCAGTGTACCTAATTCCTTAGTCCTTCAATTGACACACATATACATGTGATCAAAGAATTAGTCTTAATTTTCAAAGATGAAAATTCTCATTCACCATACAATACAACTTGTATGATTCCAAGTTTCTGTCCAATTGAAACTTGGGTGATGAAAAACTTTCTTTATTTGGTAAATTCAGACACTACCACAAATGAAAGAATCAAATCCACTTTCCAATATTGCTATTACTGGAAACATATAAGCAACAATTTTCCACAGATGCCATTATAAGGATATTTTTAAAATAAATAAAATTAAAACCCTTTTTTTTATTTATTTTAAAACTTTGCGGAAAACTTATCCTTACAATCCACATGAAAACCTTGTTGTTATCTATTCATAAGAAATATATTATAACTCTTAAGCAACAACTCAAAATTCTGATTGCCGAACCATGCGATCGAAAACCCACCTTTGCAATCAGAATCAACATATACTTACTTTAAGCTTCCTATCTTTTCTTTCATTCTTAAAAACATCAGCATGTGACCCATTCAGATTATGTAATAAGAATCTCCAAATAGGAACTTAATAAAGTTAGACAGTGGACTTTACCCGAAGTAGCGTCAAACCTCTTGACTTGATCAACCTTATGACCTTTCAGGTGAATAGGGCAGCTTCGCAACCAATGCCCCTTCCTTTGGCAACAAAACACATGGACCCTTTGGTAATGGCACATGAGACTATCTCAGAATTTGCCTTTCTCTTTACTATTTGGTCAACCGAGTTGACTATAGCCGATCCCTTTCCATTGGGAAGAGAAATCCTTTTCTAGATATCCAATGCTACCATTGTCAATGTCCATGTAGACTTGGGAAGTTGTTCTTTTAATCAAATTTGCTTTATTGGTGTTCCAAATCATTGCTGATTCCACAACACCAAGCAAATAGATAACATCATTAAGGGTCATGTCATAGTCCGTCTCATAGTAGTCCCAAAGAGACTTACTATGTTACTAAGAAAGTGATTGAACATCCAACTTTCACGGGACTTTGACACCCAACTCTCCCGGCTTGTCAATATGTGACTTTATCTCCAAGATGTGAGCACACATAGACTATGCTTGCCAATAGGGATAGAGTGACTTTAAACTTTTCAAGAACTTGTGGGTGAGGGAGAATAATTGGAGGAGGTGGAGGAAGTGAAGCATGATGTTGAGGGACACCATCTTCAAGAGATTTGGGAAGATCATAGTTGACAGAACCAGACATCTATGAAGGGAGAAAATCAAGTTAGTTGATTCAAAGTCCTTAATATAACACCCAATATGAAATATTAAGGCTAGGACCCAACACAATATTTCATAATTTGGAAGAGGGATGCCGTAATCCAAGCTATAAAATATTTGAAGGTAGGCGAATGACGATTCACCAATTTCCACCATGAAAAACGAAATAATTTATTTGGTTTTAATTGGATTTGAAATTCCTAGATCTTTTGAGATTCATTGAACTTTTCAATGGCATGTTTCAATCTCGAGTGTGCCCTCTCAAATTTTGTGACTGGGATGCCGAGGATCACGAAACAAGGTGTGAATAACCATACCGATTCACTTGGTACCCTTAATATTATCACCCAATCAATGTGCCGGTTAACCACACATGCTCCATTGATCTATGACAAACATTAAGTCACCCTTCGTGATCCTTACTAGTCCAAGTTAGTGTGCCGGTTAACCACACACGCTCCACCAACGACTTGGTAAGGTACAAAGTGTGAATTCCATGGGGTAGCACCAAATTCACATTTTTCCTAAAGTAACTAAGATTGGGAATTAAATAAAACATTTAGTTACTTTATAATATTCATCATAATTAATGATAATTTATAAGTCCTTGTCTTACCCGTTCGGCTAACGACCCTCCACCAGTCAAGCAAGCAGTGGGTGAGAGTGGTCAGCCATTAAGTTGCCATTTTATAGGCAACAACCTTATACCCACCTTATAGACCGACTTCGTGAATGAGGCCTACTAATGGTAAAACGACTTGTTCTTATACATACATATATATATATATATATATATATATATATATATATATATATATATATATATATATAATTAACCATTAATCATATAATAGTATAAGGGTAGAATTTTAACTTTTAAAACTTCTAGGGTATGGAATTAAAGTTTGTGTGAGACTTTACAAATTCCAAAACTTGAGGGAAAGTTTTGAACAATTCATAAACTTTTGGATATTCATAACTTATGAGTTTTAATTAAGTGTTTAATACTTTTAATGAAGAGTCTCTTGGAAATCCATAACTTGAGGACAAGTTATGAAGTCCATAAAAGCATTTATTAGAAAAACTCTTCTAAAGTGTAACTTATGACTTCTTAAAAAAAACATTTAAAAGAAAAAACTTTTGGAATTCCATAACTTGAGGACAAATTATGAATTCCATTAAAACACATTAAGATCAAGAATTAACTAACAAACAATTTGCAAATAATTCCTATGATCTAACAAAACTCATATGAACATGAACATCCACATCAACAATTTCATGAATCATATGAACACATATAAACTTGAAATTTTGATTATAATTTTGAAATTGGTCCACCATCATCATTACCACATCAAAACCAGGTTTTATGAGTCCAAAACAGTTTAAGGTAATGATTCTAGACCAATTCCAGCACCAAAACTTGAAGATATGCCGTCTGGGGTTCCAACTCGTCGAGTGCATGAACCAACTCGCCGAGTTGAGTGAATTTTGTCTTGGACTCGTCGAGTCCCTTCATGGACTCGGCGAGTCTGCTGTGCAGACAGCACATAAACTTCAATTTTCAGCAATCTGCATCAAGTATTCAAGAAAACAAGTCTAGGCTCTGATACCACTGTTGGGTTTTGAGCAATCTAACACTTCCTAAGTGTGCATGCAACCCTAATAAACCTTGGATCTATGTTTTCTTCTAAAATACATGCAAATAATAACTTCCAAGGTTTCTTCCTAACTAGCATAGCATAAGGATTATGAATCATAAAAGTACTAGTAGAAATACATACCTTTTGATGATGGTTGATTGTTTGGAGTTTGAGAGCCAAGCACCAATAGTATGAATGCCTCAAATGGAATCACAAATCACCACAAACACTTGGAAAACTTTGAGAGAGTAGTATACTTTCTTGTGGAATCGGCCACCACTAAGTCTCACACTACTAGTGTCACATTTCTTGCATCATATGTTTCTTTATATAGTGTGCATGGTTAGGGTGAAACCCTAATAACCCATGTCTTTTCCTTTCCAAGGATCCATGGGTTAAAAGCTCCATGGATTATCCATGGACTTTCATATTAGCTTAGCCCATTAACAAATGAGTATTAGCCCACACTATATAAAATATAATAGCCCATAATTTACTCAGTCTTCTTTTTAATCTCTAAATTAATTCATAATTTATTTAAGACTAAAACTAATTAAATAACATGACTTCATATTAATATATTATAACTTATAATATATTAATAAATCGTAAGTATACAATTCTCATAAAATTATCCATAAATCGTTTGGGTGAAGTGCAACCCAAATGGACCATGCCGGGCCGGGTCAAGTATGTACCAAATAAGTTATGGACTTAGACACCTTATCCAACACGAACACCACCGCCCCCAGCTCCAGGTCATGCGTAGGGTATCTCATCTCATGTGGCTTCAGCTGTCGCGATGCGTAGGCTATCAATCGTCCTCTCTGCATGAGGACAGCCCCTAGACCTGTGATAGATGCATCACAGAATACCACAAAATCTTCAACCCCCTCCGGGAGTGTCAAGACTGGTGCCTCACACAAACGTTGACGGAGGGTCTCAAACGTCCTCTGCTGCTCGGGGCCCCACCGGAAATCCACCCCTTTCCTCGTCAGACGAGTGAGGGGTACTGCAATCTTGGAGAAATCCCGGATGAATCTCCGGTAGTATCCTGCTAATCCTAGAAAGCTCTTAATATCTGAGGGAGACTTCGGAACCTCCCACTGCATAACCGCCTTGATTTTGGCCGGATCGACCAAAATCCCCTCCTGGTTAACGAGATGCCCGAGGAACTGGACCTCTCGTAACCAAAAATCACACTTCGAGAACTTGGCATACAGCCGTTCCCGCCTCAGGACTCCCAGCAGCTCTCGCAGATGCTCCTCATGCTGCTCTCGAGTCTTGGAACACACCAAGATATCATCTATAAACACTATGACTGAGCGGTCAAGCATCAGTCTGCAGACCCGATTAATCAGGTCCATAAATACTGTTGGTGCATTGGTGAGTCCAAAAGGCATCACCACGAACTCGTAATGTCCATAACGAGTTCAGAATGCGGTCTTCTCCATGTCTTCCTCTCTGACCTTGACCTGGTGATACCCAGATCTCAAATCTATCTTGGAAAACCAAAATCTGCCCTGCAACTGATCGAAGAGATCGTCTATCCTCGGGAGTTGGTAACGGTTCTTTACCGTTAGCTTGTTCAACTCTCAGTAATCAATGCACATCCGGTGCAAACTGTCCTTCTTTCGGACAAAGTGAATCGGCACTCCCTATGGAGAACTGCTATGCCAGATGAACTGTTTGCCTAACAGTTCCTGTTGCTGTGACGACAGCTCCTGCATCTCTGGTGGCGCTAACCGGTACGATGCCTTAGCGATAGGGGTTGCACCTGGCACCAGGTCGATCCTAAACTCGACCTGCCTCTCCGGAGGTATCCCTGGCAACTCCTTCGGAAACATATCTGCAAATTCCTTGACCACTGGTACATCAGAAGCCAATTTCTGGTCACTGAGTCGCGTATCTACCACGTACGCTAGATAACTCGTACACCCATGCTGAATGTACTGCCGAGCCCTGGAAGATGAACAAAAACCTGAGCCTACTCTAGTTCCCTCCCCATATATCGTCAGTTCTCCCCCACTTGGGGTTTGAACTACCACTCGTTGGCCCTCGCAATCAATCATAGCACCGAACTTACGGAGCCAATCCATGCCCACAATCACGAACACCTCTCCCATGGGAATCGGGATTAAGTCTATCGGGAAAGACACCCCGAAAGTCTCCAAGTCACATCCTCGATAAACTGAAGAAGCAGAAACCCCGTGTTCGTCGGCGATAGATAATCGTAACGGGCACTCCAAATCGCCTACAGGCGTAGTGAACTCCCTACTAAAAGACCGCGACACAAAACATTGACTCGCCCCTGAATCAAATAAGACCAAAGCGGGCAAAGAGTTCACTAAAAATGTACCAGCAACCACATATGGTGCTGCTCTGGACTCCTCTGCCGTAAGCTAGAAAGCACGGCCCTGAGCCTTCGGAGGCTCTGCCCTGACTGGTCTCCCATCGGTGATCCTCAAGGTAGCCGATGTTGCAGCCTGCACCGGCTTGGCGGCAAGTAGTGGGCAGTTGGCCTTCATGTGGCCGACCTGGTTGCAGTGATAACATAGCCTCATACCCTGGACTGGGGCACCCTGACGACAATCCTTCGCGTAATGACCCTCTTTGCCACACTTGTGGCACCCACTGCTAGCCCGACATACACCAGAATGTCCCTTGCCACACTTCCCACAAGTGCGGCCCTGTTGACCCCGGTCCTAGCATCGACGGTCTTAGGCCGCTTCAGCGCTGACTGTGACAGTACCGGGGCCGGCCGCTGCTCCCTTAGCTGCAACTCAATCTCCAACTCCCGCCATATGGCGGCCTCCTACAACTCCAGAAGAGTATCACATCGTTGGGTAGCTACAAACCGTCGGATATCAGTCTTGAGCATAGTCAGATAACGGGTCATCTGAGATTGCTCGGAAACAAACTCTGGGCAGAACAACGCCCGCTCAGTGAACATAAGGGTGATCACCGTCACCGACTCTCCATCCTGCCTCAAACACAGAAACTCCTGTGCCAATCGTTCCCCCTCAACTCTCGGAATGTAATGAGTGCGGAACATATCCCTGAACTGCTTCCAAGTAAAAACAGCTCTCTGATCATCAGTGTAAGCCCCAGTCGCAAGTCTCCACCAGTCCTTGGCTCCGGACCTAAGCAGGTTCAGAGCACACCTGACCTTTTGGTCAGTAGGACACGAGAAGTTGAAGAAACACCCCTCAACATCTGAAATCCATCTCATAGCCTTGATGGGATCCTGTGTCCCATCACAAGTAGGGGGCTTCGTGTTGTCGTAGTCTCAGTACTGAAAACCCCTACCAACTCCTCCCCCCTGCCGTAGGTACAGCTGATGCAGCTGTTGTCTCTGCGAGGGCTGCATAGCGCTCATCAAAATACTCCACCATGGCGGTCTTAATCAACCCGAACATCTCCGGCAACTCGGCCCGGAACAGCACAACAACCTCGTCATGTAGGATCGCTCGGATCCTGTCGTCCATCTCATCTGGCCTCATCTGCCCGATCGTCTCAAGTGCTGTCAGCTCCCCCTGTCCGCCCTCTCCTGATCCTGATCATGATCCTGATCCCGAACCGGATCCAGTCACAAAGCGCCTGGTTACCACCATTCTTGATACATAACACAAGGCATCAGGTAACCCATACAAATAACTGGGGACCAACCCCCGACAAAGCCCTAGGGTTTGTGACTTCCTTGTTACGCGTATGGGTCCTGTGCTTTTAGTAGTACGGGCCCATACTACCTTCCACACCTACCCATATTTGTCCCAAGTATCATCACAAAGCCCTAACAACACACATAATCACATCGAGCACTCAAACTTCACCCCTAGAAGAAGGCTAAGTGCCTCGCAGTCGGCAGACACCTCCCAAACAACCTATCCATCCGCGAAACTTCCACCAACCTTGCAGCACCAGTGTATGCTAGCCATACATAACACTGGACCTTATAGACTTTCGAATATTCAATCCTACCCTAAGCTCCCAATCAAACAAGAACAGAACATAAGGCCAAATCAAACATTCTCAAGCTATAAGATCTTAGTTATGTATAACCATGATGCCTAAACTAGATAACTACAATAATGATGTCAATTTCACATAAGAGAAACCCTAGGCTAGCAGGCATCATGTAATCAGGAAATTTTACCATGCAATTCCTGAAGATCCCTAGCCTAGCACTAGCATGCTGTTCTATCATATCACATAGTCAAATAACTGTATGGTATTTTGGGGTCTACTTACTGGCTTCGGCTGATTATACTCTTCGCATCCTCACTTAATTATTTTGAAAACAATTTGAATACCATTTTGAAAATCTTACCTTGATTTAATATTGGATTCACACGAATGTTCCTCCAATTCACTCAAACCAAGGCTCTGATACCAACTTGTAACACTCAAAAATTTCAAACCAATTTAAACTTTTTATACATATCAACTTCATCAAAAACATTACAACTTTGTTTTCAAAATATTAGTTATCAGAGTTTTTCCCAGAAGCTTAAATATAATATGAGGAGCGGTACAATCACGCCTTCACCTTGCCGCGATCCTCTGATGTACCTGAAACAATAAACTGAAACTGTAAGCCCGAAAGCTTACTAAGTTACCCCCAAAATACCGATACATATATTGTCCACATAGCAATATCAACTTTAGCATATCATATCAATAAAACAGAACATCAAGTAACGGGTCCACAACTCTACAGACTGGAATACCCCTGGGCCCACAGTGTGAGTCTGGAATGCTTGCCGAGCCCTTAGCTCACATCTGGATTGCCACCAATCCCTCAGTACGAGTTTGGAATGCCTATCGAGCCCTCAACTCGTATCTGCAATGCTCCCGAGTCCTCAGTGTGAGTCTGGAATGCCTACCGGGCCCTCAGCTCATATTTGGCATACTCTCGAGGCCTCACTATGAGTCTGGAATGCCTATAGGGCCCTCATCTCATATCTTGAATAATGTAGGTTTGTTGGCTACCGCATGGAGCAGTACAACCTCAACGCAATCCACATAACATATAACATAACTACTGAGCATGCAACAATCATATAACATCATAGGTAGTCCTACATGTCTACCTAAGTAGCACAACCACTAGCATGCAACACTAACTCATACTCAACATTTATCACTACTAGGATAGCATTTCCAATTGGCCGGCCTTGGTGCCTTAGACCCCTTAGTATAATCAGGATAACTCACCTCGAAGATGTCAGCTCGGTAAATAATCAAAGCTCTCCGATCACTTGTCAAAGACTCCACCACCTATTACCATAATATGACATGCTCATAAGTCCTTCACCTTATAAGGTTCTCAATAAACCACTAGTCAACCCCTAGTCATAGTCAAAGTCCCCAATCAAGGTCAACAATCCGTGTTGACCTTAACTCGACGAGTACACTTGGGTACTCGCGGAGTTCTCTGGAGCACACTCCAACTCGCCGAGTTCCTTCGAATCTTCGATCAACCCTTAAGGCCACTCGTCGAGTTCCCTCATTGAACTCGGCGGACATACATGCAAACGTGTCCTAATTAGAAATCATCCGACTCGCCGATTTGTTCTTCAACCCGTCGAGTCTCATGGAAATCTTCATTGGACTCACCGAGTTGTTCTTCCAACTCGTCGAGTTCACGACCATCTTCAAGTGACTCACCGAGTCAACTATGCGACTCGCCGAGTTCATTTAGTCATTTTATCATGCAGACAACTTCTAAGCCATGGCAAGGCCCCAAATTGCAGATCCATGCTCCTTAGGCCTGCTTATCACGTAAAGTTGCAAACTTTACGTGCATGCAAGGCTCCATTGTCTCAAAAATCCCAAAGTATGCTTGAAATGGGGTTTTACACATAGGGAGGGGCTCAATCTTGCCAAAACTAATAACTTTAGGTCCCTTAATCCTCAGAGAGTTTAGATCTGAAGTTACAACTTCAGATCTTGGCTTATACACTAGAAAATGACTTTATAATCCAACCAAGAACCCTAATCTCCAACCAAGGAGGTCTAGAACGAAATAGAAAGAGGATAATATCTGGATACCTTCCCAAGAGATGACAAATGAAGTAGATCCGAATTTCCCCCAAGCTCCTTGCTTCAAACCACTTGCTTCCCAAGCTCTTTTCACCAAAATCACCTTCCAAGGCTTCAAACACACAATGCACACGTACACACACGTATTAGGGTTTGATAAGAGACTACAAAGAGGCTGAAAGAGGCTTGTGTTCCCTTAAATATGGTGCACAACCCCGGGATTTAGGGTTTTAGCTGCCAGCTCCTACTCGTCGTGTCCCAAAATGGACTCGTCGAGTGGGTCACTTAACCCGCGATCCTTCCCACTGCTACTCGACGAGCATATCCACCGACTCGTCGAGTAGGGCTTAACCCTAAAACTCGAATATAGACAATACCTGCGAATTTGGGGCGTTACAACTCTCCCCCACTTGAACTAGACTTCACCCTCGAAGCCCGCTGGAATAATCAATGTCGGGTAATGCTCTCACATCTCCGCCTCCGGTTCCCATGTCCACTCGGATCCCTTTCGATGTTCCCACTATACCTTCACTAAAGGTATTTCCTTGTTCCTCATTATCTTCTTCTTCCTTTCCAAAATAGCCACAGGCCTCTCCACATAGTTCAGGCGCTCATCGACCTGAATGTCATCCAACGATACCACTGCCTCCTTGTCCATAATACACTTTCGCAATTGCGAGACATGAAATGTGTTGTCGATCCGGCTAAGCTCCTCCGGCAGCTCTAGTCTATAAGCCACCCTACCAACCATGGCAATAATTATGAACGGTATAATGTAACGGGGACCCAATTTTCCCCTCTTCCTGAAGCGGATCACGCCCTTCCAGGGGTGAGACCTTCAGAAGAACCATGTCACCCACCTGAAATTCCAGCTCAGATCGGCGTCGGTCGGCATAACTTTTCTGCCGACTCTGAGCTGTCTTCAGTTGCTTCCTGATCTGCTGAATCTTTTCTATAGTCTGCAAGACCACCTCTGTCCGACCCACCACCCTGTGACCCACCTCGCCCCAACAAACCGGGGTGCGACACCTCCGCCCGTACAACAGCTCGAATGGCAGGGCACCAAGACTAGAATGATAGTTGTTGTTGTAGGCGAACTCTGCAAGCGGTAGGTGAGAATCCCAACTCCTCTCAAGTTCCATCCGAGCTGTCTTCAGTTGCTTCCTGATCTGCTGAATCTTTTCTATAGTCTGCAAGACCACCTCTGTCCGACCCACCACCCTGTGACCCACCTCGCCCCAACAAACCGGGGTGCGACACCTCCGCCTGTACAACAGCTCGAATGGCAGGGCACCAAGACTAGAATGATAGTTGTTGTTGTAGGCGAACTCTGCAAGCGGTAGGTGAGAATCCCAACTCCTCTCAAGTTCCATCCGAGCTGTCTTCAGTTGCTTCCTGATCTGCTGAATCTTTTCTATAGTCTGCAAGACCACCTCTGTCCGACCCACCACCCTGTGACCCACCTCGCCCCAACAAACCGGGGTGCGACACCTCCGCCCGTACAACAGCTCGAATGGCAGGGCACCAAGACTAGAATGATAGTTGTTGTTGTAGGCGAACTCTGCAAGCGGTAGGTGAGAATCCCAACTCCAACCGAAGTCGATGACACATGCCCTCAGCATGTCCTCGAGGGTATGAATAGTACGCTCGCTCTGGCCGTTTGTCTACGGATGGAAAGCTGTACTGAAATGCAATCGCGTGCCCAGCTCCTCATGAAACTTTTGCCAAAAGCGGGAGGTAAACCTGACATCCCGATCAGAGACAATGGAAACGAGAATCTCATGGTGAGACACGATCTCGCGAACATACACATCGGCCAACTTCTCGGCCGACGAACTCTCTCGTATGGCCATGAAATGGTCACTCTTGGTCAATCGATCCACGATGACCCAAATGGCATCAAACCCCTTCTCCGTCTTTGGCAACTTTGTGATAAAGTCCATCGTGATCTGCTCCATTTCCACATGGGAATCTCCAGGGGTTGCAGCTTGCCATGTGGCCGCTGATGCTCGGCCTTGACCATCCTACTGCTCAAGCACCTCTCGACATACCAAGAAATTTCGCGCTTCATACACATCCACCAATAGTTCAAACTCAAATCCCAGTACATCTTGGTGGCCCCCGGGTAAATAGAGAAGTGAGACTTATGGGCCTCCTCCATAACCATCTGCCTAACCCCTCCAGACATCGGGACCCAAACCCGACCGTGGTCAGTAATCCCCGACTGTCCTGCACGAACCTGGTATTCTCACCCTTGATCCTCTCCAGCTTTAAATTTTCTGGGCGCATGCCCTCTATTTAGGCATCTCTGATCAAACTCATAAGCGGGGAATCCACTGCAATCCTCATACATGTCGCGGGGGTGGAAGACCCAGCCGACTTGCGGCTCAAAGCATTCGAAAGCACATTCGCTTTACCAAGGTGGTAAAGGATCTCGCAATCATAGTCCTTGACTACGTCCAGCCACCTGTGCTGCCTCATGCTGAGGTTCGACTGATCCATAATATGTCTCAAGTTGTTGTTATCCGTATAAATGGTACATCGGACCCCATAAAGGTAATTTCTCCATATCTTGAAGGCGAACACCACCGGCCCCAGCTTCAGGTCATGCGTAGGGTATCTTGTCTCATGCGGCTTCAGCTGCCGTGATGCGTAGGCTATCACCCGTCTCTCTACATGAGGACCGCCCCTAGACCTGTGATAGATGCACCACAGAATACCACAAAATCTTCAACCCCCTCCGGGAGTGTCAAGACGGGTGCCTCACACAAACGTTGACGGAGGGTCTCAAACGCCCTCTGCTGCTCGGGGCCCCACCGGAAATCAACCCCTTTCCTCGTCAGACGAGTGAGGGGTACTGCAATCTTGGAGAAATCCTGGATGAATCTCCGGTAGTATCCTGCTAATCCAAAAAGCTCCTAATATCTGAGGGAGACTTCGGAACCTCCCACTGCATAACCGCCTCAATTTTGGCCGGATCGACCAAAATCCCCTCCTGGTTAACGAGATGCTCGAGGAACTAGACCTCTCGTAACCAAAACTCACACTTAGGTGGCTATTAGGGTTACACCATGTAACTCGTGTCTTTCCATATTCTTCATGCTCCATGGGTTAAAACCTCCATGGATTATCCATGGGTTACTCCGTGGGTTTAGCCCAACATGAAGAACTATGGATCATAAGACCACATATATAAGAATGAATGATTTACACAATCAATCCCCATATATTTAATTAGTTTCCTTTTGATCACAATATTAATTCAAAATTAATTCTTGATCAATACTAATTAAATAATATGATTTCATATTAATATATTAGAACTTATAATATATTAACAAATCATAATTATCCTTATCTCACAAAAGTCTATCCAAATTGTTCTGATGCCATGCAACCCAAATGGACCATGCCAATCGGGTCAAGTACATACCAATTATAATTATGGATTAAGACACTAATCCAACAGTAAGTGGGTATCCCAATCCTTACCAAATTCTATCACACATGCTCTCAACATGTCTTCCAGTGTCTGGATGGTCTTTTCGCTTTGTCTGTCATTCTAGGGGTGATAAGTTGTACTCATGTCGAGTTTGGTTCCCAAGGACTTTTGCAGCTAATGCCAAAACTGTGAGGTGAACCGGCTATCTCTTTCGAATGATCTCATTAATGTACGTCATGGTTAGCTTCTCCATTTTGCCGGTCTCTTTTATTGGCATGAAGTGTGCAGATTTGGTTAAACGGTCAACGATAACCCAGATGGTGTCAAGTCCACCCATTGTCTTGGGTAACTTGGTTATGAAGTCCATCGTTATCCTCTCCCACTTCCACTCGGGTATGTCCGGTTGTTGAAGCAAACCCGAGGGCTTTTGATATTCTACCTTGACCTTAGCACAAGTCAAGCACTTTCCCACATAGGTAGCGATTTTTGCCTTCATGTTTGGCCACCAATATAGTTTCTTTAGGTCCAGATATATATTGTATGAACTAGGATGAATAGTGTATTTTGTCTTGTGAGCCCCGTTCATGACAACGTCTCTATACCCACTGAATCTCGGTGTCCAGATTCGATCCATGAAGTAACGAGCTTCATCATCACTGACTTCGAAGTTTTTATCCATTCCCCGTAGGGCCTCTCCTGTGACGTTCTCGAGTTTCAAGGCTTCTAACTGCACCTCATTGATTTATTTGGGTAGGTGTGAATGGATGGTCATGGTTAATGATTTTACTCGGCGGCCCAAGTATTCTTTTCGACTCAGGGCGTCTGCCATAACATTTGCCTTGCCCGGATGATAACGAATTTTGCATTCGTAGTCATTTAGTAGTTCAACCCATCGTCGTTGTCTCATTTTAAGCTCCTTTTGATTGAGAATGTGCTAAAGACTTTTAGGGTGTGTGAAGATGGTGCATTTGGTGCCATAAAGGTAGTGTCTCCATATCTTCAGGGAAAACACCACTGCTCCGAGTTCGAGGTCGTGCATGGTGTAATTGACCTCATGATTCTTTAGTTGTCTTGAGGCATAGGTAATGACATTTCCTCATTGCATAAGCACACACCTTAGGCCCTTCTTGGATGCGTCACAGTAGACCACAAAGTCCTCGGTCCCTTCTGGGAGAGACAAGATTGGATCGCTGCACAGAGCCCGCTTAAGCGTTTCGAAGGTAGTTTATTATTTATTCTCCCAGCTGAAAGTCACTCCCTTCTAAATTAAGGTAGTGCGAGTCTTTGCGATCTTAGAGAATTTTCGTATAAATCTTCGGTAGTAGTCAACAAGGCCCAAAAACTGGCGGATTTTTTTCGGTGTTCTTCGTGTTGCCCAGTTTTCAATCGCCTTAATCTTGGAAGGGTCCACGTGTATCCCTTCCTAGTTGACTACATGTCCTAAGAAATGTTATTTTCGAATCCAGAACTCACACTTTGAAAACTTTGCATATAGCTTTTTTGCCCTTAACGTCTGCAAAACCTGTCGTAGGTGTTGACTATGTTCCTCCTTGCTTCGTGAGTAGATTAGTATATCGCCAATGAATACTATTACGACTTTAACAAGATAAGGTTGCCACACCAGGTTCATTAAGTCCATGAACACCACTGGCGTATTGGTTAGACCGAAGGGCATCACTAAAACCTCTTAGTGACTGTAGCAAGTTCTGAATGCAGTCTTAGGGATATCTTCGTCCTGAATTCGCAGCTGATGATACCCCGACCTTAGATCAATATTTGATAAGTAGCTCGACCCTTGTAGTTGATCAAATAAGTCGTCGATTTGAGGTAGGGGATACCGGTTCATGATAGGTAGCTTGTTCAGTTCTCGATAGTCTATGCACATGCGGAACGATCTGTCCTTTTTACTCACAAACAAGACCGGTGCTCCCCATGGTGAGAAGCTCGGTCGGATGAATCCTTTGCTCAGCAGTTTGTTTAGATGGTTAGATAGTTCCTGCATTTTCGCAGGTGCTAGGCGGTAAGGGGATTTGGCTACACGGGTGGCTCCTGGAATCAAGTCGATTCTGAACTCAACTTGGCGTACCGGTGGGATTCCTAGAAGGTCTTTTGGAAATACATTAGGAAAGTTGCAACCCTCGGTAATATCTTCGATGTCTTTCACCTTTTGTTTCTCATCCACTACGTGGGCTAAGAAGGCATGATATTCCTTGCGTAGATACTTCTGAACCTTGATGAAGGAGATGATTTGTAGCTTCATGCCAGGTTTGTCGCCATAAATGACGAGGGTTTCGTTATCTGGTAGGTTGATACAACGACCTTTTCGTAACACATAATATCTGCGTGGTGAGGGCTCAACTAATCTATGCTGATGATGACATCAAAACTACTTATTGTGACCAACATAAGGTCAACTCGGAAGGAATGATTGTTTAAAGTTAGTGACATCAACCAATCCATGTCGACGATGACATCAAAACTATAGTGAATGTTTCATTTAGTGTTTGGGGTTTCTGTTTGAGTAAGTGTTTAAACTGGTGGATCACGAAGCTTATCTCTGCACCACTATCAAATAGTATGCATGCGTATGAGTTGTTTAGGAGGAACGTACTAGTAACCATGGTGGAATTCCTCACTGCCTTCTTAATTCCCATTATTAGGACTCTTTCCACACCCCCACGACTTCTGTTTTGTGCCTTCGGGCAGTCCCTCTTGAAACGCTAGGTCTCACTATAACTGTAGCATGTGTAGCTCACCCCATCATTAGCGGCTTGGGGGGTTTGTTCTGTTGGTGCTTTGCAAAAGCAGTCGGTATGCCCCTTCCAGTTGCAATTTATACATTTCAATTCCTGACAGGCTCCATGGTGGTGGTAGTTGCATTTGTCGCATTTCGGAAGAGTTCCTGCATATTGCTTGCCTGGTGTTGGTGCGGTAGGGGCTGTGATGGCATGAACAACCACAGTTTGTTGCTTCTTGGCTGGGTCTTAAGCAGGTTGACCCTTCTTTTAGTTCCAAAACTTCCTCTTGCTGTCATTCCGATTAAATTGTTCAGTTGTGGGGTTCATGATGCCTTCACGAATTCCCTGGTCGACAAGAGTTTGTGCCAGACGCTTGGCACTGTCGAAGGTGCTTGGGTTGGCAGATATGACCATTCCCTGGATCTAAGAGGATAGCCCCCAAATGTATCGTTCTACTTTCTTAGACTCCGGATGACCATTCTAGGGCACAGAGTTGCCAGCTCATTAAATCGAGCGGTGTAGGTGGCAATATTGGACCCCTTCATCGAATGTTCCCACAGTAACTGTTCCAGTTCCTGCATCTTGCTTCTTGGACAGTATTCCTCGAGCATCAGCGCCTTCAAATCCTCCCAATTCATAGCGCTGGCAACAGGTAGAGTCAACGTTTTAACGTGGCCATTCCACCTCGAGAAAGCTAAGTCTGCAAATGTACATGCAACATACTTGACTTTGAACTCATCAGGGCATGCACAATTTTCGAAGACAGACTTGGTCTTCTCGAACCATATTGTTCAAGTAACGGCCCCGACGTCTCCATGATACGTCCCAGGCTTGCAGTTCATAAACTCTTTGTCTGAGCACATTCACTGGTGCCCTTGATTCTCGCTTTGGTTGGAACTGTTGGTTCCGTTTTCACCTATGTTGTTGTTACTGCTGATTTGGGCCATGGCAGTAGCCATAGCAGCTATTACTGCAGACTGAAACACTACAGAGTCCATTTATGGGGGGAGGTGACGGTGGTGGCGCTACTAGATCTATTGGTTTGTTGTTCTTACTCCTGTTCGACTTCCTTTGTGGCATACTTCTGCCATAAAGTTTAAAGGTAGGATGATGATAAGTTTCTGAGAAGAGTTATGAATCAGGAACTACCATAATGAATGCCTTGTTTTATATATGTATCAAGTCTAGTTGTTATTGAAATTTGTATGCAACTCATAATTTTATTTATCATACAAACAAACAATTGCATAACAAATAGCAACATATAATGAAATAAAAGGCATACTCATTTCTTTAATAATATAGTGCTAGTAGATAGTTTTTGTGAAAATTGACCTTTAAGAAGGTCTACATAAAAGAGTAGCACCAATGCTTACTCGTATATAAAATCAAGACGTAGGTAGGATACACCCTACTCATGACGGGTACTCTCCTGCGGTCCCTGAGATGATGTCGAGGTGCCCTGTAACTCTGCTATTATTACCCTCTCCTCAAGATCTGAGTGCCTCTCCCAATACTCCCTCACTTCCACCCGAGCGGTGGTAAGGTCATAATAGAGACTGTCAATGAGATGGCACATCTGGGGATAGTCCCTCTCCATCCATCTGGTTCGGGCGTTAGTGGCCTCAGCAGCAGCCCCTAGCTCCATGATCTGGTTCGCCGATTCCCTCGTCTGATCCCTGAGGTGCGAGATCCGTTGAACCATGATAGGAAGGGCCTTTTCTTCCAGACCCCCGTGGTGAAGGTTATAGTAACCTCACTCCATCCCATAAGGAGAACGATGGAGCTGTTGTCAGCTCCACCTCTCCAAGTCTTCTGCCCAGCGGAGCGTAGGCCCCTGGTAGCCTAGTCAATGTGTAGGAACCCTGGTGACGTAAGGAGGGTTAATAACCTACGACTCCTCCTATGGTTCCTCCTCGTCTTCTTCTTCCTCTAGATCCTATTTTCCTTCTTCTTCCTCTGGGTCTTCCTCGGGCTCGTCCTCTTCCTCCACTAGCTCCTTAGGATCCTCTTCGGTATCCTCTTCAATCCACCAACAATTTCCCTGGTTAGGGAAATAGGGGTCTCCATACATGTGAAATCCTGCCATGTTGTCTGTGCGAGAATATAGGTATGAGAGATACATGAAAGGTTTATAGTGTTCAAAAATACTCCTATAATATTTTAATCTTGATGTTTGTTTCTAGAGTTTCTTGGTATATAGGGTTGGTAAGTTTTAGATTTTTTGCCTACCATGACCATTCCTAAACACATGTTGGTCATATCTCGTATAAATATAGTTTTTAACTCCTCTGAATACCTTTATATGATTCTTATTATGACACTGTTCCTAGTATGCATGCATGTATAATTTTTATGGAAATACTATTATATTTTTAAAAGTATAAATCTTATTCAGAGTGTTTTAGACCCATTGTATTTATAGTTGTATATCTTATGTGGTTTGATACACTTAGTTGACTATAAACAATGCTCTGATACCAATCTGTCACACCCCCAAACTGGAACGGTGGAAACGTCCGGGGGCGGATGACGTCATGGTATAGTATCATAACAATTGAAGATGAACGAAACAAAGCATCACAACCATTACATTGAATATTTGATCAGTTTACATTGTATTCAAATATAGTTTACATGATATCAGACGTATGTTACAAAAATGAAGGAAATGATGTGACGACATCCCATCCTCCAAAAATTCTCGTGGTTACCTGTTTATTGATTTCCTGAGAATACAAGTGATTTTAAAAAGTGTCAATAATTAAGTTAGTGAGTTCATAAGCAATTTGTATGGAATTTTTTTTAATATACCACGAAAATGATAGTGTGTACTTCCAAAAAATCCAATATTTTCTTTTAAATAAGTTGTAAGTGTTAAGTACCAAGACTATAAATCTACGTAATATTGTACTGTGAAATGATGTAATGAAGTTTTATCTTATTATAAAACTACTTGAAATGTATGTTACCCTGTAAATCAAATTCGTTATTGATACCATATGTGAGTTATTATAACCATACTAACGCGACTAGTGGCCTGAACGACGTACTAAGGGCGTCGGAACTGTTACGCCATTTGTCACCCCAAACCTGCTGGTCTAACTGTAGCTAACAGTTTAGGTGTGGGGTTGTCAATCTCGTACAAATCTATACACAACTGTCACGCTCTCCCTACAAGATACTCTGGTTATAATGCAGGTCTTAGGCCCCGTTTGATACGGATCTTTCCAGGTTCAAACATATCTTTCTGGCTAAATGGACCGGAAAGACTGTTTGATTTGCACAAACGAAGGGGTCTTTCCCGGTAAGATATGTCTTTCCTAGAAAGCCCCAAAATCATATCTTTCTGGCTGAATGGACTGGAAAGAAAATTATACACCAAACCCCGCCTCTTTATTTCTTTATTGGATTATTAATTTTTTTAAATAACTTTTTTTTAATTTATTTCTCATTGAATTATTACTTTTTTTCATCATTCAGCATAGTCAATCAGATGTACAATCAAACAGCATGGTTCCTTTCCCAGTCAGAAAACTTTCCCAGACAACACTTTACCGGACAGCACTTTCCCAGACAGAAACTATCAAACGGGACCTTAGTAGGTGTACTCTAGTTGGTACAGTGAAGCTAAATGTCTCACAACCAGTATCAATCGATTTACGTGAACTGAAAAACTCCTTTCTTATAAATATAATAATTATACCTTTAAATAATTATAAGTTTCTCCGGAAATGGTATTGTAATGTTTGTGACTCTCAAACTATACCAGTTATAGTTTATCTTGTTTGTTTGTTGAGACCATTTATATAACACTTTATATAAATACCTTGTAGTGATCTTGTCTAGTATCAAAATGTAAGTTTAAACATCTTGTTTTTGGATTATAACCCAAAAATAGTAAAATAATTAGAATTTACCCTTTTTTGTTAGAAAAGCTACATTCTTGGTAAAAGCTTCCAAAAACCATGTAGTTATACAAATCATAATTTTTCCTTATGATTTTAAGACATGGGATATGTTTTGTTGTCTTTGTTAGTTTTGCTTTTGAAAATTAATATATTACAAATATATGGATTAAAGCTAGAAATAACCATATCACATACAAATAATATATTATTTATCATCAAGATGAAACATGCAAGTAATGTAGGATAAAAATTTTTTGACTTGTGAATACCCCCCTCCCCCCTAAAACATGGAAAATCTCGAAATGCGGGGATATGAACTCACCTTGAGTGGATTTGTGAGTTGTTTGAGGAGATGGTGTGAAGATTTCCAAGCCTAAACTCTTGAATAGGGGTTGATGAACTCTTTGAAGATGATATTACCCTAATATTTTTAACACATAATAATGTGTGTAAATATAATGAAACTAGTGTAAATGTGTGTAAAAACCCTAGATTAGTGACATAAACTTACCAAATTACTAAGAACAAGCTTTGAGAAATAAATCCTTGGAGGCTTTGTGCTTAATCTTGAGAGAATTTAGATTAGAATGGAGGAATGAAAAATGGTGGGGAGTTGGTGGATGTTTATGCTGAGTTTAAGACGGGAAGGAAATGATTTGATGGTTGCCTAGTTTCCAATTGGATATTACATGGGATACTGATGGGTAATATTTTGCATGGGAAAAGATGGAACTTCAAATCACTAAGTCAACTATTGTTATCCCTTTTCCCACCGAATTCACATAGAAAACTCACAAGAAAACACCCAAAACACATGTGATTTCGGCCTATGCTCCAACCGAAATCACATGTGATTTCGTTCTAAGCATGACCAAAATCCCATATTTTGGATCCTAGGCCAAAAACACTTAAAGGAAATGGTCCAATCTAGATTTATTCTAGCTTGTTGACTTTTTCGAAGGTTAATTACAAACATGGTTTTCGTTATATATATATATATATATATATATATCTATATATATATATATATATATATATATATATATATATATATATATATATATTAATCAGACAAATGATGCCCTTTTGGCTTTCCAAAATTTTATTGCAACAAATTACGTTGTGCAAACACTTGTACACTGTTATAATTTAGGCCTTGCTTGAGTCAAAATTTTCCAGTTGACACACAGAGTCTCCCAAGATCCAAAAAATAAAACCAAGGATGTGTATGGCCATGCCTTCGCCTTGCCACGATCCTCAAAAGTACCTGAAACAAAATGAATATTGTAAGCTAATACTTAGTGAGTTCCCCCAAATTACCACCATATAAACATAAGAAACAACAACATACATACAAAGCCTTCAACATGACTGGCCCGCCTCACCGTGCCTTCAACCTATCTTGAGCGCTCTTTGGGCCTTCATCCTAACTAGTCTGCCTCAACCCAGTAAACCACAACCATAACATATCGATATAAACATTATCATAATAATCAACAACACAGGTAGTCCTACAGATCTACCGTTCTAATCAGATAACTAATAAACACATATCTCAACATAACAGCATACAGAAAAATAGGATATCAAATCTAATGGGCCGAAATTGGTACCTTCAACCCAAAAGTACAGTGAAGAAAACTCACCTCACAATCTGAGTGAATCTCTACTCCGACAACCGACTCTACCCGACTCCTAATAACCAAAACATATCCCAATCTAAATTAATAGAAATTTCCTAAATACCCTTGGTCAAAATCGGTCAAAGTCAACAAAATCAACCAAGTCGAGTCAGCTCAACCGAGTCAACTCAGACGCAAAGCATGAGGCGTACTTCGGATGTACGCGAGGCGTACTCACTGTATGAGGAGACGGGGCTCAAACTGCCTACGCGCAGCGTACCAATTAGTACCCCCAACGTAGGCACTAATTCTCCACTTAATGAATTAAGAGCCTATTACTTAAGCTATAACATCCTATTTTTTTTCTTCTAAACCCCTCAAAACATCAGAAAAGACATCTAGAATGGAATAGAGCATGCCATACTCTAAAAAGGTCAAGACTTGAAGCAAAATGTTCATGAATCGAAGATTTAGCAGGATCTAATAAAACACAAGTCAAGTTTACAACTTTATACCTCTTGGAGGATGATAGAGAGGTGAACATCCTAGATCCAAGGCTCCTTCAATCTTCCAAGGTGGTTCTACTTCCTTTTTACTCCTTCAAGATCACCAAACACACATGCAAGGGTGAAGAATGCTCAAACAAGTGGTTAGTGTTTTCTAAAATCAATTGGAAGTGTTGGAGGCTAATGAGAGATGAGGTTGGAGGCCATAATGATGTTTAAATAGCGTCCAAACCCTAATTTTTAGGGTTTGAGGATCTCTCACGTACGCCATGCATACTCGATGTATACCCAACATACTTAGACCCGCGCATGTATGCTCAACATACACAACGTACTCGAGGTTGGAGGTCACAATTCTCCCCCAATTGAACCAAACTTCATCCTCGAAGTCTGCTCTGGCAAACAACTCCGGATAATGCTCCCAAATCTTCGATTCGGGATCATATATCCATTCATATCACTTCCGATGCTGCCACTAAACCTTGACCAAAGATACCACCTTGTTGCGCAAGGCCTTCGCCTTCCAATCTAAAATCGCCATTGGTCTCTCAATGTAATTCAGGCGATCATCAACCTGAACATCATCCAAAGGAATAACCATTGAATCATCAGTCACACACTTCCACAGCTGCAAAACATGGAAGGTGATGTGAATCTGACTGAGCTCCTCAGGTAAATCCATCCTATAAGATACCTTGCCAACCTTGGAAATCACCGGAAATGGCCCAATATATTGGGGCCCCAATTTCCCTACTCCAGAAGCGTATTACACCCTTCTAGGGTGAGACCTTCAGCAAAACCAAGTCACCGGCCTTAAACTCCAACTCAGATCGACGCTTGTTGGCATAACTCTTCTATCGACTATGAGCTATTTGTAATTTCTGTCTAATCTGCTGAATGAGCTCTGACATCTGAAGGACTACCTCAATTATCTACAATACTCAATGACCAATCTCTCCCCAATAGACTGTGGTACGACACTTTCTCCCATAAAGAAGCTCGAAAGGCAGTGTACCGATACTGTAGTGATAGTTGTTGTAAGAAAACTCAGATAAGGGAAGGTAGGAGTCCTAGCTCCCACCAAAATCTATAAGACATGCCCTCAGCATATCCTCAAGTGTCTGAAGGTTCAACTCACTTTGGCCGTCAGTCTGCAGATGATATTCAGTGCTAAGATGCAACCTCGTGCCTAGTTCCTCGTGGAACTTCTGCCAAAAACCAGACGTGAACCAAAACATCTAGATCAGATACAACAGAGACTTGAATACCATGCTGAGCAAAAATCTTGTGCACATAAAAATCGGCCAATTTCTCGGCTGAAGAACTCTCTTGGATGGCTAGAAAGTGGGCGCTCTTTGTCATACAATCCACAATAACCCATATCGCATCGAATCCTTAGTCGTATGGGGTAGCTTGGTGATGAAATCTATAGTTATGTGTTCCCATTTCCACATGGGAACCTCCAATGGTTGTAGCTTTCCATGTGGTCTCTGGTGCTCGACCTTGACCATCCGACAGGTCAAGCACCTATCAACATAGCAGGCTATCTCTCTCTTCATGCACGACCACCAATAACCGAACCTCAAATCCTAATACATCTTGGTGGCCCCAAGGTGTATCAAAATCTTGGACTTGTGCGCCTCCTCGAACACAGTCTGCCTGACCCCACCAAAATTTGGCACCCAACCCCGTCCATACCAGGTCAATAATCCACGATTGTTAGTGGAAAACCTATCAACCTGACCCCTGAGTCTATCCTTCTTGCAATTCTCCTTCTTGAATCCCTCGGCCCGAGCCTTCCTAATTAGATCTAGAAGCGAATAGTCCACCAATATTCTCATACACGGACTCTCAATAAAAGATCTAGCTGTCTTATAGCTCAAAGCATCAGCAACCACATTCGCTTACCTGGGGTGATACAAAATCTCTCAGTCATAATCCTTGACAACGTCAAGCCACCTATGTTGTCTCATATTTAGATTCGGCTGATCCTTAAGATATCTCAAAGTCTTGTGCTTTGTGTAAATAGTACACGACACCCCATACAAATAATGCCGCCAAATCTTGAGATCAAACACCACTACTCACAACTCCAAATAATGAGTCAGATAATGGACCTCATGTGGCTTCAGCTGCCGAGAAGCATAAGAAATAACCCTCACAAGCTACATAAGCACCGCTCCCAAACCGGTGATGGATAAATCACAAAATACCACAAAGTCCTCAACACCCTTACGGAGGGACAACACTGGTTCCTCACACAACTTCTGTCTTGGTGTCTCAAATGCAGCCTACTACTCAGGTCCTCAACAAAAATCCACTCCTTCCTCATTAGACGAGTGAGGGGTACTACAATCTTCGGGAAGTCCTGAATAAATCTCCGATAATACCTTGATAATCCCAAGAACTGGACCTCTTCATGCTGCTCCCTAGTCTCAGAATACACCAAGATATCACTAATGTAAACGATGACTAATCGATAGAGCATCGTCCCGCACACCCAATTCATCAAAACCATAAAGGTCGTCGGCACATTGGTGAGCCCAAACGGAAATACCACGGACTTGTAATGATCATAACAAGTCTGAAATGTGGTCTTATCCACATCCTCCTCTCTAACCCTCATCTGACGATATCCTGACCTCAAACGAATCTCGAAGAACCAAGATGCACCCTGCAACTGATCAAAGAGGTCATCAATATGTGGAAGGGGATAATGGTTCAACACTGTTAACTTGCTTAACTCCCGATAATCAATGCACATCCGGTGTGAACCATCCTTCTTCTTGACGAACAATATTGGTGCTCCCCACAAAGAACTCTTCAATCTAATGAACTACTTTCCTAACAGCTCCTAAAGCTGAGAAGAAAACTCCTTCATCTCCGGTGGAGCCAATCGGTATGATGCATTGGCTATCAAAGCCTCACCAAGAACTAAGTCAATCGTAAACTCAACCTGCCTCTAAGGAGGCACACCGGGTAACTCCTCCAGTAACACATCAGGAAACACCCTAAAACTGGCATGTCTGAAACCAATGCCTACTTCCCAAACCGCGTATCAACCACATAGGCAATATAGCTCATACAACCATGTTGAATATATTGTCGAGCCATGGCCGCCAAACAAAAAATTGACCTAATCTTGGTACCCTCTCCATAGACAACCAATTCTCCCCCACTTGGGTTTCAAACTACCACTAGTTGACCCTGTTAGGTTATCATAACAGTGAACTTACTCAACCAATACATCCCTACTATCACACATACATCCCCCATCGAGATAAGAATCAAATCAATCAGATAAGGCACCCTGAAAATTTCCAAGACACAACCCTAATACACTCTGGATGCAGAAACCCAATGCTAGTTGGCGATAAAAATCCACAACGAGCACTCTAACCTCCCAATAAGAATATCAAACTCACTACTGAACGTCTAGGATACAAAAGATGGACTCACACCCGAGTCAAAAAGAACAAGAGCAGGAAAAGAGTTCACTAAGAAGGTACCTAAGATAATCATAAACGTTAGCATATCATAAAATAACTCGGCAAAAACATAAACAAAAACATACCAGTAACGACGTCTGGTGCCGCCCTCACCTCCTCGATGGTAAGCTGGAAAGCATGACCTCGAGCCATCGGGGGCTCCACCATACCCTGGCATCCATCCGTGATCCTCAAAGTGGCTAGAACTGGAGCCTACATCGGCTTGCCGCCAAGAAACAAACAGTTGACCATCACATGCCCAACCTAATCACAGTGGTTACAAATCCTAGCATGTGGTACTAGGGCCGACTAACGACAATCACTCGTAAATTGCCATTCTTCCCAGATTTGTGGCATCCAACATATAATCAGCAAGAACCCTCATGAACCTTTCCGTACATCCCATAAGTGTAGCCCCTCTATTTTCAAAACCTCAAATCAGCGGGCTTGAAATGCTTTCTCGTAGGTTGTGACCGCATAGGGGCCTACCTCAGCTCCCTTAACTATAACTTCATCTCAATCTCGTGCCTCCTCTCGGCCTCCTACAACTCAATGAGGGAACCATATCGCTGAGTGGACACAAACTGGTGGAAAATCGTCTTGCGCATACTCAAGTACCGAGTCATCTAAGCCTACTCAGAAGCAGTAAAATCAGGGCAGAAAAGATCCCCCTCTGTAAATATCTTCGTGGTCTCAGTCACCTTCTCCAACCCCTGCCTCAAATCTCGATACTCCAGAGCCAAACTCTTCCTCTCCACCAAAGGAACATATCTCAAATGAAACATCTCAGCAAACTGTTCCCAGGTAATAATAGCCCTCTACTCAGGAGTGTATGAGCCAGTAACCAACCTCCGCCAATCCTTTGCACCTGAAAGAAGAAGGTTCGGGGTACACTTGACCTTCTAGTCAGCAGGGAAAGAACACATGAAGAAGCAACCCTCCACACCAGATAACCACCTCATCGCCTTCATAGGATCCTTAACTCCATCGAACTTTGGGGGCATCATGTAGTCAAAGTCTCAGTACTAGAAGGGTCTCCCCCACTAATCCCCGCAACAACAATAGTTGCAATAGCTGCAGTCGCAGCAGCTTCAAAAAGTACAGCATATCGATCATCACAGAGCTCAATTATAGTTGTCTTGATACACCCAAACATCTTTGGCATAGATCGCTAGACAGCAACAGCCACCTTGGTGGTGATGACCTCTCAAAACTGGTCATCAGTCATCCTCGACCCATCCTGGCTGCTTTCTCTAGATACAAAACCTGATCCCTGAGTGAACACCATACTAAAAATAAAACAGAGCATATCAGTATCTCACAATCCATATAATCAGAACCATTCCAGAAAGACGAACTATCGGGGTTTGTGACTTTCTTGTGACGTATATGGGTCCTACGCTTTCAGTAGTGCGGGCACATACTACCTTCCACACCTAACTGTATTTGTCCCAACGATCATCAAAACCTCCAACCAGATACAACAACCAGGATACACATACATCCTATCCTCACCCTCTCAAGAGTGGATAAATATTTCTCCTCTAACTAGCTGCTCAAGCAAATACTCACCCATGAAACCTCCACCCACCTTGTAGCACTCGCGTACGCTAATTATACATAACCCCTGGATCGTATAGACAATCGAATACTTGATTCTACCCTAAGCCCTTAATCAAGAAAGAGCAGGAAATAAGGCTAAACCAAACATTCTTAGGCTATAAAAACTTAGTTATGTACAACTTTGATGCATACATTGAGAAACTATGGTAATGATGTCAAATCCATACAAGAGGTAACCCTAAGCTATCAGGCATCATTTATAAGGAAATTCTATCATGTTATTCCTAAAGATCCTTAATCTATCACTAGGATGTTGTTCTATCATAAATATAATATCGAATAACAGTATGGTAAGTTGGGTTACACTTTCTCGCTATGTCTGATGGTACACATCACATCCTTCCTTGTTCATTTTTGAAACAATTTTGAAAATCATTTTAAAAATTTTGCAGTTCCTTAGTTTTAGTCTGGATTCACATGAATGCTCCTCTAATTTACTCAAACCAAGGCTCTGATACCAACTTGTAACGTTCAAAAGTTAGCACAAATTTAAACTTTTCAAAACAACTCATTTAGACCATTCTTCCCAAAAACATTATTTAAAATCAGAGTCTCCCAAGACCCAACAACATAAAACCAAGGATGTGTACGGTCACTCCTTTGCCTTGCCATCGTCCTCAAAAGTACGTGAAACAAAACAAAAGTTGTTAGCCAATGCTTAATGAGTTCCCTGAAGGTACCACCACATAAACATAACAAACAACATCATGCATACAGAGTCTTCAACATGAATGGACCGCCTCACCGGGCCTTTGCATATCTGGACCGCTCTCTAGGCCTTCGGTCTGACTGGTCCACCTCGCAAACCTTTAGTCTATCTGGACCGCCCTGGGTGTCTTGGCCTTCAGTATCAGCTGGTCCGTCTCAACCCATTAAACTAAAACCACAACATATCGAAATAAACATTATCATAATAATCAGTAACACAAGTAGTCCTACAAATCTATCGGTCTAATCAGATAACCAGTAAAACCATATCTCAGCATAACAACATATAGCAAAATAGGATATCTAATCTAATGGGTCGGCCCTGGTGCCTTCGACTCATAAGTAAAGTGAGGAAAACTCACCTCTCATAATGAATACATTAATAATGAATCTTTGCTCTGACAACCGGCTCTACCCGACTAATAATCAAACATTTCCCAATCTAAATTAATATAAATTTTCCAAATAACCTTGGTCAAAATTGGTCAAAGTTAATGAAATCAGTCGAGTAAACTCAGCCCTCGTACGCGAGGCGTACTTCGGATGTACGCAGGGCGCACTCACTGTCCGAGGAATCGGGGCTTAAATTACATGTGCGCATTGTACCAACTGGTACCCCCATCGTACAAACTGATTATCCACTTAATGAATTAAGAGCTTCTTACTGAAGCTATAACGACCAAATTGTATATTCAAGTCCCAAATATCCTCTTGACCATAAAGTTTCCCACTTTATGGTCTTGCATGGCCAATAAGTGATAAATGCTAAAAACTCCATCCTTTTAACCCATTAAGACAATCAAGCACATGCATGGAAAAGGATTAAGAGCCAAGACCCTATTTTTATGCTTCTAAACCCCTCAAAACATCTTAAATGAATGCTAGAATGGACTAGAGCATCCCATACTCCAAATAGGTCAAAACTTGAGACAAAATGTCCATGAATCAAGGACATAGCAAGATCTAATGAAATACAAGTCAACATTGCAATTTTATACCTCTTGGAGGTTGCTAGAGCGATGAAGATCATAAATCGAAGGCTCCTTCAAGCTTCCAAGGTGGTTCTACTTCCTTCTTACTCCTTCAAGATCACCAAACACACACATAAGGATCAAGAATGCTCAAACAAGTGGCTATGATTTTCTAATATTGATTGGAGGTTTTGGAGGATGATGAGAGATGAGGTTGGAGGCCATAGTGATTGTTAAATAGGATCCAAACCCTAATTTTTAGGGTTAAGGATCTCTCATGTACGCCCTACGTACTTAGTGTATGCCCAGTGTACTTAGACCCACGCATGTACGCTCAATGTACACAACGTATGCCCAACGTACTAAGCCTAAGCCTGGAATTTACAAAAATGCCACTATGGGCTCTTTTGCTAACCTTCTCGTATACAAGGGCTAAATACTATAAGTCTTTGTACTTATGGGTTAAATTTGAAATTACCTCAGATTAGCGATGTTACAAAGGGGTATTAGGAGTTAATGATGCTTAAATAGGGTTCAAACCCTAAAATTTAGGGTTTGAGTGTTGATCACGTACACCCAGTGTACACAAGTGTATGCCCAACATATGCAATAGAGGCACGTTTCTCAATTAAGGCTCCTTGCAATCAATTTTTTCAACAATTCCATATTAAGGGTGTAAATGGAAAATTCCTAGAAATCAAGGTGTTGCAATTCTCATCCACTTGAATCAGACGTCGTCCTCGAAGTCCGCTGCCATGAATAACTCAAGGTAGTGCTCTCACTTCTCGGACTTGGGTTCTCAAGTCCATTTGAAACCCTTCTGATGATGCCGCTTGAGCTTGACCAACGATACCACCTTGTTGCCCAAGGCCTTCGTCTTCCAATCTAAAATTGCCACTAGTCTCTCAACATATTTTAAGCGATCATCAACCTGAATATCATCTAAAGGAACCACTATTGAAGCATCATCTACACACTTTTGTAGCTGAGAAATGTGAAAGGTATTGTGAATCTAAATAAGCTCCTCTCGCAGATCCTACGTATAAGCTACGTTTCCAAACTTGGCAATCACCCGAAATGGTCTGATATACCTGGTCCCCAATTTCCCTTATTCCTGAAGCGTATTAAAACCTTCTAAGGAGACACCTTTAATATATTGTCGACCTGGAACTCCAACTCAAATCGTACGTCTGTCACCATAATTCTTATGTCGACTTTGGGTTGTCTGCAACCTTTCTCTAATCTGCTAAATAAGCTCTTTCATCTAGAGAACTACTTCAGTCTTTCCCATAATCCTGTGATTGACCTCCCCCCCCCCTCCCCATCAGACTGGGGTATGACTTTTCCTGCCATAGAGAAGCTCAAACGGCGACGCCCCAATACTGGAGTGATAGTTTTTGTTGTATGAAAACTCATCCAGAAGAAGGTAGGAGTCCCAACTGCCACTGAAATCTATGATACAAGCTCTCAACATATCCTCAAGTATGTGAATGGTACTCTCACTCTGGTCGTCAGTCTGCGGACGATAAGTAGTGCTAAAATGTAACCTCATGCCCAGTTCCTCGTGGAACCTTTGCCAAAATCGCAAAGTGAACCAAACATCCCGATCTGGTACAATAGAAACTGGAACACCATGTCAGATGACGATCTCATACACATACACATCAGTCGATTTCTCGGTCGAGGAGCTCTCCCCAACAGCTAAGAAGTAGTCACTCTTGGTCAGAAGGTCCACTATCATCTAAATCGCATCAAACCCGTTAGCCGTTCGAGGTAACTTGGTGATGAAATCCAAGGTGATATGTTCCATTTCCAAATGGGAACCTCTAAGCGCAAAAGCTTGTTAGGTAGCCTCTGGTACTTGGCCTTGACCATCTGATAGGTCAAGCAGCACTCAAAATAACAGGCTATCTCTTTCATCATGCACGAGCACCAGTAACTAAGTCTTAAATCCTGATACATCTTGGTGGCTCTAAGGTGTATCGAGAATCTGGACTTATGTGCCTCCTCCAACATAGTCTTCCTCATCCCATCAAAATATCTCACCCAATGTCGTCCGTACTGGGCCAACAATCCACGAGAATCAGTAGAAAATCTGTCAGTCTCGCCCCTGATTCTCTATTGTTTCTATTTTCCTTCTGGACTTCCTCGACCCGGGTCTCCCTAATCAAATCCAGAAGTAGCGAATCGATAGATATCCTCATACATAAACTCCCACCATAAAAACTAGCCAACTTGCGGCTCAAATCATCAACGAACACATTCGCTTTCCCCGAGTCGTACAAAATCTCACAATCATAATCTTTCACCATGTCAAGCAACCTACGTCGTCTCATGTTCAAATTTGGCTGATCAACGAGGTATCTTAAACTCTTGTGATCCATGTAGATGGTATACCGAACCCTATACAGATAATTCCACAAAATCTTGAGGGAAAACAACACCAACCCCAACTCCAGATCATGTGTAGGATATTGCACCTCGTGTGGCTTCAGCTGCCGAGAAGCTTAAGCAATAACGGTACCTCGTTGGATAAGAACTGCCCCCAAAGCGATGACGCAAGCATCATAATATACAACAAATCTCAACACCCTCAGGAAGGTTCAACATTGGGTCCTCACATAAATTCTATCTTAGAGTCTCAAATGCAGCCAACTGCTCAGGCCCCCAGTGGAAATCCACGTCCTTCCTCATCAGACGAGTGAGGGGTACGACAACCTTGGAGAAATCCTAAATAAATCTCTAATAATAACCTGATAATCCCAAAAAACTCTTGATTTGTGAGGGAGACTTCAGAACCTCCCACTACATAACTGCCTCAATCTTGTCTGGGTCGACCAAAATCCCATTCTAGTTAACCAGGTGTCCAAAGAACTGGACCTCCCGTAACCAAAACTCACACTTCGAGTACTTGGAACATAGTCGTTCCCACCTCAAAACTCCCAGAAGCTCTCGAAGGTGATCCTCATGCTACTCCCTACACTTGGAATAAAACAGGATGTCATCAATGAAAACAATGATTGCTCGATCGAGCATCGACCTGCATACCTGATTCATCAAATATATAAATGTTGCAGGTGCATTGGTGAACCCAAACAACATCACCACGAACTCGTAAGGACCATAACGAGGCCGGAACGCCTTCTTCTCCACATCCTCCTTTTTAACCCTCATCTATTGATATCGTGACCTCAAATCAATTTTCGAAAACCAAGATACACCCTGCAACTAATCGAAGAAGTTATCAATTCGTGGAAGTGGGTAATGGTTCATCAGCGTTAATTTTTTCAACTCCTGAAAATCAATACAAATGTTGTGAAACCCATCCTTCTACTTCACAAACAATATCGGTGCTTCCCATGGCAAACTGATCGGTCTGATAAATTACTTTCCCAATAGCACCTAAAGCTGTGAGGACAACCCTTGCATCTCTGGTGGTGCCAATTGGTATGGCACCTTAGCAATCAGAGTCGCATCGGGAACTAAATCAGTCCTGAACTCAATCTGCCTCTCAGGAGGCACACCATGTAATTCGTCCAGAAAAACATATGGGAACTCCCTAACTACCAGCACATCCGAAATTGAAACCTCCTTCCCGAACATAGTGTCAACACATACACGAGATAACCCACACACCCATGTTACAGATACTATTGAGCCTTGGCAGTAGAACAAAAGGTTGATCCAAACCTGGTTCCCTCTCCATAAATAACTAGTTCTCGCGCACTTGGGGTTAAAACTACCACCCGTTGAACCTCGCAGTCAATCATCGCACCCAACCTGATCAACCAGTCCATCCCTACTATCATGCATACATCCCCCATGGGGATAGGAATCAGATCAATGCGGTAAGGCACCCCAAAATATCTATAACACAACCCCGATAAATGCTTGATGTAGAAACCCCATGCTCGTTGCGATGGAAACTTGCAACGGGCACTCCAACTCTCCAAGAGGCATATTAAAACTCCTACTAAATGACTGAGACTCAAAAGACCGACTCGCACCGAAGTCAAAAAGCAGAAGAACAGGTAGGCAATTTACTAAGAATGTACCTAACATAATCATAATCATAAGCATACAATAAAATAACTTGATAGAAAAATAAATTGAAACATACCAGTATTGACGTCTGGCGCCGCCCTAAACACCTCTGATATGAGCTGGAAAACACGACCCCGAGCCATTGGGGACTCCACCCTCCCTTGACATCCATCCGTGATCCTCAAAGTAGCCGGTGTTTGAGCCAATGTAGGTCTCGCAGTGTGTAGGGGACAACTGGTCTACACATGGCTAACCTTCTCACAATGGTAGCAAATCATGGTGCTTGCCAACGGGGCCTGGTATTGAAAATCTGTTGGGTCAAAATATTGGTTTATACTTTGATTTTCTAGGAAAATGTATTTTTCTGTAATAGAATAGGTGTTGTGGTTGTGTACGGCCATTATCATGTGTGTACGGCCGCACACCCGTGTACGGCCGTACACGGGTGTAAGGATGGTTATACTATATATAGGGTGAGGAGTGCATGTGAGTGTACGGCCAAAGAGCTTAAGTGTGTGAAATCAAAGTTGTTCTACAGAGAGAGAGAAGAGAGTGTGTGTTGTGTGTGAATCTTGTATTTGGATCTACATTCTAATCATCAAATAATACAAGATTCATCATCTTCTTCTTCTCCTTCTCTTCTTATTATGATTTTCCATCATCCGTTTGATTGGGATTCCGCACCATCAAACGGATCTGATTGATACTCAAGCATTTTGGGGACTAACAAGTGGTATCAGAGCTTGGATTGTATCAATAAATTTTCTCAGATCTGAAGCTTATTTGATCTTATTTTGAAAGGATTTTCGTGCTTTTCGATAGATCAGGGAAAAATAAGGGGGGTTTGTTCTTCACGTTTTTTCCTAAAAACGAGTTTTTGATCGAGTTTTGGAGCAAAAATGGTGAAAAACGTCGTTTTTTTCGCGATCGGATTGAAGGTGTGCGGCTAGTTGAAGGTGTATGGCCGCGGAGTGTGCGGTCCTCGGTGTGCAGCTCAGAGTGTGCGGCTCCGGTGGGTGGTCTCGCTGTGCGGCTCGGTCTCGTGTACGGTTCGATCCTCGCTTTTCAACCTCCTCCTCGCATCCAATCATCCTCGTATCGCACACTTAAAAAATGGGAAAGGAGTTTTGGAGGTGCCAGGGATCGAACCCGTGTCCCTCGCTTCAGCTTCGCATGCGCCTTACCAACTCAGCTAGGCTGCTTGTTGATTCAATTCTTCCGATTTTAATTCAAATAGACTCCTTTTCGCACCCAATTTTGAAAATTTGACACTTTTAATCCAAAAATCAATTTCCTTTAATTTTAAATTACTTTTTCAAACCAAAAATTTTAGTTTTAAAATTTTGTCTTTTATTTTTGACTTTTTACTTAAAATTTTGACTTTGACTTTTAAAATTTGACCTTTGACTTTAAACTTTGAATTTCTCGTTTAACTTTTAAGTTTTCAAATTTAGCTTTTCGGTTTGACTTTTAAGTTTGACTTTTTAAATTTGACTTTTAAGGTTGACTTTTGAGGTTTATAGTCAAAGGGAATTTTTACATTTAAGTTTGACTTTTAAGTTTGATTTTGGCTACTAGTTGTGCTTTTAATGGCTTTTGAGGTCTACGAGGGAAATGTAGGCATGAAAGAGAGTGGTCAGGATGTAACACCCCCAATTCTGGTATGATATTTATATTTTGCTTATTCTTATTTTCTTCAAGTTCTAAGAGGAAGTCGACGAGTCGGTAGCTGGACTCGTCGAGTAGAGTCGCGAATTCGAGCACGTTTAAGTTGGCGACTCGGCGAGTCTATATTTCGGAGTCGTCGAGTCCGCCAGTCTGGACGAAACCCTAATTTCAAGGGTTTGCACCCTATTTAAACAACGTTTGGGGCCTCACGTCAGCCGTCATCACCCCTCAGAGCATCTTTCTCGAAACCCTAGAGCCCTCTTTACATTTTGTGTGTTTTTGGTATGTTCTTTGAAGATTTTGAGAGATAAAGGAAGGTAGATCAAGAAGAGAAGAAGAAGATCCTAGATCCTTGAGGAATTTCAGAAGAAAGTAAGGTATATCTTCGCCCTTTTCTATTTCTATGCTTAAATCTCCTTTTTGAAGCCATTAAAGCCATTCTTGGACCATTTCTTGGCTTAATAGAAGCATAGAGGACTCATGCAGTTGATTAGCCTTCGGATCTAGCTAGATTTGAACTCCAGAAGCTTAGATCTAACACCTTTAGGGATCCATTTTGCATGAAAGCTCTAGATCTACTATTATAGTGTGCTTTGAACCTTAAAACCTTCATTTGATGTTATTTACACGTAAAGTTGGAAACTTTACGTGTAAATCAAGTCCCAGGAACCCGGATCTATTAATGGTATGGACTAGTTTCAAGCACAATCGAGTATATAATGTTTACATGCATACGACTCGACGAGTCATTCTTCTGACTCGGCGAGTCGAGTCGCGAGTCCCCTGTGTTTTTTTTCGATTTATGCCGAGTGGAACCAGTGAGTGAGAGGTGGACTCGGTGAGCTAGTGGGTTAAACTCATTGGTGGAAGAACTCGGCGAGTCAATGACCTGACTCGACGAGTCCAAGGCAATCTTCATACTTCAAGAACAGACTTGACGAGTTGTTCATACAACTCGACGAGTCACTGCTAGAATGATCATCAGATGAAGGAGAACTCGACGAGTTGTTCATACAACTCGGCGAGTCGGATGCAGATTGTCGAAATATTAGTAGTGAAGTGGAACTCTCCGAGTTTGCGCCAAAACTCGACGAGTAGCAGCGAGTGGAATCAAGAAAGTAAGAGTAAGGACTCGACGAGTTGGCGACCCAACTCGACGAGTCAGGTCAACTGAGTGTTGACTATGACAGTTAGGTTGACTTGGACCAGGGGTAGGAGAGTCATTTTACCCTCAGTATTATTATCAGTATTTGATTGATGGTGCTCATGGATATTGTAGCCGGGGTTAAATAGGAGCCACAGCAGACAGATTCCGGAGCAGTCCTTTCAGCAGCTAGGCTACGAGGTGAGTTTTCCTTCCAGTAGGAACGGGTCTAAGGCCACAATGTCGGCCCATTTAAGTTAGCAGTAGTTTCCGGACTTTGGTCCGATGTAGTTGTTAGTATGTTTGATGTCTTCGTGACTCAGACAGAATTATGTATTATGTATTCCGGGCTACGGTCCGATGCAGTATGCAGTATATGTGTTTATGCTCGATGATATGTGTTATGCTAGTTGATATGTGTTTATGCTATGCTATGATCGTTCAGTTCCGGACTTCGGTCCGATGCAGCTAGTTCCGGACTTTGGTCCGATGCAGTCAGTTCTGGACTTCGGTCCGATGCAGCTAGTTTCGGACACCGGTCCGATGCAGGGGACAAGGTCCTAGTCAGTTCCGGACTACGGTTTGATGCAGTTTCCGGGCTTCGGCCCGATGCAGTGGGCAAGGCCCAGTATGTGTTTATATGTTATTGTATGGTATGTGGTAGTTTGGGGCAGCTCACCAAGCTTCGTGCTTACAGTTTTAGTTTTGGTTTCAGGTACTTCCGCAAGTAAGGGGAAGAGCTCGGGATGATGGCATCGCACACACCACAGCTTCAGTCTTTATCCTTGGTGTTTGTTTTGATTCGTAGTTTGATTTGATTCAGTTGTTTCACGACATTTTATATGAGTTGAGATATTTGACGGATGGTTTTTATGATATAACAATCAGTATATGATTTTTATTACTATTTAAACAAAAAAAATTTGGGTCGTATTTTGGGATGTTACACAGGATATGTTAAGACAAAAGTTCAACATGTTCAATTATGTCCCTTGAGAAACCCTGGAAGCTCAGTTGCAGCGATTTACTACACTTACTACTGAGATGAATATAGCTGAGATCTTCTTAACTAAATCTGAGATAAACAAAAAGCTGCTAAATTCACTTCCGAAATCGTGGGATATGAACGTTGCTATCATCAAGAAGAAAAAATATCTCAATCGTCTTAGTCTTGCTGCTCTAACTGAAGAACTTGACGCTTTGAAGTGTGTAAAAACAATGAGTTCTGCAACCATCCCGGTCAATGAAGTTTCATGCTCTCCATCATGTGAAGCTACGATTAAACTTCTTCATGAACATAATGATTTGCTAAAAAGGGAAATCGAGGACCTAAAATACGAAGGATATCAACTTAGTAAAGGACAGAAACCCCTGAATGTTGAATTAGTAGCAAAAATCAAAGACTTTAGGAAGCTTCAAGAAGATTATGGTAATAAATGTGTAAATTATTTTAAAAAAATTGATGTGTCAAGCGAAGTAGTTGCAAAAATGATAGACCATTGTCTGCAATTTAAAAATTACTAGCAAAAAGGTCTAGGTTATGATAGTGTTCCTCCACCTTTCAATCATAACTACACATCCATCCCTATGACACAAGAAGAAATTGACAAGGAGGCACATCTTCAATATGGAAAACCAGCTGGATTTGTATCAGGAGGTAAAGTAGCAGAGGATGAGAACAAGGAGAAAACCATTAAACACACCAAAATCTCCTTCAGCTCTGAATCTGTTGCTTCGAACTCAGCTTTTTCTGATCAACCTACTTTTGAGAAATACAGGCCACCAATTCTAGTGAAGCAGAGTGCCTGTCGTAATTGTGCTTGTGGGAACAATAAGAGACAAGGCAAGGATACGCCACCAGGGGCAGGAAGAAACAACTTCATAGTGAAGAAAAAGACATTTTTTCACTGTGGAACACCTGGACACATTGTCAGAAATTGTCCTAATCGAGCATACATTCCCTACTATGCACAAGGCTGGCAGAACGCGCCAAGTGGGAGATACTTCTAAAGAAACCCTTCCAGGTCACAATCGTGCAATGGTGACTGGAATGCACAGAAGTCCAAGAATCAAACTTCCAAGGTCAAGAAGGGTATGTCGGCCAAGAAGTCCAATCCAAGATATGCTCTCGTGAAGCCAAAATCAAAGTCATCTCAACGGTCGACTTCAAGTTCAAAATCAAGTGTTGAGCCACCCATCACATCGAAAAAGAAATGGGTTAAACCCAACTACAAATGGGTTCCGAAGGCTCACTCTCCCAAATCTTCTAACGGTTCTAATATTTCTACATCTTCTGTTTGTGATAAGCAGGATATGTCATGGGATAGAGTACCTTGCATTGATGACAAAGGTCAACCCAGTTTCAAAATGGACTAAGTTCCAAAGACCAACTGATCCCGTTTTGTGTTGGAGCAACTATGGAGGCATATCATCATACTTCGGTTTGTTGGTAGTGGTTGTTCCAGGCACATGATAGGGGACATCTCTCAACTATACAACATTCAGACCTTTGTTTGAGAGTATGTGTCCTTTTTGTGGGAAAAGAGGAAAGGAAGAGATCACAAATGGCGTTAGTGCTTAATGATATGACGAATTTTCGGATCTGTTCTGAGATTATGCATGCTGTTCTCAGACCTTCTGAATGCAAATTCGATAAGTGAATTACGGTTTGCATTTTATTCTCTATATTTTGAGTTTATCTTACTCTGATTTGTTTTAAAGACAATTTTTCATTTTCTTAATAGTTTTCCGTTAGTAGTTATTATTGGGAATTGATATATAGATAAAGTGATAACGGGAAGTCTAAAACATGTATAAGGGACTGAATATGAATTGTCTAGACTCTGTGTTCAATGTGTTGGTAGGCACGAAGGATTTGACAGTATGGATTTAGATAGAATTGTTTGGACTAACCATATGATGCCCGGGTAGATTGAGCAGTAAGATAAACACGGGAACCCACAAAATACACTAAATTAATCCGCATCTAGAAATGTGGCTTAACTTTTCCTTGATGTACGGACTTATGTCCTTAATTCTGGTTCTGATAGGGTGACTAGGGGGTTCTGATAAAGTAGGTCTGTAGGAAATTATTTTCTTGCTTTCTATTTGTCAATCATATGTTGCTTCCTTTGCGTGATTGGAAGAGATCCGAACTGGAATGCAGCATATGCAACTCTATTTCTACGCACCTCCCTATCTACGAAACTATTTCTATATGTTAGCCATATGATGTCTCCTCTGCGTGATTGAAACATATTTGACCTGGAACACATCATATGCAACATTCTACCTCTCAATCCTTCTATCTCTGTTAGTCATATGTTGCCCCCTCTGCGTGATTGAAAGAGATCCGACCTAGGACACAACATATGCATCTATCTCTAAATCTAACTTCCTCCTTAATAATTGTTTACTCACCTAAAGTAAGGATTCCTTAGGAAGTTCTTGATAACCAGAGTATATCGGGAAGTGGGGAACACGTTCTAGTGCAACTAAAATTGAACCATTTAGAGGTTGTTTGTAGATCTCGCTGCTTAATTTAAGTGGACAACAATACATGTGGTCGTCGTCAGCTAAATGGTCTATTTGGAAGAGTTTTTCTATATCCTTCGTGTTTAAGTGGACCATAATACCGACAATTGACCAGATCTATACATGAAGGTGAAGGTACTGATAAACAAGTTCAGGCTGTCTCACAACTTTAATCCCAAATATGTTTCTTTTTGTTAAATTTGTTCATAGTTTTCCTCTATGCACAAATTTAGGGGGAGAATTAAAAAATTCAAAAATCAAACAAAAATCAGAAAATTAAAAATCCAAAAACAGTGTTATTACTTGTTCAGAAAAATCCAAAAATATTTTTGTTTCTGTTTTATTTTTTCAGAAAATATAAAAATCAAAAAAAAAAATTGTGTGCTAAGTTTTCTTTTAGTTTCGTTTTGTCTTAAAAAGTGAATTCAGATGTAGATGAGACTCATGGAGACTATATCGAGATTTTCTGAGCCAAGGTTTCGTCCGTGATCATCGAAGAACGAGCAAGAAATGAAGATTATTCTTCCAACATTCAATCTTTCAACCCCAGAAGCAAGGTCAAGTTGTACTTGAAGATTATGTGACGGATTGCATTGAAGCCTCCTCAATCAATTTGTCGCTATCTATGAACCTGCTAAAGTGATCCAGAAGATTTGTTCTCTCTGTTCTCTCTGAAGATTCTCAAGCTAAAAGCGCTACTTTCAAGAATCAGTACATCAAGCCTCCTCACCCAAAGTGCGTTTATAGTCAAATCTTGAAGAAATGCCCAACTGCTCAGGATGAAGTCATTTATTGAAGATTCATATGTTCATCGTGAAGCTGTGAAGAAACAAAGATTAAAGCAGAAGCCAAAGCTCCCATTGAAGATTAACAACAAAAGTCAGCTACTTTTTATAGGGAGCTTGTTGGGTCATTTAGAAAAGAAAGATATAAACCAAGGGGGAGATTGTTGGGTCAAAATATTGGTTTATACTTTTCTTTTATAGGAAAATGTATTTTTTTTGTAATACAATAGGTGTTGTGGCTGTGTATAGCCGTTATCATGTGTGTACGGCTGGTTATACTATATATAGGGTGAGGAGTGCATGTGAGTGTATGACCAAGGAGCTTAAGTGTGTGAAATCAAAGGTGTTCTAGAGAGAGAGAGAAGAGAGTGTGTGTTGTGTGTGAATCTTGTATTTGGATCTACATTCTAATCATCAAATTATACAAGATTCATCATCTTCATCTTCTCCTTCTCTTCTTATTGTGATCTGGCATCATCCATTTGATTGGGATTCTGCACCATCAAACGGATCTGATTGATACTCAAGCATTTTGGGGACTAATAAAATCCCTAGCAATGTGGCCCTCCCGACCACATTTGAGGCACCCAAAAGAAGATCGATAAGCACCCTCATGAACCTTGACGCACTTTCCACCAGTGTGTCCCCTCTGTCGCCCAGATCGCGAATCAGCGGGCTTGAACCGCTTCAGTGCAACCTGTGACTAAATGGGAGCCTGATGTTTCTCCCTCGTATGGGTCCTCCTCATGGCATCCTAAAGCTCGGCGAGGGTATTGTAATGTGAAGTGGACACAAACTGTCATATATCAATCGTGATCATGCTCAAGTACCTCATCATATGTGCCTGCTCCAAAGCTGCAAACTTTAGACAGAATAGGCCCTCTCGGTAAACATCTTGGTGATCTCCATCATCATCTCAGTCGTCTGTCTCAGGTGTAGGTACTCCTGAGCCAATCTTTCCCTTTCCACCATGGGAACATATCTCGTGTGGAACATCTCTGAGAACTGCTCCCATGTAATAATGGCCCTCTACTCATGATTATAAGAACCGGAACAAATCTCCACCCATCCTTTGCCTATAGCCAGAGAAGGTTCAGGGCACACTAGACCTTTTGGTCATTTGGTCTCAAACTTGCGAAGAAGCAACCATCCACCTATGAAAAACACCTCATCGCCACAATCGGGTCCTTGACTGCATCAAAATACGGGGTCTTCAAGTTATCAAAGTCCTAATACTAGAATGACGCCCCTGAATCCCCACAGCAGCAACATATGTAGTAGCTGCAACAGCAACAGCCTCATTCAGGACAGCATAACGATCATCATATAGTTGAACCATAGCATTCTTGATAGACCCAAACAACTCTGGAATAGAACCGTAGACAATAGTAGCCACCTCAGCGGCAATCATCTCTTTTATATGGTCGTCAGTCAACCCTAGACTATCCTACCCACCTGCTCCAGATCCAGAACTAGATCCTCTCGTGAACACCATACTGAAAATGAACAAAAATATATATCAGAAATACCACAATCCATACCATCACAGATAGACTAAACCCTCGAAGTTTGTGACTTCCTTGCTACGCATATGGGCCGTGTTCTTCTGGTAGTACAGGCCCAAACTACCTTCCACACCTACCCGTATTTGTCTTAGTGGATCATCACAAACTACCTAAAAACAAACCCATAACTAGTATATGCATACATCATATCATCACTCTCTCAAGAGTGGCTAACCATTCCTCACCTGGCCTGCTACACTCAAATACTCACTCATGAAACTTCCATCAACCCTACAACTGCTCGTGCATGCTAATCGTACATAACATTGGATTCCATAGATACTCGAATACTTGATTCGACCCTACGCCCACAACCAAACAATGAACAAGAAATAAGGCTAAAACAAACATTATTAGGCTATAGAACTTTAGTTATGCACAACTATGATGCACACACTAAGCAATTATAGTAATGACGTCAATTTTATCTAACATACAAGAAGTCCTCCTAGGCTATCAAGTATCATACATCAGGAAATTCTATCATGCAATCCTTGGAGATCCCTAGCATATCACTAGCATGCAGTTCTATCATAATCATCATAAACAAATAACAGTGTGTGTAGCTTGCTGCATATATTCTTGCTCTGGTTGGTCGTACACATCTCTTCTTTCCTTGGTCACTTTTGAAAACATTTACAAATCCTTAGTTTGAGTCTGGAATCACACAAATGCTCATACAATTATCTCAAACCAGGGCTCTAATACCAACTTGTAACATCCCAAAAATCAATGTAATTTTTTTAGTTTTAAAATACAACCAAACACCATAATTTTTACAAAACATAGTTCCCAAAAGTAATAATCATGAATAATAGTATCCCAAAATCAAATATCATAAAATCGGAAGGACGTGCAGGATCACACCTTAGCTTTCCCCTGATTATCAGAAATACCTGAAACATAAAACTGAAATCGTAAGCCAAAGCTTAATGAGTTCCCACAAAGTACCATACACACCTAAAAAAATATACAATTATACATGCTAGGTCTAATCATTCATCGGACTATAATAATGTCGAGCCCACAACCACCAGGATGGATTACCCACGGCTTAATCAGTCATCAGATTGGAATGCCAAAATGCATCAGGTACAATAAGTCATCAGACTGGTATACCCTTAGGTCCATAGACATCGGTTTGGATAACCCTCGGTCTGTTGGCTCACACACATAACATTAAAGTCTCAACCCAAAACCATACTATGTCGACATATGCAACAAATAAACATAGAACCAATCAACATGAACACAGTAAGATCTACAGATCACTATCACATAGCAACATCCTATAAACTAGGATAAAGATCTAATAGGTCACTACAGTATAACAACATCCTATATACCAGGATATACAACCTAGTGGATCGATATTAGTGTCTTTCACCCACAAGTACAGTGAGGAAGACTCACATCACAGTCTGACAAATAGCTGAATAACACGTTGCTCCGAAAACTAACTTTACAGATCATATATGCAACGAAAAGTGACTAATTCTCAAAACTCAGTTAAAAATACCCAAAATACCCATAGGTCAAACATGGTCAAAATCCTAGTCATGTTCATAGGTCAAAAAGCCAACCAAGTTAACTCAAGCTAAGTACTCCCGGCGTACTAAACATGTATGCATGGCCTACTCACCAATCCCAACATAAGACTTCAAGGCAGTACGCATAGTGAACTCAAAAGTAAGCCCAATGTACTCGGCCAAATGGTAATTTTTCTATTAAGTTCTTATTTCCACTAAGTTAATTCGTCCCAAAACCATATCTAGTCCTAGATAACATTCTTAATCATAAAGTTTCCAACTTTATGATCTTGCATGACTGTAAAGTGCCCAACACCAAAACCCTAACTTACCACAAGGTTATAAACCACTAAAGAGCATGCATGGAGGGATATGAACAATCAAGATTCCATTTTTATAACTCCAGACACCCTATAATGTCCAAAAGGAAAAATCGTTTGATCTGGAGTAGTCCATACTCATTTAGACCAAGAATATGGGATAAAACCACAAAACTGCACATCAAAGAAGATGTAATGAAATAATCAACATGTTCAGAACTTTATACCTTCTAGAGATTGCTCAAGGGGTGTAAAACTCAGATCTCAAATCTTGGAGCTCCTTTTTTCCTATCCAATGGCTTCTTTCCTTTCACAATCGACACTAAATCACCAAAATCAGCTCAAAACACCACAAATAGGAATTAAGGTTTGTTAGGTATGAAGTGGGCAATGGAGGCTAATGAGGGGTAGGGGTATTCGGAGTTAATGATTCTTAAATAGGGTCCAAACCCTAAAATTTAGGGTTTGAGTGTCGACCACGTACGCCTAGCGTACGTAATAGAGGCACATTTCTCACTTAATGCTCCTTCGGACCAATTTTGCAAACAATTCCATATTAAGGGTGTAAATCGAAAATACTTGGAAATCGAGGTGTTATATATATATATATATATATATATATATATATATATATATATATATATATATATATATATATATATATATATATATATATATATATATATATATACGACCACGTACACCCAACATACGCAATAGAGGCACATTTCTCACTTAATGCTCCTTAGGACCAATTTTGCAAACAATTTCATATTAAGGGTGTAAATCAAAAATACTTGGAAATCGAGGTGTTATATATATATATATATATATATATATATATATATATATATATATATATATAACATCTACTCATAAGATTTCGTGTAAGACACTCCAAGTCTTGTTTTTTTCTCCCGATGTCCGATTTTATATAAGATTGTGTAAGATTGCTTTTGATTAGCTTAATACATTACACCATGCTTATATGATATGATTTTGCTTTTTTACTTTATGCTTTTATGGTCCATGCTTTTGGATACATGAGATGTACATGAAAGAAATCCTTGATATATATATATATATATATATATATATATATATATATACATATATATATATATATAGAGAGAGAGAGAGATAAGAACTAGTTCTTGCAACTCAGCTTCTTAGTCTTTTAGCGCATGAAAACCTTTAGTAAAGACCTTTCCATGGGCTGCCAAATTTCGGAAATTGCAATCCCTTCTTCGCTTTTCCTTTCTTTAAGTTTATGTTAGACAAAATTCTACTTGTTGTTTCACCATTGAACATATTGTTGGATAAGGTGTCTAAGTCCATAACTTATTTAGTATATACTTGACACGACCCGGCATGGTCCATTTGGGTTGCACTTCACCCGAACAATTTATGGATAATTTTATGAGAGTTATACACATATGTTTATTAATATATTATAAGTTATAATATATTAATATGAAGTTGTGTTATTTAATTAGTATTAGTCTTAAATTAATTATGAATTAATTTAGATTTTAAAAGGAAGACTAATTAGATTATGGGCTATTGGTTTTATATGGTGTGGGCTAACACTCATTTGTTAATGGTCTAGGCTTGGATGGAAGTCCATGGATGATCCATGGAGCTTTTAACCCATGGGTCCTTGGAAAAGGAAAGGTCATGGGTTATTAGGGTTTCACCCTAACCATGTACACTATATAAGCATGCTTATGTTGCATGAAATAGCCACTAGTGTGTGTGCTTGTGTGTGGCCGAAAATATAAGTGTGTGTACACTCTCTCAAAGTTTTCCAAGTGTTTGTGGTGATTTGTGATTCCATTTGAGGCATTCACATTATTGGTGGTTGGCTCTCAAACTCCAAAGAATCAATCTCATCGAAAAGGTATGTAATCTCATATAACTCTTTTATGTTTAAATGTTCTCCATGCCATGTTAGATAGGTTATGAACCTTGGAAAATTATTATTGTGCATGTATTTAGACAAACATAAATCCAAGGTTTATTAGGGTTTCATGCACACTTAGGAAGTGTTAGATTGCTCAAAACCCAACAGTGGTATCAGAGACTAGGCTTGCTTGTTTGATACTTGATGCAAAATAAATAAATAAATAAAAAACAGAATTTCGACTTTTGCTGCTGGAAATGGACTAGAAATATTACCCTAAACTGTTTTGGTGTTTTAAAACTTGTTTTAGTTGGTGTAATGGTTGTTCTAATCCATTTACAATAGCATATATCAAAATTCCATGATTTTTATGTGTTCATATAATTCTTTAAATTTTGATGATCATGTTCATGTTCTTATGAATTTAGAAGATGATAGGAATTATTTGCTGAATTGTTTAGAATTAATTCTTGATCATTTATGTGTTTTAATGGAGTCCATAATTTGTCCTCAAGTTATGGATATCCAAAGGTCACTTTTCTTTAACACACATTTAAACACATAAGTTACATGAAAATGAAGAGTCTTCATTTTTATGAACCTTTAATTCATAAGTTATGAAATGAAAAGTTTTTGGATAGTTACAAAACTTGCCCTCAAGTTTTGGAATTTGTAAAGTTTCACACACTTTAATAAACTTTAATTCCAACCCTTAGAGTTTTAATAGTTAAAATTCAACCCTTATACTATTTATAACATTAATGGTTAATTATTATATATATGTATAAGAATAAGTCGTTCTACCGTTAGTAGGCCTCATTCACGAAGCCGGTCTATAAGGTGGGTATAAGGTTGTTGCCTATAAAATGGCAACTTAATGGGTGTCCACTCTCACCCACCGCTTGCTTGACTGGTGGAGGGTCGTTAGCCGAACGGGTAGGACAATGTCTTTAAATCCTCATTAAAAGTATAATGATTATTATAAAGTAACTAAACCTTTTTTAATTCCCAATCTTAGTTATTTTAGGAAAAATGTGAACATGGTGCTAGTCCATGGAATTCCCACTTTGTACCTTACCAAGTCGTTGGTGGAGCGTGTGTGGTTAACCGGCACACTAACTTGGACTAGTAAGGATCACGAAGGGTGACTTAATGTTTGTCATAGATCAATGGAGTGTGTGTGGTTAACCGGAACATTGATTAGGTGATAATATTAAGGGTACCAAGTAAATTAGCATGGTTATTCACACCTTGTTTTGTGATCCTCGGCATCCCAGTCACAAAACTTGAAGGGCACAATCGAGATTGAAACATGCCATTGAAAAAGTTCAATGATTCTCAAAAGAATCTAGGAATTTCAAATCCAATTAAAACCTAATAATTCATTTTGTTTTTCATGGTGGAAATTGGTGAATCGTCATTCACCTACCTTTCAAATATATTATTACTTAGATTACGACATCCCTCTTCTAAGTGTAATATATTGTGATTGGGTCCTAGCCTTAATATTACATTTGAGTGTCTTATTAAGGATTCTATATATCGAATCTAAACTTGCTTTCTTCTTTCAGATGTCTTCCAACACCAATGCTTCAGGCTCTAACCCAACTGGTTCTTTCTCTCTCATGAATCTTTGTGGGAGGGTCATCTTTGATGGTTCCAACTTCATGGATTGGATTAGGAACATCAGGATGGTTACTCGTTATGAGGACAAGGAATATGTCCTCGATAAGGAGTTAAAAGAGCTTGATGAGTCTACTGCTACTCCTGAGGAGATCGCTGAATTCAGGACACATGAGAAAGATGCCACTAAGGTGGCATGTATCATGATGGCCACGATGACGGCCGAGCTCCAAAAGTCATATGAAGATTTCTACCCTTTTGAGATGCACCAAGACCTGATGGAAAGGTACCATCAGAGTGCTCGTCAGGAGCGGTATGAAATAATCTCCTCCATAATAACTACCCGCATGAAGGACGGTGATTCCGTCACGGCTCACATGCAAAAGATGAAAAGGTATGTGGACCGTTTGCTGAAGCTGAATGTGAACATCCCTGAGGAGTTGGTAATTGACATCATTTTGCACTCCTTACCTTCTTGTTATGACCATTTTCGTATGACATATCATATGAACAAGGAGGAAGTTACCCTCAGCAAGCTTCAAGGACTCTTGAAGACCGCTGAAACCGGTCTTAAGGACAAGGCGGTTGTTACCTCTACTACTCCTACTCCAACATCTACCCCTGTTTTGGCTATCGAGCAAGGCAAAGGGAAAAAGAGGAAGCACCCTTCGAAGGGTACCAAGGGAAATTCTCTTGAAGGCTCCTCATCGAAGACCAAGAGCGGTTCTGTCACTCCTTCTGCCACTCCCAAGGATGTTGAATGCTTCTATTGCCATGAAAAGGCACACTGGAAGTGAAACTACCCGAAGTACTTGCAAGATCTAAAGGGTGGGAAAGTGAAACCCACCCATGCAGGTATTTACACAATATTGTCTAATTACTCATCATATTCTAACTCTTGGGTGCTTGATACAGGATGTGGTATTCACATATGTTCTGATTTGCAGGGCCTAAGAAGAAGTGAGGATGTGGAGCACAGAAAGATAAACTTGATCATGGGGAATAGGAAGGCTTCACCTGTTTCCAAGATTGGAGTTTATACTTTGTTGCTTAATAATGGGTTAAAATTAGATTTGAATAAATGTGTGTACTCGTCTGAAATGGCGAGGAATATTATTTCTTTTCATGCTTTGTACAAACAAGGTTTTACCTTTTCGTTTGATAATGAATGTGGTGGTATTAATGCTTTCTTTAAAAATGTGTTTTATTTTAAAGCGTTACCTTGTGATGGTGTGTATGAAACTGTGTCGATTGTAGACAACTTAGGAAATAATGTGTTGTGTATTGATTCTTCTACTAGCCTAGATAAAGCATCATTGTGGCATTGTCGTCTTGGACATGTAAACAAGAAACGCATAGGCCAACTCCAAAAGAGTGGAGTCTTGGAGTCATTCGACCTTAAATCGGATGATAGTTGTGAATCTTGTCTACTTGGAAAGATGACAAAATCACCCTTCACTGGAACTTGTGAAAGGGGTGAGGGTTTGTTGGACCTAATACATACTGATGTATGTGGGCCATTCAAAACCACCACAAGGGATGCTAATCGGTATTATGTGACTTTTATTGATGATTTTAGTAGATATGGGTATGTCTACTTAATCAAACATAAGTCAGAAACCTTTGAAAGGTTTAAGGAATTCAAACAGGAAGTAGAAAATCAATTGGGCAGGAACATTAAGATGCTTCGCTCCGATCGAGGTGGTGAGTATCTTAGTACCGAGTTCCTTGACTATCTTAAGGAGTGTGGGATTGTCTCACAATTGACTCCTCCCAGGACACCACAGCTGAATGGCATAGCTGAGAGGCATAATCGAACCTTGTTGGACATGGTTCGCTCTATGATGAGTCGAGTTTCGCTACCAATTTCTTTTTGGGGGTATGCCTTAGAGACTGCCGCCCATATCCTTAATCTGGTCCCTACAAAGAAGGTTACCAAAACACCTCATGAGATGTGGACTGGGAAGGTTCCCAATTTAGACCACATCAATATTTGGGGTTGCGAGGCTTTCGTGAGGCGTGAAACTCATGATAAGCTCGAACCCCGAAGTGAAAGGTGTATTTTCATCGGCTACCCACAGAAATCTTCTGGTTACCTCTTCTATAGACCCAGTGAGAATGTGGTCTTTGTAGCGAGAAGAGGGGTCTTTCGTGAGAGAGAATTTATAAGCCAAGGAGACAGTGGGAGGCAAATTGATCTTGAAGAAATTCAAGAAGCAATTGGTGAAGGAACCTCAGACACTAGCAATCAACCTGAGAAGGAAACTCCTGTTGAGCAAGCTGACATGTCTGTACCTCCGAGACGTTCCACACGGGTTAGGAACACACCTTCGTTTTATTATGGCTTTCATATTACTACGGAAGGTGATACGTTTATCAACGATAGTACACTGGTAAATTTGGATGAACCTAGCAGTGTTAAGGAAGCCATGGCAAGCCCGGAGTCTGCTAAATGGAAGGAGGCTATGGACAGTGAGATACAGTCCATGTATGACAATCAAGTTTGGAACTTGGTTGATAATGTACCAGGCCGTAAAACAGTCGGGTGCAAATGGATCTTCAAGAAGAAGACCGACATGGAAGGAAATGTGCATACTTATAAGGCTCGACTGGTTGCGAAGGGTTTTACTCAGACTCAGGGTATTGATTATGATGAAACCTTCTCGCCGGTAGCAAAGATTAAGTCTATTAGGGTTATGCTAGCCATTGCAGCATTTCATGATAATGAAATATGGCAAATGGATGTCAAAACCGCTTTCCTTGATGGAAAGTTGGCTGAGGATGTGTACAAGAATCAGCCAGAGGGTTTTGTCAGTGCAGAGTACCCTAATAGAGTATGCAAGCTTGAGAAATCCATTTATGGATTAAAACAAGCATCTCGTAGCTGGAATCTTTGTTTTGATGAGAAGGACAAAGAGTTTGGCTTCTCGAGAAGTGAAGATGAGTCTTGCGTGTATGTCAGAGCTAGTGGGAGTATAGTTAGCTTCTTGGTACTGTATGTGGATGACATACTACTTATAGGAAATGACATCCCAACCTTGCAGGAGGTTAAGTCCTGGCTTGGGAAGTGCTTTGCTATGAAGGACCTAGGGGAGGCTGCCTATATCCTAGGGATAAGGATATTAAGAGAAAGGAGTAAGAGACTAATTGGACTTAGTCAGAGTACCTACTTGGATAAGGTGTTGAAAAGGTTCAACATGCAGAATTCCAAGAAAGGAGATTTACCGATCCAAAGCAATGCCAAACTGAGTAAGACTCAGAGTCCGAGTACAGAGGCAGAGATAGCTGAGATGAGCCAATTACTGTATGCTTCCGCTGTTGGCTCGATCATGTATGCTATGACTTGTACCCGCCCTGATGTGGCCTTTGCTTTGAGCATGGTCAGCAGGTATCAGGGGAACCCTGGCAAGGCTCATTGGACCGCGGTAAAGAACATTCTCAAGTACCTGTGGAGGACTAAGGATTGGATCCTTACCCTTGGTGGGAGTGATGACTTGAGAGTATTAGGGTATAGTGATGCTAGTTTTCAGACTGATAGGGATAACTTCCGCTCTCAGTCGGGCTGGGTCTATACCTTAAATGGAGGGGCAATTTCTTGGAAGAGTTCCAAGCAGGAGACGGTGGCTGATTCGACTTGTGAATCAGAGTATATAGCAGCGAGTGTAGCAGCAAAGGAGGCGATATGGCTGAAGAACTTCATCGGAGACCTTGGAGTTGTACCAGCTATTAAGGAACCTATGGAGATTTTGTGTGACAGCAATAGTGCGGTTGCCCTAGCCAAGGAACCAAGAGATCATGGCAGATCCCGACACATTGACAGAAAATATCACTTCATAAGACACAAGATTGAAGAAGGACTCCTCGTGGCAAAGAGAGTATCGTCAGATGAGAATCCTGCAGATCCCTTTACGAAGGGACTGACGAGGGTTAAGCATTTTCAGCATGCGAGGCGCATCGGGCTGAGGGACGATATTAGTTTTACAGATTAGATAGTTTTCCTGAAACTTGTAAAATGTAATCGACGTTTGATGATGAATAAAATTTGTGATTTATTTATGAGTAAAGTCTTACTGTCATTGTCAATTATTTACTATTGTTTCAGTTTTGCATGTTTTGACTTCCAGAATAATTAATTTATTCAAACCTCCACAATCGGTCATACGTCGGAAGTAGGTATGAATCAAGATTGTCATGAATTGGGTTTCTAGATGGATAAAGGTGTTTAGACATGGCAATCGTTGCTGCAACGTTCATGAGTGCTCATAAGTTATGCGTATTGGTATAAACCCACGCTCACTTGTATCACTTCATGGAATTTATCTCGAGTGATCGTGAGACGATAATATCATATAAGTCTTCAAACCTAGAGATATGAGTTGTTACCTATGAGTTGGTTGTGCATTGATTGCACGTAACCGCATCAGTAACTTGATGTTATAAAACGTGCCTTTGTGTACAATTTAACAAGTAGTAGAACAAGCATATGAGTCGAAGTTTATCTGTTCCTTCTAGTAATAGAAGCGATATCTGGTCCCCTTGATGATTTTGTGTTGACCCATGTACCGGGCCCGGTCAGAACTAAACAGATGTGTTCAGTAAAGTTCTTTGTCAAACAAATCGGAAATCGAGAAACAGCTGCCAGACAATAAGCAAGACATAGTTCCATGTGTTTGTCCGGCTGATATCATGAGAACGGAGGATTATATGATCACTTGTCTAAAAATGGCTCTTCATAGTTCAACAGAGTTTTCGAGAGCTACGATTGTTGGTTGGTTCCTGAAGTTATATAGGCAAATACAGTTATTAGACTTATCCAAGTGGGAGTCTGTTGGATAAGGTGTCTAAGTCCATAACTTATTTGGTATATACTTGACCCGACCCGGCATGGTCCATTTGGGTTGCGCTTCACCCGAACAATTTATGGATAATTTTATGAGAGTTATACACATATGTTTATTAATATATTATAAGTTATAATATATTAATATGAATTTATGTTATTTAATTAGTCTTAGTCTTAAATTAATTATGAATTAATTTAGAGATTAAAAGGAAGACTAATTAGATTATGGGTTATTGGTTTTATATGGTGTGGGCTAACACTCATTTGTTAATGGGCTAGGCTTGGATGGAAGTCCATGGATGATCCATGGAGCTTTTAACCCATGGGTCCTTGGAAAAAGGAAAGGTCATGGGTTATTAGGGTTTCACCCTAACCATGTACACTATATAAGCATGCTTGTGTTGCATGAAATAGCCACTAGTGTGTGTGCTTGTGTGTGGCCGAAAATATAAGTGTGTGTACACTCTCTCAAAGTTTTCCAAGTGTTTGTGGTGATTTGTGATTCCATTTGAGGTATTCACATTATTGGTGCTTGGCTCTCAAACTCCAAAGAATCAATCTCATCGAAAAGGTATGTAATCTCATCTAACTCTTTTATGTTTAAATGTTCTCCATGCCATGTTAGATAGGTTATGAACCTTGGAAAATTATTATTTTGCATGTATTTAGACAAACATAGATCCAAGGTTTATTAGGGTTGCATGCACACTTAGGAAGTGTTAGATTGCTCAAAACCCAACACATATATCTCACATATATTTCTAAGGCTTATGAATACCAAACTACAAGTGTTATACGAACATATTTTGATGGTTCTACTCTTGCAATGGTGGATAATTCTAGAGAGCTTAATTTTAGAGTATAATCCCATACTTCATCAACTTCCAACCTCCCTTGAGGATCAAAGTTTTCATGGATGGTTGTGTTAATCTTTCCAAGTCATGCAAAATGATCTTTTGGTGGGAATAAAACTAATTTTATTTTGTTCAAATCTTAAGTCTTTTGTTGCCATGTTTATGTTTTTGAAACAAATTTTTGAATGAAAACCCAACATCAATATGAAACACGGAATAATAACATAGATGTTTGACAAACAAAGAACATACTTTACTTATCAGGTTTATGTTTATGCACAATGACTAAGAAAGAACACGCTTTTTGAATCCTCTCCAAAAACTCATACAATACTCTTAGATTTCTCTATACAAAAGAGCTCTCAATGTCTCATAATACAATAAAAATCTTCATCTCTCAGAATACAAGAGCATACGATATGTATACTAAATAAACTAACAACCTACCATAAAGGTAGGAAATGGGAATCACCAAGACAATTATCTTCAAATCTTCAAACAATCATATGTCGGACATACGGGGATTGATATATTCATGAATGTACCAAATATGAGATATATATGTAATAAATTAGATAAAATCTTCAGTAAAACTTGTTTACCGATAATGAACACTATCAGGGGATTTCATAAGGATAACTTTAGTGAATAAACATCGGCTTTAGTGGATAGACATAAGTGAATAGTGTTGGATAAGGTGTCTAAGTCCATATCTATATTTGGTATGTAGTTGACCCGACCCGACATGGTCCATTTGGGTTGCATGGCATCATGCACTTGGATAAACTAAAATTAGAGAAATAACACTTATGGTTTATTAATATATTATAAGTTCTAATATACTAATAGTATTATTTAATTAGTATTGATCAAGAATTAATTTGGAATTAAGTAAGTGATCAAAAGATGACTAATTAAATATATGGGTTGATTATGTAAATCATCCATAACTTTTATAGTGGGCTAGATGCTCCATGGATTATCAAGTTGGGCTAAGGTCCATAGGATGCTCCATGGGAGTTACAAACCCATGGGTCATAGAAATGAAGAGCCATGTTACATTAGGTTTTACGTGGTGTAACCCTAATTATAACACACTATATAAAGGACATGATATCCACCAAAGTCGGCTACACTAGAAGCATAAGAGAGGGCAAGTTGATTTTTGCAAGTGTTATACATTCTCTCAAAGTTTATTCCAAGAGCATTTGGTGTTGTGTGAAACATTTGAGGCATCACACTTGGGGTGCTAGGCTCTCGAGGTTTTCAAGGAATCAAATCAACTACAAGGTATGTAATTCTAGCCATCTTTCATGTTAAAAGTTCCCCATGTATGCTAGATAGGATTATGAACCTTGGAAATCAATTTTTGCATGTATTATAGACAAACACAGATCCAAGGTTTTCTAGGGTTGCATGTACACTTAGGGGTGTTAGAATGCTCATAACCCATCAATGGTATCAGAGCCTAGGCGTGTTTGTTAATACTTGATGCAAAATAGTGTAAAAATCGAATTTTTGAGCTGTCTGCCCAGGGAACTCGACGTGTCCATGGGGGGACTCGACGAGTCCAAGTGAAACTGCATCCAACTCGGTGTGTTAGTTCGTGCACTTGATGAGTTGGCCAGGCAAAGTGTAGAATTTCGATTTTTGCTGCTGGAAACGGACTAGAAACATTACCCTAAACTGGTTTGGTGTTTTAAAACTTGTTTTAGATGGTGTAATGGTTGTTCTAATCCATTTACAAGAGATAATATCAAAATTGCATGATTATATGTGTTCATATGTTCTTGAAATTTTTATATGAATAATCATGTTCTTATGAGTTCTTGATATATCATAGGAATTACTTGATTAATGCAGAATTCATGATCTTTATGTGTTTTAATGGAGTCCATAACTTGTCCTCAAGTTATGGATAACCAAAAGTCTCTTCGTTTTAAACCCACTAAAAGAACATATAAGTTACAAAAATGAAGAGTCTTCATTTTAATAACTCATAAGTTATGAATTGAAGAGTTTTGTAAAGTTACAAAACTTGCCCTCAAGTTTTGTAACATGTAAAGTCATCCAATAAACTTTACTTCCAACCCCTAGATTTTTAAAAGTTAAAAATCAACCCTTATACTTTATAATATTATAAGTTAATAATATATATATATATATATATATATATATATATATATATATATATATATATATATCCCTAATAAAAGAAACCTTATACCGTCATATGTCTTCCTTATAGACCATTATGTTGCCACTTGTCAATCCTCTCTCTACTTTTCCCGCTTAGTGCAACATTCATATATTCGAAACCTATCCTATAAATCAGCTTATTTTTATCAATAATTGATCTTATACCCATAATTACCTACAATGAAAGACAACTTTATTTATGGAAATAAAGTTCAAACATATTTATTGTTTCGGACCCTTTACATCAAGAGAGTATTCGACCAAAGTTTCCTTTAAATCCACATTTCAATTTTAAATATTTTCAACTTTCTATCAAAAAAAATCCTACAATCAAAGCGAATTTTATTTATGTAATTAATTCAAATATATTTAATATATCACATTGTAACGCCCCGTTTATTTAAATAAATTAGTAAATGTGAGTCCTAGACTAATTTGTGAAGAATTTTAGAAGTCGGGGGTTAAAAGAGTAAGTTCGAGATTAAATTGAAAAGATTTAAGGGCTGAAGGGTTTATTGGTAATGCAAGGATCTATTATGAAAGAAATTTATGGGATTAGGGCTTAAATGTAAGTTTTGGATTCAGTTTGTAAAGATTTCGCAAGGCAGGGTTAAAAGTGTAAAATATGAACTTATTTTAAAAGAAAAGAAGGAAGGAGGGACCAGGATTGTAATTAAGGGAATGTTGTAATATGGACCGGGTATATATATTCTGATGAATCATTTGTGAACCCTATGTTGGATTAATGTCTAAGTCCATAACTATAATTGGTAAGACTTGACCCGACCCGGCATGGTCCATTTGGGTTGCATGGCATCATGCACTTGGATAGACTAAAATGAGAGAAATAACACTTAAAGTTTATTAATATATTATAAGTTCTAATATATTAATAAGATTATTTAATTAGTATTGATCAATAATTGATTTAGAATTAATTATGTGATCAAAAGAAGACTAATTAAATATATGGGTTGATTGTGTAAATCATCCATACTTATATAGTGGGCTAATGCTCCATGGAATATCAAGTTGGGCTCAAACCCATTGGATGCTCCATGGATGCTCCATGGTGTATTTGAACCCATGGATCCAAGGAAATGGAAAGCCATGACAATTAGGGTTTACCCTAATTGTAACAACTATATAAGCCTCTTATTGATGTGAGAATCGGCCACTAGTGAGGCATGGAGGTGACTAGATATACATGGAGGGCAAGCCGATTCTTGAAGTGTTCTAATTTCTCTCTATGTTATTCCAAGTGCTTATGGTTTTGTGTGAACCATTTGAGGTGTCACACTTGGGGCACTAGGCACTCAAGCTTCATGAAGACAAGCACCAACAAAAGGTATGTTATTCTAACTTGTGTTATTCAAAGTTTTGTATGCTAGAATAGAACAATACCTTGGAAAGTTGATATTTGCATGTATAATAGAGAAAACATAGATCCAAGGTATTTAGGGTTGCATGTACACTTAGGAGTGTTAGATTGCTTAAAACCCAACAGTGGTATCAGAGCCTAGGCTTATTTTCTTGTTGTACTTGCTTAAACTGCTTAAAAATCATCTTTTGGTGCTGTCTGCCCAGCAGACTCGTCGAGTCCATGAAGGGACTCGACGAGTCCAAGGGAAAATGCATCCAACTCACCGAGTTTGTTCATGCACTCGACGAGTTGGAACCCCAAACAGCATATTTTCGAGTTTTGGTGCTGGAATTGGTCTAGAATCATTACCTTTGACTGTTTTGGGCATACAAAACTTGTTTTGAATGTGGTAATGATTATGTTAAACCAATTTCAATTCTATAATAAAAGTTTCAAGTTTATATGTGTTCATGTTATTCTTGAAAATTGTTGATTATGAATAATCATGCTTATGAGTTTTGCTAGATCATAGGAATTGTGTGCAAATTGTTTGTTGATATAATTCATGATCTTGTTGAAAATTGTATGGAGTTCATAACTTGTCCTCAAGTTATGAATTTTCAAGAATTTTATGTTTCCTTGATTTATGAGTTAGTTTAGATTGATAATGAAAAATTATGTTTTAGTTGTTTTCAATCCATATTAGTCTAAAAGAAGTTCATAAAATATGTTTTTGTAACTTGTCTTCAAGTTATGTGAAAAGTCATATTTATGAATCTTAAAAACTCATAAAAGTTTTGTAGGTTACATAAAATATAAGAGTTTTTCCATTAAATAGTTTAATGACTCCATAACTTTTCCTCAAGTTATGGATGTTGAAGAGACATTTCTTTAAAGGGGTTTTAAAGAATAAGGGGTTACATTAAAATGAAGAGTCTTCATTTTAATGAACCATTAAACTCATAAGTTATGATTTAAAGAGTCTTGAAATAGTTTCAAAACTTGCCCTCAAGTTTTGGAATTTGAAAAGTTACTCCTCATGTATACTTTAATTCCAAATTGAACATTAAAATTTTAAAAAGTTTAAAATTCAACCCTTATACTATTATTATAATTATAATTATATAGATATGTATAAGAGGAAGTCAATCTTACCGTTAGTAGGCCTCATTCACGAAGCCGTTCTATAAGGGGGTATAAGGTTACTACCTATAAAATGGCAGTTTAATGGGTGTCCACTCTCACCCAGCGCTTCCTTGACTGGTGGAGGGTCGTTAGCCGAACGGGTAGGAATGGACTATAATTCTCCCTTCATTAAAAGTATAATGAAAAATACTAAGTAACTAAAAACTTATAAATTCCCAATCTAAGTTACTTAGGAAAATGTGAAAAGGTGCTAGCCCATAAAATTACACTTTGTACGTTACCAAGTCGTTAGTGGAGCGTGTGTGGTTAACCGGCACACTAACATGGACTAGTAAGAGTGGCAAAGGGTAACTTGAATTTATTATAGATCGGTGGAGCGTGTGTGGTTAATCGGCACATCGATTAGGTAACATTGTTGAGGGTACCAAGTCAATTGTATGGTTATTCACACCTTGTTTGTGATCCTCAGCATCCCAGTCACAAACTTGAGAGGGCACAATCGAGATTCAAACATGCCATTGAAAGTTCAATGTATCTCAAAAGATCTAGGAGTTTCAAATCCAATTAAAACTTAATTATATTTTGTTTTTCATGGTGGAAATTGGTAAATCGTCATTTACCTACCTTCAACTATTTTATAATTTGGATTACGGCATCCCTTTTCCAGTTATAAATAGGTTGTTGGGTCCTAGCCTTAATATTTCATATTGGGTGTTATATTAAGGACTTTAAATCAACTAACTTGAATTTCTCCCATTATAGATGTCTAGTTTAGACAGCTATGGTCTTCCCAAATCTTTAGGAACAAGCTTCCTAATGAAGATGATATCCCAAATGGCAATCAAGGTGAAAGATCAATCCCTTTGTTGCGCATTTGTGGGACTAGAAATCATACTTCACTTCATCCACCTCCTCCAATCAATCTCCCTATCCCACAAGTTTTAAGACTTGATAAGTTCTAAGTCACTCAATCCCTATTGGCAAGCAAAGTCTATATGTGCTTAGATCTTGGGGATTAAGCCACATATTGACAAGTCGGGAGAGTCGGGTGTCGAAGTCTCGAGGTAGCTGGCTGCTGACTTGGTTCTTCAGTCACTCCCTGATGACAGGTCGCGACAAGACCCATAATGATCTTACCTATTTGCTTGATGATGCTAAATCAGCAATGATTTGGAGCATTAGTAAAAGCAAATTGGATTGGAAGATCTACTTTCCAAACCTATTTGGACATTGAAAATGGTGACATTGGAGATCCAGGAAAAACTTTCTCTTCGCAATGGAAACGGATCGGCCATAGTCAACTCGGATGACCAAATGGTAAAGAGAAAGGTTAAGTCTGTGATAGTCCCATGTACCATTTCCAAAGAGTCCATAAGATTCTGTTGCCAAAGGAAAGACATTGGTTGCGAAGCTGCTAAATTTACCTGAAACATCTTAAGGATGGTAAAATCAATAGGTTTGACTCTACTTCAGGTAAAGTCCATTGTCTAACTCTATTAAGTTTCTATTCTGAGATTCTTATTGCATAATGTGACGAGGTCACATGTTGATGTTTTAAGAATCAAAGAAAAGGTGAAGAAACTTAAAGGAAGTATATGCTGATTCTGATCGCGAAGATGGATTTCGATCGCATGGTTCGGTGATCAGAATTTTGAGCTGTTACTTAAGAGTTATGATATATTGCTTAGGAATAGATAACAACAAGTTTTCCATATCGATTGTAAGGATAAATTTTTCCGCATAGTATTAAAATAAAAAGAAAAATGGTTTTGATTTTATTTATTTTAAGTATCCTTACAATGGCATTTGTGAAAAATTGTTGATTATATGTTTCCATTGATAAGCAATATGGGTAAATGGATTTGATTCTTTCATTAGTGGAAGTGTCATAATTTACCAAATAAGGAAAGATTCTCATCACCCAAGTTTCAGTTGGATAGAAACTTGGAATCATGCAACTTGTATTGTATGATCATGAGAATTTTTATATATTTGGGAAATTAAGTCTAACTCCTTGTTCACATGTATATGTGAATCAAGTGAAGGACAAAGGGATCGGATACACTTGGGTGTGCGCTGATCAAGTCCACCATAAAGTTGATAAGATTATTCATTATGATTTACTAAAGTTTAGTAAATATGGTTATACTTACAAGTTTAAGTATAGTTCTGGATCATTGGAGAAGTTTCAATGATAGACATAATGAGTAAGAAGAATCAAATAAGACAGAAAGATAAAAGTTTCTCTAATCTGAAGAGATGGGAGAGTACTTGAGTATCTTATTTTATGATTATCTCAGTGATTATGAAACCGTGTCACAATTGATCCTCTAAGGACACCTTAGTTCATTTTGTTTGGCTAAGGAGAGGAATCGTGAATTGTTGATATGGTTAGATCAAAAGATAAATTATACTTCGTTCCAGAAATTAAATCTTAGAGTCATACTCCAAGATTAAGCCTTGAGTGACATAATCTTAAGAAAGGTTTAAAACACTTGTTAAATGTAGAGTAAAATGTGTTCTTACTCTTGTACATTTGAAATTGGTAAGTTGTGACGTTTTGGATAAAACAAAGACCAACTAAGACCAATTGTGAGAAGTGTTTAACTTGATAAGAATCTACACTAACTCTTGAATATTCGTTTTTGTCAAGGAATGGTTCTTGACAAAGAGAATCATATATGTCAAGAGGTCAGTGCGAGTCTTAAAAGGATCTTAAGATAGATTCAAGAACTAATCAAGAGTTTTGTTAATCACTAGAGCACGACTTGAGGTTTGTAACCTATCGTGCTGAAATATTCTGTGCCCATTCCAGTTAAAGTTGGTTTTGCATTGGAGTTTTGAGAGTTCTCAACTGGTTGCATAACAACTTGGAAGCAATGGTAGGCCCTTGTGCTGCCAGGTGGCAAGAAATTAAGACTGCACAAGTTCAGTCCATATGAATTTGGATTTGTCATTAACCTTGTCGTGTGATTATGGTTATGTCAAATTCACATGGATAGGAACACATACACCATCAAAATCTAAGTGTCATAAGGTTTCTCTCCGATTCATGAAAATGATGGTGAGGAAACTCTTTCACTAAGTAGATTTAAGTGGATAGCAAGTGTGAAGTTTGCATTCTCATGTCGTTAGTGGAGCGTGTGTGGTTAACCGGCACACTAGCTAATGAGAATGGCAAAGGTTTAGACTCACATGTGAGCTATCCAAGGAAAGGGTTAGACTCCAGGTGTATGATTTGATAAAGTCTTATCAAGGCAATCTAGTATCAGAAATCTGACTGATTTCTAGGTACATGTTAAAGCTAGTGGGAGCATAAAGTGTTATGCTAGTTAGATAATAATCATTATGCTAGTGGGAGCATGATGATTATGTTGCAAGTTAGCAATGTTAATTATAGAAGACAAAAAGTTTCAAGTCGCATTGAAAAAGTTGTTTTACTATTATACTTCATTTAAATTCTATTGAGATTTTAATCAACTTTAGTCAAGAATATATATGAATGTTATGTTGGAATGGTTCCACATAAGGAATTTCTATATATGTTGCTTTCTCAAGATTCGATTATGATTATGACATCCCTCTTCATAGTTCGCATTATGAGAACATGACAAATAAAAATTTTATAGCATGAATCGTATCCCATATGCTTCGGATATAGGATCAATTGCATGTGTTATAATATTCATCCATTCTAAATTTTCCTAATGCTTAGGGCGTTAAGTAAGGAAAAGGGATTAGAACTGGATATGACTAAGATGATTAAGCAATTGTCGAGAACAATTTGGGGTTTTCCAAAGTTTGGTTACTCATGGACAATTGGAAGTATAGAGTAAGGATCATATTGATATATTTTGGAAAGAGGCAACTCTTGTTCAAAAGTGATGGTCAAGATGGGAATATGGAATTGTTTCTATAGGTGGAAGTTATTCTTTGAATCTATGTAAGATTAAAGAACTTAATGCAAAGAAGGATTTTCAAAGGAATGTACTTTGAATTTGAGACTTCATCTCCATGGAATTGCTTTCCATTGGAATACTTTGTGATGTTTGTTGCCAAGTCTTTGTGACTTTTGTGAATATCATTACAAGAGGATCATTGCATAGATTACGGTAAATGACAAGAACTTGGTATTCTTACATTTACAATAAGGATTGGGATTGTGAAATGAGAATCATTGAAGTCATGTTCAATTGATATAAATTTCACAAAGAGATGACCATATGTAAACATAGTGTGCATACTTGGAGTATGGCATAGCTATTGTTTAGAGAAACATAGTATGCATGCTTGGAGCATGGCATCACTACTGATTCAATTCAAGTATTAAGTTGATTAATCGAAACATGAATAATGAGTGATCAATATGGTGCTTAGAGAAAAGGTGTTTTATTTACACGCAAAGTGTTGAGGCCATATAGGACTAGTATTATTTTGTGTTTTCACTTTGCATGTTTTGACTTCCAGAATAACAAGGTCATTCTCCTGATTGACCAAGTTATTCAAACCATCCATAGTCGGTCATATGTTGGAAGTAGATATGAATCAAGACTGTCGTGAATTTGGCTTGTATGATTTGTCTGAAGTGCTTTAGACAATGTAATAGTTGCTACAACATTCATGAGTACTCATAAGGGCTGAGTATTGGATTCAACCCACGCTCATTTGGATTCACTTCATGGATTTTATCACGAGTGAATCATGAGATGATAATATGTCACACCCCAAAACCACGAACGGCGGAAACGTTCAGGGGTGGAGGACGTCATGTACAGTATCACAACAGTGTAATATAATAAACAAGCAACAACATCATCCATTGAATTATAAGTAGAATTTTAATACATGTGTGTTCTTTCATTGTAGTAAGACACCAAAAATATACAATCAAAATAAAAGACGAGTCTTGTCTGCTCCGTCTTCTCAAAACCTGGCCATCGTACCTGTCTACTGTTGACCTGAGAATACAAGTTATTTTGAAAGAGAGTATCAGCTTTAAGGCTGGTGAATTCATAAGAAATTAAGTGTCGTTGTCTTGCTTATGAAAATCTGGTATGAAGGCCATGTAAACCGTTAAATGAAAAAGTTGAGGTAAGTATGAAATCCCTAGAAAAACCCTTATTTTCTATAAGTATGAAATGTAGTCTTCTACCAAGACCCGAATGTTCTGTAAGTATGAAGTGTAGTCTTCTACCAAGACCCGAATGTTTTGTAAGTATGAAGTGTAGTCTTCTACCAAGACCCGAATGTTTTGTAAGTATGAAGTGTAGTCTTCTACCAAGACCCGAATGTTTTGTAAGTAAAATGATAGTTTTCCTTTGGTTGTTTAGTACTAATGTACTTAGTCTAACTCATTGTTTATGTGAAGGTATCACAAAATAAAGTAAACAGGAAAAATCACTTATGTACGTGTTATCCCGAGGTACTGAGGTTAACACGATGAATGTAAATGTTAACCCGAGGTACTAGGGCTAACATATTACATATAACCTAATGAACATCCGAAGATTGTCCACTTGTCCTCTGTAGCAGCAGTAGGGCGGAGGAATGGTTAGTCCCTGTAAAGGTACTCCTAGTATAGGTAATAACCGTAGGAATCCGTAGATGTTCATCACCCACTGTTGCTAATAGATGAGTTCCGGAATGGTTAGTCCCGTACGTATATCTCGAGGTACTGTGGGATAGAGGCCCATCTAGGTATCCCGAGGTACTAGGGATAGGGTCCTGTCTAGATATCCCGAGGTACTAGGGATATGCAGGAAGGTTTACACAGAAGGTACTAATAAACCATCCTCGCAATTCGAGATACAAGTATTCATGTTAATGCACATAGTTAAGTGTATCTACATAAAGGTACTCATGTAATGTGTTCATGTACGCGTGTTCATGTATCATGTAAGTATATGTAAACGTACTCATGTATCATGTAATCAATTGTAAAGATACTCATGTATCAGGTAATGTACTGGTATAGACTCATGAATGAACTGACTCTTGTGTGATTCCTTGTAATAGGAATTATGTTTTAAATCTCCAAATTATCCCTATGATAATTTAATGGAAGGTAATTGGTTGTTCAAATAGGTTTATACACTCTTACTACTCAAGAGTGTGAGAAACTAAATGAAAGTTGTAAACTATAACATAAATACATATATATGAATATAAGTGTACATGCATTAGTTCAAGAATGTAAAAATGGTTTTGTAAGACATCTTATGGGTTTTGAACAATAATTAAGAATGACTTGATGTCATTTTAATATACATTTCAAAGGTAAGACATTTGATAACAATGTGTTTTTAAGATTTAAAACCATTTCTTGCATCACATTTTGTAGTATGTGAAATCTGTTAAATGACAAACACAGTTATAAAATATATATCAATGATTTAATAACATGTTTGTTTCTACTTGTATTCCCCCCCCCCCTTTAAAGAATCTAAAATCATTTAAAACATTGATTAGGGGTATGAACTCACCTGTAGTTGGTGATTGGGATGAACTAAGCGGTATAGGATTGCTAGGTGTCAAGCGATGTCTCGTACACACACTACGATCCTAATGGACATATAATCACACATATATGCATTCAATTAGTCTTAAATTACTAATTGATAAGGTTAAAACATCCTAGACATAATAAACACTTTATATAAGTGTTATTAAGCCCTAAGGATTGCTTCTAAGCTATTGTGGGACAAGGTATTTGTGTTTAGGGTTTCAAAGGACCCTATATGTGAGTTTACTCCCCATATACCATCACACATGGAGTTTACGGTCGTAAACTCTTGAGTTTACGTCCGTAAACTCCCAACCATGGGGGTTTGGTGTGTTTTGAAGTCCCAAATGATTCATGGAATTATTCTAACTTGGTGGTTAAATTCTTGGAAGGGTTTAAGGTCTAGAAACACTCCATTTAGGAGTTTACGGCCCTAAGGCCATTCCCCTTAGAGTTTACGGCCGTAAACTCTAAGTATGGTGTGTTTTTTATGACTTCAGGTCTCTTGCACTTGTGGTATAGGTTCTAGACTTTTATTCCAAGCATATGATGGCATTAGGCACCCTTTGATGCCCCTTTAAGGAGTTTACGGCCCAAGAACCATGTCTTGGCCGTAAACTCACTTTGTTAAGTGATTTTGATGTGGTTCAAGCCCTTGATTAAATGGGAATAAGTCTAGGTAATTATCTAAGGCTTTAAGAGCCTTAAAAGCACCATTTGAGCTTGAATTTGGAGTTTACGGCCTATGATATTCTTGGGCCGTAAACTCCCAAACTTGGGTGGATTTTGATTGTTTTCTTGTCCTTAATACACCTACAATTTAGTCTAAGGCCGTTGTATAACACAAGGGTCGGTTTTGGCTTTGTTTCTGGAGTTTACCGCCTAAGAACACCTTGGGGAGTAAACTCCTAGATCTAATGATTTAGCCATCTAAATCATGTTATACGCACATAATAAGCATTCTAACACTACTAGAAAGAGTTACTCATGTTTTGGTATAAAAACCCGAAGATCCGTGAGAGAGAAAATGGCTTTTCTCTAGTTGGAAATGTGAATAATGAATGAATTTGGTTCAGAAATCTATTTATAGTCCTGAAATATTTTTGGCAGAAAATATTTTTATTCCGGAAATGAACTCTAATATAATAGAGTGTTGGAATAACAGTGTTGCACAAAACCCTAGTGCACCCACTCTCCTGTTATTTCCTGAAGTGTAAACCCTGAATTACTCAAACTTATGTGAAAAAGTATGAAAATTAACAGTGACCATTATAACTTCTATTAAAGTGATATAGGTTGTACAGAATGGAAATTTCGGGTTGTCACATCATCCCCCCATTAGAAGGAATTTCGTCCCGAAATTAGAATTTAAAAAAGTAAGAAATTACACATAACTAAGCAAAAAGGTGAGGGTATTTCAGTTTCATCTGATCCTCACGTTCCCAAGTGAATTCCGGTCCACGCTTTGCGTTCCAGCGCACCTTCACTATCGGGATACGGCTCTGCTTTGTTTGCTTGACCTCTCGGTCCATGATCTCTACTGGTTCCTCCACGAAGTTGAGGCTCTCGTTGATATCGATCTCGTCGAGTGGGATAACAAGAGTCTCGTCGGATAGACACTTTTTCAAGTTTGACACGTGGAAGGTAGGATGTACGTTACTGAGTTCTTTCGGTAGATTGAGCTTGTAAGCCACAGGGCCGATTCTTGCGAGAATCTCGAAAGGCCCTATGTATCTTGGATTGAGCTTCCCGCTCTTTCCAAAGCGCATTAAGCCCTTCTAGGGTGAGACCTTCAGTAGGACTCAGTCGCCCACCTGGAACTCCAATGGTTTCCTACGCTTGTCTGCGTAGCTTTTCTGTCGGTCTCTAGAGGCTTTTAATCGTTCACAAATTTGAACGATCTTCTCTTTCGTTTCCCGAATGATCTCCAGACCCGTGAGAGTGCTTTCGGGAACTCGTCCCTTAGCTAACTGGGTATCACCCACTTCAGCCCAGCATAGAGGGGATCTGCACTTTCGGCCATAGAGGGCCTCGAATGGAGCTGCCTTTATGCTCGTATGATAACTGTTGTTGTAGGAAAATTCAACAAGGGGTAAATGGATATCCCAAGCTTTTCCAAAGTCAATCACACAGGCACGCAACATATCTTCTAAGGTTTGGATAGTTCTCTCACTTTGCCCGTCGGTCTGTGGATGGTAGCCTGTACTCATATCCAGCCTAGTTCCTAGGGAACTTTGTAATGACTGCCAGAACCTCGAAGTGAATCTACTATCTCGGTCCGAGATGATAGATAAGGGAACACCATGCAGCCTTACCATCTCCCTAATGTAAGTTCTGGTAAGTTTCTCCATCTTGTCTGTTTCTTTGATCGGTAGGAAGTGTGCAGACGTGGTCAGTCTATCGACGATGACCCATATGGAATCAAGTCCACCCGTCGTCTTGGGCAACTTGGTTATGAAGTCCATAGTGATCCGCTCCCACTTCCATTCTGGTATCTCCGGTTGTTGTAGAAGACCGGAGGGTTTCTGGTATTCGACCTTGACCTTTGCGCAAGTAAGGCATTTACTCACGAAGGTAGCAATATCTGCTTTCATGTTAGGCCACCAGTATAACTTTTTAAGATCCAGATACATCTTATCTGAACCCGGGTGGACGGAATAACGAGTGTTGTGAGCTTCAGTCATGACCAAATCTTTGAAGCCACCGTGTTTCGGTGTCCAGATCCGATCCATGAGTTATAAGGCTCCGCCACCCTTGACTTCCAAGTTCTTATCCATCCCTCTAAGGGATTAACCAGCAACGTTTTCAGGTTTCAAAGCGTGGAGTTGAGCCTCCTTTATTTGCGTGGACAAGTGTGAATGGATAGTTAGAGTCAAAGATTTGACTCTACGACCAGTATATTCTTTCCGACTTAGGGCGTCGGCTACTACATTGGCTTTACCCGGATGATAACGAATTTCGCACTCGTAATCACTAAGTAGCTCGACCCACCGTCGTTGTCTCATGTTGAGCTCTTTCTGGTCGAAAATGTGTTGTAGACTCTTATGGTCTGTAAATATCGTGCTTTTTGTACCGTACAGGTAATGTCGCCAGATCTTCAGAGCAAACACAACTGCTCCTAGCTCAAGATCGTGGGTTGTGTAGTTAACCTCATGTGTCTTCGGCTGTCTCGAGGCATAGGCGATGACTTTACCCCACTGCATGAGAACACATCCGAGTCCTTAATTGGATGCATCGCAATAGACAATGAAGTCTTCTATCCCTTCGGGAAGGGACAGTATCGGGGCGGTGCACAAGGCTCGTTTGAGCGTTAGGAACGCTCTTTCCTGTTTTTCTTCCTAGACAAAGGCCACGCCTTTCTGGGTCAGGGTTGTAAGAGGTTTCGCTATGCTGGAGAAGTTCTGAATGAACCTGCGATAGTAGCCAGCTAGACCTAGAAATTGACGAATTTCAGTAGGTGTCTTTGGTGCTGACCAGTTCTCGATGGCTTTAATTTTGGAAGGGTCCACGTGTATACCTTCTTCGCTAACTACATGGCCCAAGAATTCGACTCGCCGAATCCAAAATTCGCACTTTGAGAACTTCGCGTAGAGCTTCTCCGATCGCAGTGTTTCTAAGATTTTACGGAGATGTTGACTATGCTCCTCCTTACTTCGAGAGAAGATGAGTATGTCATCAATGAAGATGATGACGAACTGATCCAAGTAAGGACGACACACCCTATTCATCAGATCCATGAATACTGTTGGCGCGTTAGTTAATCCGAACGGCATCACTACAAACTCGTAGTGCCCGTAACGAGTTCGGAAGGCTGTCTTGGGAACATCCTCCTCTAATACTCGTCGTTGGTGATATCCGGATCGCAGATCTATCTTCGAGAAGTAGTTGGCTCCTTGAATTTGATCAAACAAATCGTCAATTCGGGGCAAGGGATAACGATTTTTAATGGTAAGTTTGTTGAGTTCTCTATAGTCGATGCACATGCGAAACGATCCATCTTTCTTCTTGACGAACAAGACCGATGCTCCCCATGGTGAGAAGCTTGGTCGAATGAATCCCTTCTTGAGGAGTTCGTTAAGTTGACTGGAAAGTTCCTGCATTTCAGCCGGTGCCAGACGATAAGGAGATTTAGCTACGGGGGTAGCCCCTGGCACTATGTCGATTCTGAATCGACTTGGTGTTGTGGTGGTAAACCGGGAAGTTCCTCTGGGAATATGTCGGGAAAGTCGCGTACTTCTGGGATTTTCTGGATGTCTTTCAGTTCTTGACTGGTATCGACAACGTGTGCGAGAAATGCATGGTACTCCTTCCGCAAGCACTTCTGGGCTTGAATGCACGAAATGATGCGAAGGCTCGTACTAGGTTTGTCGTCGTAGATAACTAAAGTTACGTTGTTAGGAAGGTTAAGACGAACTACTTTTTCGAAGCACATAATGTCGGCACGAAAAAGTCTCAACCAATCCATACCGATGATAACGTCGAAACATTTAATTGGGACTGGCATGAGATCTATCTTGAAAGTATGGCCATCTAAAGTTAAGGTACAACCTATGTATATGAAGTTTGTACTCTTTGTTTTCCCGTTAGCCATTTCTACCATGAATGAACTATCTAATGCACATGGTTTTTGTTTAAGCAGGTGTGCAAATTTGTGACTTACAAAACTTTTCTCGGCTCCACTATCGAAAAAGTATGTAAGCATATGAGTTATCGAGGAGGAACGTACCAGTAACTATCGTAGGATCAGCTACTGCTTCCTCGTGGCCTAGGGCCATAACTCTTCCTACACCTCCAACCATTCCTGCTTTTGGGCAATTCCTCTTGTAGTGGCCCGCTTCGCCACAACCGTAGCAAGTTTGGCCCATACCAGCGTTAGGAGCCTGGGCGGCTTGAGCTGTTGGAGTCTTGCAGAAACGGGTTGTATGCCCCTTCCTGTTGCAGTTAGTGCATTGCATCTCCTTGCAAGGTCCGTTGTGGTGGTAGTTGCACTTGGTGCATTTCGGGAGAGTCCAAGCATATGTTCTTGCTGGTAAGAGGTCCGCAGGGGCAACAGGAGTCATTGTGGCAGCATTGATCGCCACAAGTTGTTGCTTATTGGAGGATCCTTGCGGAGCCCCTCTTTTCCTCTTATTCCACCCCTTCTTGGTGTAGTCGGGGTTGGAATTTTGTGGTACAGGTGTAGGGATTGTTGGGTTCTGAGGTTTCCGGTGATCGATGAGAGATTGTGCCAGTTCCTTGGCGCTATCAAAGGTAAGAGGCCTGGAAGCGATCACACTTGACTGGATCCGGGGCGACAGTCCCGAGATATATCTCTCGATCTTTTTGCTCTGGAGAGCAACCATATCAGGGCATAAGTTTGCCAAATCACAGAACCTATTTGTGTAGGTAGTGATGTCGGATCCAACCATTTGTAGACCCCAGAATTCTTGCTCGAGTTTTTGTATTTCACCTCGAGGACAGTATTCTTTCATCAGCATGTCTTTCAACTTTTCCCAGCCGATGGAATACACCACCACCAAAGTTAGATAGTTAACATCGCTGTTCCACCATGTTAGTGCTCTGTCAGAGAAGGTACAAGCTGCAAACTTGACCTTGTTGCCCTCCTGGGAAGCACAAATTTCAAAGACAGATTCCATCTTTTCAATCCATTGTCTCAGCACCATTACACCCCCAGTTCCATTGAAGCTACGGGGTTTGGCGTTAGTGAAGTCCTTGTAGGTGCATTCCCGAGGGTGTCCATGGCTTTCGTCGTGGTTCGAGGGTGGTGCACTTGTTCCTGATCCACTAGGGGCAGGAGAGTTGATTGCTGACACAACAGCTACAACTGCTGCTGTGAAAGCTGCCTGGAACATGGTGGTGGTGGAGGTGGTGGTATTGGTGCTTCGTTGTTTGGGTTTCGCCTTGGATTCCTGCGTGGCGGCATCTTTAACTGTACGTTTAAAAGATGACGAAATGGATAAGAATAAATGATTAATGAATGTGTCTCATGGACTAAATCCTCATAGTCCAACAACAGAAAGAATAGTATCACTAAATGAAGAAGATAACATTTGGATAATAATTTCCATAAGATTAGATATACGTCAATAAGACTGGAATTATAGATGTAACAAGTTCGGGAAAAATGGCCTAGAAGTAGGCCTTACATCAACCAAGATGGAAAAATTTTGACAGAATTAAGACTAGATCAAGACCTAACAGGTCTAAGATTTATACAGATAGGAAATTAGACCAAAGTTTTACATAAACTAGCTTATATTCAATAGATGAGACGACGTGATTCTATCGGCGACGAGAACTGCTAGCATGAGTCCTCGATCTCGACAGTAGACGTTCAATGTCCCTTATATGCCCATCCGACCTTGCTTGCTGAGCTCGAAGTTCTCTAACTTCAGCTTGGGTTTCAGCAAGTTCCCTCTGCAGATTTGCATTGCGGACCAGAGTCCTTTCATGTGCAGACTCTAGTTGGCGAATGTGGACAGTGTTAACACCAGAGTTGGCGTCAACTTCCAAGACTTGATTGATAGTCGCCTGAGCTATTATCGAGTTCCGAGAAATCCTACGCACCATGATTGGTAGGACTCTATCAGCAGAACCTCCTTCAGTGAGGTTGTAGAAACTTCGGTCTCCATTGTAGGGAATGGGCTGACCCTGTTCATGACTCCATGTAATCAAGTTAGTGGCCCACAGAGGTGTGGGTCCTTGAAACACAGGGTGGGGGTTCAGGTTTGGGTTTTGAGCATTTGGGGGTAGGTTGTTGATTTCTGGCTCCGAGTCAGAACTATCAGAAAAACCCTCAACATGGTGATCATCCAAAGGAATTGGGTGATCATCTTCTAGTTCAGCCTCTAGCCAACCAGCATTGCCTTGGTTTGGGAAGTACGGATCGCCATGGTGAAATCCAGCCATTTTAATCTACGCGAGAAAAGGGATTATAAGAAATAGCTAAATAGACGAACTGACTAAGATAATTACAGTAAGACCAAATACCCCTATGGTATTTCTTTATGGTTGTGTTGGTAAGTTTTTAGACTTGCTGCCATATCACAACCATTCTTGAGCATATTCTAATCACTCCTCGGACCAGCATAGTTGATCAGGCTATGCCATTCCCAAGACTGACCATATATCCCCAGGCTTACTTGTGATATTCAACAGTCGTAATACTTTTGTTCTTGTCGTTGTGACACTGATTTTAGTATGAATGCAGGCACGTATACTTACTTAAATATTTTATTATTTAAAAGTATAACTCTGAGACAGAGCGTTTTAATCCTGATGTATCTATAGTTAGTATATCTTTTATGGGTTGATATACTGTATTCACTATAAACAATGCTCTGATACCAATCTGTCACACCCCAAAACCACGAACGGCGGAAACGTTCAGGGGTGGAGGACGTCATGTACAGTATCACAACAGTGTAATATAATAAACAAGCAACAACATCATCCATTGCATTATAAGTAGAATTTTAATACATGTGTGTTCTTTCATCGTCTGCTCTGTCTCAAAACCTGGCCATCGTACCTGTCTACTGTTGACATGAGAATACAAGTTATTTTGAAAGAGAGTATCAACTTTAAAGCTGGTGAATTCATAAGAAATTAAGTGTTGTTGTCTTGCTTATGAAAATCTGCTATGAAGGCCATGTAAACCTTTAAATGAAAATGTTGAGGTAAGTATGAAATCCCTAGAAAAACCCTTATTTTCTATAAGTATGAAATGTAGTCTTCTACCAAGACCCGAATGTTTTGTAAGTATGAAGTGTAGTCTTCTACCAAGACCCGAATGTTTTGTAAGTATGAAGTGTAGTCTTCTACCAAGACCCGAATGTTTTGTAAGTAAAATGATAGTTTTCCTTTGGTTGTTTAGTACTAATGTACTTAGTCTAACTCATCGTTTATGTGAAGGTATCACAAAATAAAGTAAACAGGAAAAATCACTTATGTACGTGTTATCCCGAGGTACTGAGGTTAACACGACAAATGTAAATGTTAACCCGAGTTACTAGGGCTAACATATTACATATAACCTAATGAACATCCGAAGATTGTCCACTTGTCCTCTGTAGCAGCAGCAGGGCGGATGAATGGTTAGTCCTTGTAAAGGTACTCCTAGTATAAGTAATAACCATAGGCATCCGTAGATGTTCATCACCCACTGTTGCTAACAGATGAGTTCCGGAATGGTTAGTCCCGTACGTATATCCCAAGGTACTATGGGATAGAGGCCCATCTAGGTATCCCGAGGTACTAGGGATAGGGTCCTGTCTAAATATCCCGAGGTACTAGGGATATGCAGGAAGATTTACACAGAAGGTACTAATAAACCATCCTCGCAATTCGAGATATAAGTATTCATGTTAATGTACATAGTTAAGTGTATCTACATAAAGGTACTCATGTAATGCGTTCATGTATGCGTGTTCATGTATCATGTAAGTATATGTAAACGTACTCATGTATCATGTAATCAATTGTAAAGATACTCATGTATCAGGTAATGTACTGGTATAGACTCATGAATGAACTAACTCTTGTGTGATTCCTTGTAATAGGAATTATGTTTGAAATCTCCAAATTATCCCTATGATAATTTACTGGAAGGTAATTGGTTATTCAAGTAGGTTTATACACTCTTACTACTCAAGAGTGTGATAAACTAAATGAAAGTTGTAAACTATAACATAAATACATATATATGAATATAAGTGTACATGCATTAGTTCAAGAATGTAAAAATGGTTTTGTAAGACATCTTATGGGTTTTGAACAATAATTAACAATGACTTGATGTCATTTTAATATACATTTCAAAGGTAAAACATTTGATAACAATGTGTTTTTAAGATTTAAAACCATTTCTTGCATCACATTTTGTAGTATGTGAAATCTGTGAAATGACAAACATTATAAAATACATATCAATGATTTAATGACATGTTTGTTTCTACTTGTATTCCCCCCCCCCCCCTTTAAAGCAACTAAAATTATTTAAAACATTGATTAGGGGTATGAACTCACCTGTAGTTGGTGATTGGGATGAACTGAGCGGTATAGGATTGCTAGGTGTCAAGCGATGTCTCGTACACACACTAGTATCCTAATGGACATATAATCACACATATATGCATTCAATTAGCCTTAAATTACTAATTGATAAGGTTAAGACATCCTAGACATAATAAACACTTTATATAAGTGTTTTTAAGCCCTAAGGATTACATCTAAGCTATTGTGGGACAAGGTATTTGTGTTTAGGGTTTCAAAGGACCCTATATGTGAGTTTATTCCCCATATACCATCACACATGGAGTTTACAGTCGTAAACTCTTGAGTTTACGGCCGTAAACTCACAACCATGGGGGTTTGGTGTGTTTTTAAGTCCCAAATGATTCATAGAATTATTCTAACTTGTTGGTTAAATTCTTGGAAGGGTTTAAGGTCTAGAAACACTCCATTTAGGAGTTTACGGCCCTAAGGCCATTCCCCTTAGAGTTTACGGCCGTAAAATCTAAGTATGGTGTGTTTTTGATGCTTTCAAGTCTCTTGCACTTCTGGTATAGGTTCTAGACTTTTATTCCAAGCATATGAAGGCATTAGGCACCCTTTGATGCCCCTTTAAGGAGTTTACGGCCCAAGAACCATATCTTGGCCGTAAACTCACTTTGTTAAGTGATTTTGATGTGGTTCAAGCCCTTGATTAAATGGGAATAAGTCTAGGTAATTGTCTAAGGCTTTAGGAGCCTTAAAAGCACCATTTGAGCTTGAATTTGGAGTTTACGGCCTATGATATTCTTGGGTCGTAAACTCCCAAACTTGGGTGGATTTTGATTGTTTTCTTGTCCTTAATACACCTACAATTTAGTCTAAGGCAGTTGTATAATGAATGAATTTGGAAAATGGCTTTTCTCTAGTTGGAAATGTGAATAATGAATGAATTTGGTTCAGAAATCTATTTATAGTCCTGAAATATTTTTGGTAGAAAATATTTTTATTCCTGAAATGAACTCTAATATAATATAGTGTTGGAATAACAGTGTTGCACAAAACCCTAGTGCACCCACTCTCTTGCTATTTCCTGAAGTGTAAACCCTGAATTACTCAAACTTATGCGAAAAAGTCTGAAAATTAACAGTGACCACTATAACTTCTATTGAAGTGATATAGGTTGTACAGAATGGAAATTTCGGGTTGTCACATAATAACTTATATTCTACAAACCTAGAGATATGAGTTGTTGACTATGAGTTGGTTATACATTGATTGCACGTAAACGCATTGGTAACTCGATGTTATAAAACGTGCCTTTGTGTATGATTCAACAAATAGTTAGTACAAGCATATGAGTTGAAGTTTATCCATTCCTTTTACCTTCGGGATAAAAGCGATATATGTGGGCCCCTCGATGATTTAGTGATGACAAAAGTAAGTGTTCGGCCGGGCTTGGACTGATTTGATTTGTTCAATTAGTCAGTCGTCATAAATCAGAAATCAGGAAACAACAAATGGACTGAGAGAATGATTATAATCCATGTCTCAGTCCATATGATATCTAGAATGGAGGAATATATGATCACTTATCGAATGGACAAGTCATTGACAAAGGTCAGAGTTCATCTACAAGGTCAGAGTTCGATAGAAGCTTTTGAGAGCTACGATTGCTAGTCGGGTTATGAAGTCATACTTGCAATAATAGTTTTAGACTTATCCAAGTGGGAGACTGTTGGATTAATGTCTAATTCCATAACTATAATTGGTAAGACTTGACCCGATCTGGCATGGTCCATTTGGGTTGCATGGCATCATGCACTTGGATAGACTAAAATGAGAGAAATAACACTTAAGGTTTTTTAATATATTATAAGTTCTAATATATTAATAAGATTATTTAATTAGTATTGATCAATAATTGATTTAGAATGAATTATGTGATCAAAAGAAGACTAATTAAATATATGGGTTAATTGTGTAAATCATCCATACTTATATAGTGGGCTAATGCTCCGTGGATTATCAAGTTGGGCTCAAACCCATTGGATGCTCCTTGGTGTATTTGAACCCATGGATCCAAGGAAATGGAAACCCATGAAAATTAGGGTTTACCCTAATTGTAACAACTATATAAACATCTTATTGATGTGAGAATCGGCCACTAGTGAGGCATGGAGGCGACTAGTTATGCATGGAGGGCAAGCCGATTCTTGAAGTGTTCTAATTTCTCTCTAAGTTATTCCAAGTGCTTATGGTGTTGTGTGAACCATTTGAGGTGTCACACTTGGGGCACTAGGCACTCAAGCTTCATGAAGTGAAGCACCAACAAAAGGTATGTTATTCTAACTTGTGTTATTCAACGTTTTGTATGCTAGAATAGAACAATACCTTGGAAAGTTGATATTTATATGTATAATAGAGAAAACATAGATCCAAGGTATTTAGGGTTGCATGTACACTTAGGAGTGTTAGATTGCTCAAAACCCAACACCCTAACCCTACAGAAGTGTCGGCCGCCACCCCTCCACTCCTCTAGCCGCCATTATCGGTTTCTCCCTTGTGTTTCGACCAGATGAAGCCTCAAACGCCGAAGCCTGCCGCCTCACCATCGTTATGCCATCAGGGCCTTGCTGCCGGTGAAGACACACTCCCACTGTTCCATTGCAGCCGATGTAGGAGTTGAGGACCGCCAAGGCGAGGGTCGACGAAGACAGGGATGTGAAGCATCGTTGTGAATGAGATATAGTGGTCGGACCGCAACCAAACTTCGATCGAAGATGTTTAGCGCTGCAGAGGAAGCCTCCGAGGCTGGGAGCAACAACGATCGGTCGCTGCTTTCATTTCTTCGCCTCCCTTTCTTCTTTTACTCCCAGCTCTTGTTGCCGGCGTCGTATGGAGTCGGAAAACCACCGTGAGCCTCCGTTGCCAGCATGGATGAAGCACCGTTTCCAGGCGAGGTTGAAGTGTTGATGGACAGTGGATCAAGAGGAAACGCCACCACCACCGTGAGGTGGTGGTTGTCAAAACAAAGTTGTCACCATCTCGCGCCTTCACCGCCATGTGCGCCACCATGTGGCTGGCTGTGTTACTGTTCCGGGAAAAGAGTACTTGGGTGTGTTCATTTCAGTGTAGTGGGGGTTTTGTTTAGCCGAATTTCTCTGGAAAAACCACCACCACCACCGTGAGGTGGTGGCTGCCGCCAAGCACCACCGTCGGCCACCACGGTATGGTTGTGTGTGTAGTTAGTTAGTGTGTGTTTATCCTTGAGTAAAGCATTTTAAATTGTAATTTCCAAAAGATTAATTAAAAGAAACTCAAACCACCACCGTAAGGTGGTGGCCACCGCCGTGAGCCGCCATTGACCACCACTACTCGAGGTGGTAATGGGTGGTGCCCCGCTAGCAAACCCTAATGGGCTTAAAAATTGGTTTTGGGCCTATTGGGCCATGTTTGGGTGGAAAACCCTAATTATGAATATTGGGCCACTTGTGGGCCATTGCGATTAGATTGTGAATTAAGCCCAAATTATTCCATGCTATTTATCTAGTAGAGTAAAGGACTTAATGAACTAAGTCCTTAATGGGCTAATTGAGAAAAATCTAATATTTGAGAAATTATCTGGATGCACACGAGAATTATTTAATAAGTGAATATTAAATAATAATCATTGGCAGAAATTAATCTAAGTAATAATGGACTTAATGGATTAAGTCCTTAATGGATTAAGTCCTTAGTGTGTTAAGTCCTTAGTGGGTTAAGTAAGAAACACTTAACCCTAGTTATCATTTGACATGTTATCCTATGTTATGATTCAGTGAGTTCCGGGCTTCGGTCCGATGCAGATAGTTCCGGACATCGGTCCGATGCAGGGGACAAGGTCCCAGTTAGTTCCAGACTTCGTTCTAATGCAGTTAGTTTCGGACATCGGTTCGATACCGTTAGTTCCGGACTTCAGTTCGATGCAGTTTCCGGACTTCAGTCCAATGCAGACGGCAAGGCCCTGGTTAGTTTCTGGACTGCGGTCCGATGCAATTTCTGGACTTCGGTCCGATACAGTGGGCAAGACCCAATATTTGTTTATATGTTATTGTATGGTATGTGGTAATTTGGGGGAGCTCACTAAGCTTCGTGCTTACGATTTTCATTTTTGGTTTCAAGTACTCAGTTTTTCAAAAGAGGAGCTCAGGAAGATTGCAGTGCACACACCATTTGTTCAGCCTGCGATGTTTATACTCTGATATATTTGACAGCTGTTATGATATTTTGAGATACATTCTTTATGATTCTTATATGACGTTTGATGGATATGGTTTTATTACTAATTTAAAACGAAATTTTTGGCTCGTATTTTTGGGATGTTACAAGTTCGTATTAGAGCCTTGGTTTGAGGGATTCGGGTGCACTCCCGAGTGTGTCTGAACTCAAACTAAGGAAGTGGTATAAAGTTTTCAAAAGAAAAGAGTTTTAGAAAAGCAAAAAGAAACTTAAAAAGAAATAGTTTTAGAAAAGAAAAAAGAATTTTTAGAAAGAGAAGAACTGTGAAAATAGAAAAAGGGTGTGGTGCATGCAATCAGCGAGCTCAAGTAAGTACTCCCAAATTACCCATACAAGTTTATGTTATGATTATCAGTTTCAGTTTCAGTAGAACAGCCTGCTAGAATAGGACTGAGGATCTAGGAGGATGCCTTATGTGACTGCTATGTGTTTCGGATTTATGAGAATTGCATGCTAGTTTTGGAGTAGCCAACAGTAGGATAGCTTGTTTAGGTTATGCCTGATAGTATGAGCTTGGCATTGTATGCCAGTATAGTTCCTTGTAATAAGGATATAATTGCTTGAGTAGTTTCCTGTGTCTGAATGTTGCTTGCTATATTCTTTGTGGGGCTCTGAGTGATGTGAGTTAGCTATTACGTGAATACGTCACATCACATGTGAACAGGGTTGAATAATCTCAGAGTGCTAGATCTGGCCCTATTGCGCAGCTCTTGTATGAGTTTAACCGTTGTGGGGACGGGCCTTTTACTCGAAGGATTATCTGAGCCTCGCCACATGTGATGGTATTCAGGTGATGGCTAATTGGCATTACAAGGGGGCCTTTCAGCAGCTGAGGACTGGTTTGGGTAGAGTCAGAGATTTCCCTAGGGCAAGCCTAGGATGAGAGTAGCATAGATCAGTAGTAGTAGAAGTGACTTGGTGGAGTCGAGGCAGTACTTGAGGAAAGTACGGATAGATGTGGAAGGTAGTATGGGCCCGTACTACTAAAAGCAGAGGATCCGTACTCGAATCAAGGAAGGCTGAGATGAACCTAGGGAACTTGTAGTGTGTGAGATCCCTCGAGTTAGGATGAGCATTGTGATGATAGTGATGGTATATATTACCGAGTATAGTGACGCTACGTGGTAGACCAGATGGTAGTTCTGGCGTCGACGAGGGATCAGGCTTGGACTCTAGAGCCAGGCAGATTGATGATCAGATGAGGGAGTTCATTCCATCCGAGAATTTCACGCAGTATCATTGACCAGACTCCTATGATCCTCAGTGGGATCAAGGAGAGCATTATAGAGATTTGTGATGAGAGGCCGAGTGCATTCTGCACTGAGATAACAGTCATGATAGAGACCTGTACGTTGATGTTTCAGGAATTCGGAGTTTGTGAGGCTTCAGATTGACATGGGGGTTAGGGACCCCACTGTTAGCTGAAGATGGTTGGCAGATGTTGCCAACATTTTTCGTACCAGACGTTGTCTCGAAAGGAGACAAGATCTGACTTACTTCCTATCTCCTGAGGGATAGAGCACGAGATTGATAGGAAGAGGTTGGTAGTGAGTTTAGTGATGGCGTGGTTGATGCTATGTCATGGGATGACTTCCAGACCAGATTCTGGGCAGAGTGTGCCCAGGCGATTGAGGCGCAGCAGTTGGCGCAAGAGTTGTTAGATCTCCACTAGACGACTAAGACTGTGGCAGAGGTCACTGCCAAGTCTCGGGAAAGAGCTTATATAGTACCATAGTATGCAGCAGATGAGGAAACGAAGAAGGTAAGTTATCAGAACATATTGTAAAATGATAGCAGGGAGATTGTGAGTATCTCAGGGTGCAAGACCCTGAATGATATGACTTCTAGAGCTCGAGAGCGGGATATTGACTTAGAGCACATTGTTAAGAGGGAACTAGATCAGTTGCTTATAATGAAGGGTCTCGGGAGGAGACCGTAGATTTCAGATCAGCTTCTAAGAGGCCAGCGGGGTCAGGATCGGTGCAGCACTTGCGGGAAACTGCACAAGGGAGCCTTTTGTTCCAAGGGTTGAGTATGTGTAACCCTGTGTTATCCTCGATTCGTGTCTGAATTATATTTTCAAGAGATGTCCTATGCCAATTGCATGCCGAGAAGCATTAGTGAATAGTGATAGAGCAATCCCCCAGATTATGGGATTGGGAAAGTACATCATCATCTTGGTTTATTCCAAGACTGAGGAGCAGCACGAGAAGCACCTGCGGGAGGTGCTAGAGACTTTGAGGAGGGAGAGAATTTTCGCAAGGTTCTCCAATTGTGAGTTCTGGTTGCACGGGGCGCAATTTCTTGGGCACCTTGTCAATCAAAAGGATATTCCAGTCGATCCGGCCAAGATAGAGGTCGTGATGCAGTGGGAGATTCCGAGGTCTCCAATTGAGATTCGGAGCTTCTTGAGTCTAGCGGGTTATTACCGGAGATTTATTCGGATTTTTTTAGAGTTGTGTGATCTTTTGGATTAGCTAGTGTTGAGACACTAGCAATGGTAAGTGTGGTTTCTAGCAGATTGGTCATGGGTGGTGAGAAGGATTGGGAATTCTTCTAGTTTTGTGTGTTGTAGGGCATTAGCTGAATGTTGTAGGGCATTAGCTGAATCAAAGTGGGGGAGAATCGCCCAAGGATTCAGAAGCAGAAGCAGTTTTGAGACTAGGATAAGTTTCGCAACCTTCTTGGGAAGGAAGATAGCCCAAGCGGTTGTATGGTTTGAGGATAGTGTGAGATGGAAGTTCGGAAAAGCTTGCCAATAAGGAGATCGCGTTCCTATGATGGTACTAGCAAGCCTTAGGGAATCAGGTTTGGGATTCCAGTCGGGACACGAGTTCAGCTGAGTGCGGGGCAAGCGCGTGTTCGATCCAGTATCAGAGTGTTGTAAGTCCGCGGGTGTAGTCATAGCATTTACTAGCAGTCAGATAGTATCAGAGTGTTGTAAGTCTCCGGGTATAGCCGTAGCATTCACTAACAGTCAGATAGCATCAGAGTGTTGTAAGTCTACGGGTGTAGCCATAGCATTCACTAGCAGTCAGATAGTATCAGAGTGTTGTAAGTCTGCGGGTGTAGCCTTAGCATTCACTAGCAGTCAGATAGTATCAGAGTGTTGTAAGTCTACGGGTGTAGCCGTAGCATTCACTAGCAGTCAGATAGCATCAGAGTGTTGTAGGTCTGCGGGTGTAGCTGTAGCATTCACTAGCAGTCAGATAGTATCAGAGTGTTGTAAGTTTACGGGTGTAGCCGTAGCATTCACTAGCAGTCAGATAGTATTAGAGTGTTGTAAGTCTGCGGGTGTAGCCGTAGCATTCACAAGATTAGCAGATAGTACTAGAGTGATGTGAGTCTGTGGGTGTAGCCGCAGCCTTCACTAGGTTGGTAAATAGCGTGAGTGCGTTTTTAGGACGCGGAAAGATCAGTAGTACCCACCAGTTCGGGTATAGCAGTGAGGAAATGGAAATCCACGGATTGGATTTCGGAATTTCCCAGACGGATGAGACCTGGTTAATCCAGTGATAAGATTGTAGAAGCGCCGCTATAGAGATGAGAGCAAGGAAGCAGTGGACTGCTTAAGGTCATTTATGACATAAGGCTACAATTGGTGATGTAGCAATCGCGTTTAGCCTTGGGTTTGGTGACGTCAGGATTCGACGCATGGAACCAATCAGTTAGAGCAGAAAGTCGTTAGGGCCACAGTGACGAGATAACTAGTAGCAGCTAAATCCATAGAAGGATTTCGTTCAGAAGTCATGCGAGGCGGCTAAGTAGGGAGTCCTTTGGCTCTACAGTTGGGCTAGAACCCGATAGTTCAGATGATTGGCGGAAAATTGAGACTAGGTAGGTCTCGGTAGATGTTGGGAAGCAGCCATGTGGTAGCATATAGTTTCAGGCAGTTCAGTGTTTCAGGCAGTTCAGTGTTTTGGGTAGTTCAGTGTTCAGACAGTTCAGTGTTTCAGGTAGTTACAGCTCTTGGGCAATGTTAGTAATTGTGCCCTAAGTTGCAAGTACAGACAGATAGTTGGTTTATTGGGAAGTGACAAGTCACTCACAGCGGAAATAGTTGAGCATTGGCCAAGTATAAGTGATCTATATGAATAATTAGGTTTGTGAACCTGTTTTGTACTGGGAGTTTTTGAGCTAGTAGAAGTTGAGTAGTCAGTTGAGAGATAAGCAGGCTGGTTTCATCGATAATGATTCAGTAAGAGTGATCTGTCAAGATTCAGACCATCTCGAGATAACAGAATTCAGATGAAATGATGTGATCTTGTAGCGAGGAATGAGTTTGCCTACGGATGCTAGGGCTTTGCGATGATTGGTCACAACTGCCCTGAGAAGGCTAGGGTGTGCTCAGGATTATGGCCATGTTACATGAGTAGATAGCGTGTAAGGAATGGTAAGGAATGATTTCGAGGAAGAACTCTAATTTAAGTGGGGGAGAGTTGTAACGCCCCGTTTATTTAAATAAATTAGTAAATGTGAGTCCCGGACTAATTTGTGAAGAATTTTAGAAGTCGGGGGTTAAAAGAGTAAGTTCGAGATTTAATTGAAAAGATTTGAGGGTTGAAGGGTTTATTGGTAATGCAGGGATCTATTATGAAAGAAATTTATGGGATTAGGGCTTAAATCTAAGTTTTGGATTCAGTTTGTAAAGATTTCGCAAGGGTTAAAAGTGTAAAATATGAACTTATTTTGAAAGAAAAGAAGGAAGGAGGGACCAGGATTGTAATTATGGGAAAGTTGTAATAAGGACAGGGTATATATATTCTGATGAATCATTTGTGAACCCTAACCCTAGAGAAGTGTCAGACGCCACCCCTCCACTCCTCTAGCCGCCATCATCGGTTTCTCCCTTGTGCTCCGACCAGATCAAGCCTCAAACGATGGCGCCTGCCGCCTCACCATCGTTATGCCATCGGGGCCTTCCTGCCAGTGAAGACACACTCCCACTTTTCCATTACAGCCAATCTAGGAGTTGAGGACCGCCAAGGCAAGGGCCGACGAAGACGGGGATGCGAAGCATCGCTGTGAACGAGATAGACTGGTTGGACCGCAACCAACCTTTGATCGAAGATGTTTAGTACTGCAGAGGAAGTCTCCGAGGCTCTGAGCGACAACGATCGGTCGCTGCTTTCATTTCTTCGCCTCCCTTTCTTCTTCTACTCCAGCTCTTACTGTCGACGTCGTATGGAGTCGGAAAACCACCGTGAGCCTCCGTTGCCAGCATGGATGAAGCACCTTGCAACAGTCTACATGTTATGCGAGGTTGAAGTGTTGTTGGGCAGCGGATCAAGAGGAAATGCCACCACCACCGTGAGGTAGTCGCTGTCAAAACAAAGTTGTCGCCATCTCGCGCCTTCACCGCCATGTGCGCCACCAGGTGGGTGGCTGTGTTACTGTTCCGAGAAAAGAGTTCTTGGGTGTGTTCATTTCAGTGTAGTGGGGGGTTTTGTTTAGCCGGATTTCTCGGGAAAAACCACCACCACCGTGAGGTGGTGGCTGCCGCCAAGCACCACCGCTGGCCTCCACGGTGTGGTTGTGTGTGTTAGTTAGTTAGTGTGTGTTTATCCTTGAGTAAAGAATTGTAAATTATAATTTCCAAAAGATTAATGAAAAGAAATTCAAACCACCACCGTGAGCTGCCATTGACCACCACTACCCGAGGTGGTAGTGGTTGGTGCCCCGCTAGCAAACCCTAATAGGCTTAGAGATTGGTTTTGGGCCTATTGGGCCATGTTTGGGTGGAAACCCCTAATTATGAGTATTGGGCCACTTGTGGGCTATTGCGATTGGATTGTGAATTAAGCCCAAATTATTCCATGCCATTTATCTAGTAGAGTAAAGGACTTAATGAACTAAGTCCTTAATGGGCTAATTGAGAAAAATCTAATATTTGAGAAATTTTCAGGACGCACACGAGAATTATTTAATAAGTGAATATTAAATAATAATCATTGGCAGAAATTAATCTAAGCAATAATGGACTTAATGGATTAAGTCCTTAATCGATTAAGTCCCTAGTGTGTTAAGTCCTTAGTGGGTTAAGTAAGAAACACTTAACCCTAGTTATCATTTGATGTGAAACCCTAATTTCAATTAGGCCACAGTTGGGCCTAGTTGGTTGTATGATATTGGGCCCATAGAATGAGACATGTTGGACTAGACTAAAAAATTGGGCCTTAAGGGAAGTCCATGTAGAGGTTTGGGCCCAATTTGGAAAGTTGGGCCATATGTTGGTCTTTAATCCCTAGCTGACTTTGGGCCTATGGATTTGGGCCTTGGGCTTGGGTAAGCCAAGCTAGGGGTAATGTAGTAATTATCCAAGTATGAATTTATAGTATGTGTTAGAACCCAGGTATTAATTGGGTGTCATTTTGGTGTTGACAGTTCGGGAATCTATCATCCAGCAGCTAGGGTTGAGTCTGCGCGGCTGTAGCAGTATGAGAATTCTGTCTACGGGACTTCAGCAGTGTGAGGTGAGTTTCCTTCCAGTAGGAATGGGTCTACGACCACAATGTCGGCCCGTTTAGTTAGCAGTAGTTCTGGAATTCAGTACGATGCAGTAGTTCAGTATGTTTGGTATCTTGGTGATACAGACATGGTATGAGTTATGTGTTCCAGATTATAGTCCGATGCAATATGCAGCATATGTGTTCATTTTATATGCTATGATTATGTTATGCTATGTTCAGTTAGTTCCGGACCTCGGTCTGATGCAGTAGTTAGGGTGCTTGATGTCTTTGTGATTCAAGCATGTTTTGTGTTATGTGTTCCGGACTCTGTTCCGATGCAGTATGCAGTATATGTGTTCATGCTAGTTGACATGTTATGTTATGTTATGATTCAGTGAGTTCCGAAATTCGGTCTGATGCAGATAGTTTCAGACTTCGGTCCGATGTAGGGGACAAGGTCCTAGTTAGTTCCGGACTTCGGTTCGATGCAGTTAGTTCCGGACTTCGGTCCGATACAGGTAGTTCCGGACTTCAGTCCGATGCAGTTTCCGGACTTCGGTCAGATGCAGAGGGCAAGGCCCTGGTTAGTTTCTGGACTGCGGTCCGATGCGGTTTCTGGACTTTGGTCTGATGCAGTGTGCAAGGCCCAATATTTGTTTATATGTTATTGTATTGTATGTGGTAGTTTGGGGGAGCTCACTAAGCTTCGTGCTTACGGTTTTCTGTTTTGGTTTCAGGTACTCAGTTTTTCAAAAGAGGAGCTCGGGAAGATTGTAGTGCACACACCATTTGTTCAGCCTGGGATGTTTATACTCTGATATATTTGACAGTTGTTAAGATATTTTGAGATACATTCTTTATGATTCTTATATGACGTTTGATGGATATGGTTTTATTACTAATTTAAAATGAAAATTTTGGCTCGTATTTTTGGGATGTTACACACATCCATTAAAATCAACAATTATTCTTTGATTTTTTTTTTATTTTATACCAATTATACATCCCACATGAAACGAATTCAACGCTGAATTACATGTAAATTTCGCAGCTATTAAAAGTAATTTGTTTGAAAAGTTATATTTTTCAAACAATTATACATCTCATCCTTGGGATCCACGGGTTATAACCTAGTATATGTATAAGAGCAAGTCGTCTTACCATTATTAGGCCTCATTCAAAAAGCCGATCTATAAGGGGGGTATAAGGTTGATGCCTATAAAATGACAGCTTCATAGGTGTCCACTCTCACCCACCGCTTCCTTGATCGTTGGAGGGTCGTTAGCCGAACTGGTAGGACAAGGACTTATAAAATTCTCATTAAAAGTATGATGAATAATATAAAGTAACTAAATGTTTTATTAAATTCCCAATCTTAGTTACTTTAGGAAAATGTGAATAAGGTGCTAATCCATGAAATTACACTTTACACTGTGTTTAAGTCGTTAGTGGAGTGTGTGTGGTTAACCGGCACACTAACCTGGACTTAACAAGGTAGGTAAAGGGTGACTTAAGGTTTATTACAGGTTGTTGGAGCGTGTGTGGTTAACCGGCACATCGATTGAGTGATAAACTTTAAGGGTACCAAGTAATTTGCATGGTTACTTCACACCTCGTTTTGTGATCCTCGGTATCCCAGTCACAAAACTTGGAGGGCACACTCGAGATTGAAACATGCCTTTGAAATTTTCATTGAATCTCAAAAGAATCTAGGAATTTATAAGAACCAATTAAAAACCTAATAATATATATTTCGGTTTTTGGTGGAAATTGGTGAATCGTCATTCACCTACCTTTCAAATATGTTATAGCTTAAATTACAACATCCCTCTTCTAAGTTATTGTGATTGGATCCTATCCTTAATATTACATTTTGGTGTTATATTAAGGACTATCTTTATATCTAAACTAAACTTGTTCTCTTCTTTTTCAGATGTCTTCCAACAACACTACTTCTGGCTCAAACCCTACTTGCTCCTTTTTCTTCATGAACCTATGTGGGAGGGTCATCTTCGATGGTTCCAACTTCATGGATTGGATCCGGAACATCAAGATGGTGACTCGCTACAAGGACAAGGAATATGTCCTCAATAATGAGCTAAAGGAGATAGACGAGTCCACTTCTACTCCCCAGGAGATCGCTGACTTCCGGACTCATGGAAGAGATGCCACCAAAGTCAAATGCATCATGATGGCCACCATGGCGGCTAAACTCCAGAAGTCCTATGAGGACTACTAGCCTTTTGAGATGCACCAAAATATGATGGACAGATACCATCAGAGTGCTCGTCAAGAGCGGTATGAAATAATCTCCTCCATGATAACAACCAGGATGAAGGATGGAGAATCTGTCACGAGCCACATGCAGAAAATGCAAAGGTATGTGGATTTTTTGCTGAAGCTTAATGTAAACTACCCCGAGGAGCTTGCAATAGATATTATTTTGCACTCCTTACCCTCATGTTATGATTAATTCCGCAGGACATGCTACATTAATAAGGAAGCAGTCACACTCAACAAACTTCAAGGACTCCTAAAGACCGCAGAAACAGGTCTTAAAGGTTAGTCGGTTGTTAACAATCCTACTCCTACTCCAAACTCCGCCCATGTCCTGGAAATCGAGAAAGGTTGAGGGAAGAAGACGAAGAGCCCTTCAAAGGGTACCAAGGGTAAGACCAATGATGGCTCGTCTTCAAGTGGAACCAAGAAAGGTTTCGTCGCACCTTCTTCTGACCTAAAAGAGGCTGAATGCTTCTATTTCCATGAAAAGTCGCATTGGAAGTGGAACTGCCCAAAGTACCAGCAAGATGTGAAGGATGGGAAAGTCAAACCCAACCATGCAAGTATTTACACTATTCTATCTAATAACTCACCCTATTCTAACTCTTGGGTCCTTCATACCGGTTGTGCTATTCATATCTATTCTAATTTGCAGGGACTAAGAAGAAGTGAGAATGTGGAGCATGGAAAGATAAACTTGATCATGGGGAATAAGAAAGCTTCACCTGTCATCAAGATTGGAGTTTACTCTTTGTTCCTAAGTAGTGGGTTTACTTTAGATTTGAATAAATGTTGTTATTCACCAGAAATGGCAAGAAATATTATTTCCTTTCATGTTTTGTACAAACAAGGGTTTACCTTTTCTTTTGATAATGAAATTGGTGGAATAAATGCTTTCTTTAATAATTTTCTTTATTTTAAAGCATTACCTTGTGATGGTGTGTATGAAGCTGTATCTGTTGTAGATAATCTAGGAAATAATGTGTTGTGTATTGATTCTTCCGGTAATAATAACTTGGATAAAGCATCATTATGGCATTGTCGTCTTGGACATGTGAGCAATAAATGCATAGGCCAACTCCAAAAGGATGGAGTCTTGGAGTCATTTGACCTAAAGTCAGATGATAGTTGTGAATCATGCTTACTTGGAAAAATAACAAATTCACCGTTCATTGGTTCTTGTGCTAGAGGTGAAGGTTTGTTGGATCTAGTGCACACAGATGTGTGTGGACCCTTCAAATCTGCCACAAGGGATGCTAATCGTTATTATTTGACTTTTACTGATGATTATAGTAGATATGGATATGTCTATTTAATCAAGCATAAGTCTGAGACTTTTGAAAGGTTTACAGAGTTTAAACAGGAAGTCGTTTTGTAAAATGATTTAAAAGCAGTTGTTGACATAAACAGTTTGAAGTATAAAAATCCTTTGTTTCAAACATAGTTTGAAATACCTGAAAACCTTTGTGTGAAACACAGTTATAACAGAGTTTGAAAGGAAAGATACAGTATGTAAGACAGTTTGATAAAGAGTTTAACATGTAAAAATGCTTGAGAAAGTCATTTTCAAGTAGTATACTGAGTAAAACAGCTAAAAGTGTACTAAATCCATTTGTATGCTAGTTATTAATCACATGTGATTGATATAATAACTAGTATGATTCAACTTGTATTCCCCCCCCCCCCTATAAAAGCATTTATAAACATTTAAAAACATTTAAAAGGGTTAGTTAAGGGGTATGAACTTACCTGTTGTGGGTGGATCATATGGAAGTGTCGGACAAGGTGCTAGGTGTCAATTGGAGACTTGAACACACACAAGGATCCTAATAACATATAAAGACAAATATGTGTATACAATTAGTGATTATAACACTAATTTAGACAAGTATAAACATCCTAAGGTGTGGAAAACACTTTGGTCAAAGTGTTAGGAGGCCATTGTGTTACAACAAGGGAGTGTCAGGTGTTGTTATTGAGTTTATGGCCCAAGGACCATACTTAATGGAGTTTACGGCCCAGGGGAGTTCACTCCTGGCCATAAACTCTCTAAAGGGTCTTATTTAGAGGCTTGAAGGTATGATATCTTAAGTGGTTAAGTGTTCCAAGGTTAAACAAGAGGCTAGGTGAGTTTAAGGTCCAAGAATTGACCTTAACTTGTGTTTACGGCCTAGGAACCACTTCCCCATGAGTTTACGGCCATAAACTCATGGTATGGAGTACCATTTTAATGTTTGAGGTCCCTAGTTCAATGGTGGTTGGTTCTAGGCTAAGTTCTAGGCATAAGGAAGGAAGAGAGGGCATCATTGCACCCTTAAAGGGAGTTTGCAGCCTTGGGAGATCCTTGGCCATAAACTCTCATTCATCCTTTGATTATAGATGTTTCTAAGGCCTAAACATGTTAAAAATAGTGTACAATGAGTTAGAACAAGAGTACTTACGATCTAGGAGCTTGAATGGTCGGTTTTGGCTAAGAACACTAGTGTGTGTTCTTAGTGTTCTTGGTGAAACTTGAAGATCTACACAAATGGAATGATTTCACAGATGAAATCATGTAAGATCACTAGATCAAGTAGGATATCAACTAATTAGGACAAGAAACTTACTAGTTTTGAAGATTGGGGATGAAGATCAGGATGATAGTTGAGAGGATTTCGAAGAGAATCAGCCAAGGAAAGGAAAGGAATGAACAAATGGCCAACATTTCATCATATAAGGTGAGTTTACGGACCACATGGAGTTTACGACCGTAAATTCCATTGTGGTGATCGTGAACTCATGGTCAATGTGTTTTAGGCTTGTTCTTTGTGCTATAGCTTCAGCAGATCAACCCAGGCACTTATCCCATAAGTGTACAAGGCTCAGAACACGCAAACAGACTCCAAATTGTGCTAAATGACAGCAGGAATGAGTTTGACTTTCAATGAAGTATTTCACTGAATAGGATAGAAAATTTCAGGTTGTCACATATGTTGGGTTTTGAGCATTCTAACACTCCTAAGTGTACATGCAACCCTAAATACCTTGGATCTATGTTTTTCTCTATTATAAATGCAAATATGAACTTTCCAAGGTATTCATCCTAACTAGCATAATAACATTGATTCAAATGAATATCTCAAGTTAGAATTACATACCTCTTTGATGTAAAATGTCTTCATGAAGCTTGAGTGCCTAGTGCCCGAAGTGTGGCACCTCAAATGGTTCACACAACACCAAATAAACATGGAATGACTTGAGAGAAATTCACACTTCATGAAAATCAGCTAGCCCTTTCTTTTCACACATAGTGGCCGATTTCTTGAGCCATGGGATTCTTTTATATGGTGGCTATTAGGGTTACACCATGAAACTCATAACTTTACCCATTCCTTATTCTCCATGGAGTATCCATGGGTCAACCTATGGACTTAGTCCAACATAAGGAATCTTGGATCACAAGCCCACATATAAAAGAATGAATGATTTACACAATCAACCCATATATTTAATTAGTCTCCATTTGATCACTTAATTAATTCCAAATTAGTCTTACCAATTATAGTTATGGGCTTAGACATTAATCCAACAGTCTCCCACTTGGATAAGTCTAAAACTATTATTGCGTATGACTTCAAGAACCGACTGGCAATCGTAGCTCTCAAAAGCTTATGTCGAACTCTGACCTTGCCGATGATCTCTGACCTTTGTCAATAACTTGTCCATTAGATAAAGGATCATATATTCCTCCATTCTAGATATCATATGGACTAAGACATGGATTATAATCATTCTCTCTGTCCATTTGTTGTTTCCAGATTTCCGATTTATGACGCCTGACTAATTGAACAAATCAAATCAGTCCAGGCCCGACCGAGCACTTACATTTTTCATCACCAAATCATCGAGGGGCCCACAGATATCGCTTTTACCCCGAAGGTAAAAGGAATGGATAAACTTCGACTCATATTGCTTGTTCTACTACTTGTTGAATCATACACAAAGGCACGTTTTATAACATCGAGTTACCAATGCGTTTTCGTGCAATCAATGTATAACCAACTCATAGTTACAACTCGTATCTCTAGGCATGAAGAATATAAGATATTATCGTCTCATGATCACTCATGATAAAATCCATGAAGTGATTCCAATGTGTCACACACCCAAACCAGAACGGCAGAAACGTTCGGGGGCAGAGGACGTCATATTCAGTATCATAACAGTTCATAGAAAGGAAAGTACACACCACCATACATATTAAGGTTTCCAAAATGTTTACATAATTGTATTCGTTACATGTTCAAAAGATAAATACATAAACATCTTTCAAAAGAAGTAATTAACGTCAGCACGTTAATCCTCAAAAGTTGATTTCCAAACCTGCTTAGCGGTTCCCTGAGAATATAAGTTATTTCAAAGAAAAAGTGTCAACAATTAAGTTGGTGAGTTCATAAGTAGTGTTTTGAGAAAATGTACGCCATTCGAAAGTTCATGTATGTTTTCTAGAAAACGTGGTATTTTTAAATGAAAAGAGTTATGATTCGTTGGGTTGAAAATGAATGTATTAGATCCAGAAAATCCCATATTTTCCCTAATAGTTGAGATATGATTTGTTGTGCTTTCCAAGAAAAACCCTTATTTTCTTATAAAAGTATGAAATGCATATGAATGTTCGTGTTATAAGTTGTAAATAGTTGCACCAAGAAAATCCCTTATTTTCCTATTAGTTGTTTGTTTTAGATGCAGGAAAAACCCTTATTTTCCTAACATAACTGGCAGTCTCTAAGACCGAAAATCGTAAGCAACCGACGTGCTTAAAAGTTGTGGCATAGTTTTATATAATAAAGCTATACGGAGATCGCACTTGTTAGATGAAGAATAGTTTTAATAGCTACTCGTTCATAAAAGCATAATACCATAATAATTGTATATCCGGTGAGTTTTATAACCATACTAAACATAATATGCTTGTAGCGACGTTCTTCAGGCGTCGTAGCGTTATGGCAAACTGTCACCCCAAAGGATGGACTGTAGCTAACAGTCAGGGCGCGGGATCATGACTTCCCGTATAGATCTATACCCATTTGACACGTTCTCCGAACGGGAGACTCTGGTTATAGACAGGACTTGTAGCGATACCTTCTAGCAAAAAGGCAGTGTTTAAAGATGTACTTGTCTCACGGATTCTCAACTAAGTCTGTATTAAAGTAATAGTTTTGTATGCAAAGATCATCCTTTCTCACAAAGTTTTGACAATGCATAAATCATAAGTTTTTAAAATGTATTAAAACGGTTTAACAACGAAGGATACTTTGGAATTTCTAAATACTTTGTATAAATCTAGTGCATGCAAAGTATGACAAGAGTTTTCACATAGTAGTAATAAATCACAAGTGATTCATTTGATAAAAACGAGTAAAGTGAAATTTTTGATGTAGAAGACAAGTTTGTAAACAAAACATATATATGTATATGGTTATATATATGTATAAGTTTTAAAAGATGATTTGGTATGTTTCGTAATTGTTGTTCATATTCTTACGTTTTTATTAGAAACTTTGCATGAAATAATCCTTAAGTTTGATACTAAAGACCTTTTTGTACTTATCACTTTTGTAAAAATGGTAATTAAAAATATTTAAATGATTGTGTTTTAACTTCCTTTATGTATAAACATTGCTCAAAAATGTTAGAAGGTGTTAATAAATCTATAAACCACTTTTGACAGTTTTACCCTTTACTGTCCTTGTGTTTAGAAAACTCATAGAAAAATCATTGTAAGTCAAAAACTGAATCCGTCACCTCTGAGAGTTTATAAAATGAGTCTACTTTGTTCCTAATTTTTATTATGATTTTTAGTGGTCTCAAACTAGTGTGAAAATGAACATCTTCACAGACTGGTCCGAAATCACTATTGAAATGACAGGCAGTTTTATAAAAATCGCCATAAATTGTAGAAAAATCGTATGAACGCGTGCGAGTAGTCCTTAGAAAGGTATAAACTTGAACTATTTTCATATTGTACAGTTTTGAAAGATATTAAGTTTAAGATGGTCAAAACAGTCCGTGAACAGGACTCAACTTTTCTGTAGAAAGCTGTCATTTAAATTTAAGTTATGTTTAGTGTTCTAACTTGTATTCCCCCCTTAAAACTTGAAGAAAACATGAAATTGTAGGGGTATGAACTCACCTTATGTGAATACTTGAAGAATGGAAGGTTGAAGATGAACTTTTGGTTGTTGGTTTGATGCTCCAAAACAGCCACTCTTTTGGCTATGTTGCTGTCACGAAAATTTCACAGCAAAAGAACAAGAAAAAGGGTAGTTTACTCACTGTTTTGAATCAATAATTTTGAGTATCATAACAAGTAACTTCCAGGGGTATTTTGTGGTAAAAATATCAAGCAAAAAGGAAGGTGTAGATGGGTGAAATGGTGGCTGAAACACAAAAGGGACAGCAACCCTTTTGTTCATGGTTTTGATGGCTTTGGAAGGAAGTTCTTGTTCTTGAAAATGAGATGAAGGTTGAGAGTAATTCCCTGGAGTATTGGCTGGTCAAATGAGGGTAAAATGAAGAGTAAATTTGGTGGATATGAAGTAGGAAAGAGTGGAAGAGGATAAGGGGACAAAACCTAGACTAGCTTGTGATGGGATGTGAGTTTAAGTGATGTGATCTTGTCTAGCCACTTGCTTGGGTGGTTGCTTAGAGATAGAGTTAGTTAACTAACTAACTACTAGTTATTTAGTTAGTTAGGAGTTCTAGTTAAGGAGAGGGAAGGTCTTAATCTTGAAAATTAGAAGAGGGATTAAGAAGCATTCTTAGTAAAATGTCTTAAGTGATTAAGCACTTATTAGTTAAGTTGGCACTTATCTCCACCAATTCTCTTATCTTAATTGATATAGAAATCATATTCCTTACATGAAATCACTTTAAGTAATGACCCATAACTAGTCATTCACTAGATAATAATACATATGTACAAATACATACATGTATACTTAGTATAAAATAACAATGTAGTTTTTGTGTATTTGAACTTTAATGTTTATGTTTTATTCTTTTTATTCAAAAACACTTAGATACATTTTAATTATACCTTATAATAATTCATTTTATATTTTAATTTATTTAAATATAAAATTTATTGACCAATGTATAAATTCGTGACATTTAACCGGTTAACCATATCGTTAAACACGTTTTGTCACTTTGGTTCGTATATTTGTCGAATTTAGATCCTACACAACTATTAAGCACACATTTTACATAGAACCTAACTTAATTATCAACTAGATACATGTTCATACAAAAATTAAGTTTGTTGCGTTCAAATGATGTTATATGCTAATTTCACAAACCGGTGATGGTTCGTAGCCATACATCATAACGAAATTTATCAATAGCTACTTGTTTTATATTTCACAATAACTTATTTAAATAAAATAGGTTAAATTCCTTCAACCATTCTTGATGAAATACTCATATTGCTTAATAATCAAAACATAGCATCGTACGATCGTTCCTATTTTTACCAATTGTTATACAATGAGCGCGGGTTGAGTCCAATACTCAGAACTTATGAGCACTCATGAGTGTTGTAGCACCACCTTGTCCAACATCTTAGACCTCTACAAGCCCAACCCATGACAGTATTGATTCATATCTAATTCCAACATATGACTGACTGTGGATGGTTTGAATAACTTATTCATTCAGAACAATGACCTAGTTATTTTGGAAGTAAAAATATGCAAAGTGAAACACAATAATAATCGAATCCAAAATGGTCTCAGAACTTATGAATATAAATAAAACACCTTTTATTTATCACCATATGATTTCATATTATTCATTGTATACTGTTTCAGCTATCAAATTTATTCTTGAATTAAAACAATAGTTGTCCCATGCTCCAAGTATGTACACTATGTTTTCTAAACACAAGTCATGCCTTACACCAAGTATGCATACTATGTTTGTCTATGATTTTTACTTTGTGAAATAGATCAAGTGAACATGAATTCAACGATTCTCTTTTCACACTCCCACATCCTTATCGAAAATGTAAGAATTCCAAATTCCTATCATTTACCGAAATATGATAGATTCTAAACTTATATGCATTGATCCTCTTGTAATGATTATTCACAAAGTCACAAGGACTTGACAATGAACATCACAGAGCATTCCAAAGGAGATAAACTCCTTGGAAACATCCTTTGTGACAACCCGAAATTTTCATTTGTACGAACAATATCTATTCAATAGAAGCCAGTCCAGTTTCAGTGATTTTTAGACTTTTCCGAACAAGTTTGTGTACATTCGGGTTTACGTTTAAGGAGATATCAGGAGAGTGGATGTTCCTGGATTTGTGAAACTTGAACATTCCAAGTTTCATAATGTCATAGTCCAATCTCCGGAATAAAAATATTTTCTGCCAAAATATTTCAGGACTATAAATAGATTTCTGAATTAAATTAATTCATTATTCACAATTCCAATTAGAGAAAAGCCATTTTCTCTCTGACGGATCTTCGGGTTTTCATCCCAAATTGTGAGTCTACTTTCCTAGATGTGTTTTAATATTTGTTATATGCTTTATAACATTGTTACATGCCTAAAATGCAAGATCCAGGAGCTTACGGCCCAAGAACGTTCTTGGGGTGTAAACTCCAAAACGAGGCCTAAAAGCTTCCTAGTCCCGATTCCTTGTTAGACAACTAGTTTAGGACTAATTGTAGGATCTTTTGAGGCTAGAAATCATCCAAGATCATAAGGCTTTTGGAGTTTACGGCCCAAGAGTTCTTGGACCGTAAACACCATTTCCAAGGGCCAAAGTGAGCCCTAAATCACCCCTAAGGCTTAAGGCATTTACCCTCTAATGCTTGTAGCTAATTTGGACACCAAAACACTTCAAAATCATAGAGTTTTAGGATTTTACGGCCAAGGATATGCTCTTGGGCCGTAAACCCCTTTTTCAAGGGCAAAGTGTACCCTAAACACCCCTAACGCTTTAAGACAATTACCCTTTAATACTTAGGACTTGAATGGGGAGTAAATTACATCAAAATCATCCCTTAAAGTGAGTTTATGGCCAAGGAACATCACTTGGGCCGTAAACTCCAAGTAAAGGCACAAATGTGAGCCTAATGTCCCCTTTAGCCTTAGATAAAAACATCGAAGCTATCCTACATGTGCAAGTGACTTAAAAGAATTAAAACCAACACCCCATAGGAGTTTACGGCCGTAAACTCTAGGGGATATGGTCTTTAGGCCGTAAACTCCTCTATTGAGCATTCTAGGGCCTTAAACTACTTCAAGGATTATTCCAACAAAGCTAGGCTTATTCTAGGATCAATATGGCACCTTAAAACACCCAAAACCACCAAGTGAGGAGTTCACGGCCGTAAACTCATGGGCTTACGGTCGTAAACTCCAAAGGTGGGGTTTGTTGGGTGTTAAGCTCATATACAATGTCATTGGTGCATTAAACCCATTTTGCCTTGTCCCATATCGACTTAAATGCAACCCTTAGGACCTATAACATTTATACAAAGTGTTTTCATGTTCCTAAGTGACCCAATTTATTTTATTAAGTTATTATTTGGCTAATAATATATATATATATATATATATATATATATATATGATTGCATTAATCACATGTGATTAATACTTTATGGGGGGGATACAAGTTAAATACTTATAGTTATTGCTTAAATCACATGTGATTGCATTAATCACATGTGATTAATAACTAGGAAACCAATGGTTTTATCACTGTTCAAACTGTTTATCAAACTGTTTTACTTCAAAATGTTTTACAAACTCTTTTACTTTTCAAACTTATTTATAACTGTGATTCAAACAAATGTTCCTTATACTTAAACTGTTTTATCAAACTTATGCCTTCAAATTGTTTTATAGATTGACATCAAGTCGATCTTTTCTTGAAATAATATCTATGTTACAATTGCCTTATAAAAACTTATTTATGCTTCTTACTTCTTATAAATTGCATGCCCATATATGTATAGATATATAAATAATGTTTAAAGGGCTTAGGAAGGCCATCCGCCCTATTTCCTTTTTCTCGATTTGGATGTGGTCTGGTGGGATTTCGGATGACCATCCGAAGGTCGTTTCAATATTAATTATATATCAAATATACATATATAGACATAAAAGTACTTCCATATTCATACGTACTAGACACATCATTAGTAAGTTACCATCGGGGTAACACAGGATCATACATATACAACTATACTATGAGAACATATACAACTATACTAGGAAGAGAACATATACAACTATACTACGAGAACACATACAACTATACTATGAGAACACATGCAACTATACTAGGAAGAGAACATATACAACTATACTACGAGAACACATACAACTATACTAAGAGAACACATACAACTATACTAGGAGGAGAACATATACAACTATACTAGAACGAGAAACATTACATTACATATACAAGAATACTTAAATTACTGTGATTTAAATCGGAGCATGACTTAAATGTCATGACTCGAGTTGTGGCCAGAGTCTCTTGGAGGGGGAGCGTGAGTTTGCGTATAGATCTATGTTGGATTGACAATCCTACACCTTGCTGCTAGCTACAGCCGGACCTGCAGGTCTGCGGGTGCCAAACGTCATTTTCTTTATTACGACCATTCATTATGTCGTTGTTACTAGTCGATAGTATGGTGCAATTTATCACATAATGCCTTAATATAAATCCGCTTTAAGGTAGTTAGTACAGCAGTAGTTCCTATAATACAAAACTACATTACTACAATGATTTACCCATTACATAATTTTAGTGATAACCTCACTTAAACATTAATGTACAAACTATATTTTGTTAAATAATAGTTACACTTGGGATATTACACACTTTTACAACAAACGAGCATACAAAATAGTTAAGCCTTGGTAGAAGGCTACTTTAATAGAAAATATAGGATTTTCTGAGAGATTCACACTTTTACAAATACTTACATACATTTTACAACTTATACTTATGACAAGTTCAAACGTTTTTAACAACAAACACCGACACTAAAATACTTATGAACTCACCAGCTTAATGCTGATAAACTCTTTCAAAATAAATTGTATTCTCAAGTCATCAGTAGACAGGTACCGATGCCAGCTTTTGAGTAGATGGAGCGCATTCAAGACTCATCATATTATTATTTTGACTTAGATTATATTTTTGGTGTCTAAAACTGTACAGAACACACTTGTATTAAAATTAGATATTTAATGCAATGGATGATGTTGTTTGCTTATTTACATTTACTGTGTTGTGATACTTTACATGACGTCCTCCGCCCCAGGATGTTTCCGCCGTTCTTGGTTTTAGGGTGTGACAGATTGGTATCAGAGCATTGTTTATAGTGAATCAAGTATATCAACCCATAAAAGATATACTAAACTATAAACCCATTAGGGATTAAAGCACTCTGACCAAGAGTCTATACTTTAGATATTAAAATATTTAATTAAGTAGACTAGTCTGCATTCATACTAAAATCAGTGTCACAATGACAAGAACAAAAGTATTACGATTGTTAAATATCACATGTGAGCTCGGGGATGTATGGTCAGTCCTGGGAATGGCATAGCCTGATCAACTATGTTGGTCCTAGGAGTGATTAGCATATGCCCTAGAATGGTTGTGATATGTTAACAAGTCTAAAAACTTACCAACAATACCACAAGAAGATCAGTAGAACTTAAACTTAAAATACTATAGGTGTATTTTGTACTACTAGTTACACGTATACTATATTCTTATACCTCTCTTCTCGCGTAGATTTAAATGGTTGGATTCCATCACGGCGACCCGTACTTTCCAAATGAAGACAATGTCGGGTGGATCGATGAAGAGCCCGAAGATGAGAATCCAATCCCTTTGGATGATCACCTCGCAGAAGGCTTTTCTGATGGATCCGACTCCGAGCCTGAAGTCAACAACCTACCGCTTGTAGGTCAAGCCTCAAACAACAACCCGCTGCCAGCTTTTCCAGGTCCTACTCCCATGTGGGCAAACAACTTGAATCGCTGGAGCGATGAACAGGGTCAACCCTTACCATACTTTGGAGACCGAAGCTTCTACAACATCATCGATGGTGGCTCTGCTGACCGAGCTCTGCCTGTCATTATCCGCAGAATAGCCCGTAATGTCGATCAAGGTCGAGCAGCCATCGACCGGGTCATGGAGATTGATGCCAACTCAGGTGTCAACACAGTCCGCATCCGCCGTCTTGAAGAAGACATGGAACGGACCCGGAGAACCAATGAAACCCTGCAGCAGCAGCTGGCTGCCTCACCAGCTGAAATCTTGGAACTTCGAGCTCGTCAGAGGGCTCAGGATCGACACCTTCAAGAGGTGTTTCGTCAAGTGTCCGACCTCAGGGCTCGCCCGAGAAATTCCCATCGCCGTTAGATGATGTCTAGTGCATCTCTGTCTTTTGGTTAAGGAATAGCCTTTAACATCTGTGCTCTAAGTAGCACTGTCTGTAAAATATTCCTAACTTTCAGTACTCTAATTAGGAATCTAAGAACTGTCAAACTTTTCTGTATGGTATGATGTAAGACCTACTGTTAGGTCGATTTTCCCTGAACTTATTACATCAGTAATACCAGTATTATTGAAATCTATCTAATCTGTGGCGAAAAATCTGTACACTTGTGTTTTCCTACTAATATTCTTTGTTATGATTTCAAACACTCATTCAACTGTTGGGCTATGGTTAGTTAGTCCATGTGTCACTCTCACGTTGCTTACAAATTGATTCTTACCATCTTTCTTATCTTTATAAACTTATAGCTGAAAGATGCCTCCTCGCAAATCTCCCAGGAATAACCCTACACCTCCACCACCTCCTCTGCCTCCGGTCATCGATACTGTAGCCCTGAATTCTGCCGTAGTTGCAGCAGTGGCAACTGCCATGGCTCAGTATCATTCAACTGATGCCAGTAGAGGTGGAACCCCTGTGGAATCAACCCCGGTTGAAACCCCTGTGCGCTCGAGAGAGTGCTCATACAACGATTTCACAAACTGCAAACCGAAGCCTTTCTATGGCACCGGTGGGGTGATTGCCCTCTCGCAATGGCTCGAGAAGACTGAATCAGTCTTCAAAATCTGTTCATGCCCTGCGGCGAGTAAATTCAAGTACGCCGCATGCACCTTTGAAGGAAAGGCCCTGACATGGTGGAACGGCCATGTTAAGGCACTAACTCTCGTCGTAGCCAACGACATAGGCTGGGAAACGACGAAAGACCTCATGATGGTGGAATACTGCCCGAGGGGCAAGATCCAGAAACTGGAGCAGGAACATTGGAACCTGACGATGAAGGGCACCAATGTGATCGCTTACACTGCCCGATTTAGCGAACTGGTGGCCCTCTACCCCAATATGGTTCCCACTAAAGGGAAAAAGATCGAACGGTACATATGGGGCTAGTGCCTCCGTATCAGGGGAATGTCTTAGCATCGAACCCCGCTACCTTCGACAGTGCCAAGCGATTGGCACAAAGACTCATTGACCATGGAGTCAAAACCCTGCAACCACAACTACCCTAGCCAGCCCAGAACCCTCAAAACCCGCTGACACTAAGCGGAAATTCTGGGATGAAAAGATGAAGCAACGAGCTGCCAAAAGGCAGCAAATCGTGGCAGTACATGCCGCGGTAACCCCTGGTACTGTTACTGCTCCGATAAAGCAGTATGCTGGAAGTTTGCCGAAGTGCAACAAATGAAACTTCCACCACAACGACCCCTGCCGTGAAATGCAGTGCTCAAACTGCAACAGGAAAGGACACACCGTCCATTTCAGTAAGTTCCCGGCACAACCTATCAACCAAGTCCCTGGCTCTGGCGCGAGCCCAACTTGCTATGGGTGTGGCGAAGCAGGCCACTATAAGAGGGACTGCCCCAAAGGAAAGAATGCTGGAGGAGCAGGAAGGGTACTAGCTATAGGCCACGGGGAAGCAGTTGCTGACCCGACCGTGGTGACTGGTACGTTCCTCCTCGATAACTCCTATGCATGCATTCTGTTCGATAGTGGAGCGGAGCGAAGCTTCGTAAACCATAAATTTGCTCGCATGCTTAATCAACCACCGCACGCACTCAAAGAACTATTCACAGTAGAAATGGCTAATGGAAAAACTGAAAGTACGAGTAGCATATACTTAGGTTGTACCCTAACTCTAGATAACCATTCATTCCCAATCGACCTCATGCCAGTCTCAATAAAAAGTTTCGACGTTATCATTGGCATGGACTGGTTAAGCCTTCATCGCGCCAACATCATGTGCTTCGAGAAAGCAGTCCGTCTAAACCTTTCGTCTAACGAAACTCTTATAGTCTACGGCGACAAACCCGACGCAAGTCTTCGTATTATATCAAGTATTCAAGCACAGAAGTATATGCGTAAGGAATACAGTGCATTCCTTGCTCACGTCGTCGACACGAGCCTCGAAACGAAAGAACTAAAGAACATCCCTGTAGTGAGCGACTTCCCCGACATTTTCCCAGAAGAACTACCCGGGTTACCTCCGCAACGACAGGTCGAGTTCAGAATCGACTTAGTCCCAGGAGCTACCCCAGTAGCCAAGTCGCCCTACCGTTTAGCACCCGCTGAGATGCAGGAACTCTCTGGTCAACTTAACGAACTGCTCAGCAAGGGCTTTATAAGACTGAGTTTCTCACCTTGGGGAGCACCGGTCTTGTTCGTTAAGAAGAAAGACGGATCATTCCATATGTGTATTGACTACAGAGAACTCAACAAACTGACGGTCAAGAATCGTTACCCTCTGCCTCGCATAGATGATCTATTCGACCAACTGCAAGGGGCGAACTATTTCTCTAAAATTGATCTGAGATCCGGATATCACCAGTTACGAGTGTTAGAGGAGGATGTGCCGAAGACAGCCTTCCGAACTCGTTACGGACATTACGAATTCGTGGTGATGCCATTCGGATTGACCAATGCGCCTGCAGTCTTCATGGATCTGATGAATAGAGTATGCCAACCTTACTTGGATCAGTTCGTCATCATTTTCATTGACGACATCTTGATCTACTCCCGAAGTAAGAAAGAGCACGGCGATCACCTGCGACAAGTTCTAGAGACATTACGAAAAGAGAAACTTTATGCGAAGTTCTCAAAATGTGAATTTTGGATTCGAAGAGTCGAATTCTTAGGACACGTGGTAAGCGAAGAGGGAATCCACGTGGACCCATCCAAAATAAAAGCCATTGAGAACTGGTCAGCGCCAAAGACACCTACTGAAATTCGCCAATTTCTAGGTCTCGCTGGCTACTACCGCAGATTCATTCAGAACTTCTCTCGAATAGCGAAACCTCTTACGACCCTGACCCAGAAAGGCGTGGCCTTTAACTGGGAAGAGAAACAAGAAAGAGCGTTCCAAACGCTCAAACGATCCTTGTGCACCGCGCCAATACTATCCCTTCCCGAAGGAATAGAAGACTTCGTAGTCTATTGCGATGCATCAAATCAAGGACTCGGATGTGTTCTGATGCAGCGAGGAAAGGTCATCGCCTACGCCTCGAGACAGTTGAAGACACACGAGGTTAACTACACGACCCACGATCTTGAACTACGAGCGGTAGTGTTCGCTCTAAAGATCTGGAGACATTACTTGTATGGAACGAAGAGCACTATCTTTACCGACCACAAGAGTTTACAACACATCTTCGATCAGAAGGAGCTCAACATGAGACAACGACGGTGGGTCGAACTACTCAGTGATTACGAATGCGATATTCGTTATCATCCGGGCAAAGCCAACGTAGTAGCAGACGCCCTAAGTCGGAAGGAATATTTTGGTCGCAAAGTCAAGTCATTGTCAATAACCATCCATTCACACTTGTCTAAGCAAATTCAGGCGGCTCAAATTGAAGCCATGAAACCTGAAAATGTGACGAGTGAATCCCTTAGAGGAATGGACAAGAATTTAGAAGCCAAGGGTGACGGAGCCTTATATTTCATGAACCGGATCTGGACACTGAATCACGATGGTTTCCGAGACTTGGTCATGACCGAGGCGCACAACACTCGGTATTCCGTCCACCCAGGTTCAGATAAGATGTATCTGGATCTTAAAAAGCTATACTGGTGGCCTAATATGAAAGCAGAGATTGCTACCTTCGTAAGTAAATGCCTTACTTGCGCAAAGGTTAAGGTCAAGTACCAGAAGCCCTCTGGTTTATTGCAACAACCAGAGATCCCGGAATGGAAGTGGGAGCGGATCACTATGGATTTCATAACCAAGTTACCCAAGACAACGGGTGGACTTGACACCATATGGGTCATCGTTGATAGATTGACCAAGTCTGCACACTTCCTGCCTATCAAAGAAACCAACAAGATGGAGAAACTTACGAGAACATACATTAGGGAAATCGTACGGCTTCATGGTGTACCTGTGTCCATTATCTCCGATAGAGATAGTAGGTTCACCTCAAGATTTTGGCAATCACTACAACATTCCCTAGGAACAAGGCTAGACATGAGCACAGCCTGCCATCCTCAGACCGACGGACAGAGTGAGAGGACCATCCAAACACTGGAAGATATGTTGCGAGCCTGCGTGATTGACTTTGGGAAAACATGGGATACTCATTTACCCCTTGTCGAGTTTTCCTATAATAACAGTTATCACACGAGCATCAAGGCTGCTCCATTTGAAGCTCTCTACAGCCGAAAGTGCAGATCCCCTCTGTGCTGGGCTGAGGTGGGTGATACCCAATTAGCCAGGGGGCAAGCTTCCGACAGTACTCTCACCGGTCCAGAGATAATTCGGGAAACGACAAAGAAAATTGTTCAGATCCGTGAACGATTGAAAGCCTCTAGAGACCGACAGAAGAGCTACGCTGATAAACGAAGAAAACCTTTGGAATTTCAGGTGGGAGACCGAGTCCTTCTCAAAGTCTCACCCTGGAAGGGCTTGATACGCTTCGGCAAGCGTGGGAAGCTTAATCCGAGGTACATAGGGCCTTTCGAGATTCTTGCAAGAGTCGGCCCCATAGCTTACAAACTCGACCTACCCGACACACTTCGTAACGTACATTCTACATTCCACGTATCTAACTTGAAAAAGTGTCTGTCCGACGAGACTCTTGTAATCCCACTCGACGAGATCGAGATCAACGAGAGCCTCAACTTCGTGGAAGAACCTGTAGAGATCATGGACCGTGAGGTCAAGCAGACAAAGAAAAGTTGTATCCCTATCGTGAAGGTTCGCTGGAACGCCAAGCGAGGACCGGAATTCACTTGGGAACGCGAGGATCAGATGAAACAGAAATACCCTCATCTTTTCGCTTAATTATTTGTAACTCCTTATTTGCTTAAATTCTAATTTCGGGACGAAATTCCTTCTAACGGGGGGATGATGTGACAACCCGAAATTTCCATTTGTACGAACAATATCTATTCAATAGAAGCCAGTCCAGTTTTAGTGATTTTCAGACTTTTCCGAACAAGTTTGTGTACATTAGGGTTTACGTTTAAGGAGATATCAGGAGAGTGGATGCTCCTGGATTTGTGAAACTTGAACTTTCCAAGTTTCATAATGTCATAGTCCAATCTCCGGAATAAAAAAAGTTTCTGCCAAAATATTTCAGGACTATAAATAGATTTCTGAATTAAATTAATTCATTATTCACAATTCCAATTAGAGAAAAGCCATTTTCTCTCTGACGGATCTTCGGGTTTTCATCCCACATTGTGAGTCTACTTTCCTAGATGTGTTTTAATATTTGTTATATGCTTTATAACATTGTTACATGCCTAAAATGCAAGATCCGGGAGCTTACGGCCCAAGAATGTTCTTGGGGTGTAAACTCCAAAACGAGGCCTAAAAGCTTCCTAGTCCCGATTCCTTGTTAGACAACTAGTTTAGGACTAATTGTAGGATCTTTTAAGGCTAGAAATCATCCAAGATCATAAGGCTTTTGGAGTTTACGGCCCAAGATTTCTTGGACCGTAAACACCATTTCCAAGGGCCAAAGTGAGCCCTAAATCACCCCTAAGGCTTAAGGCATTTACCCTCTAATGCTTGTAGCTAATTTGGACACCAAAACACTTCAAAATCATAGAGTTTTAGGAGTTTACGGCCAAGGATATGCTCTTGGGTTGTAAACCCCTTTTTCAAGAGCAAAGTGTACCCTAAACACCCCTAAGGCTTTAAGACAATTACCCTTTAATACTTAGGACTTGAATGGGGAGTAAATTACATCAAAATCATCCCATAAAGGGAGTTTACGGCCAAGGAACATCACTTGGGCCATAAACTCCAAGTAAAGGCACAAATGTGTGCCTAATGTCCCCTTTAGCCTTAGATAAAAACATAGAAGCTATCCTACATGTGCAAGTGACTTAAAAGAATTAAAACCAACACCCCATAGGAGTGTACGGCCGTAAAATCTAGGGGATATGGTCTTTAGGCCGTAAACTCCTTTATGAAGCATTCTAGGGCCTTAAACTACTTCAATGATTATTCCAACAAAGCTAGGCTTATTCTAGGATCAATATAGCACCTTAAAACACCCAAAACCACCAAGTGAGGAGTTCACGGCCATAAACTCATGGGCTTACGGCTGTAAACTCCAAAGGTGGGGTTTGTTGGGTGTTAAGCTCATATACAAGGTCATTGGTGCATTAAACCCCTTTTACCTTGTCCCGTATCGACTTAAATGCAACCCTTAGGACCTATAACATTTATACAAAGTGTTTTCATGTTCCTAAGTGTCCCAATTTATTTTATTAATTTATTATTTGGCTAATTAGTTATATATATGCTTATTATATGATAACTAGGCTCGTGCGTGTAAACAAGTCTCCCTTTGCCACCTAGCATAGTATCCGACACTGCAAATTCAAACAGCTCACCACAAGTGAGTTCATACCCCTTTAATCAACCTTTGAAATGATTTTAAATGTTTTAAATACTTTATGGGGGGATACAAGTTAAATACTTATAGTTATTGCTTAAATCACATGTGATTGCATTAATCACATGTGATTAATAACTAGGAAACCAATGATTCTATCACTGTTCAAACTGTTTATCAAACTGTTTTACTTCAAAATGTTTTACAAACTCTTTTACTTTTCAAACTTATTTACAATTGTGATTCAAACAAATGTTCCTTATACTTAAACTGTTTTATCAAACTTATGCCTTCAAATTGTTTTATAGATTGACATCAAGTCGATCTTTTCTTGAAATAATATTTATGTTACAATTGTCTTATAAAAACTTATTTATGCTTCTTACTTCTTATAAATTGCATGCCCATATATGTATAGATATATAAATAATATTTAAAGGGCTTAGGAAGGCCATCCGCCCTATTTCCTTTATCTCGATTTGGATGTGGTCTGGTAGGATTTCGGATAACCATCCGAAGGTCGTTTCAATATTAATTATATATCAAATATACATATATAGACATAAAAGTAATTCCATATTCATACGTACTAGACACATCATTAGTAAGTTACCATCGGGGTAACACAGGATCATACATATACAACTATACTATGAGAACATATACAACTATACTAGGAAGAGAACATATACAACTATACTACGAGAACACATACAACTATACTATGAGAACACATGCAACTATACTAGGAAGAGAACATATACAACTATACCACGAGAACACATACAACTATACTATGAAAACACATACAACTATACTAGGAGGAGAACATATACAACTATACTAGAATGAGAAACATTACATTACATATACAAGAATACTTAAATTACTGTGATTTAAATCGGAGCATGACTTAACTGTCATGACTTGAGTTGTGGCCAGAGTCTCTTGGAGGGGGAGCGTGAGTTTGTGTATAGATCTATGCTGGATTGACAATCCTACACCTTGCTGCTAGCTACAGCTGGACCTGCAGGTCTGCGGGTGCCAAACGTCATTTTCTTTATTACGACCATTCATTATGTCGTTGTTACTAGTCGATAGTATGGTGCAATTTATCACATAATGCCTTAATATAAATCCGCTTTAAGGTAGTTAGTACAGCAGTAGTTCCTATAATACAAAACTACAGTACTACAATGATTTACCCACTACATATTTTTAGTGATAACCTCACTTAAACATTAATGTACAAACTATATTTTGTTAAATAATAGTTACACTTGGGATATTACACACTTTTACAACTAACAAGCGTACAAAACAGTTAAGCCTTGGTAGAAGGCTACTTTAATAGAAAATATAGGATTTTATGAGAGATTCACACTTTTACAAACACTTACATACATTTTACAACTTATACTTATGACAAGTTCAAACTTTTTTAACAACAAACACCGACACTAAAATACTTATGAACTCACCAGCTTAATGCTGATAAACTCTTTCAAAATAACTTGTATTCTCAAGTCATCAGTAGACAGGTACCGATGCCATCTTTTGAGAAGATGGAGCGCATTCAAGACTCATCATATTATTATTTTGACTTACATTATATTTTTGGTGTCTAAAACTGTACAGAACACACTTGTATTAAAATTAGATATTTAATGCAATGGATGATGTTGTTTGCTTATTTACATTTACTGTGCTGTGATACTTTACATGACGTCCTCCGCCCCAGAACGTTTCCGCCGTTCTTGATTTTGGGGTGTGACATCCTTCTTGCATTAAGTTTTCCTAATCTTACACATATTGAATAATTTCTAACGTTGAAACATTTCCATATTCCATTTTGACTATTATTTCTGAAAATAGTTGCCTCCTTACAGATTATGTCAATATGGTCCTTCCAGAATTAACATTATACTTCCAACTGTCCTTGAGTAACCAATCTTTGGTAAACCTTAGATTGTCCTCGACAATTGCTTAATCGTTTTAGTCATATCCAGTTCTAGACCTTTTCTCTTCTTAATGCTCCAGTCATTTGGAAAATTTTAGAAATGATGACTTTAGCACATGTGATCGATCCTATATCTGAAGCATATGGGACACGATTCATGATGTCTCACATAAAGACTAAACCAGCCTTTTGCTATAACATTTCCATTTCAATTTGCCAAGTTCTCATAAATCGGATTATGAAAAGGGATGTCGTAATTATAATCAAATTTTAGAACGCAAATAATGAACCCATATATAGAATTTCCTTATGTTAATCCATTCCAACATGAAATTCATATATATATCCTTGACTAAATACGATTAAAAGCTCAATCTAAGCTTTTAGATTTGAGATGAAGTATAATTTCCTCTCCCTTAATTATAGCAAAACAACTTTTTCCCAATTGAAACCTTTTGTTTTCTATAATTAACATTGCTAACTTGCAACCTTTATCATAATTATCATGCTCCAACTAACATCATGATTATTAGCATAACACTTATGCTCCCACTAGCTTTGACATGTACTCAGAAATCAGCTGGAATTCTAGAAATCAATACTTTATTGACTTTCTTACCAAAGTTCAGATTTCTGATACTAGATTGCTTTGATAAAACTTTATCAATATCATACACCTTATCTTAGATAGCTCACAGGTGTGTCTAAACAATTTAAGAACTATGAAAATGGATGTCGTAATCATAGTCTCGATTGTTTAGACCTTTGCCACTTCTCACAAGTCCATGTTAGTGTGTCGGTTAACCACACATGCTCCACTAACGACTTTGAGAATGCAAATATCACAATTGCTATCTAGCTAAAATCTACTTAGTGAAAGTATTTCCACACCATCATTTTCATGAATCGGAGAGAAACCTTATGACACTTAGATTTAATGGTGTATGTGTTCTTATCCATGTGAATTGTCAAAAACCATAGTCACAAGACAAGGATAATGACAAATCCAAACTCATATGGACTGAACATAATCTTAATTTCTTGCCACCTGGCAGCTCAAGGGTCTGCCATTGCTTCCAAGTTGTTATGCAACCAATTGAGAACTCTAAGAATTCATATGCAAAGCCAACTTTAACTGGAATGGGCACAGAATATGTTAACACGATGGGTTGTAAACCTCAAATCGTGAGCTAGTGAAGAACTTCCGGCTTTATTCTTGATTAGTTTTTGAAACTTTCAAGACCTTTATGACTCCCACTGTCCTCTTGACATATAAGACTTTCTTGTCAGATATTCAATAGATAGTGTGGATTCTAATCAAGACAAACACTTCACACAATTGGCCTTTGTTGGACATTGTTTTATCCAAAACATTACAACATACCAATTTCAAATGTACAAGAGTAGAAAAACTTTTACTCTTACATTTGACAAGTGTTTTAAACCCTCTTTAAGACATGTCACTCAAGTTACAATTTTAGAGTATAACTCTAAGAATTGTTTTTGGAACGAAGTCTGAATCATCTTCTTGATTTAACCACTTCAACAATTCATAACTCATCTTCTTAACTATCAGAATGCACTTAGAGGATGAATTGTGATAAGGTCTCTTAATCATTAAGATGATCATATAATATGATACTAAAGTACGCTCCCATCTTTTCAGATTTGAGAAACTGTTATCCTTCTGCCTAAGTTGATTTTTCTTATTTGCTTTGCCATACATTGGAACCTTTTCCAATGTCTCAGAATTATACTTGAGCTTGAAAGTATAACCATATTAACTGAGCTATAGTAAATTATGACGAATAGTCTTATCAATCTTTTGTGGTGGACTTAACCAGTGCACAAGAATGTGTACTCGATCCCTTAGTCCTTTACTTGACTCACACATCCATGTGAACAAGTAATTAGTCTTAATTTTCCAATGCTTGAAAGTTCTCATTTATCATACTATACAACTTGCATGATTCCAAGTTTCGGTCCAATTGAAACTTGGGTGATGAGAAACTTTCCTTAATTAGTAAATTTAGACACTACCACAAATGACAGAATCAAAACCATTTTCCTATATTACTAGCAATGGAATCATACAAACAACAATTTTTCACAAATGCCATTGTAAGGATACTTAAAATAAATAAAATCAAAAATTTCCTTTTATTTTAAAACTTTGTGGAAAAACTTATCCTTACAATCTGTCGTAACTCTTAAGTAACAGCTTCAAAATTCTGATGCGATCGAAATCCATCTTCGCGATCAGAAGCAACATATACTTCCTTTAAGCTTTCTCTCTTTTCTTTGATTCTTAAAACATCAACATGTGACCCAGTCACATCATGTAATAAGATTCTCAGAGTAGAAACTTAATAGAGTTAAATAGTGGACTTTACCTGAAGTAGAGTCAAACTTATTGACTTTAACATCCTTAGGTAAAATTGGCAGCTTTGCAACTAATGCCCATTCCTTTGGCAATGGACCCTTGATAATGGGACTATCTCAAATTTAGCCTCTCTCTTTACCATTTGGTCAACCGAGTTGACTATGGCCGATCCCTTTCCAATGGGAAGAGAATGCTTTTTCTGGATTTCCAGTGTCATCATTGTCAATGTCTATAAAGTTTTTAGGAAGTTGATCTTAGCAAATAGATAAGATCATTAAGAGTCTTGTCATATTCTGTTTCATAGGAGTCCCAAAGGAACTCACTATGTGACTTAGAAAGTAGTTAAGCCACCAACTTTCTCAAGACTTTGACACCCAACTCTCCCGGCTTATCAATATGTGACTACATCTCCAAGATGTGATCACACATAGACCTTTGTTTGCCAATAGGGCTTGAGTGACCTTAAACTTTTCAAGAACTTGTGGGTTAAGGAGAACATGGGACATCATCTTCATTTAGGAAAGCTTGTTTCAAGAGATTTGGGAAGATCATAAATGTCTAAACCAGACTTCTTTTGGGAGATATTCAAGATAGTTGATTTAAAGTTCTTAATATAACACCCAATATGAAATATTAAGGCTATGACCCAACAAACTATTTTATAACTTGGAAGAGGGATGCCATAATCCAAGCTATAAAATATTTCAAGGTAGGTGAATGACGATTCACCAATTTCCACCAAGATAAACGAAATGTATTATTAGGTTTTAATTGGTTTTCTGAAACTCCTAGATTCTTTTGAGATTCATTGAACTATCCAATGGGATGTTTCAATCTCGATTGTGCCCTTCAGGTTTTGTGACTGGGATGCCGAGGATCACAAAACAAGGTGTAAAGTAACCATTCAAATACACATGGTACCCTTAATATTTACCCCTTAATCGATGTGCCGGTTAACCACACACGTTCCATCGATACTATGATAAACATTAAGTTACCCCTTGCCTACCTTGTTAAATACGAGTTAGTGTGCCGGTTAACCACACATGATCCACTAACCAACTTAAATAAAGTGAAAAGTGTAATTTCATGGATTAGCACCTTATTCACATTTTCCTAAGTAACTAAGATTGGGTATTTATAAAAGGTTAGTTACTTAGTATTTATCATTAATATTTTTAATGAATAGAGAATTCTAGTCCTTGTCCTACCCGTTCGCTAACGACCCTCCACCGGTCAAGGAAGCGGTGGGTGAGAGTGGACACCCATTAAACTGCCATTTTATAGGCAGTAACCTTATACCCCCCTTATAGACCGGCTTCGTGAATGAGGCCTACTAACGGTAAGACTGACTTTACTCTTATACATACATATATATATATATATATATATATATATATATATATATATATATATATATATATATATATATATATGAACATTATTAACTTATAATATTATAAAGTATCAGGGTTGAATTTTAACTTTTAAAATTCTAAGGGCTAACTTGGAATTAAAGTATTCATAAGTGAAAACTTTTCAAATTCCAAAACTTGTAATTAATTCCATAACTTATGTGTTTAAAGTAGTTTTAATTAAAAAACTCTTCAAGATCCATAACTTGAGGACAAGTTATGGAAGACTTTAAATTATTAAAGAATGTATCTTTTCTTTATTTTGTAACTTATGGAATTAATTAAGGTTACACATTTTATTACTTAATGAAGTGACTCTTGAACCTCCATAACTTGAGGACAAGACTCTTCATTTTTTGTAACCATTGCCAACTTTTACGAGTTTTATGAAACTTTAATGTGACTTTTCATATAACTTCAGGACAAGTTACAAAAACACATTTTAGAATCAACTCTTAGATTAAAATGGATTGAAAACACATAATCAACTAACTTTTCTATTAATCTAAGCAACTCATAAGAACAAGATAATTCAAATCAAACTTTTTCATGTAATTAGTCTAAACCTTAAACTAATACAAAACATGAATTTACTGACAATTATCTTTGAAATTGGATTAGCATGAACATTACCACACCAAAAACAAGTTTATAAGTCCAAAAACATCTTAGGGTAATGTTCATAGTCCAATTCCTACAAAAACAGTTGAATATATGCTATCTGGGGGTCCAACTCGTCGAGTGCATGAACAAACTTGGCGAATTGGATGCTTTTTTCCTTGGACTTGGTGAGTCCATCAGTGGACTCGGCGAGTCTGCTATGCAGACTGCACCAAAATTCGATTTTTCAGCTAATTTTGCAAGTACAACAAGAAAACAAGCCTAGGCTCTGATACCACTGTTGGGTTTTCAGCATTCTAACACTCCTAAGTGTACATGCAACCCTTAATACCTTGGATCTATGTTTTTCTCTATTATACATGCAAATATGAACTTTCCAAGGTATTCATCCTAACTAGCATAATAACATTGACTCAAAGGAATATCTCAAGTTAGAATTACATACCTCTTTGATGTAAAATGTCTTCATGAAGCTTGAGTGCCTAGTGCCCCAAGTGTGACACCTCAAATGGTTCACACAACACCAAATACACATGGAATGACTTGAGAGAAATTCACACTTCATGAAATTCGGCTAGCCCTTTCTTTTCACACATAGTGGCCGATTTCTTGAGCCATGGGATTCTTTTATATGGTGGCTATTAGGGTTGAACCATGTAACTCATAACTTTACCCATTCCTTATGATCCATGGATTTTAAACTCCGTGGAGTATCCATGGGTCAACCCATGGACTTAGTCCAACATAAGGAATCTTTGATCACAAGCCCACATATAAAAGAATGAATGATTTACTCAATCAACCCATATATTTAATTAGTCTCCTTTTGATCACTTAATTAATTCTTGATCAATACTAATTAAATAAACTTATTAATATATTAGAACTTATAATATATTAATAAACCTTAAGTGTTATTTCTCTCATTTTAGTCTATCCAAATGCATGATGCCATGCAACCCAAATGGACCATGTCGGGTCGAGTCAAGTCTTAACAATTATAGTTATGGGATTAGAAATTAATCCAACAACATCATCCCCCCGTTAGAGGGAATTTCATCCCGAAATTAGAGTTTAGGTAAATAAATTGGTATGAATAACCGATCAAAGAGATGGGGATACTTCCTATTCGATTGAATCCTCGTGCTCCCAAGTGAATTCTGGTCCTCGCTTGGCATTCCAGCGAACCTTCACTAATGGGATGCGGCGTTGCTTCATCCGCTTGACCTCTCGGTCCATGGTCACTAAGGTTAATCCATGAAGGTGAGGCTCTCGTTGATCCTGGTCTCATCGAGTGGGATTACAAGAGTCTCGTCGGACAGATAGTTTTTCAAGTTCGAGAAGTGGAGGGTAAAATGTATGTTACTGAGTTTGTAGGGTAAGTTGAGTTGTGGATATTTCTATGCTCTTTCTGTACTACGAGAGTAGATAAGTAGGTCATTTAGAAGGATAATGACGAACTAATCCAAGTAAGGACGGCATAATTTGATCATTAAGTTCATGAATACTACGGGCGCATTGGTCTTATCCTGAGGGATATCACTAAGGACTCGTAGCGTCCGCATCGAGTTCGAAATATCGTCCTCGGGACATCCTTCTCTAACACTCACAACTGGTGATATTCGGATCTCAGGTCCATCTCTGAAAGGTAAAACGTTCCTAGCGGTTGGTCAACCAATTCATCTATGCAAGGCAGAGGGTAAATATTTCTAATGGAGATCTTGCTGAGGTCTCCGTTAGTCGATGGACCTACGAAACAATTCGTATTTTGTCACACCCCCGAACCAGTCGGCGGAAACGCCCGAGGGCTTGCGAGACTTTAATTGAATACCATCACAATGAATATACATGAATCATAACATAAACGTCACCATGCATCAATATATTACAACTGGAATTGTTTACATCAAGTACATTGTTTTAACATCACACATTCACAACATAAATAGTTTGAGTGTTTTTAACAACATAACATCTAACATTACTTCATACTACTCTTCCGCTTACGTGTTACCTGAGAATACAAGTTATTTTGGAAAAACATCAACATATGAAATGTTGGTGAGTTCATAAGAAATGTTGTGATAAAATGGTTTGTGTAGTATTGTAAAAACCCAGAAAATCCGATATTTTCTAAAAAGACTTTTGTTTATCAAAGCGTGAGATCTATAAGTTGATGCATGAATGATTTAAAAAAAAACATATATGTTTATATACGAAGGGTATTTTGTAATATTGTTATAAAGTTTCGAATGTGTAGTATTAAATCCCCCGGAAAACTCGATGTTTTCCGATAGCGAAATGTATTTGTAATTACTGATTTTTGTATTATCTTAACGAATGAGTATTGATTGAACTATATTGTATATCATCCTAATTATTGTCTACTTTGATTTCCCGTAAGCCTTAACAAATGAAGAGAAGAGGGCATTATGTCCCACTTCTATCGTAAGAACCTTAAGCTGTCGTGGGTGCGAAAGACACAATGGTTCGACTCTCACTTGATTACTGTGACCTTACTAGCTTTTCTAACGGGACACTTTGGCCCACTAGCACATAAAACTATTGAAAGTCCTTTTAAAAAATATTGGGTCATTGAAGGCCCAATAACAAATAAGCGTTATCGCTTTGGGCCCAAAGTCATGTTGGTGGGCTTGCAAGGCCCAACAAGCATAATTTGAAACTCATAAGCCCAAAGTTTGTAGATTTACTCATTATAGTCATTATGTATCTATTGAAGTGTTTTGATTTAACGTTTGTTGGTTTGCATTGATTCCAGACCGAATCAATTCTTTTATAACGATATTTGGTATTGTAGGTGTATTTGTTTTGTTCGTTTTGTCGCTAGTCGGATATCCTGTATTTTGTCTTAATGAGTTAATTTGTTTAGAAGTATGACTTTTACCCTTTTCACTACCTTTATTTTATAAAAATAACACTTTTAATCTTTTATATAAAAGAATTTCAATTTTAGTCCTTAAAAACATTTTCTTGACACTTTTGTATCATAAACTTGTTGGAAAGACATTTTTAACCCAAATTATACTTAGTAAACAGTTTTGGCTCAAAATACAAAAAGTTTACACTTTGGTCCTTTTTGGAGTTTAAAAGCATTTTTTACCTTAGAAATAGTTTTACTTCACTTCATGTCCCCTGTTTTACAGAATATTACAATTCAGCCCTTTAAAATCTTCAATTTTCACAATTTTGGGCTTGTTGGGCTGAAAAGCCCATATTTAGCCCAATAACTCAAAATTTTTGCATTTTAAGTCCTTTGAAAATTTTAATATTCAGAAAAGGGATTATAAAAACTGTTTTGACTCATTTGACACTCAAGAAATCGTGACTTGGCAGTTTTTACCCCAAGTTTTGTATTTTTAACATTTTAAGCCCTAAAATGAGTTTTATGTTAAAGTTTGTTCCTTATAATCGTATAATTTATTTTTCTTGACTTGATTAGTGTAAAATAACTTAGATTGTGTTTGTTTCCTTTCTCATGTCATAGATCTAGAATTATCACCCGTTTTTGTCACATATTTATCACAAAAACACATAACATCACACACATACATGCATAAAATCACACATAGCATACACATACACATAGATATACATATTTTCTTGTATTCTCCCCCATAAAACATATGAAAACCGAAAATAGAGGGGTATGAAGCTCACCTTGAGTTGTAGTTTTTGTTTAGAAGAAGACTAGAAGAAGTTTGATGTTAAGTCTCGGCTTTAGCAACCTTCCTTGGAAGATCTCAAACTTAGATGATTTCTAAGAGAGTGATCATGATTTTGTATAGATTAGGAAGAGGTTTTTGATAAAACAAAGAGTCTAGTTCATAGATCCAAGCATGAACTTACCTTAGATGATGATTTTGTGGAAGAATCTCTTTGAAAGTCTCTTAGATCTCGAAAATATGGAGAGGAGTGGAGAGAGTTTCCTTGAGAGAATCTTGAGTGAAGTGTGTGTGTGTGTGTGTGTTTAGATTCGGCCGAGAGCAAAAGAGAGAGGAAGAGAGAGTGGGTGATGAGATGGTGCATGGAAATATGAGTTATATGCATGGTAATCCTTTGTGTAAAAATGAGGTGGCAATGAGGAAGTCAACTCTTCCTCTTGGTGGGCTTGGGCCGAGAATGAAGAGGGAAGGAGAAGATTTTTGGGCTTTTAGACCTTAAGTCCATATAATAGTTAAGTTAGGTGATTTTTGGCCCAAATAAATTAAAGTATGGTTTTTATGACCTGTTAGGGCTAAATTAAATTTGTTTTGGTCCAATAAGGTCCATTAAAGTTAATCTAGTTTATTTTGGGTTCATAAAGCCCAAAAATGTTAAGTTTCATGTATATGGGTCCAATTAGTGCCCATCTGAGAGTTCTAGGTTCAAAATAGTTAAATTGGAAGCTCATTGGTCCATTGGGTCCAATAAGAAATCCTACTTCAAAGTGAACTCAAATTGGAATTTCAAAGGTTTCCAATTCTTTGTTGACCACTTGTAGGGCTAGAATGTAGTATTTGATGGAGTTTTGTTGTTATAGAATGAGCATCATGCATGCTTTCATGTTATTGATTCATAATTGTTATATGTGTTGTAGTTACAAGGCACCAAAATTTATAGTTGTGACATCATCCCCCCGTTAGAGGGAATTTCATCCCGAAATTCTTTTGAAAGCTAGATTTGAGAATGCGAGAATAGATGATGGTACTTCTGCTTCATTTTGATCTTCGCGTTCCCATGTGAATTCTGGTCCGCGCCTTACATTCCATCGAACTTTCACGATCGGAATGCGAATCTGCTTGGTACGCTTTACTTCTCGGTCCATGATTTCAACCGGCTCTTCGATGAACAGAAGGTTCTCATAGATTTCGATTTCCTCTAATGGAATGACAAGAGACTCGTCGGATAAGCACTTCTTAAATTTGGAGACGTGAAACACAGGGTGTACGCTGCTGAGCTCAGCGGGGAGTTGCAATCTATAGTCCACTGGACCGATTCGGGCAAGAATCTCGAAGGGTCCAATGTATCAAGGGTTCAGTTTGCCCCGCTTCCCAAAACGAATCACTCCTTTCCAAGGAGAGACTTTTAGTAAAACCCTATCTCCGACTTCGAATTCCAAGGACTTTCGTCGCTTATCGGCGTAGCTCTTCTGTCTGTCTCGTGACGATTGTAGTCATGCTCTGATCTAAATTATCTTCTCGGTCGTCTCGCGTATGATTCCTGGCCCTGTTAAGGCGTTTTTTGGCGTTTGCTCCCTCGCTAATTGGGTATCTCCTACCTCAGTCCAGCACAACGGTGATCTACACTTACGCCCGTATAATGCTTCGAAAGGAGCAACTTTGATACTCAAGTGATAACTCTTGTTATATGAGAATTCGATCAAAGGCAAGTGGGTATCCCACGATTTTCCAAAGTCTATTACGTACACGCGAAGCATATCTTCTAGCGTTTAGATGGTTCGCTCGCTTTGGCCATCCGTCTGTGGGTGGTAGGCAGTGCTCATATCGAGTTATGTTCCCATAACTTTCTGAAGCGATTGCCAAAAGCGTGAAGTAAATCTACTATCTCTATCTGAGATGATTGATACTAGTACTCTGTGGAGTCTCACGATTTCCTTGATGTAGATTCTTGTCAGACGCTCCATCTTGTAGGATTCTTTTATTGGTAGGAAATGGGCGGATTTTGTTAGTCTATCAACTATTACCCAGATTGTGTCCAAACCGTCCATCGTCTTGGGTAGTTTGGTCACAAAATCCATGGTAATCCTTTCCCATTTCCACTCGGGAATTACTGGCTACTATAGTAATCTAGAGGGCTTCTGATTTTTTACTGTTACTTTAGCACAAGTGAGGCACTTGCTCACGTAAGTGGCAATCTCTGCCTTCATATTTGGCCACCAATAATGTTGCTTAACATCCAAGTACATTTTGTCTGAACCCGGATGGATGGAGTATCGCATCTTGTGAGCCTCGTTCATGACTACCTTTCTGAATCCCCCAAGTTTAGGGACCCATATGCGATTCATGAAGTAATATGCTCCATCTTCCTTCACCTCCAAGTTCTTCTCCATTTCACGCATCGCTTCACTCGTTTTGTTTTCCTCCTTCATGGCATCTGACTGAGCCGTCCTGATTTGCGAGGTCAGATGGGATTGGATGGTTATCAAGAGAGTTTTCACACAACGATTTGAGTATTCTTTTCGAATCAAGGCATCGGCTACTACATTAGCCTTGCCTGGATGATACTTGATTTTGCACTCGTAGTCGTTCAGCCGTTCGTACCATCTTCGTTGCCTCATGTTTAGCTCCTTTTGATTCAAGATGTGCTGAAGACTCTTGTGGTCAGTGAAGATAGTGCACTTGGTACTGTATAGGTAGTGTCTCCAAATTTTCAGGGCGAAGACCACTGCTCCCAGTTCCAGATCGTGGGTCGTATAATTCACTTCGTGTGTCTTTAGCTGTCGGGACGCATAAGCTATCACCTTTCCACATTGCATGAGTACACAGCCTAAACCCTGATTTGACGCATCGCAGTAGACTATGAAGTCTTCTATTCCTTCGGGTAGTGATAGCACCGGCACAATGCAGAGTGCTTGCTTCAGAGATCGAAACGCAGCTTCCTGCTTGTCCGTCCATACAAAGGGTACACCTTTTTATGTAAGCGAGGTAAGTGGCTTGGCGGTCTTAGAGAAGTTATGGATGAATCTTCTGTAATAGCCTGCGAGACCCATAAATTGACGAATTTCTGTGGGTGTTGTTGGGATTGCCCATCCTTTGATGGCTTTGACCTTAGAAGGATCCACATGTATTCCTTCCTGACTAACAACATGACCCAAAAATTTCATGCTTTGGAGCCAAAACTCGCACTTGGAGAGTTTGGCGTACTACTTTTCGGTTCGCGGGGTTTCTAAGATTTGTCGAAGATGTTGGCCATGTTCTCCTTCGCTTCAGGAATATACTAGGATATCATCGATGAAAATGATTACGAAATTATAAAGAAAAGGTCGGCAGATTCGATTCATTAGGTCCATGAATGTGGTAGGAGCATTCGTTAGACTGAAGGGCATTACGACAAATTCATAATGTCCGTAACGAGTTTGGAAGGCGGTTTTTGGAATATCCTCCTCCCGGACCTTGAGTTGGTGGTATCTGGATCGCAAATCTACCTTTGAGAAGTAACTAGCTCCTTGGAGCTGGTCGAATAGGTCGTCGATTCGTGGAAGTGGATATCGGTTTTTGACAGTAAGTTTGTTAAGTTCTCTATAGTCGATACACATCCTGAATGTACCGTCTTTCTTCTTAACAAAGAGAACTGGAGCTCCCCAAGGTGAGAAACTGGTTCGAATGAATCCTTTATCCAAAATCTCACTGAGTTGACTGGACAACTCTTGCATCTCTGCAGGAGCCAATCTGTAGGGCGATTTGCCGATAGGGGTAGCTCCTGGTACAAGGTCGATTCAACACTCGACTTGTCTTTCTGGGGGTATCCCCAGAAGATCATCAGGAAAGACATCTGGGAATTCACGAGGTACTGGAATGTCTTGAATTTTGACCTCTTTCTTGGATTTGTCTACTATGTGAGCTAGGAACGTCAAGTCTTTCTTTCGTAGGTGCTTCTGCGCCTTAATGCACGAGATAAGACGAAGGTTCATACTGGGTTTGTCTCCGTAAATAACTAGGGTTTCGTGGTTTGGTATATGAAGGCGAACGGCCTTCTCGTGACACATAATTTCAGCATGGTGGGGGCTTAACCAATCCATGCCAATAATCACATCAAAACTCCTAATGGAAACAGACATTATGTTTATTTAAACGACGTGATGATTTAAGGTTAGGGTACATCCGATATAGATTTCCCCAGTGGATTCTGTCTTCCCATTAGCCATTTCCACCGTAAAGGTTTCATTAAGCTTTTGGGGTTGTTGATTTAACAAGTGTTTGAATTTATTGCTCACAAAACTCCTTTCTGCTCCGGTATCAAATATGATGCATGCATAGGTGTGGTTTAGGGGAAACGTACCAATAACAACAGTGGAATCCTGAACCGCTTCTCCCTGACCCATTGCTAGCACTCTTCCTGTTCCTGCATTCCCAGGGTTGTTGGTGTTGAGGCAGTCGAGACGGATATGCCCAATCTTCCCACATCCATAGCAGGTGGGGCTTGATCCTGTGTTGTTGCTGCTATTGTTGGTGTTGTTGTTGTTGCAGTTGTCGTTGTTGTTGTTGCTTCCTTGCGGTTGATTATGGGGAGGATAGGTCCTCCAATACTTTGCAGTGTGACCCTTCGGATTGCAACTGGTGCAATGCATTTCCCTGCATTCGCCGTTGTGGTGGTAGTTGCACTTGTTGCACTTTGGGAGATTCCTAGAATACTGCCTAGGAACACTGGGATTACCTGAGGATGGAGCATGTGGTGTGAAGGGTACTTGAGTGGTTGCATCATTGACCACCACCATTTGTTGCTTCTTTGCTGATTCCGATCCTTGTCGTCCTTTCCTCTTATTGTTCTTCCCTTTCTTGTTGTCATTCTCTTTCTTGCCCTTGATTTCCGCTGGCTTCTCGCCCTTTTTGTTGTTGTGGTTGTACAGCTTCTTGGTCAATCTCTTGGTGTTGTCGAACGTTTCAGGTTTTACAGCGGTCACATTTCCTTGAATTGGGGAGGTCAGTCCCCAGATGAATTGTTCGATCTTCTTTCCTTCAAACGAAATCATGCCAGGGCACAGTAATGACAACTCGCTAAACTTTGATATATATGCATCTATATCAGAGTTTCGAACAGTGAGATCCCACAGCTCTTGCTCCATCTTCTGAATTTCGCCGCGAGGGCAGTACTCAGCCATCAGCATTTCCTTCAGCTCCGTCCATGGCATCGAGTTGGCTACAGGGAGAGTCATGGCCTCTATATGCCCATTCCACCAGGTGAGAGCCTGGTCGACAAATGTGCACGCGGAAAACTTCACTTTCAATTCCTCGGGGCATTCACATATTTCGAACACCGATTCCACCTTCTCTATCCACCTTTTCAGGGCTATGACACCACCCTTGCCATTAAAGGTTCGCGGCTTGGCATTGGTGAAATCCTTGTAGAAGCACGTTTTGGTCGGTCCTTGATTGATCCCGTTGTTCGAACTTCCTGCCCCTTGTCCATTGACTCCTCCATTGTTCCCTTAGTGAATCTGTGCCATAGTTGCAGTGACCGAAGCAGACACAGCTGCTTGGAATGCAGCTGAGTCAACCTCTGGAGGGGTTGGTCCAGGGTTACCGCGTGTTGGTCGTCGAGGCATCTTTCTGTCATGGAACGGAAAGATGTTGATTGCCTATGGTTTCGTGAGATGGTGATCCTATATTCTAGGTGTGTGGCACGAACTTAAGCAATTTCACAGTTTAGCAGATAATCATGGATACATATAACACATAGCAGATTACAACATCACAGTGGAACACATAAAACCTTTTATTAATATTATCCGCATTTTTCGATACATGAAAATTTTGCTCGAAAGAGCAATACATAAGTAGTGCAATTTTGGCAGCATAACGGCTCTATGATTAGTGTAATCACTTAAACATAGAGGCGGGGGTACATAGCTTAGATCTTAGTGACATAGTACTAAAGACGGGTATGACTAGTCCTAGTCGTGGTGGAATGTGTCAGGGGTTGGTGCTGAGGAAGTGGATGCTCCCTGAAGACGAGCCACCTGTCGTTCCGCATCTCAGAGTCAAGCCTCCCACCTCACCTATCTCATGTGGAGCTCTCGGATCACCTCTCGCATTTCCTGTTCTACGCGATCGACCCTAGCCCGCATCTGATGCATCTGATCGGCGATGCTCTGAGCTAGGTCGCCAGTGTTCCGCAATCGTCTCACCATGACCGGGAGAGCACGATCGGCCGGTCCTCCATCCCTTAGATCAAAGAATTCGCATGACATGCCGAACAGGGGTTGTTGTCCCTGCTGCCTGCTCCATCTCTAAAGGTCGATACCCTAGGGGGTGTAGGACCAATGGGGCCTACCCGATAAGCGGGCACCCTAATCGGATAAAGGGGGTTGATGACTTTGGACTCTACGTCCGAATCACCATCTTCGTCTTCGTTGGGTTCTTCCTCGATATCTCCTTCGGCTTCCTCCTCTTCCTGGTCCATCACTGGCTCGGCAGGTCCGCCTTCAGCTTCCGCTTCAGGTTCCCCCTCGGATCCCTCCTTGGGGTCTTCCTCGAGTTCCTGTTTAGGCTCCTCCTCGGGGTCTTCTTCAGGTTCCTCCTCTAATTCTTCCAGCCATCTGTTATTCCCCTAACTAGGGAAATAAGGATCTCTAGGGCTATGGAAACCAACCATGCTGTCTGCGAGGGTGTATAAATATGCTAATATCATTCCTAAGACGTATGGATTGAGTCGTTGTTCTCTTTTTGGTGCTAAAGGGGTATGCTTTTAGGTTCCCTAGTCATCACGATCTCCTTGGGACATGTGATAGTTGTACCATGGAGGAATGTAGTTGATCAGGCTACACCCACTCCTTGATATGACTATGGACAGTCCTGGCGTAACCGAGATGCAAGCAATATCTTGTTTGGTTCGGTTTTATGTTTTGTTTCCTAATTCACACAAGCAAAGATGATTTATAGTTGTGTTTTTATTTGTTTTCTCTTGTTCATAGTTGGGTTAGTCCCTTTTTGGTTTATAGTTGCATAACAATGTGTGGTTAGATATGCTAGTTCACTATAAACAATGCTCTGATACCAACCTGTCACACCCCCGAACCAGACGGCGGAAACATCTGAGGGATTGCGTGATTTAATTGAATACCATCACAATGAATATACATGAATCATAACATAAAAGTCACCATGCATCAATATATTACAACTGGAATTGTTTACATCAAGTACATTGTTTTAACATCACACATTCATAACATAAATAGTTTGAGTGTTTTTAACAACATAACATCTAACATTACTTCATACTACTCTTCCGCTTACCTATTACCTGAGAATACAAGTTATTTTGGAAAACGTCAACATATGAAATGTTGGTGAGTTCATAAGAAATATTGTGATCAAATGGTTTGTGCAGTATTGTAAAAACCCAGAAAATCCGATATTTTCTAAAAAGACTTTTGTTTATCAAAGCGTGAGATCTATAAGTTTATGCATGAATGATTTTAAAAGAAACATATATGTATATATACGAAGGGTATTTTGTAATATTGTTATAAAGTTTCGAACGTGTAGTATTAAATCCCCCGGAAAACCCGATGTTTTCCGATATCGAAATGTGGTTGTAATTACTGATTTTTGTATTATCTTAACGAATGAGTATTGATTGAACCATATTGTATATCGTCCTAATTATTGTCTACTTTGATTACCCGTAAGCCTTAACAAATGAAGAGAAGAGGGCATTATGTCCCACTTCTATCGTAAGAACCTTAAGCTGTCGTGGGTGCGAAAGACACAATGGTTCGACTCTCACTTGATTACTGTGACCTTACTAGCTTTTCTAACGGGACACTTTGGCCCACTAGCACATAAAACTATTGAAAGTCCTTTTAAAAAATATTGGGTCATTGAAGGCCCAATAACAAATAAGCGTTATCGCTTTGGGCCCAAAGTCATGTTGGTGGGCTTGCAAGGTCCAACAAGCATAATTTGAAACTCATAAGCCCAAAGTTTGTAGATTTACTCATTGTTATCATTACGTATCTATTGAAGTGTTTTGATTTAATGTTTGTTGGTTTGCATTGATTCGAGACCGAATCAATTCGTTTATAACGATATTTGGTATTGTAGGTGTATTTGTTTTGTTCGTTTTGTCCCTAGCCGGATATCTTGTATTTTGTCTTAATGAATTAATTTGTTTAGAAGTATGACTTTGACCCTTTTCACTACCTTTCTTTTATAAAAATAACACTTTTAGTCCTTTATATAAAAGAATTTCATTTTTAGTCCTTACAAACATTTTCTTGACACTTTTGTATCATAAACTTGTTAAAAAGACATTTTTAACCCAAAGTATATTTAGTAAACAGTTTTAGCCCTTCCAGAATTGTATTTCTCGGTTAGAACCTCAATTTTCGCAATGTTTACAGTTTTGGCCCAAAATACAAAAAGTTTACATTTTGGTCCTTTTGGAGTTTAAAAGCATTTTTTACCTTGGAAATAGTTTTACTTCACTTCATGTCCCCTGTTTTACAGAATATTACAATTCAGCCCTTTAAAATCTTCAAATTTCGCAATTTTGGGCTTGTAGGGCCGAAAAGCCCATATTTAGCCCAATAACTCAAATTTTTGCATTTTAAGTCCTTTGAAAATTTTAATATTCAGAATAGGGATTATAAAAACTGTTTTGACTCATGTGACCCTCAAGAAACCGTGACTTAGTAGTTTTTACCCCAAGTTTTGTATTTTTAACATTTTAAGCCCTAAAATGAGTTTTATGTTAAAGTTTGTTCCTTATAATCATATTAGTTATTTTTCTTGACTTGATTAGTGTAAAATAACTTAGATTATGTTTCTTTCCTTTCTCATGTCATAGATCTAGAATTATCACCCCTTTTTGTCACATATTTATCACAAAAACACATAACATCACACACATACATGCATAAAATCACACATAGCATAAACATACACATAGATCTACACATTTTCTTGTATTCTCCCCCATAAAACATATGAAAACCGAAAATAGAGGGGTATGAAGCTCACCTTGAGTTGTAGTTTTGGTTTTGAAGAAGACTAGAAGAAGTTTGATGCTAATTCTCGGCTTTAGCAACCTTCCTTGGAAGATCTCAAACTTAGATGATTTCTAAGAGAGTGATCATGATTTTGTATAGATTAGGAAGAGGTTTTTGATAAAACAAAGAGTCTAGGTCATAGATCCAAGCATGAACTTACCTTAGATGATGATTTTGTGGAAGAATCTCTTTGAAAGTCTCTTAGATCATGAAAATATGGAGAGGAGTGGAGAGAGTTTCCTTGAGAGAATCTTGAGTGAAGTGTGTGTGTGTGTGTGTGTTTGGATTCGGCCGAGAGCAAAAGAGAGAGGAAGAGAGAGTGGGTGATGAGATGGTGCATGGAAATATGAGTTATATGCATGGAAATCCTTTGTGTAAAAATAAGGTGGCAATGAGGAAGTCAACTCTTCCTCTTGGTGGGCTTGGGCCGAGAATGAAGAGGGAAGGAGAAGATTTTTGGGCTTTTAGACCTTAAGTCCATATAATAGTTAAGTTAGGTGATTTTTGGCCCAAATAAATAAAAGTACGGTTTTTATGACCTATTAGGGCTAAATTAAATTTTTTTTGGTCCAATAAGGTCCATTAAGGTTAATCTAGTTTATTTTGGGTTCATAAATTCGAAAAATGTTAAGTTTCATTTATATGGGTCCAATTAGGGCCCATTTGAGAGTTTTAGGTTCAAAATAGTTAAATTTGAAGCTCATTGGTCCATTGGGTCCAATAAGGAAGTCCTACTTCAAAGTGAACTCAAATTGGAATTTCAAAGGTTTCCAATTCTTTGTTGACCACTTGAAGGGCTAGAATGTAGTATTTGATGGAGTTTTGTTGTTATAGAATGAGCATCATGCATGCTTTCATGTTATTGATTCATAATTGTTATATGTGTTGTAGTTACAAGGCACCAAAATTTATAGTTGTGACATATTTCTTCTTGAAGAACAAGACCAAAGCTCTCCAAGGTGAGGAGCTTTGTCTTTCAATTCCATTGCTGAGTAGTTCGTTAAGTTTGACCGGACAGTTCTTGCATCTCCGTAGCTGCTATCCTATAGGTCGATTTAGCTACAGGGGTATCCTTTGACTGGATTCTAAGTTTATTCGCATGACGGCACGATCACTCGTAGTCTTGAGCAGTCTCCGTCCTGAAGTTCATATTAGAAGTCATACATGGTTCATGAATCACAGTCTCGCGTATACGAGTCGTGTATAATTAAGATTGAAAAGGTGGTCGAATAAATGATTCTCCTTTAAGCTCACATCCAGATAAGGAAAAGAAGTTAAAGTGGAATCATCAATTCTAAACCTGTAGAACCTTGATTATATACCACCCTTGTGTATACATTCTTCAGAGATAGATCAACCGTAAGGGTCTTTGTATTGAACTTGACGTATTGTATGAGTGGTATTCTAAGGAGGTTTGCTGAGGTTTGTTCGGGAAGGATACGAAGCATAAGGTACTCTATGCATGGGTACCTCTGAGTTCTGGAATGACGGCTTCGCTAGAAAAGCGATTACGGAGAAAGAGATGTATGCACGAATTGGTATTGTGAGGGTCGAATTGACTCGAGTTGTCTGATAGTATCAAAGTCACTTGGAAAATAAAGGCATTAGATTAGATCATAAAGGTGTTACAGACAAAACACAACAGTGCAACTTTTAACAGAGTTACAGTACTTTAGATTAACTACAAGACCACTGCTACGAACAAGGTAAACTACAAAAGGCAAGTATACACAGCACGAGGATCCCTTGACTGACGGGATCTCGCAAAAGATAAGACTCTAGTTGCACTAGCTTTAAACAGTTTATGAGTGTGTTACAACAAAACGCCTTAATTACTTTAACGTGGGTCCGGAGTAGTTTCTCCTACGGCTGTGATCCTTAGTATCTTCCCGTCTGTGTCGGAGTTCTTTGTTATTGGACAATCCTTTTTGAGGTGTCCTATCTCACCGCATTGGTGACATATCTGGCTAGTACTAGCATCGATGGTGGAAGTGATGTGTCGCGTCAGAGTTATGTGGACACGAGTGTTTTCCTTGTTCATCCCCTTTGGACAATTCCTTTTATAGTGTCCGGTTTCACCACCACCATAGTATGTCGGGCTGACCCCGATGTTAGGGACTTGAGTGATCAGTCGTGCCGGTGCTCCACAGCTACGGGCATGGTGCCCTATTTTGTGGCAATTGCAGCATTGCATTTCATAACAAGTCCCATTATGATGAAAGCTACACTTATTACACTTCAGAAGTTTGCCCTCGTATGGTCTGATCAGTGCTGAAATGGCAGGGGTTGCCACTTGTTGCTATAGCATGGCAAGTCTTTGGGATCGCTTGCGCTCCATTTGGGCTTGGCGCTTGCGTTTCTTCTTCTTGGTTTTACGACTTTGCAATACCGTGACTGTTGTCATTTGCTGGTTTCCCGGATCGATGCAACAATCGGAATTGTCAACCCCTTTACCAGTCTTGTTTGCGTTGCCAGAGCTGAGGTTTCGAGGACAGATGTTACCGCGGCTAGGAATGTAGTGGCGTCGATATGAAGGATAGGAGTTTCGTTTCTCGGTTGACTGTTTCTGGATGATGACATGATTTTGTTATACGAAAGAAAAGGAGTTCGTGAGTGATTATGATTGAACCTAAATGTATTTCGATCATTCATGAAAGGAGTAATAGTAAGTTCTCGAGGATTCGACCTACATCCATATGATGTAGTCCTAGTAAGGGTAGAAGTAAGTTCATAGAATGGTTACAAGACGTTTTTCGTCCAAACAAGGGTACCATTGGTTGGTGGATAAGATGATTCAACCTTTGAAAGAGAATTGGGAATGATCCCTAAGCTAAATTACCCTAGTCCAATAACTTGACTATAGTGTGTTTCAGAAAGACTCCAACGATAGTATGATGAAAGTATTTGAACAAAGAGTGACACAGAACTTAGCCGACTGTCAATATCATTGATATTTGTGATGTAATAATTTTGGGAAAATTGACCTTGTAGTAGGTCTTACATCACATCCAGAGTAGAAGGGTTTTGGCAGCATAAAGTCCTAACTAAAAGTAACTACAGTACAAGATAGTTTCATAGAAAAATTCCACATAGGACATACATAGGAAAGCGATTCCTTCAAACAATGAAGGAAAATAAAACTTCTCCTACTGGTGACGGTCATCCCTTTGCTGAACCCTCGGTTCAACCAGTTGACGCTCCATATCAAGCATGTGTCTTTCGTACACCCTCTGGCATACTCAGAGCTCTATGATTACGGCTCGTGTTTCAGCTAGTGCTTGTAGCAGGGTGTCATGGTCTCTCTCAGATCTCTCACGAGTGTGTTCAAGGCGATTGGTGCGGATGGTATGCATTCCTGCATTAGCATCAACTTCTGCGATTCAATGGAGAGTTGTCCTGCCCTGAATCTCGTTTCAGGCAACTCTACGGACCAGTATTGGCAGAACTCTTTCTGCTGAGCTTCCTTCGATTATGTTATAGAAACTTCAGTATCCATTAAATGACATAGGTTGATCTTGTTCTTCTCTCCATGTCTCCAAGCATTCTACCGAAGGAGGCGCCGGGCCATGAAAACTCGGACGAGGGTTAGGATTTGGGTTGGGAGCCACTGGGGGTAGGTTCTCAACCTCGGGCTCGGAGTTAGCTCCATCCGAAAAGCCTTCAGCATGCTGATCGTCCAAAAGGATTGGATGATCATCTTCTGGCTCTTCTCCAAACCATCCAACATTTCCTTCGTTCGGGAAGTATGGGTCGTCGTGGGGATGGAGTCCAGCCATGAAATCTACGCAAGAATTTAGGTAAAGAACTAATTATTAGACGTACTAACTAGATAGTTATAAGATAATCTTCATTAGTTACTTCACTATTTGTAAAGTGCATATCAGTTATATGTAATCAAAATGGGATAGACCTTCGAAGAAGTAACCTTAACTCCAAATTCACTGGGGTAAAGCAAAATTTCACAGATTCTAAGTCTATGACATCCTAGTTACATATAACCTTAGCGTATCCACATAGCAACTATCGACCTGGTAATGAAGATCTTTTTAGTTCTCAAATAAGAAATTATAATTAACACAAAATACTCCTAGAGTATTTTAGACTTATGTTCTGTTCTAGTTGTTCTCATTGTAGTAGTGTTGGTAAGTTTTTAGACTTGTTGCCATATCACAACCATTCTTGGGCATATGCTAATCACTCCTCGGACCAGCATAGTTCATCAGGCTATGCCACTCTCAGTACTGACCATACATCCCCGAGCTTACTTGTGATATTCAACAATCGTAATACGTTTGTTCTTGTCACTATGACACAGATTTTAGTATGAATAAAGGTATGTATACTTAGTTAAATATTTTATTATTTAAAAGTATAAACTCTTGGTAAGAGTAATTTTAATCCCATTGTATTTATAGTCTGTATATCTTTTATGGGTTGATATACTGAAGTCACACCCCAAAACCAAGAATGGTGGAAACGTTCTGGGGTGGAGGACGTCATGTACAGTATCACAACAGTGTAAAGTAGTAAACAAGCAACAACATCATCCATTGCATTAATAGTATAATTTTAAATACAAGTGTATTCTTTCATAGAATAAAACAACATAATGAATAATCAAAATAAAAGACGAGTCTTGACTGCTCCGTCTTCACCACACCTGGTCGTCGTACCTGTCTATTGGTGACCTGAGAATACAAGTTATTTTGAAAGCATAGATCAACATTTAAGTTGGTGAATTCATAAGTATTTTAGGTGTCATTGCTTTGTAAAACTGTAAAGAAAAAGACTAGTAAATGTTTGTTGAAAAATTTTGTATTTGAACAATGTAAAGTTTTGTATATCTTTGAAAACTCCTAGAAAATCCTATATTTTCTACTAGTATAAAAAGTAGTCTTCTACCAAGACTCGACTGTTTTGTATGTTTGTCTCTTTGTAAAAATGAAAGCTTTTCCCAAGTATGACTATCATTACCAAAATATAGTTTTATATTACCCTTTATGTGAGAAGATCACAATTTGAATATAATGGAAAAATGTATATGTGTGCTACAGTATTATTTGTGTTAATTACTGAAGTAATAACTACCTTAAAACTAGTGGTTTAAGGCAAAATATGATATGATCGTTACCATTCTAATCTGACTAAAACACGACGATGAAAGACGTAGGAGGAAATGACATTTGGCACCCATGGACTTGAAAGTCCCACTGTACCGAACAGCAAAGGTGTAGGATAGTCAATCCAGTATAGTTCTATACGCAAACTCATGCTCTCCCTCCAGGAGATTCTGGTTACAAAACGTGACATAATGAAATGGTCGATGTATCATGAAGTAGTATCTCACCTTATGTTATCTCTGAACCTTGTTATAGTATACTTGTTATAGTAATAGTATTCTATGTATAGTATTCTCCATCTATTATTCTCTGTTATAGTATTCTTTGTCAAGTATTCTCTGTTATAGTATTCTCTATTATAGTATTCATTGTCATGTATTCTCTGTTATAGTATTCTTTGTTATAGTATTCTCTGATAGTGTATTCTCTGTTATAGTATTCTCTGCCTAGTATTCTCTGTCTAGTATGTAATAGTATATTTGCATAGACTCATGAATGAACTGACTCTTGTGTGATTCCTTGTACTAGGAATAGTAAGTAGTATCCCTAACTATACCTATTATAGTTACTAGTAATGTATGTATATGACTGAATGAAGGTATGCCTTTGCTACCCAAAGGTACTGAGCTGACTGATAGAACTTTTATGTCTACATATGTATACATAGTATGTAACTAATATTTAGAAGACCTTTGGAAAAATAACTGATACCTTAAGGCCACATCCAAACAAGGAAAAGGAATTAAAGCAAGTTAGCAATCCTAAGTCCTTTAAATATTACTTACGTAACTATACATATATAGGCATGCATTTGACAATATAAAAGTATAAAAGAAATCTTGTAAAACATTTGAAGAGTTTAATAAGAAATTTGATGACTTGATGTCGTTTTGTAAAATGATTTAAAAGCAATTGTTGACATAAACAGTTTGAAGTATAAAAATCCTTTGTTTGAAACATAGTTTGAAATACCTGAAAGCCTTTGTGTGAAACACGGTTATAATAGAGTTTGAAAGGAAAGATACAGTATGTAAGACAGTTTGATAAAGAGTTTAACATGTAAAAACGTTTCAGAAATTCATTTTGAAGTAGTATATTGAGTAAAACAGCTAAAAGTGTAGTAAATCCATTTGTATGCTAGTTATTAATCACATGTGATTGATATAATAACTAGTATGATTCAATTTGTATTCCCCCCCCCCCTTATAAAAGAATTTATAAACATTTAAAAACATTTAAAAGGGTTAGTAAAGGGGTATGAACTCACCTGTTGTGAGTGGATCGTATGGAAGTGTCGGACAAGGTGTTAGGTGTCAAGTGGAGACTTGAACACACACAAGGATCCTAATAACATATAAAGACATATATGTGTATACAATTAGTGATTATAACACTAATTTAGACAACTATAAACATCCTAATGTGTGGAAAACACTTTGGTCAAAGTGTTAAGAGGCCATTGGGTTACAACAAGGGAGTGTAAGGCATTGTTATTGAGTTTATGGCCCAAGGACCATACTTAATGGAGTTTACGGCCCAGGGGAGTTCACTCTTAGCCATAAACTCTCTAAAGGGTATTATTTAGAGGCTTGAAGGTATGATATCTTAAGTGGTTAAGTGTTCCAAGGTTAAACAAGAGGCTAGGTGAGTTTAAGGTCCAAGAATTGACCTTAACTTGTGTTTACGGCTTGGGATCCACTTCCGCAAGAGTTTACGGCCATAAATTCATGGTATGGAGTACCATTTTGATTTTTGAGTTACCTAGTTCAATGGTGGTTGGTTCTATGCTAAGTTCTAGGCATAAGGTAGGAAGAGAGGGCATCATTGCACCCTTAAAGGGAGTTTACGGCCTTGGGAGATCCTTGGCCGTAAACTCTCATTAATCCTTTGATTATTGATGTTTCTAAGGCCTAAAAATATTAAACCTAGTGTATAACGAGTTAGAACAAGAGTACTTATGATCTAGGAGCTTGAATGGTCAGTTTTGGCCAAGAACACTAGTGTGTGTTCTTGGTGTTCTTGGTGTTCTTCGTGAAACTTGAAGATCTACACAAATGGAATGATTTCACGGATGAAATCATGTAAGATCACTAGATCAAGTAGGATATCAACTAATTAGGACAAGAAACTTACTAGTTTTGAAGATCAGGGATGAAGATCGGGATGATAGTTGAGAGGATTTGGAGAATCAGCCAAGGAAAGGAAAGGAATGAACAAATGGCCAACATTTCATCATATAAGGTGAGTTTACGGCCCACATGGATTTTACGGCCGTAAACTACATTGTGGTGGCCGTGAACTCATGTTCAATATGTTTTAAGCTTGTTCTTTGTGCTATAGCTTCAGCAGATAAACCCCAACACTTATCCCTTAAGTGTACAAGGCTCAGAACACTCAAACAGACTCCAAATTGTGCTAAATGACAACAGGAATGAGTTTGACTTTCAATGAAGTGTTTGACTGAACAGGATAGAAAATTTCGGGTTGTCACAGTCAGCTACCCACATAAATCCTTTGGTTACCTCTTCTACTGGCCTAGTAAGAATGTGGTCTTTGTAGCAAGGAGGGGTGTATTTCGAGAGAGAGAGAGAGAGAGAGAGAGAGAGATTTCATAAGTCAAGTAAACATTGGGAGGAAAATTGACCTTGAAGAAATTCAAGAGTCAAGTGGTGAAGGAACTTCAAACCCTAGCACTCAACCTGAGGAGGAAACTCCTGTTGAGCCAATTGACAAGTCTGTACCTCTGAGGCGTTCCACAAGGGTTAGGAATGCACCTGAGCACTACTATGGTTTCCATATTACTGTGGAAGGTGAGACACTTATCAGTGATGAGACATTGGTAAGTTTGGATGAACCTAACAGCTACGCTGATGCGATGGCAGGCCCTGAGTCTGCTAAATGGAAAGAGGCAATGGACATCGAGATACAATCCATGTATGACAATAAAGTTTGGAACTTGGTTAACAATGTACCAGGTCGTAAGACAATTGGTTGCAAATGGATCTTCAAGAAGAAGACCAACATGGATGGTAATGTACACACATATAAGGCGCGAATGGTTGCAAAGGGCTTTTCTCAAACTCCGGGAGTTGATTATGATGACACCTTTTCACCAGTTGCAAAGATTAAGTCTATTAGGGTTCTGTTAGCCATCGCTGCATTTCATGATTATGAAATATGGCAAATGGATGTCAAAACCGCCTTCCTTAATGGAAGCTTGGCTGAAGATGTTTACATGTGTCAGCCAGAGGGTTTTGTCAGTACAAAATACCCTAATAGAGTGTATAAGCTCAAGAAATCCATTTTTGGATTGAAATAGGCACCTCGTAGATGGAATCTTTGCTTCGATGAGAAAGTCAAAGAGTTTGGCTTTTCCAGGAGTGAAGATGAATCTTGTGTCTATGTCAAGGCTAGTGGGAGTATAGTTAGCTTTTTGGTACTTTATGTGGACGACATACTACTCATAGGAAATGACATCCCAACATTGCAGGAAGTGAAATCCTGGCTTGGGAAGTGTTTCTCTATGAAAGACATAGGAGAAGCTGCCTATATTCTAGCGATAAGGATTTTGAGAGATCGGAGTAAAAGACTAATTGGACTTAGTCAGTGTACCTACTTGGATAAGGTGTTGAAGAGGTTCAGCATGCAGGACTCCAAGAAAGGTGAGTTACCCATCTAAAGTAACGCCAGACTGAGTAAAACTCAGAGCCCGAGTATTGAGGCTGAGATAGCAGAAATGAGTCGAGTACCTTATGCTTCTGCGGTAGGCTCAATCATGTATTCTATGACTTACACTCGTCCTGATGTGGCCTTTGCCTTGAGCATGGTCAGCAGATACTAGGGGAACCCTGGCAAGGCTCACTGGACTGTGGTAAAGAATATCCTCAAGTACCTGCAGAGGACTAAGGACTGGGTCCTTACCCTCGGTAGGAGTATAGTGATGCTTGCTTGCAGACTGATAGGGATAATTTCCGCTCTCAGTCAGGTTGGGTCTTTAGCTTAAACGGAGGAGTAATCACTTGGAAGAGTTCAAAGCAGGAGACAGTGGTTGATTCAACTTGCGAATCAGAGTACATAGTAGCAAGCGAGGCAGCAAAGGAGGTGATATGGCTGAAGAACTTCATTAGAGACCTTGGAGTTGTACCAGCTATAAAAGAGCCAATGGAAATTTTTTGTGATAGTGAAAGTGTAGTTGCCTTAGATAAGGAACCAAGGGATCACGGGAGATCCAGACACATCGACAAAAAATACCATTTCATCAGACATTAAATAGAAGAAGGACTCCTCGTGGCAAAGGGGGTATCATCAGATGAGAACCTAGCAGATCCCCTCACGAAGGGACTGAGTCGGGTTAAGCATCTCCAGCATGCTCGTAGCATAGGGCTGAAGGATGATATTAGTTTTAGTAGTTAGATAATCTTGAAATTTGTAAAGTGTAATTGACATTTGATGATGAATAAAAGTTGTGTTTATTTATGAGTAAAGTGTTGCTATCTTTTGTCAATCGTTTACTATATTTCTTTTGCATGTTTTAACTTCCAGAATAATTATGTTTGGTATATAATATTATTTTAATTCTCCACAGTCGGTCATATGTTGGAAATAGGTATGAATCAAGACTGTCATGAGTTGGTTGTAGAGGTCTAATTTGTCGGACATGGCTACAACACTCATGAGTGCTCATAAGTTCTGAGTATTGGATTCAACCCACGCTCACTGGTATCACTTCATGGAATTTATCTCAAGTGATCGTGAGACGGTAATATCATATAAGTCTTCAAACCTAGAGATATGTCTTGTTGCCTATGAGTTGGTTATGCATTCATCGTACGAAATCGCATTGGTAACTCGATGTTATAAAACGTACTTTTGTGTGTGATTAAACATGTAGTAGGACAAGCATATGAGTCAAAGTTTATCTATTCCTTCTTGGGTTAGAAGCGATATCTGGGCCCCTCGATGATTTTGTTTTGACCTATGTACCGGGCCCGGTCAGAACCGAATTGATGTGTTTAATTTAGTTATATCTCAAACAAATCGGAAATCGGGAAACAAACTGTTGGACAATAAGCAAGACATTGTTCCATGTATTTGTCCGGCTGATATCTAGAACAGAGGATTATACGATCACTTGTCTTAAATGGCGTATCATCATCTTCTCAGTTCCAAGAGACCTTGAAAGAGCTACGATTGTTGATCGGTTCCTGAAGTCATACTTGCAGTTATAGTTATTAGACTTATCCAAGTGGGAGACTGTTGGATAAGGTGTCTAAGTCCATAACTATATTTGGTATGTACTTGACCCGACCCGGCATGGTCCATTTTGGTTGGATGGCATCATGCATTTGGATAAACCAAAATGAGAGAAATAACACTTATGGTTTATTAATATATTATAAGTTCTAATATATTAATAGTATTATTTAATTAGTATTGATCAAGAATTAATTTGGAATAAATTAAGTGATCAAAATATGACTAATTAAATATATGGGTTGATTATGTAAATCATCCATAACTTGTATAGTGGGCTAGATGCTCCATGGATTATCAAGTTGGGCTAAGGTCCATAGGATGCTCCATGGGAGTTACAAACCCATGGGTCATGTAAATGAAGAGCCATGTTACATTAGGGTTTATATGGTGTAACCCTAATTATAACACACTATATAAAGAACATGATATCCACCAAAGTCGGCTACACTATAAGCATAAGAGAAGGCAAGCCGATTTTTGCAAGTGTTATACATTCTCTCAAAGTTTATTCCAAGAGCATTTGGTGTTGTGTGAAACATTTGAGGCATCACACTTGGGGTGCTAGGCTCTCGAGGTTTTCAACGAATCAAATGAACTACAAGGTATGTAATTCTAGCAATACTTTATGTTAAAAGTTCCCCATGTATGCTAGATATGATCATGAACCTTGGAAATAAAATTTTGCATGTATTTTAGACAAATATAGATCCAAGGTTTTCTAGGGTTGCATGTACACTTAGGGGTGTTAGAATGCTCATAACCCATCAAATAGTTGAACATGATATTGTGTTAGTAGATAGCAGTCAGATAATACCATCAGGGGATGGCATCAGACTTCAAATTTCTTCAGCAGCTTCAGAACACATATCAGTAGCTTTAGGAATGTTCCAGATTTGATAAGCTAAGGTAGCTCATATTTGGTCTTCAGGTGTAGTGTAACAACGTAAATTTTCAAAACAAAATTTTCATTTCTTAAAAACATGTTTTCATCCAAAACAAGTCATAAAGATCCAATGTATCATATCATAATGCAAATCATATAAATCCCAAGATCATAAATCCTCCATCAGTGTGTACAGATCACGTCGGTGCCTTCCCACGGTCCTCGCTAGTACCTGAAACACATAACACAACAACTGTAAGCATAAATGCTTAGTGAGTTCCCCAAAATACTACTTACGCACATACACCTTTCCAGGCCATGACCTTCCGGTCCATGTGTCTCAGGGGACTTCCGTCTCGACCCGGTAAACCTTCCGGTTCTACCCGCGTCGACCTTCCGGTCCACATCACAATGCCTTCCGGCCCATAACATAAAATGCCTTCCAGCCCATAACATAATGCCTTCCGGCCCATATCAAGCATAACATACATAGCACATACAAACGGTTAACTTAATCATATACAAGGCATACAACTCATAACATATCCGACCTTTCGGTCACACATAAATACCCTTCCGGGTACAGTATAGTGAGAAGACTCACCTCGCAGGAAGTCTAGAATCTCACGTGCTCGCTATCTCCAAATCTCGAAACGAAGACCCAACCCCGCCTAATCATAACGAAACATCATTCTAATTAATATAGGCTTCCAAGACTAGGCTACACCCTTATCATTATCCCACAGAGGGGTAAAAGACCACTTCACCCCTCCTTGACTCAAAGTCCACATGTTGACCAAAACCCTAAAAGTCAACAAAAGTCAACTGACCACAGTATGCGGGCGTACCAACTTCTGTACGCGGGGCGTACATCGATGAATCACAATCGGGGGTCGCAACCCCTTACGCTGTGCGTACTGGGAGTTATGCCCAGCGTAAATCCCGGATTCAGCCATACCATATTTCTTGTCTTAAATGGTTAAGACACTCCTTCAACTTCCAGATCTGGGTCTCTTTAAGTCTCCTAACCCATAAAGTCGGAACCTTTAAGCCTTGGCATGGCTGTAAAGGCTCCTACACCCTCTAATACCTTCCTTTTCACCTCCAAAGATCTAGATCTCATGCATGGCTAAATATTTACGTCAAAGATCACATTTTTATGAACATACAACTCAAATAGACCTGGAATATGGGAGATCTCAGCAAATGGAGACTACTTGCTCATAAAGTCTCCATCTTTGGGACCAAAACCCTAGAAATTGGTCCAAGAAGCATACCATAAGAACTACAAGGCAAGATCTGAACTTTTTACCTCAGGAAGAAGCTCCAACCTTTGTTATCCTTAGATCTACACTTGTTCACCAGCTCCTAGCCTCCACAATGGACTTCTCTTCTCCTTTGCTACCTTGAAATGACACCTTGAGGCATAGAATACTCACACTCCAGTTAAAAACGAGGGAAAAGCTCTCTTAGGGTTTCTTTCTGAAGGATGGTGGCTGAGGGACAAGGCCATCTCATTCCTCTTATAGCCATCAAGCCAAATTAGGGTTTTGGGTCTGGACCGGTTATGCCCGGCGTAACCTTGGGTACGCCTAGCATACCCCAGGTCGTAACGCGTTCCAGAAGGCGCGCGAGTACGCGCAGCGTACTCTCTGTACGCCCAGCGTACTCGCCCAACACAAAGGCCAAAAATGACAATTATATAAAAGATGAAGGGCTAATCGGTTGCACCTGAATTTCGGGCTATTACAATTCTCCCCCAATAGAACCAGACTTCGTCCCCAAAGTCTTATACCGAAAACAATTCTGGATGCTGCTCCCGCATCTCCGACTCGGACTCCCACGTCAGCTCGGACCCCTTCCGATGCTGCCACTGCACTTGCACCAAGGGCACATCCTTGTTCCTCAGAACCTTAACCTTTCGATCCCTAATTGCCACCGGTCTCTCAACATAGTTCAGGCCCACATCCACCTGAATATCCTCTAATGGTACCACTGCCGACTCGTCGGCAATACACTTCCTCAACTGCGACACATGAAAGGTGTCGTGAATCTGACCCAGCTCCGTAGGTAGATCCAAACGGTAGGCTACCCTGCCTACCCTCGCGATTACCCTGAATGGTCAAATATATCGAGGCCCCAACTTGCCCCTCTTCCTGAATCGAATTACTCCTTTCCAAGGAGAGACCTTTAAGAGTACAAGGTCACCAACCTGAAACTCGAGCTCGGACCGACGCCTGTCCGCATAACTCTTCTGGCGACTCTGAGCGGTCAACAATCTCTGCCTGACCTGTTGTATCTGCTCTGTCGTCTGAAGCACACTCTCCATATTACCCATTACCCGATGCCCCATCTCTCCCCAGTAGATGGGGGTCTGACACCTCCTCCCATACAACACCTCAAAGGGTGGCATACCAATGCTCGAATGATGGTTGTTGTTGTACGAAAACTCTGCCAAGGGTAAATAGGTGTCCCAACTCCCTCCAAAATCCAAAACACACGCTCAGAGCATATCCTCGAGCGTCTGAATCGTCCGCTCACTCTGCCCGTCCGTCTGTGGGTGGTATGCGGTACTAAAATGCAGCCTCGTACCCAACTCCTCGTGAAACTTCTTCCAAAATATGGAAGTAAATCGTACGTCTCGATCTGAAACAATCGACATCGGAACCCCATGCCGCGATACCACCTCCCTCACATACAACTCTGCCAACCTCTAAGCAGAAGAGCTCTCACTAATAGAAAGAAAATGAGCGCTCTTCGTCAACCTATCCACAATCACCCAAATTGTATCGACTCCTCTCGCAGTCCTTGGCAATTTGGTGATAAAATCCATGGTAATTTGTTCCCACTTCCACTCAGGAATCTCCAGCGGTTGCAGCTTACCATGCGGACGCTGGTGCTCGGCCTTAACTTGGCGACAAGTTAGGCACCTATCGACGAACCATTCAACATCCCTCTTCATACAGGGCCACCAATACTCCTTCTTTAGGTCCAAATACATCTTAGTAGCCCCGGGATGGATCGAGAACTTCGATCGATGTGCCTCTTCCATCAAAATGGTACGCGTCCTGCCCACAAACGGTACCCAAATCCGACCATGAAATGTCATAAGTCCCCGACTATCGGTAACGAACTCTGATGCCTGCCCGACAACCCGCTCCCGCTTTCGGTTTTTTGGTCTTGCAGCCTCAGCCTGGGCCCCTCGGATGGTGTCCAATACCGGAGTCATCACCATCAACCTCATACAAATGTCTCGGATCGGGGTGCTCTCCGTCCTACAGCTCAAAGCATCGGCTATGACATTAGCCTTGCCCGGGTGGTACAGAATCTCGCAATCATAATCCTTCACCACATCCAACCATCTCCTCTGGCGCATATTCAGGTTTGGCTGATCCATCAAGTACTTCAGACTCTTGTGGTCCGTGTATATGGTACACTGAACCCCATATAGATAGTGTCGCTAGATCTTGAGGGCAAACACCACAGCCCCCAACTCCAGATCTGTAACAACCCGAAATTTCATATCACTTCTTGTAACTCAAATTGTAATCCAATTTGATCAACCAAACGCCGTTTCCAAATCCGTTTCCGATTTCGCCATTTAATTAAGTCATTATCTTGTATTAATCTAAAATGACTTGATGGGTGTCTTAATGTCATTTTAAATCATTCTAACACCCCATAATAGTTATCGGAATAATTCTAGAATCGACCATATCGGGTTACGGCAATTTGGTCGGGTGCGACCAAAAGCCCCGCCTAACGCCGGTATCGGGTAGAATTCCGTCGTGTCCAATTCCCGAGCACTATATAAAGGACTCAAACCTTTCATTTGAAGCTTTTGGCCATCTTTCCTTAATCACTCTCCAACCTCTCTCCTTATCCATAATCAAAAGTTCAAAAACAAAGATTTAAGCCTCCAAATCAAAGAGGTAACATTCCTAACTTGTTATCTAGCCTCTTTAGCCTTCAAATTGATGTTTAATTTGAGTTTTAGGACCTGGAACATGTGTTTACGGCCAAGGATCAAGCTTGGGCAGTAAACACGTAAAATTGGGGTTTTTAAGCCAATTAACCCTTCCAAATCATTGTTGGGACTTAGATACGACTTTGAGGCTTACAAATCGGGACTTGAAACACTTAAAACATGAATTTTGTGGGACAAAAGAGATTTTACGGACAAGGCATGTGCTTGGGCCATAAAATCCTCAAACATGGGGAGTAAACACCTTTATACATGTTAGAATGCCTTGAAACTTAACCAATAGCCTTGGAATAAATCATAGAACCATCTAAAAATAGTTTGAAGACCTTAACCATATCAAAACACCACACATAAGAGTTTACGGCCATAGAACATACTCCAAGGCCGTAAACTCCTATTTATATGTCAAATGATGCCTTTGAACCATCCCAAAGCTTGGAAAATTAACTAGAATCACATGTGATTGTCCTATGCACCTCAAATTAATTTTGGTTTAAGCTTGGGGGAGTTTACGGCCGTAAACTCCATGTTTACAGCCGTGAACTCCCATAAATGGTGTATAAATTCAATCAAAATTAATCCAAGGCATTTTAGAAATTCATTCCAACATTCCCTTGTCCATTTAAGCCATTTTAGCACCCAAAACTACCCAAACATGATTTCACGGCTGTGAACTCATGTGTGTGTGTGATATATGGCCATAAACTCCCTAATATGTTTACTCTTGGGGAGTAAACTCAAATCCCAGGTCCCTAGTGTCATTACACGTCCGAAGATGTCACCCGGGTCACTCCAAACGCTCGTTTTGAGGTGTTTAACCTCGTTGGAGTGTAATGTTCCATATAATTAGTGATTGTAAATCTAATTGGATATATATGGACATTATTACATTTTACATAGGGACATCGTGAGTAATCAATCCCCGAACCAACGTCTAGTGTCCGAAACCGTCGCATTTCCGAGTCCGGTGACTTCATACCCCTACCCTTTTTCACTGTTTTCATTGTTTTCAGGGGGGAACACAAGCAAAGTACAAGGGTTTCTTGTACTCAAAAAATTGTTTTCGTGTGTGTGTTATACATATTATATTCTTTTAATACTGATTGATACAACTGATAACCATTCGAACATGCAGATCACGTAAACATTTATTTGTGAAATGGGTTTTATAAACTGTTATGTTTTATATATTTCACAAATGGTTTTCCACATTTTATCAGTTAAAAGCATGACATTATAACACATGAACAATACAACTTGTACACTGTTTGTCCTCGGTAACACTCCACAGAGATACGCGAGTGGAGGATTATCATATTATTACTAGTAAATTTGTTATTCCTGTATGATTGGAGACACGTCCTCGGCGAACACTCCACATAGATACGCGAGTGGAGGACTACACCCGTAACCAGAATCTCTGGGATTTAGAGAGCGTGACTTGAGTGTATAGATCTATACGGGGCTGACTACCCCACACCTGGCTGCTAGCTACAGCCGAACCGAAATGGTTCAAGGGTGACGAAAGTCATAAGGATGTGGACTACTTATTGCCACATGTTCAGTCTATAGTATGGTTATGGAACTCGCAATTAGGATAACAGAGATTTACTTATAGTAATAATGAATAACTTTATACATTTCACAAGATAACCAGGTTTCGGAATACATCTTTTACATTGATAACCAACATTCAGGAAAGTATGGGACTTTCCTGGGAAACCTTGTACATAACCAGGTCTAACCAGAATACATCTTTTACATCTTTCACAAAAAGGTAACCAACATTCAGGAAAGCATGGGGCTTTCCTGGGGAACGTTTTCATAACTAGAAAAGTACAACAAACTGGATAACCTTACATCTTTTACAATTGGTAATATACAATCAGGAAAGTATGGGACTTTCCTGGGAATCCATTGGTACATAACCAGAACAGAATAACAAAACAGATAACCTAAATGTACATTTTCACAAGGGTAAACATGTTTTCAGTGTACAACTTTACATTACATATTGTGAAACAACAACCAACCTTTTTAAGAAAATGTGGGATTTTCTTGGTGTGTGTTACATTTTCAGAAACAGAAAGGAAACATGAACATTTTCACAAAACAAAAACCGCTTATGAACTCACCAGCATTATGCTGATATTCAAACCGCTTGTGTTCTCAGGTCATTGATAGAATAGGTACCGAAGATCCACTTGATCCAAGAAGGAGTGCGTACAAGATCCGTTCGTTTTGTGTATGTTTATACTATGTATCACAACTGTATAACTATATCTTTTGAAACAAATGTAAAACTTTTCAATATGTAATGTAATGTTTGTTTCACTTTACTTATTATGTACATTGGATTTGATACTCAACGTGGAGTCAACCCCGGAAACATTTCCGCCTTTGGTTTTCAGGGTGTGACAAGATCGTGGGTGGGATATCTCGTCTCATGAGGCTTCACCTGCCTCGATGCATACGCTATAACGTGCCCCCTCTGCATAAGCACTGCCCCCTAACCCTGATATTGATGCATCACAATATACCACAAAATCATCCATTCCCTCCGGGAGTGCGAGCACCGGGGCTTCGCACGACTACTGGCGAAGTGTCTCAAATGAGGACTGCTGCTCCAGATCCCATGAAAATGCAACACCCTTCCGGGTCATCTTGGTAAGAGGCACGGTGATCTTGGAGAAATCCCTAATAAACCTTCGCTAATAGCCGGCCAATCCCAGAAAGCTCCTGATCTCAGTGGGTGATCTCGGCACCTCCCATCTCATCACCGCCTCAATCTTGGCCGGATCGACCGATATCCCTTTCTGGTTAACAAGATTCCCAAGGAATTGGACCTCCCGTAACTAGAAATCACACTTGGAGAATTTGGCATACAGCCTCTCCGATCTCAGAACTCTAAGGATCTCCCTCAAATGATCTTCATGCTGCTCTCTAGACCTCGAATATACCAAAATATCATCAATGAATACGATCACCGACCGATCCAGCATTGGCCTGCACACCCTGTTCATGAGATCCATGAACGCAGCTGGGGCATTGGTGAGCCTAAAAGGCATCACCACAAACTCGTAATGTCCATAACGAGTTCTGAATGCAGTCTTCTGGATATCTTCATCCCGAACCCTCATCTGATGATAACCCGACCTCAAGTGTATCTTGGAGAACCAAGACGCCCCCTGCAACTGATCGAACAGATCATCGATCCTAACGGATACCGGTTCTTGACCGTCAACTTGTTCAACTCCCGGTAATCAATACACATCCGGTGTGAACCATCTTTCTTCTTGACAAAAAGGATCGGTGCTCCCCAAGGCGAGCTACTCGGTCGAATGAACCCCTTCCCCAACAGCTCCTGAAGCTGCGAGGATAACTCCTGCATCTCTGGCAGCGCGAGGTGATAAGGCGCCATGGCGATAGGTGCTGCTCCCGGAATCAAATCAATACGGAACTCCACTTGTCTTTCCGGAGGCACGCCCGGAAGTTCCTCGGGAAAAACATCTGGGAACTTGCACACTATCGGAACCTCATCAACCGAACTTGGCCTCCCTGTGGCCACTCGTGTGTCCATCACATAGGCTATGAATCCACTGCAGCCCTGCTGCAAACTCTGCCTCGCCCTGGCATCCGAACAAAACACTGACCCACACCGGGTCCCCTCGCCATACACAGTAAGCACTCCCCCACTAGGGTCTCGTATAGTCACTAGATGTTTCTCGCAGTCAATGACCACTCCAAACTTACTCAAGCAATCCATGCCCACGATGACACAGACATCTCCCATCGCGATAGGAACTAGATCTATAGGGAAATTGACACCAAAAATCTCGAGCACACATCCTCGAATCGCATCGGTGGCATATACCGCTTTATCATCAGCTATGGAAACCCTTAGAGGTCGACTCATCACCTCTCGATTAATACCGATGTGCTGACTAAAAGCCAGAGATACAAAAGACCGACTCGCACCCGAGTCAAATAATACCAAGGCAGGTACAGAATTCACAAGAAAAGTACCTACGCATATCATAATATAAGCACAATGTCTCAGCATAAAAAATAAATACACGAAAGAATACATACCAGCCACGACATCGGGCGCCGTGCAGACCTCCTCCGTAGTCAACTGAAAAGCTCTCCCACGAGCCCTCAGAGCCTCGGCCTTCACCGGTCGACTCTCAGTAGCCCTAGCAGCAGGCGCAGATCCATGTGCTGATCCCTGGAGAAGCTGAGGACACTCGGCCTTCCGATGGTCGGTCTGGTTGCAATGGAAGCAAACCGTAAATCCCTTGGGGCAATCCCTGGCGATATGCCCCTCCTTGCCACATTTGTAGCAAGCACCCGATCAACAGGCCCCCTCATGACCCTTGCCGCACTTTCCGCAAGTGCGTCCCTTCTGGCCTCCCATCCTCGAATCGGTGGACTTGGTCCGCTTGGCTGTCGGCTGAGACTGAGCCGGCCACCGATCCATCCTCTGAGACTCGGCCTCCTCCCTGGCCTGAGTCTCCAACTCGATCTCCCTCTTCCAGGAATTTGCCTGGAGCTCAGCAAATGTCCGGTATGTCGAGTTCGATACGAACTCCCGAATGTCCCTCCTCAGAATACCCAAATATCGGCTCATCCGTGCCTACTCAGAAGACACCTGCTCAGGGCAGAACATCGCCCTCTCATGAAACTTCTGGGTGACCACAGCAACTGAATCATTACCCTGCTTGAGGGTCAAGAACTCCTGAACCAGTCGTTCCCTCTCCACCGGGGGAACATACTCATCTTTGAACATGGTGGTGAATCTCTCCCAAGTCACTGCTAAAATCTCTGCAAGAGTGAAGTTCGCCGTCACAAACTTCCACTAATCCTTCGCTCCTAGGCGGAGCTGGTTCAAAGCGAACCGTACCCTCAGATGCTCCGGACATGAACATGTATAGAAGCATCCCTCAATGTCAGAAATCCATCTCATCGTAGCGATCGGGTCCTGTGTCCCATCAAACTCGGGTGGCTTCGTGTTGCTGAACTCCCGGAACAACAACGAGCCACCTCCCAGAGGTCTGGCAGCTGCTGTAGCTGCAGCGGCTGCAGCCTCAGTCACCGCGGCGTACCGCTCATCAAAAGTCTCCAACAGCGTGGTCTTGATAGACCCAAACATCTCCGGAATCTCGGCCTGGATTGCCGCAGCCACCTCATCGTGGATCATCTGACGAAGCTCCTCGTCACTCACACCGCTCGTCGCAGGTCTGTGGCGTGTCCCAACCATAATGCCTCTGAAATATAACATAAAAATGTCAGAGACTCGATCGAGCGTGCTCGCACTCGATAACGCAACCCTACTTGGACTTCGATACCCGAAGGATTCTTACTTGGGTTGCCCACTGATCCGGTGTCTTTAGTAGTACGAGCCCTATACTACTGATTACGCCGCATCAGCATTCACCCGAAGTCCTCCTCCTTGGACCCCAGAACGCGAGTACTCTATTTTTGCTATGCATAGGCTACCTACTTGCTCTCAAAGCATCTCATAGCGGCAGGATTCCTCTAGACTAAGGCATCACAAATCAGGCCACTCTATTCCCTAATATGAATACCTAGTCTATTCTAGCATGCATAACATATCATAGCGTATCCCATAACACATATTGTAAGGGTATTTTGGGGATTTTAGCGTTCGGGCCCTGGCTGACCGTACACACTGCTTCATCCTTGGTTATCACAAAATCTCTTCTAAAATTTTATGCTTTTATTTTTAGAAAAATTTTCTCAAATCCTCGGTTTGAGTTCAGTTACACCCGAAGGTGCACCCGAATCCCTCAAACCAAGGCTCTGATACCAACTTATAACAGCGTAAATTTTCAAAACAAAATTTTCATTTCTTAAAAACATGTTTTCATCCAAAACAAGTCATAAAGATCCAATGTATCATATCATAATACAAATCATATAAATCCCAAGATCATAAATCCTCCATCAGTGTGTACAGATCACGCCGGCGCCTCGCTAGTACCTGAAACACATAACACAACAACTGTAAGCATAAATTCTTAGTGAGTTCCCCAAAATACTACTTACGCACATACGCCTTTCCAGGCCATGACCTTCCGGTCCATGTGTCTAAGGGGACTTCCGTCCCGACCCGGTAAACCTACCGATCCTACCCGCGTCGACCTTCCGGTCCACATCACAATGCCTTCCGGTCCATAACATAAAATGCCTTCCAGCCCATAACATAATGCCTTCCGGCCCATATCAAGCATAGCATACATAGCACATACAAACGGTTAACTTAATCATATACAAGGCATACAACTCATAACATATCCGACCTCTCGGTCACACATAAATACCCTTCCGGGTACAGTATAGTGAGAAGTCTCACCTCGCAGAAAGTCTAGAATCTCACGTGCTCGCTATCTCCGAATCTCGAAACGAAGACCCAACCCCGCCTAATCATAACGAAATATCATTCTAATTAATATAGGCTTCCAAGACTAGGCTACACCCTTATCATTATCCCACAGAGGGGTAAAAGACCATTTCACCCCTCCTTGACTCAAAGTCCACATGTTAACCAAAACCCTAAAAGTCAACAAAATTCAACTGACCACAGTACGCGGGGCGTACCAGCTTCTGTACGTGGGGCGTACATCGATGAATCACAATCGGGGGTCGCAACCCCTTACGATGCGCGTACTGGGAGTTACGCCCAGCGTAAATCCCAGATTAAACCATACCATATTTCTTGTCTTAAATGGTTAAGACACTCCTTCAACTTCCAGATCTGGGTCTCTTTAAGTCTCCTAACCCATAAAGTCAGAACCTTTAAGCCTTGGCATGGCTGTAAAGGCTCCTACACCCTCTAATACCTTCCTTTTCACCTCTAAAGATCTAGATCTCATGCATGGCTAAATATTTACGTCCAAGATCACATTTTAATGAACATACAACTCAAATAGACCTGGAATATGGTAGATCTCAGGCAATGGCGACTACTTGCTCATAAAGTCTCCATCTTTGGGACCAAAACCCTAGAAATTGGTCCAAGAAGCATACCATAAGAACTACAAGGCAAGATCTGAACTTTTTACCTCAGGAAGAAGCTCCAACCTTTGTTATCCTCAGATCTACACTTGTTCACCAGCTCCTAGCCTCAACAATGGACTTCTCTTCTCCTTTGCTACCTTGAAATGACACCTTGAGGCTTAGAATACTCACACTCCAGCTAAAAACGAGGGAAAAGCTCTCTTAGGGTTTCTTTTTGAAGGATGGTGGCTGAGGGACAAGGTCATCTCATTCCTTTTATAGCCATCAAGCCAAATTATGGTTTTGGGTCTGGACTGGTTACGCCCGGCGTAACCTAGGGTACGCCCAGCGTACCCCGGGTGACAACGCATTCCAGAAGGCGCGCGAGTACGCGCAGCGTACTCTCTGTACGCCCAGCGTACTCGCCCAACACAAAGGCCAAAAATGACAATTATATAAAAGATGAAGGGCTAATCGTTTGTACCTGAATTTCGGGTTGTTACATATAGCGGTGAAATATATCTTTACATTTCAGTCTTCTGCAGCTCCAACAATACATAAAATAAAACCGCTCACAACACAAAGATAAATTGGTTGTGTGATAGCTCTGTTTTCTAAGTTGTAATATTCATACTTGCTTATTCAAGACTGACTATCAACAATAAGTGGTATAATAATAAAACCATGTATATGTTTTGCATCATCAAATCTATATAATATGGTCCTAATAGTCAAACTAAAATTGAAAGACATATGGAACCTCTATGAGGCAATTCATCCTACCTGGTAATCCACCAAATAACTATTTTTTTATGTTGCTAAACACTTAGTTACACATTTGTAATTTTATTTGATGGAAATATCATCCACTAAAAACTAAAAAAAATAAATAGTAACGGCTTAGTGGCGAAATATCCACCACTAAAAGCTGAAAAAAATTGGAAATAGTTAAATCTGGTCAACCTAGAGACCGGGTGATATCTAGTCAAACGAGCAAAATTTGGGATCTCGGAATTCGGTCCGTAAAAGTTCAAATGGGTCAAACCATGACTGTTTAAAATCCGATAGAAAATGATAAAGTTAGTCGAACCTTATTCATCGGGAATGGTCAAAACCGAGTATGTCGGTAATCAGATTTGTTGGTAAATGTCTTTGGCGGTTTATTCCGAAGGTATGTTCCGTCGGTATCCGTCATGAATCCGTCACAAAATAATTACACACGAACCGTTTCCAACGTAATCAAATCCATCTAACTTATTTAGTGACAAATTTCCAACTGAAAAGGCCGTCGGAAATACATGATTTTTCTAGTATTGAAAATTAATTTAATGATTTTGTTGGTGAAAATTGATGTATTAAAATTGTTTATTAGTTGTAACAAATAAATAGTAATGTTGTGTAGTTACATATAACGTCGTGGGGTGTCGTAAAGGATTTACCAATGTCACCTAGATTCCACAAAGGATTTTAATGTTTGCCTATTAAAATTTTGGATATTAGGAGGTGGTGTTTAAGGATCACCACCTGTAAAGAGGTGTAAAGAGGGAAGGAGAGAGAATGAGTTTCAACATTAAATTATGAGAAAGAGATAGTAGTGTAAACATTCCACTGGTAACCTATCACCGTTAAAACAAAAGGAAAGGGGTGGTGTTCACCACCGGTAAAGGGTGCCACATAGGCATACCGGCGGTAAAAGAAAAAAAAAGATGATATTATTCAGCCTAATTATAGTCGATTTTTAGGTGAAAATCTAGATTTTATAATTGTTTACTAGTTGCAACAACTGTAACAGTGTCGTTATATAATTACATATATATTTAATCGAAACCAAATATTAATAAAAATTTAGATCTATGTGTGGACGTCCTTCTTTCTAGTACTTTATTGTTTATGTATATAGTGAATTGGTGTTCATGAAAAGAAGGTACATTCATTACTATTAGTTGTTGTATCTATTTTTTGGTGCTTTCTTTAATCACGCATGCTGCATTGTATCCTAATTTTTCGCCTAACTCATGTTAGAGGGAAAACAAAGCTAAGATTGAGAATGGCAGAGATCGATATCCACTGTGGATCAACAAATAACCTAGGGTGGTCTCTATTGGACCTTTTCATAAAGAAGATACAATTCTGCAAGAATTTGAAGGTCAAAAGGTGACATATTTACATGACTTGTTGGGTGGTTTAAATACCCCGCCAAAACAAACGTTGAAAGCATGTGTACAAAAGCTGAGTGGTTCCATAGAGCGAATTAAGGGTTGTTATGCCAGGATGAATGCCTATACTAATGTTGAACTTACTAAAATAATGGTAACAGATGTTTCATTCTCAAGTTTATTCATCTTTTTTCAAAACATGATAAAACACTTTAGAAAAGCTTGTTGATTACTCAATCAATACTTTATGACCTGCTGCTCATAGAAAACTACCTGTTTTTTGTTCTTAAAGACATCTATGAGTGTACTATTTCTAAACTTAAACTGATGACTCTCATACTAATCATATTGAAGTACTTTTAAAATATTACAATGTCTTTGATGTAAATTTAGTTACAGACAATAGTGAGGATACAAACCACGATCATATTCTTGCCTTTTTGCATAAATCCTACCAGCCTATTCAAGATATGTTGTTAACATCTAAACCAGTTCCAAAAGGCCACTCTGCCATGGAAACGCAGCTAATATGATAAACAACTTATGCAAAGATGTTTCGGTCCTGGATATCTTCTACCATCTTTAGTGGCAACAACTGGATACCTACTATAATAGTTACTAGCCGAATCTTGCTACATGGTTGAAACGTAATTATTTCAATAGTCCATGGAATGACATTGCATTGTTTGCTAGAATCGACCTATTTGTTCTGACTATGGTTGAGACCATTTTTACCTTTAAGGCTGTCTAATCTTGTACTCTAAGATGTATGTGAAATCTCATACATTCATGAAAAGGTACTCTACTCGGAAACACTTAGGACTCTCTATAGTTCCGCGTCGACTCTATCGGTCCAAGTATCCGCGGCAGTGATACACAAGACAAAACCTGAGACGCCTAGAACTTGTATGCTTGTTCGGCGCATGACTTTATCGATCCTCACTTTATGTCATGTCAAAGTATGCCAATTTTGACGACTCTATTGTTCATGGTTTGACGTAGTGCAACCATGTGTACATCCCTAGTGCTGTGTAAAAAGAACTTTCTCCGTAGCCATGTCGGCAAATAAAGGTTCTTCCGAACCTAAAACATAACACAAATGATCAAACCTAATGCGATCCGTCAGTCGTCCCTCTTATCTCAAACCTTCCGAAGTACCCAAGAGAGGGTACCGCGCGCTATTGACCGACCCCTCTTAGTCATATGGAAACCGAAGAGAAAGACACTGCAAGATACTCCAGAAGACAATGACCATCCGAAGCATACTTCGTAGATTCCCCAGAAAGACCCTTCACACCTCGCACATCAGGTTCGTGAACCCAGAGGATAGAACTCATGGGACTGACCACTATAACCAGGTATATGCATAAAGGTGGTATATAGTTGAGATCAAAAAGATTTAAGATGTGTGCTTCCTCCCTACTCCTTGTTCCTCGTTGGGTTGTGGGTCTGGGGTGGAGTCGCACAACTGAACATCCTGCCAACCTCAATTATATACGGCCTGCATACACCAAGTATTAGTGGTTAAGCTAAGTATGAGCTCTACCATGAACCTCTTAGTAAAACCCTTCATCCTATTCCATAAAATAAGAGTTGGAGTCAAGAGAACCACTTCGGGTTGAGCTACTATAATGACCACAGGTCCGAAATTTGTTGTCATACCGGTTAAGCTCACATGATAACTAACACCCTCAGTTAGTAAAGGGATTAAAGTTCCGAGTGATGGGAACCTATACTCTCTAGATTTGACCTAGACCGGGAAATACTCAGAAACTTCGGAAAAGTAGTTGCAGAAGATGTTCACACTATTCAGGCACTTCGTCCACCCTGTTACCGACGAACAGTGCCTAGAATCCTCCACCCTCTCACATGGAGGAAGTCACCGTCGCCTTGTAGACGATAGACTACATTCTCCAAAGTAAACACTAGAATACCGAGAACCACAGGATAACCTCCGCAGCCTAGAATACTTGATCAAAGTGCGAAAGTAGTTGCATTAAGCCTCATGACCCAGATCCCGAAGAGATTATAGAATTAACACCAGCCTTGGTGTTAGTCGAGGGGTTATGCAGGAGCATGCGCTTTCCGCACTAGAATAAACCAAAGTCTTAGAGATTCATTGGACTATCAGGTGTTCCACGAATACTATCTCACGCAGAGATAGTAGAACCATCTCCCGAGATAGTCCAACACTCGTCTGGTGAAACCCTATCTCCCTGACCCTGAGGGTTTTCGTACCTCAAGCATCAGAAGTGCAGGTTCATTCTGCACGAGCTTGAGATAGACACTCTACAGCAAACAGATAACCGTAGTCACACAACTCATCCGATGATCTAGAAGGTCTCTAACAGCCAATTGACAGGTAACGCGAAACCAAAGACAACCCGAGCATCCTAGGAACCAACCTGAAGGACTACACCACCAGTATGAGAGAGAACGTTAGGAACTTCGGAATGGTGATCACACCAGTGATGATCTTGCGATAGAAGTACACTATGTTCTAAGTGCTGAAAAGCTCTACCTTTCCGAGAGCTCAGGACCATCTGAGAATCCTCACGGAGATTTGTTCTAACCCTCGTCAGACCACTACTACTTCCGGATATTCCACAAGTTTCACACCCGATCGATCCACTCCTTAGACTCGATCAGTGTTGCCCGATTTCACTTTCGTATCCCACTCATCTTGATAGAAACCATTGAGAACCCTAACCTCGTAGATACACCAGTCGGAACTCGCTAACTACACGATACGGAAATCCGCATCTTGTAGGTGAAGGTTTGTTGGAATGACAAGCACAGACCAGAGTTCACTTAGGAATGCGAGGACAAACAAAATAGGAAGTACCCTCCTGCCTCTACAAGGTCATTCATACCTACTACATTGCCTAGACCTGAATTCCGGGACGAAATTCCCTCTAACGGGGGGATGATGTGACAACCCAAAGTTTATTCCGTTACATTACCCCGTTTCCGTTAACGGAATATTCCACTGTATAAAAGTTCCGTTAATAAGAGGTCGTCAAATAAATAAATGTTTATTTATTTATGTTTTATGTCGTTATAGTCGTGATAAAGTAAATAAAAACACTTAAATTACATTTCCATAGTAATTTGGAAAAAGTTAAATTTTATTGCGACCACTAAATCGGGTGCGACCAAAAGCCCCGTTTAACGACAGTATTGGGTAGATTCCCACTGAGCCCCAACTCCAACCCCTATATAAGGGTGAGTGGAGTCCATTAGAGACTTTTTACACTCTCCCCACTCTCTCTCTCTTTACAACTTAAATTCGAGCCAAAAATCGTCTGTTTCGAGCCCCAAACGAGTAGGTAAACTATCCTAACTCGTTATATAACTTATCTAGCCTGCAAATTCGAGTTTAAAACATAAAATAGGGACAAAATCATGTGTTTACAGCCCAAAAACACTCTTGGACCATGAACACCATTTAATGGGGTTTTTAAGCCCCAAAACCCCTCCAAATTGTCCCTAAGGCTTAGATATGACTTGTAGGCTTATGGAATCGGACTTAGAACACCTTGAACTAGCATTTTGGGGAGTAAACATGAGTTTACTGCCCAAGAACATGCTTGGTCCGTAAACTCCTCTTCATGGGGAGTAAACTCATATTTGTGTGTTAAAAATGCCCTTAAACACACCAATGGCCTTGGATTAAATTCTAGAATCAACCACAAACAAGCTAGGGACCTTAAGCTCAATTAAAACAACTCCATAAGGAGTTCACGGCCGTAAACCCCTCATGAAAGGGTACCTGGGCCGTAAACTCCTATAAAGGGGTTAAATGGTGCCCTAAACTCCCCATTAGACTTGGAAAAATGCTTAGGACTTTATCCTCTACCATTTAAGACTTAAAACATCCAAGGAAGAGGTCTTTGGGAGCTTACGGCCGTAAACTCCCATGGTTGGGGCCATAAACTCCCATTTGGTCCCTTTAAATGCCTTAAACCCATTCATACCTTTTGGATTTGGACCTAGCATAATTCTACGATCAAGATAGAGCCTTTAAACACCCTAGAACACTCTCACCATGAGTTTACGGCCGTAAACTCATGGGAGTTGTCCCAGGGCCGTAAACACTAAGTATAGAGTTTACTCTTGAAGAGTAAACTCCATTCCTAAGTCATTCAAGCCCTTAAATGTTACCCAGGACACCCCAAACACTTAACCAAAGTGTTTTCCGCTCCTTAGAGTGAGTATACTTGTTTAATTAGTACTAAATGTACTAATTGTATGTGAACATATGTTATCATATATTAAATAGGTCACTAAGTGTGTCCAAGTATTTACTTGACACCGAGCACCCAACCGGCACCTGCGTCGGATCCACTTACACCAGGTGAGTTCATACCCCTAAATGAACCTTTTAAATGTTTTTACATGTTTTATAGGGGGGAATACAAGTTAAACATGCCAGTTATCATATCAATCACATGTGATTGATAACCCTCATGCACAAGGATTTACCACACTGTAAACTGTTTTACCGAGTATGATACTATAAATGATTTTCTAAAATGTTTTCACTTATTCAAATCTTTTACTTATACTGTTTTATCAAAGTTCATTTTAAACTGGTTTATGAAAAGTTTCCAAAGAATTTCTAAAGGTTTTCAAAACTTATTTTACCAAAGAACACCAAGTTGTGATTTTCTCAAGTATAAAGGTTTTCTTCCATGTTTTGATACTCCCTCTTAGTTTAAACTCCTACTTGATAACGCTTTCACTTCGTAATGCGTTTATACTTGTTATTGCCTCTATTTCGCTTATACTTGTAGTCGCTTATGCCTATTAGACGCTCTTACCTCACTTGTTGTCGCTTCTACTTCGTGATACACTTATATTTGGTACGCTTATACTTCACGATTCGGTTATCCCACACTGTATGCTTATACTTCACGATTCGGTTATTCCACACTGCATGCTTATACTTCACAATTCGGTTATTCCACACGATTTGGTTATACATCACGATTTGGTTATACTTCACGATAAGTTTCCACTTGTTACACACTCAAACGTAGTTAGATGTATGTATGTGATTGTATAGATGCATATAAATAATGATTAAGGGACTTAGGAAGGCTTGTCCGCCCTATTTCCTTTTCTTCGTTGAGATGTGGTCTGGTGGGATCGGATGTCCGTCCAAAGGTCATTCGATTCATTAAGTTATATATTATGTATATGAGCATAGACATATAAGTTTGCTCTAGTCAGTTCAGTTATGAGTCTCTACCTCTAGTTTAGCACTTATATTGGAAACCGACTACCCGCTATTTGGGATGCATCTTCGGGACACGGCTTCTCCGTCGTCTAGTTGGTAACCAGAGTCTCCTGTAAGGAGAGCGGACATTGTGTGTATAGATCTATACGGGATTGACACCCCCGCACCCTGACTGCTAGCTACAGTCCACGGCCTACCAAGCCAAGGGGTGACAAATGTCATATTTTATATTGACGCTTGTAGGGCGTCAGGTACTCTAGTGTCGGTTAGTATGGTTACGAGTATCCCAGGTTACCTTATAATTCATGGCCTTAAGGTAACGGTATTTCACACTGTATTTTACACTGTACTTTACACTGTATGTTGAAAACCCACTCTTAGAGTTACACTGTTTTTAGACCTTGCTAGCTGTATCTTTCATTTGATACTGTCTGGGGTCTATATTCCTTGTTTTAGACCTTACTAGTTGTGTCTTTCATTTGATACTGTCTGGGGTCTGTATTCCTTATTTTAGACCTTACTAGTTGTGTCTTTCATTTGATACTGTCTGGGGTCTATAGTCTCTGTTTTTAGACCTTGCTATCCGTACCTTTCATTTGGTACCGTCTGGGGTCTGTGTCTCTCTTTGTTAGACTGAGTCAGGCGTGTCGTTTGTTCGATACTCTCCTAGAGTCTATGATTCCTTTGCCTTAGTCAGCAGTCTTCACTGCTGAGGCATATGTTATTTTCCCTGATCTCTCTTGCTTTCTTTAATAATCAAATTTTGTATTTTGATAATGATAGCGTTTAAGGGAAAACTACTTTTTACCACATAACTCCGTCTAGTCTTGGTAGAAGACTGCATTTATTAAAGAAAATATAGGATTTTCTGGAAAAGACTCTAATTTATTGGATACTCTAAAACTACCATTTTTATTAAAGTTATTTGAATAAAATGACACTAAATACTTATGAACTCACCAGCATTTGTAAAAATGCTGATACTCGCTTTTCAAATAACTTGTATTCTCAGGTCAGCATTAGACAGGTACATTCCCGGAGCTGTTGATGAAGATAGCTTAGTACAAAACTGTACTTATATTATTACCTGTATTACTTTGTTGTATTGAAATGTAAACCATGTAAAACTATTACTAATAATGCACTGTTTTGTTGTACTTTGATTACTATAATGCATGTGTTGTGATAATTGACATGACGTCATCCACCCCAGAACGTTTCCGCCGTTCTGGTTTTGGGGTGTGACATGTAGTCTCATATTAACTCTCCAGAATAGGCCCTAGGAAAAGATGAGATACTCCAACATAATATATACATAGTCACTTATAGAAATGTATTACAATAGTCTGAATTAAACAAACATATACTTCCTATTACCCATTCAAAATTTCACTGTTTTTTCTTCTTTCATTGTTCAGGCCTTTACTTGTAACCTTATTCTTTTCTTCACTTTAATTAAGTATCCAACATTCAACAAGTAAACACTTAATTAATATTTCTTTGTTTCACTAAATTGCTTTTATTTTCACATGAAACCAAGTTTAAGGCCAAATTTCACTACTTTTTCCAACTCATGCACATTTCTTCATGATTTGAGAAAGTTTCTTGGGAATAGGAATTTTCCCGATGTGCATACTATATAGATTACCATTTTGGCAGAAAATTTTTAACCATTTATTACCCTCTAATTTCTTTGGGAGATAGGTATATTTCTATATTTTAGAAAGATATGGTCTTGGGTACCCATTATACTTTATATAAGGATAAATAAGTGTGTGTATGACATTCTCCAACTCTATCCTTGGTAATAAGTCAAAAAAACATTACCTTGTGTCTTAGGATTATGTTTGGAATGCTTTTAGTCCCTTGGTTTAGTTCTAGGGAGTAGAAGTTACTCCAGAACTTATGTTGGTAATTTCTTGGTATTTATGGAGTAGTATAATCATAAACATGACATCTTGATGGGTTAAGCTCAACCATGCATGAGTTAATGCACTTAATATGAAGTTAAAGTGTTAGAAATGCATGTTGGGTCTCTTTAAGCCATGCAAAGGCATCAAGTTGATGACTTTATCATTTAAGACGTTTCCCAAGAACTAGATCTTTGATTAAGACGTTTGGAATTTAGTCATTAAGTGCTTAATAGAGTTTTGGAAATTAGGGGCGTACGTTGGGCGTACATACGCGTACGCTCAGCGTAACGCGTTGTAATCCCATTTCCTTTGCTTTGAGGACCTCTATGTTGGGCGTAACAAGGTGGTACATCGGGCATACTCACCAAATGGACTTTTAGGCCTTAGGTCTTTTGGGCCATTCTTGGGTGTTAGGTCTTTTAGTCTATTAGTGAGCCTTGGGCAATGGCTTGTGAGGCCTATATTAGGAAGGGTAAAAGGTTCTTTTACCCTTTGTGATAGGAATTATGTTTTGGACTTTCATTTGTTACCCTAAATACTGATTAGGGTTGGTTTGATTGTGTTCAGTATGAGGAGCCGTGGTAGCAGCCAGAGAGTGTGATTTTTGTATCTTCTGATTGATGTGAGTTTCTTTACTGTATTTGTGGGTCGAAGCCACCAATGTCAGCCCATTGTATTATGTTGTAGAATGGTAGTGATCTTCATGACACTTATTGATATACATGTATATTGTCACACCCCCAAACCAGAACGACAAAAACGTTCGGGGCGGAGGACGTCATGTACAGTATCATAACAATGAACAATAGTAAAACAAGCAACAACATCCATTGCATTAATAGAATAGTTAATACATGTGTATTATGTGTATAGTTGCAAGACACCAAACATATATCAAAATAAAAGACGAGTCTTGAACATGCTCCGTCTTCTCAAAACCTGGTCCAATGTACCTGTCTACTAGTGACCTGAGAATACAAGGTATTTTGAAAGAGAGTATCAACATAAAAGTTGAGTGAGTGCATAAGTATTTATGTTTAAAGTTTGTTTTCTGTTCCTTTAATATGTTTATTGTTCCAGAAAATCCTATATATTCTGATGTAACTGAAAGGTAGTTTTAATTCCCTAAAACCATTCGGTGTAAGTGTCTTTATACTTATAAAATAGTATAACATAGTTTTAGTTCACAATAAGACTATAAGAAGACTGTTTTATATATTCTTATGTTTTATTTGTTATAAACCAGTACTTTGTAGATGTACCCTTTTTAATAAAACCTGGTACTTTGCAGATGTACCCCGGTACTTTGTAGATGTACCCCATATATAACCCGGTATTTTGTATTTATATATATATATATATATATATATATATATATATATATATATATATATATATATAACCATATACTAAAAGTATTATTATATTTTGTCGTAAATAAATGAATTGATAGTACGTTCCTTTCCTAGTTTACTTGGAGTGTAAAGTATATGTACGTGAATCATGTATTGTTCCTCTGTTCTAGAATATAGTATCCATTGATCCCCTAAACTATATCTATTATAGTTTACTAGAATGTTTGTTTGAACTGTAACCGATTTTCGGAAAAGACTCAATTGCCCAATGTTTTCAACTGAGTTAAGCATGTACTTTAAAAATGGGGTTTAATATTTATAACTATGATTTAGCCGACGGTCGGACTAGTGATCCTACCCTAAGCCCATAACCAAACAAGGAACAGGATTCAAGGTATTTAGCATTAGTCCTAAGTCCGTTAAAGCATACTTATACATAAATATATAAATGAATATGATTTTGATAATAAACAACAATCTAAAATACTTAAAAGAGTTTTTGAATTGATTTAATAACTTATAAAAACATAAGAATTCCTTTGATTGTTTATTTTTACATGTAAATGTTAACAGAATATAAATTGTGTTCTACTTGTATTCCCCCCTAAAAGCGTTTGAAAAGGTAAATTGTAGGGGTATGAACTCACCATGTGGGAGTGATTTGATTGGAGGTTCAATTTACGATGTTTTTCCACCAATTAGATCTCGAGACAAAACAAGTCCTAAAATGCATTTCACGCGATATATAGGTATGAAATTTGTGAATATAACCTCAAAGGTGTAAAGGAAACAACTTATGATGTAAGGAACACTTACCAAAGAAGTGTTAGAAGCAAAAAGGAAGACTACAAGGTGTTTACGGCAACAAGAGGGTGTTCACGGCCCAAGAACAACTTGATGTTATTGAGTTTACGGCCCAAGGATCTTGAAGATTTAAGATGATTCAAGTGTTTGCGGTTGACAAATCCCCAGAATGTTGATGGAATGATGAACACTTTGAAGATCCAAGAAGTGTTCTAGGATTCAACAGATTGAAGGATGATAGTTTAGAGAAAAGGTGTTTTCGGTTGAAGATCCTTGGGAGAAAAGCCTTGAGTTTGCAGTTAGAAGAGAAGAAGTGAGGATAAAATCATCCAACCACTTTATATAGGGTAGGGTTCACGGTCCGAAGATGTTTTACGGTTTGAGGGAGTTCACGGCCCGAAGGCTCGTTTGCAGCCTATGAAAGGTTTGCGGTTCAGACAAGGCTCCCTATAATTCACTTCTAATTTAAGAAACTCTTCTAATTAAAGGTTTTAAACCAAATTTAGGTTTCAAACCTACTGAAATACGATAGATCAAAATGAGAAGTTTGAATTTTAGTTGACCAAGTTTGACTTCTACAAGGATAGTAATTACAAGTTGTCACATCATCCCCCCGTTAGAGGGAATTTCGTCTCGAAATTAAGACTAAGAAATACACATGGACTAAGGGAAAATATGAGGATACTTATGTTTCATTTGATCCTCCCGCTCCCAAGTGAATTCAGGTCCTCGTTTTGCATTCCAACGAACCTTCACTATTGGGATACAACTTTGTTTCGTTTGCTTGACCTCCCTATCCATGATTTCTACTGGTTCTCCCACGAAGTTGAGGCTCTCATTGATCTCGATTTCATCGAGGGGGATAACAAGAGTCTCATCAGATAGTCACTTCTTTAGGTTCGATACGTGGAAGTTAGGGTGTACGTTACTAAGTTCTTAAGGTAGTCGTAGTTTGTAAGCTACAGGGCCGATTCTAGCGAGAATCTCGAAAGGCCCAATGTACCTTGGATTTATCTTACCACTCTTTCCAAAGCGTATCAAGCCCTTCTAGGGTGAGACCTTCAATAGAACAAGGCCACCAAGCTGAAATTCCAAAGGTTTCCATCTTTTGTCAGCGTGGCTTTTCTGTCAGTCTCTAGAGGCTTTCAATTGTTCACGAATCTGAACAATCTTCTATGTTGTTTCCCGGATGATTTTCGGACCCGTGAGAGTGTTGTCAAGAACTTGTCCTTTATCTAGTTGCGTGTCACCCACCTCAGCCCAACACAGAGGAGATCTACACTTTCGGACATAGAGGGCTTCAAATGGAGCAACTTTGATACTAGAATGGTAGTTGTTGTTGTATGAAAACTTGACCAATGGAAAATGGGTATCCCATGCTTTACCAAAGTCGATCGCACAATCTCTCAGCATGTCTATCAGTTTGTCGGTGGTAGGCTTGTAAGGTCCTGAAAATGGATCTTTACCAATGATCAAGCAATCACACAATCAATGGAATGAGAAACAGAGTAGAAACAGAATTGAAACAAGCTTGCACACGCTTATATTGAATAAAAACATCTGGTACAACTTGCTCTGTGACCGTGAACTCTTGTGGCATCAATAACCATAAAGTACCTACATAACCCCCTATATATAGTGGACTTGGGCCGACTCTGGGTTTATGGCCGTAAATAGGCTTACGGCCGTAAACTCACATCATGGCCATAAACTAACAACCAACCTACCAAAACTGCATACAAACTCAAAAGAACCTATTACAATGAAAGACTAGACCAAACCATTAGTTAGACCCTTTAATCTCCCCCTTGGTTTGGTGTTAGCTTGCGATCAGTCTTTGTCGACCACCAGCACATCTGACTTCCCCATCGCTCCGTTCCACATCCGTTTGTCGATAATCTCCACAACCATAGCTGTAAACTCTTTGGAAGTTGGCTCAAAGAGATCTTCTACAACTTTAATTTGATGATGGATCAGCAGATGTATATCCCGCCTTCCAAACTGAAGCAAGTCTCGTTTGTCGTACAGGCGGATGCATCCCTTCTCAAGCATGATGACAGCAGATGTTGTGGTTTTATCAAACACCCAGTACTCCATGGTTCGCAAAGTTCTATCTGGATGATCTTAAAGAATAGGAATTTTCTTCACTTTCTTAGTAGTTGGCCACATCACAGCTCTAAGAGGTTGATTGGTCTTCAGATCAATTACACTTGGGTATATCTTAATGATTGACTCTACAGTCTTCATGGAAGGAAAACCCTTGTGCACTTGATCTTCCAGGAAATGCTTGAACTCCGTAGCTTGGGCATTTTAAGAGACATTTGAAAAAGGGGCCCTTTGATAGCTCTGAGAGATCAACCCTGGTCCAAGAATTGAAATCATGAGCATCTTTATATAGCTCTGTTTTACCACTTTTCTGTTTCACGATCCACATATTCAAAGTATCGTGAAATCCCCAAGAAACGATCCCTGACCTATCACCATATATATTCGTAAAACGATAATCTTCAATCTCTGTGAAGGTGATAGTAGGCTGATCCACAGGAGCATTCTGGTCTGAGCTCCTCTTAAACAAGTATTGACCCTTTTCAGCAGATTTGGCCAGTTTGGCACGTTTTAAGGCCACAACACTTTGAGCTTGAGCTGGCTCCTTTTCAAACCTATCAACAACACAAGATGTCAGAGCGGATGTCACAATGGGATGAGCCTGGATGTGCAGATTAATCCTCGACTCATCAGCAGATGTTTTGAACTTGTCACGAAGTTCCTCCTCTAACTTCTTCTTCAAATCAAAGTAACTTGAAGTAAGAAGATTATAGTGCTCCTGTAAGTCAGAGATCTGCTTGGTCTTCAAAGCTTTGTCCTCTTGAAGATCAGAAACTTGAATCTTCAGATTTGCATTGTCGCTCAAAAGATCATTGACTTGTATGCTGAGCTCTATATTCTTTTGATCAAGCACATTGACTCTCTTTTGAAGCTCATCAATGACAGAATCATCTTCTCCTAAATGGCCTTCTCTAAAGGCAACTCCTTTAGCTCTAGAAGAAGGTGTTGAAGTTTGTTCCTGGGCAAGATGCATGGCTAGCCACACAGAGGCATCATCAAGATCTGCCCTAGGAGGAGAGAATCCTGCTTGAGCAGAGGAGCCACCAAACTCAAAGGTGGTGCTTGGACCTCCACTAAAAGGTTCTGTTGAGACGATAGCAGGTGTAGTTGTTGGTGTAATTGGCAGGCTATGAGATAAGTCAGAATCCAAAGGCCCAAATCTAGGATCATGTCTTCTTCTCTTTGACGGAGGTTGTAAGGTCTGGACTATTGTATCATCACCCTGAAGTGGTTCAATTGTAGGTGAAACAACATCAAGGGGAGGAATCCCTGACACTGTCACCATTGGAGTTGTAGTATCAACCACTTGATCTGTAGTAACAGGTGTTGACTCGAGAACGTCTTCCGAGTCCCTTATCTTCGTTGTTGGGTGAGCAACATCACTGATATTGTCAAGCAATGTGTTGAGATTAACATTTGAAAAAAAGTCTTCGTTACTTCCAAAATTAGTCGGAATCTCATCTCTATCAAAACCTATAAGGTCAAGTTCTTCATACTGATCAGTCTCAATTGCATTCTTAGAAGATCCTTCATTGTAGTCACTTTCGACTTGGACTGATCGCAGGTCATGCTCCTCAGCTACAAACACATTAGGAGCAACTGTCTCTTCCCCTTCCTGATCTAATACAGTGATCACATCGCCTTCCGAGATCACCCTTTCTGATGAAGTAGGCTCAGAAGATATTTTGTCAGATGATCCGTGAGACTCAGACGCCTCATTCGGCTCGGAAAATCATCCAGATTTTACAAGTGGATATAGTCCTTGAAAAACAACTTTTCCTTTGCAATTTTTCTTGATGAGCCCAATCGTGTGAGGGCCCAAGGACTTCATATCAAGTGTATCTCCCTCCTTGACCATGTCAGGATATTGTCTGTTGATGAAGAGCTGAATGAATCTAGGATACATCAAGAAGGTATCCCGTGTGATGGCATTGATGTTGACCACAAACTCGTCCAGGATAAACCTCGAAAAGTTGAAGCCAATCCCTACAGCAAGAGAAACAATAGCTCTAGTGTTTCTCATGGATATTTCATCCGCACCAGACCTCCTACCGGAGACGCAGCTCACGAACACATGGGCTAGGAATCTCCAATAGGGTGGCAGAAGCTTCTTCGCTGTAGGAGGAGATTCACCTTCGTACCCCATCTTCTTCAAAATTTTATGAGCATCTTCAATTCCAATTTCAGTGGGAAAACTCAGTAGGTCATTAATCAGCAACGTTTCTCTAATGAACTGCTCATTGATCACAACTTTGCATCCTTTAACCATTACATCCACAGTCCCTGATCCATCATCATCTCTTCTCATTTTGGCAGTCTGTTAGAACTCTCTTATAATGTTCTGATAGACAACGGTGTTCATGGTGATAGCGGAGGCCAAACAACATTCTTTCAGTCCATGAATCATTGACTTGAATTCTCCATGTGCCACTGGAGGATCTGCCAGTACAATTGCCAAATTATGCATGTCTGCGAATTTTAAGCCTACCATTTGATCTGCACTAAAACATACCAAGTAAGAAAAGAAAGATATCTGAGCAAATAATATTTTAATTGATTTAAATTGAGCCCAAAAATCAATTATTTTGCCCAACATTTAAGTTCAAAGTCAACTTGGAGTTTACAGCCGTAAACTCGTGACCGTAAGCTCAGGGCCGCAAACGGAGTTTATGGCAGTAAGCTTGGGCCGTAAGCTCCGACGAACCCTTTTTCGACGATTTCAGGCTCAAAACTCATCGATTTCATGAAGTGAAATCATATCTATGGACGGAATCATACTACCTTTGAAGTGATCGGAGCAATTTCACAGGAAAAAAAAAACAAATTTTTTTTTCGAAGAAGAGAGAGAAAGGGAGAGAGTTTGCAGTCAATGTGTTTACGGTCGGGTGTTTACGGTTGGGGTGTTTACGGTTAGGCAGTTTACGGTTATTTAAGAAGCACTGATTATGGTTCAAGAACATACTTTACGCCTATTGAATGTTCTTGAGTTCGGCCGTAAACAGGGTTTACGGTCGTAATCCTTTGGCAGTAAACTCCCAAAAATCGCAGTAAACGCAAGTTTAATGCAGATTTGACCCTCTTTGCTATGAAAACACCAAACCCTAATCTCGAACACTAATGAATATGAGTTCAAACGGCTGAAAACTTCGATTGAATGACGCTTTGACACCGGTTTTGCTCTTATACCAATTGTAAGTCCCTAAATTGCTTGTGTATCAATCAGATCCATTTGATGGTGCAAAATGCCAATCAAACAGATGATGTCAGATCAAATAGAAGAGAAGGAGAAGAAGAAGATGATGAATCTTGTATGTATTGATATGAATGAAGATCTGGATACAAGATTCACACACACTAACACACTCTCTCTTTTCTCTCTCTAAAACACCTTCAAATACACACATATAAGCTCTTCTATTCTCTTATGTTCATCAATCACTCATTACCCACCTAGCATCTATATTTATACAAGAGAAACATGGGCTTGGTGAACATGGGCCATGAATGGGTTTATGACCGTAAACCTGTTCACGCCGGTAAACACAACCATAAACACGTTTACGGCCGTAAACACCAAGCTGTTTACGGTCCAAGACACAAAAATACATTTTTCTAGAAAAGTAAAGTATAAAGCATATTTTTGACCCAACAGCTAGTCGATAAGGCGATTTGGCTACTGAGGTAGCTCTTAGAATTAAGTCGATTCGGAACTCGACTTGACGTTGTGGTGGTAATCCTGGAAGTTCTTCGGGAAATATATCTAGAAAGTCACGTACTTCTGGGATGTTGTTTATGTCTTTCACCTCTTGGCTCATATCAACCACGTGAGCGAATGCATGATATTCCTTTCGTAAGTACTTCTGGGCTTGAATACTTGAGATGATTCAAAGGTTCGTTCTTGGTTTGTCGCCTTAGATAACTAGGGTTTCGCTATTCGGTAGATTAAGATGAACAGCTTTCTCGAAACACATGATGTCAGCACGATGAAGACTCAACCAATCCATGCCGATAATGACGTCAAAACTTTTAATTGAGACAGGCATGAGGTCTATTTGGAATGAATAGCTATCTAGAGAAAGAGTACATCCTAAGTATATATCGTTAGTACTCTCAGTCTTCCTGTTAGCCATTTCTACGGTGAACATTTCTTTTAGTGCTTGTGATTTTCGTTTAAGTAAGTGTTCAAATTTTTGGTTCACGAAACTCCTCTCCGCTCCACTATCAAATAATATGCATGCATAAGAGTTATCGAGGAGAAACGTACCCGTAACCACTGTAGAGTCTGCCACAGCTTCCTCATGACCTATCGCCAAAACTCTCCCTACTCCACCAGTATTCCCTACTTTCGGGCAGTTCCTATTGTAGTGACCAATTTCGCCACACCCGTAGCATGCCTGGCCTACTCTAATGCCAGGGACATGGGTGATTGGTCTTGCTAGAGCCTTACAGAAATGGGTTGTATTCCCTTTCCTGATGCAGTTAGCATATTGCATCTCCCGGTAGGGTCCGATGTGGTGGAAGTTTTGCTTGTTGCACTTTGGAAAACTCCCAGCGTACTGTTCCGCTGGTGTAGGGATGGCAGGGGTTGTTGCAGCATGAACAGCCACGATCTGTTGTTTCTTGGCGGAGTCATGCACCGATTTGTTTCTGTTCCTATCCCAAGACTTCCTTTTGTTGTCGCTCGTTTTGGCTGGCTCTGGGACAGGGGTTGTTGCTGGTGTGCAAACTCCATGGTCAATGAGTCGTTGTGCCAATCGCTTGGAAATGTCCAATGTAGTGGGGTTCGAAGACAATACATTCCCCTGATATAGAGGTACCAGCCCCCATATGTACCTCTCAATCTTCTTGCCCTCAGTAGGGACCATCCCTGGACATAAAGCCACTAGATCACTAAACCTAGTTGTGTAGGCTACTATGTCAGAGCCTTTCATGGTCAGACTCCAAATTTCCTATTTAAATTCCTAACCTTCGCCCCTTGGGCAGTATTCTCCTATCATCAGATCTTTTAGTGCTTCCCAGCCCATCGAGTTAGCCACTATGAGAGTAGGTGACTTGACATGGTCATTCCACCATGTAAGGGATCTGTCTGAGAAGGTGCACGTAGCAAATTTTATTTTACTTCCTTCTTGGTAGGAGCAAATCTCAAAGATAGACTCCGTTTTCTCTATCCATTGCGATAGAGAGATGATTCCACCATTACCATTAAAGGCTTTGGGTTTGCAGTTGGTGAATTCTTTATACGAACACTCCCTAGGGTGCCCGTGACTATCACCTTGTGTAGAGTTAACACCCATTCCACCTCCGCTAGTACCGCTAGCGTTGATCTGAGTTAAGGTTGTCGTTACAGTCGCGGTCATTGCAGCTTGAAAAACTACAGGATCGTATTGTGGAGGAGGTGGTGGTTGAGTTGGAGTTATAGGAGGATGGTGTCTGGTTGATCTACGAGGAGGCATCTTTTAAGTATAAGTTTACAAAGATGAAGATAATTGTAAGCATTCAACAGTGAGAATAATGATAGTGGTCCTTGATCTAACATACCATAGATCAACATATAATTGATGAAGTGTTTGCAATTGAGTTCTACCATTTGAAAAATGAAAGAATTTGGATAAAGATTTTCCAAGAGGATTGGATGCCTGTCAATATCATTGGTATTATAGATGTATAGAGTTCATGAAAATTTGACCTTGTAATAGGTCTACAAATACCAATTTAGAGAAAACTTGACAGCATAACGACCTAACGAACTAAAAGTTCAAGGTCTAGATACAAAGAGGAAAATAATACTAGAGTCTAAAAGTAGACCTAATCTATATCCAAAAGAGTGAGTAGAGTAGGCTCTACTCGCGAGGAGTGTTGTTCCGGTTGGTACTAGATTCTGACCTGGACTCGGCCAGCTGGTGTTCTGTTACCACACACGCCTTTCCAATGCCACTTGACTCTGTCGAAGTTCCCTAACTTCGGATTGACTGGCATTCAGTTATATCTGCAGTGCGTCAGTGTGAGTCCTGGTTAACTCCTGGTAATCGGTCAGGTGGTGGAGACAAACTGTATTTACTCTTGAGTTAGACCTGATCTCCATGACTTGGTCGATGGTTACCCTTCCTTGTTCTGCATTGCGAGCAACACGATGAACCAAGATAGGAAGGACTCTGTCTGTTGAGCCCCCCTCATTCAAGTTGTAGAAGCTTCGGTCTCCATTGTAAGGAGGTGGTTGTCCCTGTTCATGACTCCACCTTCCCAAGTTTGCTGCCCAAAGAGACGCCGGCCTTGAAAATCCTGACGAGGGTTAGGATTTTGAGCAACTTGAGGTGGGTTATAGACCTGGGGTTCTGAGTCAAAGTCTTCCTGCTCATCCTCTTCGTTCTCTTCCTCATAAATCTCCTCGAGGTCTTCTTCTATTGAGACCACTGGGTTCTCTTCTTCTGGTTCAGCTTCAAACCATCCCCTGTTCCCTTGATTGGGAAAGTACCGGTCGCCGGGTAGATGAAATCCAGCCATGTAATCTAAGCGAGAAAAGGGGTGTAAGAGACATATAAATAGATGTATCACTATAGATAATTATAGGATGATCCTCACCAGTTACTTCAATACTTGCGTAGTGCATACCAGTTATATATCACCAACATAGAATAGACCTTCGAATAAGTGATCCAACTCTAAGACCACAACCAAACAAGGAACAGGAAGTAAAGCTAAGATCACAGATTCTAAGTCTATAACATCTTAGTCACATATAACCTTAGCTCATCCACTCACCAACTATTGACCTACTAGTAAAGACCTTTTTAGTTTTCACATAAGTAATTATGGTATAACAAAATACTCCTATAGTATTTTAAGTTTATGTTATGTTCTGATGTTTCATTGTAGTAGAGTTGGTAAGTTTTAGACTTGTTGCAACACCAGAAACATTCCTAGGAACATGCTAATCACTTCTCGGATAGATATAGTTGATCAGGCTATATCAATCCCAGACCTGATTATATGTCCCCAAGCCTACTTGTGTTGTTCAACAATTGCAATTCTTTTGTTCAGTTCTAGTATGACACCGTTCTTAGTATGAATGCTTGCATGTATACTTTAGTAAAATATTTTATTATTTAAAAAGTATAAACTCTTGGTCAGATTGTTTTAATCTCGATGTGCTTATAGTTGTATATCTTTATGGGTTGATATACTCAGATCACTATAAAAAAAGCTCTGATACCAATCTGTCACACCCCCAAACCAGAACGGCGGAAACATTCGGTGTGCTTAAAGTTTGTTTTTTTTTCCTTTAATATGTGCTTAAAGTTTGTTTTTTTTTCCTTTAAAAAAAGCTCGATGTGCTTAAAGTTTGTTTTTTTTTCCTTTAATATGTTTACTGTTCTAGAAAATCCTATATTTTCTGATGTAACTGAAAGGTAGTTTTAATTCCCTAAAACCATTCGGTGTAAGTGTCTTTGTACTTATAAAATAGTATAACATAGTTTTAGTTCACAATAAGACTATAAGAAGACAATTTTATATATTGGTATGTTTTATTTGTTATAAACCGGTACTTTGTAGATGTATTCTTTATAATAAAACCCGGTACTTTGCAGATGTACCTCGGTACTCTGTAGATGTACCCTATATATAACTCGGTACTTCGTAGATGTACCCCATATATAACCCGGTACTTTGTAGATGTACCCCATATATAACCTGGTACTTTGTAGATGTACCCCATATTTAACCTAGTACTTTGTATTTGTCCCTATATAAATAACCATATACAAAACGTATTATTATATTTTGTTGTAAATAAGTGAATTGATAGTAAGTTCCTTTCCTGGTTTACTTGGAGTGTAAAGTATATGTACATGAATCATGTATTGTTCCTCTGTTCAAGAATATAGTATGCATTGATCCCCTAGACTATACCTATTATAGTTTACTAGAATGTTTGTTTGAACTGTAACCGATTTGCGGAAAAGACTCAATTGCCCAATGTTTGTAACTAATTTAAGCATGTACTTTAAAAATGGGGTTTAATATTCATGTATAGATTTAGCAAGTATAACTGGACTAGTGATCCTACCCTAAGCCTACAAACAAACAAGGAACATGAGTCAAGGTATTTAGCATTAGTCCTAAGTCCGTTAAAGCATACTTATACATAAATATATAAATGAAAATGATTTTGATAATAAAAAGCAATCTAAAATATTTTAAAATAGTTTTGAAATTGATTTTAATAACTTATCAAAGCATAAGAATTCCTTTGATTGTTTATTTTCACATGTAAATGTTAACACAATATAAATTGTGTTCTACTTGTATTCCCCCCTAAAAGCATTTAAAAAAGTAAATTATAGGGATATGAACTCACCTTGTGGGAGTGATTCGATTGGAGGTTTGATTTATCATGTTTTTCCACCAGTTAGATCTCAAGACAAAAGAAGTCCTAAAATGCATTTCACGCGATATATAGGCATGAAATTAGTGAATATAACCTCAAAGTGTAAGTCCCCAAATTGCTTGTGTATCAATCAGATCCAGTTGATGGTGCGAAATCCCAATCAATTGGATGATGTCGGATCAATATTGAAGAGAATGAGAAGAATAATAATAAGAATCTTGATTGTATTGATGATATGAATGAAGTTCCTTACAATAGATTCTCTCACACACACTTCTTCTCTCTTTTTTCTCTCTCTACAATATACTCGACTCCTTCTCTCTTGTCTAGGCCATACACTCCTCACCCTATATATATATATATATGAGACATGGGCCACCAGCAGCACATGAGTGTACAGCTGCACACGCGTGTGCGGCCCTACACACGAGTACGGCCGTACACAGCCACAAAATTATAGAAAAATATATTTTCCTAGAAAAGCAAATTATAAACCATATTTTTGACCCAACAATCTCCCACTTGGTTTATAACTTTCTTTTCTAATTGACCTAACAAGCTCCCCCTAAAAAGTAGCTGGCTCTTCTTGTCAATATTCATTGGGAGCTTGGTTTCAACCTTAATCTTCAATTTCTTCACAGCTTCAATATGAACATATGAATCTTCAATAAATGACTTCAACTTGAGCAGTTGGGATTTCTGCAAAATTTGACATTGAACGCACATTGGGTGAGGAGGCTTCTTGTAGAGATTCATGAAAGATGGCGCTTTCAGCTTGAGAATCTTCACAGAGAATAGAGAGAACGAATCTTCTAGATCACTTCAGCAGGTTTATAGATAGCAGCAGAATGATTGAGGAGGCTTCAATGCAATCCGTCACATAATCTTCAATTACAGCTTCACCTTGCTACTGGGGTTGACAAATTGAATTTTGGAAGAATAATCTTCATTTCTTTCTCCTTCGAATGAAAATTCTTCGATGATCACGGATGAAGCATTGGCTCAGAAATCTCAATACAGTCTCCATGAGTTTCATCTACACCTGAATTCACTTTTCAAGACAAAACAAAACTAAAAGAAAACTTAAAACATAAATAAAACAGAAATAACAATATTTTTTAGATTTTCAATTTTCTGATTTTTTTTTTTTTTAATTCTCCCCCTAAATTTGTGCATAGAGGAAAACTATGAACAAATTCAACAAAAAGAAAAATATTTGGGATCAAAGTTGTGAGACAGCCTGAACTTGTTTATCAGTACCTTAACCTTCATGAATAGATCTGGTCAATTGTCGGTATTGTGGTCCACTTAAGCACGAAGGATAACGACAAACTTTTCTAAATAAACCATTTAGCTGACGACGACCACGCGTATTGTTGTCCACTTAAATTAAGCAGCAAGATCTACAGGCAACCTCTAAATGGTTCAATTTTAGTTGCACTAGAACGTGTTCCCCACTTCCCGATATACCATGGTTATCAAGAACATCCTAAGGACTCCTTACTTTAGGTGAGTAAACAATTATTAAGGAGGAAATCAGATTTAGAGATAGATGCATATGTTGTGTCCTAGGTCGGATCTCTTTCAATCACGCAGAGGGGACAACATATGACTAACAGAGATAGAGGGATTGAGAGGTAGAATGTTGCATATGTTGTGTTCCAGGTCGGATATGTTTTAATCACGCAGAGGAGACAACATATGTCTAACAGATAGAAAGAATTTCATAGATAAGGAGGTGCATAGAAATAGAGTTGCATATGTTGCATTCCAGGTCGGATGTCTTCCAATCACGCAGAGGAAGCAACATATGAATGACAGATAGAAAGCAAGAAAATAATTTCCTACAGACCTGCTTTATCAGAACCCCCAAGTCGCCCTATCAGAACCAGAATTAAGGACATAAGTCCGTACATCAAGGAAAAGTTAAGTCACAGTTCTATATGCGTATTAATTTAGTGTATCCCAAAGGTTCCCGTGTTTATCTCACTACTCAATCTACCCGAGCGTTGCATGGTCAGTCTAAACAATACTATCTAAATCCATACTGTCAAATCCTTCGTGCCTACCAGCACATTGAACACAGAGTCTAGACAATTTAGATTCAGTCCTTTACACATGTTTAGACTGCCCGTTATCACTTTATCTTGATATTACTTCCCAAACAATACCTACTAAAGAAAAACTATACGAAAATGAAAAATTGTCTTTGAAATGAATCAGTGTAAGATAAACTTAGGAGTATAGAGAAGAAATATCAAACCGTAATTCACCGATTGAATTTGCATCCAAAAGGTCTGAGAACAACACGCATAATCTTAGAATAGATCCGAAAAGTCTTCACATCCTTAAGCACAAAACCCCATGAGTGATCCCTTCCTTTTTTCCTTTCCCGCAAAGGAAACATACTCTCACTTAAAGTTCTGAGTTTTGCACAGCTGAGAGATGCCTCCTACCATGTTCCTGGAACAACCACTATCAACAAACCGAAGTTCGATGATATGCCTCCACAGCTGTTCCGACACAGAGCGGGATCAGTAGGTCTTTGGAACCCAGTCCATTTTGAAAATGGGTTGACCTTTGTCATCATTGCAGGGTACTCTCTCCCATGACATGTCCTTTTCATCACAAACAGAAGATGAAGAAATATTAGAGTCATTAGTTGATTTGGGAGATTGAGCCTTCGGAACCCATTTGTAGTTGGGTTTGACCCATTTCTTTTTCGATCCAATGGGTGCCTCGGCACTTGATTTTGAACTCGAAGTCGGCTTCCGAGATGATTTTGATTTTGGTTTCTCGGGAGCATCTCTTGGATTCTTCTTCTTGGCCAGTATTCCCTTCTTGTTCTTGGGAGTTGGATTCTTGTCCTTCTTGGCATTCCAGTTATCATTGTTTGAACGTGGCCTCGAAGGGTTTCTTTTAAAGTATTTTCCTCTTGGCGCGTTCTGCCACCCTTGTGCATAGTAGGGAACGTATGCGCGATTAGGACAATTTCTGGCAATGCGTCTAGGTGTTCCACAGTGAAAACAAGTTTTTTTTCTTTACTGTGAAGTTGTTTCTTCCTGCCCCTGGTGGCGTACCCTTGCCTTGTCTCTTATTGTTTCCACAAGCACAGTTGCAGCATGCACTCTGATTTGCTTGTTTTGGAGGCCTGTATTTACCAACAGCAGGTTGATTAGAAGCAACAAATTCAGAGTGCAAGGGGTCGTTTGTTTGTTCGGTAGAGTTCTCCTTGTTCTCATCCTCTACTACTTTGCCTGCACATGAAGTAGAAGCATCAAAAACATTCACCTTAATAACCTCAGTAGGCCCTGATTGTTCAGTCTTAACTGAAGCTGGAGCAGGGGTTTGGCCATACTGAGCAGGCATTTCTTCATCATTGGTCTCAAGGGGTGGGTTATAGTTGTGATTAAAAGGAGGTGGCACACTATGATAACCTAAACCCTTGGATTGATTATCTTTAAAACTCAATTGTTTTTCTACTAAGTACTCAACTGTCTTACTTGACGCAGTATAATTTTTGAAACTAACATCTGTTTTTCCACAATTAATTTTCAAAGTGCCAAGTTCTTCGGTTACAGCAGCAAGAGTTTTTTTAATGTAATCGTAATTTTCACATTTATTGCTATATTCTTCTTGAAGTTTTCGGAAATCCTGAGTTTTGGCCTCTAGTTGTGCTTTTAAGGGTTTTTGACCTTTCCTTAGAGTATAGCCTTCATATTTAAGGTCCTCATTTTCCCTTTTTAGCAAATCAAATTGTTCGCGAAGAAATTTAATCGTAGCTTCGCAAGATGGAGTACATGAAACTTCATTTACCGGAATGGATGAGGAACTCATTTTTTTATTATTATATTTTATATATTTTGTTTAAATTTACCCTTTGACTTAAAAACTGAGAAAGTCAACCTTGAAAATCAAATTTAAAAAGTCAAACTTAAAAGTCAAATCGAAAAGCTAAATTTGAAAATTTGAAAGATAAACGAAAAAGTCAAAGTTTAAAGTCAAAGGTCAAACTAGAAAAGTCAGTCAAAATTTAAGTAAAAAGTCAAAAAATTTAAGAATAAAATTTTTGGGTTGAAAGTGGAATTTAAAAATAAAAGAAATTGATTTTGGGGGTTAAAAGTGTCAATTTTCGAAAGATGAAACCAAGAAGGACTTCTTTTGAATTAAATTTTGAAGGATTATTCCATCTACCAAGTTAGATCAGCTGGAAAAGGCGCTGTGTTGTTGAACCAAAGCACCCGGGTTCAAATCCTTGGCAGCCCCAACTTTCTTCCCTTTTTAAATATACGTTGAACGAATATGCTGAACGATGCTGAATGATGTTGAACGAAGAACCAAGGCCGCACACCCGAGCCGCACAACTTCAACTGGTTGCACACCTTCAACAGATTCGCGAAAAAACGACGTTTTTCACCCTTTTTTGCTCCAAAACTTGATCAAAAACTCGTTTTTATGAAAAATGCAAAGAAGAAACCCCCCTTATTTTGCCCCAATCTATCCAAAAATGCAAAAATCCTTTCAAAATAAGATCAAATAAACTCTAGATCTAACAAATTGATTGATACAATCCAAGCTCTGATACCAATTGTAAGTCCCCAAATTGCTTGTGTATCAATCAGATCCAATTGATGGTGCGAAATCCCAATCAATTGGATGATGTCAGATCAATATAGAAGAGAAGGAGAAGAAGAATAATAAGAATCTTGATTGTATTGATGATATGAATGAAGTTCCTTACAATAGATTCTCTCACACACACTTCTTCTCTCTTGTTTCTCTCTCTACAATATGCTCGACTCCTTCTCTCTTGTCTAGGCCATACACTCCTCACCCTATATATATATGAGACATGGGCCACCATCAGAACATGAGTGTACAGCTGCACACGCGTGTGCGGCCCTACACACGAGTACGGCCGTACACAGCCACAAAATTACATATTACATTATAGAAAAATATATTTTCCTAGAAAATCAAAGTATAAACCATATTTTTGACCCAACACAAAGGTGTAAATGAAACAAACTATGATGTATGGAACACTTACCAAAGAAGTGTTAGAAGCAAAAAGGAAGGCTGCAAGGTGTTTACGGCCAGAAGAGGTTGTTCACGACTAGGGGTGGCAACTCTCGACCCAACCCATAACCCGAAACTGACCCAACCCGAAAATAGACGGGTTTGGATTGATATTTTTGACCCGCCAACCCACCAACCCGTTTATTTCATGGGTTGGGTTGGGTTATCTGTTTGGGTTCACGGGTCAACCCCCAAACCCGTATATATATATATATATATATATATATATATATATATATATATATATATATATATATATATATATATATATATATATATATATATATATATAGTTATTAATTAAATTTGATTTCCATCCGTATTCGTAATATTTCTTATCATTTTATTCATTCCGTATTCATACGTGACTAATCTACATTTGCGGTTCGTTAATCAGAAAAATAAAAAATACATGTCGTTATTTCACCAGTCACGAACGAAGAACACATCCACTTTCTATGAATGTTTTCATTTTTCATTTTTATTTGGATGTTATTGACTTTATGAATTTATGTTGAAAACCTTTTTTTATGTTAATTACTTTTAATCATTTTATGAATTTATGTTAAAAAAACCTCATTTTTTGAAATATGTTGTTTATTTATTAAACGGGTTATATAGGTTGGGTTTGACCCATTAGCTTGTGAACCCACGAACCCATATACTTAAACGGGTTATATGGGTTAGGTTGGGTTGAGGTTTCCAACCCACCAACCCGTAACTCGCCAACCCGTCAACCCATATATTATATGGGTTGGGTTGAGATTATGTTTTCTGACCCGCCAACCCGCCAACCCGAACCCAACCCAATTGTCAGGCCTATAATCACGGCCCAAGAACAACTTGATGTTCTTGAGTTTACGGCTGATGAGAATTGTAATCGACATTTAGAATGCAATCATGATCTAGATGAATGAGTAATGAATGATATGAACACCAAATGTAAATATTAATCAGCAAGTTTGTATTGAACAGAGAATTCTAATACAATACTGATTACAAAATAAGCAGAAAGACTTGTGTCTCTACTTCTATCCTCAGCCCCTATTTATAGGAAACATGAGTGTACAAAAAATACTAAGTCTAGACATTAGGCTTTGACATAAAAAGACTTAGTAAATAAATACATGTGAAATAGAACAAACAATGCTTCGACTTTTACAACTAAATGACTCAACATTCTCCCCCTTTGTAAACAGTCGAAGTCACTCAATTAATGAGAACTTGAGCAACTGAGTGCATTGTCCTTCGAATTTCTGAGTACCAAGTGATTATCTTCTTCAGTTCCTTCTTGTCTCCATCATTGTTCTTGGTGCAGTTATTCATACGAACAATAAAGTTCGTATATTGTGAAGTTGTGTATCTTTCGATCTCAGCAACTTGAAACAAGAATCTCTTTGCCTTTCCCTTTGTTTCTTTCCCTGCGAATACCATGCCAAATGGTTTTAGACAAATTTCACCATCAGCATATTTCATCAACTCCTGTTGAGGCTTCGTAGGTTCCATAGAAACATTAACCTTTCTTCTAAGACCTGAAGCAAGCTCTTCATCAGTTAAAGCCAAGCAATCATAGTAATTATCTATGAATATCTTATGATGCCCGAAACCAAGTCTGAACACCTCTAAATCAGTTTCCTTCAGTTGGGTTTCTTTCATATCCTTCAAAATTAGGGCCACTTGAATGAGATCATTGAGATTCATCAAAGGACAGTCAGCAATTGTAAAATCAAATGGTTTATTGTCTGCTCGAACCACAAAGTAACGAAAGTTCTGAAGCATATTCTTGAACATTACGTCTTTCTTGATTGCCATCACCTTTTTTATCTTTACCAGGGACCAAACTTCATCTTGATTTTTCCCAAGTACAACATGAAATCGAATTTTCAAGTATGTGTACTCGTCAGGATCTTTGAATCTTTCGCTGACCTTGTACTGTGCAGTGATAAACATCATTTCATTAATTGGGAAGTCTAGTTGGCATATGTCTGAGTTCGAAGTGGCATAGCTTCTCCTTGCCTTTTTCTCAAATGCATACATGTGGTTCCCCAATACTCTGGATTCAATTGTTTCGAATGAGTATAACTTTGCAGGATCACCTTTGTTCATTGTTGGTGGGTCATTTTCTCTTAGCCTCAGAATGCTTTGAATATGCCTCTGTTTCTCTATCTCAGCATCAATTTCAGCTTTCTTCTCCTCCTTCGACTTTTCATGAGCAATACCTTTTCCTTTCCCAATATTTGAAGTATCAGGCTTCGCACTTGAACTTCCTTCATTTACTAAACCAATTTTAATTCCTTTAGGAATTAATTTTGTAATTGGTTTTGATGTTACTATTATTGAAGGAATTGGGCTGGTCATCAAAGGTAATGTCGTTTTTAGTTTAGTCGAATGCAATTTCCCAACAACTATCGCATCCTCCCCTTTACTTCCTTTTACTTCTCCCCCTTGCACCCCTGTGAAAGCAGGTGGGTCATTCTTCGGCAAAAGCAAAGTAAAATTTGTTATAGGAGCCAAAGTCTTCTGAATTGCCTGCTCCAACGAATTAACTTTTAGCGTTAGGAATTCAGGAGTTAAAATTGTCTGAGGAGAAGGCTTCGACACAATGCCCTTTAGTTTAGCTAATAACTCAATGAGCTTAGCGAACTACTCCTTGTCATCTTTGCTCTTGGCTTCGATAGTTGGCGCAGTTGATTGATAGTCTTTAACAATTTTTGTGACTGCGTCAGCCACGATATCAACACACTGTTGCACTGTCGAATTTTACGAATTAATTTGTTGAAGTTCTTTTGCAAACTCTTGCTTCAACTCTTCGACTTTCAAGTTCACGTCCTCCCTTACTTTCTTGACATCATGGACAAAAAGAACATGATGTTCTTTTGTGGCATTTTTCAGTTCTTGTAAGGCACCATCAAAGTTTTTCCCTTGAGCTTTAAGCCGAAGCTCATTGTTTTGATCATTACCATCTATCTTCCCAAGCAGTCTTCTTTCTGCTGCTTTTATCATCGCATCAACCTCCATACCAAAAATCGAATGCTTCGCACCAAAGTCAGCTTTTGACTAAAGGATGGTATTTAACTTGCGATTCAGGATTTTGAATTGTTTACCCGACATAAGCATGTGGTCAGGTATCTCCTCCTCCTCTAAATCAAAATGAAGTTCTTCAAATGTTCCTTCGGTTTCATCATCAGAATGAGCTTGAGAAGTTATTGGTTGAGGATCCTCAGGGGATTGAGATGGGAATAGAGTCATGAAAGGATGTTTCAAAACATGATCAAATATGGATGAAGTTGTAATAGATGTGTTTGGGATGAGAAATGGTGGTAACGAAGTAGTTAGGCTTTCAGATGAGATAGGTAACGAAGTGGACAAAATAATAGGTAATGATGTTTCGATACTCGTGATAGGTGCCCCCGTATCAGATACATTGACAACCATATCAGAAGTAGGTACCTCCTCATTAAATGATTCAGTAGTGACTACTTCGAGTGGAAGTGTGGTTGTGGTAGAAACAAGTGAAGTTATATTTGAAGTCATAAGTGAAGTTGTTACCATTGTTGAAGTCGAAACAATCAGAGTTTCAGGAGCAAATTCATCTTCTGAAGAGCCATCTCGAACAACAAGCTTCCTTTTCTTATACAATTTTCCAGTGATGTGCTTCGCATCATCATGGGTTTGCTTTTTCTTGGACAGTGGAGAAGCAGGTGCAGAAATTTCTCTGATAACAACTCCCTTACTACTCACTTGTGTTTTGCGAATGGTTGGAGAATCATCAGACAAAGTCCGCTGGTGAGACATTTTGCGAAGCTTCTTTAAAACACCTGATTTTGAAGGCATAATCTCCTTTGCAGGCTTGTCAGATCCAACAACCTTCTGAATATCTTCCCCTACTAAAGACTTAGGTAATTCAGTCTTTGTTTTCTCCTCATTCTTTGACTTCTTTGCTTGCTTGGAAGACTCACCTTCAACATTTAATAAAACTCCAGTTTGAACATCTAGATTGATAGACTTCATATATCTGATGAGCACTTTATGAGAAGAATTTACTTTACGAAGCATTGCATCAGGAATTCTCACAATCTTCATAAAGATATTTTCATCATCCTCCACTACCTTAGGGCATTGATACTTGGTAAATTCTGCAACCTCTGCACCCTCAGGAACTTGTATGCCTTCTTTTTCATAAACCTTTTGAAGAATCAAGCTCCAATAACAAGCACACGAAATCCCATTTTCAACAGTCGTATTTTCAAGACTCTTAATAAATTCCTTCCATAATTGAGTCCCATAATTGACACTTAGATCGTAGTATAACCCCATGATCATAGCGTATACTTCGACCTGTTAAACACCTGAGGAAAATTCCAAAGAGAAAACTCCACATACAAGGCAAGCCTGACTTTTTGAAATCACTGATTTTGTCTAGCTGTGGTTGATGCCCCATCTCATTGAACATATGAACAATCTGTGCATTGTGAGGTTTGAAGAAGGGTGTTGAGTTGGGAATCTCCAAGTAACTAATGAACATCGACTTTGACAATCGGACCCTTCTATCATTCACCAAGTTGAAAGTGATGATGTATGTTGCTTTTTTGAATGACGTTGTGGAAGCCGCCATTGATAACCAGGTCATCGGAACAGAAAAAGAGTTAAACATCACCGTGGCTAAAGGTGATCGCTTCAGTGCAACAATTAACATCTTTAACTCTTCTAGATACGTCGACACAACAGCATCAACCTGATAATTTGTACTTTGGATTTTCATTAGAGGTTGTGAGACAATGTCTTCAGTGTTGGATTGGTTGGCTGCCATTGTTGAAAATTGGGAATAACTTGAGAGAAGAATTCTAGGGTTTTTGTTCGTCTGAGAGTTATGAACCGCGTAAAGATTTCAGTGAAAAATTCCCTTTTTATATATTGCCGCAAAGTTCAACTGTTGATGAATTATAGACTAGGTTACGTGTTCCTAAAAACTCGTAATCACTAGCCGTTGTAATGATCATGCCCTATTAAATGCAATGAAACTAGGGCCAACGGTTACTTTAAACCCTTCGCGATCACAGCTGTTAAAAATGATCCCTTCGTTTTCGAGGTTAGGCTCTTTCACTTATGGGATGTTAAATGAAGTCATATGCCAGACTTATGAAATCTTCAGCCTAAGTTGGTAGTACTTAGAACCTCAAGTATTTCGTGAGTGCATGTGATTCAAACGAATGAGATAAGAAGCAATTTTAAGAAAAAATTTGGGATTCTGTGATGTCAAATTTTATTGACACGAAGCAGTGAAACCCCGGGCAAAGGTTACTTTGTTAATTACCAAGAGAGGTAATCAACTGCTTTCGTGTGTTCCCGTGATATACAATCAACTACTTGTAGAGAAGTATCAAATGACTTCTTTTATAGGCTTAATTTGGTGGTTATGCGAATTTCGTTACATATCATCCTAAACATAAGGTGATTAATTGTAACCGAAATTACTTGTTTGATCGTTTTGATCAGGGACAAGATTGCTTTGGATTATTTTGAAAAGTGACAATGGATTCAGATATATACTCACACGGAAATCATATTCATAAAAAAATTAAGTGTTGGATCCTGTTGGGAAACAAACATCGTGGGCTTCGAACATTTGATCAGGACCACTCATACAAATGAATATGATTTGGAGTATATGAAATATCAGATACAGAAACAAATGTTTCGTATAAATCTGGAACATGGTTCCCCGTCAATTCCTTAATGTGTGAAGGTTTTGGGTTTTACTTACTTCACGGACTCATTAAATAAGATCATGAACACAGATTGATGACATGTCTAAATCACAATTGTTTTGATCAAGTGACCTCATGGACATGTGTCTTCGTGTGTGCGTTGTGTTAAGAAATTTTGAAAAAGATTGGTTGTAAGATCGAATGTACCTCTATTATTTTTAGACCAAACAGAATACTCTTAACTCATGTGAGAAGAGTAAGGTAGCTCGTTGGACTTATGCGAATGTAAGCCTAATTGGGAAGAAAATTTTGTATGAAAGTTTCATTAAGGCTTTCGTTTGACACACATAGAGTCATATGAGGCTTGGGTCGACATGCTGCAACATGCTTCTAGGGACATCCTAACTAGTATATAGTTCAAAGAAATGGTAGCTTCCCATAGAAACCTAAGCATGGCCTCTTCGAATTTTGCTCCCACTAGTACTTAAAACACAAATCTAAAAGAACAAAATTAAAAGAACAAAAATCTTTTTGTGTTTTTATATTTTTGAAAAGAAACAAAAATATTTTTGTGATTTTATATTTTTCAATCATAAAAGATCAAAACAAATTTAAGAAAATAATACAAATTTAAAAAAATCTTTTTGGAATTTTATATTTTTAGAAAATGAAAGACAAAGCAAAAGAAAATCTTTTTGTTGTTTTTGTATTTTTCGTAAAGATTACAAACAAATGAAAATATTTTTGGTTTTTCGTGTTTTTTCAATGCTTTAAAGAAAAGAAGTAAAATGAATTTAAGTTACCCAATATGCGAATGTGAAGCATAGCGAAGCCTTTTAACGCACAGTAACTTCTGAATGATTCCGACTCAGATCCGCTGAATGAACGTTTCATTACTAGACAAACTTCTTTCATCCTTGAGTGATAGTATCTAGCACTGAATTCACATCGAGCATTCCTAAACCTGCTAAAATTCTCACAAATGATTTTTCATCAAGAGCTCTAGTAAAAATATCAGCAAGTTGTTCAGTGGTCTTAACAAAATGTACTTCGATATTCCCATCCTCTACATGATCTTTGATAAAGTGATATCGAAGAGCAATGTGTTTTGTCTTTGAGTGTTGTACGGGATTGTGACAAATGTGAATCGCACTTTGAGAATCACAGTACAAGGGAATCTTTTTCATATCTATAGCATAATCACGAAGTTGACTTTGTATCCAAATAATTTGAGAAGTACAGGCAGCAGCCGAAATATATTCAGCTTCAGCAGTGGAGATAGCAACATAATTTTGCTTCTTCAATTGCCAACTCACCAGCTTCCCATCCAAAAGTTGACATCCACCACTTGTACTTTTTTGATCCAAAGTACATCCCCCTAGGTCAGCATCCGAAAAAGTTTGAATGAAGAATCCCGAATTCAAAGGATACCAGATTCCTAACGAAATTGTCCCCTTAAGATAGCGAAAAATGTTTTTCACTACAGTTAAGTGGGGCTCTCTGGGATTTGCTTGGTACCTGGCACAATTACAAACTGAAAACATAATATCAGCCCTACTTGCAGTTAAGTACAATAAAGACCCTATCATGCTTCGATAAAGTGTTAGATCAATAGTAGGAGCATCTAACGAAGGAGTTAGTCTTGTTCCCACTGTCATTGGCACTCTAAGCTTTATACAGTTTGTCATTCCAAACTTCTCGAGCAGATTCTTCGTGTATTTTTCTTGATTGATAAAATTTCATCCCTATTATGTCTTATATTCAAACCAAGAAAATTATTTATTTTTCCCATCATGCTCATTTCGAAATGACTTTTCATAAGATTTTCAAATTCAGTAGACAATTCAGGGTCAGGTGAGCCAAAAATAATATCGTCAACATACATTTGAACAAGCATTAGATGATTACCCACTTTATTTCGAAATAGTGTGGGATCAACTGATCCTTGCTTAAATTTTGACTGTTTCAAGAAATTGGTAAGAGTTGCATACCATGCTCTTGGTGCTTGTTTTAACCCATAAACTGCTTTGTCTAGAATGTAGACATGATCAGGATGTTCCTCATTTACGAAGCCCGGTGGTTGTTCGACATAGACCGTTTCTTCTAGCTCTCCATTCAAGAATGCGCACTTAACGTCCATTTGATAAACATCAAAAAAAATTTGTGAGCTGCATAGGCTAAAACTATTCGAACTGCCTCGAGTCTTGCGATAGGGGCGAAGGTTTCTTCATATTCGATTCCTTCTTGTTGCGAATATCCTTTTACTACAAGCCTAGCCTTATTTCGAATAATATTCCCATCTTTGTCGGTTTTATTTCTGAAAATCCATTTTAACTCGACAATCGAAACATCAAAAGGTTTAGGAATAAGTCTCCAAACCTTGTTTCGTTCGAATTCAGCCAATTCGGATTGCATGGCAACAACCCAATCTGAGTGTTTCATTGCATTCTTTACTATCTTTGGCTCTATTTTCGAAATAAAAACATTAGACATACACAATTCTTGATTCGCATTAAGTACCTCGTTTTTGGCACAAATCTGAGCTCTAGTCAACACACCGTCTTGAGGATTCCCTATGACCTGTTCTTTGGGATGACTTTTTGTCCATTTTTCCATTGGTGGATATGTTAGATCGAAGTCTAATGGTGCATCCTCATACACCTCTTCGTTGTCAGTTCCAACAACTGAAATATTGTCATCAGATTCATGCTCCCCCTCAACTGAAACTTCAAGCTCCCCCTCAACTTGATTATTATCTTGATGCTCCCCCTCAACATGTTGATCTACATATCTTTTCTCCCCCTCGAAAGTATGCCCACCTTGAACACTGATTTCATCATTCGTATGCTCTCCCTTCATATGAACTTCAGGCATGATTTCACTACTACTTTAGTCAGATGTACAAGTAGAGACATCATTGTGTTTTGAGGATTCTGGTGTTTGATTATCAGCAACATGAATTTCAGCATCGATCGCCCTGTCAGGAATACCAAATATTAATTCATTATCAAAATCAATAGTATTTTCATTTTCGACTTGATTATTTGAATCAACTATGATTGGTTTCTGTTTGAATGTGCGATCTATCTGCTTAATAAAATAATCATCAAAGGTTAAGTTAAATGTCTCTTCAACTTTTCGTGTTCGCTTGTTTAACACTCTGTATGCAACAGAATTATGCGAATATCCTAAGAATATGCCTTCATCAGCCTTCACTTCGAACTTGGAAAGATTATCTTTTAAGTTCATTATAAAATACCTGCAACCAAAAACATGTAAAAATTTTACATTAGGTTTTCGATTGTTAAGTATTTCATACGGAGTAATATTGAATCTTTGATGAATAAATGAACGATTCTGAGTAAAACACGTAGTTGACACAGCTTCAGCCCAAAGATATTAAGGTAAGTTCGCATATGTCAGCATAGTCCTAGCCGCTTCACATAGAGACCTATTCCTCCTTTCGACCACACCATTTTGTTGTGGTGTATATGGTGATGATAATTATGCGAAATTCCCTTAGCTGTGAGAAACGAATCCAGCTTTTAATTTTTAAACTCAGAACCATTATCGCTTTTGATCTTTCGAACACTCTTTTTAAGACTCATCTCAATCTTCTTGATAAAGTCGATCATCGTCTGAGCAACCTCAGCTTTTGACCTGAGAAAAAATACCCATGTAAATCGAGAAAAATCATCAACAACAACTAAAATGTACCGCTTTTTATGGAGTGTTTCAACAATCGTCGGTCCACATAAGTCGATGTAAAGAAGTTCCAACGGTTCCACGATATTCGAATCTATAATGATTGGATGTCCTTTTCTGTGTTGTTTTCCTTGTTCGCAAGCTGCACATAAAGTATCATTATCAAATTTAAGTACAGGCAAACCTCGAACCAAATCTTCAGTGACAAGTTTGTTAATATTTTGAAAGTTCAAGTGAGACAATCTACGTTGCCATAGCTAGCTAACATCATTAGAAGCCTTCGACAAGAGACACACTGCTGCTTTGCCCACAATCGGTTTGATGTCAAGTGTGAACATGTCTCCATATCTTTTTGACTTGAGAAGCACTTCATTTGTGTTCACTTCTGATATGATGCTGCCTTCTTCGTTGAACACCACCTGATTACCAGTTCCCACAACAAGTTTCGAAACACTAATCAAGTTATGTTGAAGGCCTTCGATATAAGCAACTCGATTTACTATGAATTGCCCATTCGTAACTTTTCCATAGCCTTTCACTTGACACTTATGATTGTTGTCGAATTTAACTACTCAAGTATTTTCCAAGCTTCTATAATCTCGCAAGTTCTCCTTTCTTCCAGTCATGTGACGAGAGCAACCATTGTCAATATACCATTTCGAATCATATTGCTCATCACATATCACCTGCATTTAATGAAAAAATTTAGGAATCCAAGGCTTTCTGGGTCCTTCATTAGTATCATTAAACAGTTTCTTCGAATTTAAAACCCAGGTTTTAACTTTTTCCTTTACACTATGAATTAAATCAACATCATCAGATCTAGATATTGAAATAAAGTTGTTCGATAGTTTTGGGTTTTATTTGATTTTCACCTCAGCCTTCGCAACCTGCTTAACTTCCACAACTGGTTTCCATGTTTGTACTGGAACATTCGAACCATGAGAAGACGAACTACCAGCAAAAGATGCATTCACATATTTTTCGAACGCAGTCTTGATTTGTTGTTGTGAAAATTTGCCAGTTTGAAATTGTTTTCCTTGCCCTTCCAGCCAAATGTTGATCGAATTTACATCAGATTTTCCTTTTGTGTAAGAAACTTTGGTCGGTTTTGTGATCGAATGATTTGGAAAATTTGGTTGTTTAGGTGAAAATTTTGTTTTTGTTTGGGTTTTGACATTCAAAATTGGTGAATTATTCGTTGATTTTCTAACATTTTGAAACATACAATCATTCACAAAGTTATGCGAAGTCTCATATTTTCTAATGTTATCATATTTTCGAATATATCCAACCTTTTTATTTATCAGATATTTGTCAACAATTTTCATTGGTTTGTGAAAACATGTGTCCTTTTGTGTTTGTTTTAACAAAGAGTTTTGAGATTTGTTTGTTTTCTGAAATTTTGGTGTTGTTGATTTCGAATCCTATGTTTTAACAACATTAGGCTCATTAGACACTACTTGCCAAAAAATGGCCTTTCGTGCCTTTCATTTCGAAACATTGTTTTCACTTGAAAATTTTCCAACCATCATTTTAAATTCATGAGAATTCAATTTCACTTCCGATTTTGTTTTAACATCTTTTTCAAACACTTTCTTTGCTTTTTCCTGTTTAACCAACCATTTTGTGGTGGTTTTTGATGTTGAAAAACATAAGAATTTTGAGTTAAAGTGTTTTCTACCGTGTTTTGATTTGCAAAGAAACCTTTGGTAGTTGATCGTTTGTTATCATTTTCAACCATTTTGTTGAATTCAGGCTTAATTTTCTCAACATTTCCAGCAGTGACGAAGACTTGGTTTGGAAAAATCGTTTTATCAGTCCATGTGAAATTCGGATAGACAACCGTGTTGGTTTCCAAGTAGTATGCACCTTTGTCATTAAGAAATTTGTTGAATTCCTTCGTGTCAACATACACTTGTTTTACAACAACATGTGTAGGTGATGTTTCAGTTGAAACATTCTTCTCTTTCTTACATTCACTCGAAGTTTTCACTTTATCTTCGTCATCATCAATGTCATTTGTTTGGCTACTTCGAACTTCCACATTGTCAAAGTCAAAAAGTTTCGAAGTTGAGGGTTTGTCAGTGTCAACCTTCACTATCGAATCAACTAAAATTTCTTTACCTTTGACCTTAGATGTTATATTAATTATAGACAGTTGAGAACAATCAATCTCTTCTTCCACTTCGATTTCACTAATTTCACTCACATTATCTAAATTGTCATCGACATCAGCATAATTGAGTTAAGAATCAAGAGTCGAAGTCTCAGTTTTCTTTAAAATCTTAATTTTTTCATTCTTTGTTAAACTATTATTTACAATATCTACCAATTCATCAGCATTCAGAAATTCATCAATTTTGACAATACCATATGCAAATCTATCGTCAGGTATTTTGTCAAACTGAGCAATAGTATCTTCACAATCATACGATATAACATCAACTTTTTCACGTTCATAAGCAAGAAAAGGTAGTAATTTTCTATGTTGTTCTTTGCTTATTTCAGATGAATGATGTAAAGCAGTTAACTTTGCATATAGTCTCTTAGCATAATTACAGTAGATGTTTTGTTGAGCTAACAACAATCTAACATCTCTATCTAGACTATCCCTATCACTATTGACATTTTTCATCTGTAGTTCAAGATAATCTACCCTGCTTCATTTTATGTCTAACTGTCTTCGTGTCTCAGCTAGTTGTGTTTTTAAATTTTGAGCCTCAGTACTAGCAAACACAATAACAGTATCAAAATAAGCAATAGTATCATCGAAAGCAGTTATTTCAACATCATAAGCAATTAGAGGAATATTAAAAGATTCAAGAATAGCACGTACCTTGGTGGTCATAGGAGACTTATCAGTGGATTTGGACACGAAGCAATGTCCAGAGATTTCTTCTTCTTTTCTATTCTCCTCAAAACTAGCGAACATCGCACTGTGTGTAGGGTGCCTCATTTCTTCATCATCTGAACCCAAAGACCAGATTTGGTAGGTTCCACTTTCATATTCGTCTATCTCTCCCCTAGAAACCAAAGATAGCCCTTTTGCCTTTACACGAACTTCCTCAAGCTTTTCAGCGTAGTAAGCTTTGTCTTTCACTTTGGATTTCTTTTCATCCTTCTTCCTCAACATCCAATCAGCTGCAAAGTGGTTAGCTCCATTACAGCAATGGCAATTGACTCCTGAATCACCTTTCAGCTTTTTCTCTACCTTCAATTCCTTCACATTTTCATCCACCTTCTCATACTTCTCATACTTCTTCTTCTCCTCACCTCCAACCTTTACTCCAGCTTTCACAAAACCACTTTTTGCATCTCCTTGCATACCTTTCGGGTTGAATGGCTTCTTAAAAAATTTCTTTATTCTGTTGTTTGAGTAAAATGCAACCGCCTCATTATCAGAATTCATCAGAAACCCCTCATCATCCGAATATTCCTTTTCAATACACTCAACTTCTTTCATTTTCGACACCAATGCCAGTGGTCCACCCAAACTTTGTTTCGACTCTTCTAACATTTCATCCACTTCGTTTTCGTGTGTCTTCAGCTGATTGTATAGATCATTCAGACTCGAAGTATCAAAGCTCTGCTGATTCTTTATCATCATGCTCACACTTCGCCATTCTTTGCGAAGCCCCATGATGAATGTAAGGTTGAATTCCATAAGAGACCTTGTGATTCCATATCTGTTGCATCGATAAATGAGTTCATTCAGATGATCATAGTAGTTTTCAATCGTCTCAGCATCCTTCTGTCTGAACTCCTTAAGCTCAACAAGACATTGTTTAATAGAATTGATCTTTGTCTTTTCACTACCCTGGAATTTTTCCTTCAATGTGATCCAGATGTCTTTAGCTGTTTTACAACCACGAATGTAGTTGTAAACCACAGGTGGCAATGCACCTCTCAGCTCTCGCATACATCTCTTCTCATTCTTTTTCAGATGATCAAGTTGATCATTGACTTGACTTGAAGTTCCAGAAGCTCCTATTGTTTGAACATTCATAGGAGGTTGAACTGTTCCATTGATACAGTTCCAGAGCTCCTCATCAATCCCATTCAGATAATCTTCCATTTTGTCAGCCCATTGATCATAATATTCCGGAATCAACATCAAAATCTTAGTAGATGAACCAAGCAAATGAGAGTATGAGGTCATAGTGTTCATGTTAAAGTTCGCCATTTTTGAACACGAGGATTTTGATGAAAAACTTGAAAAAATTGATGAATTTGTGAATTGATCAAATGAATTGATCACAAATTGCTAATCGATTACTCGACTAAACAATTCAGATGCAGAATCGATTCAAATCTGAAGATCAAGAGAGATTTTCAGAACCAAAAGTGCGGAAATATTTTTAATGAACTCGTAACTCAAAATGCAAATGATTCTTAAATGAAAATCAGATCAACGCAGTTTGAATCCTGCTCTGATACCAATTGATGAGAATTGTAATCGAGATTTAGAAAGCAACCATGATCTAGATGAATGACTAATGAATGATATGAACACCAACTGTAAATATTAATCAGCAAGTTTGTATTGAACAGATAATTCTAATACAATACTGATTACAAAATAAGCAGAAAGACTTGTGTCTCTACTTCTATCCTCAGCCCCTATTTATAGGAAACATGAGTGTACAAAAAACACTAAGTCTAGACATTAGGCTTCGACATAAAAAGACTTAGTAAATAAATACATGCGAAATAGAACAAACAATGCTTCGACTTTTACAACTAAATGACTCAACAACGGCCCACGGATCTTGAAGATTTAAGATGATTCAAGTGTTTGCGGTTGAGAAATCCCCAGAATGGTGATGAAATGTTGAACACTTTGAAGATCCAAGAAGTGTTCTAGGAATATTCAACGGATAAAATATCCAACCACTTTATATAGGGTAGCGTTCATGGTCTAAGGACCGTTTACGGTCCGAGGGAGTTCACGGCCCGAAGGCTCATTTGTGGTCCGAAGCATGATTACGGCCCAAGCAGGTTTACGGCCCGAAGGCTCGTTTGCAGCCTATGCAAGGTTTGCGGTTCGGACAAGGCTCCCTATAATTCACTTCTAATTCAAGCAACTCTTATAATTAAAGGTTTTAAACCAAATTTAGCTTTCAAACCTACTGAAATACAATAGATCAAAATGAGAAGTTTGACTTTTAGTTGACCAAGTTTGACTTTTACAAGGATAGTAATTACAGGTTGTCACATATATGATTACTGTCTTTGTGACTCTTGCTAGTATGAATGTATGTTTAGTTATAAGGGTAAAATAGACCCATACTGGTTGAAAGATATCGAAAGGAGTCAGAAAGGACTCAGCGAATCGGAAGGGACTCAGCGAGTCGGAAGTGACTCAGCGAATCGGAAGGGACTCATGGAGTCGGAAGGAACTCAGAGAGTTGGAAGGGACTCAGGTAGTCGAAAGGGACTCAGGGGTGAAATAGACTCATTGTATTCTATGTATGATATGTATTATGTATGGTATGTGGTATTTACGGAACTCACTAAGCTTTGTGCTTATGTTTAAATTTATGTTTCAGGTATTTTTGGTTCGAAAGGGAAGGGCCCGACCTGATCGCAACACATTCATCCACATTTCTGCATTTTTTCTAGGTTTTTGGGATTTGTACTCAGATAATTATTTTTACACTGGCATACTTTGATGGTTGTTTGAGATATTTGATGAATTTCGGTTGATTTAAAAATGAAATTTTTACTCATGATTTTAGGGATGTTACACAAAAAAAAACGAATTTTACTTAAAGATTAAAGAGTGCTTTTATTCAGTTCGGATTTCCCCCCTCTCGTGTGGTTAATTTATAGTAGATGGATTATATTAATTACTAATTCTCTAGTTATTATGATCAAATACCTAGATGCACCAGTTTATGAATTACCATACAATGATCAAGCACATGTTAAACACCAAATTGATATAAGCACAAATTGGACTATAAATGATAAATCTAATAGTTACTTTTCTATGATCAAGTCAAGCAACCAATGACTAACTAAGATTAATTATACTCTCTAACACTATTAAAGTTAATAGCTTTAATTACCAAATCTAATATGTGATTAATCATAGCTCTAGTAATTTAATGATGATAAATCACTAGGTAAACAAGTTCATGCAAATAGAATGATCATCTACTACACTAAACTCATATCAAGGAATTCAAAGACTAGAACTAACTTTGTGCATGGAAGAGAATGAAAACTAAAAGCGCAAATTTAAAATAACCTAAAAAAATTAGTCCTCAAAGCGTATCATTTTCCGAATCCAACAAGCACATCGAATCGAGCTTTGTTAAAAGGTTTTGTGAACAAATCTACCACATTGTTAGCAGTGGAAACTTGTTCCAACCGGATGAGCGAGCGCTCATAATAATCTCTGATAAAATGCACTTTGATATCGATGTGCTTGGTTTTTTAGTGTTGGACAGGATTTTTAGCAATTTGAATTGCAGCATCATTATCACAGAAAATGGGGGGGGGGGTTAGAAAATTCAAACCGTAGTCCAGGAGTTGATGTTATATCTAGATAACTTGAGAACAACAAGCTGAAGCGGCTATGTATTCCGCCTCTGCTGTAGAGGTAGAGACGGTATGTTGTTTTTGCAATGCCATGACATCAGTCTATCACTGAGAAATTAACATCCTCCAGACATTGATTTCCTGTCAAGCTCACAACCTCCATAATTACTATCAACAAAAGCATATAAATCAATTCAGCATTTTTTGGATACCAAAGACCCAATTTTGGGTTGCCTTTGAGGTACCGAAAGATTCTTTTGACAGCAATAAGATGTGAAAGTTTTGGATTAGCCTGATATCGTTCGCATTGACAAACAACAATATGATGTTTGGCCTGCTTGCGGTTAAGTACATCAACGATCTGATCATTGATCTGTAGTAGGTCTGATCTACGGATTCGCCTTCAATATCTGGAGTCAGCAGTGATCTCTCAGCCATTGGCGTCAGTGCAGGTTTTGCATCTCGAAACCTGAACTTCTCTAGCATATCTTCAACATACTTAGTTTGATCTAATAGGATCCCGGTTGATTTTTGTTTGACCTGAAGCCCTAAAAACATGGTCATCTCCCCCAAGGAACTCATCTCGAACCTCTTCTTCATAATGTTTTTGAACTCTGCATAGTTTTGAACTCGTCGACCCGAAAATGATATCACCGACATAGATTTGAACAAGAATTTGATCGAAACCAACATGCTTAATAAATAAGGTTAGATCAATTGTTCCCCGTGAATAGCCATGCTCGAGCAAATGCCTTGTAAGAGTAGCATACCACGCCCTTGGAGCTTGGTGTAACCCATATAAAGCTTTGTCCAACTTGTAGACGTGATTTGGAAATTTTGAATTGACAAACCCAGCACCGTACAAGAAGGCAGTCTTGACTTCTATCTGGTAAACCGTGAAGTTTATTTAAGAAGCATACGCAAGGAAGATGCGAATAGCCTCCAAGCGGGCTACCAGAGCAAAAACTCCGGTGTAGTCAAGACCCTCAATATGAAGAAATCCACGAACAACCAATCGGGCCTTATTCCGCACAATAACCCCTGAATCATCTTGCTTGTTTCGATATACCCAGCGTGTGTCGAGTGACTTCTTGCCCTTAGGTAATTCAACCAGCTTCCAAACCCCAAGCTTTTCAAATTGATTTAATTTTTCATGCATAGCATCCACCCAGCTGGGCTCATTCAAAGCCATTTGAATATTCTTTGGCTCTATTTGAGATATGAAGCAAGAATAGAGACATATATTTACATATCCACTCTGATTTCGCGTTCGAACACCATCACCCAGCCGGCCAATTACGTTTTTCAATTGGGTGATCTTGTTGAATTCTGGAAGGTAGCTCCTGGCTGATGTCATTGAGTGGTATGGGAAGATTGTGAATATTACAAATCCATCATCTGGTGATTGATCCACCTTAGATGGTCTAGGATCATGAGAGGAACTCGCCACGAACTCGTTAGTAATCGAATTGGGAAAGAGAAGTTTAATAAACGATTGATTATCAGTGGAAGCATCTCTAGACATAACCTCTCTTTCATCAGGAGTAAGTGGAGTAGCATCAACATCTGGACTGTTTTATTTATTCTGAGAACCGGACAAATTACTTGGAACACATTATTCCACTGAAGGAGTCTTAGAAGACACCACCGGTGGTCTGTAAATAACTTCTTCGTCCTCATCTTCAATCACAGTCTTCGAGCCAGAACAGGAACCAAATAGATCATCTGAAAACACATTGAACGATTTGAACAGAGATGTATAGTAAAATAGCCAATCTGGACCTGCTCTACCATCCGTCTCGTTCTCCTCCAACCAATGCACGTCGAAGGATTCCACAATTTGCTTTGTCTTCTTGTTGTAGACCCTATATGCAGTGCGAGCGGCATACCCCACAAAATAACAGTCATCAACTTTGGCATTGAATTTAGGGTTGGAATCCAGATGAAGGAGGGTGCAAGGATAGCCAAATATCCGAAAATGAATAACAGATGGTTTGTGACCATAAATAATTTCGTACGAGGTCTTCACCTGAGCTTTGTTGATCAGTACACAATTTTGGACATAACACGCCGTATTGATCGCCTCGGCCCAAAAGAAAACCGGAAGTTTGGAGTCACATAACATTGTCCTTGCAGCGTCTTTTAACGTTCGATTTCTCCACTCAGCAACACCATTTTGTTGCGGTGTGTGAGCGGCACTAAATTGACGCACAATCCCTTTTTCCACACAAAAATGATCAAGGACATCGTTCTTAAACTCCGTCTCGTTGTCAGTTCTGAGCGCCTTCACCCGTTGGTTGGTTGGTTTGGTTCTCTATCATCGTAATAAACTTCTTAATCAAGTCAGCGACCCCAGCTTTGTTGGATAGAAAGAAAACCCATGTGAATCGCAAGAAGTTGTCGACCACAACTAGACAATATGAATTTATGTTGATGCTGAGAACGTTGACCGGACCAAATAAGTCCATATGTAATAATTAGATCACCTGGCTGATTGAATTAACATGTTTGGGTATGTGTGGCTTTTTATGATGTTTTCCTTGAGCGCATGCCACACACTTTTCAAATGTGATGAAATCTTTAACAGGAAGCCCACGCACTATTTCATTTTTAGCAAGTCGATTCAAGTTCTTTGTGTTGGCACGTCCGAGTCTTCAATTCCACAACATAGCATTGTGCTCTACAACCTTTGAGAAGAGGCAAGTGACTTGTTCAGGAATATTATTGTTCATGTCAATAATGTATGCATTATCGTCCCGTTTGATTTAACAAGGATCCACTCATTTGGGATAACAATGCCTGGCTTCAGAATTAGACATTCTTTATCTGTGAATGTGTTGAATAGCCCTTATCACAGATCTGAGAGGAACTTAACAAGCTGTGCTTTAACTCTGGTGCATAATTGACATTCTTGAAACTCAACACTCCATTTGAAACAATTCCTTTCTGAGTGATTTTTCCGTCATCTCCTCCCGCAAAGGAGACATATCCCCCATTAAAATTCTGAATGTTGTACAGTTGGGAGATGTCTCTTGTCATGTGCCTGGAACAACCGTTGTTGACATACCAAGGTCTGGCGACATTCGTCCGCAGCTGTTCCTACACAATGAGTGAGATTTATTTAGTTTTGGGAACCCAGGTCATTATACTCCTAGGTCTATCCTTAATGTTCACAGATTTATCAATTTTTTTGTAACTTTACATTAGATACTTTTTCAGAGGAAGACGATGATTGTGCAATTATAGATTTAGGCACCCATTTGTAGTTTTCTTCTTCTTTGAGTGCTTAGATTTTCGGCTACAAGTAGTCGAAGATCCAGACGCACCCTTTGACGAAATTGACCTTGGCTTACCTATGGTCGATTTCGGCAAAGCACCTGTAGCAAATTTATATAAAACCTGTTGAGAATTTTCCCTTTTTCCGTTATTATGAATTTTCCAATCATCTTCATGAAAACGAGATCTCGAAGACTTTCTAGTTAAAGACCTTCCTCGAGACTCATTTTCTTTCCTCGGTGCTGAAAAATGCACAAACAATCGGTTGGAACAATTTCGAGCGATATGACTAGCAGTACTACAGTTAAAACAAATTTGTTTATTTTCAGAAGATTTGAGACTGCTTTTAACAATTTTCATGCTCTTATTGACCTTCCGATTATTTCCACAAGTGCAGGTGCGTGATTCAGGTTGTGTGACAGGCAAAGATGAGGTGGAAGTGCTAGTGACAGATTCAGATTTAATAGAATTCACAAAAATAACACCACAATCGTCAGAAGTTTTAAAGTTTGACACCACATTATCACCAAGCAAAATATTAGTCTTAACATCTAAAACAATTTGATCATTTTTTGAAAAAGGAACACCAAATTTCGACACACAATTATTATCAGATTCAATTCTTCCATTCTCCTGCTTTTCTTATCTTACTGATGAATATGCATCGGAAGTAGAAACGTTAGTATCTAAATTCCTAACACTACAATTTGTTGCCTGTTCAGCAGCTAATTTACCATAAACCATAAATGGTTCACGTTCAATCTCAGCTTGAGTTAATGGAGAAGAAAGATAATTGTGATTGAATGGGGGAGGGACACTCTCATAACCTATTCCTACTTATTTCTGGTCCTTCCATTTCATTTGGTGTTCAATTATTGTTGCAACTTTTTCACTTGACACATCGAATTTTTTAAAGTGAAATTCAACATTTGCAAAACGAGTCTTCAATGTGTCAAGCTCTGCAGTCACAGCTTCAAGTTCTTTCTTAAGATATTTGTAGTTGACACAGTTGTTGATGTACTCTTCTTACAATTTATCAAAATCACTAGTCTTAGCCTCTAGTTGTTCTTTTAACTGTTTCTGGCCTTTTCTAAGTTGGTACCCCCTCATATTTCAAGTCCTCGTTCTCTCTCTTTATTATTTCAATTTGATCACGCAAAAATTTGATGGTATTAATACAATATTGAGAGCAGATATTTTCACTGACCTCTGGCTTTGCAGGCTATGGGGTACTTTGAACCATGAATGCAAACCGGAGTGCCATCGTTTCCTCTTCTGGATCCATCTCAGCTTCTCGTTCTTCATTGTCATTGATCTGGGCAAGATGCGTATTTTCAGGTTCTGAGATGTTTAGAGCCTGAATTTGGTCATCCCAGTCAAATGACTGTGCTACCACAGCAAGATTTGCAGTTTGATTACTAGTTGTAGCTCCCCTATTGTTACTTACTGGCACCATTGTTCTGTCGCTGCTCTCTCTTCTGTCGGGTTTTGGGCAATCTCTGGCAAAATGGTCAGGTTCATGGTAGTTAAAGCATCGGAGTTTGCCTTTTTTGAACCCACCTTCTTTTTTAGCATTCATACCCCAGTTATTTTTGCTAGTCTTTTTGGAGAATTGTTTTGCCCGGAACACTGCCATAGCGATTTGCCAAGTTATATCCATTTCCTCAACATCTTCAGGATGAATTTGATCCAAATCAGCAAAAGACAATTGAGGAGGTAGCTCGCCTTCTACAAAATCATTATAACAATTGACAAGACTGGTCGCAAGAGCCAAATTTTCGTCATACTCCTTGGGCGAAAAATGTGAAGCAGAGATTGGAGCAGCACTAGAAGCATATGTCTTTGATGAAGAAGCAACTGTGGATAGGATACTGGACTTTGAGCACCTTGCATAACATATGATGATGATTGGGGAGCAACAACTGGTTGGGAAGGAAGAGATGTGAATGATGAGAAATCATTATTGGATTGAATTCAAAGATTAGCAGTAGAGTACGAATTGACATGATTGATTTCTCTTTGCTTGTCATCCAAATCACAAGCTTTAATTATTGCCATGGTTTCAGCTAGACTAAGACGATTGAGATCCTTTGTTTTCTTGATAACAGCAACATTCATATCCCGTGTCTTAGGCAGAGAATTGAGAAGCTTCTTGTTGATTTCGGATTTAGTAACCAATATTCCTGCAGAATTCATCTCAATTGTGAGAGTAATGAACCTCTGCAGTTGAGCTTCAAGAGATTCTCCCAAGATATAATTAAACATATTGAACTTTTGTCTCAACATATCCTGGCGACTTTCTTTCATGTCTTCATTTCCTTCATAGACTTCAATTAATGCCTCCCATAGAGCTTTGGCAGATGTATTTTCCCGAAAACCATGTGCAATATCTGGTGAAAGAGCCATAGTGATTGTAGCAAGAGCTCTTTCTTGCTCTTCAACCTTCGCAAAATCTTGATCGGTATAGTCTTCAATATCTTTATCAACAACTGTTCCATTTTCTAGAGTTGAGGTGATCCTAACAGGTCCTTTCAGAATGCTTCGCCAAACCTTGAAATCCTTCATTTTGATATATTTCTCCATCTGATATTTCCATTCCGAGAAATCTTTAGCAGATAACAGACGAGGAATACGAGTGGTTGTTCCCATTATGGAATCCAGTTCATGATGAATTGTTGAGTTTTGTGAGTCCATTTTAATTTTCTGATTTTTAATTAATTTTATTATTAACTTGAAGAACCAAGAATTAAACGAAAATTAAATCAAGAAGACTGTTTACGGCCAAGAGTTTATGGTCGTAAGCTTGAATACGGTTGGGGGTGTTTACGGCAGGAAGCTGTTTACGGCCGTAAATGAGTTTTCGGTCAGATCAGTTTACGGCTTATGCGAATGTTGGGTCAAAATATGGTTTATACTTTACTTTTCTGGGCTATTGTATTTTTGTGTAATATTTTATGATTTTATGGCTTAGTTTACGGCAAAGTTTACGGCCGTAAACACCTTACGGCCGTAAACTCATTTACGGCCCATTTGTTTCCGGCCCATGTTCTACAAGTATAAATAGAGGTGTTAGGGTGAGGAGTAGAGATTGATGAACTAGAAGGAGTTTACGGCCAGAGAGAATAAGGAGAAATTTTGTGTGTGAATCTTTTGTATCCGGATCATAATTCATATCAATTCATAGATAGATTCATCATATTCTTCTTCTTCTTCTCTTCTAGTTTATCTGACATCATCCGTTTGATTGGGATTCCACACCATCAAACGGATCTGACTGATACACGGGCAAATTAGGGACTTACAATTGGTATCAGAGCCAAGTTGTATCAGTCAAAAGGTTTTATTGTTTCGTTTGGAATCTGAATAATTGGTGTTTACGGTCCAAGCTTACGGCCGTAAACTCTATTTGAAGCAATATTTGATCTTATTTTCGAAATATTTTTGCGTTTTTGGATAGATCTCGCAAAAATAAGGGGGGTTTGTTCTTCGTGTTTTTCATAAAAAAGGGTTTTTGATCGAGTTTTGGAGCTTCAAAGTCGAAAAATCGTTGTTTTTCACGTAATCTTGAAGGGTTTTCGGCCGGAGCTTACTGCCGGAAACAGTTCACGGCAGAATTAGTGTTTACGGCTAGGGTTTCCGGAGATCTCGGCTCGGCAGCGGCTTGCGGATCGAAGCGGTGGAGCGCGGCTTGGTGAATCGCGGCTCGGCTCTGTGGACTGCGGCTCCTGCAAGCGCTTCAATAAAAAAGGCGATCGGCTTTGAAGGCTGCAAGGATCGAACCCAGATCCATTCTACAATCAGTCACGCGTCTTACCACTTGGGACAACATACCTCCTGGTTTATACCTTCCATTTTTTAACTATAACCACTTCCTGTCGCAGCAAGTTTCGCCAATTTAACACTTTTAACCCCTAAAATCAATTTCTGTCATTTTTAATGTTCTTTTTAAACCAAAAATTTTAATTTTAATTTTTGAATTTTATTTTTGACTTTTTATTTCAAAATTTGACTTTGACTTTCAAGTTTGACCTTTGATTTTAAACTTTGACTTTTTCGTTTAATTTTTAAATTTTCAAATTTAGCTTTTCGGTTTGACTTTTCAAAGTTCGACTTTTGAGTTTGATTTTTTAAATTTGACTTTTAAGGTTGTTTTTTTTTTAAAAAAAAAGGCATTTTAAATTTGACGTTTGCTTCTAGTTGTTTTTTAATTAATTGATTTTAAGGTCTACGAGGGGTCTGAAAACATGAAAGAAAGTCGTCAGAATATGTTAAGACAAAATTTCAACTTTTTTGATTATGTCCCTGGAGAAACGCTCGAAACTCAGTTGCAGCGATTTACTACACTCACTATTGAGATGAATATAGTCGGGATCTTCTTGACTAAGTCTGAGATCAACAAAAAGCTGTTGAATTCACTTCCAAAATCGTGGGACATGGACGTGGCTGACATCAAGAAGACAAAAGATCTCAATCGTCTTAGTCTGGCTGATATAATTGAAGAACTTAACGCTTTGAATTGTCGAAAAACAATGAGTTCAGCAAACCTTCCGGTCAGTGAAGTGTCGTGTTCTCATTCATGTGAAGTTTCATGTTCTCAATCATGTGAAGATACGATTAAATTTCTTCGAGAACAAATTGATATATTTAAAAGAGAAGTTGAGGACCTGAGATATGAAGGATATCAACTCAGGAAAGGACAGAAACCCCTGAAGGCTGAGTTAGAAGCAAAAACCAAGGGCTTTAGGAAACTTCAGGAAGAGTATAGCAACAAGTGTGAAAATTATGATTATGTTAAGAGTCAACTTGCTGCTGTAACTGAAGAACTTGACGCTTAAAAAATCAAGTGTGGAAAAACTGATGTCAGTTTCAAAAATTATGCTGCGTCAAGTCAGACAGTCGAGTCCTTATATGAGACCCAGTTAAAATTCAAAGAAAATCAAAGCAAGGGTCTAGGATATGATAGTGTACCTCCTCCTTACAGTCATAACTACACATCCATCCCTATGAAACAAGAAGAAATTGACAGGGAGGCACATCTTAAATACGGAAAACCAGCTGGATTTGTGTCAGGAGGAGTTATTAATGTTGAAAATATTGATGTTTCTGTTACATGTGCAGGTAAAGTAGCAGAGGACGAGAACAAGGAGAATTCTTCTAAACAAACCAATGACTCCTTGAACTCTAAATCTGTTGCTTCGAACTCGGCTGCTTCTAACAAACCTGCCATTGAGAAATATAGGCCTCCAATTCCAGCGCAACAAAGTGTCTGTTGTAAGTGTGCATATGGAAACAACAAGAGACAAGGCAAGGATATGCCACCAGGGGCAGGAAGAGATAACTTCACAGTGAAGAAAAAGACTTGTTTTCACTGTGGAACACCTGGACACATTGCCAGAAATTGTCCTAATCGCGCATATGTTCCCTACTATGCACAAGGCTGGCAGAACGCGCCAAGAGGGAGATTTTTCAAAAGAAACCCCTCAAGGTCACGTTCAGACAATGCTAATTGGAACGCACAGAAGGCCAAGAATCAATCTTCCAAGGCCAAGAATCAAAATCCCAAGGGAAAGGAGGGAATGCCGACCAAGAAGTCCAATCCAAGAGATGCCCCAACAAAACCAAGACCGGCTAGGTCAAAGTCATCTCGAAGATCGGCTTCAAGTTCCAAATCAAGTGCCGAGCCACCCATCGGATCGAAAAAGAAATGGGTTAAACCCAACTACCAATGGGTACCAAAGGTGAAAACTCCCAAATCGTCTAATGACTCTAATATTTCATCGTCTTCTGTTTGTGACAAGCAGGATATGTCATAGGAGAGGGTATCGTGCGTTGATGACAAAGGTCGACCCAGTTTCAAAATGGACTGGGTTCCAAAGACCAACTGATCCCGCTCTGCGTTGGAGCAGCTATGGAGGCATATCATCAAACTTCGGTTTGTTGGTAGTGGCTGCTCCTGGCACTTGATAGGAGACATCTCTCAATTGTACAACACTCAGAACATTGTTTGAGAGCATGTGTCCTTTTGCGGGAAAGGAAGAAAAGAAGGGATCACATGGGGTTAGTGTTTAATGATATGAAGAATTTTCGGATCTGTTCTGAGATTATGCGTGCTGTTCTTAGACTTTCTGGATGCAGATTCAATCGGTGAATTACGGTTTGCGTTTTCTTCTCTATACTCCTAAGTTTTTCTTAACCTGATTCGCTTTAAAGACTAATTTTTGTTTTAGGATAGTTTAAATTTGCGCATTTACTTTCGTTTCTCTCCTATGCACAAATTTAGGGGGAGAAATAAAAACAAAACAAAAATTAGAAAATTTTCAAAAATCCAAAAACATCAGAAAATCAGAAAATAAAAAATATATTGGTTATGAAATGTGTTTGAGGGAGATGTTTTGGGAAGTGATATTATCAAGTGATAACAGGCAACCTGAGTCTGCGTAACGTACCCGAAGTTGAAGGGTCTATGCTTTGACTTGATGCGTCGGTAGGCACGAAAAATTTTAAATGGACTTGACTAGGGAGATTTGAACTTAGGAAATTTATAGACTTGACAAATCTTGACCTAGTTAGATATGTTCAGCCTGACAATACGACGCTCGGATAGGTTGAGCAGGGAGATATATATGGGAATCTACTCGTCACATTAAATGAACCCGTACTTGGAACCGTGGTTTAACTTTTCCTCGATGTGCGGATTCTGTCCTTAATTCCGGTTGGATGGGGCGACTGGTAAATTCCGATAGATTAGGTCCGTAGAATATCATTTTCTTTCTTTCCGTCTGTTAGTCATATGTTGTCTCCTTTGCGTGACTTCCAATCCGACCTGGTACACAACATATGTGACTCTATTTCTCTGCAGGATATATATATATATATATATATATATATATATATATATATATATGTGTGTGTGTGTGTGTGTGTGTGTGTGTGTGTGAAATACTTCTCATCTGTTAGCCATATGCTGTCTCCTTTGCGCGACTTCCAATCCGACCTAGTACACAGCATATGCAACCTTCTTCTTCTCAACCCCTCTGAAGTAGTTAGCAATAGAATTCTGAATCTCTTCTCTCTCTGAATGGTTGTCTGCTCACCCGGTGTAAGGAGTACTCTGGAAGTTCTTGATGGCTGGGGCATATCAGGAAGCGGGAAACACATTCCAGTACACTTAAAATTGAACTCATACAGATTGTCTGTAGATCTCGCTGCTCAATTTAGGTGGACAACAATATCCCTGGTCGTCGTCAAATGAATGGTCCTTAAGATATAGTATCTAAGGAATTAGGATCAGATATAATTTTTAGGAACTTAAGTTCACCTTGTCTTGTAACACATAGTATGTCCTAAATCTGTCACAAATTTTTCGTGTTTAAGTGGACCACAATGCCGACGATCGACCAAACAAAGATGTGAATATGGAAGGTACCGATAAGTGGATAAAAGCTGTCTAAAAACTTTGATCCCAAATCACTCTTAAAGTTAGATATCAATTTTATTTTTGTTAAATTTTGTCATAGTTTCTTCTAATTTAAATATTAGGGGAAAATTAAAAATTAAAAATAATGAAAAAAAAATCAAAAAAAAAACAAAAACAAAGAAAAATCAAAAAATTAAAAAAAATCCAAAAATAGTGTTATTTCTGTTTTGTTTCTTGTTCAGAAAAATAAAAAAATTCCAAAAATATTTTTGTTTCCGTTTTAATTTGTGTGCTAAGTTTTCTTTTAGTTTTGTTTTGTCTTGAATAGTGATTTCAGGTATAGGTAAAGCTCATGGAGTTTGTGTTGAAGATTTCTGAGCAAAAGCTTCGTCCGTGAGCATCGAAGAATTCTCATTCGAAGGAGCAAGAAATGAAGATTATTCTTTCAACATTCAATCCTTCAACCCCAGAAGCAAGGTGAAGCTGCAATTGAAGATTATGTGACGGATTGCATTGAAGCCTCCTCAATCAGTCTGTTGCTATCTATGAACCTGCTGAAGTGATCCAAAAGATTATTTATCTCTAAAGTTCTCTCTGAAGATTCTCAAGCTGAAAGCACTATCTTTCAAGAATCAGTACGTAAAACCTTCTCACCCAACGTGCGTTCAATGCTAAATTCTGAAGAAATGCCCAACTGCTCAAGATGAAGTCATTCATGGAAGATTCATATGTTCATCCTGATGTTGTGAAGAATTTGAAGATTAATGCTGAAGTCAAGTTCCCAATGAAGATTATCAAGAAAGCCAGCTACTTTTTAGGGGGAGCTTGTTGGGTCATTAAGAAAAGAAAGCTATAAACCAAGGGGGAGATTGTTGGGTCAAAATATGGTTTATACTTTACTTTTCTGGGCTATTGTATTTTTGTGTAATATTTTATGATTTTATGGCTTAGTTTACGGCCGTAAACTCATTTACGGCCCATTTGTTTCCGGCCCATGTTCTACAAGTATAAATAGAGGTGTTAGGGTGAGGAGTAGAGATTGATGAACTAGAAGGAGTTTACGGCCAGAGAGAATAAGGAGAAATTTTGTGTGTGAATCTTTTGTATCCGGATCATAATTCATATCAATTCATACATAGATTCATCATATTCTTCTTCTTCTCTTCTAGTTTATCTGACATCATCCGTTTGATTGGGATTCCGCACCATCAAACAGATCTGACTGATACACGGGCAAATTAGGGACTTACAGCGAATTAGCTGTTTACGGCCGTAGAGAGAGTTTACGGTCATACTCCCTTCAACAGTGAAAACCAAAAACTTCCAGAAAAAGGCAAAACACAAGTTTATTAGCAAATTAAGTGATGAAAACGTAGAATCACGCCTTGAACGATGAAGAACCTGAAAATATTTTAACCATGAACACGATTGAAATTTGTTTTGACACCGACTTGATTTGATACCAATTGTAAGGTCCCTTAAACTGAGAATCCAAACAGTGATCAAACAAATATCAATCGAGCAAACAAAGAATGTAGTACAAGACAGAATAATCCAAGCATGCACACGTTTTATATCATATAAACGTCTAATACACCTTGGGGCCGTAAACAGTAAGAGAATCTGATTCGTCAACAACCTGACAAGCCCTATATATAAGGGGAGTTGGTCGTAAACAGGTTTACGGCCGTAAACCTGTTTGCGACCGTACACACAGACTCAACCGTAAACACATGAAAAACATATAAAACATGACCAAGAACTAATCAAGACTTATACATATGATTGCCTAGCCCAAACCACAAAATAACGACCTATCATAGGGTTTTGATTATCTAACACAAGTAAAATCGACAATAGTCATCTAATAAATCGAAATCAACACATAAGGTTCAGGTTCATCTTTACCAAACAAAAGTTTAGGGTGATTAGCTCATAAGTAAAACATAAACACACATGAAATCAAATTTAACTAGAGAAGACATGGTAAAATATAGCAAACCGAATGATTCAATAATGATTTCTACTATATCTCTTCAACTCTGAAGCTCCAATCGATTTTTGATCTTCTCTCGGTTTTCTAGAAGGTTTTTGTCGTAATCCTTTCTAGAAAACCATCCAGAAGTCTCTCAATTTAACCTAATGTCCGAATATTTATAGTTACCAAAAATCGGCCTCCACGCCGTGGCAAATAGGTGTCACGCCTTGGACATCTCTTAAAACGCGTATGCGTCAATTCAGTTTCTCAGATCGCAAACGTTCTACTCCCCACGACATGGCATCAATTCCCACACCATGGGTTTCATAAATTTTGTCTCTTTTGCCTTCAAACATCTTAACCCACTCTTTCCGGCTAGGGGTGTTCGTTTGGATGGATCGGTTTAATCCAATCCAATTAAGTAAATTCAAATTGATTTTGGTTTTTAAAATATGGATTCAAATAGTCCAAACTAATTTAAAATCCAATTCGATTCGTTCCAATTTCAATTCGGTTGGATCGGTTTTACAATTTGGTTTTCTAAAATCAGAATATTTTAAAACAATATATAATTATAATATTATCCAATTTTTACAGAAGACGCAAAAAATATTTAGTTGTGATTTAAAATTTATAAACAACTACTAAGAAGGTTATTATAGTTTAATATTTAATAGATAAAAAAAACTTTTGAGAGAAAGTATATATATTAATGTTTTTTATTTGGTAAAACTTTTTGAATTTATTTGAAAAAATAAATTATTACATTATTAAATAATTATAGATATATTAAAAATAGTTATATAATAAGTTGTTATTCGGTTTTTTGGACCATTCAATTCTTATTTTATAAACCAAAACCAATCCGAAATCCAAAATAATAATTCGGTTTTGTTGAAAATCAATCCAAAAATCCGAATATCCGAACTAAATACTCCAATCTAAATTATTCAATTGGACAATTCGATTTTATTCAAATAGTGAACAGGCTTATTTCCTGCTTCCAGCTCCGTATTTGCTTCCTTTTCATTCGAGTATGTCTTTCCTACCACAAAATAGATTTCAAACATAATAATAACATTTTTGGGTTAGCTTTTTTAGCACAAAAATAATTTTTAAGAAAAGTGCTTATTAGCTTATGGGTTTTAGGAAACACTGATTTTAAAAAGTGTTTGGATAAGAAAAGTTGTTTTTTAGAAGTAAATGGTTTAAAAAGCTAAAAAGCTATGATTTTTCAGCTTTTTGAGAGTTTTAATTTTTTTCTATCTAAAAAGTTGTTTTAAAAAATGCTTTTTAAATATAAAAATACTTTTTTAACTTATTAGCTTTTTGAAAAGCTAAAAAGCTAATAAGCTATTTTAAAAAGTTATTTCAAACACCCACTAAATATCTTATATCCAAAAATAAACATAATTGTAGCTAAAAGTATTAAAAATATACACGAAATACATGATTAAATATGCACGTATCATATTTTAATTGCTACGACATTGGATATAAATTTGAATCTAGATTGATTTTTGAAAATAACGATTGAGATTTCAATAACAGTAGAAGATAAGGAAGAAACATGATTAACATAAATATGACCGGAAAGAAAAATGAAATTGTTTATTTAAAGTGTCACACCAAAAGCCATATCTCACACCATGTTCGAAAAAACATGGCATGTCGTCTTGCAAAGGCTAGTACGCGTTAAAAATAAACGAGTTAACACAAAAAATAAAATATATATATATATATATACACGTGCACCCAAACAGACAAAATATAATAAAAAAGATACAAAATAATAGTTTGCTCGACTATTTTAATTTTTTTTACTCTTTATAACAATAGGGACATAATAAATGTTTTTATAGTATTATACAAAATAAAATATACTATAATTGGTGTGAAAATTGAAATAATTTTATAAAATTTGAATCCATTTTTGAAATTATCGATTGATTTTTAAATAATGGTAAATGATAGTACACAAACATGATTGACCTTAAACAAGATAGAAAAGAAAAAAGAAACTATTTTATTGAAAAAAACTGTAAAAAATCAATGTGATTTATCAAATGTTGCAAACTCAGTTTCTATTAATTTTCTTATACGAATATGGTCCATGTAGTTTTCAAAACTTGCAAGAATGACCTTTTTTGTTGACGTTGTTACTGTTCACGTAAGTTTTGAAAACCATAAGAATCATGTTCATCAAAACAGAGATTGAGTTTGTAAACTTTGATAAATCACAAGGACATTTTTATAGCTTTGTCAAAAGAAAGGAACACCCATGTTTCACACCATTTAGGATAAAGAAAAATATTAAGGATAGTAGCTAGTAAAAAAGACTAAATTAAGACAAAAAAAAACTATTCTTTATGAATGGTTTATGAATAAAAAAAATCAAACTAAAACAAAAAAAAGTTGAAGTGACAATCAATGGCACGACAAGAAAAATATATGACAAAAACAAAATTAGGATGACACGATAAACATGCATGACGATAAATGAAATTGGAACGGAATTAAATTTTAAATTCATGTTCGTGTCAACTGTCAAGTATAAAAACAAGACTTCGACCGTGTCGTTTTCAAAATTCGACATGAAATTGACACGGTATTAATATGTATTTCTCGTGTTTTGCGTATTTGTAATGTTTTGTATGGTCAATCTTAAATTAAATAATCTAAATGTTTATTCTATTTTATATTTATGGTGTTTATCGAATTGACTGTTTTTATTATGTTTTAAATTAAATCATTTTCCTATTAATAAAACAAACAATAAATTCTTATGTATCGTATCGTTTTATATTGGGAAAATGACTTACCAGTGTTATCATCTTTGTCGTTTTGTTCATATTTAGACATTTTTTTACACATTTGACCATTTAACTTGTTATATGTGTTTACATATTATCATTGACTTTTTTTTAAAGAGCTACATATTATCATTGTCACCCGCTGTAGCAGATGACAATAGTAATATGCGAACATATTTAACAAGTTAAATGGTTATATGTGTACAAAAAAAAAGTTGTATAACTGTGAACGAAACGAAAAGTTATTTAACATGATAAGTCATTTTTCCCACTTTTAATAGCGATTTTATTTTTCATATTTGTTTATATTATTTTTTTCAAACATTATTTTTAAAGTATCCATAATATCTTAAATATTAAACTAATATTGATCAATTTTAAACTTTACTTTTTAAATAATAAATATATTTTTGTTTTATGAAATACTTTATATAGATGCTTATATATATTTTCCCTTTTGTTTTTAAGCATATACAATATTTTTAAAGTAAATAGTATTTAACAATAAAATTAAATAAATTAAATATGTAATAATAAATATGGAGGGTCGTTTAAAAAGATAAAAAGAAAATATTATGTAGCAAATACAAAATAAAATATTTATGTAATGTAAATGTCTTAAATTATTACAACTTTTTAATATTTTTTAATTAGAAGTTTATAAAGTATTAATTTTTTTAATATAACATTTTAAACTAGTATTTAACGAAATTATTTTTAAATATTATAAAAAAATATTAAATTATCATACAAAATCTGTGAAACACTTTAAAACTATTGCAAAAGAAAAGTTTAGAAATAATTACATGAAATTAAAAAAAATGTATGAAATTGTTAAAGAAAAGTATGAAAATGTAAATAAAAAAAAAGTTAAAAAATTTAATACCAATATAAAATATTTGGTTCAAAAGTATTTTTATTAAAATTATATGAATATATATATATATATATATATATATATATATATATATATATATATATATATATATATAAAAGTTAAACAAAATTTAAAACATTATATTAGAAAGACAAAATTGCAAAAATGGTCCCTGTGGTATGCATTTTTTGGGGATTTTAATCCAAACGGTGACTTTTTTTTTTGTTTCGTGGTCCTTTTGGGCTATTTTCATTGTAGAATTGGTGTATGATAATCTTGAAAAGACTAATTTGCCATTTTAATTTGTTTTTTCCATTTACTTAAATATTTTTTTCTTTTATTTAATTATAAATGTTAAATCAAATCAAGAATGGGACCTACCTGCCCCCCCCCCCTCTCTTTCTCTCTTTCTCTCTCTGAATCCAAACACCCTCCTTGTTGCTTCGTCGATATCACGTATTTTGCTATCAGATCAGTCAAGAGGTGCCCGGAAATAGCTCATCGCCACCGACTGTCTTCACCCTCCTTCTATCCATTCCGTCGACCGAATCACCAAAACACCCCCTTTTCCTTTTCTTGGTTGTTGCTCGTCTATTACAGTAGCCCAAGCACCCTTTCTCGGCATCTTCTGAACCACCGACTACAACGATCGTCTCCGTCTTCCTCCCTTTGCAAATCATCGTCGGAGGACCGCTTCCTTCCACCCATTGACCACCACTGCTGCTGTTGAGACTCTTCGGTTCACCACCTGCTGCCGTCGTTGGTAACCTCTCGCCGTCTCAGTCTCTTCAACTTCACCAGCGTAATTTCAGTTGTGTGCTTCATTTCGTCGATTGAAGACAACTGATAACGAATCGCAAAATTGCCTTTTCCTTTGAACTACAACTCATGATGGACTAATAGAAGGCGAATTGTTCAACATACAACTTCTGGTTCAAATTATGCTTTATTTTAGCTATACTTTGTTTAATTTGATTTTATAAACCTCCTATGAATGCTTATGTGACAGTAGTGAAGAAGATGGCTTGTGATTTGTTTCACCAGTTAGGACAACAAGAAGGTAGGCGGTGGTTACTAATTGGGAAGATAAAGTGAGCAATCAAAATCAAGATTGGGAGCGGGAAAGACGTTCGACAGCGGGGGGAAAGACGTTCGCTTTCATCGATTTCTTACAGTACCGATTGAACTTTTGAAGACAAGACTCAAAGAGTTTTTGTATGTGGGTACACTGATCGCAACCTCTCATCTCTTTCACCCTCAAGAACACACCAGTGGAGGTAGAGATGATGAGGGTCGGGTTACAGACAGATCTGAGCACTCTCTCTCTCTCTCTCTCCCTTCTTTCCTCTCTCTTTTTTACAGTGTTGAGTATTCATTACAATCACACACCCCAGACTTTCGATTTTCTAAGAACGAATAGAGAGAATGCATTTGCAGGTGGAGTTTTAATGATTTTGGAGGTGAGGGAGAAAAACAAATGTTGGTGTGTGTTACGAGAGAGAGAGAGAGAGAGAGAGAGAGAGAGAGGTGGGTCTCATTCTTGATTTGATTTAACATTTATAATTAAATAAAAGAAAAAAAATATTTAAGTAAATGGAAAAAACAAATTAAAAGGGCAAAGTAGTCTTTTCAAGATTATCAGGGACCAATTTTACAAGGAAACTATCCCAAAAGGACTATGAAACCAAAAAAGTCACTGTTTGGGCTAAAACCCCAAAAAAAAATGCATACCACAGGGACATTTTTACAATTTTGTCTATTAAAAAAACCTATAGAAAAAAATATATATATGATAAAAATATGTAAGAAATTTTAAAAAATCTTAAAAAGTTTATCAAAAAAATATTATAAGAAATTTATAAAAATAAATAGTGAAATATGTAAAAAAAAAAAAAAAGTTTCCTAAACATAAAAAACTAAAAAATAATTACCAGACAAATTATTTTCCCTTTTATATTATATAAAATATTTTTGTAATGTGTGAACTTAAAAACCACGATACCACTGGATCACGATTCACGATCACCCCTAAGTTTGATTTGTCAAAAAACATACCCAAAAGTTGCACACAGCCTTTATAAAAATGGGCTGAATAGGCCCATGATAAGTGTTTTCTATATGGTAGATTTTGAATAAAAGGTCAAAAGAATCCTAACGAACGAAGTATTCAATGTTTCAACAAAAAAGCGATAAAATAAAATAAAATAAAATAAAAATAAATTTAGATTCTAGATGAAATCTTTTCGGGAGTTGGGCAGCTGACGTCAATTCGAGTTTCCTTCCCCCTTCCTTCAAATCTTTCCCACACCCACAAATACCCACATCACAAGACATGCATTCATCACCGATTTCTGTTTAGAGCAAGATTTTGAATTGTTTTCTCTCATGATCATGAAGCAAGCAGAAGATAGACATCTAGACGACGACGGCGCCGCCAATAACGGCGGTGATCCTGCTGCTGGACTGTCCTACCATCCTCCGATCAATTTCGCCACCGTCGAAGATCGAATTTATAGATCTGGGTTTCCTCAGCCTAGTGATTTCCCGTTTCTTGATACATTGCAGCTTCGATCTGTCATGTGAGTCCCCAATTATTCTTTCTTCTTGTTAATAATCGATCCCATTGATGATCAATTTGATGCCCTCTTGCAGATATTTGTGCACCGAATCATACCCTAAAGAGAATTTGGAATTTCTTCATTCCCGCAATATTCGCCTCTTTCAGTTTGGAATTGATGGCACCAAGGTTATTCTTCCAACATTCTCTTTCTCTTAGGATGCAATGGATATTAGGATCCCTTGATTTTGATGCGAGTTGTGTTAAATTTCAGAGAATTTGAATCATATATGAAATAAAATTTGGGGATACAAGGTTTGAATGATTCAGAATGTTTGAATTTCACACGAACACGCAATTCCTTTTCACGAAACAAAAGGGGGTCAATATTCTAAGAATTTGAGTTCGAATCATCATGAATTTGTACTTCATTATGTTTTCTGTCATTCGAATGATTGTAACACTGTCTAATTTCTTGAACGATCTATACATGCAGGATGCGAACATTCCCAAGAGTATCATCACGGAAGCCCTCAAAGTTTTAATCGGTAAATTTTCATGAACATTAGAACATTAACGTTTTACCATGAATGTTTGATTTATCATTTATTCCCCCCTTTTTTTTTCTACATCTTTTACTAAATCCTCGTGTTCTTATTGCAGACGTGAGAAACCATCCCATTTTGATCCATTGCAAACGAGGAAAAGTATGTCATAAATCCTCTCTTTCTCTATATACACGCATATTTATAGTTTATGCTAGGTTAAAAGCAATAAATAGTGATTTAAAAGCATTCTACTTTCATTTTGAAAAATCTACCTAATTATAAAACTATAATTAAAATCCTATAATCTAGCTGATTTTATCAAGTATAATGTCCTAATAAGAAAAATATTGATTCTTGAAAATACTTGAAATAAAATGTTTTAATAAGAAAAAAAAATAATTGAAAGTAGGTTGCTATACTATCTAAATAAATGAAAAGTACATCCTACTTGGTGAGAATCCATAGGTGAGATCTAGATGGGACTCCGACTCCAGTCCCATCTATCAGTATTTTGTCAGTCTTGTTAGAATAGCCCTGCAAAGCTTGTCCAGTCCAATCTATCTAGTATTTTGTCTGTATGTCTTGTCATGTGACATTTGACTTAGTTTTTTGTTATTGGTGGTATTTTCTTTCTATATATTTATGTATTTGTTTCCTAACATTTTTTTTCTTACATTTATGTGTCAATTTTAGCATCGAACGGGGTGTCTTGTTGGGTGCCTACGAAAGCTACAAAATTGGTGCTTATCTTCAATTTTTGAAGAATACAAGATTTATGCGGGTGAAAAATCGCGAGATGCGGATTTAAAATTTTTAGAAGCATATGATGTGACATACCTAAGACAATGTCTTCATAGCATCATATATCAATATCATGGATACGGGTCTAAAAAGAGGCGTTTGCTTTGCAAAGAAGATGTTCAACACAAGGCACGGATAAGTTCGGTTTAGGTTTTAATATTCGTGCGTTGATTCCTTTTTAGGACTTTGTTTTAGTGTTAGTTTGAAGATATATACTTTCATGAACGTGTTTTTTTAGTTGGTTTTATCGAGAGGATTCTTATAGTGTTCTTCAAGGTGTTTACGAGTCCCCTTTTTTTGTTTTGGGAAAGGAAATATATGTGTATATGTGTAATTCGGGAAGATTAAAAGGACAAATTGCAAGAAATAGTAACGAATTATGAGTTTTTAAGAGTAGATTTTTTGTAAATCTTAAAATTGAAATTGCGTTGTTTACCCATTATATGAAATGGTACTTGGTGAACACGTTGTTGGTAAATGATTTTATTAATTTGATATTGATTGATGTGTCATATGTTGTTATTGAGGTTTTTGTAATTCACATAAATATTTGTTTATTCCTAACTTGTATCCGAAGTATTTATGATTTGAAAATCAAAACAAACCTTATCTAAAAGTCTTAAACTAAATTCTAGATCTAAAATTCTTGAAAAATCACTTAAATTCAAGATCAATGTTATAAACGGGTATAATTATATTTACAAAATGCTACGAAAATCAATTAAAGTAAATAATATTTTATGAATATAAAGTTAAAGTCGGTTACTTTTACTTAGCATCTTTTTAAAATAATATATTTTATAAAAAAATCATCGGTTGTTTATTTATGATGTTGATCTAAAAGATAGTTTTAAGGAGTAGCAAGTCAAATAATGATCTACTAGTATTCGTACGTAACTCCCACCATATACATACATACACAGTGGCGGACCTATGTAGGGCCTTTGGGGTCCCGGGCCACTGCTCAATTTCCGGCACGCAGTGTAATTTTTTTTTTTTTTTTTTGGTTTTTTCTATTAGGTGCACCCGCTTGAAGTACGAGGGACACCCCTACTAAAACAGTCTGCGTCCGCCATTGTACATACATGAACTATTTCTAAAGTAATTTTGCAAGCAAAACAATTTTTAAGCCATTGTTGCATACTTGCATCGGACAAACGTTGCAGGGTTTCGGATCAAAAGTTAACTTCAATTGGGTTTAATAAACAATGTTGTAAAAATCGGCCTACCCGGCCGAGTACTCGGAATCGGCCCTCCACCGATGCGAGTTTTGTGAACTCAACAAAAAAACTCGGATTAGGTCAAACTCAGTAAAAAATCAGTCAACCTCGGTCAAAACTCGGCCAATATCTCTCTAACTCGGGCCTATTCGGTCAAACTCAGCCAACTCGGTCAAACTTGGTCAATGGGTCAAAATTGTCATAAAAAGAGAAAAAAAATCAAGAATTTCAAGATTAATATGTCTAATACACTTAATGATTTATTATTTAACACACACATGTGATTATTATATATATATATATATATATATATATATATATATATATATATATATATATATATATACTAGGTACATCTTAGGTTCGTGCTAAACACGACCCATGAACGATATTTTTGGTATTCTAGAAAAATTAAGATAACATGTGCATCCATGTTTTGTTAATTATCCCTGAATAAATTGTGGATACTTATCGTAATTAACTTTTCTATATTATGGTCATAATAATTATATGTTATATGCTTATGACTTGCCAAGTTGGTTGCTTACTTTGACAATTTTTTTCCTCTCCAAGTCTCATCTTATTGTCAAGTGTCACCCCTCTTGGGAATATTAATTAAGAAGAAAATCATTTGAAATTATAGCAAAACTCATAGAATAGATATTCCTTGAAATTATAGCAAAACTCATAAAAAAGATATTTCCAGTAGCAAATCATTTGAGGTTAAATCAAAATTCAGAAATAATTTTATTTTTTTTATCTTTTTTATTTTTTAATTTTTTTAATTTATTTTTTATAATAGTGTGGTGTGAATTATGTAGGTATACTATAGATGTAGAATTTCTTTCTAGCCATCGGTGAAAAAAAATGATATTTATAAAATGTATTGTCTGCCTTTCTGGCTTCAACATCAACACCATGGACGTAAAAAGAACTTGAATCATATTGTTTATTATTTATAGAGTTAGTAGGTGGTATGGAAATTCAAAGTTTTCAAAGTTTTCTAAAATCTCTATAACTCTCATTATTGTTTATTATTTATAGAGTTAGTAGGTGGTATGGAAATTCAAAGTTTTCTTACGTTTTCTAAAATCACCCAAAATTCCTCATAAATCCAAAAAAATATCCACATAAATCAATAAAAAATCCTCCTAACTCCACTTTCCTTACATTCTAAAGGAAGGGGTGTTTTTATATTATAATGATATATATATATATATATATATATATATATATATATATATATATATATATATATATATATATCTTAAATTTTTAGTAATTATTCACGAATTGAGACAATTGTGTGTATTTCAGGTTTTATTCACATATATCTAATTTTGTTATATATTTCAATCAAATTATTATTTTAACTTATGATTTTGACATATAAAATTGTCTTAAAAATATTTCTACACGAATTACCGAATTCGAGTACTCCCGAGTAGTAACATCCCAAGTTCGGGAGCAAGAAGTTAAAGGACTTAAAGTGTAAATTAAGGGAAGGGACTCGACGAGTAGGCATGCTTACTCGCCGAGACGGAGCGGGATTTGTCGCGGGTTAAGTGGCCAACTCGCCGAGTCGACGGCTTGGACTCGACGAGTTGGTGCTGAAGAGAGAAAACCCTAATCCTGGGGGTTGCACCCTATTTAAAGGACTTTATGTCCTTCTCCCAGGCTCCTAATCCCCCTGAGAGTTCCAGAAACCCTAATTTTCGTGTGAGACTCCATTGTTGAGGAGATTGAAGCTTGGAAGAGGAATTTGGTGGAAGGAGCTTTAGAAATTAGAGGCTAGCATTAAGGGGCTTGTGTAGATCTGGGATCTACTTCAGTTTGGGCACATCTTGGATGTAATAAGTTGTTACCTTCCCTCTTTTGCATCTAGATCTATTATCATTTGAGATTTGGGGCACTTTTGGTATGATTGAGAGCTATTTCGAGTTAGAGGCTTAGATCTGAGGTTGCTACCTCAGATCTAGACTTTTGATGGTCCAAAATGTCATAAAGTTTCAGTCATTGAGTTGTTGGTGAAGCTCCTTTGTCATAAACCCTAGCCCTTGAGTGTTTTGAGCTTATATCTCCTTGGTTTCACGTAAAGTTTGCAACTTTATGTGAGGGTTAGATTGTAGAAGGGTGGATCTATGGATTGGAGCCCCTGCATGGATCGAAAAGTCTCCAAATGGATTGAGAACTAGAGAGACTCGGCGAGTCACATGGGTGTACTCGACGAGTTTGTATGAACATGTGCATGGACTCGCCGAGTTGGAAGAACAACTCGGCGAGTCTATTGAAGATTGCCTTGGACTCGGCGAGTCTGTTCTTGGAATCGACGAGTCTGGTCGTGGAACCCTAACCTCTTCTGGTTAAGCCTCGAATTGGTGAGTCGAGGGACGACTCTGTGAGTTGAACAGGATGGGACTTGGAGATCGTTGGACTCGACGAGTCTAGGGGCGACTTGGTGAGTTGAATCGTATTATGGGAGTTTCTGAGTATAGGAACTCGACGAGTCGACGGGGTGACTCGGCGAGTAGAATCAACCAGAAAGGTTGACTTTGACTGAGGACTTTGACTTTGACCAAAAGTTGACCAGTTTGACTTCCAAGGGTATTTTGGTAATTTTTGGTATTTTTGGAATTGGTTCTTTGGTAGTGTTTTGTGGTGAAGTTCGTGACGGTGGTCGGAGCAGCTTGGTCTTATCTCTTCAGTCGGCAATTGTAGGTGAGTTATCCTCACTATATCGACAGGGTCTACGGCACCAAGGTCGGCCCTTTATCGGATGGAAATCAGGGTATTGTTTGTTATGTTATTGCTTTGCTAGATCTGCATCCTGGTATTTAGGATGGTGTTATGTTAGTGACCTGGTTAAGGTCGGTACCCGGTATTTAAGGTAATGTTATGTTAGTGACCTGGTTAAGGTCGGTACCCGGTATATAGGGTAATGTTATGCTAGTGACCGGTTAGGTCGGAATCCTGGTTAGGATGTTGATATGCTATGTGATCTGTTAGATTGTTTGTCTGGTTAAGGATTTGTTATGTGATTAACTATTTTATGTGCACATGGTTGTTTGACGGGGGTTGGGTTGAGGCGGGTCCTGCTTTGTGCTGTAGACCAACATACCCAGGGCGGACCGGATATTCCAAAGGCCCAGCGAGCGGTCCGGATAGGATGAAGGCCCCCAAGAGGGCGGACCAGACGTGCCGAGGCTTGGAGAGTGGATTAGGCCGACTGAAGACCCGGTGTGGGTGGACCAGTCATACTGTAGACTCAGAGAGTGGACTAGGTGGATTGAAGACCCGGTGCAGGCGGACCAATCACACTGTAGACTCGATGTACATGGTTAGACTCGGAGGATGGACCAGGTGGACTGAAGGCCCGGTACGGGCGGACCAGTCACATAGTAGACCCGATGTGCATGGTTGTTCTATTTGTGATATGTTATTAGTATGTTTATGTGTGGTTGGTATTTTTGATGGGTTATGAGCATTCTAACACTTCCTAAGTGTACATGCAACCATAATAACCTTGGATCTATGTTTGTTTAATTATAATGCAAAGTTGAATTCCAAGGTTATATTCCTATCTAGCATACATGGGGAACATTTTAAACTTGAATGAAAGATTGAATAACTTACCTTATTGTTGATTATGATCCTTGAAACCTTGTGAGCCTAGCACCCCAAATGTGATGCCTCAAATGCTTCACATAACACCAAATGCAAAGGAGTAAAATTTTTGAGAAAATACACACTTGAAAAATCGGCCTAGCCCTCACTTGTTCTTGTGTAGCTGATTTTGGTGGAGAATGGGTTCCTTATATAGTGTTGACACATCTAGGGTTACACCATGTAAACCCTAATGCGTCATGACTCTTCATTTCCATGACCCATGGGTTTGTAACTCCCATGGAGCATCCTATGGGTTTAACCCAACTTGATAATCCATGGAGCCTCTTAGCCCACTATACAAGTTATGGATGATTTACATAATCAACCCATATATTTAATTAGTTATCTTTTGATCACTTAATTGATTCTAAATTAATTCTTGATCAAACTAATTAAATAATACTATTAATATATTAGAACTTATAATATATTAATAAACCACAAGTGTTATTTCTCTCATTTAGTCTATCCAATTGCATGGTGCCATGCAACCCAAATGGACCATGCCGGGTCGGGTCAAGTACATACCAGAAATAGTTATGGACTTAGACACCTTATCCAATAGTCTCCCACTTCGATAAGTCTAATAACTATAACTGCAAGTATGACTTCAGGAACCGATCGACAATCGGAGCTCTTTCAAGGTCTCTCGGAACTGAGAAGATGATGATACGCCATTTAAGATAAGTGATCATATAATCCTCTGTTCTAGATATCAGCCGGACAAATACATGGAACAATGTCTTACTTATTGTCGAGCAGTTTGTTTCCCGATTTCCGATTTGTTTGACAAAGAATTTAATTGAACACATCAACTTAGTTCTGACCGGGCCCGATACATAGGTCAAAACAAAATCATCGAGGGGCCCATATATCAGCTTCTAATCCAAGAAGGAACAAATAAACTTCGACTCATATGTTTGTTCTACTACTCATTGAATTATACACAAAATCACGTTTTATAACATCGAGTTACCAATGCGTTTACGTACAATCAATGCATAACCAACTCATAAGTAACAAATCATATCTCTAGGTTTGAAGACTTATATGATATTACCGTCTCACCATCACTCGAGATAAACTCCATGAAGTGATTCCAGTGAGCGTGGGTTGAGTCCATTGCTCAGAACTTATGAACACTCATGATTGTTGTAGCCATGTCCAACATCTTAGACCTCTGCAACCAATCATGACAGTCTTGATTCATACCTACTTCCGACATATGACCGACTGTGGAGGTTAGAATAATATCATATACCAAAAATAAGTATTCTAGAAGTCAAAACATGCAAAAGAAATATAGTAAACGATCGATAAGAGATAGCAACACTTTACTCATAAATAAAACACCTTTTATTCATCATCTAATGTCAATTACACTTTACAAATTTCGAGGTTATCTAACTACTGAATCTTGTATCATCCTTTAACCTTATGCTCCGAGCATGCTGGAGATGCTTAACCCGATTCAGTCGCTTCGTGAGGGGATCTGCTGGATTCTCATCCGATGATACCCTCTTTGCCACAAGGAGTCCTTCTTCTATTCGATGTCTGATGAAATGGTATTTTCTGTCGATGTGTCTAGATCTCCCGTGATCCCTTGGTTCCTTGGCTAAGGCAACAACACTTTCACTATCACAGAAAATTTCCATTGGCTCTTTAATAGCTGGTACAACTCCAAGGTCTCTAATGAAGTTCTTCAGCCATATAGCCTCCTTTGCTGCCTCGCTCGATGCTATATACTCTGATTCACAAGTTGAATCAGCCACTGTCTCTTGCTTGGAACTCTTCCAAGAAATTGCTTCTCCGTTTAAGGTAAAGACCTAGCCTGAATGAGAGCGGAAATTATCCCTATCAGTCTGGAAGCTAGCATCACTATGCCCTACAACTCTCAAGTCATCACTCCCACCGAGGGTAAGGACCCAGTCCTTAGTCCTTCGTAGGTACTTGAGGATATTCTTTTACCGCAGTCCAATGTGCCTTGCTAGGGTTCCCCTGATACCTGCTAACCATGCTCAAGGCAAAGGCTACATCGGGTCGAGTACACGTCATAGCATACATGATCGATCCTACAGCCGAAGCATAAGGTATTCGACTCATTTCTGCTATCTCAGCCTCAGTACTAGGGCTTTGTGTCCTACTCCATTTGGCGTTACTCTGGATGGGTAACTCTCCTTTCTTGGAGTACTGCATGTCGAATCTCTTCATCATCTTATCCAAGTAGGTACTCTGACTAAGTCCAATTAGTCTTTTACTCCGGTCTCTCAAGGTCCTTATCCCTAGAATATAGGCAGCTTCTCCTAGGTCCTTCATAGAGAAACACTTCCCAAGCCAGGACTTAACTTCCTGTATAGTTGGGATGTCATTTCCTATGAGTAGTATGTCATCCACATACAATACCAAAAAGCTAACTATACTCCCACTAGCCTTGACATATACACAAGATTCATCTTCACTCCTAGAAAAGCCAAATTCTTTGACTTTCTCATCAAAGCAAAGATTCCATCCGCGAGGTGCTTGCTTTAACCCATAAATGGATTTCTCAAGCTTACACACTCTATTAGGGTACTCTGTATTGACAAAACCCTCTGGCTGACTCATGTAAACATCCTCAGCCAACTTTCCATTAAGGAAAGCGGTTTTGACATCCATTTGCCATATTTCATAGTCATGAAATGCGGCTATGGCTAATAGAACCCTAATAGACTTAATCTTGGCCACTGGAGAAAAGGGATCATCATAATCAACTCCCGGAGTTTGTGAGAAACCATTTGCAACTAGTCGTGCCTTATAAGTGTGTACATTACCATCCATGTTGCTCTTCTTCTTGAAGATCCATTTACACCCTACAGTCTTACGACCTGGTACATTCTCAACTAAGTTCCAAACTTGATTGTCATACATGGACTGTATCTCACTGTCCATTGCCTCTTTCCACTTGGCTGACTCTGGGCCTGCCATGGCTTCCGCGTAACTGTTAGGTTCATCCAGACATATCAGTGTCTCATCACTGATAAGTGTATCACCTTCCACAATAATATGGAATCCATAGTAATGCTCAGGTGCATTCCTAACCCTTATGGAACGCCTCAGAGGTACAAACTTGTCAATTGGATCAACAGGAGTTTCCTCCTCAAGTTTAGTGCTAGGGTTTGAAGTTACTTTACTACTTGACTCTTGAATTTCTTCAAGGTCAACTTGCCTCCCACTATTTCCTTGGCTTATGAACTCTCTCTCTCTCTCTCTCTCAAGACAGCCCTCCTAGCTATAAAGACCACATTTTCACTAGGTTTGTAGAAGAGGTAACCAAAGGATTGCTGTGGGTAGCCGATGAAAATACACCTCTCGCTTCGAGGTTCGAGCTTATCATGAGTCTCGTGTCTCATGAAAGCCTCGCAACCCCAAATCTTGATGTGGTCTAGTTTGGGTACTTTACCAGTCCACATCTCATGAGGAGTTTTGGCAACTTTCTTTGTAGGGACCATATTAAGGATATGGGCGGCAGTATCTAAGGCATACCCCCAAAATGAGATTGGTAGCGAAGCTCGACTCATCATGGAACGAACCATATCCAACAAGGTTCGATTATGCCTCTCAGCTACACCATTCAACTGCAGTGTCCTGGGAGGTGTCAATTGTGAGACAATCCCACATTCCCTAAGATAGTCGAGGAACTCTGAACTAAGATACTCACCACCTCGATCGGATCGAAGCATCTTAATGTTCCTGCACAATTGATTCTCGACTTCCTGTTTAAATTCTGTAAACCTTTCAAAAGTCTCTGACTTATGCTTGATTAAGTAGACATATCCATATCTACTGAAATCATCAGTAAAAGTCAAATAATGACGATTAGCATCCTTTGTGGCATGTTTGTAGGGTCCACGCACATCCGTGTGTATAAGATCCAACAAACCTTCACTCCTCTCACAAGAACCTGTGAAGGGTGATTTTTTCATTTTTCCAAGTAAGCATGATTCGCAACTATCATCTGACTTTAGGTCAAACGACTCCAATACTCCATCCTCTTAGAGTTGGCCTATGCGTTTCTTGCTTATATATCCAAGACGACAATGCCATAATGACGCTTTTTCCAAGTTATTATCATTAACAAAATCAATACTTAATACATTATTTCCTAAGTTATCAACCACAGATACTGTTTCATACACACCATCACAAGGTAATGTGTAACATCCGGATTCCCAGGTATCTCATTTTAAGTATTTATATTGAATATTAGAGAGGGAATTGGTGAGTAGGCGCTCGGACTCACCGAGTGGGATCGCGCTTGTGTTGGTATGATTTAATGAAGGACTCGGCGAGTCCATACGTGGACTCGGCGAGTCCACGTTGTTTAATGAAACCCTAATTTCTCAGGTTTGGGACCTATTTAAGGACCCTTATAGCCACCATTTGCGGCTACCAAACCATTGAGAGAAACGCTTATAGTGCTTGAGCGTTTGTGAGAGAGAAGAAGCCATTATTGGACCTTTGTGGGTTTGTTTTGCAAGAAGAAGTTGATTCCAGCTTAGAGGAGGCCAAGGAGGTTGCATATATGTGGATTGAAAGCAAAGGACATCATCTTTGAGGTAGCATATCGATCCTTCTTCTGTTTTGTTAAAGAATCCTTGGATCTAGGGTTTTCTATACCCTTTATTAGGTTGATTTGTTGGGAATATGGTCCCTTATCATGTTTAGGCATCAAATCTGGGTCCATAGTGGTCTAGAGAACCTATTCCATCTTGCTTTATGAGGAGTTATGGAAGAAATGGACTTAGGATGTTGTATTTGGGGCTAAATCACCAAGTAGTGTCATTTGGACGTTGCATTAGCATCAAGTTCGAACCTTTACATGATTATTGAGCTTGGGAAGATTAGATCTATGGATTAGAGGAACAGATCTGACCTCAGAAGGTCATTTGAGTGTGAGCATGGGACGAACTCGCCGAGTCCATGAGCGGAATCGACAAGTCGAGTCGGGGTTGCCCCTTGATTCGTGACAGGTGTAACTTGTCGAGTGGAAGAAACACTCGACGAGCCATGACAGACTGAAAGGATTCAGAGGAACTGCTTGGACTCGTTGAGTCACCTTTGTGCACTCGACGAGTCAGGTCAAAGTTGACCGTTGACTTTCATTGACTTTAGGGTTCTGGTCAAGGTTGATTCAGGAGAGTTCAGGGAAGGGTAGAATGGCCTTCTACCCAGTCTGTAGAGATGAGATCATGGGAGAGTATTGATCGGGAATGTTATTTGAATAATAGGAGGAGGCTAGGTCGGGACGTTGAGCACGAGAGTTTATCCGACTTCATTGAGGTGAGTCTTGTCACTATGCCTTACCCGACAGGTTATTATGTGTGACCGGAAGGTCTTATGTGTATGATGAAAATGTGATGTATGTTGTATATGTTATAAGTTATGATATGAGTATGATGATATGGACCGGAAGGTCAACAGAGTCATGGGATGGAAATCCCCTGAGACACCTGGATCGGAAGATCCCATAAAGCTATGGCCTGGAAAGGCGTATGTGCTGTACGTGGTATTTTGGGGAACTCACTAAGCATTATTGCTTACCGTTTGCGTGTTATGTGTTTCAGGTACCAGTGATGATCGCGGGAAGGCGCCGACATGATCGGTACACACTTATGGTGGAGATGTTTTGAGATTCTGGGGTTTTTGATTTGTACTCATGTTATGTAAAAACTGTTGGATTAGTGTCTAAGTCCATAACTATTTTGGTATGTACTTGACCCGATGGTGCATGGTCCTTTTGGGTTGCTTTCACCAAAGCAACTTGATAGGATGAATTATGGAGAGAAAGGATTAAATATGGTTTATTAATATATTATGAGAATAATATATTAAAGGAGAAATCATATTGTTTAATTAATATTAGTCAAGAATTAATTGGTAATTAGTTTTGTGACTGAAAGAGATTAATTAAACTTAAGGGACTGGAATTGTAATTATAAGATAATTGCAATTTGGGCTATGGATTGCCTTGTATTAAGGAGTGGACGAATTCTATGGGGAAACCCATATGGAAATCGTCCAAGGCCTTAAGGAAAGGGATCCATGGGTTGCTTAGGGCTTAAGCATCCAAATTAGGGTTTCCTTGTTAGATAACCCTAATAGCCTAACTATATATACATCCCTTATGACCCAAAAACGTGGCTAAGCATCCTTCTAGGGTTTCACACGTTTTAGGGCAGCCTCCTTCCTCTCTCCTCTTCATCCTCTTTCTCTTGGTGTTTGTGAACCATTAGAGGAGTGACATTTGTGACTCTAAGCTTTCTAAAGTCAATACAATGAGGAATTAGGATTGTTATTGCTATATAACAATCAAGGTATGATTTAAACCCTAATTATATATATATATATATATATATATATATATATATATATATATATATATCATATTCTAGATCTAGGGTTTATAGTCTTGGATAACTTGCATGTACAATAGAGAAACCTAGATCCAAACATTAGGGTTTGTATGAGCACATAGGATGTTCTTAGGACCAAAACCCATCAGTGGTATCAGAGCCTTGATTGGTTTCTATTGTATTGATGCCTTGTATGTTGAAAAAATTCGTTTTTTGTGGTTCTGCTTGCTGAACTCTCCGAGTTTCTAGATGAACTCGTCGAGTCCATGCCTGACTCGACGAGTCGACTGGTCAGAATGAGGGAAAACCGGGATTTCTTGTTGTTTTTGCTTGAGGATACTTGCCTTATCATATTAGATCAATATAAATCCGATTTTTAGATATATATATATATGAGTATATTCTTGATCTAATTGAAGATATTTATCAATTAATAAAATATTTGTTTCCTTATGTGATAATTGATTAATTATTTTGATTAAATTGGTAAATTGTTTTGCAAGAAATCATTAAATAAATCAAATATGGATAATTATGTGATTAAATGTTAATTTAGATTATTTGTTATTTGATCCTTGTGTTATGAAATGGTTCATATTTTCCCCTTAGGTTTTATAGTTTAAATTTGACCTCAAAAGTTTTTGTTGTTTTGAAATTTAAATAGTTGAAACCCTAATGTTTTGAAAAAGGTTTCAAAACTTGCCCTCAAGTTTTGGAATTTAAATTTTGATTAATTGTTTAATTTTGATGTATATTTAAATTCTAAACCCTAATGTTTTGAAATGGTTCAAAACTTGCCCTCAAGTTTTGGAATTTAAAAGTTGATTAAAAGTTCAATTAGGAATGTTAAATTCTAAAAAAACCTAGTATTGTTTTGAAAAAGTTCAAATCACCCCCTTATGGTTTTATTAATTAATTAAGGTGTACAATTAAAAGAGTTTTAATAAATCCATAAAAGTTTAGGTTTACAATTTAATTAAATTAAAAGTATAATTGTTAAATTTGACCACCTAGTATTTTAAAAGTTGTAAAATACACCCTATACTATATATATAACATTAAAAGTTTAACATTATATATATGTATGAGTAAAGTCAGTCTTACCGTTAGTAGGCCTCATTCACGAAGCTAGTCTATAAGGGGTGTTTAAGGAAATTGTCTATAAAATGGCGATTGAATGGGTATCCACTCTTACCCACCGCACTCTTGACTAGTGGAGGGTCGTTAGCCGAACGGGTAGGATAGGACGAAACCTTCCATTATAAGTATAGTGAAGTATAAAAGTAACTAAATGTTTTTCAAATTCCCAATCTTAGTTACTTAGGCAAAGTGAATTGATGCAATTCCATGAAATTACACTTTGTGCCCTTGCGAAGACGTTAGTGGAGCGTGTGTGGTTTACCGGCACACTAAATGGTTCTAAGCAAAGGTAGCAAAGGGTGACTCAATGTTTGTCATAGTTCGGTGGAGCGTGTGTGGTTTATTGGCACATCGAATAGGTGACTGTAACATGTGAGGGCACCAGGTAAGTCTGCATGGTTACTCACACCTGCTTTGTGATCCTTGACATCCAAGTCACAAACAAGAGGGGCATATCGAGATTTAAACATGCCATTGAAATGTTCAATGAATCTCATAGGATCTAGGAGTTTTCATAGATTTAAAACTTAAATTTATTTTTCGTTTTTCATGGTGGAAATTAGTGAATCATCATTCACTTACCTTCAAATGTTCTGCAATTTGGGTTACGGCATCCCTCTCCCAAGTTGTAGAATATTGTGTTGGGTCCTAGCCTTAGTATCTCATTTGGGTGATTTACTAAGGACTCAATCAATCAACTAAATTGAATTCGTTTTCTCCCGTTTTGTAGATGTCAAAGTTCGACAACTATGGTCCTCCCAAATGCTGTGGAACAAGCATTCCACATGAAGATGGTATTCCACGATTCGATCGAGGAATAAGAAATCATGCTTCACTTCCTCCACCTCCTCCAATTTTTCTACCTAACCCACAAGTTCGAAGGCTTGAAAAGTTCAAACTCACTCAAGCCCTTTTGACAAGTAAACATAAAGAAGGAAAGTCGATGTGTGCACACGTCCTAGGGATGAAGTCACACATTGATAGGTTAAGAATGTTGGGATCCGTTGTCTGTGAGGAAATGGCTGTTTATTGGGTTCTTCAGTCACTTCCTAACTCATATAGTGAGTTCGTAAGAGAGTACTATATGATGAACCGCGACGTGACCCTTATAGATCTCACCTATATGCTTATTGCTGCTGAATCAACAATGGTTTGGCGTAATAGAAAAGCAAAGTTGATTGGTGAATCTGCCTTCAAGACCTCTATGGATATAGACAATGGCAACGAAAGACATGCTATGATCGAAAAGTTTGATCATAAGAGAAAGGAAATGTCTGAAGTAGTTCTATGTCATGTTCCAAAAGAGTCAATTTGCTTTTATTGCCAAGAGAAAAAGGCATTGGAGACGAAGCTGCCCCATTTACCTAAGAGATCTAAGAGATGGGAGAGTCGAAACGTATGGCTCTAATATAGGTAAAATCCATTAACTAACTCTTTTAAGCTTCCATTCTAGATTCTTAATACATAATGTGAAAAGATTACAATTGATGTTTTGTAGGATCGAAGAAAAGAAAGGAAGCTTAAGGGAAGAAGTGAGCAGAATCTAACCGTGAAGGAATGGATGTCGATCGCATTTCTCGAAGATTAGATTCTTGAGCTACTACTTAGAGTTAGAATAAGATTGCTAAGAAAGATGTATTAGCATAGTTTTTCAATGAATTGCAATATAAGGACAAATTTTTTCCGCAATAAAATAAATTTTGATTATTAATTTATCCTTGCAATGGCATGCATGAAAATTGATGTTTGAAGGTTTCTAATATTAGCAATAATGGATTTGATTCTTAATTATGTTGTTTATGGAAATGTCGAGAATTTACCAAATAGGGAGAGGTTCTCATCGCCCAAGTTTCAATTGGACAGAAACTTGGAATCATGCAACTTGGTTGCACGATGAATGAGAAATTTCATATTTGGAAATTAGACTAATTCATTGACAAAGTGTCAAGTGAAGGACTAGGAGATCAAATACACAAAGTTGCGTGTTGATCAAGTCCACCATAAGAGTAACAAAGATATTCGTCATGATTTACTAAAGGTTTAGTAAATATGATTATACTTATAAGATTAAGTGTAATTCTGAATTGATTAAAAAAGGTTTAAATCAATAGCAGAACGAATAAAAAGAATCAAGTAGGCAGAAAGATAAAAGTTTCTCCATTCTAAGAAGAAGGGAGAGTACCTTTTATGCTCTATGATAGGTCTTAATGATTAAGAACCATATCTCAATTAATCCTCTAAGATAGTCTTAGTACAATTGCATGTCTAAGAAGAGGATTCAAGAATTGAAGAAATGGTTAAATCAAGAAGTCAATCATACTTCGTTCCAAAACAAGTCTTAGAGTTAAGATTGTGACATTGAGTGAAAAGTATTAAGAAGGTTTATAACATTCATCAAATGTAGAATATGGAAAAAGGTTTTCTTATTCTTGCACATTTGAAATTGGTAAGTTGTGATGCCTTGGATAAGACAAAGACCAACTAGGACCAATTTATGAAGTGTTTTGATAAAAGCTACACTAACTCTTGAATATTTGTTTGTCAAGAAATGGTTATTGATAAGAGAATCTTATATGTCAAGGAGTCAGTGGGAGTCTTAATGGTCTTGAAAGGTTTCAAGAACAAATCAAATAAACCTTATCGATCATCACTAGCACACGAGTTGAGGTTTACAACCTATCGTGTTGACACTATTTTGTTTCTGTGCCATTCCAATTGAGTTAATTATGCATGTGAGTCCTATGAGTTCTCATTTGAACGCATAAAAGGCAAGGCACCTTAATCAATGAAAGGTACATTGATAGGAAAGGGTGAGCTTCTTAACTACTTGGAAGACATGGTGGGCAGCTATGCTACCATAAGGCAAGAAATCGAGATTAAGAAAGTTCGATCCATATGAGTTTGAATTTGTCGTAAACTTTGGTTTTGAAAAATTCACATGGATAGGAACAAATACACCATTTAAATCTAAGTGTCATAAGATTTCCTCCTTCATGAAAATGATTGTGAGGAAATACTTTCACTAAGAAAGATTTTAAGAAGATAGTGATTGTAAAATTGCATTCTCGAATTCGATTATGGTTACGGTATCACTTTCCATAATTTGAATTGTGAGGTTTGGCAATTGTTTAGACACACATATGAACTATCTAAGGCAAAGGTGTATAAGTTCAAGAAGCCTTGATAAAAGATTATCAAAGCACTAAGTATTAGAAACATGAACTTAAGAAATTCAATAAGCATTGTTTTTCTGAAAGTTAAGCTGTTTTTGAATACATGTCAAAGCTAGTGGGAGCATAAGTGTTATGTTTATAATAATCATCATGATAGTGGGAGCATAAATGTTATGATTGTATGATTATTAAGGAAAGTATTGCAAGTTGGCAATATTAATTATAGAGAACAAGAGTTATACTTTGCAAAGTCGCAAGAGTTGTAAAGTTGTTTTGCTATAATTAAGGGAGAGAATATTATGCTTCATTTCAAATCTAAAGGCTTAGGTTGTGGAATTAATAAATTTAGTCAAGGTTACATAGTGTGTTCTTAAAATTTCGATTATGATTACGGCATTCCTCTTCACAATTCGAATTTTGAGAACATAGCAAATAAAATATTTATGTAAGACATTATGCATTGTGTCCCATACGCTTCGGGTATAGGATCGATTGAAAATGCTATAATATTTGACCATTCTAAAATTTTCCAAATGTCTAGCGCATTTAGAGGGAAAAAGGACAAGAATCGGTTTTGACTAAGATAATTAAACAACTATCAAAGGACAATCCAAAGTTCGCCGAGGATTGGTCGCTTGTGAGTAGTTTGAAGTATAGTATTGAAAGATATGGAAATGTTTCCATATTGGATGGACCATATCAACATTATTATGAATAGATAAGATTCTATTAAGAATGAGTTGTCATATGGAAAATATGGAAACGTGTCCATATTGGGAATTGAATATTGAAAATCTATGACTAGATTAGAAACTTTTATGCAATAGGATGTTCAAAGGAATGTACTTTGAGTGAGAGACATCATATCTAAGGAATTGTATTGTAACAATCTCCGATAGAGGTTTTTATAATATAATTGGCAATAGTCTTTGTGACTTTGGTGCAGTGATATTACGAAATGATCATTGCATAAATTGTTAGAATCTAGCATATTCTATAAGTGGCAAGAATTTGATATTCTTTCACTTATGAAAAAGGATTTAGAGTTGTGAAATGAGTATGATTGGAAATGTGTTCAATGTGATATATTTCACAAAGTAAGAACCATAGGTAAACATTGTGTGCATGCTAAGAGCATGGGACAAGTGTGATAATTCAAGTAAGAAGTTGATTAACCGAAACGACAAATAATGAGTAATCAATATGGTGATAAATAAAAGGTGTTTTATTTATGCTCAAAGGTTTGAGGCCATATGGGATTAGTATTATTCTTGTGTTTCACTTTGCATGTTTTGACTTCCTGAATAATTTAATTGGTTAAGAACAGTCAAATTATTCGAACGGGCCACAGTCGTTCATATGTTGGAAGTAGGTATGAATGAAGACTGTCATGAATTGGTGTGTGGAATGTCTAAAAGAGTATTAGACATAAGCAAATGTTTGCTGCAACATTCATGAGTGCTTATGAATATGATTTGAGCATTGGATTAAACCCACGCTCACTTGGATCACTCCATGAATTGTATCACGAGTGATTGGTGAGAGGATAACATCTTATATTCTTGAAACCGAGATGTGTGAGTTGTATATGCAAATCGGTTGCACATTGATAATATGTAAACGCACCAGTAACTTGGTGTCATAAAACGTATTGTTGTGTGTGATTCGGTGAGTGAGTGCAAGCGAGCATTGAATCAAAGTTTATCCGTTCCTTTTATCCAAGGTAGGATAAAAGCGATATCTTTGGGCCCCTCGATGATTTAGTGATGACAAACGTAAATGCTCGGCCGGGCTAGGGCTAATTTGATTTGTTCAATTAGTCAGTCGTCATGAATCGGAAATCGAGAAATAGTACAAAGAGAATGATTAGAAATCATGTCTCATACGATATCAAGAATGGAGGAATATATGATCCCTTATCTAAGGACACGCGTATCTGATAGGATCAGAGTTGACAGTGGCTTTGGAAAGCTACGATTGCAGATCAGGATCTGAAGTCATACACATAATAGTTATTAGACTTATCCAAGTGGGAGACTGTTGGATTAGTGTCTAAGTCCATAACTATTTTGGTATGTACTTGACCCGATGGTGCATGGTCCTTTTGGGTTGCTTTCACCAAAGCAACTTGATAGGATGAATTATGGAGAGAAAGGATTAAATATGATTTATTAATATATTATGAGAATAGTATATTAAAGGAGAAATCATATTGTTTAATTAATATTAGTCAAGAATTAATTGGTAATTAGTTTTGTGACTAAAAGAGATTAATTAAACTTAAGGGACTGGAATTGTAATTATAAGATAATTGCAATTTGGGCTATGGATTGCCTTGTATTAAGGAGTGGACGAATTCTATGGGGAAACCCATATGGAAATCATCCAAGACCTTAAGGAAAGGGATCCATGGGTTTCTTAGGGCTTAAGCATCCAAATTAGGGTTTCCTTGTTAGATAACTATATATACATCCCTTATGACCCAAAAACGTGGCTAAGCATCCTTCTAGGGTTTCAAACGTTTTAGGGCAGCCTCCTTCCTCTCTCCTCTTCATCCTCTTGCTCTTGGTGTTTGTGAACCATTAGAGGAGTGACATTTATGACTCTAAGCTTTCTAAAGTCAATATAAGGAGGAATTGGGATTGTTATTGCTATATAACAATCAAGGTATGATTTAAACCCTAATTATATATCATATTCTAGATCTAGGGTTTATAGTCTTGGATAACTTGCATGTACAATAGAGAAACCTAGATCCAAGCATTAGGGTTTGTATGAGCAAATAGGATGTTCTTAGGACCAAAACCCATCAAAAACAATTGATACACGTTTTTGGAAAATTGTGATTGGAGTATTTTTATTAAATTAAAATGAAAATTTGTTTTGAAATTTCACGGTGTTACAAGTTGGTATCAGAGCCTTGGTTTGAGGGATTCAGATTCACCTTCGGGTGTATTTGAACTCAAACTGAGGATTTGAGAAACATTTTCGTAAAAGAAACAATTTTTCCAAAAAGTAAAAGAATTTGAGGAAAGCAGAAAGAAGCAGTGTGTACGATCAGCCAGCGCACGAACGGTGATTTCCCAAAATACCCTTACATTATGTGTTATGAGATATGATATGTTATGCATGCTAGAGTAGGCTAGGTATTCATGTTAGGACTAGAGCGGCCTGATTTATGATGCCTTAGCCTAGGAGATTTCTGCTGCTAAGAGGTGCTTAAGAGCGAGTAGGTAGCAGTGAGGAGCTTATGAGAGGCTTACTGAAGGGTAGCCTATGCTAGCAAGATGTAGAGTATTTGTGAGCTAGGATCCTAGGAGGAGGACTTGGGGTGAATGTTGATGCGGTGTGGGCGGTAGTATTGGGCCCATGCTACCGAAGACACCGGATCAGTGCGCATTCCAAGTAAGAATCCTTAGGGTACTAGGGAGCAAGTAGGGTTGAGTTATCAAGTGCAAGTATAATCGAGCGAGTCTTTGATTTTTATGTTGTATATTTTAGAGGCATCATGGTTGGGACACGCCATAGATTGGGGACTAGCGAGGGGGTGTGAGCGATGAGGAGCTCCGCCAGATGATTCATGATGAGGTGGCTGCGGCCATCCGAGTTGAGATATCAGAGGTGTTCGGGTCAATCAAGACCACACTGATTGAGACTTTTGATGAGCAGTACGCCGCTCTTACTGACGCTGTTGTTGCCACGGCCACTGCAGCCGTCGCTGCTGCCAGGCCACAGGGGGTGATTTGTTGCTGTATCGGGAGTTCAGCAACACGAAGCCACTAGAGTTTGATGGGACACATGATCCGATTGCTGCGATGAGGTGAATATCTGATATTGAGGGATGCTTCTACACCTGTTCGTGTCCAGAGCATCTGAGGGTTCGGTTTGAACTGAACCAGCTTTGCTTGGGAGCGAAGGATTGGTGGAAATTTGTGACGACGCATCTTACTTCTGCGGAGATCTCAGCGGTGACCTGGGAGAGGTTCACCACTATGTTCAGAGACGAGTACGTTCCCCTGGTGGAAAGGGAACGGTTGGCCCATAAGTTCTTGACCCTCAAGCAGGGTACTGAGTCAGTTACTGTGATCACTAGGAAGTTTCATGAGAGGGCGATGTTCTGCCCTGAGCACGTGTCATATGAGCAGGCGCGCATGAGCCGATACTTGAGCATTATGAGGAGGGACATTCGGGAGTTCGTATCGAACTCGACATACCGGACATTTGCTGAGCTTCAGGCAAATGCTTAGAAGAGGGAGATTGAGTTGGAGACCCAGGCCAGGGAGGAGGTCGAGTCTTAGGGGTTGGATAGGCGGCCGACATAGTCTCAGCCGACAACTAAGCGGGCCAAGCCCGCCGATTCGAGAGCTGGAGGCCAGAAGGGCCGCACTTGCGAAAAGTGCGGCAAGGGACACGATGGAGTTTGTCGATCTGGTGCTTGCTACAAATGTGGCAAGGAGGGGCATATAGCCAAGGACTAACCCAAGGGATTCATGGTTTGCTTTCATTGCAACCAGACGGGCCATCGAAAGACCGAGTGTCCGCAGCTGCGGGGGACAGCATAGGGAGCACAACAGGGATCTTCCCCTGCCGCCGTTCGCGTTTCTGAGGTTCGGCCAGTGAAGGCCGAGGCAACGAAGGCTTGCGGGAGAGCCTTCCAGTTGACATCGGAGGAGGTCCGCGCAGCACCCGATGTCATGGGTGGTATGTATTATGTTATTATTTTTTTTATCATGAGATATTTTGTTTATATTATGATATGCGCAGGTACTTTCCTTGTGAATTTTGTACCTGATTTGGTGTTGTTTGACTCGGGTGCGAGTTTCGGTCATTTGTTTCATTAGCATTCAGTAAACACATCAGTATCCATCAAGAGGCGATGAGTCAACCTCTACGAGTTTCTATAGCTAAAGAGCGAGCAGTGTATGCCACAAACGTGATTCGAGGGTGTGTGCTTGAGATTTTCGGCGTTGGGTTCCCGATAGATCTGGTCTCGATTGTGATGGGGGACGTATGTGTCATCGTGGGCATGGATTGGTTGAGCCGATTTGGGGCTGTGATAGACTGCGAGCAGCAATTGGTGACGATTCGAGATCCTAGTGGGGGAGTGCTGACAGTCTATGGAGAGGAAATCGAAGTGGATCAGCATTCTGTTCGGCTGCCAGAGCAAGGCAGAGTTTGCAGCAGGGCTGCAAGGGGTTCGTAGCTTATGTGATGGATACGAGGATTGATTCGGAGAGACCGAGATCAATTGGAGAGGTTCCGATAGTGTGCGATTTCCCGGACGTTTTCACCGAGGAGTTGTCGGGTGTGCCTCCCAAGAGGCAGGTAGAGTTCCGTATCGATTTGGTTCTGGGGGCAGCACCTATTGCCATGGCGCCCTATCGCCTTGCGCCTCCAGAGATGCAGGAGCTATCCTTGCAGCTTCAGGAGCTGTTGGGGAAGGGGTTCATTCGGCCGAGTAGCTTGCTGTGGGGAATGCCGATCCTTTTTGTCAAGAAAAAGGATGGTTCACACCGGATGTGCATTGATTACCAGGAGTTAAACAAGTTAACGGTCAAGAACCGTTATCCGTTGCCGAGGATTGATGATTTGTTCGATCAGCTTTAGGGGGCATCTTGGTTTACCAAGATAGACTTGAGGTCTGGATATCACCAGATGAGGGTGCATGATGAGGATATCCAGAAGACAACGTTCAGGACTCGATATGGGGACTATGAGTTTGTGGTGATGCCTTTTGGGCTCACCAATGCACCAACATCGTTCATGGATCTCATGAAAAGAGGATGTCGGCCGATGTTGGATCGATCGGTGATCGTGTTTATTGATGATATTCTAGTGTATTCTAGATCCCGAGAACAGCATGAGGAGCATTTGAGGGAGATCCTCGGGGTATTGAGGTCGGAGAGGCTTTATGCCAAATTCTCCAAGTGAGATTTTTGGTTACGAGAGGTCCAATTCTTGGGACATCTTGTTAATCAAAATGGGATATTGGTCGACCCGGCCAAGATTGCGGCGGTGATGAGTTGGGAAGTGTCGAAGTCCGCCACGGAGATCGAGAGTTTTCTGGGGTTGGCCGATTATTATCGGAGATTCATTTAGGATTTCTCCAAGATTGCAGTGCCACTCACTAGGTTGACCCGGAAAGGGTGTTGCTTTTTCATGGGGTCCGGAGCAGCAGACCTCGTTTGAGACTCTTCGCCGGAAGTTGTATGAAGCCCATGTGTTATCCTTTCCAGGGGGAGTTGAGGATTTTGTGGTATACTGCGATGCATCGATATCAGGGTTGGGTGCAGTGCTTATGTAGAGGGGGCATGTGATAGCATATGCATTGAGGCAGCTGAAGCCTCATGAGGCTAGGTATCCCACTCACGATCTGGAGCTGGGAGCAGTAGTGTTCGCCCTCAAGATCTAGCGCCACTATTCGTACGAGGTTTGGTGTACCATTTACACGGACCACAAGAGTTTGAAGTATTTGATGGATCAGCCCAACCAGAATATGCGGCAGAGGAGATGGCTGGATGTGGTGAAGGATTACGATTGTGAGATCATGTACCACCCGGGAAAGGCGAATGTGGTAGCCGATGCCCTAATTCGGAGGGCAGAGAGTGTTCCAATTTGAGGTATGTGTAAGAGAATGACCGTGAAGATCCGGTGTTAGATACCATTCGTGAGGCTCAGGCAGAGGCTGTGAGATCGGAGAACCGCAAGAAGGAGTGAGTGATTGGACAGGTATCTGAGTTTGTGACTGATAGCCGAGGGCTTATGACTTTTCATGGTTGGATCTGGGTGCCATTTATTGGCGAGACACGTAGTGTTTTGATGGAGGAGGCACATAGATCGAGATTCTCGATCCATCCCGGGGCCACTAAAATGTATTTGGATCTGAAGAGAGACTATTGGTGGCCTTGTATGAAGAGAGATGTTGTGTGGGTTGTAAAGAGGTGCTTGACCTGTCGTCAGCTTAAGGCCGAGCACCAGCATCCGCACGGCAAGTTGCAGCCACTTGAGGTTCCCCAGTGGAAGTGGGAACAGATTTCTATGGATTTCATCACCAAACTGCCAAGAACCCCAAGGGGTGTCGATGCAATTTGGGTGATTGTGGATCGGTTGACGAAAAGTGCTCACTTCCTTGCTATCAGTAAGTGTTCTTCGGCAGAGAAGTTGGCAGAAATATATGTGAAGGAGGTGGTGTCTCGGCATGGGGTGCCGATTTCGATTGTGTCAGATCGAGATGTACGTTTTACTTCCAGGTTCTGGAAGAAGTTTCATGAGGAGTTGGGTACGAGGTTGCATTTCAGCACTGCTTATCACCCTCAGACCGACAGTCAGAGTGAGCGGACTATACAGACACTCGAGGACATGCTTCGGGCATGTGTATTAGACTTCGGAGGAAGTTGGGACACGTATCTGCCTTTGGCTGAGTTTTCCTATAACAACAGCCACCATTCGAGCATCGGTATGCCTCCCTTCGAGCTGTTGTATGGAAGGAGGTGTCGGACTCCTATTTGTTGGGGAGAGGTAGGACAGTGGGTGATAGGTAGCACATAGATAGTACTCCAGACGACTGAGCAGATTTAGCAGGTCAAGCAGAGGTTGCTGATGACCCAGAGTCGCCAGAAGAGTTACGCTGATAGGCGTCGCTCAGAGCTCGAGTTTCAGGTTGGTGATTTCGTTCTCCTGAAGGTATCACCTTGGAAAGGTGTGATTCGATTCAGGAAGAGAGGCAAGTTGGGACCTCGATATATCGGTCCATTCAGGGTGACAGCTAGGGTGGGCAGAGTAGCATATCGTTTGCAGCTACCTGTCGAGCTGAGTCATATTCATGATACCTTCCACGTGTCTCAGTTGAGGAAGTGTATTGCCGATAAGTCAGCAGTGGTTCCATTGTAGGACATTCAGGTGGATGCGAGCCTGAACTATGTCGAGAGGCTGATCGTGATCCGAGAAAGGAGAATCAAGGTCCTGAGGAACAAGGAGGTGTCCCTGGTTCAGGTCTAGTGGCAACACCGGAAGGGGTCCGAGCTGACTTGGGAGCCAGAGTTAGAGATGCGGGAGCAGTATCCAAAATTGTTTGCAGAGTGAGACTTCGAGGGAGAAGTCTGATTCTAGTGGGGGAGAATTGTAACATCCGGATTCCCAGGTATATCATTTTAAGTATTTATATTGAATATTAGAGAGGGACTCAACGAGTAGGCGCTCAGAATCCTCGAGTGGGATCGCGCTTGTGTTGGTCTGATTTATTGAAGGACTCGGCGAGTCCATACGTGGACTCGGCGAGTCCACGCTGTTTAATGAAACCCTAATTTCTCGGGTTTGGGACCTATTTAAGGACCCTTATAGCCTCCATTTGCGGCTACCATACCATTTAGAGAAATCCTTATAGTGCTTGAGCGTTTGTGAGAGAGAAGAAGCCATTAATGGACCTTTGTGGGTTTGTTTTGCAAGAAGAAGTTGATTCCAGCTTAGAGGAGGCCAAGGAGGTTCCTTATTTGTGGATTGCAAGCAAAGGACATCATCTTTGAGGTAGCATATCGATCCTTTTTCTGTTTTGTTAAAGAATCCTTGGATCTAGGGTTTTCTATACCCTTTATTGGGTTAATTTGTTGGGAATATGGTCCCTTATCATGTTTAGGCATCAGATTTGGATCCATAGTGGTCCAGAGAACCTATTCCATCTTGCTTTACGAGGAGTTATGGAAGAAATGGACTTAGGATGTTGTATTTGGGGCTAAATCATCAAGCAGTGTCATTTGGACGTTGCATGAGCATCAAGTTCGAACCTTTACGTGATTATTGAGCTTGGGAAGATTAGATCTATGGATTAGAGGAACAGATCTGACCTCAAAATGTCATTTGAGTGTGAGCATGGAATGAACTCGCCAACTCCATGAGCGGACTCGACGAGTCGAGTTGGGGTTGCCCCTCGATTCGTGACAGGTGTAACTTGTCGTGTGGAAGAAAGACTCGACGAGCCATGAGAGAATGAAAGGATTCAGAGGACCTGCTTGGACTCGCCAAGTCACCTTTGTGCACTCGACGAGTCGGGTCAAAGTTGACCGTTGACTTTCGTTGAGTTTAGGGTTCTGGTTAAGACTGATTCAGGAGAGTTCGGGGAAGGGTAGAATGGCCTTCTACCTAGTCTGTAGAGATGTGATCATGGGAGAGTATTGATCAGGAATGTTATTTGAATAATAGGAGGAGGCTAGGTCGGGACGTTGAGCACGAGAGTTTATCCAACTTCATTAAGGTGAGTCTTGTCACTATGCCTTACCCGATGGGGTGATTATGTGTGACCGGAAGGTCTTATGTGTATGATGAAAATGTTATGTATGTTGTATATGTTATAAGTTATGATATGAGTATGATGATATGGAACGGAAGGTCAACAGAGTCATGGGATGGAAATCCCCTGAGACACCTGGATCGGAAGATCCCATAGAGCTATGGCCTGGAAAGACGTATGTGTTGTACGTGGTATTTTGGGGAACCTACTAAGCATTATTGCTTACCTTTTGCGTGTTATGTGTTTCAGGTACCAGTGATAATCGCGGGAAGGCGCCGGCATCATCCGTACACACTTATGGTGGAGATGTTTTGAGATTCTGGGGTTTTTGATTTGTACTCATGTTATGTAAAAACAATTGATACACATTTTTGGAAAATTATGATCGGAGTATTTTTATTAAATTAAAATGAAAAATTGTTTTGAAATTTCACGATGTTACATAATGCTTTAAAATAAAGAACATTATTAAAGAAAACATTAATCGAACCAACTTCATTATCAAATGAAAAGGTGAAACCTTGTTTATACAACGCATGAAAGGAAATAATGTTTCTTGCCATTTCTGGCAAATAACAACACTTATTCAAATCTAAACTAAACCCACTACTTAGCGATAAAGTATAAAATCCAATCTTGATGACAGGTAAAGCTTTCCTATTCCCCATGGTTAAGTTTATTCTTCCATGCTCCACATTCTCACTTCTTCTTAGTCCATGCAAATCAGAACAAATATGAATACCACAACTGGTATCAAGGACCCAAGAGTTAGAATGGGGTGAGTTATTAGATAAGATAGTGTAAATACCTGCATGGTTGGGTTTAACTTTCCCTCCTTCACATCTTGCTAGTATTTTGGGCAGTTCCGCTTCCAATGTGACTTTTCATGGCAATAGAAGCATTCAACCTCTTTTGGGTCAGAAGAAGGAGTGATGAAACCTTTCTTGGTTCCACTTGAAGAAGAGCCATCAAGGGTCCTAGCCTTGGTACACTTCGAAGAGCTCTTTCTCTTCTTCCCTCGACCTTTCCCGATTGCCAAAAACAGGGCGGAGTTTGGAGTAGGAGTGTTAACAACCGACTTACCCTCAAGACTTATTTCTGCGGTCTTGAGGAGTCCCTGAAGTTTGTTGAGTGTGACCTCTTCCTTATTCATGTGATATTTCATGCGGAATTGATCATAGCACGATGGTAAGGAGTGCAAAATGATATCTATTGCAAGCTCCTCAGGGAAGTCCACATTAAGCTTCAGTAACCGATCCACATAGCTATGCATTTTCTGCATGTGGCTCGTGACGGATTCCCCATCCTTCATCATGGTTGTTATCATGGAGCAAATTATTTCATACCTCTCTTGTCGTGCACTTTGATGGTATCTTTCCATCAGATCTTGGTGCATTTCAAAAGGATAGAAGTCCTCATAGGACTTTTGGAGTTCCGCTGTCATGGTGGCCAACATGATGCATGGTACTTTTGTAGCATCCCTTTCATGTGCCTGGAAGTTAGCGATCTCCTGGGGAGTTGTAGTGGTCTCATAAATCTCCTTAAGCTCCTTGTCAAGGACATATTCTTTGTCCTCGTAGTGGGTAATCATGCTGATGTTTCTGATCCATTCATTGAAGTTGGATCCATCAAAAGTGACTTTCCCACACAAGTTCATAAGGGTAAAGGAGCCATAGGATTAGAGCTAGAAGCATCGTTGTTTGAAAACATTTGAAAGAAGAGGACAAGATTAGTTTAGATATTAAGGGAGTCCCAAATAAAACACCCGAATGTAATATTAAGGCTAGGATCCAATCACAATATATTATAAGTTATAACTTAGAAGAGGTATGCCGTAATCTATGCTATAACATATTTGAATGGTAGGTGAATGACGATTCACCAATTTCCACCATGAAAAATGAAATATAATTATTAGGTTTTTAATTGGTTATTAGAAATTCCTGGATTCTTTGAGATTCATTGAACTTTTCAATGGCATGTTTCAATCTCGAGTGTGACCTCCAAGTTTTGTGACTGGGATACCGAGGATCACAAAACGAGGTGTGAAGTAACCATGCAAATCACTTGGTACCCTTAAAGTTTATCACTCAATCGATGTGCCGGTAAACCACACACGCTCCACCGATACTATGATAAACCTTAAGTCACCCTTTACCTACCTTGTTAAGTCCAAGTTAGTGTGCCGGTTAACCACACACGCTCCACCAACGACTTAAACAAAGTGTAAAGTGTAATTTCATGGATTAGCACCTTATTCACATTTTCCCTAAAGTAACTAAGATTGGGAATTTAATAAAACATTTAGTTACTTTATAATATTCATCATACTTTTAATGAGAATTTAGAAGTCCTTGTCCTACCCGTTCGGCTAACGACCCTCCACCGATCAAGGAAGCGGTGGGTGAGAGTGGAAACCCATTATGTTGCCATTTTATAGGCAACAACCTTAACCCCCCCTTATAGACCGGCTTCGTGAATGAGGCGTACTAGCAGTAAGACGACTTGATCTTACATATATATATATATATATATATATATATATATATATATATATATATATTATTAACTTATAATATTATAAAGTATAAGGGTTGAATTTTAACTTTTAAAATTCTAAGGGTTGGAACTAGGGTTTTAATCAAGACTTTACTTGTTCCAAAACTTGAGGGCAACTTTTGTAAACTTTCAAAACTTTTCATTTCTTATAACTTATGAGTTAATTGAGTAATAAAATGAAGACTCTTCATTTTTTATAACTCTTGTGTTCTTTTAATGGCTTTAATAAAAGTGTGACTTTTGGTTTTCCATAACTTGAGGACAAGTTATGGACTCCATTAAAACACATTATGATCATAAATTAAACTACCATGAAGGTTACAAGCAATTCCTATGATCATCTAATCTTCATAAGTTCAAGAACATGAATATGAAAACTTTCAAGAATCAAAAATTACACTTAAAAACTTGTAATTTTGATAATTGCCATTGTAAATAGATTAGTATAAATATTACCCCATCTAAAACAAGTTTTCAAGTACCAAAACAGTTTAGGGTAATGTTTCTAGTGCATTTCCAGCAACAATAGTCGAAAATTTGCTCTCAGGGCCTCCTACTCGTCGAGTGCATGAACCTACTCGACGAGTAGGTTGAATATACACTTGAACTCGTCGAGTCCCCCCATGGACTCGGCGAGTTCACTGATCAGACATCAAACGGTTTAGATTTTTAACACAATTTTGCACAAATATCAAACAAACAAGCGTAGGCTCTGATACCACTGATGGGTTATGAGCATTCTAACACTTCCTAAGTGTACATGCAACCCTAATAACCTTGGATCTATGTTTGTTTAATTATCATGAAAAGTTGAATTCCAAGGTTATATTCCTATCTAGCATACATGGGGAACATTTTAAACTTGAATGAAAGATAGAATAACTTACCTTGTTGTTGATTATGATCCTTGAAACCTTGTGAGCCTAGCACCCTAAGTGTGATGACTCAAATGCTTCACACAACACCAAATGCAAAGGATTAAACTTTTTGAGAGAATACACACTTGAAAAATCGGCCTAGCCCTCACTTATTCTTGTGTAGCCGATTTTGGTGGAGAATGAGTTCCTTATATAGTGTTGACACATCTAGGGTTACACCATGTGAACCCTAATGTGTCATGACTCTTCATTTCCATGACCCATGGGTTTGTAACTCCTATGGAGCATCCATGGAGCATCCTATGGGTTTAACCCAACTTGATAACCCATGGAGCCTCTTAGCCCACTATACAATTATGGATGATTTACATAATCAACCCATATATTTAATTAGTTATCTTTTGATCATTTAATTAATTCTTGATCAAAATAATTAAATAATACTATTAATATATTAGAACTTATAATATATTAATAAACCATAAGTGTTATTTCTTTCATTTAGTCTATCCAATTGCATGGTGCCATGCAACCTAAATGGACCATGTCGGGTCGGGTCAAGTACATACTAGAAATAGTTATGGACATAGACACCTTATCCAAAAATTTTGGGGGTAACTCACTAAGCTTTCGGGCTTACAGTTCAGTGTATTATTTCAGGTACTTCAGGAGATCGTGGTAAGGCGAAGGCGTGATCGCACCCCTCCTCGTGTTTTATGATTTTTGTGATATGGTTCTGTGGGATAATCTGATGTTTAAACTATTTTGAAAACATGATGTATGAACTTAATGGTTTTTGAATGAGATAAAATGTTTTAATCTGGCTCGAATTTTATGGGTGTTACAAGTTAGTATCAGATCCTTGGTTTGAGTGAATTGGAGGAACATTCGTGTGAATCCAGTCTCAAATCAAGGAGGGATTTTCAAAAGGTTTTTCGAAATAAGTAAAGGAGGATGCAGAGGGTACGATCAGCTAGAGCCAGTAAGTAGACCCCAAAATACCATACAAGTTATTTGATTATGTGATATGTTAGAACAACATGCTAGTACTAGTCTAGGGATCTTCAGGAATTGCATGATAGAATTGCCTGATTATATGATGTCTGCTAGCCTAGGGTTTCCTTTGTATGAAATTGACATCATTACTATAGTTATTTAGTGTATGCATCACGGTTATACATAATTAAGATCTTATAGCCTGAGAATATTTTATTTGGCCTTATGTTTTGTTCTTGTATGATTGGGAGCTTAGGGTAGGATTGGATATTTGAAAGTCTATAGGGTCCAGCGTTATGTATGACTAGCATAAACTAGTGCTGCAGGGTTGGTGGAAGTTTCATGGATGAGAGGGTTGCGTGAGACCGGTAGGTCGGTTATGAGATAGTGGTGCTCCTCTAGGAGTGGGGATCGAGTGTTCGTTATGTATATGCTATTGTTAGGGTGTTGTGGTGATACTTGATACAAATATGAGTAGGTGTGGAAGGTAGTATGGGTCCGTACTACTGAAAGCACAGGACCCATACGTGTATCAAGGAAGTCACAACCCCTAGGGTTTTGTTGGTTGCTAGTTCTCGGGGTTATTATAAGGGATGCCTGATATCTTGCGGCATTTCTTTCAGTATGGAGATTACGAGACGTCTTGGGGCAGGATCCGGTTCGGGATCGGGATCAGGAGAGGGTGATCAGGATGGATCAGTACCACCCGAGGTCATTGGTCAGATGAGTTGGATGCCAGGATTCGTGAGATCCTGCATGATGAGGTTGCGGCTATATTCCAGGCTGAGTTGTCGGAGATGTTTGGGTCGATCAAGACTGCTATGATTGAGTACCTTGATGGACGTTATGCAGCTCTTACGGAGGCGGCTGCCGCGGCAGCTACAACGGCTGTAACAGTGGCAGGGGGAGGAACCGGTCGAGGTTTTCAGTATCGGGACTTCGATAATATGAAGCCCCCTAATTTTGATGGAGTTCAGGATCCGATCGTTGCTATGAGATGGTTGTCAGACGTGGAGGGTTGTTTCTTCACGTGTTCATGCCCCACGGATCAGAGGGTGAGGTGTGCTTTGAACCTTTTAAGGCTCGGGGCGAAGGATTGGTGGAGGTTGACTACGGGATCTTATTCTGATGCGAAACAGGCTGTGGTTTCTTGGGATCAGTTCCTGGAGATGTTCAGCACTTGTTATGTTCCACAGGTTGAGAGAGAGAGGTTGGCTCAGGAGTTCCTGGATCTGAAGCAGGATTCAGAGTCGGTGACGGAGATCACCAGGATGTTCACTGATAGGGCGATGTTTTGCCCGGAGTTTGCTTCGGAGCAGGCTCAGATGTCCCGATATCTGAGTATGCTCAAGAGGGACATCAGGTAGTTTGTGTCCACGCAGAGGTGTGATACCTTGTTGGAGCTGCAGGAGGCCGCTAGGCGGCGGGTGTTAGAGATGGAGTTGCAGTTGCGAGAACAGAGGCAGGCCCCGGTGTAGTCGCAGCCGGCCCCAAAACGGTCCAAAACCGTTGACTCTAGGGTTGGAGGTCAGAGCAGCCGCACTTGTGAGAAGTGTGGGAAGGGTCATGCCGGAGTTTGTAGGTCTGGTGGTGCGTGTCGCAAGTGTGGGAAAGAAGGGCATTATGCAAGGGATTGCCGTCAATTGGTCCCTCTCAGGATATGAGGATCTGTTATCATTGTCATTAGGTTGGACACTTAAGGGTCAACTGTCCACAACTTGTTGCAAGACCGGTGCAGGCTCCAGCATCGGCCACTTTGAGGATTATGGGTGGAGGTCAGGGTGGAGCGGAGCGTCCAAGGGATCAGGGACACGCTTTCCAGCTTACAGAAGAGGAGGTCAGGTCAGAGCTGGATGCAGCTACGGGTATGTTACCATTTTGATATCTTGTTATTTGCTGATTATGTGGTATTGTAAATCTGTTCGCCGTTTTCACATGATTCATAGTATGATCGAGGACCTTAGTGGTTAGGGGTTGTAGGCGGTTAGCATCCAAGAGGATAAGAGATCGAAAGATAGGATATATGATGTCGTTGCTTGGAATAGCAACGAAGTTGAGAGAAGTATTCAGTTGAGACTCAAATTTCCTTGGAGTTCGAGATGTGCGATGTTGGGAGAGTGACCTGTGAAGGTTGCTCACTCCGGAAGGAGTTAGTCCGGGAGAAGAGAGGGAAACTTATTCAAGTAAGGTCGATCGAGTTATGCTGATTTGTCAGCGGAAGTTAGTAGTTGGTACACCAGGTGGGGAGAGTTGGAAAATTCTCCGGTAAAACAGCAAGTATCCAGGTTGGTTAGCTGTTTAGATTTATCGGTGTTGTTAGCCGAGAGTGTGGCATGATTGGAGCAAGTGACAGACAAGTGGGGCAGGGAACAAACCATGGTTTTAGGGAAGGTAGTTGGTCGATGTGAGGCCTGGGTTTAGGCCATGGAAAGGATTCCGGGAACGGAACTGGAGTTCGAAACCCCAAGAGGGCTATAACAGACTGCATGGGAAAGATTCCCGGGGAGGATGGTTCAGGGTGATGTACGATAGTTTTGAGCGGTCCAGATAGACTGAAGGCCGGCAGGCTTACCAGTCAGGCCGAAGGGTCGGGGAACGGTCCAGACAGGATGAAGGCCCAGGAGGGCGGTCCAGACATGCTGAAGGTTCTGAGAGTGGTCCAAATAGACTGAAGGCCTAGAAAGGCAGTCCAGTCATGTTGAAGACTCTGTATGTGTTAGTGGATCGGTATGAGGAGAATAAGTGAACATGTTGCCATGTAATGGTAATCGGTATGGTCTGGCCCTAAGTATTGATCACGATGATGGAGTTGGTTGGAGGCCGTGCGTGGGCCTACTTAGATATGTGATCGGATTCAGAGTATATGGAGTTCGAGAATAACAGTTGCTCTGCATGGATAGTGTAGAGTGGAGTTTAGCTCGGTGGCACTTATAGGTGCGGTAAAGGTTGTTGAGTAGACTTCCTGGAAAGGAAGGGTATGTAGCTCCGGAAGGAGTGTGGGTCCTCTGAAAAGGAGGCAGCAGAGTAAATGGATGATCGAAAGTACTTCAGTTATTGGTAGTAAGCACTGGGGTTGTACCAGATATATGGAAGCACATACGGGTTGGATGCCCGTTGAGGTTGTGGCAATGTTGGATGATGCGCAGGCATGCCTTCAGCCTCCTTGGAAGAGGAGGAGGATATTGGTTCCAGATTGGAGATTTGGGACAGAGGAAGGTGAGACAGCAGGTTAACAGACTCGGGAATAGTATGGACCGGTGCTGAGGACTGTATAAGGATATTACAGTCGGAGGTCAAGGACCTAGAGATCGTGATAGGGAGGTGTGAGTGGGTTACACTCCGTTGTGTCGAACCGAAGGGTTCGAGGGTGACGTAGAGACAAGGTCCTTGGTTCCGAGTATGGTTGTAGGCTTTAGTTATGTATGTGGAGGTATTTCAATCTGGGGTATTCCATCATGAGGATGACCGGGCCCTATGATTGATTGGACCTAGTGTGTTTGGTATTCCAGCCCGAGGATGTTTAGGCCAAGGCGAGTGGTTACGCAATATGCTTGGTTGATGGGTTATTGGAGCCGAGGGATGCGATATCCTCTCAGTGCGTAAGGGGTAGAACCAGAGGGTGGAACAGGATTCGTTCCAGGTTGCAAGTTATTAGGATTATCGCCAATCTTGGGCAAAGAAAGACGGGTTAGTGTCTTGGCAGAGCTCAGTGGGTGTTGTGGAATCTAGCGTTGCAGGGCGCGAAAGCGTGTCCCTGATACGAAGGGTTAGTATTATCGGGTACTTTGTGGTGCTATTGATTTGAAAGGCCGATGATCGGCTTGGAGTAGTGGCAAGAATGCCATGTGAGAATAAACCATTTTAAGAGAGATGCAGAAGTAGGGTTTGTAAGAGCATGAGTTGATTGAGAAGTCGAAGTCTGCAGTGCAAGGAGTTTGTTTTGTGGTGTATACTGCAGTAGGATTCGGGGACGAAGCCTAATTTAAGTGGGGGAGAATTGTAACATCCCAAGTTCGGAAGCAAGAAGTTAAAGGACTTAAAGTGTAAATTAAGGGAAGGGACTCGACGAGTAGGCATGCTTACTCGCCGAGTCGGAGCGGGACTTGTCGCGGGTTAAGTGGCCAACTCACCGAGTCGACGGCTTGGACTCGACGAATTGGTGCTGAAGAGAGAAAACCCTAATCCCGGGGGTTGCACCCTATTTAAAGGACTTTATGTCCTTCTCCCAGCCTCCTAATCCCCCTGAGAGTTCCAGAAACCCTAATTTTCGTGTGAGACTCCATTGTTGAGGAGATTGAAGCTTGGAAGAGGAATTTGGTGAAAGGAGCTTGAGAAATTAGAGGCTAGTATCAAGGGGCTTGTGTAGATCTGGGATCTACTTCAGTTTGGGCACATCTTGGAGGTAAAAAGTTGTTACCTTCCCTCTTTTTCATCTAGATCTATTATCATTTGAGATTTAGGACACCTTTGGTATGATTGAGAGTTATTTCGAGTTAGAGGCTTAGATCTGAGGTTGCTACTTCATATCTAGACTTGTGATGGTCCAAAATGTCATAAAGTTTCAGTCATTGAGTTCTTGGTGAAGCCCCTTTGTCATAAACCCTAGCCCTTGAGTGTTTTGAGCTTATATCTCCTTGGTTTCACGTAAAGTTTGCAACTTTATGTGAGGGTTAGATTGCAGAAGGGTGGAGCTATGGATTGGAGCCCCTGCATGGCTTGAAAAGTCTCTGAATGGATTGAGAACTGGAGAGACTCGGCGAGTCACATGGGTGTACTCGACGAGTTTGTTTGAACATATGCATGGACTCGACGAGTTGGAAGAATAACTCGGCGAGTCTGTTGAAGATTACCTTGGACTCAGCGAGTCTGTTCTTGGAATCGACGAGTCTGGTCGTGGAACCCTAACCTCTTCTTGTTAAGCCTCGAATCAGTGAGTCCAGGGACGACTCTGTGAGTTGAGCAGGATGGGACTCAGAGATCATGGGACTCGACGAGTCTTGGGGCGACTCGGTGAGTTGAGTCGTATTATGGGAGTTTCTGAGTATAGGAACTCGATGAGTCGACGGGGTGACTCGGCGAGTAGAATCAACCAGAAAGATTGACTTTGACTGAGGACTTTGACTTTGACCAAAAATTGACCAGTTTGACTTCCAAGGGTATTTTGGTAATTTTTGGTATTTTTGGAATTGGTTCTTTGGTAGTGTTTTGTGGTGAAGTTCGTGACGGTGGTCGGAGCAGCTTGGTCTTATCTCTTCAGTCGGCAATTGTAGGTGAGTTATCCTCACTATATCGACAGGGTCTACGGCACCAAGGTCGGCCCTTTATCGGATGGAAATCAGGGTATTGTTTGTTATGTTATTGCTTTGCTAGATCTGCATCCTGGTATTTAGGATGGTGTTATGTTAGTGACCTGGTTAAGGTCGGTACCCGATATTTAGGGTAATGTTATGTTAGTGACCTGGTTAAGGTCGGTACCCGGTATATAGGGTAATGTTATGCTAATGACCGGTTAGGTCGGAATCCTGGTTAGGATGTTGATATGCTATGTGATCTGTTAGACTGTTTGTCTGGTTAAGGATTTGTTATGTGATTAACTGTTTTATGTGCACATGGTTGTTTGACGGGGGTTGGGTTGAGGCGGGTCCCGCTTTGTGCTATAGGCCAACATACCCAGGGCGGACTGGATATTCCGAAGGCCTAGCGAGCGGTCCAGATAGGATGAAGGCCCCCAAGAGGGCGGACCAAACATGCCGAGGATCGGAGAGTGGACCAGGCCGACTGAAGGCCCAGTGTGGGCGGACCAGTCATACTGTAGACTCAGAGAGTAGACCAGGTGGATTAAAGGCCCGGTGCGGGCGGACCAATCACACTGTAGATTCGATGTACATGGCTACACTCGGAGGGTGGACCAGGTGGACCGAAGGCCCGATACGGGCGGAACAGTCACACAGTAGACCCGATGTGCATGGCTGTTCTATTTGTGATATGTTATGAGTATGTTTATGTGTGGTTGGTATTTTGGGGGTAACTCACTAAGCTTTCGGGCTTACAGTTCAGTGTATTGTTTCAGGTACTTCAGGAGAACGTGGCAAGGCGAAGGCGTGATCATACCGCTCCTCATGTTTTATGATTTTTGTGATATGGTTCTGGGGAATACTCTGATGTTTAAACTATTTTGAAAACATGATGTATGAACTTAATGGTTTTTGAATGAGATAAAATGTTTTAATGTGGCTTGAATTTTATGGGCGTTACACGAGTACTCTCGAGTACTCGCTACTCGGTAGTCGGCCGAGCAGGTACTGAGTAGCGAGTTCTGCAACCTTGTTAATAAATAATAATTTGAATAGGTAATTAACTTTTTGTTTTGTGTAGATATTTAGTAAATTATTTATTTGTACATGTTTGATTACTGAATTTGTATTATATGTTCAAAAAGGTAATATTACCTATCACAACATGCAATATAGAAAAACGATATGTATATATATATATATATATATATATATATATATATATATATATATATATATATATATATATATATATATATATATATAAATTGTTGGCTAAATGTGAAAAAAATTTGTTCTCTTTTGAAATCATTAACCGATAAAGTTCAAATAAAGTAAACTCGATGTTCTACAATTTGCATACGAGCATCTTCAATGGGAAATCTCCTTTTTGCATGGAGGAGATGGCATGCACTTGTATCAATAAAAGTGGTGTGATATTTATTTGGGTTATTGTCATTGTATGTGACAACCCGAAATTTCCATTTTGTACGAACATTAACTATTCAATAGAAGCTAGTCCTGTTTCAATGAACTTCAGACTTTTCCGAATAAGTTTGTGTACATTAGGGTTTACGTTTAAGGAGTTATCAGGAGAGTGGATGCTCATGGGTTTGTGATACTTGAGCATTTCAAAACTTCATAATGTTAGAGTCCAATTCCAGAATAAAAATATTTTCTGCCAAAATATTTCAGGACTATAAATAGATTTCTGAACTAAATTCATTCATTATTCACATTTCCAACTAGAGAAATGCCATATTCTCTCTCACGGATCTTCGGGTTTTCATACCAAATCGTGAGTACACTTCTCTAGTTGTGTTATAATGTTTGTTTTATGCTTATTAACATAGATTGTATGTCATATATATATATGATTTGGGAGTTTACCGCCCAAGAATGTTCTTGGGGAGTAAACTCCAAAATGAAGCTTTAAGGCTATCTAGTCCCAATTCCTGGTTAGGCAACTAGTTTAGGATAATATGTAGGATCATTTGAGGCTACAAATCAATCAAGGACACATAGTTTTAGGAGTTTACGGCCCAAGAATTTCTTGGACCGTAAACACCATTTTCAAGGGCTTAATGTGCCCTAATCACCCCCTCAGGCTTTAGACTTTAACCCTCAATTACTTGTAGCTAAAATGGGGACAATAACACATCAAAATCACCCCTAAAAGGGAGTTTACGGCCAAGAAATTCTCTTGGGCCGTAAACTCCAAGTAAAGGCACCAAAGTGTGCCTAGGGTCCCCTTAGCCTAAATCAAAAGCCTAGAAATTATCCTACTTGTGCAAGAGACTTGAAAGAATTAAAACATCCATCCCATGAGAGTTTACAGCTGTAAAATCTAAGGGATATGGTCTTTTGGCCGTAAACTCCTCAAAGGAGTATATCTATGCCCTAAACTATCCAAAGGATTAAACCACCAAGCTAGGCTTATTCTAGAAATCATTTGGCACCTTAAAACACCCAAAACCACCAAGATTGGAGTTCACGGCCGTAAACTCAAGGGTTTACGACCGTAAACTCCTTGGGTGGGGTTTATTGGGTTGTAAACTCTTATTCAAGTTCTTGGAAGCTTTAAACCCCTTTAGCCTTGTCCCATAACAACTTAGATGCAACCATTAGGACCTATAACACTTATACAAAGTGTTTACATGTTCCTAAGTGTCCCAACTTATTTCATTAATTTATTATTTGGCTAATTAGTTATATATATGCTCATTATATCATAACTAGGCTCGTGCGTGTGAACAAGTCTCCGTTTGCCACCTAGCACGGTATCCGACACTACAATCCAAACCACTCACCACAAGTGAGTTCATACCCCTTTAATTAACCTTTGAAATGCTTTTAAATACTTTAGTTATATATCAAATATACATATATAGACATAAATGTACTTCCATATTCATGCGTACTATACACATCATTAGTAAGTTACTATCAGGGTAACACAGGATCATACTACTACAACTTCTAGATCAATGAGTCAGTTCATTCATGAGTCTATACATTACATTACTATGAGAACATATACATTACATTACTACGAGAACATATACAACTATACTAGAAAGAGAACATATAAAACTATACTAGGAGGAGAACATATACAACTATACTAGAACGAGAAACATTACACTACATATATAAGAATACGTTAACAATTGTGATCCACTGGATTGGAGCATGCCTTAAGTGTCATGGCCCGAGTTGTAGCCAGAATTCTCTTGGAGGGAGAGCGTGAGTTTGCGTATAGATCTATATTGGATTGACTATCCTACACCTTGCTACTAGTTACAGCCGGACCTGCAGGTCTGCGGGTGCCAAACGTCATTCCGTTATTGCGACCATTCGTATGTCGTTGTTACCAGTCGATAGTATGGTGCAATTATCACATTATACCTTAATATAAATCCGGTTTAAGGTAGTTAGTACAGCAGTAGTTCCTATAATTCAAAACTACAGTACTATAATGATTTACCATACATATTTTTAGTGATTATTTCACTTAAACATTAATGTACAAACTATATTTGTTAAATGATAGTTACACTTGGGAAATTATACACTTTTACAACAAACGAGCATACAAAACAGTTAAGCCTTGGTAGAAGGCTACTTTAATAGAAAATATAGGTTTTTCTGAGAGATTCAAACTTTTACAAACACTTACATACATTTTACAAACTTATACTTGAGACACGCTCAAACGTTCTGATAACAAACATCGACACTAAAATACTTATGAACTCACCAGCTTAATGCTGATAAACTCTTTCAAAATAACTTGTATTCTCAGGTCATCAGTAGACAGGTACCGATGCCATCTTTTGAGAAGATGGAGCGCATTCAAGACTCATCATATTATTTTGATTTACATTATATTTTTGGTGTCTAAAACTGTACGGAACACGCTTGTATGAAAATTATATATTTAATGCAATGGATGATGTTGTTTGCTTATTTACATTTACTGTGTTGTGATACTTTACATGACGTCCTCTGCCCCAGAACGTTTCCGCCGTTCTTGGTTTTGGGGTGTGACACTGTAGCCCAACAATCTTTAGTATATTGGTGTAAATGGTCCATCGTGATTTTTTTTGCTTTGAAGGGTACTAACTTTTGTTTTTAGGTTTTAAAAAGTCATTATGGAAAATTTTGAAGGGGTCACCCGGTGACCCCCCATCCTAATCATCATTTTTCATATGCCACATTGGTTTCCTTCATCCTAATAATCAGTTTCCCTCAAAAGTCAAAGGTCTTTGCCTTACCCATTCCCTCAAATACACCATCACACCTTCGTCTTTACATCTTTTATTATTGTTTTTGTTTGTGAAGTTCTATATAGATTTTCTTCATTCCTCTCACGATTTTCTCCAAATGCTTCACATTAGGAGTAATCTCAATCGTTTTCAGAAAACTCGCATAAACAAACGACACAATCAAAGGATGAAGACCCATTTGGGAATCGATTTCAGAATGTTTGATCTAAAACGGAATCATGTAAATGTAAAAGCTATTGGAGTTGTCGGATGGAGACCCATCTAGGAATCGATTTGATTGAGTTGAATGTGATTGAGAGTTGTGTTTTGTTAAGAATCTAACGAGTAAACTGGAGATGAAGAACAAAACGGCCAAAATCACGACAATGAACAGAACAGAACATTTGTGCTGATTTTTGGAGAAGATGAAGAAGGGCATCATGTTTTATGGAAAGTTATAGTAAATGAAGGTGAAATCGATGAGCTACAATGGCAGACGATGAGTCGTCATCTACACATATAGCCTCGGAGAACCCCATCCCTCCACCGCTACATCCCTCTCCGCCTCCTTCACAGAAAACACATTGTACTCCTCCAAAACCCTATCGAGTTCATCAAAAGAGTTTTCGGTGACCATCAAACTGTAGTTCAACAAATTCTCCAGTGCTACATCGTTTCGAATTGGGAAGGTACACGAAGTGTGAAGAATTAGTGAGACCTATCTAGTTTCATGACAGCTTCGTCCTTGGCTAATGACCACTGGATTTCGTAGACAACACGAACGAGAGTCGTGATGAAGGTGTCGCCTTGTCGAATACGGATTATTTCGAACACTCCGGAAGCTAATTGGATGCTCTGTTGTTTGTCGATTGAGTGAACTATTAATCCATGGATTTTGATTAGAAATTCATCTGAAGATTCAAAAGCTGTTGATTGTTGTTCTTGTTCGTGGCTTTGATTGTTGTTCGGGAACAATTTCTCAACGAGATCTTTGGTCTCGAGTGATGGGTACATAGATGGAGCTAAAGGATTTGATGAAGAAAATGAGGAATATGAATCTGGGTTTGATTGATCAACTTGTGGGTGATTTTTAGAGGAGTGTGACACCATGTTTGATTGTAGTTGTTGCAGGTTTTCAAGATTTTGGGGATATTATTGACTGACCTGCTTACTTGACACTTGACAAAGCAGTGTTACCTTCTAATGTGGGTAAAAGTACCAAAATGACCGGTAAAATACAAGTTGATACCCTTTAAAGGCAAAAAAAATCATGAGGGACCATTTAAACCATTATACTAAAGATTGTTGAGCCATAGTGACAATAACCCTATTTATTTCTACAATAAAAATGTATTTTTTTTAGATATTATCTATAATTATTATTATTATTATTTTTTCAAAAACTCTATATATAGTAGATTTGTTGATATTTAAGTTATATAGATCCTTCATGTTACTCTTGAGTTATCATTATAATATTTAATTTAATAACAACTAGAGATCTATGTATTATATGTGGTAATTTAAGAAAAGAAAGTTAGATATAAAATTTTTAATATTTGATAACTTTAAATTTATAGGAAATTAAGAAAAATAATAAATTATTAAAATTGAAATGTTTTTTTATTTTAAATTTAAAAAAATAGTTTAAATAAATAAACAAAGAAAATTAATAAACTTTAATTTGGGGATTTTGAAAATATAAGGTAAGTTCATTAATTAAATTGATATCTATTTATTACTACGTTTATTGTAATTATTACATTTAAATATTACGTGAAATTTAATAAAATAAAAAATTCATAAAATGACATGTGGAAAAAATTAAATCAAAATAACCAAAAATGACATTTGACCAATTGAATGACAATGTAACATGCGGCAAAAAAACCTCCATTTATTAGAATAGATTATTTAGAGAACAAAATTTCCTATTTAAAAATACTTATGTTTATTATATATATTATTCAGTGAGCTATCAAAGAAAATAAAACCACAAAATATACTTGTTTTTAGTTATAGACAAAACTACAAAAAATAGTCCCTATGATATGTATTTTTTCTGAATTTTGGTCTAAATCCTTACTTTTTTGGATTGGTGGTTATTTTGAACTAGTTTGTTTGTGGTTTTGATCACTTGAAAAACTAAAAAGACTAAATGCCTTTCTGATACATTTTCTTTTATGTTTTTCCTTATTTAATTTAAAGTTTTATTAATAAAAATTAACCCCCCCTCTCCCCCTCTCTCTCTCACACACACACATTGAAACGAAAACACACACACACACACACTTAAACACCTTTTCTTTACCCATGTTCATCATAATCCTCGTTTACCCATCACTATGAATCAAAGGGTGAGTTTACCCCTTCTCCCTCTTCTATTGAAACCTTTCAATCGATGGGAACCATTTTCAACACAACCAAAATTAAGATTGGATCGAGAACCCATTCAACAAAGAACATCATTCGTTTAAGACACATTTATTCACTGATTCAATCTCATCAAAACAACATAAATCAACCAACACAAACCCAAAAATATTTTCATTAGTTGACCATCGATAACGAAGCAACAATCACAATAAAAAATGACTATGTTCAATCATCATTTAACAAAAATATTCCAAACAACATTAGTTTAGAATTTCAGATCAAATAGGATAAATGCAAGAAAGTAAAGAACTCGAGAGATGAAAAAGTAATACCCTAAAATCATCAGCATATTTGCTCTATGGTAGAGCTGCTAACACCAACCGATTTGTTCTATCGTATATGAATCTCGATATTTGGAACATCGAGCAACAAGGTTCACGTCGGTTGCAACGGAAATCCTAATTTTCGAGCTACAATAGGGTTTTTTTGGGTGATGGATCAAATCTCATTCTCGTTCCACCAATATCATTCTCCTTATGACTATCCCCCAGAAACATTGAAGATTAATCCACAAACTCTATCACCGAAAATCAAAAACAAAAACTCATGGATTATGAGAGAGAGAGAGAGAGAGAGAGAGAGAAAGAGAATGTGTGTGTGTGCGTGAGGGAGAGAGAGAGAGAGAGAGAGAGAGCACTCTTTTATTTTTTAATTATAAGAATAAATTAAAAATGTTAAATTAAAAAAATGAAAAATAAATACATATATAGTATTTTTAGTCTTTTCAGTTTTTCGAGAAACCAAAACCACAAACAAACTAGTTCAAAAGGAGAATCAATTCAAAAATAAAAGTCAATATTTGGACATAAACTTAAAAAAATACTTACTATAGGAAACATTTTTGCAGTTTTGTCTAAATTATATTATGTGACAACTTTTTTTTTTCTTTTTTATTGTTATTCAATTTAACATTGAAATTAGTTATAAATGAATAAATTATATAATGTTATGTTCACATTTAGCCAACATTATTTTTTTACATGATTGACCATTAAACTTGTGCTACATATTAAATAATGAAACGTTAAAAAACATTATTAGACTAAATGTTATAAAAAAAAAACAATGTTCTTTACCTATTTAAAAGTCATTAACCCATTCAATTAGCATATACAAATTTCTTTGGTACGATCAGGAACATCCAAAAGGTCTAAAAATGCACTATGCATTATGGTTTTTAAGATCCAAATCTTGATCTTAAGGTTCTTACGATTTTAAGATACTACAAACTAAAAACGATTTTGATCTCAATAGGATCTATATGAAGCAAGATCTATAGTGAGATCTTAGGATGCTAACTAGGATCTTAAGATCTTAACATGATCTAATTTCACCTCTGTAGTTTTATTATTTAGTTGAACCTGAAAAATTGATCTATCTAACTTGAAATCGAACATCACAAGTTGCAAAAAGTCTCACACAACATCATAACTTCATCAATTCATCATGAATTAGGCAGGTTCCACTCCTAATATTCTATTTGTGATCTTAAACTTTTAGGTGAACAGCACAATGATCTTGTTTCTTTTAGAAAATGATACGTTTTCTTTTTAATTTTTATAATTTGTAGCAACAAAAAATACAGTTCATGTTTAAAAAAGTTCGAATTGGCTACATATTGACATTTTAAATGACATAAACTAATAATATATTGGCACACCCAAGACCTTACGAGCAAATTTGAATAGCGGTTCATTTTGGTAGGATCTTCTGATCTCCGATCTGGTGTTATGAACACGATCTTGTAATACATTATTCGGTTTTAAGTAAATTCGGTTTTAAGTAAGATCTCGATCTTGACAACCTTACCATACCATTAAATTTTATATGTAAAAGTTTTACAAAAATGATACCCGAAATAAAATCTGTGGGGATGGTGGGTTTTGTTTCCGGCACATGGTTTTGTTGAATGGGATGGTCATTTTCTATTCCTAGTTGCAAAATACTGGGTTGGTGGTTTTGAATTATTAAATATATATTTAGTTATTTTAGTGTTAATTATGTAAAGTATTCTAAATATATTAGGATTTTTTTATTAAATCTTCATTTAATATTGGCATGCTTATGCTTTTAGTAGGCATAGAGCAGAAGAAACTGATCAATCGAGAGAATTTCACCTGATGGCAGAATCTTTTCAGAGAAAATGCCTTATATTTTTATTTTATTTTCGATTTAACCAATTTAATACCGAAAAATATTATGTTTATCGCTGAAAAAAAAAATTAAAGTTTCATCTAAAAAACAACAACATATAAAATCTTCTATATAATTAACTCGTTATCTCATTGATAAACATAAAGTGATTATATTTTGGGTTTGCTATTGAAAAAATATATCGGTTAACTTCTTTGCCTCTTTGGTATATAAAAAAAAATATTGAATCATTTTTAGAGTAAAATAGAGATTTGATCATTGTGTTTTACTCAAATTCTACGTATGAATCTTTGAATTTTTTCGGGAGTCAGCTTAATTTTGTGAAGACATTCTTTTAAGAAATGTGATTTTGGTCCATGTGGTTTGCTGATTTTTTAAAAGATACATCCAAAACAATTTATTTTGTTTATTTATTATTAATTTTTTATAGATTTGGTCCCTAAATTTGAGATGACTTTTAGGCAAAATTACAAAAATATTTTTATGGTTATTAAAATTATAAGGTTTTGGTTAAAAAAAGTTTGTGGTACATCAATGGTTTAATTTCTAATTTTGTATACCTTATGCAATTTTGGTCCCGATATGGTTTTGGTCCATACCCAACCAAAAATGATAAATATACCCTTAAAATAGTTTCTTCTATTTCTTTTAATTGAATTCTTATTATTTTAATTAGAAAACCAAAAAATCATTTTCTATTCTTTTAAATTGAATTCTTATTATTTTAACTAGACAAAATTCCAAATTTGGTCCATATAGTGTGCATTTTTTATACGGTTTAGTTAAAACTTCGATTTTTTGGGATGATGGTCATTTTGACCTAGTTTTATTGCCTATTTGGTCTCTTTGAAACTTGAAATGACTATAATACCCTTAATGTATTTATTTTCTGTTTTTTTAAATTTATTACTTATTTTTTTTCTAATAATTAAAAAATAAGAGTTTCTCTCTCTCTCTCTCTCTCTCTCTCTCTCTCTCTCTATCTCTCTCTTTCTCTCTCTATCTCTGCCTGTCATTATTCATCTTCTCTTATTTCTATCTCTTTTCGAAATACACACACAAATACACACTGTAACGCCCCAAAATTTATAAGGTAAAAATTTCATTTTTAATTCAAACATAAACATCATTTATCTTCTTCAATCATTCAAAAGTATATCAGAGTAGAAATAGTTAGCAGAGTACAATCCCAAACTCAAAAGTTGCGGAAACATGGGTGGATATGTTGCGATCACGCCAGACCATTCCCTTTCGAACCGGAAGTACCTGAAACCATAAATATAAACTGTAAGCACAAAGATTAGTGAGTTCCCCAAAATACCGCATACCATACATATACATCAGTTCAAGGCTGTACCGGGTCTATTTCACCCCGAGTGTCACACCCCAAAACCGGAACGGCGGAAACGTTCTGGGGTGGATGACGTCATGTGAAGTATCACAACACATGCATTATAGTAATCAAAGTATAACAAAACATTGCATTAATAGTAATAAATTTACATGGTTTACATTACAAAGCATTAAGGTAATACAAGTAATAGAATAAATACAGCGCGGTACTAAGCTATCTTCATTAATAGCTCCGAGGATGTACCGGTCTAATGCTAGCCTGAGAATACAAGTTATTTGAAAAGCGAGTATCAGCATTTTTACAAATGCTGGTGAGTTCATAAGTATTTAGTGACATTATCCAATAACTTTATAAAGTAGTTTTTTAAGTGTTTACTGTGTATTAGAGTTCATTCCAGAAAATCCTATATTTTCTTTAATAAAGCAGCCTTCTACCAAGACTGGTTAGTGTTATGTGGTAAAAAGTCATTTTCCCTAAATTGCTATCATTATCAAGATACTGAATTTGATTATTGAGGAAAACAAACGACATCAAGGAATAACATATGCCTCAGCAGTAAGGACTGCTGACTAAGGCAAGGAATCATAGACTCCAGGAGAGTATCGAACAAACGACACGCCTGGTTCAGTCTAACAAATAGAGACTCAGACCCCAGAAGGTACCAAATGAAAGGTACAATTGGTAAGGTCTAAAACAGTGAATACAGACCGCAAACAGTATCAAATGAAAGATACATCTTGCAAGGTCAAAACAGAGAATACAGACCGCAGACAGTATCAAATGAAAGATACATCTCGCAAGGTCAAAACAGTATGACCCTGAAAATGAGTTACCAGCATACAGTGTAAATTGCCGGTGAATACTGTTACCTTAAGACCATGAATTATAAGGTAACCCGGGATACTCGTAACCATACTAACCGACACTAGAGTACCAGACGCCCTACAAGCGTCTATATAATGTGACATTTGTCACCCCTTGGCTTGGTGGGCCGTGGACTGTAGCTAGCAGTCAGGGTGCGGGGGTGTCAATCCCGTATAGATCTATACACACAATGTCCGCTCTCCCTACAGGAGACTTTGGTTACCAACTAGACGACGGAGAAGGCCGTGTCCTGAAGATGCATCCCAAATAGTGGGTAGAGACTTCCGAATAGTGGGTTTCTAATGTAAGTGTTGAACTAGAGGTAGAGACTCATGACTGAACTGACTGAATTAAACCCATATGTCTATGCTTGTGTACATAATATATAACTAATGAATCAACGACCTTCGGATGGACATTCGATCCCACCAGACCACATCTCAACGAAGAAAAGGAAATAGGGCGGACAAGCCTTCCTAAGTCCTTCAATCATTATTTATATGCATCTATACAATCACAGACATACATCTAAGTACGCTTGAGTGTGTATCAAGTGGAATCATATCGTGAAGTATAGGTGTATAGTGTGGAATAACCGACTGGTGAAGTATAAGTGTACAGTGAGATATTCGAGTCGTGAAGTATAAGCGTACAGTGGAACATCCGAGTCGTGAAGTATAAGAGTACAGTGGAACATCCGAGTCGTGAAGTATAAGCGTACAGTGGAACATCCTAGTCGTGAAGTATAAGCGTACAGTGGAACATCCGAGTCGTGAAGTATAAGCGTACAGAGTGGGATAATCGAATCGCGAAGTATAAGTGTACCAAGTGTAAGTGTATCACGAAGTGGAGACGACAATAAGTGAAGTAAGAGCGTCTATCAAGTATAAGAGGCTACAAGTATAAGCGATATAGAGACAAAAATCTGGTATAAGCGTATCACGAAGGAAATGCGTTATCAAGTAGGAGTTTTAAATAAATAAAAGCGAAACAACGGTAACAAACAAGTAAAAGTGTACGTCGTAAAAGGGAACTTCGATGAAAACTTTGGAAAAACCTTTTTATTCAAGGAAAATCACATTTGATATTCTTTGGTAAAATAAGTTTGAAAACTTTGTAAATCCTTGGAACCTTTATAACCCAGTTTAAAATGAATTTAGATATGACAGTATAATTAAGAGTTTTTGAAACGATTGAAAACCTCTTTGAAAACCATTATAGTGTCCTACTTGGTAAAACAGTGTAAAGTGTGGTAAAATCTTGTGCATGCGGGTTATCAATCACATGTGATTGATATGATAACTGGCATGTTTGACTTGTATCCCCCCCTATAAAACATGTAAAAACATTAAAAGATTCATTCAGGGGTATGAACTCACCTGGTGTAAGTAGGTCCGACGAAGGTGCCGTTTGGGCGTTCGGCGTCACGCAAGGACTCGAACACACACACAATGACCTATTTAACATATGATAACATATGTTCACATATAATTAGTATATTTAATACTAATTAAACAAATATACGCGCTCAAAGGAGCGGAAAACACTTTGGATAAGTGTTTGGGTGTCCCGGGTAGCGTCTAAAGGTGTGTATGGCTAAGGAATGGAGTTTACTCTCAAAGAGCAAACCCTTATTACATAGTGTATGGCCCAGGGACTACTCACCATGAGTTTACGACCGTAAACTCATGGTGAAGGATTCTAGGGTGTTTAAGGCTTTTAGCTTGTTTATGGGATTTTTCTAAGTACTTTTCCAAAAAGGCATGAGTGAGTTTAAGGCTTCTAAGGGCACCTTATAGGAGTTTACAGCCTAGGGACAACTCCTAAGGGAGTTTACGGCCATAAAATCTCATTCTTTGAGTTAAGTGAAGTTTTAAGCCCCTAATACCTTCCTAGCAATTTATAATTGAGTGTGATGCCATTTTGGGGGATTAAAACTATCATTTGGGTGTGTTTTGGGGAGTTTACGGCCTAGGTACTTGCTTGGGACGTAAACTCCAAGTCACCCCATATTTCCTTGTGTTTAAATGTTCCAAACCCTAAATAGCATGTCCTTATTTTATGTCTTAAGCCTATGGGTGGTTTGGGAGTGTTTAGAACTTGATTTAACAAGTTTAGAGGGTGTTTACGGCCTAAGCATGTGCTTGGGCCGTAAACCCTCTTTTATGCCACAAATCTTGTTGTTTTGGGGTTCAAACACTCCTAGGCTAAATCCCCTAATAGTTTCTAAGTTCAAGGATGAGTTTAAAGGCATGTTTGGCACCATATTAGGGGTTTACGGCCCTAGATTGTTCCTGGGCCGTAAAATCCTTATTCCATGCCTTCTTGGACGATTTTTGGGCTATAAACACAAACCATAATGTTTAGAATAAGCTAGGGTAAGCGGACTTACGATTTGGAAGCGTTTGGTTGCGTATTTGGGGCGAAAACGGGTCTAGAGAGAGAGTATAGAGAGAGAGAGAGGGTGGAAAGAGATCAAATGGAGTTTACTCCCCTTTATATATGGGTGGGAGTTGGAGCTCAGTGGAATTCTACCTAATACTGCCGTTAAACGGGGCTTTTGGTCGCAGCCGATTTAGTGGTCGTAATAATAAAACGTAACATTTTCCAAATAAATGGAAATGTGTGTTATGTGTTTTTATTCCCCTTTATCACGACTTAACGGCATATTGAATATAAACAAACTGAAATGTTTATTTAATTGACGACCTCTAATTAACGGAACTTTTATAAACTGGAATATTCCGTTAACGGTAACGGGGAAATGTAACGGGACAACTCGGGTTGTCACATCATTCCCCCGTTAGAGGGAATTTCGTCCCGAAATTCAGGTCTAGGAAAGGAAGTAGGTATGAATGGCCAAGTAGAGGTAAGAGAGTACTTCCTATACGGTTTTCCTCGCATTCCCAAGTAAACTCTAGTCTGTGTTTGTCATTCCGACAGACCTTCACGTACGGGATGCGGATTCCGTCTAGTGTAGCTAGTGGGTTCCAACTGGTGTATCTCCAAGGTTAGGGTTCCCAATGGATTCTATCAAGATGAGTGAGGTACGAAGAGTGATGTTGGGAAATCACATATCAAGTCTAAGAAGTGGATCGATCGGGTGTGAATCTTATGGTATATCCGAAGGTAGTGGTGGCCTGAAAAGGGTTGGACCAAGTCTCCATGAGAATCCTCATATGGTCCTAAGCTCTCGGAAGGGTAGAGCTTTTCAGTACTCAGAACATAGTGTACTTCTATGCCAAGATCATCACTGGCGTGATCGCCATTCCGAAGTTCCTAACGTTCTCACTCGTACTGTGTGTGTTGTCCTCCAGGTTGGTTCTTAGGAATCTCGAGTGGTTTTTGGTTTCACGTTTCCTGTCAACTGGCCGATAGAGAGTTTCTAGATCGTCGAGTGGGTTGCGTGACTATGGTTATTCGTTTGCTGTAGAGTGTCTATCTCAAGCTTGTGCAAAATGAATCTGCACTAACGAAGCTTGAGATGCGGAAACCCTAGAGGTCGGGAAGATAGGGTTTCACCAGTCGAGTGTCGGACTATCTCTGGAGGTGGTTCTACTATCTCAGCGTGAGATGGTATCCGTGGAACACCTAATAGTCCAATGAATCTCTAAGACTTTGGTTTATTCTAGTGTGGAATGTGCATGCTCCTGCATAACCCTTCGACTAACACCAGGACTGGCGTCAAGTCTATAACCTCTTCGGGATCAGGGTCATGAGGCTTAACGCAACTACTTTCGCTCTTTGATCAAGTATTCTTGGCTGCGAAGGTTATCCTGTGGTTCTCAGTATCCTAATGTTCACTTCGGAGAATGAAGTCTATCGTCTACAGGGCGACGACGATTTCCTCCATACGAGAGGGTGGAGGGTGATAGGCACTACCTGTCTATAACAGGGTGGGCAAGGTGCCTGAGTAGTAAGAGCATCTACTGCAACTACTCTTCCGAAGGTTCTGAGTTTCCTCGGTCTAGGTCAACTCTAGTGAGTATAGGGTCTCACCACTCGGAACTTTACTAGTTTAACCCGCAGTGATTCTCTTGACTCCGGCTCCTATGTTATGGAATAGGGTGAAAGTGTTTTGCAAAGTGGTTCGTCGTAGAGCTCATGCTTGGCTTAACCACCAGTACTTGGTGTATGCAAGCAGTATATAATTGAGGTCGGCAGGATGTTCAGCTGTGCGTCTCCACCCCAAACCCACAACCCAACGAGGAACAGGGAACAGGGAGGAAACACACACCTTAAATCTTTTTGATCTCAATTATATGCCATCTTTATGCATATACCTGGTTATAGTGGTCAGTCTCATGAGTTCTGTTCTCTGGGTTCACGAACCTGATGTGCGAGGTGCGAATGGTCTTTTTGGGGAAACTATAAAGTACGCTTCGAATGGTTATCATCTTCTGGAGTATCTACAGTGTCGTTCGCTTCGGTTTCCATCTGACTACGAGGGGTCAGTCAACGGCGCGGGGTACCCTCTCTTGGGTACTTCGGAAGGTTTGAGATAAGAGGGACGATTGGCGGATCGCATTAGGTTTGATTATTTGTGTTAGGTTTAGGTTCGGAAGAACCTTTATTTGCCGACATGGCTACGGAGAAAGTTCTTTTTTTTTACTCAGCACTAAGAATGTCCACATGGTTGCATGAAGTCAAACCATGATCGATAGAGTCGTCAAAGTTGGCACACTTCGACATGATATAAAGTGAAGATCGGTAGAGTCATGCGCTGAACAGGCACACAAGTTCTAGGCGTTTCGGGTTTCGTCCTATGTATCACTACCGCGGATACTTGGACCGATAGAGTCGACGCGGAACTATAGAGGGTCCTAAGTGTTTCCGAATAGAGTACTTTTTCATGAGTGGATTCTCACAAGGCATTTCTATAATCGCCTCACATATACTAGCCATGTATATTTAAGGTGGGGAGGACTGTTGACTTAGCGACCCTGCCCTAAATCCACAACCAAACGAGGAACAGGAAATGAGGCGGCATTCGCTCACTCTAGGCCTGTCCATCTTAAATATACATGGTCGTAACGTATATGTTTAGCCATTATAGTTTTACCTAATGAATTTTAAATTTTATAATAGTGCTGCGTCTTTCGCCTTACTGGGAAGAATTTACATTTGAATTAGTCTTTTATTGTTCTTAGTTTAGTTATCCGAGATCGAGAGACGTACCAAAATCTAACGAGTTCCTTGCCGCTTCTCCCTAAGCAGTAGTGTCAGGCTCCTTCTGTGTCTTTGTATTTCCCTTGGGTTGGGCAGTCCTTCTTGAAGTGTCCCATTTTACCAAACAGGTGGCAAACTGTACGGGTCGCCACATTGGTGGTTGATGTAATGAACTCAACCGGGGTTCTGCAGATGCGAGCAGTATGCGCCAACATGTGGCACCTAGCACAATAGAGCTCTTGGCAGACACCATGATGATGGTAGCTGCACTTGCTGCAGTGGGGAAGGTCTCCTAGGTATGGTATTCTTGGAGTCGTGAGGGAAGGATTGACAGGGGTATAGACTGCCTCAGCTCGTTGCCCTTCGGAAGGTCCTTGAGCCGAGGTACTTTCCTCCTCAATCTTGAGTTTTCTCTTTAGTGGGTTCGGTGAAGGTTCTTGGGTGACTAGGTATGAAAATGTTGGTTGCCGCTGTCCATTGCCAGGATTGGAAATCCCGACAGGGCCCTTGCTAACATTGGTGGTGTTAGCATTCAGGTGAGCCATGACAGCTGCTACGGCTGCTAAGACTGCAGCTTGGAACGTAGCTTCATCAAATAAGAGAGCAGGTTTCTTGCTTGTGGATTGGTTACGCTTCTTCGGTGGCATGGTTTTCCTACACGGAAAAGAATACAAGGTAATGAGAGACGATGGTTAACCCTGGACATTTCTGTCCTGAACGTATTAGGCATAAAATTTTCCCATGCCTTGGGTGATGGTCGTCTGAGTGTCGACCTACATCCCTATGATGTAGTCCTGGTAATCGAAGTGGGTGTATGAGTATCGGAAAAAGGCCATAAGATGCGATTCGTTCCTACTAAGTTACCTTTATACTGGGAAAGGTTTCACTCTCCGGCCTGGAGAGATTTGAGAACGGTTCGGAACGAAACTGCGGAAAGAGAGGCTCACAAGGGCAGATGGCTAAAATTCTCCCAATAGAGATGCGGGGATCTGCCCTAATCGTGTATCTGGCAACGGGAAACGACGATTTACCTAACGCATACCGTGAGTAGTGTAACCACTAACTTACTAAATTGTATTATTTTATGGGTGTATTAGCGTGATGCACACGAGGAAAAGACAATTCCCGGGTTCCATGTACTGGCTCCCTCGGTCTGCCTCGTATCTTTGACTGAAATCGGCGTTGGTTTCCTTCGGGTAGTTTCCTAGGGTTTTCTTCTCGTATGGACATAGTGAATTTCTACTCCGCCTTCCTTCTGATTCCAACTCTGGGTGTCATCACTTCATGATGGATGACTGGGAATCTCCGAAGTTTAGGCGAGTTTCTCACTGATGTCCTTAAAAGATATAGGCACTTGGTGAGGTCAATAGTCTCGACCCAGTTCATTTATTTCCGAACAGGAAATCTTCTAAATGAACCTCCTCTGGGTCTGAATCAACTCATCTGCCGAGCACTGAAGTGGATAGGGTTGTCTGCAGGGTTCGTGCGAGAATGGAAATATCTAAAGAATCCTAAGAGATTATTAACATTTCACTGGATGATCCATATTGAGTCCTGCTACGATTACACAGGGTATACAAATCATATATAGCTTAGATCCGATAGGCCTTCGAATATGTGATACTACTCTAGAACCACATCCCAACGAGGAAAAGAAAATAGAGCGAAACCACACATTCTTAGCCTATGGGATCCTTATTATATATAACCTTGGGAGTACACCCTCTGTAGTGGTAGGTATATCAATCAGGATCTTTTTAGTTATTCACGCAAGGTTGTTTATGGATTCTAAAATACCCCTATGGTATTTTAATTCTTTTTTGATTCTTATATTCTGAGCTTCATTCTGGGATTAGTGTGGATCTTTTAGTGTTCTAAAATACTCCTATAGTATTTTAACTTTATGTTTGGCTCTAGCATTCCTAGTTGGTAAGTTTCAGACCTGCTGCACACCACTATCACTCCCGAGAACACGTTAATCGCATCACGAATAAATGTAGTTGATCAGGTTACATTTATTCCAGCTTACGATTACATAACTGCCCAGGTTTGACGGAAATGTTCAACATCCGAAGACTTTTATTCTTGTTCTTCTTGTGATACTTGTGTTCGAGTGTTTAGGTTCTGGATGTTCTTATACTTTGGTAAAATATGGTTATATTTTAAAGTATAATTCTTGGTCAGAGTGTTTTATCCCTTTGTGTTTATAGGTTGTAAATCTTTTATGAATTGATATACTTAGCTCACTATAAACAATGCTCTGATACCAATCTGTCACACCCCAAAACCGGAACGGCGGAAACGTTCTGGGGTGGATGACGTCAAGTCAAGTATCACAACACATGCATTATAGTAATCAAAGTACAACAAAACATTGCATTAATAGTAATAAATTTACATGGTTTACATTACAAAGCATTAAGGTAATACAAGTAATAGAATAAATACAGCGCGGTACTAAGCTATCTTCATTAATAGCTCCGAGGATGTACCGGTCTAATGCTAGCCTGAGAATACAAGTTATTTGAAAAGCGAGTATCAGCATTTTTACAAATGCTGGTGAGTTCATAAGTATTTAGTGACATTATCCAATAACTTTATAAAGTAGTAGTTTAAGTGTTTACTGTGTATTAGAGTTCCTTCCATAAAATCCTATATTTTCTTTAATAAAGCAGCCTTCTACCAAGACTGGTCAGTGTTATGTGGTAAAAAGTCATTTTCCCTAAATTGCTATCATTATCAAAATACTGAATTAGATTATCGAGGAAAGCAAACGACATCAGGGAATAACATATGCCTCAGCAGTGAGGACTACTGACTAAGGCAAGGAATCATAGACTCCAGGAGAGTATCGAACAAACGACACGCCTGGTTCAGTCTAACAAATAGAGACTCAGACCCCAGAAGGTACCAAATGAAAGGTACAGTTGGTAAGGTCTAAAACAGTGAATACAGACCGCAAACAGTATCAAATGAAAGATACATCTTGCAAGGTCAAAACAGAGAATACAGACCGCAGACAGTATCAAATGAAAGATACATCTCGCAAGGTCAAAACAGTATGACCCTGAAAATGAGTTACCAGTATACAGTGTAAATTGCCGGTGAATACTGTTACCTTAAGACCATGAGTTATAAGGTAACCCGGGATACTCGTAACCATACTAACCGACACTAGAGTACCAGACGCCCTACAAGTGTCTATATAATGTGACATTTGTCACCCCTTGGCTTGGTGGGTCGTGGACTGTAGCTAGCAGTCAGGGTGCGGGGGTGTCAATCCCGTATAGATCTATACACACAATGTCCGCTCTCCCTATAGGAGACTCTGGTTACCAACTAGACGACGGAGAAGGCCGTGTCCTGAAGATGCATCCCAAATAGTGGGTAGAGACTTCCGAATAGTGGGTTTCTAATGTAAGTGTTGAACTAGAGGTAGAGACTCATGACTGAACTGACTGAAGTAAACCCATATGTCTATGCTTGTGTACATAATATATAACTAATGAATCAACGACCTTCAGATGGACATCCGATCCCACCAGACCACATCTCAACGAAGAAAAGGAAATAGGGAGGACAAGCCTTCCTAAGTCCTTCAATCATTATTTATATGCATCTATACAATCACAGACATACATCTAAGTACGCTTGAGTGTGTATCAAGTGGAATCATATCGTGAAGTATAGGTGTATAGTGTGGAATAACCGACTGGTGAAGTATAAGTGTACAGTGAGATATTCGAGTCGTGAAGTATAAGCGTACAGTGGAACATCCGAGTCGTGAAGTATAAGAGTACAGTGGAACATCCGAGTCGTGAAGTATAAGCGTACAGTGGAACATCCGAGTCGTGAAGTATAAGAGTACAGTGGAACATCCGAGTCGTGAAGTATAAGCGTACAGAGTGGGATAATCGAATCGTGAAGTATAAGTGTACCAAGTGTAAGTGTATCACGAAGTGGAGACGACAATAGGTGAAGTAAGAGCGTCTATCAAGTATAAGAGGCTACAAGTATAAGCGATATAAAGACAAAAATCTGGTATAAGCGTATCACGAAGGAAATGCGTTATCAAGTAGGAGTTTTAAATAAGTAAAAGCGAAACATCTGTAACAAACAAGTAAAAGTGTACGTCGTAAAAGGGAACTTCGATGAAAACCTTGGAAAAACCTTTATATTCAGGGAAAATCACATTTGATATTCTTTGGTAAAATAAGTTTGAAAACTTTGTAAATCCTTGGAACCTTTATAACCCAGTTTAAAATGAATTTAAATATGACAGTATAAGTAAGAGTTTTTGAAACGATTGAAAACCTCTTTGAAAACCATTATAGTGTCCTACTTGGTAAAACAGTGTAAAGTGTGGTAAAATCTTGTGCATGCAGGTCATCAATCACATGTGATTGATATGATAACTTGTATTCCCCCCTATAAAACATGTAAAAACATTAAAAGGTTCATTCAGGGGTATGAACTCACCTGGTGTAAGTAGGTCCGACGAAGGTGCCGTTTGGGCGTTCGGCGTCACGCAAGGACTCGAACACACACAATGACCTATTTAACATATGATAACATATGTTCACATATAATTAGTATATTTAATACTAATTAAACAAATATACGCGCTCAAAGGAGCGGAAAACACTTTGGATAAGTGTTTGGGTGTCCCGGGTAGCGTCTAAAGGTGTGTATGGCTAAGGAATGGAGTTTACTCTCAAAGAGCAAACCCTTATTACATAATTTACGGCCCAAGGACTACTCACCATGAGTTTATGACCATAAACTCATGGTGAAGAGTTCTAGGGTGTTTAAGGCTTCTAGCTTGTTTATGGGATTTTTCTAAGTACTTTTCCAAAAAGGCATGAGTAAGTTTAGGCTTCTAAGGGCACCTTATAGGAGTTTACGGCCTAGGGACAACTCCTAAGGGAGTTTACGGCCGTAAACTCTCATTCTTTGAGTTAAGTGAAGTTTTAAGCCCCTAATACCTTCCTAGCAATTTATAATTGAGTGTGATGCCATTTTGGGGGATTAAAACTATCATTTGGGTGTGTTTTGGGGAGTTTACGGCCTAGGTACTTGCTTGGGCCGTAAACTCCAATTCACCCCATATTTCCTTGTGTTTAAATGTTCCAAACCCTAAATAGCATGTCCTTATTTTATGTCTTAATCCTATGGGTGGTTTGGGAGTGTTTAGAACTTGATTTAACAAGTTTAGAGGGTGTTTACGGCCTAAGCATGTGCTTGGGCCGTAAACCCTCTTTTATGCCACAAATCTTGTTGTTTTCGGGTTCAAACACTCCTAGGCTAAATCCCCTAATAGTTTCTAAGCTCAAGGATGAGTTTAAAGGCATGTTTGGCACCATATTAGGGGTTTACGGCCCTAGAGTGTTCCTGGGCCGTAAACTCCTTATTCCATGCCTTCTTGGACGATTTTTGGGCTATAAACACAAACCATAATGTTTAGAATAAGCTAGGGTAAGCGGACTTACGATTTGGAAGCGTTTGGTTGCGGATTTGGGGCGAAAATGGGTTTAGAGAGAGAGTATATAGAGAGAGAGGGTGGAAAGAGCTCAAATGGAGTTTACTCCCCTTTATATATGGGTGGGAGTTGGAGCTCAGTGGAATTCTACCCAATACTGCTGTTAAACGGGGCTTTTGGTCGCACCAGATTTAGTGGTCGTAATAATAAAACGTAACATTTTCCAAATAAATGGAAATGTGTGTTATGTGTTTTTATTCCCCTCCTTTATCACGACTTAACGGCATATTGAATATAAACAAACTGAAATGTTTATTTAATTGACGACCTCTAATTAACGGAACTTTTATAAACTGGAATATTCCGTTAACGGTAACGGGGAAATGTAACGGGACAACTTGGGTTGTCACACCGAGTCTGTTTCAACTCATATCTCGGCATAAGGTTGTATCGGGTCTAGTTCGCCCCCGTGTCTATTTCACTCCCGAGTCTATTTCAACTCATATGTCAGCACAAGGCCATACTGGGTCTATTTCAACCCACATACATATAGCAAATAGGAACACATGCATACAAACATACAACATGAGTCACAAAGACTACAAGCACATACAATCCCTATTGTCCTACAGTATAGTGAGCAAACTCACCTCTCAGTCTGAAAGATCGCTAAACACGACATTGCTCTGAATATCAGCTCTACATGTCACATATTCATTGGAACATGACCAAAATTAACTTACAATCAAAATACCCAAAATACCCCTAAGTCAACTTGGTCAAAAACAGGTCAATGTCCAAAAGTCAAAAAGTCAACCGAGTTAACTCGGTTAGTATACTCATCTTATATGCTTAGCGTACTTAAGTCTTGAATAGAAATGAGGTGTTGACCTCGTACGCCATGCGTACCATATCATACGCCCAATGTACGTTCAACCATCATTTCCTTCTATTAAGAGCTTAATCCCTTAAGCTCTTTCGTCCAAATTCCAGATCTAGTCCTCAAATGATGTCCTTAAGCATAAAATTTCCAACTTTATGGTCTTGCATGGCCATTAAGTGTTCAGTACCAAAAACCATAACTTCTTCACTCATTAAAGCATCCAAGCTCATGCATTGAAGGAAACTAAGGTCCAAGATTAAATTTTTATGGTTCCTAATACTCCATAATGGATAAAGTTTACAATTTTATCCCTTAGAATGGTCCAAACAACCAAGATTAGTCTTTAAGTCTTAAAGGGACCAAAAGTGCATCTTTTTCAACTTAATCCATTAAGTCCAAGTCTCAAACCATTAGATCTGAATCAATATGATTTTTAGATTGATAAAGTTTCCAACTTTATCCATAGCAAGGTCACAATCTTTCAAGATCTAAACTTTATGCACTAAAGTGACCAAAAGATCATAACACCCAAAAGTAGTTAGATCTAACAAATGCATAATTAAGATTCAAGCTTTATACCTATAGAAGAAAGATCAAGGTGAACAAAGTATGGATCTACAAGCTCCAATGCAACCAACACTTCTCCGAAGAGCTCCTTCTTCTTCAAGATGAACCAAGAACACTCCAAAGTGTCAAAAGGCTCAAACTAGGGTTAGGGTTTTTAATGGAGGGTGTTGGAGAGGTGGAGACTGAGAATGGAATGGGTTTGGGGAAGTTAAGGAGCTTAAATAGGGCTCAAACCACGAAAATAGGGTTTGGGCACTGAACGCGTACGCCCAATGTACTCCTGGTACGCCTAGCGTACTAGGGATGCCCTAGTATGCCCAACGCACTTCTTGTATTCCCAACTTACTAGACTAAGTCCAAAACCTTCCTAACTTCTAACGGTCATAACTTCTTCGTTTCAACTCCATTTTTGATGTTCTTTATATCCATGGAAAGGTGTTGAGGAGCTCTAGAACCCTATCTAATTATTTTTGACTTAAAACACATCGAACTAAAATCCTTAGTTCATAAAAGAAGTCCGAAACACTACTTTTACCATTTTACCCTTTGACTCCAAGGCACAAACCGAAATCTTGGATCTCATAATCCACATTACCCACATCCAAATGGGTCTACACCTCTCTTCCCCACAGCCCGAGAAGCCTTTTGATACTTTATCTTTAGGTCACGGCCCCGAATTATGAAGTGAATCAAAATAAGGTGTTGTAACTCTCCCCCACTTAAATTAGATTTCATCATCGAAATCACTCATTGCTACTTTCTAGGCAATCAGACGATTCGACCATATCTTCTAGATCCCAAATAAAAGTCGACCCAAACATATTATGGCCTTCTAATAAGCAAACCTATCCTTAGCAGAACTCACATACTAATGACCAACGAATCCTTGCTCCCGCTAACCTTATCCAATAAAGGAAAATCATCACTACTCAACTCAAAACTAGGAATCCAATGCCTTATCTGACTTCCCGACATACAAAATCATTCTGAATCACAACCAATATGGCTCCACTTCGCAATGTAATCCGAACGAAATCCTTATGACCCTAAATTATCCTGATGACTAACATTTGCATTTTTGATCAATCCAAGTTCTTTTGAGATCCGAGCTGATCTACCAATTATCTGAAGCGTCGGATTTCCGACCGGTCTCTGAAACTGACATCCTTTCAAATGACTGCACCATGACTCTCTATCCAAGAGTCTTTCTAACAAAGCTACCCTAACCTACTTGTATATAAGGCTTCAACAGCCCTCCTGTTTCAACCAGGTATATCACAACCAGCCATCACATCGATGTAATGTAACTTACTTTTCTTTAAAGAAATGCTACATGCCCAGTTGTAGTCTTACATCATGACCGACCCCCATACGACCCACAACCTTCCTTGATTCCATGAAAGATGTGGCTTTCCCACAGTCTCACTATCCATCATGCCATGCTCTAATCCAAGGTTGTAAAAAACGCTCGGTGTAAGCTAGTCGGTGGACTTGGGTTAAGAGATTAATCGGTTAGGCGGAGATTAATCGAGGGATTAATCGGGGACCATTAATTGCTAATTTGTTGAATTTTTAAAAATTAAATATGACTAATATCATATCAAAGTTCCTAAATACCACTAATATCATAACAAAATAGGTTAATATGTTTAGTACAACACTAATCATACACCAAATAGTTTCTATTGAGATAGAACTTCTCCAATATGTTTAAATTTTGTTGTGTTATATTGTTTCACTCATTATTTATGTAGGGATAAATCGCTAGGCATCCTCTAGTCGACCGAGTAGCGCCTAGGGATTAATCGGCGATTAATCGGGACCTAGTTGGGATTTTTACAACAGTGTTCTAATCACACCTAGAGGAAACTACGAGCCAAAATCATAGATTCACCACACTCTCACAACTGCTCATGATCCAGGTGAATGTCACAGGTCACCCCTCAGTCTTACAACACTACCACCACCTTCCAAATTAGTGAATGCTACGGCCACCCCCACAAACATACAACACCTCTATAACTATCTGCTAATCTAGTGAATGATACGGCCACCGTGCGGTCTTACAACACTTCCATCAATACCTGATAATCATAATCATCATGAGTCAAACCCGCATCTGAATATACCCTAATCAGGTGTTTGGGTTATGCTTTGAATCCTAAAGCCTTTATCAGACAAGAGCAGGCAGAGAGGCTCTAACACAACCCTCAACCCGAACCTAATCACATACATGCCATGCGCTACCACTTATGCGTAAGGTAACCTATGATATCATTCCCTGTGCAATCCCTTAGTCTAAGAGGTTCTCCCCCACTTGGATTCAACTACGCTCTTCCAACCACAAAATCGATAGATTTCCAATCTATCTCGCAACCTGACTACACGAAGGTGTCGACAACCCGAGCTCACAAGTACTAGCATTCTATTACTAGCCAATCCTAATGAACACATACCTACCAAAATTGAATGAATATTCCCCAGAATTTCAATGAGCTCAATATTACTGAGCACTTTCCACTGAATCCACTATAAGTCCTCGACGACTTTATCGCATGATGAAGAACAAAATCTTAACATTCGAAACGGGTACCCAATCAATTCAGCATCCTACTTGCACAAGAGTAATTCCCATGCGAACCAGCAACTAACCACACTTAGAATGTATGAACTTGAAAAATACAGATCTTACACCCACGATCAAACCAATTCCTCATTGTCTCATATCCCCGAAAGACCCCTAAAAATTCTACATTCAAACCTAACATGCCCACCTTGTGGATTCCTTGAGTTCCTTGTTAATACCACCAAAGATCGAACTAGCGGCTGGTCTTCTCTCATTTAAAGCTTGATGTAACACCCGGTTCCTGGTACATATTTCAATTATAATAAACTTATTTGCTCTGGAAATCGGCGAGTTGGAGGCTCGAATCGTCGAGTAGACTCGACATTTTTTCGGGGATTTGAGTGACCTACTTGTAACACCCAAAAGCTGGTATGTTTTAAGACCCTCGAGAATTCATATTTTTGCATTGTTGGTCCCTTGAGTACGATGGGCGTACCTATGGGTACGCTTAGCGTACTCTGCCTAAGTGATCATGGAGGAGCCCCGCGTACGCTGGGCGTACGTGAGGGTACGTCGGGCGTACGCATCAGAAGGACTAAACCCTAAACCCCGGACTTGTTCCCTATTTAAACGCCTTTTGGCCTCTTGGACCAAACCCTATCTGCCTCTTTAGCCCCATTTCGTGTTCCTACAGGTGACTTAGAGTGTGAGTGAGTTTTGGAGCTTAAGAAGAGGGTTTTGGTGGTTATTTTGGAGTCCTTTCAAGAAGGAGAGTTGTTAAGCAAGCTTGGATCAGTTGGGTGCTTTAAGGATCTGCTTTTGGGTCATCTACGAAGGCTTCTGGAGGTGAAAAGGTTGTACCTTTCCTTGTAAATCTTTAGATCTAGCTAGGGTTTTCTAGTTTGGTCCCTTTTGTGGGACTTTAGACCTCTTTTGGCAAGATAAGCCACTCCATGAAAAGAGAATGGCAGATCTGAGGTCCCTTGGTCGTTTTGAGGTATAAAAACGGAGTCTTGATGGATGTATTGGTCACATGCATGGGTTAAGGGCCTTGGAAAGGTCTTAATGAAGGTTTTGGGTGTATGGGAGGCATGCAAAGGCATAAAGTTGGCAACTTTATGCCTTAGGTAGTATTAATCAACTCAGATCTGGCTTTTGGTCGTAAAGAAATTGAGTATTAAGCACTTAATGGAGAAAGTGCTTAGTCTGGAGGAATGTTGGGCATACTCAATGTACGTTGCGCGTAGTCCTTAAAGACCCGGTACGCTGCGCGTACCATAATGGTAGGCCGAGCGTACGCACTACAGTTTGGGTCAAATTTGTTTTGGGCCTTTGTGCTCTTGGGCTTCATTTTGGTTAATGGGCTGGTTGTATTCTGTGAATTGTGGTCCATTTGTTCTGTTATGGGCCATGAATACTTTAGGTGGGCCTTATTGGGCCGAAAGGCCCATTAATAATTCTTGGACTAGAAATTTGGGCCCATTAGCAAGGGAAGGGTTATTGGGCCTCATGGAACAATGTAGGTTTGGGTTTTCCTGGATTAATTTAAGGTTCTAACATTGATTAATATAAATTGTCCAGTTCGGGAGGTTACAGACTGTTAGGAGAGCAGCTTATGTGTTCAGCAGGCTGAGGTGAGCTTTCTCACCATACCCATGGGTCTAAGGCACCAAGGGCGGCCCATTATGTGTTTATGGTATATGTGTTAGTCACTCTGTGATTTGATATGATATATGATTGTGTGTTTTGCATGAAGACCCCCGGGGGGGAGCCTGTGGCATTGCATGTAAGACCATGTGGGGTAGCACATGGCAATCCTAGGCAAATACCATGTGGGATAGCCCATGGCATTTGATGTAAGACCATGTGGGGTAGCCCATGGCAGTCCTAGGTAAAGACCATGTGGGGTAGTCTATGGCATTGGATGTAAGACCATGTGGGGTAGCCCGTTGCATTCTTGTTGGTTTGATGTATGCATGGCTTATGTGATATATGTGTAGCTTTGATTAGCTACTAGGATATGTGTATGTGTGGTGTTTGAAGCTTGAGGAAGAGAAGGAAGCTTGCAAGATAGAGAGAAGGCTAGTAGATCTAGAGGTTTTTGCTTCATTTCCACCTCATTCAAGGTAAAAAGCTTCAACCTTGACTTCCCATTTGAAAGATCTTCCTTAGGGCTTAAATCTTGTCATTTTGGGCATTATAGAGCCATATTCGAGATTGGATGTACACCTTTGAGTTGCACTTCAGATCTGGAACGACTAAGGGTTCCCCTGGCATAAAAGTGCCAACTTTATGGCCATGGGAAGCCCATGCACCACATAAGCCCCTTTTTATGGATTTTTGAGCCAAAGGCCCATGCACGGACATCAAGTTTGTAGCTTTACGTATAAAATGGACCCTAGGAGGCCAGATCTATGGTTTTGATGCGTTAAGACCCATTATAATCAACTGAATAGTTTTGGACAAAGAGGGACCCGACGAGTACCTGGGTGACTCGGCGAGCTGGGTCACATTTTCCCCCAACTGTCTTCTGGAAATGGTTTCTGGTTGAGTGGAAGGAACACTCAGCCTGTTAGGGGTTTTTTATGGACTTGAAGATCAAAGGACTCGACGCGTTCAAGGAGGAACTCGACGAGTTCAAGGCAATGTCCCAACCACATGAAGATGGACTCGACGAGCTCAAGGATGAACTCGGCAAGTCATAAACTGAAAACCTTTATATGGATGAAGATAGACTCAACGAGTTCAAGGACGAACTCGGCGAGTCGGTTGAAGATAGTCTGATGTGTTGTTGAAGACGAACTTGTCAAGCTCCTAGAATCGACGAGTGGGGATAGGATTATGGCATTTTGTGGTTATGGGGACTTGATGGGTAGGTGGACCAACTCGTCGATTCGATTCAACCAGATGTTGACTTTAACCAAGGTTTTGGCATTAACTTTGACTTGGACTTGAGTGACCCTTGTAAGGGTTATGTGTATGAATGGATAACTTAGAAAAGTTGTGATGAGACAAAACCTCTAAGATTGTTTAGATATTTTGCAGGTTAATCAACGAAGAACAAACAGTTATATTAAACGAAACAATGAACACAAGATGGAATCAAATAATGCTTAATGATTCAAAGTAGTCACGCCTCAGCAGAGCTCGATGAAGAACTTCCACTGTAGAGGCAAGCTAGGGTTTACAATAGAATAAAGAGAGTAGTTCAATCGATACTTACTATGATGCATGCAAGATGATTTGTATCCTTTCACCATCAGCTTTATATCGCCTGCCTTCCCAATTGGCTTGATAGTGGGTCTCTTGCAAATAGAAGTAGCAACCTCCTGATCCATCTATGCCACTTCATGAATGTAACACACCATCATACGCTTGATGTGATCAATGATTGGCTCATATTAATTTTCATTGGAGAGTAGGATGTTGATAAGGAGAATCCAATCATGTGGATTCAGATTCGGCAAGTCAGCAAGTGAAATTGTATGGACCGAACCTTCAGATCCTCGAGTCACCTTGAACTTGACATCACAAATCAGGCCGTTCTAGTTCTAATAGGAATACCTATCCTACTCTTAGCATGCATAACATATCATAACATATCTCATAACACATAATGTAAGGGTATTTTGGGAAATCACCGTTCGGGCGCTGGATGATCATACACATTGCTTCCTTCTGCTTTTCTCAAACTCTTTTACTTCTTTAGAAAAAAATGTTTATTTTATGAAAAACTACCTCAAATCCTCAGTTTGAGTTCATACACGCCCAAAGGTGCGTCCGAATCCCTCAAACCAAGGATCTGATACCAACTTGTAACAACGTAAATTTCCAAAACAATTTTTCATTTTTAAAACATAATTTTAATCACAAGATAATATCAAAACATAATGTTTCCAATGTTATCATCACAAAACATCCCAGAAACTCACGAAATAAAAACTCCACGAGTGTGTACGGATCATGTCGGCGCCTTCCCGCGGTCATCACTAGTACCTGAAACACATAACACATAACACTGTAAGCATAAATGCTTAGTGAGTTCCCCAAAATACCACATACAACACATACACCACTCGAGGCTATAGTACGACCCTCCGATCGATGTGTCTCAGCGGGACTCTCCAGTCCCGTAACTCGTTGTACCCTCTGGTCCGATCATAGCTCGTCGGACCCTTCAGTCCAGTCTGTGTCGTTGGACCCTTCGGTCCGGTCTATATCCTTGGGCCCTCCGGCCCGGTCTATTCAACACATAGCATATGCAAATAATCTCATACATACACATAGCATACAAGACCCTCTGCTTTACACATAAATACCACTCTAGGTAATGTATAGTGAGAAGACTCACTTCGGGTGTCTCGGATAATCTTGCACACGAAACACTGATCTAGCCCCCGCCTAATCACATAAAGTCGAGACCTTTAAAGCCATTGCATGGCTGTAAAGGTCCCTAATCACTCTAACACCTTTCCTTCTTCCTCATAAAGTCTAGATCTCATGCATGGCTCAATATTCACGTCCAAGATTGGATTTTTATGAACATACAACTCATATTACCTTGAAATATGGCAGATCTACGCCAATGGAGACCATTTGCTCATAAAGTCTCCACCTTGGGACCAAAAACCCTAAAAAATTGGTCCAAGAAGCACAAATAACAAATGACAAGGAAAGATTTGAGCTTTTTACCTCAGAAAGAAGCTCCAACCTTTGTAGAACTCGCATCTACTCTTATCCACCAACTTCTAGCTCTTAAAATGTCCTCCTCTTCTCTTTCACCACCTTGAAATGGCACTTCGAAGCTTAGAACACATACACACAAGCTAGGAACGAAGGGTAACTCTCTATTAGGGTTTCACTCTCTGAAATGGTGGCTGAGGATAAGGCCTTAACATTCCTTTTATAGTGTAAAAGCCACAAATTAGGGTTTGCATCTGGGCCCGCTACACCCAACGTAACCCTGGGTACACCCAGCGTACCTAGGCGAGTGTGCGTCCAACTTAAGCGCATGAGTACACGCAGCGTACTCTTCAGTACGCCCATCGTACTCATTTGCCTTAATATTTATTTTAATGGTTTAACTTGACAACTTGGAAAAGGAGAAGGGTTTAAGAGACACACCTGAATTTCAGGATGTTACATGGTAAGAACGGGATCATTGGCTTCAAGAAGATGGAGAAGAATAGAGTGAATGTCCCCAATAGAGATTTTTACCACATAATGCTCTGAATGCAGGTCTTGAAGATCCTTGTTCGCTTGATTGAGCTTGAGAGTCTGGGTTTTGAGTTGAGTAGTCTTCAGAGCAAGCTAATCCATGATTCTGCTCTCCAAGGCGAGATCTTCCTGAAGTTGATCTAGTTGTGCAGAGACAGATGCCTGATGTTTGACATGATCAACAGTTAGGTTCTTGTGAAACACCTTGAAGAGCTCCTTTTCCTTTTGAAGATATTGAGTAAGGGTCTGAACCGAGGCATTCACCGTGTTGGCATTCTGCATGGCAGCACCCGGTAAAGACTCAAGAAAAAGGTTTGCGTTAGAAATTAGTTTATCGACTTTTTCGGTCGCTTCTGTGCATACTCTCGTTGACGCATCAATTGCAGAAGTTGCTTTGGAGATCAAAGCATCGTGTTCTTTAACCCAAGAGGCCAACATGCTTTTAAGAGCAGACTCAGAAAGAGAACCCTGAGTAAAGGCGGAAGCCATAAGTTTATCTAGCTTCTCATTCATCTACTTGAGATGGCGTTTGGTGACGGGGGCATCTTCATCATCGTCACTTTTCATTCTATAAGGATTGTAGTAGAATGTATCAAAGTCGACATTATCCCCACCTAGGACAGTATTCGTTTCAGTGGATTGGGTAGGGGATAGAGGTTTTGAAATAGTATGGGTTTCAGGTGAACGTGTAGGAGATAGAGGTTTAGAAGTAGTATGGGTTTCGGGTGCTGAAGTACGAACCCCTGTATTAGATACGTTGGTTCGAACTCCAGTGGTGGTTGTGGTTGTGGCTTCAGAAAAGATAGGAGTGGGAATGGGAATGGTGGATGAAGGTTGAGATGTAACGATAGGGGAAATGGGAGGAACATAAACAGGTGGAGGAGAATGTGCTTTGGAGCGAACTGGTTCCTCTGGTGTAGGCGTGTGAGGTGGGGTATCACCACGAACCGAGCCTTCATCATCGGAGCTTTCGCTCTCAGATTCGCTAGGAATGGGGTTTTATGTCTAGTAGGGAGATACTCAGAGTCTGAGTCGCTTGAAGATTGAAGGATAAGCCGCTGAGCAGGCTTCTTGGTTTTCTTCTGCTTGGGCTGGGAAGGAGCCGCCTTCTCAGACTTTCGCTTCCTTGGAGTTTGCCCCTTAGCTTCTTTGGTAACCCTTTCTTCCTTCTTCTTTTCTTGTTTCTTTCCCCTCTTTTCCGGCTTGTCTTCTTCCTCAATGGACCGAATCATTGCGGGTGTGAGTTCCCTTGGACCCGAAGAAGAAAGCTTCTTATACTCTTGAATGACATTACTCGCCTCAGACACACATGCATACATGGATGACGGAATCGATCCAATAAACGAATACTTTGACGGATCGGTGATAATTATCTTCGTCATGTGGAATGTTGCGATGGAGGAGAGAAGCGAGTCCGCCATGATCGGGACATGATGACGATCCGTCGCCCATTTTGTGACAATAGTCCAGAACCTGCCACACGAAACTTCAGAATGGCGAGAAGAGGAGGATAAAATTTCAACAATCTGTTGCCATAGGACCGAACCATAGTTGAGATGGATCCCGTTGTATAACCCATAAAGTATGGTCATGAACGACTTGCTCGCCCCATCTGATCCAACGCTTCGCTCTGAGAGTCCTTTGAATAAGAGAGTAAAGAGGCCATTCCATTGTGGAGGAAGGCATGATTTCTTGAACTTCATCACCATGGTTAGGGTTTCAGTATACCCCATTTTGTAGAACATTGAGAATAGTTGACCAGTTGTGATGGAATCAGGGTTCACCATGGTAGGTTCGTGAGCAAGACATGGGAACTACTTCCACCTTTGAGAGAGCGATGACAAGCAGAGAGTATTTGAGGCATTCCACAACCTGCAACATGTAGGGTTCATAGGTGAATGGTGTAAGCTTGACCAAGAGGTTTTGTTGAGTCTTGATGGTCAGAAGAGTGGAGTGAACAGAGCTGTCTTGAACAGATGAAGAGTCCCCCATTGATAGAACTTGAAGAGGAGATGATGAACAGTGAAAGAAATCGCCTTTTTGCTGTGGGAGATTAGAAAGTGGTAAAAGAGTAAAGGTGATTTGGAGAAATCTTTTATACCTGGGATTAGGAGAGAGAAATATCCGCCCAAAATCTTGTCTTTTGCGAAACCGCTCCTGATAAAGTAGGGATTAGACAGTTGGTAATGTTGGGTTTTGAGCATTCTAACACTTCCTAAGTGTACATGCAAGCCTAATAAACCTTGGATCTATGTTTGTCTAAAATACATGCAAAATTTGTTTTCCAAGGTTTATAACTTATCTAGCATGGCATGGGGAACTTTTAAACATGAAACAACTAGATGAATTACATAACTTTTGATGAGTGTTGATTCCTTGGATTTTGAGAGCCAAGCACCAATAATGTGAATGCCTCAAGTGGAAATCACAAATCACCACAAACTTGGAAAACCTTATGAAAGTGTATACTTTGTACTAGAAATCGGCCACCACTTCTCACACACACTAGGGTGTCAATTCGTGCACCATAGGCTTGTTTATATAGTGTAGATGATTAGGGTAAACCCTAATAACCCATGTCTTTTCCTCTTCCAAGGATCCATGGGTCAAAAGCTCCATGGATCATTCATGGACCTCCATATAAGCTAAGCCCATTCCCAAATGAGTGTTAGCCCACACCATATAAATATAATAGCCCATGATTTAATTAGTCTTCCTTTTAATCACTAAATCAATTCATAATTATTTTAAGATTAAAACTTAATTAAATAACATGACTTTATATTAATATATTATAACTTATAATATATTAATAAAACATAAGTATACAATTCTCATAATATTATCCATAAATTGTTTGGGTGAAGTGCAACCCAAATAGACCATGCCGGGTCGGGTCAAGTATATACCAAATAGGTTATGGACTTAGACACCTTATCTAACAGACTCCCACTTGGATAAGTCTAATAACTGTATTTGCCTATATTACTTCACAAACCAACCGGAAATCATAGCTCTCAAAAACTCTGTTGAACTATGAAGCGCCATTTTAGATAAGTGATCATATAATCCTCTGTTCTCATGATATCATCCGGACAAACACATGGAACAATGTCTTGCTTATTGTTTGGTAGTTGTTTCCCGATTTCCGATTTGTTTGACAAAGAACTTAACTGAACACATCAATTTAGTTCTGACCGGGCCCGGTACATAGGTCAACACAAAATCATCGAGGGGCCCAGATATCGCTTCTACTGCTAGAAGGAACAGATAAACTTCGACTCATATGCTTGTTCTACTACTTGTTGAATTGCACACAAAGGCACGTTTTATAACATCAAGTTACTGATGCATTTTCGTGAAATCAATGCACAACCAACTCATAGGTAACAACTCATATCTCTAGGTTTGAAGACTTATATGATATTATCGTCTCACGATCACTCGAGATAAATTCCGTGAAGTGATACAAGTGAGCGTGGGTTTATTCCAATACTCATAACTTATGAGTACTCATGAATGTTGTAGCAACCATTGCTATGTCTAAACACCGTTAGCCATCTACAAACCCAATTCATGACAATCTTGATTCATACCTACTTCCGACATATGACCGATTTTGGAGGTTTGAATAAATTAATTATTCTGGAAGTCAAAACATGCAAAATTGAAACAATAGTAAATAATTGACAATGATAGCAACACTTTACTCATCAATAAATCACAAATTTTATTCATCATCAAACGTCGATTACATTTTACAAGTTTCAAAAAAGGCTACCTAATATGTAAAACTAATATCGTCCCTCAGCCTTATGCGCCTCGCATGCTGCAAATGATTAACCCTTGTCAGTCCCTTCGTAAGGGGATCTGCAGGGTTCTCATCTGATGATACCATCTTTTCCACGAGGAGTCCTTCTTCTATCTTGTGTCTTATGAATTGATATTTTTTGTCAATGTGTCGGGATCTGCCATGATATCTTGGTTCCTTGGCTAAGGCAACCGCACTAGTGCTGTCACAGAAAACCTCCATAGGCTCCTTAATAGCTGGTACAACTCCAAGGTCTCCGATGAAGTTCTTCAGCCATATCGCCTCCTTCGCTGCTTCACTCACTGCTATGTACTCTGATTCACAAGTCGAATCAGCCACCGTCTCCTGCTTGGAACTCTTCCAAGAGATTGCCCCTCCATTTAGGGTAAAGACCCAGCCCAACTGAGAGCGGAAGTTATCCCTATCAGTCTGAAAACTAGCATCACTATACCCTACTACTCTAAAGTTATCACTCCCACCAAGGGTAAGGATCCAATCCTTAGTCCTCCGAAGGTATTTGAGAATGTTCTTTATTGCGGTCCAATGAGCCTTGCCTGGGTTCCCCTGATATCTGCTGACCATGCTCAAAGAAAAGGCCACATCAGGGCGGGTACAAGACATAGCATACATGATCGAGGCCACAGCGGAAGCATACGGTAATCGACTCATCTCTGCTATCTCAGCCTCTGTACTCGGACTCTAAGTCTTACTCAGTTTGGAATTGCTTTGGATCGGTAAATCTCCTTTCATGAAATTCTGCATGTTGAACCTTTTCAACACCTTATCCAAGTAGGTGACTAAGTCCAATTAGTGTTTTACTCCTTTCTCTTAGTATCCTTATCCCTAGTATATAGGTCGCTTCCCCTAGGTCCTTCATAGCAAAGCACTTCCCAAGCCAGGACTTAACCTCCTGCAAGGTTGGGATGTCATTTCCTATAAGTAGTATGTCATCTACATATAGTACCAAGAAGCTAACTATACTCCCACTAGCTCTGACATACACGCAAGACTCATCTTCACTTCTCGAGAAGCCAAACTCTTTGACCTTTTCATTGAAACAAAGATTCCAACTACGAGATGCTTGTTTTAACCCATAAATGGATTTCTCAAGCTTGTACACTCTATTAGGGTATTCTGCACTGACAAAACCCTCTGGCTGATTCATGTACACATCCTTAGCCAACTTTCCATTAAGAAAAGCGGTTTTGACAGCCATTTTCCATATTTCATAATCATGAAATGCAACAATGGCTAGCATAACCCTAATAGACTTAATCTTTGCTACCGGTGAAAAGGTTTCATCATAATCAATACCCCGAGTCTGAGTAAAACCCACCTTCACAACTAGTCGAGCCTTATAAGTGTGCACTTTTCCTTCCATGTTGGTCTTCTTCTTGAAGATCCATTTGCATCCGATTGTTTTACGGCCTGGTACATTGTCAATCAAGTTCCAAACTTGATTGTCATACATGGACTGTATCTCGCTGTCCATAGCCTCCTTCCAGTTAGTAGACGCAGGGCCTGTCATGGCTTTCATAACACTGCTAGGTTCATCCAAAGTTACCAGTGTACTATCGCTGATAAATGTATCACCTTCCGTAGTAATATGAAAACCATAATAAAACTCAGGTGTGTTCCTAACCCGTGTGGAACGCCTCGGAGGTACAGACTCGTCAGCTGGCTCAACAGAAGTTTCCTCCTCAGGTTGATTGCTAGTGTTTGAGGTTCCTTCACCAATTGATTCTTGAATTTCTTCAAGGTCAATTTGCCTCCCACTGTCTCCTTGGCTTATAAACTCTCTCTCATAAAAGACCCCTCTTCTTGTTACAAAGACCACGTTCTCACTGGGTCTGTAGAAGAGGTAACCGAAGGATTTCTGTGGGTAGCCGATGAAAATACACCTTTCACTTCGGGGTTCGAGTTTGTCATGAGTCCCACACCTCACGAAAGCCTCGCAACCCCAAATCTTTATTTGGTCCAAATTGGGAACCTTCCCAGTCCACATCTCATGAGGTGTTTTGGTAACCTTCTTTGTAGGGACTAGATTAAGGATATGGGTGCAGTCTCTAAGGCATACCCCTAAAAAGAGATTGGTAGCGAAGCTCGACTCGTCATAGAGAGAACCATATATAACAAGGTTCGATTATGCCTCTCAGCTACACCATTTAGCTATGGTGTCCTGGGAGGAGTCAATTATGAGACAATCCCACACTCCTTAAGATAGTCAAGGAACACGGTACTATGATACTCACCACCTCGATCGGATCGAAGCATCTTAATGTTCCTGCCCAATTGGTTTTCTACTTCCTGTTTAAATTCTTTAAACCTTTGAAAGGTTTTTGAGTTATGTTTGATTAAGTAGACATAACCATATCTACAAAAATCATCAATAAAAGTCACATAATACCGATTAGCATCCCTTGTGGTGGTTTTGAATGGTCCACATACATCAGTATGTATTAGGTCCAACAAACCCTCACCCCGTTCACAAGTAGCAGTGAAGGGTGATTTTGTCATCTTTCCAAGTAGACAAGATTCACCAATATCATCCGATTTATGGTCGAATGATTCTAAGACTCCATCCTTTTGGAGTTGGCCTATGCGTTTCTGTTTTACATGTCCAAGACGAAAATGCCACAATGATGCTTTATGTAGGCTAGTAGAAGAATCAATATACAATACATTATTTCCTAAGTTGTCTACAACCGACACAGTTTCATACACACCATCACAAGGTAACGCTTTAAAATAAAACACATTATTAAAGAAAGCATTAATACCACCACATTCATTATCAAACGAAAAGGTAAAACCTTGTTTGAACAAACCATGAAAAGAAATAACATTTTTCGCCATATCAAACGAGTACACACATTTATTCAAATCTAACTTTAACCCACTACTTAGCAACAAGGTATAAACTCCAATCTTGAAAACAGGTGAAGCCTTCCTATTTCCCATAATCAGGTTTATCTTCCCTTGCTCCACATCCTCACTTCTTCTTAGGCCTTGCAAATCAGAACATATGTGAATACCACATCCTGTATCAAGCACCCAAGAGTTAGAATATGGTGAGTTATTAGAAAATATTGTGTAAATACCTACATGGGTGGGTTTCACTTTCCCATCCCTTAGATCCTGCAAGTACTTAGGGCAGTTTCGCTTCCAGTGACCCTTGTCCTGGCAATAGTAGCAATAAGCATCCTTGGGAATGGCAGAAGGAACAGAACTGCTTTTGGTCCTTGATAAGGAGCCTTCAAGAGACTTTCCCTTGGTACCCTTCGAAGGGGTCTTCCTCTTTTTCCCTTAGCCTTGCCCGATAGCCAAAACAAGGGTAGATGTTGGAGTAAGAGTAGTAGAGGTAACAACCGACTTACCCTTAAGACCGGTTTCAGCGGTCTTCAAGAGTCCTTAAATTTTGCTAAGAGTAACTTCCTCCTTGTTCATATGGTATGTCATACGAAATTGGTCATAACAAGAAGGTAAGGAGTGCAAAATGATGTCAATTGCCAACTCCTCAAGGAAGTTCACATTTAGCTTGATCAAACGGTCCACATACCTTTGCATCTTTTGCATGTGGCCCGTGATGTATTCACCATCCTTCATGCGGGTTGTTATCATGGAGGAGATTATTTCATACCGCTCCTGATGAGCACTCTGATGGTACCTTTCCATCAGGTCTTGGTGCGTCTCAAAAGGGTAAAAGTCCTCATAGGACTTTTGGAGCTCGGCTGTCATTGTGGCCATCATGATGCATGCCACCTTACTAGCATCTCTTTCATGCGTCCTGAATTCATCGATCTCCTCAGAACTAGCAGTGGACTCATCAAGCTCCTTTAACTCCTTATCGAGGACGTATTCCTTGTCCTCATAACGAGTAACCATCCTGATGTTCCTAATCCAATCCATGAAGTTGGAACCATCAAAGATGACTCTCCCACAAAGATTCATGAGAGAGAAAGAGCCAGTTGGGTTAGAGCCCGAAGCATTGTTGTTGGAAGACATCTGAAAAGAAGAAAGAAGTTTAGATTAGATATATAGAGTCCATAATAAGACACCCAAATGTAATATTAAGGCTAGGATCCAATCACAATATATTATACTTAGAAGAGGGATGTCGTAATCTAAGTAATAACATATTTTAAAGGTATGTGAATGACGATTCACCAATTCCCACCATGAAAAACTAAATGAATTATTAGGTTTTAATTGGATTTGAAATTCCTAGATTCTTTTGAGATTCATTGAACTTTTCAATGACATGTTTCAATTTGGATTGTGCCCTTCAAGTTTTGTGACTGGGATGCCGAGGATCACAAAACAAGGTGTGAATAACCATACTAAGTCACTTGGTACCCTTAATATTATCACCTAATCAATGTGCCGGTTAACCACACACGCTCCATTGATCTATGACAAACATTAAGTCACCCTTCGTGATCCTTACTAGTCCAAGTTAGTGTTCCGGTTAACCACACACGCTCCACCAATGGCTTGGTAAGGTACAAAGTGTGAATTCCATGGGCTAGCACCATGTTCGCATTTTTCCTAAAGTAACTAAGATTGAGAATAAAAATATTTAGTTACTTTATAATAATCACTATACTTTTAATGAGAAATTAAAGTCATTGTCCTACCCGTTCGGCTAACGACCCTCCACCGATCAAGGAAGTGGTGGGTGAGAGTGGACACCCATTAAGCTGCCATTTTATAGGAAACAATCTTATACCCCCCCCCCCCCTATAGACCGGCTTTCTGAATGAGGCCTACTAACGGTAAAACGACTTATTCTTATACATATATATAATAATTAACCATTAACGTTATAAATAGTATAAGTGTTGAATTTTAACTACTAAAACTCTAAAGGGTTGGAATTAAAGTTTATTAAAGTGTGTGAAACTTTACAAATTATAAAACTTGAGGGCAAGTTTTGTAACTTATTCAAAACTTTTCATTTCATAACTTATGAATTAAAGGTTCATAAAAATGAAGATTCTTCATTTTTATGTAACTTATGTGTTTTAAATGTGTGTTTAAAAGAAGTGACCTTTGGATATCGATAACTTGAGGACAAATTATGGACTCCATTAAAACACATAAATGATCAAGAATTAATCCTAAACAATTCAACAAATAATTCCTATCATCTTTTAAATTCATAAGTACATGAACATGATCATCAAAGTTTTAAGAATTATATGAACACATACAAAGCATGAAATTTTGATATAAGCTATTGTAAATGGATTGGAAAAACCATAACACCAACTGAAACAATTTTTAAAACATCAAAACAGTTTAGGGTAATGTTTCTAGTCCATTTCCAGCAGCAACAATCGAAAAAATGCACTCTGCAAGACCAACTCATCGAGTGCATGAATTGACTCGCCGAGTTGGATGGAAAAACGCTTGGACTCGTCGAGTCCCCCCATGGAATCGACGAGTCCCCTGTTCAGACAGCAAGTAGATTCGATTTTAAGCACAATTTTGCATCAAGTATCAATAAACAAGCCTAGGCTCTGATACCACTGTTGGGTTTTGAGCATTCTAACACTTCCTAAGTGTACATGCAACCCTAATAAACCTTGGATCTATGTTTGTCTAAAATACATGCAAAATTTGTTTTCCAAGGTTTATAACTTATCTAGCATGGCATGGGGAGCCTTTAAACATGAAAGAACTAGATGAATTACATACCTTTTGATGAGTGTTGATTCCTTGGAGTTTGAGATCCAAGCACGTATAATGTGAATGCCTCATATGGAAATCACAAGTCACCACAAACTTGGAAAACTTTATGAAAGTGTATACTTTGTACTAGAAATCGGCCACCACTTCTCACACACACTAGGGTGTGAATTCATGCACCATAGGCTTGTTTATATAGTGTAGATGATTAGGGTAAACCCTAATAACCCATGTCTTTTCCTCTTCATAGGATGCATGGGTTAAAAGCTCCATGGATCATCCATGGACCTCCATATAAGCTAAGCCCATTCCCAAATGAGTGTTAGCCCACACCATATAAATATAATAGCCCATGATTTAATTAGTCTTCCTTTTAATCCCTGAATCAATTCATAATTAATTTAAGATTAAAACTTAATTAAATAACATGACTTTATATTAATATATTATAACTTATAATATATTAATAAAACATAAGTATACAATTCTCATAATATTATCCATAAATTGTTTGCGTGAAGTGCAACCCAAATGGACTATGCCAGGTCGGGTCAAGTATATACCAAATAAGTTATGGACTTAGACACCTTATCCAACAGGTAACCCCTATGATTACGCAGGAGAGAGAAAACGTTTTAGTTTTACACGCCTTTCCATACAAATCGCCTTTTTCAAATCGCCAAACGTTTGGATAACTGCTGACTCACCCCTTTAGCTTAAATTGAAACGTCACCAACATAAATAACATGAGATGGTATCAACTTGATCATGTCGTTTGAGAATAATCATGTCACTTTTACACCCAAAGCTATATAATGAAAAATAGCTTATACACAACAGAAACGAATTTTTCGAAAATCAAAGATTTTCGTGCATAGTAGTGTGAAAGATAAAGAAATAATCAAAATCTTTATGGGATATTGTGATGTCAATTAAGACATAAAACAGTGATCCCGGGCATGAATTTCTTCCTTCAAAGTCAAGAGAGACTTCAAAGTGTCTGTGTGGTTTCCCGTTGAAATACGATCAAGTACTTATTAAGAAGCAATGAAAGGCATCTTTTATATATAGGGCTTGTAAGGGTGGCTTTCACTTCAATTCAAGTTTCTGTTCTTGACATAAGACCGAAAGAGAATGAACTATTTTTGAGACCGATGTGGCCCGTTGAACAACTAGGGTAGAAACGTATTAGTGACTTGTTGAAAATTCAATAAGAAATATCAAAAAAAAAAAACTGGATCCTTGGGGAAGAAAAGTCTTAGTAATAGACAATTTCAAAAGGATCTCACAAAATAAAAAGAGATTTCATGGTACCTCCACATAGAGTGGTTTCGTTAATTCATTGGTGAAAACTAGAACATATTAATTGTTCATTGTCAATTCATTATGGGTATAGAATTGTGGGTTTCACTTAGTACGTAGTAAAACGAAACTAAGATCATAAAAACAGATGTTGTGTAACCATAAACCTCAGTGGCAATTGCTGAGAGTCTCAAGGGTTACGTTCATGATATGAAATGTGATGGAGAAAAATGTTGTAGGTGGTTAAGGAACTGAATGTACCTCTGCTATAAAAGTAGGACCAAGCAGAAAACTCTAATATCAATATGAGAAGAGTAAGATAGCTCATGATTAGAGGGAATTTAATAGCCTAATTGGGAAGACATGATTTGTATATATCAAATCATTAAGGCTTCACTCAAAAACTTTAGAGGCTTCGGTCAACATGCAGCAGCATGCTTCTATGGACACTTAACTAATACATAGATGGAATTCATACCTGCTCCAGCTCCATCAGCAAGAATAACTTTTATATATGAAACCATTAGAAAGATAAAATAAAATGAGAGAAAAAATTTCTAAAGAGAAAGAAATAAAAACAGAAAGAAAAATATTTTTGGATTTTATGAAAAAGAATATAAAAAAATAAAAGAAAAACATAAAAACAAGTATGTAAAAGAGTGTAGAAAAGTATACAACTGAAATTACTTTGAGAAAAATAAAGCGAACCGAGTTCAGTAGGACCGAACTCGAAATAGACCAAGCATTCGGTTCATTTTGGTTCCCGGGTGAACCGAACCCAAAATAGACCGAGCGTTCGCTCTATTTCGCTTCCAACCTTTAATGAAGCGAAGCTGATTTCGGTACAGATTCAGCTTCCATCATTACTAGACCTTATAGGATCTTATTGAAACTTGCTTCAGTTAAGGCCTTAGTAAAGATATCTGCTAATTGATCAGTGGTTCTAACGAAATGAATCTCTACATTACCATCTTCCACATGATCTTTGATAAAGTGATACCATAGTGCTATGTGCTTCATCTTTGAGTGTTGCACTGGGTTATGACAAATCCTAATTGCACTTTCTGAATCGCAATATAGTGGGATTTTCATCATGTTCAGGCCATAGTCTCTAAGTTGAGTTTGTATCCAAACGACCTGAGATGTACATGATGTTGCGACTATGTATTCAGCTTCAGTTGTGGAGAGAGAAACACAAGTTTGTTTCTTTGATTGCCAGCTTACTAATTTGCCATCAAGAAATGGGCATCCTCCAGTAGTGCTTTTACGATCCAATCCACATCCCCCTAGGTCATCATCTGAGAATGCGTGGACAAAAAATCCTGAGTTGGCTAGATACCATAGACCGAGAGAGGTGGTTCGCTTCAGATAGCGATAAATATTCTTCACTGCCAGCATGTGAGGTTCACGTGGGTTAGCTTGGAATCGTCCACAACAGCTGACTGATAACATAATATATGGCCTACAGGCTGTTAGATACATCAGTGACCCAATCATCTGACGATAAAGCGTCATGTCAGCAGCCGTTTTTTCCAATGATGGTGTTAGCTTAGTGCCAAACGCCATAGGAACCTTCACCTTTGAGTCGCCCAACATCCCAAACTTGGCAAGTAATGTCTTTGTGTATGCCTCCTTATTAATAAAAATGCCTTCGGGTCCCTGTCTAATATTCAAGCCAAGGAAAAAGTTAATCGGACCCATTGAGATCATCTAAAATTTAGTTTCCATCAACTTCCTGAATTTAGCTATTAGGCTTGGATTCGTGGAGCCGAAGATGATATCATCAACATAAATCTGGACTATCATAAGGTGGTTACCCTCTTTCTTATGAAAGAAGGTTGGGTCAACCGAACTTTGTTTAAATTTGGACATTTTCAAGAATCGAGTAAGGGTTTCATACCATGCTATGGGAGCCTGCTTCAGGCCATATACTGCCTTGTCCATAATGTAGTAGTAATCGGGATACTTCTCGTTCACGAAGCCTGGAGGTTGCTCTACATACACCATTTATTCAAGTTCTCCATTAAGAAAGGCACACTTCACGTCCATTTGATAGACTTCGAGATTTTTGTGTGTAGCATAAGCAAGAAAGATTCGAACCAATTCTAATCTTGCAACTGGAGCGAAGGTCTCTTTGTAATCTATGCCTTTTTCTTGACAATAGCCTTTCACAACCAACCGAGCCTTGTTGCGCATTACATTTCCTTCCTTGTCCATTTTATTCCTGAAAACCCACTTTAATCCTACAACCGAAGCATCCTTTGGAGTTGGAATTAGTTGCCATACTTTGTTTCGTTCAAACTCGTTTAGCTCATCTTGCATAGCTTGAACCCAATCAGAGTGATCAAGAGCTGTATTCACCGTCTTAGGTTCAACTTTGGAGACGAACGAGTTGAACATACAAAATTCTACTTGAGAGAATAATGCAGCCAGCTTCGCTTTCAGTTGTGATCGAGTTAAGACCTTTTCAGATGATTCTCCAATAATTTGACTTTGAGGATGATCTTTGGTCCATTTTATGAGAGGAGGGTAATTTGGATCACAAGAGGGTTCCAGTTTAGCGTCCACTTCTTCTTCAAGTTAGGATTGAATATCATCATCATCATCATTAGAATTTGGATTCTCCCCCTCGAACGATGATACGTCCTCCGCTTCAGGATCAGAATTCGTTCCCTGGGCCTGACATTCAGTTGATGTTGATGATGATGGATTCTCCCCCTGGAATGATGAATCTTGGTTATTTAGAGGAGACGGATCCTCCCCTAGACATAAGGACTATCTCTGGAAGGTTAGCTTGAGTCAAGCTATTCAGTTGCTTTCGGTTGTTCTTCTGCCATCTTCTTTGCAGCGTCGTCAATGATTTTCTTCAGATTGTTGACCTGGTTATCTTTAGCCTTGGATTCCGAATTATTAGATCTCTCTGTTCATCGAAAAGCAGCATATATTGCTCAAAAAGATTTGAAATCGGCACTGTCACTTGCCTGGACTGTGGAAAGATTTCTTGCATAGCCCCTTCAGTTTCCTTCAAATTCTTGACATAGTTATCGTCGAAAGTTACATAGTAGGTTTCTTCAATTTTATTTGAATGTTTATTCAGAACCCTATATGCCTTTGAGATCAAGGAGTAGCCCAAAAAGATCCCTTCATTAGCCTTTGCATCAAACTTGTTTCGGTTCTCCTTTGAGTTGAAGATAAAGCATCTTGAACCGAACACATGAAAGAACTTCACATTTGGCTTTCGGTTGTTCAAGATCTCATCAGGAGTGATTGAGTAGCGCTTGTTCAGATACGATCTGTTCTGCATGTAGCAAGCAGTAGCAATAGCATCAGCCCAGAAATACAGAAGTAAGGAAGTGAAGTTCAGCATGGTTCAGGCTGCTTCACACAAAGAACGATTTCGCCTTTCAACGATCCCATTCTGTTGTGGATTATATGGAGCAGAAAAGTTCTAATTCGTTCCTTCTCTACTAGAAAGTCTTCAAAATACTTGTTCTCTAATTCCAAGTCGTTGTCGCTTCTCACGTTACAAACAACTTTTCGTAGTTGAACCTCAACTTGCTTTACAAAGAGTTTGAGCTTGGGAGTGGCCTCTGATTTTTTCTTCAAGAAAAATACCCATGTGAAGCGAGAGAAATCGTCTACAACAACAAGTGTATACTTGTTTCCACCAATGCTTTTGATCGAAGAAGAACCAAACAGATCGATGTGTAGTAGCTCTAGGGGTCCTATCACTTTTGTGTTGATTATAGCAGGATGACTTTGTTGACTTTTCTTTCCCATTTCACAAGCTGCACACAAATGTTCTTTGTCAAATTTTAGAACAGGAAGACCCCGAACATGATCTCCAAGCACCAGCTTGTAGATGTCTTTGAAATTGAGATGTGAGAGCCTTCGATGCCATAACCAGATTTCGTCTGAATTTGCCTTTGTTAGCAGGCAAACAACTGGTCTCCCTCGAATTGGATTGAGATTTAGAGGGTACATTTCACCCTTTCACTTTGATTTCAGCAGAATATTATTGGACTTCTTTTCAACAATTTCTGAGCCTTCGTCATCAACGGAAACCTTTAAACCGGTACCAACCACCAGTTGTAAGACACTGATGAGGTTGTGCTGCAATCATTCAACGTATACTACCTTTCTTATTGAGAAGTCACCATTTGTAATCATACCGTAGCCTTTGATTGTTCCAAACAAATTGTTGCCATATTTAACCGTTCCACCATCTTTGAGGGACCGAAACTCCCTCAGTTCTTCCCTTCTTCCTGTCATGTGACGTGAGCAGCCACTGTCAATGTACCATTCTTCGTCGAGCTGCTCGTCACGAATAACCTGCAAAATATCAAGCAGTTTTAGGAACCCAAAGTTTCTTGGGTCCTGGTGAGCCTTTTACATAACAGGGAATAGTAAGAGAAATATCGCCAAAAAGGTTCTTTTTATTAGTTTTGTTTCATCTTTTCTTGTTATGGTAACAACTTTGATTTTATTCGACTTCGACTCATTTGATTTAGACGCAGGATTTGTGGTTTTGACATCTGCATGCTTTCGGGTCTCTTTCGGGCGTCTTTCGTCTTCTGGAAAAAGCTTTCCATTCCCTTTTGAATCTTTAGCTGAGTGAGAATGAGAATAAGAAGAAAGAGATTGAGAAGAAAAGTTAGACCTTTGGTTATTGCTCTTCCTTGGTTGAGAACGGAAACTACTTTCCCTTCGGTTATTCTCACAAGTGGACTTGGGACGGAACCCATCCTTTCGGTTGCTTACATGTTGAAGATCGAAACTCTTTTTCGGCTGTCATTGCCGCGGGGACCGAAATTACCTTTTCGGTCTGTTTTACATTTATCACCTGATGCCCGAAACTTTCCTTTTGGTTGTTGTAACTTTGTGAACCGAACCTATGCCTTTGGTTGTTTTCATGGTAGTAGTTGAAATCCTTGTTTTGGTTGTTCTCGACATGTTAAGGAGACAAATTTTGTGAAGTGGAATTGGATCTTGTTTCTCCTTGCGATTTGTTTGTCTTTTCATACCTAATGTAATGAGGATTTTGGGATCGCCAAACTTGTTTTCTTTCTATGAGATGTTTCTTATATCTCAAGTTACGTTTGTGCTTTCGTTCTGCCACTTGTTTTGGATTTTTGTGAATGTTGGCCTTTTTCTTTGGTACTTGAGCATGAATTTCGCTCTTTAATGAACATGTCTCACTTGATGCCATGACCGGTTCGCCTGAAGACGTTTTGGTACCACTTGTGCTTGGCACATCAAATCGTGTAGGTTCATTAAGTGGTGTTGCCACATACCTACTCTTCACTCTCCATGATGTTTTCTGAGATAGACCTTCTGTTTCATCGGCGTTATTAATCGGTGCTGACCAGAAAAACTCATCACATCCATCAGCATTATCTTCTTCTACCAATGTTGTTAGTTCGGATGTCTGTTGCGGTGTGACTCCTTGAACTGTGTAAACTTGATTTGGAGTTGATTGAACCTTTTGATATACAACAACTTTTGCTTTGAGGAATTTTGTCTTGTCTTTTGATAAGCGAGCGAACTCAATAGAGTTTTCTGAGATGAGATTTTTATTGGTTTCGAGTTCGCTCTTGACAAATTCAGAACACTCCACCTCATCTTCTACATATATTTCACTCATATCATCATCCTCATTGAATTCAGAAGTGTTTTCAAAATCAATTTTATTTTCTGAACTCAATCCAGATTCGCCTCTCTGCACTCTTCGATGATGCCCTGCTAATTTGATCAGTCAGGTTAGAGTTTGTGACACAAGTTTGGGTTAGACTGTTACTTAAACTAGAAAATTTAGATTTTAATCCATTTAGTTCATTTTCATAGTTTGTGATGGGTATTTTCAGAGAAATAAGAATAGTTTGTACCTTCTTGATCAACTAATCACATTCGTTGATCTGCGCACTAACAGGTTTCGCAGCAAAACATCTATCCTCTCGCTCCTTCTCGTCATCTAGTCCATCATCAGTTGTGTATCCTCACATCTGTTACACACCATCCGTCACCATCAAACATCTTCCCTCAACTTTTTCTTGTTTCACCAGCAGAGCCCTGCCATGAATGGGCTTTCTTACTTCTTAGTCCTATGAATCTGTGGACCATACCTGAACTCCACCAAACTCATCATCAACACCAGTACCCTGCACAATTAAAGCATTCATGGTATTATTGTTAGTTGTTGATTTCTTTCTCTTGATCTCCTCCAATCGTCTTAGGAGGTTTCCTTCTTTGATTCTTTAGTCTTAGAAACTGTCTTCGGTTCCTCTTTCACTTGTTCGGAACTGTAACTTCCCTGCCAGTTTCGGTTCTTATTGGCGAGGAACTTTCTTTTGATAAACTTTCTCGGATTGGAAACCATCAAAGCATATTCTTCACCAGTTAGATCATAGTCAGCAAGATCTAATTCTTCTTCTTCTTCAACTGCACTTTTTCCCTTGGAGATTAGAGCTAACGAACCCAAGCTGGAAATCACATTCGTTTCCATTGACACAACACTCTGATGAGACTTCAGAATTCCCACCAGCTTCGCCAGAGAATAGGATTTGAATTGTTCGTGTGCCTTCACTGTAGACACAACTGCCATCCATTCAGTTCTAAGACCATTCATGAAGGTAACCTTCTGCTCAATTACCTTTCTTTCGATCCCATGCTTTATCATCTTACTAAGAAAATGATTAAATCGATCAAAAGCCTGAATAAGTTTCTCTTCAGGCTTCTGTTTGAAGTCACCAAATTCAGAAAGTAATAGAGTTTGATTCGAATGCTCAGATCTTCATCAGTAGAATATAATTCCTTCAGCCTATCCCATATCTCCTTCATTGTTGCGCATGAACTCACCAATCGAAACGTGTCCGCTTCTAAAGCAAACCTAATCATCCTTAATGCTTTAATGTTGCACTGAAACTTCTCTTTCTCATCTTGAGGAATGTCTTTCACATCATTCATGAGTTGATTGTACTCCTTTTGAGTTTTGACAATTTTTGAAGTGCTTGAGTGAGCAAACGGACCAACTGTGATTGCTTTCCAAATCAAATACCCATTATCTTCTGAGCCGATTACATAATCTTCAAAGTGGTGCCTCCAGACTTCATACTCCTGAGCATACAAGATTGGAATCCTTGTTGTCGATCCAATACTATTGGAGATATTGATCGGATTTGATTGTGAATCAACCATAGACATTGTGATAATGTTTGATCGATAACCTGCTTAAGTTCAGACTTGTAATATATTGTTAGGGAAAGATCGATAATTAATAAGATACGCCAATTTGGAATGATGGCTCAATTAATATCAAATCATGTGGAAAACCCTAATAACTTCTTCAACAGAAGAGATGTGTATGAATTACACAACCTCCTGCTCTGATACCAATTGATGAGACAAAATCTCTAAGATCGTTTAAATCTTTTGCAGGTTAATCAACAAAGAACAAACAATTATATTAAACGAAACAATGAACACAATATGGAATCAAATAATGCTTAATGATTCAAAGTAGTCACGCCTCAGCAGAGCTCGATGAAGAACTTCCACTGTAGAGGCGAGCTAGGGTTTACAATACAATAAAGAGAATAGTTCAATCGATACTTACTTTGATGCATGCATGCATCTTAAATACTAAAACCCTAGAATAAAACAAATCACGGTTGGACAGGCCCAAACCGGTTATAAAACTGGGCTAAGGACCGAGCCCAAAGACGCAACTCATCTTGACCCAACAAGTTGTCGTGTAGGGATTGAGGAGTCAAGGAGAGTTGATTTTCACACCGAGGACAGTGCAGGCACTTCACGACATTGAGGTGAATTACCTTCCAATAGGAGTGGGTCTAAGGCACCAAGGCCGACCCACTAGTAGTTGATTACTATTGAGATGATTGTCTTTGTGATAATTGTCTGGTTTGCTATTACTTGATGTGTTCTATGTGCAAGTATAATATGTTCTATGTGATAGTGGTAGTGGGAGGGGAATAGTCCCCCAATTTGGTCGTTAGGATTAAAGGGTAGGTCGGACACCCCAGACATGTCTGACGGCATGATTATTATATGTTATTATGTGATAGTTGTAGGGGTGAAATAGTCCCCGTGACCGGGTGAGATAGACCGGAGGTTTGGCAGGCACCCCAGAATGGCCTGACACGGGTAGGTCAGCACCCCAAAATAGCTTGACATGGGTGGGTCAGCACCTCAGAATGGCTTGACACGGGTAGGTCTGGCACCCCAGAATTGCCCGCCAGTATGTATGATTGTATGGTATGTGGTATGATGGGGGAACTCACTAAGCTTCATGCTTATAGTTTTTAGTTTTGGTTTCAGGTACCTCTTCAGCTAAGGGGAAGGAGTCGGCAGGGTAGCAGCACATCGCACACACATGATTTCCGCTTTGAGAACCCTGGGATTGTACTCTGACATTTTACTATTGGATGTTATAGTTTTCGAGACTTGGGATTTGTGACTTGATGTTTTGAAATGATAATAACAATGTTTTTCATAAACTATTCTTATAAGTAATATAATTAAACAAAAATTTTGGGTCTCGATTTTGGGATGTTACACTTACTCTGATAGTGGTTAATGCCTCCCACATCGAAATCGAAAACTGGCTCACCCAAATATCCTCTAAGCACAGCTCTCGATATGCAAAATGGCATATGAATATTATCAAAGTAAAGTGTTTGTGACTTCAACTGGTGGAGGAACTCGGATCTCCCGGCCTGTGACTCCAATGCTCGACTCTTCACCACGGGAACATCCACCCTGTCCTTGTGACCGTTAGTAATCCTCAGAGTGGCTAGAGCAAGCGCCCTCACTGCTCCCCTCATCAACTCCGTACAGTCATCCTTCTTGTGGCCCACTTGGTTGCATTGGAAACATAACGAACCCGTCCCATGGGGACAATCTCTACTAACATGACCAAGCCTGTCACACTTGTAGAAACACGAACCCCTAGATCGAAAAAATCCATCGTGCTGCTTCCGACACGTGTTGAACTGACCTCGACCCTGCTGGCCTCTCACTCACTGATTGGAGGTATTGGGTCCTTTCGCAGGACCCCTAACCGTCTGCACCAGTTCTGGCTTCCTCTTCCCGAGGTGTTCCAAATCAATTTCCCACTTCCAGGCTATAGCAATCATATCGTTTAGGGTCTTACACCCGGACAAGCTCGCAAAATCCATAATTCCATCCCTCAACATATCATGATACCACACCCTCTTCATCTTCTTGATTGCTGCATATTGTAGAGCTAACAAAATCCCTCTCTTGAAACCTGGCAGTGATTTTTGTAATAGTCTCAGTAGTTTGGCGTAGGCCCTGAAACCCCCTGACCAGCTGTTGCACCTCAATTGTCGGTACAAACTCCTCCTCGAACCTTGTGACAAACTCTTCCCAATACATGGCCCCCACAATTGCAAATCCTAATGCCCTACAAACCTCCTCTCACCAATCACGGGCTCATCTCCTCAAAAGACAAGATCGAAAACCCACCTTCGCCCCGTCAGGTCAGAAGCTCGTCCACTAAGCATTCTCCATGTCAGCGATCCATCGGCCGCTATAAATGGGGTCCTTAGCCCCAAATAACTCTAGAGCTCCACAAACCTTAAACTCCCAAAATCTTGGCCCAAAAAGCCCCGATTCGCTTATCCAGTAACTTCATAACCCCAAAACTATACGTGTCCAGACGATCCTGTATAATCTCCATGATCCTCTCCTTGATCATACCAACGATCACATGAGTTTGCTCCAAAATACCGCGGGTGATCTTTGACAATATGAAATCCTGCATCTGCTCATCAATCAGCTCAGTGTCATGTCGTGATCTCGGCCCAAAAAGCCCCGATTTGCTCATCTAGTAACTCCATAACCCCAAAACAATACGTGTCCAGACGATCATGTATAATCTCCATGATCCCCTCCTTGATCGTACCAATGATCACATGAGTCTGCTCCAAAATACCGCGGGTGATCTTTGACAATACGAAATCCTGCATCTGCTCATCAATCGGATCAGTGCCAGCACCTGAGTCTGAACTAGATCCTTCGCTACGAGTGCTCACCACTGTACTCAAATGCAATCATACAATAATAAGAACATACTCATAGATTCCTCATCCCTTAGGCTTCCTAGATCCGCCATGACTCCCCGGTTCTATAGTTCGTATGAATTGAGTAAACAAAATGAAACCAGAGTATGAATTGAATTCAGAACAGAAAATGTAAATATAATCTGTTTTGCTCAATTAAACTTCTCAAAGATACAAGAGGGTTTTTATAGTAAGAAAACTGAAGGCTCAAAAGTTACTCTATCTCTAGTACTTATCCATATTTAATGGAATGACAGAAGTTAACAAAAAGTACATAAGGGATTAAATCTAATACGCTTCGACATACAAAGGTGCCCCTATGAAATACATACAAAGAATACTTCATTACAGACTTGGACACCAACAAGGACGTAAGACACTTCAACACCTCACAACTTAATTTGACCTCAACAATCTCCCCCTTTGTCAGCAGTGTCGAATCCTAAGTCCTTAGCATCTTCGTCGCTTGATGAAGAACTCTTCTAATCTACGTGTACCAAATGATTGTTCTACGAACCTCAACTTTATCTCTTTCAGTATTCCTTTTGCAATTATTTATACAAACAAGAAGATTCGTATATTGCAAATTTGTATATCTTTCAACATCTTCAACCCTAAACATAAACTTAGTATTCTTGTTGTTTTTATTCTTTCCAAAAAAATACAATTCCCAGCGGTTTGACACAAATTTCACCATCTTCAAAATCCTTCAAGATTCCTTGATCTTTTAACAATGATTGTGGCACAGTAATTTGCTTTCCCATCAGTTAAGGCAAGACAATCATAGTAATTATCAATGAAAAGCTTGATATGTGCAAACCCAATTAGAAAATCTTCCTTGCTTTTCACTTGGAGTTTCGAGACATCAACTTCACTCAATATATTCACGACATTGATTAAATCATTGAGATTCATCAATAGAAATTCTACAATTGTGAAATCACAAGCTACATTATTTGCACGAACCACGTGAAAACAAAAGTTCTGCAAAAGACCTTCGAAAAGTTGATCCTTGGCAACATCCAACACTTCAACTATTTTCACTAAGGACTAGACCTCTTCTTCCTTCTTTCCAAGGACTGCATGAAATCTCAATTTTAGCTTTTTATACTCTTCTTTGTTTTCGAATTTATCCACCAACCGATACTGAGCAGAGACGAACATCATATGATTGATAGGAAAATCCGATTGATTGAAATATGAATTTTCGATCTCATATCTCTTCTTTGGAACCTTCAAAAAATCATACATGTTACTAATTGAAACAATATGTTCGATTGTTTCATAACAGTATTGTTTGGTTGGATCTCCCTTCTCAAGACCTGGAGGATCACCCTGCCTTTGCCTTAAAATATTGTTGATTTGTCTCTCTTTCAATTTCCTTTCCAAGGTTCTTCTTTTTCTCTTCTTCTTTTAACACTTCATTTGCAATACCCTTCCCTCTATCACCTTTAGCTTGATTCGAAGTTGGTGGCTTAGAACTTGAACCCCCAACAGTCTAACTAATGACTATACTTTTTGTTAATGGCTTCGAAGTGATAGTAGTTGAGGTTGTTGATAATGTGGACTTAGGCAATGAAGTTGGAACCTATGTACTCATTACCTTCCTAACCACCTTTCCTTTATCCAAGTCCTTTGATGATACAACACCCTTCTCTCTCCCTTGCACCCCTATTTTAGCAGGTGGGGCATCACTTGGCATCAAATGAATAAGCTTCAAAAAAGGAACCAATTCAGCCTTTAGAGTGGACTCCAAGGATGAAAACATGTGAGACAAAGACTCCTGAGAAACTAAATACTTTCGAGAAGAGTAAAGCTTCGAAATGGACTCCTTTAGACTTGTCAAAAAAATCCTCCATCTTGGTAAACACTTGGGAATCAGTTGATGAGAAAGCAGTAAAATTTTCAACTAACTTTCGAATAGCCTCAGAAATGATATCCAACTTCTTATGAATAGAAGAATGACCTTTTCAAGCTTATCCACCTCATATGAGAATTCTGATTTAAGGGACTCGATTTTGAGATTAACAACCTGCTCCACTTTTTGGACTTCTTCGAAAAAAAGAGTATGTCGCTCTTTGGCTACTTCGTGAAGCTCTTTAACCTCATATTGAAAATTCTCCACATGAAGTTTCAAGCATTCTTCATGCTTCATTTCAATGCGTTCCATTTCAACCTTCAACCTATGTTCTTTAGATTTCAAAAGCACATCAACTTCAATCCTAGATATCGTGTTTCGACTTCATGTATCAGCTTCAATCTGAAGCAAAGAGTTCAACTTACGATTCAAGATTTTGAATTGTTTTCCAGACATCAACATGTGATCAGGAATATTTTCCTCCTAAGGATCGAACTAAATATCACCAAACAAAACTATGAAATTATCAACCTCTTGATCAACCTCAGGAGTGGACCTTGGTCCTTCGGTTGATTGAGAAGGAAAAAGAGAAGTGATTGGTTGATACATAATGTTTGAAAATGTTGGTGACATAGTTGAAGCAAGTAACGAAGTGGATGTAGGAGAATTGAATAGTGATAAGGAAGTAGAAGTATCAATAGTGGTTGTTTTGAATGTGGATGAAAGAACAAGGGAAATAGTAACATATGAAGTAGAAATATTTGAAGTACCTTGAGCTTCGTGAGTCAACATCTCATCACCCATGTTGACATTTGTGTCCATAATAGATATGTCCATAGTGGTGCCTGAAGTTCGCACCTCCTATGTAACGGACTTGGCAATCGAAACTTCGAGTGGTATGACCGAGGTCTTCTTAGGGATGGAAAAAGTAGATGAATCACCCAGATTAGTAGTTGTGTCCACATGAGATGCTTTCACAAAGCCACTAAGACTTCCAGTCGCCTAGAAAGTCGACATGACTAGAGAGTCCCTTTGGGTTGAATCGAAGCCAATGTTGTCGTGAACTAGAGAGTGATCGTTGTCATCTTCAAAGTCGGTTTCAACCACAACCTCATGATAAAGGGCTCAATTTAGTGGTTTGTTCTAGGCTTTACGATTTAATAGTAGGGAGTGTGTTTGTAGCTTGTTTTGTAATAGTTTACGGTTGTAATGAGTTTACGGCCATAAACACCTTATGGCTATAAACTCTTCTCGGTCATGTGGTGTATAAATAGTGGGTTAGTAAGACGTTTTATGGTTGTTGATGCCTTTAGAGTTCACGACTTTCATCAAGTTGTACCAGACGTTTATTGCTATAAAACGTGTGCAAGCTTGGTTTGTTCTTCTTTTGTGTTTATTATTGCTTTGTGTGATTGTATTTGCTTTTGATCTCAGGTAAGATCCGTTATTTGGACCTTACAATTGGTATCAGAGCAAAATCATTGTCAAAGGCATTCTACAGTCGATTTTGGAGCAAGGTTTTATTGGACTGAGAGCAAGTTCGTGTTTCTCTGCAAAAGGATTTTTGGTTTCATCGAGAAACTGAAATAATCGTTGTTTACGGCTCAAGCTTACGGCCGTAATCCCTATTTACAGCCGCAATCCCGTCATAGTTCTTCAACCATGAATTGCTTTCTTGAACCGTAAACCCGAAATCGAAGATCATATTCTTCAACCGTAAAACCTTGGACCGTAAATCTAAATTAAATTCTTGCACCGTGAACCTTGAGCCGTATTCTCCTCTCAACCGAAAATTTTATAGTTTACGGCCGCAAACTCATTTTTAGCAGTGAACTCCTTTTGACAGTAAATCGACTTTTAACTAAATCAGTTTATATTTTAATTTGAATTTTAATAAATTTTAATTAATTGTTAAAAATGGAATCTCAAAGTCAAAACCAATTTTAAGAGCTTGATGCTGTAATGGGTACCACCAGGCGAATTTCAAGGTTAATGTCTGCTAATGGGTTTCCCGAATGGAAGTACAGAATAGAGAAGTACGTAAAAATGAAAGATTTCAAGTTGTGGAAATACATCATCAAGAATCCAGTCAGAGTAACCACTACAGTTGCGGGACAAGTGGTTGATAAGAAAATAGAAATTACACTGATGAAGACTTTGAGAGTGTGGAGGAGCAGAAAAGGCATTGGCCATCTTGACCATGGCCTTGTCACCAGACATTGCTCAAGGGTTCAGAGAGTATACGTTGGCTAAAGCTTTGTGGGAAGCCCTGATTGAGGTGTATGAAGGGAACGAAGATATGCGAGAGAGTCTCTAGGACATGCTGCGACAACATTTTAATATGTTCATTTATGTTCCTGGAGAGACCCTTGAAACTCAACTACAGCGGTTCACAACTCTCAATACAGAAATGACTGTGGCTGGGATTTTCTATACAAATTCAGAAGTAAACAAGAACCTGCTAAATGCTCTCCCAAAATCTTAGGACTTGAATGTAGCTGTCATTAAGAAAACTAAGGATCTTAGTTGCCTCTCTCTCGCTGAAGTGATGGCAGTCATCAAGGCGTGTGATATTGATGACAAGCAGCGGGAAATTAACCATGTGAACTCATATTCAGCTGCGAATCTTGGCATCTCCTCTAACAATGCTCTTTCATCCTTTTCTGTTTCTCTTCCCTCTACAGGTTCATCTTTTAATCAGCTTCCTTCGCAAGCTCAGATTCAAAATTTTCAAACTCCATCGGCTTCCTCTACTTCAATCGTGCCCCTCTTGCAGAATCAATCATTTATGGCTGCTCAAGCTGCTTCATCCTCAACCGGAGCTTCTTCTTCAAATGGAAAGGAGGGCGATGAGAATCTTGCACTTGCTTCAGGGCTTGTCAATTGCTACAATGCACTTGTAGCCAGGAATCTTCCACCTCAATTGTCATTTGCCAATCTTGATCAGATTCACCCTGAAGACGTTGAGGAGATGGATATTACATGGCAAATTGCCATGGCAGTCTTTAGGGCAAAACAATTTGCCAAAAAGACTGGAAAGAATAACTGGGGAATGAGTGCTGACAAGAAGGTTGGGTTCAGCAAAGGAAAGCTACGATGTTTCAACTGCCACGAGCCAGGGCACTTTGCTCGTGATTGTCCACATCCAAACAAAAGACAAAATAATGATAGGACAATGGTTTCAGTTGGAAACAATCGTAGTGGGAATCAAATGAACAACGAGAAGGCTATGGTCACTCAGTCATTTGATTGGGAGGATCAGATGCAAGCCCTGAACCTGTCCGGACGTGAAACTGCCCACCTGGCACAAGTTTGTGATGATGCCCCCAATAGAGATTGTGGCAGCTGAAGATAAGATGATGAAGCTACAGTTTGCATTGATGGTATCCTCTTCTCATGAACCTAATTCAGCCAAGGTAAGTCTTCCATCATGCTCTCAAGCCTATATTGATTATGTTAAAACTTTGCATGGGAAAATTGAGACATTAGACAGTGAAGTAGAAAATCTTAAAATTCTTCGTGAACTTAATGACAAATTAATAAGGGACGTAGAAGACCTTAGATATGAAGGGTACCAACTTAGAAAAGGTCAAAAACCACTTAAAGCTCAATTGGAATAAAAAAAATTAAAGACTTTAGGAGACTTCAGGAAGTCTACAGTAATAAATGTGAGAATTATGATTATGTAATGAAACAGAACGCTGAATTAGTGGCTGAAATTGAATCTTTAAATGGAAAATTTGAAACCGCCAAGCTTGATGTTAGAAAATATGATCATTCAAGTGAGGTATTTGCAAATATGATAGATCACAGCATGAAATTTAAGAAAAATCAATCAAAAGGTCTAGGGTATAATCATGTGCCTCCTCCATTTAATCATTCATATCTGCACAAGCCTTTGTCCAAAGAAGAGATTGCCAATGAATCATTTATGGTTTATGGAAAACCTTTTGGTTTTGTTTCGGGAGGATTTATTAATGTTGAAGATACTAACATTTCTACTTCTCCTGCAGATCAATCCTTAAATCAGTCAAAGCACGAAGTTGAAGGATCTGTTTCTGAAAATAAAACTGAGTCCAAACCTGAAGTTTTAGTTTTAAATAAAGACAATGCTTTTTCAAATGTTTTAAGTGACAATGGTTTTTTTGATGTTTTTGTTTCTTCTAATACTGTTTTTGTTTCTCCTGATACTGTTTTGAATGATTTTCGAATGACTGATACAGTTTTGAATAGTGTGGTTCGCAATTTTAATGTTTGTAATGAAAATGTTGAAACACCACTAGTCTCACAATCTTCTCCATCTAACATACCCTCACTTGCCTCACAACCTAATAATGTTTCTTGTTCTTGTGAGAGAGGCAAGGGTGTTAGTATGCAAAGCAAATCCGATCAATATAGTACAAGTTATAATAATAACAAATAGATTTGTTTTAATTGTGGTACTGGTGGCCATATCGCTAAAAATTGCCAAAATCGTATGTTTGTACATTTCGAACTTCCAAGAGGAGAGAACGAATTCAGAGGAAGGTCTTTAAATAGAAAGTCCTCTAGAAATCCTTCTCGAAATTATGATTGGGCAAATGAACGGAGTAGAAAACGGGCTATTTTTCAAAAACATAAAAAGGTTTTTCATCACCAAGTCCCAGGCAGTTTTCCAAAACCGAGCACGGCCAAGCCAAGGTCAGATTCATCAAGAAGCCACAGTGGATCTTCAACCAACTCTATTAGAAAACATACAGGCTTTAAGTAGACTGATAAACATTCCACTTCTAAATCAACCGGGATTTTTAGAAAACCTAATTATCAATGGCTGCCCAAACTTGCTCCCAATTTATCCTTTGTGTCCTATGAGAAATCTGAATGTTATAAATCTGAAAAGGCATTGGGATCACCTAGGAAGGTAATGACCTGGGTTCCCAAATCTAATTAAACCCGCACATTTTGCAGGGACGGTTGTGGAGAAATGTCGTCAGACCCTGGTTCGTCGACAGCGGCTGTTTCCGACATATGACGGGAGATATCGCCCAACTACACAACATTCAATCATTTAATGGGGGATATATCTCTTTTGCGAGTAGAGAAGGTGGTAAAACCACTCAACGAGGAATTGTCTCGAATGGGGTTTTAAGTTTCGAGAATGTTAATTTTGCTCCCGAGTGCATAGTTTGTTAAGTGTTTCTCAGATCTGTGACAAGGGCTATTCTACGCATTTCACTGACAAGGAATGCATGATTCTCAAGCCAGGCTTTGTCATCCCAGAAGAGTGGATTCTCGTAAAATCTAAAAGCGGTGGGAATCCCTATATCATTGATATGAATAGCAATCTTCCAGAACAAGTTACGTGTCTTTTCTCCAAGATCTCCGAACAAAATGCAATGTTGTGGCACAGAAGATTAGGTCATGCTAATGTAAAGAACTTGAATCGTCTTGCAAAGAATGAGATGGTCCGTGGATTGCCTGTCAAGGACTTCATCATGTTTGAAAAATGTGTCATGTGCACAAGGAAAGCATCATAGAAAGCCACACCTGCCAAAACAAGTCAACTCAATTAGCCAGGTGCTTCAATTGCTACATATGGATTTGTTTGGTCCAGTAAACGTCCTCATCATCAACAGAAGTTCTTATTGTCTGGTTGTGATTGATGATTTATCTCGGTTTACGTTGGTTTTCTTTCTATCCAACAAAGCCGGAGTTGCTGATTTGATCAAGAAGTTCATTGTATTAGTTGAGAACCAAACTAACAATCGAGTGAATGCACTTTGTACCGACAATGGAACAGAGTTTAAGAATTCTGTTCTTGATCATTTTTGCGCAGAAAAGGGTATACTGCGTCAATTCAGTTTTGCTCACACACCCCAACAAAATGGTGTTGCTGAAAGAAGGAACAAAACGTTAAAAGACGCCGCAAGAACGATGTTGTGTGATTCAAAACTACCAGTTTTCTTTTAGGCCGAGGCGATAAACATTGTCTGTTACGTTCAGAATCGAGTGTTGATCAACAAAGCTCAGATGAAAACCCCGTATGAAATTTTTTATGGTCACAAGCCATCAGTCAGTCACTTCCGTGTATTTGGCTGTCCTTGCACCCTTCTTCACTTAGATGCCAATCCAAAGTTCAATGCAAAAGCCGATGATTGTTACTTTGTAGGGTATGCTGCTCGCATGGCCTATAGAGTCTACAACAAGAAGACAAAGCAAATTGTGGAATCGTATGACGTGCGTTGGTTGGAAGAAAACGAGACGGACGCTAGAGTGGGTCCGGATTGGCTGTTTGATTACACATCCCTATTCAAATCAATAAATGTGTCTTCAAGTGGCTCATCTAGATCTGTTTCCGGTTTGAAGAAGATTTCTGAAAAGACGAAGACGAAGAAGTAGTTTACATATCTCCATCTAAATCCTCTTCTTCATTCACAGAGAAGTCTTCAGTTTCATCTGAGGGGGAGCCTTCTGCTACATCTGAGGGGGAGCCTTCTGCTACACCTGAGGGGGAGCCTTCTGCTACACCTAAGGGGGAGTCCGCTGCTACAGCTCAAGGGGAGTCGTCTATGCAACATGATAGTTCTAAATCTTCAGTCCAAATTGATTCTCTAGATGTTGAAACTACACCTCATATTTCAATAGAGAAAGAGTTATTCCCTAATGATGCTTCCGCTGTCTCTTCAACTTTTATGGAACTACTATTTCCTGAACTTATCTCAAATGAGTTTGTAGCAGAGCCGTCTGGAGCGGCTCAATCAACAAATGAAGGAGGTATCAATATTCACACTCTTCCTGTCTCTCTCAATGACATCAGCCAAGAAATACCTTCAAGGATTCAACGCGATCATCCGATCGACAACATCATTGGTCAGCTAGGTTATGGTGTTAAAACCAGAAGTCAGAGTGGAGACGTTAATGCTTGTCTTTACTCTTTCTTTATTTCTCAAATAGAGCCCAAGAATGTTGAAATGGCTCTGAATGAACCTAGCTGGGTAGATGCAATGCATGAAGAATTGCACAAATTTGAAAAACTCGGTGTTTGGAAGTTAGTTGAGCTGCCAAAGGGCAAGAAGTCTCTTGACACACGACGGGTTTATCGCAACAAGCAGGATGATTCAGGGGTTATTGTATGAAATAAAGCTCGATTAGTGGTTCGTGGGTTTCGACAAGTCGAGGGTCTTGATTACACTGAATTTTATGCTCCAATAGCTCGCCTGGAGGCTATTCGTATCTTCCTTGCATATGATTCCTACATGAACTTTACCGTTCATCAAATGGGCGTCAAGACTGCCTTCTTGTATGGCAAGGTGAAGGAAGAAATCTACGTTGATCAACCTCCTGGGTTCGTTGATTCAAAATTTCTTAATCATGTCTACAAGTTGGACAAGGCATTGTATGGATTACATCAGGCTCCTCGAGCGTGGTACGCAACTCTAACAAAGCATTTGCTCGAGCATGGTTATTCACGTGGCACCATTGATCAGACTTTGTTTATCAAGCATGTTGCAGATGATCAAATTCTTGTGCAAATCTATGTTGACGATATAATCTTTGGATCAACCAGTCCGCAGCTCTTCAAAGAATTCGAAGGTGTAATGAAGAAACGGATCGAAATGAGTTCGTTGGGAGAAATGACCATGTTTTTGGGGCTTCAGGTTAAACAGAATTCAACCAGAATCCTGTTACATCAAGCCAAGTATGTGGAGGATATTCTTGAGAAGTTCGAGTTTTGCGATGCTAAGTCTGCCGCAACACCAATGGCTGAACGACCTCTTCTGACTCCAGATCCTGAAGGCGAATCCGTAGATCAGACTCACTATCGATCGATGATCAGATCGCTGATGTATCTTACTGCAAGCCGACCTAACATCATGTTTGCAGTTTGTCAATGCGCACATTATCAGGCTAATCCTAAACTCTCATATCTTATTGCTGTCAAAAGAATTTTTCAGTATATCAAAGGGAGCCCAAAATTGGGTCTTTGGTATCCGAAGAATTTTGAATTTGATCTTTTTGCTTTTACTGACAGTAATTATGGAGGTTGTGAGCTTGACAGGAAATCAACCTCAGGAGGATGTCAGTACCTAGGTGACAGACTAGTTTCGTGGCAATGCAAGAAGCAACTCACTGTCTCAACTTCCACAGCGGAGGCGGAATACGTTGCTGCATCGACTTGCTGCTCTCAAGTTATCTGGATCCAACATCAGCTGTTGGACTACGGTTTGAATTATTTTGAAACACCCATTTATTGTGATAATGAAGCTGCCAGTCAAATTGCCAAAAACCCAGTCCAACACTCTAAAACCAAGCACATCGACATTAAAATTCATTTCATCAGAGACTGTTATGAACGTTCGCTAATCCGGCTGGAACAGATCCGCACTGATAATAATGTGGCGGACTTATTCACAAAGCCATTTAACAAAGCTCGTTTCGATGTGCTTGTAGGATTTCTGAAAATGATACGTTTTGAGGATTAAGTTTTTTATTTTATTTTTTCTTAAACTAAATTTTCAATTTTATTTTATTTCTTATTTTTTTTATTTATTTTGATTTTTATTTTTATTTTAGTTTTAATTTTATTTTATTTTAATTTCCTTTTGTTTCTTGTTTCCTTAGGATAGATTAAATTTTCGCATTTTGTTTTCTTTTATTTTTATTCTCACCCATGCACAAATTTAGGGGGAGAAATAATTAAAAAAAAAATCCAAAATCTAAAAACAAAAAAAAAACAGAAAAAAAAAAAGAAAATTAAAAAAAATATTGCTGACGTTTTCGTTTGTAGGTGTTGTGATGGGAAATGAAATGAGCAAGTGATAACGGGCAATCTGAATCTGCGTAACGTACCTAAGTTGAATCGTCTACGCTCTGTGTTCGATGCGCTTGTAGGCACGAAAGATTTTAAATGTACTTGACTAGGGAGAGTTGAGCCTAATGAATTTAAGGACTTGACAAACTTTGACCTAGTTAGATCCGTTTAACCTGATGTTACGACGCTCGGATAGGTTGAGCAGGGAGATATACATGGGAACCTACCGATCACATTAAATAACCCGTATCTAGAACTGTGGATTCACTTTTCCTCGATGTGCGGATTCTGTCCTTAATTCCGGTTGGATGGGGCGACAGGTAAATTCCGATAAATTAGGTCTGTAGAATATCATTTTCTTTCTTTCTGTCTGTTAGTCATATGTTGTCTCCTTTGTGTAACTTCCAATTCGACCTGGTACACAACATATGCAACTCTATTTCTCTGCATGTTATATACATGAAATTCCTCTTATCTGTTAGCCATATGTTGTCTCCTTTGCGTGACTTCTAATCCGACCTGGTACATAGTATATGCAACCTTCTACTTCTCAACCCCTCTGAAATAATAAGTAATAGAATTCTGAATATATCCTCTCTCTGAATGGTTGTCTGCTCACCCGGTGTAAGGCGTACTCTAGAAGTTCTTGATGGCTGGGGCATGCCAAGAAGTGGGAAACACGTTCTAGTACACTTAAAATTGAACACATACAGATTGTCTGTAGATCTCGCTGCTTGATTTAGGTGGACAACAATATCCCTGGTTGTAGTCAGTTAAATGGTCTTAAGAAAAATTTATTTAAGAATTAAGGCCAATCATGATGATAAAATTACAATTATGTACATGCATATGTCATGTCATTGGTAAACTGTCCAAATCTATCATAAATTTTTCGTGTTTAAGTGAACCACAATACTGGCGATCGGTCAGACGTAGATGTGAAGATAAGGGTACCGACAAGTGGAATAAGATTGTTCAACAACTTTGATCTCAACGTCACAAGTTCAGTCACAATAGTTAAATTTTTAGACTATGTTTTTGTTAAAGCTAAATTATTTTATTTTTGTGCATAATTAAATTTTAATGTCATTTTAATTTTATTTTTTATTTATTATTTTATTTTTAGCAATTAAATTTTTTAAGTTTTTTTTAAATTTATATTTTTTTAATTTTATTTTTTTAATTTTATTTTTGTTTTTACTTTCATTGTACAAAATTAAGTTTTTATTTTATTTATTTTTACTTTTTTCTTTAGTAAAAATAATCCTCAGATTTTTTTTTAATTTAACTATGTTGGAATCTGCTTAATACTGGGTAGTTATCAGGTAAATGATAAAAAGGGTAAATAAAGGAGTTTACAGTCGGAATATCCTTACTCTCAAGATTCTGGCCGCAAACTACTCTCCCATCCTCTCTCTCTCTCCAAAAAAAAATTCGTCAAATCTCGCAAATCTGATTCGACAATCTCGTAGGTAATGAGTGCTAGATCCTAAATATGTATTTTATTGCGTGATTCACCATGTTGTTTGAGCAGAAATCAAAGAAAATGGTCTGACGAAGCTTATGACCGTAAGCTTGGGCCGTAAACGTATTTTGACCGTGAATGAATTACGACCGCAAGCATTTATTGATTATTGTGTTGTTTTGTGACTATATTCTCTTGATTAAATGTGTGTTTTTCAAGTTTGGTGTTCATCGGCCATAAACTGGTGTTCTTCGGCCGTAAACTCAGAATTCACGGCCACAGATTTTGTTCTTGGACAGTGAACTGTCTGTGTTTGGTATTTGACCGTGAACACTGATTTTTACTTAAATAATTTTTGTTTTGATCAAATTTTCTAAATAAAATAATTTTATTTTCGGGATCAAAATAAAAATTAATATTTTGGATGTTCATTTGGCATATTTTTTTTTCTTACTCATTAAGGTTGAGTGCAGGAAAATGGCAAACTTGAAATTCGCGAATATGCACAATCTTGCTATTGTGCTTGTAGATCCTCCAGCTGTTCATTCAGACTTACGATCAATGATTCACAGGCTACGGGGGTGGTGACTGGCGTCCGCTATCACAATAAACCCTGTTGTGTATTAAAATTTAATCAGAGAATTATGGGCAACTGCCAACGCAAGTATGGATAATGACGGTCATTTCACTGTAAAAGCTACGGTTCAGGGTCGTGAAATTGTGATCAATGAAAGTTTCATCGGAGAAACGCTGCTAATTGACGATCAACCTAATTTCCCTACGGAGATTAGGATTGAAGACACACAAAGAATTCTCAGGAGGATGAGCTACGAAGGCACTTCAACTCCAACTTTAAAGAAGCTTTTGCATCCATATTGGAGGTTTTTAGCGCATGTGTTCATCAGCTGTGTTTCAGCAAGAAGATCAGGAGCAGACGAAATTTCTCACCGAACTACTGGTGCACTTGTTTCTCTTGCTGCAGAGGTGAAATTCAATTTCTCAAGATTCATCCTGGATGAGTTTGTTATAAACATCAGAGCCTCAACTCGAGATACTTTCTTGTTATATCCTAGATTTGTTTAGTTGTTTATCAACACTTAGTTTACAGAAGTGAGAAAAGAGGGTGAAACTCTAGATATGAAGTCTTTGGGTCCTCACACAGTAGGATTCATCAAGCAAAATCGAAGAGGAAAAGTTGTTTTTCGAGGATTGTACCCTCTTGAAAAATTTGGAAAGTTCACTGAGCTGGATAAACCTACAGAATCTTATGGTTCATCTGATCAAGCTTCTTCTGAGCCAACATCTACTGAGAATTCATCTCCAAATAACATTGTCATTGATGTTTCTGAGGATGAAAGTACTGAAAATGAAGATACTCCCACTCCTGATGCTCATGTGGCTGTGGAACATGACATAGTGTTTGATCGTGCTCAAGATGATGATCTAGGAATGAATGTAGAGATTGGGGAGAATATTGGGGGAGATAAGAATGATTCTTTTAGTGACCTTGACCTCACCGGTTTTGATCACGATGATATTGCTGCTTCTTTAGCAAGTAGTTCTAACTTGGTGTCAAATGAGAATCTTGAGACTATCTTCAACAATGTCGATGATGTTGTTCTTCCAACAACTGAGACAAGGGAGAGAAATGAAGTTTTTGAGACTACGACCCCTACTTCAGGTCAAATGGCAAGTGTTTTCATTCCAATGGAGACGGTTATGGGATGTTCCCCTCCTGTTTCTATTCTTCCTACCTCAGAGTCGTTTGTGAGTGATTTTGCAACGACACAATCTGATCAATCCCCATTGAAAAGACAAAGAAGGGATCCGAGGCAGGGTAAAGTAATTGCAAGACTTGTTAGCAGCCTCCCAGTACCACCTACTACTACCACTACTACCAGTCTCACCACAAAAAAGATGTTTGCTACGGGTTCGGGTACTGCTTTTGATGTTGGTAGTCCCTCTGTTCCACCAGGTTTTTCTACTCCTCGGTTTAATCGTGATGATGCTTCTGGGAGATTAGCCCTACATATGGCTGAGGAGCAACTTTTGACGCCTTCCCCTCGTGGTAAAGGTGTTTCTATAGGAGGTGGTGGTTCTAGAGGAGATAACCTAACTATTTCTGGACTCCAGAAGGAAATATCGGTACTGAGTCAGAAAAATATTGAGCTAGATATCCAAGTGTCAGAGCTTCGAGCTGAAAATGCAAAGCTTAGTATTCAAGTGTCTGAACTTCAGTCTGATAAGTCGATCCTTAGTGTGCAAGTAGCTGACCTTACAAAGGATAAAGAGCTGAAGTCCAAATAGATTTCTGATCTTCAAGATCACTTCAATCTGCTGACTTCAATTTATTTTGAATTGAAAAAGAAGCTTGAGGAAGACTTTGGAGATAAATACCAGACATCTGCTGAAGAGTACAAGATAAATCTTCATGTCCAAGCCTTTCCAGTTGTTTTGCCTACTGGTCAATCATCTGGAGTTGTTAGTCATGTTGATAATGAGCCTCCTCAAGCCCCCCATGTGTCAGAAACCATTCGTAATGCTCAGGAGGAAGTGGTTAAGAAAGGACAATTATTGTTTAAAAGGAAACCTAATCAAAATGCCTCTTGGGATGAACCCTCAATTACAATGACTGACCTTGAAGTCGTTCGTTTCAGGGATACTTTTGGTGATCGGTCAGGAATTGTTTCTTGGGGATTTCCTGATCCCCTCAAGATGTGGATAGTGCTGCGGAAAAGTGGTAACTCTGAACTCTAAAGAGATAGTCACGATTTCAGTTCATTGACTAGGGATGATTTGACGGAATTGTCTCGAGCTCCCTTTTCAAATCTTACAAACAATCCGCAAGTGACCCAGTACAAGCTTTTTCTTGAAGATCAAGTTAAAAGAGGGTTTCCTACAATGCAAACTACTGAATCCGTGATATTTGAGCATCCAAATGTTGTTGATCATACAACTGATAAGCCTTTGCAGGTGGTGATGTGGCCTGCAACCAAGCAGGTCAAACAATTCCCAGTGCTTCAGACCAATCAAGACGGATCTCTCGGATCAATGGAGTATTGGGTCTTTGATGAGAACACTTCTGGTGTGGTCATCAAGCTCAAGAATGGGTGCATTCGACTCTACGATCGAAGAGATTTGTTGCAGTTTCAAAAATGGGACATTCATCATCTTAGCAATTTTCAGATTTTGGTTGCAGAAGATATTTTTGAAGATGGTGCGAAGGTGTACACAACGATGGTTGCAGAGATTCTCAACAACCGAATGTGGAATGGGGCGATGGGGCAGGCGGATGTCATGGTGGTTACCAAAGGTTAACTTCGAGCTAGTCCAACCCAAGGGGGAGATTGAAGGGCTCAATTTAGTGGTTTGGTCTAGGCTTTACGATTTAATAGTAGGGAGTGTGTTTGTAGCTTGTTTTGTAATAGTTTACGATTGTAATGAGTTTACGGCCGTAAACACCTTACGGCCGTAAACTCTTCTCGGTCATGTGGTTTATAAATAGTGGGTTAGTCAGAAGTTTCATGGTTGTTGATGCCTTTAGAGTTCACGGCTTCCATCAAGTTGTATCGGATGTTTATTGCTATAAAACGTGTGCAAGATTGGTTTTTTCTTCTTCTGTGTTTATTATTGCTTTGTGTGATTGTATTTGCTTTTGATCTCTGGTAAGATCTATTATTTGGACCTTACACATGAAGAGGATCTTGTAATGTCTTTTTCTTCTTCTAAATCTTCTTGACCATGTCATGAGCTCTTCGTTTCTTTGAAGCAGGAGAAACTGGAGCTGGAATTTCACGAATAATAATACCCTTTCGATTGAGCTAGGGTTTTCGAATCCTCTTTGAATTGGAAACAAAAGCCCCTTTTGGTGAAGAAATAGACTTCGCAGCAACAACTTCGATAATTGGCCTCTATTCAGGTGAATGACGAGGTCTATGGGATGGCTTCTTCGTTCTTTTCAAAACACCCGTTTTTGAAGGCACTACCTCCTTTTGAACATCCTGCACAATTGGTTCTTGAATAGTCTTCGTTACGTCCTTTTCGACCATCTCATGAACAGATTTAGGTCTTTCAACCTTGGTAGACTTTTTGGAACTTTTTCCCCATTTAGAAGTTCTTTCTATTCCTTTCGGCAATAAAACTCATGTTTCAACAGTAGGATTGATAGTAGTAAGGTAAGCAACAAGAGCTGGGTTTGATGGATCCACCTTACAAAGCATGGCATCCGAAATTCTTGCAACTAAAAGAAATATCTCCGAATCATCTTCAACAGTCTTCGGATGTTGATAAAGAGCAAATTCAACTTTTAGAACATTAGCTTGAACCATAATTCCTTCCTTCTCATATACTTGTTGCAAAATCAAACTCCAATACCTTGCACATTAAACACCATTTTCAACATTGGTGTGTGAAATATTGGCACCAAACTCCTCCCACAGTTGTGTAGCGTAATCCACAATTAGGTCATAATAGAGACCAACGATCATAGCATACACCTCAAGTTTGGCTTTATCAAGCCCAACACTTCGACCTAATAATAGAAATTAGATAGGCAACCTAGTGCATTAGAAGGCGTCTTATAGATATAACGGGAATAAAACATTTAGCCCATAAAGCAAATTAGGTGTCTTATCCCAAAGTAAGCTAATGCTTGTGCCAATTCAGGGCTTGTGCCAATTCAGGTGTACTACCTAAAATATAATAGACACACTCCTCACAATCATCGCTTAACATTCTATGTTTAAGTCTATAAATCCTTCAAATTCCTAGTTTGCTTAAACTAATACTATGATACAAACAATGACATCCCCAAATTTACAGTCATTTTTACAAATTTCATTTATCTTATTTTAAAACAGAGTACTTTTTGTTGCAGAATTGGTCCCAAAAATATTATTTTAATGTGAGATAATATTAACATTAAACACTTCTGAAGAAACGTTCGACATTGATATCTTTTCAAAACTTGGGATGTCAAAAATAATACAAAATGTAAGCATAAACAAATCTTACATTTATTAACACTAATGATCTATATCTTGTTTAATCTCTCAATGTAATGTATATTCTCATCGATACCTGTGATACAAACAAACAGAGTGGGCCAGGTGGGGAAACCTAGTGAGTACATATGGTTTTTAATCTACAATAATATAGTTAATTATCAAACAATTAACCCAATTTCCCATCTTCATTGTCTTTTGTATTTTTAAGGATCTACTCTAAGGATCTTTTGTGCTGACAGTTTTATTTTATGGATTCCTCCTTAATACTTGTTTGTAGGTTGTTTTTCTATCTCCCTTCCTAAGTCTTTGTCCAAAGAAATAGACACGAATTCCATCGCTATCAGTTTTTATCTAATAGGCACTAAGTCCACAGCTTCCAATGTTTATCTGGTAGGCACTAAGTCCATAGTTTCCAATCTTTATCTAATAGGATCTAAGTCTATAGATGTCAGTGTTTAGGCATGAAATCCATTGTTGCCAGAGTTCCACGGGACAGTCATGAATATTTGGTGCTTGTCACCTTTACTTTGTTAGGTGATTATATCACTGGTATACTGGTACCATTCCTACATCATTGGCACACTATTACTCTTTCTACGGTCGTGACATTCTATCATTACATATATCTTTCATTTTACTATGGCATTTATTACTACCCTTCACTACCCCCATGTATTATATCTATAAAAATACACATATGGTATAATTCATATAACTTATCTTTATAACATTTCATCAAACACATATCATATTTGCACATAAGCATATATAGCAATTTATCATTTAGATACTTCATATCTATATGTAAGATGAAGTTAATTATGCACTCATTTGTTAAAGTGGATGATTGGAAAGTTGGGCAGCGCTTCGCTTTAGCACTTGGCTTTTCCCTTGATGTGACCTAGGTTCAATAATCACTAAATCTTAGTTTATTATTTCTTATGACTAATTGATAGTCAAGATCCCTCAATAATCTCAATGTTTACCGATTTATAGTTGGTAAGAGACAATCAAGCAGGGTCATATCGGAGGTAGCGACCATTTAGTATACAGAGTATACTGTTTGGAAATAGCACTTTCAACGCCTCACTAAATCCAGCCTAAACATCATCCCCGTAAGTAGATCAATCAATATAACGACATGGATTCAACGATAAAGCTTAATTATAGGTTCATAGTAATGACTATGACTATAATTAAAAGTTACACTTAAATAAAATAAGTGTAACTTAACCTACAGAGTAATCTAGTGAAAATCAGGAAATTAAACGGATAGAATCTTGATCCGAGAACTTCTATTCTCTAGCCATCTGACACCGTAGGGCCCCTTATAGTGAATGGGAACTAGGGAGTGAAGGGAGTAAGGAATAGAAATAATCTCCAGAGGATTTGGAGGATGCATGTGAGAAAAATGAGCTGAAATCAGAAGTTTATATAGGTTGATTCAAGGTGCGCGTCGCGCACCCTCTCCCCTGCACACTGTGCATCTGGTCGGCTTGGGTGACATATCGCTCGATGGGTGATTTCATGTGTTGCAATCTCTTGGATTAGCACATCTCACATCTTTTTTGTGCGTTCTACTGCATACGATTTTTTATAAAATCTTAGAAAGCTCATAACTTCTCCATACAAGCTCCGTTTTCGACGGTTTTTATATCCGCATGTAGCTATCGATGAGATCTACAACTTTCATTTAGACTAGTCGACTAATTTTGAATTTATATTTAAAGTTATATTTATAATACGCTTAGACTATTAAAGTCCATTAAAAATTCATAATCCTCTCGCCCGACGTCCGTACTTAACTGTCTTCATATTGTCGGGATTCTATTAACGAGATCTTCGATTCTCGTTTAGATTGTTTCGACTAAAAAACAACCGATCTAAAATTTGATTTTTGAGTTGTACATTGCTATGCTGAATCTTAGGAAAATCTAAACTTCCTCTAATGAAGTCAGATTTAGACATTCTCTATATGTACGCTCTCAGTTTAACAACTACTACGACTTTGCTTTAGATCATTGAAACGAACCAAAATTTCAATGTAATAATTTTGTTTTTAATTCAACCTTAAAACACCATTTAGTAACACCAATCATTCAAAAATATATTAATGTAAAAAAAATTATCAGAGTACAATCCCAAAGACCAATAAGTTACGGGAAACATGGGTGGAAGCACTGCGATGACTTCGTGCCTTTAACACCCATAAAATTCATGCCAAATTTAAACTTTAAAAATCATTTCAAAATCATCAAATCATTACAAAAGTGTTTTCAAAATGTATTATATCAAATTTTTTCCCATAACCATAAACTAAATAGGAGGAGTTGTACGATCATGCCTTCCCCTTGCCGCGGTCCCCTGATGTACCTGAAACAACAAACTGAAACTGTAAGCCCAAAAGCTTAGTGAGTTCCCCAAAATACCGATACCCATACAACCCGCATAACTACAAAAACAATATCGTATCAAAACATAAAAAAAACAGAACAACATGCAATGGGTCTAGACCTTTACAGACTGGATTACCCCTAGGCCCACAGTGTGAGTCTGGATTGCCTTCCGGGCCCACAACTCGCATCTGGATTGCCATTGATCCCATAGTACAAGTCTCCCTCAGCTCGTATCTGGAATGCTCCACCGACTGGATTACCCCTAGGCCCAGAGTGTGAGTCTGGATTTCCTTCTGGGCCCACAGCTCACATCTGAATTGCCATCAAGCCCATTGTACGAGTCTCCCTTAGCCCGTATCTAGAATGCTCCCGGGTTTGTTGGTTACCGCACGGGGAAGTATCACCTCAACCCATCCCCCATCACATATCAACATATCAGCATATAACATAACTACTGAGCATGCAGATAATCATATAACAACACATGTAGTCCTACAGATCTACTTAACTGGCATAACCACTAGCATGCAACACTAACTCATACTCAACATCTAACACTACTAGGATAACATATCCAATGGGCCGGCCTTGGTGCCTTAGACCCTTTAGTATAGTGAGGATAACTCACCTTGCAAGTAGTGCCGAAGTACTGAAAATCTCTGACTGCTGACTCACCGGGAATCTCGAACTATTACAAATTAAATATTAGGTTAATACTCAAGATAACCTTCTTGACTAAGTGTCCATCTAACTTATTAAGTTCATTCTCTTTGTTGGGCCAAAGCCCAACACCAAGTCCTTGACTATAAAGTCCATACACAGAAGTCTACTATTGGCCCAATTTGCTCAATTAGGCCCAACCTCCTTAATAGTCCTAGCCCCATGATCCAATAACGCTACCTAGCCCAAATACTTCATTTACAGAGTCCAGTAAAGGCCCAATCCCATTTAGTCTATAATCAGCCCAAAACCCAAAGCCCATTAATCAAAAGTCCAACAGAGGACGTACGCGAGGCGTACTCCTCTGGGTACGCAGGGCGTACTCATCCAAATCGTTGACCACCATCGGGGTGGTTGACCCAGTACGCTGGGCGTACTGGATTTACGTTGGGCGTACTGGACAGTTTTCCAAATCCTCATTAAGTGCTTAATGGCTTAAGCACTTAAGCCCAAACTTCAGATCTAGAGGCCTACATGCTTAGAATCCATAAAGTCATGATCTGTATCACTTTGGACGTCCATAAAGTTCTAAATGCTTGGTCTTAATCCATTAAGACCTTATCCTTCCATGCATGGGACATATTCAGCTAATGGGACCTCATTTTTATCACTCAAGGTCCCTTCAAGAGTCCAAAAGGACAGTCTTTTACGTCCAAAGCACAACATGCACCACCTTGTGGATTTTGGGACAAGAAATGGGTCTTTTAAAGCAAAATGAGAGATCTAAACATATAAGCATAAAGTTTTGAACTTTATACCTTCTGGAGTTTCATGTGTACGAAATAACTTCAGATCTACAAGCTTTGCCACTCCCTTCAACTCTTTGATGCAATGGCTTCCTCTTAAACACTCAAGAACACACCAAATGAACTAAAACACACAAAGGGGAGCTAGGGTTTTAGAGATATGAGTTTGATCTGTGGAGGCTGAGGTAAAAGGGGTTTGGGTGCACATTATGTTGCTTATATAGGCCCCAAACCCTAAATATTAGGGTTCTCACTCCTGACACAAGTACGCCCAGCGTACACAAGGGTACGCCAAACGTACTAAGGCGGACCCTTATACGCTTAACGTACTCCTACATACGCGTAGCGTACACCCCCTTTTGGTCCAATTTGAAAATTTGACCCTTATACTTGTCTTGGATCAACATTCTAAGTCCCAAGGGCTGTAATTGACAAAGTAAAGATAAAAGAGGGTTCGAAAATACCTGTAAAAATCTTGGGGTGTTACAGTGCCCTTCCCTTTCGATCCGGAAGTAGCTGAAACCAAAAACATAAAATGTAAGCACAAAGCTTAGTGAGTTTCCCAAAATACCACATACCATACATATCAAACACATAATGGGCCCCGCCCGGTATACAAATATGTTAGTCTTCAGGCCCCACCCAGTATACATATAAGCATATAAACATATAAACATATAAACACACAGCACATGCCATAATCATAGAGATAAATAGCATACAGACTATTCATCGGACCCCGCCCAACATTGGGTTGTACCCGGTAACATAAAAACACATACATATAACTAACATACAATATACTCATCAGGCCTCGCCTGGCATTGGGCCCTGCCCGGTATCAGATATCATACATGTAAAGCTACGCAGACAGTTAGCATTCTTAACATAATAAACCATGGGCCGATATTAGTGCCTTCGACCCATTAACATAGTGAGGAAACTCACCTCTATTGATGATAACTAGAGTAACACTCGACCCGCTGCGAACACTGCTCCTCACACTAAACCAAAACCAGAAACAATCCCAATCAATAGTTAGGGTTTAACCGAAACCCATGCTCTAGTCCATTCCTTATCAAGATAAGGGCAAAAGACCATTTTTCCCTTTTTATACAAGCCTAACTAGACTAAGCCCAAGACCCCTAACAACCCAAGGCCCAAAATCGACCCATTGGGCTTATGCACAGAATGCCTGGCGTTCCTCCCTACAACGCCTGGCGTCCGAACATTGAGCGTTCATATGAAAACGCCTGGTGTTTGCTTGTTGTTCACATAATTCCAAACCAATGGCTTAAGATATCAAGTCCAAACTTTAGATCCATAGCTAATAGAACGTCTAAAGCCATAAAGTTGCAAACTTTATGGCCATGCATGGTTACAATGATCCCAAAAGCTAAACCTCCAACTCCTTAACCCATTAAGATACCTCAAAACTTGCATGGATTGAAAGGAAGGTCCAAGATCACACTTTTATCACTTAATCTACCCTAAAACATCCAAAAGGACAACTCCTTTGGTCTAAGGTAGCTCCTACCCAAAAATACCAAGAAAATGGGGCAAATAAGCATAAACTTCTAACATAAACAAGATCTAGAGATATGATGATAAAGTTCATAACTTTATAACACAAAATGATGCTCCAAGATGTCAAGATTCCAGATCCACAAGCTTGAGAGAAACACCAATAATCCAATGATCTTCCTTCTCTATCAAGAACACTAAAATGATACCAAAAAGATGCACAAGGCTTCAAAATCTCATACACACTTAGGGTTTTCGAAATAAGGATGGAGGTTGATGTGGTGAAGGGTTTTGAGGCCACAATGTTCTTTAAATAGGGTGCAAATCCTAAAAGTTAGGGTTTGGTCTCTGCGTGCAAACGTCTAGCGTCCATCATAGAATGTTTGGTGTTTGAACTCCTAGCATCCTATGTCAAACACCTGGCGTTTGGACCAAGGTGCCAAAAATTAACACAACAAGGTTAAACGTGTAAATACCTGGAAACCATGGTGTTACAGTCACTTAGGCTAAAAACTAATTTATCAAAAATTTACTTTTGACAATACATAGAGTCGTACCGGTTTAATCGTAAAACTTCAAAGAAGCATAACTTCTTCATACGAAGTCAGATTTCAACATTCTTTATATGTGTGGAATCCTTGTCCCAAATACTATAAATTGGTTAAGATTATTCATCCTAAATAATATCCTATTTAAAGGTCATTATTATGGGGTATAATAACTTATTTGCCTAGCCTGAATTTGCGGGTGCTACATCTACCTTCTTAGTTGGAATCGTATTCAAGATACGGGTTGCAGTGAGTAAGGCATAATTCCAAAATGATAAAGGGTGAGTACTCCAGCTTATCATGGATCGGACCATATCAAGTAAAGTCTGATTTATCCTCTCATACACACCATTAAGTCAAGTAAGTTGTGAGATAATCCCATAACTCCTAAAATGATCTTGGAACTCTTGGCTCAAGTAGTCGCCACCTCTATCCAAACGAAGGATTTTGATTATTTTATTGAGTTGATTCTCAACTTCACTTTGAAACAATTTGAAATTTTCAAATGCTTCATGTTTATGTTTCATCAAATACACATATCCAAAACGATTGAAGTCGTCAGCAAAGGTGATGTAATATCTCTCACCATATCTAGACATTGTGTTAAACGGACCACACACATCAGTTTGTATGATTCCTAATAAAAAAACTTGCCCTTTTACTATATCCATAGAAAGGGGACTTTTTCATCTTGCCACATAAGCAAAACTCACATATGTCAAATGATTCGGTGTCATTTGCCCCCAAAAGTCCACTCTTTTAGAGTTAGGATATGTGCTTCTTGTTAATGTGTCCAAGGAGACAATTATGTAGATATGTTTGGTTCAACCCTTGTTTGATCCTTTTGGTATTAACACGATAAAGGGACTTATTGTTTAAAGTTTCATCTAGGTTTAATTCATAAATTCCATTTATTGGTCTAGCCTCAAAATAAAATATTCCATCCAAGAAGGAATGAATATTATCATCAACAAATTGAAAATTAAAACCAAATATTATTAAACAGGAAACTGATAAAAATAGGGATAGAAGTAATCAAACACAAATTGTTTAATGTTAAATACAAACCATAAGGTGAATATAAATCAAATGTCTTATTGTTTGGACTTCAACTCGTGCTCCATTACCTACATACAATACCATCTCATATGTCTTCAGTTCCCTACTCTTTTGAAACCCCTGCAACGAACTACATATATGATTTCGACAACCAGTATCAAATACCTAAGTGTTAGAAAAAAAAAGTAAATAGTCCCATTTCAATCATGAAAATGAATATGCTTAAAGGGCCTTCCCTGACCTTATGGTTCTTCAACTCAACAAGGTACTTAGGATAATTCCTTTTCCAATGCCCTATAACACCACACTCAAAACATGTGTCATCTTTAGTAACCTTTTCCTTCTTCTTTGGTAGTGGGTTTTGGGGAGTTTTCTTCCCTTTTCCCTTGCCATATTGTGGCTTCCCTTTGAATTTCTTGCCTTGCTTCTTCTTCTTGACTTGTCCCTCCCGAATCATGAGCACATGGGGAGTTTTCCTTGGGATGTTTTTCTCTGCAGTTTTGAGCATCTTGTGCAACTCATAGATAGGTTTATCCCACCCATTCATGTTGTAGTTCATGATGAAAGTATCATAAAACTTGGGCAATGAGTTCATAATTAATTTTGTGGGCAAGTATAGTATATATGGAGAGTATAATCTCTCTAATAGGTCCAGATGACTTTTCATCTTGGGAACATGAGTGCTCATATTCCTGGTTTCCTCCATCTTGCAGGCATGAAGGTCTCGAACAGTTTTAAATCTTTCAGTCCTAGCTTGTTGACCAAACATTTGCTTGAGATGTTCAATCATGTCAAAGGTAGTGAAGAGTTCCAGATCCTGCTAAAGACTAGGAATCATTGTGGCAAGCATAAGGCATGAAACATCAAGTGAATCATCCACATGCTTAAGCCATGCATCATTTGCAGCCTTTGGGACAAAAGGTGGTTCTTTCGGGACTTGTGATTCAAGGACATAGACTTTCTTTTCTTGCTTTAAAATATTTCTCGAATTTCTATGTCAATCTAAAAAGTTGGAGTGGCCCAGTTTTTCTTTGTGAAACATCGATTGAATGTTCATTGGATGGTGGTGTGTAACAGTAGTTGGTGGAGTTATCTACAAAATTTTAACAGAGTCTTATTTAGTATTTAATTCTTTAAAAATAATACCCTTTTTTTTGTAAAAACATTATTTATTTAAAGTCTAGGATCCAAGTTAAAAATTAAATAAATGGTTATATGAACTTTATCCCACTTAATCAATTTTAACAAGGTAAATAAAGTTTATTAATTACACCACTTGTAATTCCTAGATGTATGAGACCCTTAAGAATCCATTTTTTTAATTTGACATGTTTTGTCTTATCTATGCTGTGGAACATTCTTCCTTGGTCTATAACTTGATTATAGAAATCACAAAAATACTTTGGCCACCCAAAGATAACACAAATGGTGGGGTGACCTTTATCCCACAAGCATTATACAAATGGTGTGCAAATGTTCCTAAAGTTGGATGACATAGACTAACCTTTTGAAAAGGGATTTGAATGTTTTATTATTCTATTTTAAAACATGTTATATCATGATAATTACATGCACTCAATTAATCACGGTATCAATTTTCAAAAAATCACTTTTAAGGTTCAAATATAAAACCGGCTTTTATATTTTGATACGGTTCAATTTTAATGATAATATCCAATATTAAGTTTGATTTTGAGACATGTGGAACCTTATTATAATACTTAATAAAACTCCCTTTATTATTAATATGTTGGGGTTTTAATAAGTCATAAAATCACCATTTTAGAATTATAATTTTACAATTCCTAAACTTGTTGTTATTAACGATTTAATAAAACCGGATTTTATTCTAAAATTATAATTTATATAATCTAATGTTCTCATTTTTCAAATTGGAAAACAAACTCAATGTGATATTTATTTTGTTCAAAAATAATTTAAGTTTGTGAAAATCGAATTTATCAATCACACAAAATATTTGTATAAAATAAACAACACAAGCATACATTTGACATAAACAAGCCTTAAACTAGATAATACTTTTGTGAGTCAACACAAAAGTGCATAGTCCTTCCTAAGGGACTAAGGGAAAAAATATTACAATTTGTTCTTCATGTGATCTTCAAGCTCCCACTTGCAATAACGACCAACTTTGTTGTAATTTTATAAAAACTTTATAAATTTATGAACCTTTATAAAATCTTTATAAAACCGTGGCTTCCTCTTGATTTCTTCAAAAATGGCTTCCATCTTCATCTTGTTATAGTTTCATAAAATAAATATAGTCTAAAACAAATCTATTACATAAAAATAAAAAGAATAAAACTAGCTACTTCCATTACATACCTTACGAATAAAAGAATATTACAAACCATTTTTAACCAAATCAAACAAACAACAAAACAAATGGTCCAAGGCTTGTTTATGCACTCTAAAATACATATAAACATAAACCAACCTTTTTTTTCTAAAACAACTTTAAGTGACAAAAAATGCATGTAAGTTTTTTCACACAAAATAACGATTAAAAAGTTGTCAAAGAAAATATGTATGAACTTGTTTTTATACAAAACCAAGTTATCTATATTCTCCAAAAACTAAGATTTCAATAAATCAAAAAATCTTATTAAACTTGCAAGGTCGCTCTTGATACCAATTGTTGGGTTTTAGTTCAAAATTAGTTTCAAAAACTCATAAATATGGCAAACGAAAGACTTGAAATTTTAAACAATTATAAACAAGTTACAACCCACCAATTATCTTGAAAGTAATAGAAAGAAAAAACCAACTATAGAAGAGTAAAAGAATAAACAACCTTTGTTGTCTTTGGATCCTCATGGGGAGGGTGTAGGAAGTTGATGAAGAATGTGGAACCTTTGAGACACCAACAACAAACCAACTTGAAGAGATGTTAGTCACAAATCTTAAGATTTAAGCCAAAACCAAAATTGTCTTAAAGAGAGCAAGTAACTTCTTCTAACACTTTGGAAGATCAATGAGAGAAGGAGAGAGGAGGAACTAGGGTTTTTCCACCAAAAAATGAAGGTATGAAAGCCTTCATAAAGCTAAATCATTACTCAAGAGTTCTCAACACTTTAAGGACTTCATACCCAAAAGCCTACATGTCTTGTTTCCTAGAAACTAGCTAACCTTTTTTTATATAAAAAAAAAAAGAAGAAAAGTTTATAACATTCTTATAAATCTTTATAAGATATAAACTTTAACTTTTAGCAAAAAGATAAAAGAGTCTTTTTAGTTTTTAAATAATGTACATGACTTATTAATTCATACCATATAAAATAATAAGTTACTTGTTATTGTAAAATAACTATTTCCATGAAATACATATTTTTCCAATTTATTATAAGAGTTTATGAATATTTATTAAAATCAATTTCTAATAAATAATCAATTGTATCAAGTTGTTGTTAGTGTCACCCTTAGGATTATATGTTAATTAGCAACATCATTTTAATATGACTCTTGAGTATGTAAGATCTTTCACTTCATTACCGACTCTGCCATTTGCAATAAGTTGTGGAGTTGGGCCAGTGTGGTTTCAGTATTGTTCAAATGATAAGCCAGAATGAACTGATCATAACAAGGTAGAAAGGAGTTGAGGACTATGAAAATGGCCAACTCCTTGTCGAAATTCACATTTAGCCTTTCAAGGCGCTACACGTATCTCTGCATCCTTTGCACATGATTGCATACCGACTCTCCTTCCTTCAACTTGCAAGCAATTAGGGATTTGATGACCTCATACTTTTCTTGACGAGCTCTCTTGTGAAACTTTTCCACAAGATCCAAGTTCATCTCATATGACAAATAGTCCTCAAAGAACCTTTGGAACTTAGGAACCATGGTGGCAACCGTGATACAAGCAACCTTAGTTACTGATGGGTTTTAGCCATAAGAACTTTCCTATGTGCGCATGCAAAACCCTAATGCTTGGATCTAGGCTTTCTAATTAAACATGCTTTGAATCCAATACTTCTAACAACTAATTAGGTATAAAACAATACAAAATCAGATCTAGAAGTATAGTTTTGAAACTCTTGTTTGATCTTGTTGTCTTGGAGCTCTAGAGTCACAATTGTCACTCCTCTAATGGCTTACAAACACCAAATAGCAAAGAAGATGATTTGGGAGAGAGAGGCTAGGAGGAAATCGGCCAGGGGTTCTCTATTCTCAATGAGGTGCCGATTTCCCTAAGCCATGGGGTCTATTTATACTTGTAGACTCCTTAAGGGTTACAACTTAAACCCTAGTTGGATAATCTTCTCTTAAAGCAATCCATATCCTTACCATAGATAGCCTTGGACGATTTTTGAGCTATCCTTAGCTCTAGAATTCGTCCAACCCCTATCCAATAAGGATTTACAGTCTAAAGTGTAACTATCAAACAATTGACAGGTTATACCCTCTTATTTAATTAATCTCTTTAAGTCACCAAATTAATGCCAATTAATTTGTGACTTATATTAATCAAATAACAATATTATTATTCTTTATATTATTCTCATAATATATTAATAATATTTATTCTCTCTTAATAAATCATCCTATCAAGTTGCTATGGTGAAGGCAACCCAAAAGGACCATGCACAATCGGGTCAAATACTTGCCTAATATAGTTGCAGCCTTAGACACTATTCCAACCGTCTCCCACTTGGATAAGTCTAGTAACTATATGCACAAGTACAATTCGATTTGCAATCGTAGCTCTCAAAGACGCTGTCAAACTCTGATCTAATCAATCTTGTCCTTTAGATAAGGGATCGTACAGTCCTCTGTTAGATATCATGCTGACAATTCTATGGAATGATTAGTCAAGCATTTAGGTTTCTCGATCTCTGATTTATTTGACATAGAACTTAATCGAACACATCAATTCAGTTCTGACCGGGCCTGGCACATAAGTTAAATCAAATCATCGAGCGGCCGAGATATCACTTTTACCTTCTTAGGATAAAAGTTACAGATAAACTTTGACTTATATGCATTTACTTATTCATTAACCAACTATACACAACAATGCGTTTTATGACACCGAGTTACTGATGCGGTTTCGCATTATCAATTTACAATCAATTAACAAATAACAAACCATATATCTAGGTTTTAAGACTATATGATATTATCATCTTGCGATCACCCCTTTATATCATATTCCATAAGGTGATTCCAGCAAGCGCGGGTTTGTTCCAACGCTCAAAACTAGTTCATAAGCACTCATGAACGTTGCAGCAACCCTTTGCTATGTCTAATACCATTTAGACAATCTACACACCGATTCATGACAATCTTCATTCATATCTACTTCCAACATATGAACGATTGTGGACAATTTGAATAATTCGATTATTCTTAATAAACTCAATTATTCTAGAAGTCAAAACATGCAAAATGAAACAATAGTTAAACAATTAACATAAGACAGTAACATTACTTATAAATAAAACTCATTTATTTAATCATCAAATGTTAATTACATTTATCTATTACACGTTTCTAATACTATCTATCGAATCTATGCTAATATCATCCTTCAGCCCAATACTCCTAGCATGTTGCAAGTGCTTAACCCTACTCAGTCCCTTCGTAAGCGGATCTGCTGGCTTATCTTCTGATGATATCCTCTTCACTACGAGTTGTCCTTCTTCTACACGATGTCTAATAAAGTGATATTTTCTGTCGATATGTCATGATCTACCATGATCTCTCGGTTCCTTGGTCAAGGCAACCGCTCCTTCATTATCACAGAAAATCTCCATGGGCTCCTTTATGGCAGGTACAACTCCAAGATCACCGATGAAGTTCTTCAGCCATATTGCCTCCTTCGACGCTTCGCTCGCTGCAATGTACTCTGATTCGCATGTTGAATCAGCTACGGTTTCCTGCTTGGAACTTTTCCAAGTCACTACTCCTCCATTTAGGGTAAAGACCCAGCCCGACTGCGAACGGTAGTTGTCCCTGTCGGTCTGAAAACTGGCGTCACTATACCCTCGCACCTTCAAGTCATCACTCCCTCTGAGGACTAAGAACCATTCCTTCGTCCTCCGAAGGTACTTAAGGATATTCTTCACTACAATCCAATGGGCTCTGCCAGGGTTCCCTTGATATCTATTAACCATGCTCAAAGCAAAGGCTACATTAGGGTGAGTACAAGTCATAGCGTACATGATTGAGCCAACTGCGGAAGCGTATGGTACTCGGCTCATTTCTGCTATTTCAACTTCAGTACTCAGACTTTGAGTCTTACTCAACTTGGCATTACTTTGTATCGGTAATTCTCCCTTCTTCGAGTTTTCCATACTAAAACGTTTTAGTACCTTCTCTAAGTAAGTGTTCTGACTAAGTCCTATTAGTCTCTTACTTCTTTCTCTTACTATCCTTATTCCCAAAATGTAAGAAACCTCTCCGAGGTCCTTCATAGCGAAGCACTTCCCGAGCCAGGACTTAACCTCCTACAAAGTCGGGATGTCGTTTCCTATGAGCAATATGTCATCGACATATAGAACGAGGAAGCTTACTATACTCCCATTGGCTTTAACATATACACACGATTCATCTTCGCTTCGTACAAATCCAAACTCTTTGACTTTCTCATCGAAGCAAAGATTCCATTTGCGAGACGCTTGCTTAAGTCCATAAATGGACTTCTCAAGCTTACACACTCTATTCGGATGCTTCGGATCCACAAACCCCTCTGGCTGAGCCATGTAAACATCCTCAGCCAACTTTCCGTTAAGAAAAGCGGTCTTGACATCCATTTGCCAAATCTCATAATCATGAAATGCGGCAATCGCTAGCATCACTCTAATAGATTTTATCTTCGCAACTGGTGAGAAGGTCTCATCATAGTCAACTCCAGTAGTTTGAGTAAAGCCCTTCACAACCAATCACGCTTTATATGTGTGTACGTTTCCATCCACGTCGGTCTTCTTCTTGAAGATCCATTTGCACCCAACGGTCTTACGTCCGGGCACATAATCAACCAAATTCCAAACTTGGTTATCATACATGGATTGGATCTCGCTATCCATTGCCTCTTTCCATTTTGCAGACTCCGGGCCTGCCATGGCTTCCTTATAGCTATTAGGTTCATCAAGATTTATTAGTGTACCATCACTAATATACGTGTCCCCTTCGGTAGTAATATGAAAACCATAAAACTGGGGTTGAACTCTAACTCTATCGGAACGTCTAAGAGGTAAGGATTCGTCAATCGGTTCAACCGTAGTTTCCTCCTCGGGTTGAGTGCCAGCGGTAGAGGTTCCTTCATCTATCGACTCTTGAATCTCTTCAAGATCGATTTGCCTCCCACTGTCTCATTGGCCTATGAGTTCTCGCTCTCGGAAAACCCCTCTCCTCGCAACAAAGACAACATTGTCCTTCGGTATATAGAAGAGATATCCAAAGGATTTCTGCGGGTAGCCGATGAAAATACATCGCTCACTACGAGGCTCGAGCTTGTCGTGAGTATCTCGTCTTACGAAAGCCTCGCAACCCCAAACCTTGATATGTGCCAATGAGGGAGCTTTCCTTGTCCACATCTCGTGAGGTGTTTTGGCAACCTTCTTAGTAGGGACTCGGTTAAGGATATGGACGGCAGTCTCTAAGGCATACCCCCAAAAAGAGATTGATAGTGAAGCACGACTCATCATAGAGCGAACCATATCCAATAAGGTTCGATTACGCCTTTCTGCCACACCATTCAATTGTGGTGTCCTGGGTGGCGTCAATTGTGAAACTATTCCACACTCCTTGAGATAATCGTGGAATTCAAGACTTAGGTACTCTCCTCCTCGATCAGATCGAAGCATCTTGATTTTCTTGCCCAATTGATTCTCCACTTCATTCTTGAACTCTTTGAACTTTTCAAAGGTTTCTGACTTTTGCTTGATTAAATAGATATACCCATATCTACTATAATCATCGGTAAAAGTCATGTAGAAGCGGTTCCCATCCTTCGTGGTTGATCTAAACGGTCCACATACATCGGTATGTATTAGGTCCAATAGACCCTCACACCTTTCACACGTACTCGTGAAGGGTGATTTGGTCATCTTTCCAAGCAAACAAGACTCGCACGTGTCATCTTCCCTAAGGTCGAATGACTCCAACACTCCATCCTTTTGGAGTTGGGCTATGCGTTTCTTGTTGACATGTCCAAGACAATAATGCCACAAGGATGCTCTATCCATACTATTGGAAGAATCTATGTTTAAAACATCATTTCCTAAGTTATCAACAATCATAATAGTTTCATAAATTCCATTACATGGTATAGCTTCAAAATAAAAGACACCATTTAGATAAGCCAAAATAGAACCATTCTCATTATTAAAAGAAAATCTAAAACCTTGTCTAAACAAACCATGAAATGAAATGATGTTTCTAGCCATTTCTGACGAATAGCAACAATTGTTCAAATCTAAACATAAATTATTCTTAAGCACTAAATAATACACTCCAATCTTGGTCACAGGCGACGATCTTCTGTTCCCCACGATTAGATTGATCCTTCCTTGCTCCACATCCCTACTTCTTCTTAGTCCCTGCACATTAGAACAAATGTGATAACCACAACCGGTATCAAGAACCCAAGAAATAACATGATTAGAATCGTTAGATTTAATTGTGTATATACCTACGAAAGACGGCTTGATCTTTCCTTCCTTAATGGCTTGCAGGTACTCTGGGCAGCTTCTCTTCCAATGGCCTATCTTATGGCAGTGGTGGCACTCTGCCTCCTTTGGGTTAGGGCAGGGCTTAGCAGGATCAACTTTGGTCCCACTAGAAGAGGCACCATCTCGGGCTTTAACCTTGCGATAGTTCTTAGACGAAGCCTTCCTCTTCTTTCCCTTCCCTTGACCAATAGCCAAGACAGGAGCAGCGGGTGGATTGGGAGTTAGTGCAACATACTTGTCTTTGAAGTTGCTCTCAGCGACCCTCAAGAGACCTTGGAGTTTGCTTAGGGTGACCTCCTCTTTGTTCATGTGGTAGGTCATCCTAAATTGATTGTAGCTCGTAGGCAAAGAGTGAAGCACCATGTCGATCGCCAAGTCTTCCCCAAAGTCAACATTCAACTTGCGAAGGCGGTCGACATACCTTTGCATCTTTTGCAGGTGCACAGTAAGAGATTCTCCATGACCCATCTTAGCGGAAATCATGTTAGTGAAAATCTCATAACGCTCTTGTCTTGCGTTTTGGTGGTATCTCTCCAATAAGTCTTGATGCATCTCGTACGGGTACATGTCCTCATAGGACTTTTGGAATTCGGAATTCATGGTGGCTATCATGATGCAATGTACCTTCGTTGCATCGCGCTCATGAGTTTCAAAAGCGATCATTTCAGCCGGAGTAGCGATTTCAGGGTTAATTTTCTCGAGCTTCTCATCGAGGACATACTCCTTATCCTCATAGCGAGCAATGGTGCGAATGTATCTTATCCATTCGCTAAAGTTCGTCCCATCGAAAGTGACCTTTTGACAAAGGCTCATCAATGTGAAAGAACTAGCAGCAGCGTTGTTTGCGTTCGACATCTACAAATAGAAAGGACAAAGATAGATTAGAATATGAATCCCTAATTATCACCCAATAAGAAAGATTAGGGCTAGGATCCAACAACAATATTTACATATTAGAAAAGGGATGCCGTAATCCAACATGCAAATAATATGAAGGTAAGTGAATGACGATTCACTAATTCTCCACCATAAAAACCTAACTATAAGTCCTAAATGTATTAAGAATTCCTAGGTTCGGATGAGATTCATTGAAACTATTCAATGGCATGTTTAAATCTCGATATGCCCCTCTTGTTTGTGACTGGGATACCGAGGATCACAAAGCGGGTGTGAATTACCATGCAAATTCACATGGTGCCTTCATTGTAACGATCACCTATTCGATGTGCCGGTAAACCACACACGCTCCATCGAACTATGATAAACAATGAATCACCCTTTGCCACCTTCGCTTAGAACCAATTAGTGTGCCGGTAAATCACACACGCTCCACTAACTTCTTAGCAAGGGTGCAAAGTGTAATTTCATGGGATTGCATCAATTCACTTTTCCTAAAGTAACTAAGATTGGGAAATTTATTTTTTTAAAAATGTGTAGTTACTTTGTATTTCATATTATACTTTTAATGAGAGGATGAGGTTGCCCTATCCTACCCGTTCGGCTAACGACCCTCCACCGATGAAGCAAGCGGTGGGTGTGAGTGTACACCCATTAAGCGCCATTTTATAGGCCGCAACCTTATACCCACCTTATAGATCGGCTTCGTGAATGAGGCCTACTAACGGTAAGACTAGCATTTTAGTTATACACACACACACACACACATATATATATATATATATATATATATATATATATATATATTAATCTTGTAATATTATATTAGTATAGGGTTGTATTTTAAACTTTTAAAAATCTAGGGTTTGAAATTTAAACTGTCTAAATTAAAACTTTTAATCATAAAACATAAATTTCAAAACTTAAGGACAAGTTTTAAACATTTAAAACATGGAGGATCAAATAATTCTAATTATATATTTATTTCCTAATTATCTATATTTGATTTATTCAAGATTTCTTGCAAGATAATTACTAATTTAATCAAAATAATTAATTAATTATCATATAAGGAAATTAAATATTTTATTAGTTGATAAATATCTTTAATTAGATCAAGATTATAGTCATATATATCAAAAAATCGGAGTAGGGTTGATCTAATATGATTAAGGTAAGTTTCCATAAGATAATCATGAAGAAATCCCCAATCTGGCCTTTCCTGACGCTTGGACTCGCCGAGTGCACCAAGGGACTCGCCGAGTCTGGCCAACTCGCCGAGTCCACTATGGAACTCGCCGAGTCCATGACTCAGAAACACAAAATCGAATTTTGCAGTTAAGTTTCAAACAACCAAGCAACAATTTAATAGAAACCAAGCTAGGCTCTGATACCACTGATGGGTTTTAGCCATAAGAACTTTCCTATGTGCGCATGCAAAACCCTAATGCTTGGATCTAGGCTTTCTAATTAAACATGCTTTGAATCCAAGACTTCTAACAACTAATTAGGTATAAAACAATACAAAATCAGATCTAGAAGTATACTTTTGAAACTCTTGTTTGATCTTGTTGTCTTGGAGTTCTAGAGTCACAATTGCCACTCCTCTAATGGCTTACAAACACCAAATAGCAAAGAAGATGATTTGGGAGAGAGAGGCTAGGAGGAAATCGGCCAGGGGTTCGCTATTCTCAATGAGGTGCCGATTTCCCTAAGCCATGGGGTCTATTTATACTTGTAGACTCCTTAAGGGTTACAACTTAAACCCTGGTTGGATAATCTTCTCTTAAAGCAATCCATATCCTTACCATAGATAGCCTTGGACGATTTTTGAGCTATCCTTAGCTCTAGAATTCGTCCAACCCCTATCCAATAAGGATTTACAGTCTAAAGTATAACTATCAAACAATTGACAGTTTATACCCTCTTATTTAATTAATCTCTTTAAGTCACCAAATTAATACCAATTAATTTATGACTTATATTAATCAAATAACAATATTATTATTCTTTATATTATTCTCATAATATATTAATAATATTTATTCTCTCTTAATAAATCATCCTATCAAGTTGCTATGGTGAAGGCAACCCAAAAGGACCATGCACAATCGGGTCAAATACTTGCCTAATATAGTTGCAGCCTTAGACACTATTCCAACAGTTACGTCGTCATAATGTTTCTTGTAGGAGGCAATCTCTTCAGGAGTAGCAATGGACCCATCGATCTAAATAAGTTTTTTTTCAAGGACATACTCTTTTCCCTCGAATCGAAAAGCCAACTTGATGTTACGCATCCAATCATTGTAGTTGGTGCCATATAATGTCACCTTGGACACGATCGAAAGTAGCAAAAAATTCGAGTTGTGGGTGGAGGTTTGAGAAGCAGAATCATCACCAGGAGTAGACATCTATAGAGAAAAATATAGTTTTAGTTAGATAACATAAATCCTTAATATTTTAATCCATAATAATCAAGGCTAGGATCCAATATAACAACTCACAACTAAGAAGAAGGATGGCGTAATCTTATCGCGAATTTATGAAGGTAAGTAAAACAATTCACCAATTTAAACTATGAAAATCCTAGAGGTTTTGAGATTCATTGAATCTTATCAATGACGTGCTTAATCTTAGATTATGATCTTCTATTTGTGACAGGGATGCCAAGGATCACAAATAATATGTTAATAACCATGCAAACACGCTTGGCAACCTCGATGACATTTATCATCTCTAATTAATGTGTTGGTTAACCACACACGCTCCATTAACAATGATAATTTTCGAGATGCACATCATTTTTCTTTGAAGTCCCTATTAGTGTGTTGGTTAACCATATGCGCTCCACTAACGACATATTAAAGTATGATGTGCGTTTTCATTGATTAGCATATTTTTCACATTTTTTTAAAGTAACTAGAGTGAGATTTTTAAATAAACTTCCAGTACTTTTATATCATTATACTTTTTAATGAGACTATGTCCTATCAAATCCATTCGGCTAACGACACTTCACCATACAAGAGAGCGGTGGGTGAGAGTGGACACCCAATGACGGTCATTTAATAAGTCGCTTCCTTATACCCCCTTATAGTATGGCTTCATGAATAAGGTCTACTACTGATTTGACTGACTGGTCTTATACATATAATATATTAAACTTTTAATCATATATAGTACAAGGTGTATTTTAAAACTTTTTCAAAATACTAGGTTCAATTTTAAATTTTTAAAAATTAAAAAAAAATAATTTTAATTTAAAATTAACAAATTATGATTTAATCTTTATCTTTTAATTAACTATTAATTAAACTAATTTAAATCATATAAGGATTAAATAATTATTTACTGTTAAATTATTAATCAAATAATTTAAATTTAATCCTAATCCAATCCCTACTAGATTTTCGAAAATTAAGGGTATTGGGATTATCTAATTTTAATTATTCTATTTAACCAATTAAAACAATAATTATCAAATAAGGAAACCGTAACAACCCTATGGATTTTCGAAAATCAAGGGAGGAGGCTAGGGTTTCAAGAACCCTAGCCCAAGTTGAAAATTTCATGCCTTAGGTTTAATTTCTATAAACCTTGATTTGATCTATTCAACTATTATGCATTTTCAATTGAAAATATTGGGCTCTAATACCATAATAAGTTTTATAGGTTACAAAAAATCATGTGGCGGAGAAATAACTTAACTCTTAAGTTCACATGCAACCTAATTGGATCTATATTTTCACTATTGAAAGCAATAATCAAGGAACATCAAAGAACCCTATGTAAAACCTAGTTTAATCGAAATTCATAATAGGGTTAGGGTTTAAATACCTTTTGATTATGCTTGTAACTAACCAATGAAATCCTTCTTCAAAAGCTCTTGGAAGCAAGCACTAGAAATCTTGTGCCTTTGATAGTTCATACCCAAACCCTGGCAACTAAGGAAACTTGAAGAGAGAGGAGAGGGGATAGAATTTTCGGCTATCCTTCTAGGAGTATGAGTGGCCAAAAATGGGGAGCTAAAGGACCCTATTTATAGCTGGTCTGAACACCCTAGAAACCCTAATTTGAAATAAATTAATACTCGAAATTATCTACTTTCTTAATTATCCATATTATCAATATGGAATATTCCAGAAACCATAAGGAGCGTCCAATTTTTGACCAACCCTAAGAATATTCTAGAATTCCTCTCTTGTTCAACTATTGAACAATTACAACTTCAGTCTTTGCACTTTTAATTAACTCAATTAATCCCAAAATTAATTCTAATTAATTCTTAATTAAATAATATTATTTCCAATTAATATATTATTCTCATAATATATTTGTAAATCATTTATTAATCATATAATAAATCAATAAATCAGTCTTTCTCTCTCCCTCTCTCCAAAATTCATCATATTTAATTACTAGGTTTGAGGGCAACCCAAAAGGACTTTGCTAATAATTTAAATATATACCAATTTAGTTATTGGCTTAGACACCTAATCCAACAGTAAGGGGCAAAGGGGGTCAAGTTAGCGTGTAGTGGATGGATCAAGTCAGCGTGTAGCGGGTGGATCAAGGGAAAAGAAGATGGACAAGGGAAAAAGGCATAAAGTGCAAAATGTAAGACCTAAGTGAAGTTGGATGCATATGCATGACTGATCAAGTTATTTGCTTACCTTTTGTTTAAGATTAAAAACTTGTAATGATGCTTTTGAGATGTTTTTTTTTCAAACATGTTTAATCTGGATAATTACATCTTTTGCTACTAGCTAAATTACTGATGTAACTAAGTTGATACAATCCCCATGTAATGCTATATTTCCAGTTGTAATGATCAATATGTGGTGAAGATTTCCAGTTTCTTTAGTCGTTTATAGTGTTTTGATTGTGTGCCTTTCTCATTCTATTTCAATGTTTGATCAATAACCAAAACTCACTTCATTACATTCCAACGTTCTTGATCAATGACAAAAATACAATGCTTGATAATTATGTAACATCCGGATTGCCAGGTATATTATTTTATTCATTAATTTTTTTTGGAGGTTGTGGAGGGACTCGGCGAGTTGGTGCTTAGAATCGCCGAATAGAGTCGCGGATTGTTATACGGGTTCATGACTGGACTCGACGAGTTCATGAGTGGACTCGGCGAGTCCACGCTGTTTAATGAAACCCTAATTTCCTGGGTTTAGGACCTATTTAAAGGCCCTTAGGGCCGTCATTTGTGGCTACCAAACCCCAGAGAGAAACCCTAAAGGAGCTAGAGCGTTTGTGAGAGGAAAGGAGCCATTTCTTGATCTTTGTGGTTGATTCTTGCAAGAAGGAGGTGACTCCAACTTAGAGGAGACCAAGGAGGTTGTGCATCTGTGGATTTCGAGCAAAAGACTTCATATTTGAGGTATTATATCGACCCTTTATCTGTTTATGAGAGTATTTACTTTATGTGATTAGGCGGAGGCTAGATCGTATTTCTACCGAGTCGGAGATTTACCGAGACATCTGAGGTGAGTTTTCTCACCATACTTTACCTAGTGTGGTACAGAGATATGTGACAATGTATTTTAGAGTTATGTTCCAGTGTATTTGCATGTTATTTATGTGTTGTGATTTATTGTGATATGTGATATGCATGATTCAGAGTATACAGAGTAGGACCAGTGGGTCCATAGAGTTAGGGCCAAGGGGCCCACAGAGAGTTGGGACTGGAAGGTTCCACTGAGGCACTTTGACCAGAGGGTCAACAAAGTTATAGCCTCGAGTGGCTAATATGTGTTAGAGTGGTATTTTGGGGAACTCACTAAGCAATTATACTTACAGTGTTATGTGTTGTGTTTCAGGTACTAGCGATGATCGCAGGAAGGCGCCTTATCGCCTTGCGCCTCCAGAGATGCAGGAGTTATCCTCATAGCTTCAGGAGCTGCTAGGGAAAGGGTTTATTCGGCCGAGCAGTTCGTCATACGGAGAGCCTATCCTTTTTGTCAAGAAAAATGATGGTTCACACCGGATGTGCATTGATTACTGGGAGTTGAACAAGCTGATGGTCAAGAACCGTTACCCGTTGCCGAGGATCGACGATTTGTTCGATCAGTTACAGGGAGCATCTTGGTTCTCCAAGATCGATTTGAGGTCTGGGTATCATCAGGTGACGGTGCGAGATGAGGACATCCAGAAGACAGCTTTCAGGACTCGTTATAGGCATTACGAGTTCGTGGTGATGCCTTTCGGGCTCACCAATGGACCGGCGGTGTTCATGGATCTCATGAACAGAGTGTGCAGGCCGATGTTGGATCGCTCGGTGATCGTGTTCATCGACGACATATTGGTGTATTCGAGATCTAGAGAGCAACATAAGGAGCATTTGAGGGAGATCCTCGGAGTTTTGATATCGGAGAGGCTTTATGCCAAATTCTCCAAGTTTGATTTCTGGTTGCGAGAGGTCCAGTTCCTAGGGCACCTCGTTAACCAGAAAGGGATATTGGTCGACCCGGCCAAGATTGAGGCACTGATGAGTTGGGAGGTGCCGAGGTCACCTACTGAGATCAGGAGTTTCCTAGGGTTGGCTGGTTATTATCGAAGATTTATCAGGGATTTCTCCAAGATCGTCGTGCCACTCACCAATTTGACCCGGAAGGGTGTTGCTTTTTCATGGGGTCTAGAGCAGCAGGCCTCCTTCGAGACACTTCGCCAGAGACTATGCGAAGCCCCGGTGTTAGCCATTCCGGAGGGGATGGAGGACTTCGTAGTGTATTGTGACGCGTCGATATCGGGGTTGGGAGCGGTGCTTATGCAGAGGGGCCATGTGATAGCATACGCATCGAGGCAGCTGAAGCCTCATGAGATGAGGTATCCCACCCACGATCTGGAGTTGGGGGCAGTGGTGTTCGCCCTCAAGATTTGGCGTCACTATTTGTATGGAGTTCGGTGTACCATATACACAGACCACAAGAGCCTGAAGTATTTGATGGATCAGCCCAACCTGAATATGCGCCAGAGGAGATGGTTGGATGTGGTGAAGGATTACGATTGTGAGATCCTGTACCACCCGGGCAAGGCTAATGTTGTAGCCGATGCACTGAGCCGTAGGGCGAAGGGCGCCCCGATGCGAGATGTTTGTATGAGATCGACAGTGATGACTCTGGTGTTGGACACCATTCGTGGGGCCCAGGCTAAGGTCGTGAGACCGGAAAACCGTAAGAAAGAACAGGTTATCGGGCAGGTATCGGAGTTCGTTACCGATAGCCGAGGACTTATGACATTTCAGGGTCGGATTTGGGTACCGTTTGTGGGCGGAACGCGTACCATTTTAATGGAGGAGGCACATCGATCGAGGTTCTCGATCCATCCCGGGGCTACCAAGATGTATTTAGACCTGAAGAGAGAGTATTGGTGGCCCTGTATGAAGAGGGATGTCGCATGGTTTGTAGAGAGATGCTTGACCTGTCGCAGGGTTAAGGCCGAGCACCAGCGTCCACATGGTAAGCTGCAGCCGTTAGAGATTCCCGAGTGGAAATGGGAACAGATTACCATGGATTTCATCACCAAATTGCCGAGGACTGCAAGAGGTGTCGATGCAATTTGGGTGATTATGGACAGGTTGACGAAGAGCGCTCATTTCCTTGCTATCAGTGAGAGCTCTTCCGCGGAGAGGTTGGCAGAGATGTACGTGAGAGAGGTGGTATCGCGGCATGGAGTGCCGATCTCGATTGTCTCAGATCGAGATGTGCGTTTCACTTCCAGATTCTGGAAGAAATTTCATGAGGAATTGGGTACGAGGCTGCATTTTAGTACCGCATACCACCCACAGACTGACGGGCAGAGTGAGCGGACGATTCAGACGCTCGAGGACATGCTCCGAGCATGTGTTAGATTTCGGCGGGAGTTGGGACACGTATTTGCCCTTGGCAGAGTTTTCCTACAACAACAGCCATCATTCGAGCATTGGTATGCCACCCTTTGAGCTGTTGTATGGGAGGAGGTGTCAGACCCCCATTTGCTGGGGAGAGGTAGGGCAGCGTGTGATAGGTAGTACAGAGATCGTGCTTCAGACGACAGAGCAGATACAACAGGTCAGACAGAGGTAGTTGACCCCTCAGAGTCGCCAGAAGAGTTATGCGCACAGGCGCCGTTCCGAGCTTGAATTTCAGGTCGGCGACTTCGTGCTCCTGAAGGTCTCTCCTTGGAAAGGAGTGATCCAATTCAGGATGAGGGGCAAGCTGGGGCCCCGATATATTGGTCCTTTCAGGGTGATCGCGAGAGTAGGCAGGGTAGCCTACCGGTTGGAGCTACCTACAGAGTTGGGTCAGATTCATGACACCTTCCACGTGTCGCAGCTGAGAAAGTGTATAGCCGACGAGTCGGCAGTGGTGCCATTAGAGGATATTCAGGTGGATGCGAGCTTGAACTATGTTGAGAGACCGGTGGCGATTAGGGATCGGAAGATCAAGGTTCTGAGGAACAAGGAAGTGCCTCTGGTGCAGGTACAGTGGCAGCATCGGAAAGGGTTAGAGTTGACTTGGGAGCCGGAGCAAGAGATGCGGGAGCAGCATCCAGAGTTGTTTGCAGAGTAAGAATTCGAGGACGAAGTCTGATTCTAGTGGGGGAGAATTGTAACATCCGAATTCCCAGGTATATTATTTTATTCATTTATTTTTGGAGGTTGTGGAGGGACTCGGCGAGTTGGTGCTTAGACTCGCCGAGTAGAGTCGCGGATTCTTATCCGAGTTCATGATTGGACTCGGCGAGTTCATGACTGGACTCGGCGAGTTCATGAGTGGACTCGGCGAGTCCACGCTGTTTAATGAAACCCTAATTTCTCGGGTTTAGGACCTATTTAAAGGCCCTTAGGGCCGTCATTTGTGGCTACCAAACCCCAGAGAGAAACCCTAAAGGAGCTAGAGCGTTTGTGAGAGGAAAGGAACCATTTCTTGATCTTTGTGGTTGATTCTTGCAAGAAGGAGGTGACTCCAGCTTAGAGGAGACCAAGGAGGTTGTGCATCTGTGGATTTCGAGCAAAAGACTTCATCTTTGAGGTATTATATCGCCCCTTTATTGTTTTGTTGAAGGAATCCATAGATGTAGAGTTTTTATGTCCTTTATTGGAAGGAATTGTGAGAATATGGCCCCTATTCACATTGAGACTTCAGATCTGGACCCATAGTGGTCTAAAGAGCTTATTCCAGCTTGCTTTATGTTGAGCAATGGAGGAAATGAGCTTAGGATGTCATTTTTGGGGCTAAATCACCAAGTGAAACCTCCCAGATGTCCCATGAGTGTCAAGATTCGAGCTTTACGTGTTTAGCAGGCTTGGGAAGGTCAGATCTATGGATCAAAGGAACAGATCTGACCTCAGGAGGTCAATTGAGTTGGTGCATGGCATGAACTCGCCGAGTCTAAGGGCAGACTCGGCGAGTAGAGTTAGGGTTTCCTGTAAATCACTCAGTGAGTAGACTTGCCGAGTTGGGGGAATGACTCAATGAGTCAGAAGGGGGTTAGAGGACTAAAGTTTAAGGCGGAACTCGCCAAGTTGATATTGAGACTCGGCGAGTTGAGTCGGGGTGGCCCCGCGATTCATGCCAGGTGTAACTCGTCGAGCAAGAGGAGAGACTCGACGTGCCAAGAGAGACTAGAGAGATAGTGGACACGTGTAGACTCGCCGAGTCGCCCAAGTGTACTCGACGAGTCGGGTCAAAGTTTGACCGTTGACTTTTGTTGACTTTTAGGGTTTGGTCAACAATGGGGCCTTTGAGCCAAGAGAGGGGTAAAATGGTCTTTTACCCTTCTGAGGGTGCCAAGAGAGGGTTGAGTCTAGTCCCGAGAGTTATATTTATGAGAGTATTTACTTTATGTGATTAGGCGGAGGCTAGATCGTATTTCTACCGAGTCGGAGATTTACCGAGACATCTGAGGTGAGTTTTCTCACTATACTTTACCTAGTGTGGTACAGAGATATGTGACAGTGTATTTTAGAGTTATGTGCCAGTGTATTTGCATTTTATTTATGTGTTGTGATTTATTGTGATATGTGATATGCATGATTCAGAGTATACAGAGTAGGACCAGTGGATCCATAGAGTTAGGGCCAGGGGGCCCACAGAGAGTTGGGATTGGATGGTCCCACTGAGGCACATTGACCAAAGGGTCAACAGAGTTATAGCCTCGAGTGGCTAATATGTGTTAGAGTGGTATTTTAGGGAACTCACTAAGCAATTATACTTACAGTGTTATGTGTTGTGTTTTAGGTACCAGCGATGATCGCGAGAAAGCGCTGGCATGATTCGTACACACACATACCGGAGTTCATATGTTTTTGATCTTGGGGTTTTGTATTGCGATAATGTTGATACAATGTTTTGAAAAGTGAATGTGAATGATATTATATGGTTTTTAAAAAGCGAAAAATTGATTAAATTTTTACGGTGTTACAAATTACCTTAATACGCAATATCATTAAACTGATTAACCAAAACTATACAATACATTAACATTCTAATACATGACATCCCATCCCAAAATCAAGTGGTAAAATCTCATTGCAGTTCTTAATACCCATCTCAGAATACAGATCCAAAATACATCCCTAAATACAAAAGACAAATACACTGACTAAAATACATCCCCAAATCTAACTCCTACTTAGTCTATATATATATATATATATATATATATATATATATATATATATATATATATATATATATATATATATATATATATATAAACGAAAAAAAAAAGAACCAAGATAGAAGAAGCATCCACTTCAGCTTTACTGCATCTGCACGAACTCGATTCAACATCATTTCAACATTGTTCAGTTCCTTAGCAAGTCAGGAATCACCTCTACAGCGCCTATGGCACATCCCACCCAAGAGATGGACAGCTTCGACAATTTTAAGCACAAGGCCAAAATCGGGGATTAAGGTCCGTCCAAGACGTGACTCTTACAACTATGCTTCCATACGTACAAATCACCATTTTTGGGAGAAGAGAGCTTCGATATTTCCAGAGGCCGGCTTGAACTTTATGAACATTGTCTAGGACATTTTAAACGGGATGGAGAAGGCAAGATGTGAAAAAGACCAAAATACCCCCACCTTTTTTGAACTTAATGGGCCAAACGGGTTGAAATTAGAGGTAGTTAAGAAAAAAGACCTTTGATGCAAGTTTTGCAAACCGCAAGGGCCAAATGCATCAAAAAAAATTAATAGGGGCCTGACTTTGCGACTTTTGGTCAATCAGACGAACCATTTATGTAATTTTGTCTTTAGTAAATTTATAAATTATTATGATCTATATTAAAAATAAATAATGTAACTAAATAAATAATAAATTGTTATTCTAATCTTATTTTATAAATCAAAACCAATCTAAAATCCAAAGCAATAATTCTGTTTTGCTGGAAACCAATCAAAAAATCTAAATATCCGAACCACATAGTCTAAATGCAAATTTTCTAATTTTTTAATTCGATTTTATTCAAATGGTAAATAGCCATAAATATAAATCTATATTTATGTGATAATATAATTATAAACTAATATAAATTGTTGTCTTGTATCACAACTTAGAAAAATATCATGGTCTTAACATGGCTCGTAAAGCTTTACGATTGGTTTGGTAAGTCGCGACGTCTTTTAGAACCTTGCTATTACCCTTAATATAATATTTATCTTTTAAGTTTTTATTTATTTTTTAATATTTTATTATTAAAAGAAAAACAAAAATTGTATACTAGGCAATCAAAAAGTGTGACATCAAACAAGAGCCCCAGGACCAAAAGGGGTACTCATACCTATCACAGTGGGGTGATATGGTTGTGCGAGATGCAATGACTAAGGTGTTGTTTGTTTTGGAAGTGGTTAAATATCTTTTGTCTTTTTCCAAGTTTGCGAAAGAAGACAGTGCACTTGCGAAACGTCTATCCGCTAGAAGTGAAATGTGCTCAAAAAGTACTTTTGTAGAAAAACAAACGAGGCCTAAGGGTCGCTTCAAAGAGGTTAGACACCACATTCTGTCTCTTCCTCTTCTCTAGAACTCTAGTAGTTGCCCCATTTTTTATATATAATTTCTTTTAAAAACTTTATGAATACCAACATTTTCATTCATTTTTCCATCACAAAACCAACGCTCACAACTTTCATATTTATTTTATCATCATCATTGTCTACTTCATAGGATACGTTGTCATCTCATTACAAGAAACAACGTTTATCGGAAAATTATCGGAAAAAAAAACAATGATGGATTATCAAGAACGAAAAGCTCAAAGTTCACGTTTTATAACAAGAAAGGGAAGAAGAAGGGAAGAGTACAATGAAAGGGGCCTAGGAAGATGTTCAACAACCATCTCCTTTCCGTCTAGAATGTAGTGTAGAAAAGCAAAGAATATTTCCTGCTTCAGAGCTATTCAGAGCTAATAGGATAGGTATTCTATTTGAAATAAAGGGGCTGCCAAATACGGGGATGACTTGTGGCTAGGGGTGAAAGGCCAACCAAGATCGGATATAGCTGGTTTTCCGCGAAATCTATTTCAGTAGAACATATGATGTTGATGACCCGAGGTAGAGCACTCAATGGGCTAGGGTGGCCCCATTTCGCCTTACCAACCCCAAGGAAACTCCGAATACAAGCCTAGATCGTTTGTACAAACAGACTTTTTGGGTGCTAAGATCCAAAGTCGAGAGGGACTTCAAAACACTTAGGATCATTTTTGTTTTTCTTTGAAGGATCTTCACACAGGGAAAGAGCTCCTAAGTGCTAAATCCGGTCCCGACCTTACCAGCACCGGGGGTGTACTAATCAATGAACCCCCGAAACCTACTTTCTTTTCTGACAAAATCAACCAAGCCTAACCGGTCACGACATGTTGTTGATATTGATTGAGTTGCAGGGGTTTTCTTGGCCGTTTTGCTTTAGCCCTTTAACGATAAATCGAGTTTATTAAGAAGCTAAAAATCAAGGATTTAAGGATTCGAAAGAAAATTTGGTGTGATGTATTTTGATGATTACTATGTTCTAGTTTTGTTTTCTAATTTTAATTATGTAGTTTTTATTTTCAAGTAAGAAAAACATTTTCATTTTTATTAATTTTGTGTTAATTAAGATTTCTTTTATTATTTTTTTAATTTAAATTATAGCGTTTTAATTTAACTTAAAAAAGGTAAAAATAAATTAAGAAAAAAATAAGAGGTGAACATTTTCCGAATTTGATCATAAGGAAGAGTGAACACAAAATTAGAAGGCGTCCGTACAAATGAGGAGGTGAGCTGCCATGACACCCCCTTCGCCGACAATGGCGAATATGTGAACAAAGAACAAAAAGGGAAAAAGAGAAGCAATCGATTAAAGCAAGAGTTAAGTGGGTAATTTCACTTTCATCTTAATTAACCAATTCACAACCTGTTCACCAAATCTCCTAATTTTGATCCTAACAAACAAGAAAATCATTACGTTGGCAACTTTCACGTTTGTTAATTGGGAAATCGAATACCATAGAAAAGATTTAGAGGTGTAGAAATCAAGAACTCTGAACAAAAGTTTTATCTAATATCGCAACTTTGAACACATGATTCCTATTAGAAAGATGCTGGAGATATGAATGAGATTAAACAAACAAGATCATCATAACTATCTACCTAACGAAAAATAATTAGCAATCTAAAGGATAGATAATAGATTTTCGGATCGAAATATATAAATAAGTATAACAGCATAGCTTAGCTTTCAACAACACACCAACAGAAACCATCATCCATTTAAGGAACACGAGATTGAGAAATTAAACCTAAATCGAATCGGCAGAGGAGATTGACGATTCATCCGTGATAATCGATGAAGATTTTCACTTCTTGAGACTACCACGAACACCAGGGCGACCCTTGGATGTATCCGCGACGGGTGCGAGCACGGCATGGAGGTTAGTTATCTTTGATTCATCATACGGAAGCTTAGGGTGCTTCGATTCATGGTGGATCTGCATCGTTTTAACATCCGGTACAGTGATCTTGCAGAGAGGGCATTCGAACTTAGCGTGACCTCCCTTCTCCTGACCGGTCCGATCAGCAACTCCGGCCTTGCCGCCGCCTCTGTTGGTCGTGGCCGCGTCCACTTTCGCCTGGATTTCCTTCGCCGTGTGCTTCTTCGGCTTCGCTTTTCCTGTCATTTTTGCTTGTTAGTTACCACGGACGCTAGGGTTTCGATCGACGACGATAGAAGAGAGGAAATGAGGAAAAGGGGAAGCGGATAAACACAAGAGAATAGATTGAAATGGGAACAAGTGATGAACCCTAATTGGTGGCCTTTAAATAATTAGAATAACAAAGCTTTTTTCTTTTTCTCTTCTTTTCCGGATGTGATAACAAATAGGATCGAGCTTGAGTTGTTGGATTCTGATTTGTGACCTCGTTTGAGAATACTATGGAAATTTATGTTAATGTTTAATGAAATAAAATTAACTATAAGAAAGATTGGATTTGATTTTTGATAAAACAAAAATATTAAAACATAAATCGAGGGGTTTGGAATCATTTATTTAAAACTTTTTATGTTATTTAAAAATGCTTTATTAATTTATTAGTTTAGTTTTACTTTTAGTTTATAATACGTAGGAATTATGGTTATAAAATTAATTAAATTTTTATGGTAGAAAATAAAAACAATTAATCAATTATTTTAAATAAATTTTTAATTAAAAGATAAATTTTTAATTTTATGAAATTATAATCGTTGATTTAAGTAAATACGTGATATTATAATTTGTATTAATGTTATTTTAATTTTTATTATCATGTTATTAATTTAATTTAATTAGAGTAACAATTGTGAAATTTTAAAAGAAAAAATCAATAAGTTGACAAGTGACATTACGTTAATTATGTGTCATAATAAGGTGTCACGTAACCAAAAAAGAATAAACATATTCTTTTACTAGAACAGGAAGATTCGACATTTAAACAAAGTTTTAAATAAAAATATTTAGATTAGTTTATTACCGTTATAATATAACCGAACACCTAAGAATGTTTATTACGTGTTAAATTGGAATAAACTAATAATCACTTTAAATAAATAATTTCGGAATAAACTAATAAACATTTTAATCCCAAAAACACCCGTATTTGTTAAAAACCTGTGAAAATATGAGATCGATACTTTGTTTATCATATAAAGTTTTACCTAAAAAAATTTATTTTCCATTTTAAAACAGCTAGTTTATATCGTCAATTACAATTTCCAATACAATAACTATAAGGGAGAATTTCGTATATACTCTTATTAAACATCAAAATATCATATTTGCCCATCATTTTTTTAAATATCATATTTATCCTTAGTAAAATTTTAAAATATCAAATTTGCCCAAATCCTTATTTTTATCCTTTTAAACATATTTTATAATTATTTTAAATCTTTTTTTTTTTTATCAATTGACTATTTTTTCCCATTCTTTTTATTTTCTATTGAATTTATCAATTTTTGATTCATTATCCTCTTCGTTCTTATTTAGTTGAAGATTCGTTGAGAATTTGACATCGATGCTTGTTACCATTTTGAATATCGCAGGTAATGTATGTTGGTTCATGTTCATAATACAAGTTTCTAGTAGTAGCTCTAAACTCATTTCCTTACGGTATACATAACTATCTAAAGCCTTTATTTAGTTTCTTCAAATTTATTGTGTTTTCTTTTTTATCGTAAAGTTGAAGTTTGTTTTTATCTCAAAATACAGTAAGAAAAACATGCTACGAAGCTATATCTATTTTCATGTTTTTTCTCTTAAATTTCATAAATTCTTTCTAATTTTACGTATCTATTTTCATGTTTTGTCTCTTAAATTTCATAAATTCTTTCTAATTTTACGTAGTCGGGGTTTTTATGATTTGGAAGAAGCTATCATCATCGTATTAGGAACCCAATTTGGCAGCCTCAACTTATATTTGGAACCCAATTTGGCAGCCTTAACTTATTTGAGTTTAATTTGAAGAGGTTGCGATTCATTAAAGATTGGGGAAATTTATGGCACATCCAATTGGGGATTTGTTGGGAATACCACCGATCTATCAAGGTAGGCAAAAGGGTTTTAAGATTAAAGGGCATTATGATCAATTCACTTTTTATTTTAACTAGTAAACAAAGCACGGCTATGCCGTTTTTGGTGAAAATCGGAAAACTTTAAAAGATATGTGATAAGTGTAAATCACAAAGCAACCGTTTCTGTAATTTGTTATCAATAAATGGACCATTTCTATAATTATAAGGACCATTTATGTAAATATAATTTTAAAGTAGAGATTGCTTATGTAAATATTAAGATAGTAGCAATCCAAGGACCAAAAATATCAACCTCCCAAACTTATTGTGGCCAAAACTACAAAACAAAGCAATTCAAGGATTAAAATTGTCAATTTCCCAAACTTGTTGTGGCCAAAACCTAAAACATGTAAAGTTTTGTGGTCAAAACCAAAAACATGGAAAATTACTGTTAATAAGCTCCTTCAGATTATATATATATATATATATATATATATATATATATATATATATATATATATATATATATATATATATATATATATATATCATTGTTGTAAAAATCTCGACTAGGTCCCGATTAATCTCCGATTAATCCCTAGGCGCTACTCGACCGATTAGAGGGCGCCTAGCGATTAATCCCTACATACATAATGAGTGAAACAATATAAACCGATGAAATTTTAACATTTTAAAGAAGTTTTATCTCAATGGAAGCTATTTGAGGCATGATTAGTGTTGTATTAATCGTATTAACCTATTTTGTCATGATATTAGTGGTATTTATGAACTTTGATATGATATTAGTCATATTTAATTTTTTAAAATTTAACAATTTAGCAATTAATGGTCCCCGATTAATCCTCCGATTAATCTCCGCCTAGTCGATTAATCGCTTAACCCCAGTCCACTGACTAGCTAACGTCAAGCGTTTTTTACAACCTTGATATATATATATATATATATATATATATATATATATATATACTAGGCGAATGCCCGCGCGTTGCACAGAAACACCTATATAGTTGAAGATATATATATATATATATATATATATATATATATATATATATATATATATATACTAGGCGAATGCCCGCGCGTTGCACAAAAACACCTATATAGTTGAAGTTTTTACAAATATATTATTTTTTAAATATAACAATAACGTCGTTGTTAAATTTGATATAATAATTTGTATATACTAAATTGATATAATATATTGATTATTTTGAATTATATGATAATATATACATTTATTATAACTTCATAATCTCAATCGTTTGAATTACTTCACATGAATAAAATTAAATATAATATATGATTTGATGTTATTTATAGTTGTTTTTATTGTTAATTAATTTTTTAAAATTTATTTGCTTAATGTTTTAATTTTTATCATTATAATTATTTAAAACATCAAACATTGTTTTTTTATTTTAAAGCTAACAATATAATCATTTATATATAGTTGTTTTTAACTATTGTGATTGTAAGTTAATTTAAGCTACTTATTTGGAAACTTTTAACGATTATAAAAATATATTTAAGAAATATTTTAGTTAAATTGAGATTACAATTTAGTTTTTGCTTTTATTACTACAATTTATCACTTTTAACTATTTACAAAATATTTTTTAGTTCTTTTAAATGGAACTGAAATTTATATTTGAGTTGACATTGTAATGCGCAGAAACACATATATAGTTAAAGTCTTTACAAATATATATTTTTTAAAATATAACACTAACATTGTTGTTAAATTTGATATAATAATTCGTATATTAATTTGATATAGTATATTGATTATTTTGAATTATATGATAATATATAAATCTATTATAACATCATAATCTCAATCGTTTGAATGACTTCTACTCGCGAGTTACACATTAAATATTATATATGGTTTAATATTATTTATTGTTGTTATTTTTAACTAATTTTTTAAAATTTATTTGCTTAATGTTTTAATTTCTATCATTATAATTATTTAAAACATCAAACATTATTTTTTGATTTTAAAGGTAACAATATAATCATTTATATAGAGTTATTTTTAACTATTGTTATTATAAGTTATTTTAAGCTACTTATTTGAAAATTTTTAACGATTATATAAATATATTTAGGAAATATTTTAGTTAAACTGATATTACAATTTAGTTTTTGCATTTATCACTATAACTTATCACTTTTAACTATTTACAAAATATTATTTGGTTTTTTTAGTGGAACTGAAATTTATATTTAAGTTGACACTGTAATGTTATATTTAAATTAACAATTTAAGCATTTTGTTCAAATTGTTCAAAGATTGTAGCTTTAAACTAATAATGATTTAAATGCAACAACATTTTAAATCTAATAAATTAAGTATAATATGTTAAAATTTAAAGACATAACTTTATAAATAGAAGTAAAGATATTATTTTAAAATTGAAATTTAGTCTATTTATGATTACACTTTAGGTTTGATATTTATTTAACCTTATTAACCAACTTACAATCATTATTAGAAAGACACTACAATTTATCACTTTTAACTATTTATAAAATAATCTTTGGGTTGTTTAAGTTAAATAACATTTATATTTAAGTTGAGCCTATAATGTTATATTTTAATTAATATTTTAAGTATTTTATACAAATTGTTCAAAAATTATACCTTTAAAATGATAATGGTTTACATCCAACAATATATTAAAACTAATAAATTAAGTATAATATGTAAAAAGTTAAAAAAAACATAGTTTTATAAGTAGAATTAAAGATATTATTTTAATATTGAAATTTAGTTTATATATAAATACACTTTAGATTTCATATTTATTTAACCTAATTACCAAATTATAATTATTATTATAAAGAAATTGAAAAGTCATGGGAGTTTCAAATGAATGTGGTGAAAGGAAAAAAGAATGGGATTTCAAATGCATGAGATTCAAGAAAAAATGTTAGCTTTATAAGTATGTATGATATATATAATTTCAATGACTTAAGAATATAAAAATGGATTATTAAATGTTAAAAACTATTAAGAAAATAGATTTGGGCAAATCCAATATTTTAAAAAAATTAAGAAGGACAAATACGATATTTAGATATTTAGTAAGATAATATACTAAATTCTCCCTAACTATAAAACCACATTGGCTATAAGCACTTTGTAGTTTAAACTGAGACCCGTAAATATAAACAACAACCGATCGTAAACTATTTGTAGCATATTACCCTTCCGTCTCAACATGAAGTTCATATGACTTCATCATAAATTATTTTATTCTTTAAGTTAGTATTCATTTCAAAAATAAATATCATACAACAAACTCATACTTTATACAAGTCCCACACTAAACCACCATTGTTCCATAATAAATTAATAACTCAAGAAAATACATTCCGTCTTTACTCTTTATATATGTATACACATGAGGCATTAGATGTAGCCCACATATATATACAACGTTGATCCAAATTCATTTTGGGCCCGGTGGAGAGAAAAATTAAGGCCCACAAAAACACAAATTTCACAAAAATATAATAACGACAAAAATTCAAAAATGGTCCCTGTGGTTTTCGAAAATATCAAGTTTAGTCCCTAAGTTCAAAAAATCTCACAGTTGGTCCCTATGGTTTCAAAACTTTTAACAAATGGTCATTTTCGTTAACTCCGTTAGCTTTTGACCGTTAAGTCAAGGATATTTATGTCATTTTACTGCCACAGGGACCATTTATGAAGATTTGCCTTATTTTGAAAATAATAATAATAATAATAATTATTTAATATTAAAGGGTCTCACCTCTCTCTCTCTCTCTCTCTCTCTCTCTCTCTCTCTCTCTCTCTCTCTCTCTCTCTCCATAGTGTTGACCATCACTATCATCTTCTTCTCTCTTCCCTCGATGCGTAAAGCACCATTATCATGACATAAGCACCATGAGCATCCCACCTGTAAATATATATATATATATATATATATATATATATATATATATATATATATCATCTTGGTGTCATTGTTTCCGCTTTGCGCTTACAGGTCCACAAAATCAATTATTTTTGAAAGTAAGGTTTCTTTTCTTACTAAAATCGAAGAGTTTCTGCTCATAGAGTAAGGAAATTAAAAAAAATCGAAGGTTTAGGGCTTCGTTTCTTATTGAAGTCAAAGGGTGTCTGCTCACGGAGCCATGATATTTAAAAATCGAAGGGTTAGGGCTTCGTTTCTTATTGAAATCGAAGGATAAGTGGTCCTACATAACATATATCTCCATCTTGACCTCATATCCATCTTGAAAATAGGTATCTCCTCTTTGAATGTGTACCAGCTACCCAAATTGACACAACCCACAGGTCCTCTGATTGTAGAAGCACACAACTATTTCTTGTTACATCAGGTGGCTCTTCATCTTGCTCAGATGAAGGAAAAATGGAATTGGAGACAGTATTAAAGGTTGCTATTAGTTTAAACAGAAAAACCATGAAGAAGAAGAAGAAGAAGAAGAAGAAAAACTTTTACAACTTATATCTATATTCACCTCCTTATGGTCTCCTTTTCGAGCATCGACATGAAGATTTGTCCAACCTCTGTCGTCCCTATCATCATCCCAGGGCTATCGGAGAGCAAGTTGTTGGAACGTTTGATGTGCCTCCGAATCCGATTACTATTCGAACGCAATAAGTGATCTTGGATCATTGTTCCTTCTTTCAATTATCTTTCAAATATACTAGATTTTGAAGAAGTTCTTTGCAGCCAAATAAACTAAATTTAATAGTTTCTTGAAACAGGGAACCTAGCATTGTCTAGAAATAGAGAAAAATCAGAAGAAACACGTCAGGATTTCTGAAATGTTTGGTGGTTTCATGGATGAATAAAGTATGAAGTTGGATGAGAAGGAATCGAAGATGAACACAACCCTAGATTTTGCAGAGATTGGATGACTTACGAGAGAGAGAGAGAGAGAGAGAGAGAGAGAGGGGAGAGAGAGAGAGAAGGAGAGAGAGAGAGAGGGTGGGACCCTTTAATATTAAATAATTATACTTTTTTTTTCAAAGTAAGGCAAATCTTCATAAATGGTCCATGTGGCAGTGAAATGACATAAATACCCTTGACTTAACGGTCAAAAGCTAACAGAGTTAACGAAAAGGACCATTTGTTAAAAGTTTTGAAACCACAGGGACTAGCTGTGAGGTTTTTTGAACTTAAGGACTAAACTTGATATTTTCGAAAACCACAGGGACCATTTTTGAAGTTTTGTCTATAATAACTTATGAAAATATTTCTTTTTAGATGAAAAGATGTAATAACATTACAAAAAAACACGTAGTAATTTCAAAATAATAAAAATCCAAAACTCAAATCGAGTCAAATTACAATTTTAGTCCATGTGGTTTGGTTGGACGCATATTTTCTCTCGTTGCCTACCGCCAGTCAAACCAATCAACGGTTCTAGTTCGTGTTCAACCATCATCACTCTCGCTTCCCACATGTGTTTTTTTAAAGCTTTATTATTTTTATTTTATAATTTGGTAGTTTTGAATACATTTACCCATAAAATTAATTTGGTAGTTTTGATTGTATCACACAAATAAATAAGTGTCAAAGAAGGAATTGACAAAAAGATTTTGATTACACAATTGACAAAATGATAACGAAATTATAATAAATTAAAATTAGAATCACGTTAGTAGGAAGAAATAAAAGTAAGAAGCCATTATAGTCAAAGCAACAAAATTACACCACTCATTCTTGCATTTAAGCATAATTAAGACAAATAATTTCACTGTCTTATACATATAGTTGAAAAACTTGAGACAAACCCTTTAGGCCTTATCCCAAAACCAATATGTCACTTAAGTCATCAAAGCAATTACGTTTATATTTCTTGTAATCCATCTTCCACATTCGCACTCCTCATTTTCTATGTCAAGTTAATAGACTATAACACTAAAATACTCAAATAACAATCTAAATATTCTTCTACTAAGTAAGTTGATGAACTTTAATTCCATTGCAAGTTTCAAAGAAACGGGATGTTGTTAGATTTTCAAAGAAACTAAGCGGATGAACTTTAATTCTATTTCACAATTTTGCTCATTTCAGATCATACTCGGAATCCAACCCTATAAACTCCAAAGATCTCTAAACATTATTGCACCTTCACCATATGATACAATGGTTCAAAAACTTTTGCCAAACTCAAAATAAGATCCCCCCCCCCCCTCACAGGCATAATCAGTAATGGACTTCATCCAAGCATTGATAGGAGGTATAAAAGATTGCCGATTCTAGATTTTCAACTTTGTCGTTCCCACTTCCTACTAACCTATACAATCAAACATCACAAAAATCAAATACTATAATTACTGAACATGGAAAGAAGAAAGCATGACACTAATCTTGGTAAAATGAAAGTACATGAGATTTAGGTCTAACCAAACCACAAAGCTCCACAAAATCAAGAAATTCCTTTATTTTTGATGGTTCATCCAAAATAAATTCACTTTTTGATTCAGAAAGTCCTCTTGCAACTGATTTCAAAGCATAAGTTAGCACACATCAAATCAATGGTACTTTACAACATTATTTGCACAAAATTACTTATTACATACATGATTCTCATCTACCTCACACAAAATGGATAAACAAGAGGTTGTAAGAGACATACATTTCCCAAAGAAGTATGCAACCACAACCAATTATGAAGCAGACCACTTGACCACTTATGGATGTAACGGACCATTGGACCAGTTAAATCATACATATTTATAAAGCTAGCATTTTTTCTTGAATTTCATGCATTTGAAACCCCCATTCTTTTTCCTTTCACTACATTCATTTGAAACTCCCATGACTTTTCAATTTCTTTATAATAATAATTATAATTTGGTAATTAGGTTAAATAAGTATCAAATCTAAAGTGTATTCATATATAAACTAAATTTCAATACTAAAATAATATCTTTAATTCTACTTATAAAATTATGTTATTACTTTTAACATATTATACTTAATTTATTAGTTTTAATATATTGTTGGATGTAAACCATTATCATTTTAAAGGTATAATTTTTGAACAATTTGTATAAAATACTTAAATTATTAATTAAAATATAACATTATAGGCTCAACTTAAATATAAATTTTATTTAACTTAAACAACCCAAAGATTATTTTATAAATAGTTAAAAGTGAAAAATTGTAGTGTCTTTCTAATAATGATTGTAAGTTAGTTAATAAGGTTAAATAAATATCAAACCTAAAGTGTAATCATAAATAGACTAAATTTCAATTTTAAAATAATATCTTTACTTCTATTTATAAAGTTATGTCTTTAAATTTTAACATATTATACTTAATTTATTAGATTTAAAATGTTATTGCATGTAAACCATTATCAGTTTCAAGCTACAATTTTTGAACAGTTTGGACAAAATACTTAAATTGTTAATTTAAATATAACATTACAGTGTCAACTTAAATATAAAGTTTAGTTCCACTAAAAAACCAAATAATATTTTGTAAATAGTTAAAAGTGATAAATTATAGTGATAAATGCAAAAACTAAATTGTAATATCAGTTTAACTAAAATATTTCATAAATATATTTATATAATCGATAAAAATTTTCAAATAAGTAGCTTAAAATAACTTATAATAACAATAGTTAAAAATAACTCTATATAAATGATTATATTGTTACCTTTAAAATCAAAAAATAATGTTTGATGTTTTAAATAATTATAACGATAAAAATTAAAACATTAAGCAAATAAAATTTAAAAAATTAGTTAAAAATAACAACTATAAATAATATTAAACCATATATAATATTTAATTTTATTGATGTGTAACTCGCGAGTAGAAGTCATTCAAACGATTGAGATTATGACGTTATAATAGATTTATATATTATCATATAATTCAAAATAATCAATATATTATATCAAATTAATATACGAATTATTATATCAAATTTAACAACAAAGTTAATTTATATTTTAAAAAATATATATTTGTAAAGACTTCAACTATATAGGTGTTTCTGCGCATTACAATGTCAACTCAAATATAAATTTCAGTTCCATTTTAAAAACTAAAAAATATTTTGTAAATAGTTAAAAGTGATAAATTGTAGTGATAAAAGCAAAAACTAAATTGTAATCTCAATTTAACTAAAATATTTATTAAATATATGTTTATAATCGTTAAAAATTTCCAAATAAGTAGCTTAAAATAACTTACAATAACAATATTTAAAAACAACTCTATATAAATGATTATATTGTTAGCTTTAAAATAAAAAACAATGTTTGATGTTTTAAATAATTATAATGATAGAAATTAAAACATTAAGCAAATAAATTTTTAAAAATTAATTAATAATAAAAACAACTATAAATAACATCAAATCATATATTATATTTAATTTTATTCATGTGTAACTCGCGGGTAGAAGTCATTCAAACGATTAAGATTATGAAGTTATAATAAATGTATATATTATCATATAATTCAAAATAATAAATATATTATATAAATTTAGTATATACAAATTATTATATCAAATTTAACAACGTTATTGTTATATTTAAAAAATCATATATTTGTAAAGACTTCAACTATATAGGTGTTTCTGCGCAACGCGCGGGCATTCGCCTAGTGATCAATAAGCAAAGATGTATAAACCACACAAAGATCTTCATAAACTTACTAAAGTGCATTGAACTTTATCCCACTAACCAGAAAAGGCAATGTACTTAACCCCACTACGAAAGGCATCCTCCAAACATGACTTACAGACATGCAACATCAGTGTCAACTTTTATTGCCTCAACACTTTTTGTTCATCATAAAACCAAAAAAGAAATCTAACCATGGCATCACATGTATACATTTTAGAGATTTAAGAAAATTCAAACAAAAAATAGAGATAATAAACTTCCCTATATAACATGATAACACCGGACTTGTGCAAAATCCAGAGCAACAATAAATAAAAGCCCTACCGCCACAACATATTTTGAGCTACCAATTAATATTATAAAGCTATTAAAGACCAGAAGATGCCATAACCCCTATTAATTAGGAAATAAAAGTATAACAATGCAAAGGACTATACAAACATGATATTAGTTTGTAAAAAAATAAAGGTAGAATAAGTTCTCACCTCCTGAGCACCACATACATACAGAACACGAATAAACCAATGCCTTGATTTTGGATCTGTACAGTGGAACATACAAAATAAACTAATAGAAACAACTAATCAAAGAGTAGATATGTATATGATTCGATAGGAGCGCGACACAGACCAGAACAAAAACAATATGTCATTTTCAAAATGGAATGAAAAAGGAATACCAGATCTGAAAAAGGACCAAGAAATGTCTCTTTCACTTTTTTTCTTTGCTTTTTCTTGGGTATTTAGATCTACAAAAACAAATTACATACAATAAAAAACAGTTATTAAGACAAACCACCAGAATAAATTATGAACTTTTAAACAAAATAAACAAAACTTTTAATATTGTATACCATTTGCGATAATGGTTTCCGCCGGAGGCAAACAGTTTGATGAACTCATTGATTTGGTGACCGATGGTTGCTAATGCTTGTGAGTGTTGTCAGGATGGTGCGACGGTGCGGCTGTGGAGGGGTGCGAGTGGTGGTGAGATCCTGAAGACCGAATACAAAAAAGGGGAAGCTGGTGAAGAAAGAGCATGTTGTTCTGGTTCCAATGATCGATGGTGTAGATCAGACATAGATTTAAGCATACTTAATACACATAAAGGTAAGTTCCTGCATCAATCGAATGATTTAAACTTCAAATTGATCAATGATCACACAGTCATCAAGTCTCTTTTCACTAAAACCGGATCAGGGAAAGTGAAACATACCAGGAGGGAAATCAACTTGGCCTCATTGCGACCCATCATCTTAGAATTCAAGCTTCGATCATATGCATTCCTCAATGTTCCTCCATGAAAATTAGAGAGATATAAAGAAAAAGCATGTAGGTGGAATGTCGACGAAAGTAAGAATCTCATTTTTGGGTTTTGGGTTAGGAAGGGCTCGATTACATGAGATGATGGTGACCAATTTAGGATTTTCATGTGGTGGTGGGAGATAACAGCAGGGGGTGACATTGGATGGTGGCGAGGGTGCTTATGGTTGAGGGGAATGGTGCAAAGGAGCTCAAGGATGTAAAAATTTCATTTCTCTTACCTTTGCCATGATTTTTGAGAGAGAATAATGAGGGGATGCCGAAAGAGAAAGAAAGATAGGGGCATTTTGGGATTTTTTTTAGCAAGAGGCGGAGAGGGAGTAGCAATGTTGTTGGTTATTAATCTTACAGAGAGATGGTCGATCATGAGTGTATTGATATGTGGTATTGACGCTCGGTGAAGAGAGACTACGGTGATGGTTAGGGTTTTGTGTCTGAGAAAGGAAGAAGAAGAATGGGATCGAAGCTTGGAGTGGGAAGGAAGATGACTTGGTATTGGGCGATGGTGATATGCTGTTTGGGAAGAAAGAGAGGGCCGCTAACTATGAGGAGGGATCGTGGGGAGGGTCTGATCTTTTTTCTTTTCCTTAGGTTGTTTATATTTTATTCTATTTATTTATATTTTTTACCTTTTTTTTGAATATATTGTTTAAATGTTTTCTTAAACTTTGTTTGCATACATTTTTTTGATATTTTATTCGAATATAATTTTTTAGTTTTTTTAACGTTTTGTTTGAATATATTTTTAATGTTTTTTTTTGACGTTTGTTTTTCTTGTTTTTCCTGTAAAGATTTTCATAAATATTTTTCGTAAAAAAAATGCAAAAAGGTTTGTTAAATGGTCATATGATTAACATAGATTAGGTATAAAATTATTTATTTCAAAGTTAATTACTGAAATAGTCCATGTGGTTTAAGTAAAATTGCACGTTTAGTCCCTAACTTTTTTTTGTACTCGTATCGCCTTCAAGGTTTCATTTTATTATGCGTCTGGTCCTTATTGATGTTTTTTGTCACTCTTCTTCGTTAAAGGGAAAAGAAAACGTCAATAGGAACCATGAAGAGTGATAGAAAACGTCAATAGGACCAGACGCGTAATAAAATGAAACCTTGAGGATGATACGAGTGCAAAAAAAAAAAGTTATGGACTAAACGTGCAATTTTACCTAAACCACAGGGACAATTTCTGTAATTTACTCTTTATTTCATCATGATTAATATATAGGCTAACCTGAATCCAAAAATGGGTGTCAAACTATACACAGGAGAATCGAAATCTGTATAACTCGAAAACGAACAATTTTTTTAAAAAAAAAATGAACTTGAAAGCATTGATACTTGTTTTCAAGTTGTACAAATTCCCATTAGTTTATGTATAACTTGACACCCATTTCAGATTTCGGTTAGCCTCTATATTAATCTTATTAAAATAAATGATGTTATACCTAATCGATGTTAATCATATTCACATTTAACAAACCTTTTTACAAAAATATATTTATAAAATGATTTAAAAAAAATATAAACAAACAAAACACCAAAAATATTTAAAAAACGAATTAAAAAACTAGAAAATTTTATTTGAACAAAATATTAAAAAAAATGTAAGTGAACAAAATGTAATATATATATATATATATATATATATATATATATATATATATATATATATAAGGAAAAGAAAAAAGATAATTAAAGGGTGTAATGGTCTTTTTATTTGGACAAAGGGTTCGGAACTGTAATTGCGAATCTGACCAAAGTGATGCAAACTATAAAAAATTTCAATTAGAGACCACAATTGCGAATCTGACCAAACCATAAAGACCATTTCTTTAATTAACTCCAAAAAGTGTGATAACCAACCATTTTTTCAAATATCTCAAACCATAATAAAAAAACCAAAGTGATAACAAAGATAGTAAAATCAAATCAATTGCAGTCTCCAAAACATATCCATGGATACGATGCAATCAAATGGTGTCCTTCCTTTTGCTCCCACAACAACGTGAAAACATTGACACTTAAATGAATAAACATAAAGCTTAGTGAGTTACCTAAGATATTACATACACTTGTGAATGTTATGATCCCACCATAGTCTTGCACTCATTTCTGTAGCTACAATTTCACTTGTAACGCTCTGTTCCGAATTGACTCCTAGTCTGAGGTGGTGGCTCAAAGGTCGGTCATTATAAAGATTATTGTAACGACGTAAATTTTTAAACAAATTTTCATTTAAAAATCGCATACTTTTCATAACGTATCATATAAAAATCTCGTTTATTCAATTTACAGAACACAACTCCATGTTTGCTTAATTACTAATCCAGGATCCTCAAAACATAACTCTTCTCTGGTGTGTACAATCAAGCTGGTGCCGTCTTGCGATCCTGAAAAACCTGAAACACATAACACATAACACGGTAAGCACGAAACTTAGTGAGTTCCCCTAAATACCACATACAACAAATTCGCCACTCGAGGCTATACTCTGTAGGACCCTTCCGGATCGTGTGTCTCAGCAGGACCCTCCAGTCCCGTAGCTCGTTGGACCCTCTGGTTCCGTCTAGCTCGTTGGACCCTTTGGTCCGGTCTTATTGAGAACCCTCTGGCCTCATAGTTCGTTGGACCCTACGGCCCGTAATAAGCAAGACAATATAGCATACACTACATATCACACAATCATGTATAACTCAACAAGCACATAAGACCCTCTGGTCACACATAACTACCACTCTAGGTAAAGTATAGTGAGAAGACTCACCTCGTATGATGAACAACCTCCAGCAATGCTACCGCTATACTCCATTCTCTAACTCTGTACCAAAGCCCACAATTACCCCAATTAGGAACTAATTCAAACTCCCACTCTTTAGGTCTAAAGATAGCCCACTGACCAGCCTAATAATGACCTAAAACCCATTGGGCCTACCAAGGCCCAATTCTTAATCTAAATGGCAAGCCCAACACTAGATAAACTTCCCCAATCCACTAATGGCCCACTTTGCTAAAATGGGCCCACTCCCTCCAATGGCCCTCGCCCTAAGCCCAAATATATCCTTGGCCCATAACTTCAGACTATTGATGGCCCAACAGCCCAAGGCATGGCCCAAAGCGTGGCCCAAATTACAAAATCCAACACAGACAAGTTATGCGGGGCGTACACCTATGTACGCTAAGCGTACCGACTCGATGGCGAGTACGCTGGGCGTACCTGCACGTACACTCAACGTAACCTTCCTGTTAAGCCCTTTTCCATTAAGTGCTTATTACTTCATTCCAGAGGCTACAAATTCAGATCCAAGACCTTATTATCCTCTTAATCCTTAAAGTCATAATCTTGGTGACTTGCCATCCACCAAATAAGCTCAAACTCAAAAGGTAACAACATACTTTCATATCAAGGGCTAGACATCATGCATGAATACAAATGAGGCATCAAGATGGCAACTTTACTGCATAAGGGATCCTTTTAGCTCTGAGGGTGGCAACCCTAAGTTCAAAAACGAGATTCCAACATAAAGTTCCAAACTTGGGACCAAAACAACTCCAAAACTTCACTACACAAGATCTATGCATTCTTGAGTAAAGTTATGACTTTATACCTCAGAAGAGCTCCAAATGATGATGGTATTCTAGATCTATGAGCTCTAAGCTCCCAAGTTCTTCCTTGCCAACTTCTTTTGAAAACCCAAGCTTACATCACCAAGATAACCCTCTTGAAGACCAAATCACTCAAGGTTGAAGATATGAGACGTTCCAGGGCTTCTCTGAGGTTAGGGAACAAACATGGAGGCTAGGGTTTGCTCTATAATGTTCTATAAATAGTGGCACATCCTAAATTTAGGGTTTCTGGACTCTGGATGTACGTTGGGTGTACCTCTTGTACGCTGGGCGTACGCCAAGGAGCACCCATAACCATTTCCCTTATACATTGGGCGTAACCCAGCCTTACGCTGGGCGTACCCAGGCACTTCCATTTCACATGCATGGCCTTCCATGCCAACTTTCCTCCTTAAGGGACCATTTAGGTCAAAAACCTCCAAGTGTCATACCTTCCTCACCTGATGTCCATTTTTGGCGAACTTTATATCCACAAAAAGGTAACGAGAAGCTCTACACTTCTATCAACTTTATATATCCTACAGCCCACTCGAGCTCAAATCCAAATTTATAAAAAGCCCAAACCAACACCTGCCGATACCCTTGGGACCTAAAGAACATCCCGAACCCTTTTCTCACACAATACGCCCGATCCATATCCAAGAAGGCCTAAACATTTCTCTTTCAAAATCTCGAAACCTTCTCATATTCAGATTACGACCCACAAGCCTTAAATCACAAAACAATCTGGAACAATATGTTACAATTATGGCTCTTGGGAAGGTAAGGTCTAGCCCCTTTTGGGTTCGGGGTGATGTATTAGAAGTGATCCGGGTGTTCGGTTCGTGTTTTGGAGCCTAGGGGTATTTTGGTAAAATGGCAGTTTGGGTTCTTGTAGAAAATGGATTTTTGTTCGGAAGGTCTTAAGAAATGTTTGATTTGTTAGAAGTGTATGGCTTCTCGTCACCTTTCCGTAGATATAAGGATCGTTAGAATCGGGCTTATAACGAAGAAGTTATGGCCTTCAAAAGTTTCGTGGTTTTCAGGCTTAACCGAGTACACAGGGCATACATAAAGTGTACGCGGGGCGTACTAGCAAAGAAGGTGGTACGTTGGGCGTATCCTGGAGTACGTTGGGCGTACTGACCAGGAGGATCGTGAATGTTCCCCAGAGTACGCTGGGCGTACCATATGTACGTTGGGCGTACTCCAGTCAGATCAGAACCCTATTTTAGGGTCTTGGACCCTATTTAAACTCCTTATCTAATAACCTAACCCTAATATCTCTAGCCTCCACCCCTCTAAACCCTAGAAATCGTCTTATACCATCCATGGTGTCATTTTGAGTTGATGGAGTCCATTTTTGGAGTGTTTGGCCCATTTTCAAGAAGGTGTAGTTAGATGCAAAGATGGAGATCAAGAAGAAGTTTATGGATCTGGCTTATGTGACTCATTTTCAGCTTGATGAAGGTATAAAGCTCTGAACTTGACCATTGAATGCTTAGATCTATTATGTTGAGTTTTTAGATCTTTTTGGTTCCAAGAATGGAGCTTTATGGTTCCAAATCTGTTTTTAGGCTTAGGGTTGCCACCCTTGGTGCTAACTAAGTCCCTAAGACAGAAATTTGCCATCTTGGAAGTCTTAATGGATTCATGCAAGAGTTATGGTCATTTTCATGGAAGTAGATTGTTATACTTTGATTTTGGGTTCATGTGGGTCATATAAGTCACCAAGTTAGTGACTTTATGGATTAAGACGTTAGGTAGAGCTCAGATCTGTAATTTGGTCCCTTGGTTTGAAGCATTAAGCACTTAATGGATTTTGCGCATCAACCGTTTGTACGTTGGGCATACAATGTAGTACGCTGCGCGTACAACCCTTTTGCCCAGTATGCTAAGCGTACAGAAGAGGTGCGTTGGGCGTACGCTCTCAGGAGGTCTTGGGCCTTTGTGGACTTCGGACCTTTAGGCCCTAATGGTTTTGGGCCTGGATTTGCTGATAGTTGGGCCTGAATGCATCTTTGGGCCAATAATGGAATAGTTGGGCCTATTGGGCCTTGTGGCCTAATATAGGAATGAACTTCGCATTATGGGCCTCGGTTTGGGCCAATTCTTGGACTAGGTTCTTATGGGTCTTCGTGGGCCATTTGGGTCAGGATTATTGACTAAGGAGAATATTGGGTTTAGTATAAGGTCCATTAGAAAGGTTTGGGCCCAATTTGGAAAATTAGGCCATTGATGGTTTTATGGACATTATTGTGTTAGGATTTTCTTTTGGTTTGGGCCTTAGTTTTGGATCATACTGGGCCATAGGTAGAATGGTAATTTTACCCCCATGCATGGATTAAGGATTATGGTATGGGACCCAATTGCTGACTGGGTATATTGATTGGTATTGATAAAGCTTGGGAAGTGGATAGGGCAGCAACTAAGGATTTCTTTCGGGAAGCTTCTGTATTCGAGGTAAGTCTCCTCACCATACCAATGGGTCGAAGGCACCAAGGCCGGCCCATTAATTGTTACGTATATGCTATTTGGATTATTTGATATATAATGAACTAGTTGTTTCTATGTATTTTGTATGGATGACCTCGGGGGGTTCCTGAGGCACTTAGGTATAAGACTGTGGAGGGTTTCCACGGTATCCTAGGTCAAAGACCTCGGGGGGGTTCCCAAGGCACTTAGGTGTAAGACCTTGGAGGGTTTCCCTAGCATCCTAGGTCAAATACCTCGGGGGTTCCCGAGTTTTTGGGCTAAGACCATGTGAGGGTTCCCATGGAACCTGGAGTAAGACCCGGGAGGATTTCCAGGGCATCCCTATATGCTTATGTGCATGGTTTATGTGATTATGTGGTTTTTGTGTTTTATGGGGGGTATGCGCTAGGGAACTCACTAAGCTTCGAGCTTACAGTTTTGTTTATGGTTTCAGGTATCATTGTTTTGGAAAGGAAGGGCTTAGCTTGATCGCAGCGCACACACCCGTGTTTTCCATATTATGTGATTTTGGGACGAACTCTGATAAATGTTTTTAATTAATCATGTTTTGAAATAATTGGATTTAGAAGATAACTATGTTAACTATAATAAAAATAAAATTTTTACCTCTGATTTTTGGGTCGTTACAAGTTGGTATCAGATCCTTGGTTTGAGGGATTCAGGTATACCTTCGAGTGTGTCTGAACTCAAACTGAGGATCTGTAAAGTTTTCAAAAAAATTCAAAAGAAAATGTTTTCAAGGAAAGGGTTTTCTAAGACAAGAAAGGGTGTGGTGCATACAATCAACCGAGCTCCAGTAAGTTTCCCCAAAATACCCACATATGTTGTCTGTTATGATTTGGTTTATGAATCTGTGAATCGCATGCTAGTTAGGCCTAGGGGAGATGTCTGTATATGTTGTATGAGCTGGTTGAGTTGCATGCTAGTGCTGAGCAGTTAACAGTAGGTTGGCCTAATATGTGGTGCTTGTAGCCTTGGGAATATTAGATGACATGCTGGAATGAGAATGATAATTGGTATTTGTAACTGCTAAGTGTATGTTTTTAAAATTTTACACGGTTAGGATCTTATAGCCTTAGAATAATAGATTTGGCCTTATTTCTTGTTCCTTGTTTGGTTGGGGTCCTAGGGTAGAGTCTATTATTCGACAGTCAATTAGATCCTATTCTGTGTATAATTTGCATGCATAAGGCAGCCGACAATAAGGATGGATGGATGTGGACAGTGCGAGTTGCAATATGTGGGCTGAGTGTTCAATGATAGTCCTTTGGAACAGAGTGCTACTACACGAATGTTGCTTGCTTTATGCTTTTTGGAGCTCTTGAGTGATGGGAGTCAGCTACTAAGTGGATATGACGATATCTAGGAGGTAAATAGCTGGCATCGTGGGGAGTTCTTCAACAACTGATGGAAGGGCGAGGTTGGGAACCTAGGAAAGCCTAGGATATGCTTTAGTGAGCTTAGTGGGGCAATTCGGTGAAGTTGGGAACCTAGGGGGAGCCTAGGAGGTGCTACGGTAGAGATCGTCTTGCTGTTTAGCAGACATTTAGCGTACTGGTGGAGTAAGCGACTTAGAGGATTCAGGAGGATTGCTGAGGAAAGTATGGATATGTGTGGAAGGTAGTATTGGGCCCGTACTACTGAAAGCACAAGATCCATACTCGATCGGTGAGACTCTTGGAGAATCTGAGAAGCTTATGGGAAGGAGAATTCTTGGTTATGCCTTGATCGTGGGAATAGCTACTTTGTAGAATGAGGATGAGCACACATGGGTGGGATCAGGATTTGGTCCCAGCTCCGGTGGCGAGCCAGTTAGTGGAAGGACTGCCATAATTTCGAGTTCTCCTTAGATATCTTGTATCAGGAGGCAAGGGTTGATTGTGCAATTTATTGTGCTTTGGGATTTGAAACTATGTCTTGGGAATAGTTTATAGTCGGTTTAGAGCAGATATTGCTCCAGCTACTATAGTTCAGCCATTGGCGATTGAGTTGGTGAGAGCGTTAGGGTACGAGACCCTAAATGATATGGATCTTAGGACCGAGGACGGAAGATTTATTAGGAGTACCGCCGTGAGAAAGGTTCAGGTCAAGTGAATTTATTAGAGGGTCTCGGCGCGGAGACCCAATAGTCCAGATCAGCTTTTGAGAGGCCAGCAGGGTCGGATCCAGTGCAACGCTTGCAGAAACTGCATGATGAAGTTTCGTTCCAAGGGTTTGTATTGTTATTAGGATCAGAATGAGGTGTTACATCATGTTCTCAGGGTAGTCGAGGTATCACAGGAGGAGGTGATCAGGATTCCTTCAGATGTTTGTGGATAAGCTATCTTCGGCCATTTCCGGTGGATATTGGGTAATTGTATTGCTTGGGAATTGTGATAAGTTGGATGCCGGGTCGGTTTTCTGCTAATGTTTGGGTTAGGAAGGGTTGTCAGATGCCATTCAGCATGTTGAGGAATCTTTGAGAGATCTTCAGACGTATGTATCTCGCGAAGCGGATTGCGCGTGTATCGTGATTGCTTTGAGTCGTTGTCAGAATCTGTTCAGTGATATGGGTTGCTACAGGTGTATCAGGTTTGGCCACGCCTTCAGGGATTGCCCATAGGGAGTAAGCCCGTTATATTTTTGTTGTGTTCAGGTGGACGACAAAGAGGTCGACTGTTTGACGGTCAAGGAGGAGCAGTGAGTGCACCTGCTCCAGTTATTCTCGGGGTTGGTCCAAGGGCTTGAACGAGGGAGTTATGATTGGTTTTCAGTAGCCTTGGTATTTATGTTTGGGAGAGCCATCGTGCTTATCGGGGGCAGAGAGAGTTATCGCTAAGGTTTTGGTTAGACTATCCGTTCATTGGACTCCGAGATTTGAGCATGATATCGCTTTTAAGCGTTTGAAGTCATTGATGTAGTGGGATACAGGAAGTGTTAGCTGGATTTCAGATAGTGTGCTGTTTGGGCAGGGTTATTTATGGTGTTGTAGCTTTGGTAAGCACCAATCGTCATCAAGGTGAACATTGGAACGTAATGAGGATTGGGAATCCTTCAATTCTCGTGTGTCGAGCAGACTCGGTTGAATCTAAGTGGGGGAGAACCATCTAGGTATCCAGGACAGAATCAAGGGTGAAAGTGATGTAAGACTATGGGGGAGCTGTAGCATTCACTAATGGTCAGTTAGGGTATAACGTTGTAAGACTGCGGGGGAGCCGTAGCATTCACTAGCAGTGGAGACTGTTGTAAGACTGCGGGGGTGCTGTAGCGTTCACGGATTCTTTTAGGTGATTTGGACTAGGGCAGGCTAGTTCGCAGGGTTGTGGGGGAGCCACAACTTAGTTGGGATCAAGACTAGAGGTGATTGACCGATCAGTTATTCGAGGGCAAGCCCGAATGGTTATGGGAATTTATGATGGAACTGGTAGAGACTGCTGAGCTAAGGGTTGGACCTTGTGACACATGATCTTGTGGTCGCGCAGTACATGTTTCTGTAGGGCTACGACTGGGTAGTCCTGTTATCGGATCTCATAAGAACCTGGTGGTTGGACCGGGTGTGAGACTAGAAGTCTCAGGGAATCAGCTAAGGGTATTTATTAATCGGTCGAGTAAAGGATGACAGGAAGTCATGATACATTATGCAAATGCTGATTCAAGGATCTTTGGATAGGACTGGAGTAACAATTTGGATTTGAATAGGAACCCGAATCAGAATTTGTGCGGGATTTTGTTTCAGTGAGTTGGGATGTGGGGAATCTATATGCCAAGGGCGTCGACGGCAGAATTCCAGGCTAGTGATAGGGTTGGTTTGGTGGTATTTTAATCCATTGTGATTTGTCTCGGGTGGCTTTATCCGTAATAGAGCCACGACATGTCGGAATCAGGAAACGGTGGGTCGAAGGAGGCCGGGTATGATGTAAGGCTACAACTATTCTGGTAGTATTCACCTTTTTGCGTCGGATTCATTGGCAACTGGTTGTCAGCCTATCTCGATCGGATGGATCATGGATTGAAGGAGATAGGGCAGTTATGGTTAGACGAGGTATCTGTTGGAGGTCACAGGAGGACTACTGAGTGTATTTTTGGCTCAATAATCAAGTATATGTTCGGTGTTCCGGACAGTTGGCAAATAGGTTGGGACCAAGGAGGTCCCCGAGTGTTCTCCAGGAAAGTAGCTAGGTGGCAGCAAGAGGATTAGGAGCGACTTCAGTGATTCGGGGTCTGTATGTGGAATTGCTGATTAGTCGGTAGTCGCAGTTGACCGGTGATTTTGTTCTTTAGGAAGCCTCAAGGTATTACGAGTGGGAAGTATTCTATCTAGACTGGTTTCTTGTGAAATCGGTTCGATGATGATTCGATGTGGGTAGTCTATCAGGGAGACAGACCATCTCGAGACTTCAGATTTCAGATGGGGCAGGTGTGATCGGGTTGCAAGGAATTTGTTCATCTCTATGTTCTAGAGCCATATGAGGATTGGTTTCCATTGCCTTGAGTAGGCTGTGGTATTCAAGGGTTTGTTGTGGTGTTGCTCAGGTTGTCTGGTATGTCGGGGACGGTGATGCAAGATTTCGAGGACGAAATCTAATTTAAGTGGGGGAGAGTTGTAACGCTTTGTTCCAAATTGAATCCTAGTATGAGGTCGTGGATCGAAGGTCGGTCATTATAAGGATTATGGCTCTTGGGAAGGTAAGATCTATCCCATTTTGGGTGCGGGTGATATATTAGAAGTGATCTAGGAGTTCGGTTCATGTTTTGGAGCCTAGGGGTATTTCGGTAAAGTGGCAGTATGGGTTTTTGTGGAAAATTGATTTTTGTTCGGAAGGTATTAATAAACTTTTGAGTTGTTAGAAGCGTAGGGCTTCTTGTCACCTTTCCGTAGATATAAGGATCATCGGAATCGGGCTTATAACGAAGAAGTTATGGCCTTCGGAAGTTTCGTGGTTTTCAGGCTTAGCCGAGTACACAGGGCATACACAAAGTGTACACGAGGCGTACTAGCAAAGAAGGTATTACGCTGGGTGTATCATGGAATACGTTGGGCGTACTAACCAGGAGGATCGTGAATGTTCCCCGGAGTTGTTGGGCGTACCATATGTACGCCAGGCGTACTCCAGTCAGATCAGAACCCTATTTTAGGGTCTTGGACCCTATTTAAACTCCTTATCTCGTAACCTAACCCTAATATCTTCAGCCTCCACCCCTCTAAACCCTATAAATCGTCTTATACCATCCATGGTGGCATTTTGAGTTGATGGAGTCCATTTTTGGAGTGTTTAGCCCATTTTTAAGAAGGTGGCATTAGATGCAAAGATGGGGATCAAGAAGAAGCTTATGGATCTGGCTTTTGTGACTCATTTTCATCTTGATGAAGGTATAAAGCTCTAAACTTGACCATTGAATGCTTAAATCTATTATGTTGAGTTTTTGGATATTTTGGGTCCCAATAATGGAGCTTTATGGCTCCAAATCCGTTTTTAGGCTTAGGGTTGCCACCCTTGGTGCTAACTAAGTCCCTAAGGCAGAATGTTGCCATCTTGGAAGTCTTAATGGATTCATGCAAGAGTTATGGTCATTTTCATGGAAGTAGATTGTTATACTTTGATTTTGGGTTCATGTGGGTCATATAAGTCACCAAGTCAGTGACTTTATGGATTAAGACGTTAGGTAGAGATCAGATCTGTAATTTGGTCCCTTGGTTTGAAGCATTAAGCACTTAATGCATTTTGTGCATCAACCATTTTACAATGGGCGTACAATGTAGTACGCTGCATGTACAACCCTTTTTCCCAGTACACTAAGCACATAGAAGACGTATGATGGGCGTACGCTCTCAAGAGGTCTTGGGCCTTTGTGGACTTCAGACCTTTAGGCCCTAATGGTTTTGAGCCTGGATTTGCTGATAGTTGGTCCTGATTGCATCTTTGGGAAAAATAATGGAATACTTGGGCCTATTGGGCCTTGTAGCCCAATATAGAAATGAGCTTCACATTATGGGCCTCGGTTTGGGCCAATTCTTGGACTAGGTTGTTGTGGGCCTTCGTGGGCCATTTGGGTCAGGATTATTGACTAAGGAGAATATTGTGCTTTAGTATAAGGTCCATTAGAAAGGTCTGGGCCCAATTTGGAAAATTAGGCCATTGATGGTTTTATGGACATTATTGTGTTGGGATTTTGTTTTGGTTTGGGCCTTAGTTTTAGATCATACTGGACCATGGGTAGAATGGTAATTTTACCCCTATGCATGGATTAAGGATTATGGTATGGGACCCAATTGCTGACTCAGTATATTGATTGGTATTGATAAAGCTCAGGAAGTGGATAGGGCAGCAACTAAGGATTTCTTTCGGGAAGCTTCTGCATTCGAGGTGAGTCTCCTCACCATACCAGTGGGTCGAAGGCACCAAGGCCGGCCCATTAATTTTTACGTATATGCTATTTTGGATTATGTGATATGCAATGCACTAGTTGTTTCTATGTATTTTGTATGGAAGACCTCGGGGGGCTCACGAGGCACTTAGGTATAAGACCATGGAGGGTTTCCACGGCATACTAGGTCAAAGACCTCGGGGGGATTCCGAGGCACTTAGGTGTAAGACCTTGGAGGGTTTCGCTGGCATCCTAGATCAAAGAGCTTGGGGGGTTCCTGAGGTATTGGGCTAAGACTATGTGGGGGTTCCCATGGCACCCAAAGTAAGACCCTGGAGGGTTTCCAAGGCATCCCTATATGCTTATGTGCATGGCTTATGCGATTGATATGGTTTATGCGATTATGTGGTTTATGTGTTTTATGGGGGGTATGCTCTGGGGAACTCACTAAGCTTCGTGCTTACAGTTTTATTTATGGTTTCAGGTATCATTGTTTTGGAAAGGAAGGGCTCAGCTTTATCGCAGTGCACACACCCGTGTTTTCCATATTATGTGATTTTGGGACAAACTTTGATAAATGTTTTTAATTAATGATGTTTTTAAATAATTGGATTCAGAAGATAACTATGTTGACTATAATAAAAATAAAATTTGTTCCTCTGATTTTTGGGTCGTTACATCACTGCAGTCTTTCCTGTTATGGCCCCAGTATAGTCTTCCGTTGCTACAGTCTCTTTGCAGTCGTTCCTGTTATAGCCCCACAATGGTCTTACATTGCTAAAATCTCACTAAAAACTTTCCTGTTATGACCCTACCATAGTCTTTCATATAAAATGTCAAATAGACCATCTATCAAACTATGACACTTAGTGTCCTATACACTATAGTGAGAAAACTCATCTAAATAGGAAACAAAAGAATCACAGTTAAACACATAAAATATCCAAAAGAATTAGTCTCACTAACCACCTAAATCATCATTATATGTAACTTAGTGACCTTATAACACCAAGTTTCAGGTATGTTTCTTTTAAATATTTTAATATTATGGATGTTGGATTTCTGGTGGCCACGGCTTGGTGATGGAGTCCTACCGCGTGGCCAAGGCCAAAGTTTTGTGGGCTCGAGGCTAGTGACACGGCGTGGCATATAGTTTCCAAGGCGTGGATTCTGTTTAACGAGGAACCCTAATCTCGGGTTTGAACCCCTATTTAAGGGAATGTGATGGCTAGGGTTGCCCACCCTCATCCTTAATCACTCCCCCTCAGCCTCCAAAAGAAACCCCAAGCCTTCATTGCTAAACTTTGAGTTTATGTATGTTTGGTGGGGTTTTGAAGAAGAAGAAGAAGGCACCCTTGGGTTTTTTTTTCAGCAAGCAACTCTCCCTATCCTTCTTATGAATGTTTATAGACTCTTGTAAGTGCTCAAGATCCAATCTTTATATTATTTGTCTCTAGATCTAGCCATTTTTGTCACTTAATCTTCATGGTGTGAGAAATTGGAAGGTTTGATCTCATAAAGTTGGCAACTTTATGGATCTATATGGTCATTTTAGTGTCATATGTTCCAGATCTGAGGATATATTGAGTTTTTGGTCCCGCTCAAGCTTGAATTTCTTATTGCCATGTTTTTTACTTAAAATGGAATAGACATGCATTGGACATATATGTCTATAAATCTAAAAAATTTATGGTTTATTAGGTGTAGGAAACCATTCTGGAAACTCTGGGTGCGTAACTCTAAAGATTGGATGCTTAATGAGTGTTTTTATGCATTTAGTCACCTTTAAGGAGTTATGGTTTAGGATCTTGAGTTAATGAGGTTTCTTAATGGATAAAGTTCGAAGCCTTATCCATCAAGACCATGGGAAGGACCAGATCTAAGCTTTGGAGCTCTTGGAGTTATAGGTAAATGGCTTAATGGATTAAGTTTTCCAGACCAGTCCCCACGACGTGGCCTTAGGTTGCCACGATGTGGCGAATGGGTAGGAACCCATATGCTTTATTTTTTTGCAGCGAAGGTGTGACCAAGGATGGTAATGATGTGGTGACCAACTGGTGGTTGATCTTTGACTTTTGACCATTGACCGTTGATCGTTGACTTTAACCAAGTTTAACTTTAGGTCATTTGGGTATTTTGAGTAGTAGGTTGAGGCTTGGTCCTTATGTGTTCTACAGGTGACCAGTAGAGCCAGTTTTTGGAGCAGTGATCAGTTCACCCTAACGTTCAGATTGTGAGGTGAGTTTTCTTCACTGTACTCGTGGGTCGAAGGCACCAATGTCGACCTACTAGGTTATGTATCCTGGTATATAGGATGATTTAATTGAATTGAGCCTTGGTATGGAAACTTACTAAGTGATAACTTTCAAATTCAGAGAAACCCTGGAATTAATAAAAATGGGCAATCCTGAGCCAAATCCTGTTTTTTTGAAAACAAACGAAGGTTCAGAAAGCGAAAATAAAAAAGGATAGGTGCAGAGACTCGATGGAAGCTGTTCTAATGAATGGAGTTGTGTTGGGTCTAAAATTATGGTTTATACTTTCCTTTCTAGGAAAATGTATTTTTGTGACTATGATCGTAAACAGCTCAGTGCTTTCGGCTAAATATGTGTTTACAGTTGTGTGTACGGCCGTAGCCCATGTATGGCCAACTGTCTCATATATATATATATATATATATATATATATATATATATATATATATATATATATATATATATATATAGGGTGAGGAGTACTTGAGAGAAGGGAGCTAAAGAAAGAGAGAATTTTGGTAGAGAGAGAAACTAGAGAGAAGATTAGTGTGTGTGAGAGAATCTAATGTGTATGGAGCATCACTCATATCTTTGAATACATCATAGGTTCAAGTTATTATTATTCTTCTTCTCCTTCTCTTCTATTTTGATCTGGCATCATCCGTTTGATTGGGATTCCACACCATCAAACAGATCTGATTGATACACAAGTAGATTGGGGGCTTACAAGTGGTATCAGAGTTAAACCGGTGTCAAACAATCTTTAGTTGTGTTCACGGTCAAAAGGAGCTTAGTTTCATCATTGTTCAAGGCTTGATTTGGTGTTTTTATAACAAAAAGGGATCAGATCTGTTAAAAATTTGTGTTTTCATCAAATTCTGGGCATTTGCAATCAAGGGTTCATGGCCGTAAACTCATATTCACAGCCATAAACTATCAAATTTCAATAACCGAAAACTCTGTTCACGGCTGTAAACTCCCATTCACGGCCGTAAACTGATAATCTTCAGTGACCGTAAATAGGCAATCTTCAGTGACCATAAACAGGAAATCTTCAAAGACCGTAAACCTCAACCGTAAACTCCAACCGAAAACTGTGTTTGCGGCCGTAAATGTGTGGCTAGAAACTAATCATTTGGCATTTTAGTTTATTTTTCAAGTCTTTTCAAATTAAAGAAAATTTAAAAAAAAAACAACATAAAAACAAAAACAAAAAATGGATTGTCAAAGCCCTGCAATTCATCATGAATTGGATTCAATAATGGGAACAACCACTCGCATTCCACGCTTTCTATCTGCAAAAGGGTTCCCAGAATGGAAATACTGGATCGAGAAATACATCAAGATGAAAGACTTTAAGGTTTGGTGAAGCATTCTCAAAGGACTAGTCAGAATCACTACTACTCTTGCGAATGGACAAATAGTTGAAAAAGTGTATGAGGATTACACTGATGAAGACTTCGAAAAGGTTGAAGAACAGGAAAGGGCATTGGCTACTTTAACTATGGCTTTATCTCCTGTTATTGCTCAAGGATTCAGAGAGTATACTTCAACCAAGGCATTGTGTAACATCCCGAGTTCAGGAGTGCAAGTTCAGGGTTCAAAGTGAAAATGTGAATGGGCAACTCGGCGAGTCCATGGGTGGACTCGGCGAGTTGGGTCGCGATTTTGGTCGCGTGTTAAGTGGCCAACTCGGCGAGTCGGCGGCTGGACTCGGCGAGTTGGTGCTGTGTGGAGAAAACCCTAATTTCGGAGGATGAGCCCTATATAAAGGACATTATACCCTCTCCCCAACCTCTTTACCCTCTCTTGAAGTCCGGAAAACCCTAATGCGCGTTTGTGAGTGATTTGAGAGCATTTGAACCTTGGAGAAGAGATTTTGGAAGAGATCTTGGAGAGTTAAGAGGCTTGGAGCAAGGGGCTTTGCAAGGATTTAGATTCCTCTTCTGTTGGAGCTTTCTTTTGAGGTATTATTTCGTTGCTTGGGCTGTTATTCATCTAGATTCATCATTTTGGAGTATTTGGAAAGAATAGCTTGTGATATTTTGAGTTTGGAGGTTAGATATGAGGTTGCTACCTCAGATCTGGAATGGAGAAGGTCTAGAGTGCACTAAAGTCCCTGTTCTTGAATGGTTGGTGAAGCCATCTTGTCCCAAACCCTAACCCTAGAGTGTTATATGCTTAGATCTCTTTGGATTCACATAAAGTTTGCCACTTTTACATGGTGGATGGGTTGTAGAAGGGTAGATCTATGGTTTGGATCATCTACATGGCCTGGAAAGCTTTTGTATGGATTAAGATCTAGGGGTACTCGGCGAGTCACAAGGGTATACTCGGCGAGTTGCTTGAAGATGGGCAGGAACTCGACGAGTTGGAAGATGTTATGTTATGTGATTTGCTAGATCGGTTTGATTAGATGTGAATTGTTATATGATTGAATGTTTATGTGCACATGGTTGTTGGACTGAGGTTGGGTTGAGGCGGGTCCTACTTTGTGCTGTAGGCCAACATACCCAGGGCAGACCGGTTATCCCGAAGGCCCAGCGAGCGGTCCGGATAGGCTGTAGGCCCCAAGAGGGCGGACCAGACATGCCGAGGCTCGGAGAGTGGACCAGACCGATTGAAGGCCCAGTACGGGCGGACCAGTCATACTGTAGACTCAAAGAGTGGACCAGGTGGATTGAAGGCCCGGTGCGGGCGGACCAGTCACACTGTAGACTCGATGCATGTGGCTAGACTCGGAGGGTGGACCAGGTAGACTGAAGGCCCGGTACGGCGGACCAGTCACACAGTAGACCCGAAGTGCATGGCTGTTCTGTGTTCTGTTATGATATGGCATGTTATGCGTGTATGGTATATGTGGTTGATATTTTGGGGGTATCTCACTAAGCTTTCGGGCTTACTGTTGTGGTCTAATGTCTTTCAGGTTCTTCAGGAGACCGTGGCAAGGCAAAGGCGTGATCATACCGCTCCTCATGATTATGTTTTATGATGTGGTTCTGGGCAGACTCTGATAAATAATTGTATTGAAAACCTTTTTGTTATAACTTTATGAAACCAGGTTGTTTTTGAAAAGTTTAAATTGGTTGAAATTTTTAGAATGTTACAAGTTGGTATCAGAGCCTTGGTTTGAGTGAATTGGAGGAACATTCGTGTGAATCCAATCTCAAATCAAGGAGAGTTTTCAAAAGAGAATTTAAAATGGTTTTCAAAATGAGTAAAGGAGGACGCAGAGGTACGATCAGCCGGAGCCAGTAAGTAACCCCAAAATACCATACATGATATTTGTTTTGAGCTATGATAGAACAACATGCTAGTACTATGCTAGGGATCTTCAGGATTTCATGATAATGTTGCCTCATTTATGATGCCTGCTAGCCTAGGGTTTCTTCTGTGGGAGATTTCCAGTGTTCCTCTAGGAGTGAGGGTTGAGTGCTTGTTATGTATGTTCTTCACTAGGGTGTTGTGGTGATAATTGATATAAATATGGGTAGGTGTGGAAGGTAGTATGGGCCCGTACTACTGAAAGCACAGGACCCATACGCGTATCAAAGAAGCCACAACCTCTAGGGTTGGGTTGGGGGTTGGTTCCCGGGATAGTGCGAAGTATCTAAGATCTCGCGATGTTTTTCAGTATGGTGGTTACAAGGCATGCTGGGAGTGGATCCGGGTCAGGATCGGGAGCAGGAGAGGGCGGACAGGGTGGGTCAGTACCGCCCGAGGTTATTGGTCAGATAAGCACAGGCGAGTTGGACGCTAGGATTCGTGAGATCCTGCATGATGAGGTTGTTGCGTTGTTCCGGGTCGAGTTACCGGAACTGTTTGGGTCAATCAAGACCTCCATGGTTGAGTATTTTGATGAGCGCTATGCGTCTCTCACAGAGACGGCTCCCGCGGCGGCTACAGCAGCTGTAGCAGCAGCAGGGGGAGGAGCCGGTCGGGGTTTTCAGTATCGAGACTTCGATAATACGAAGCCCCCTACCTTCGATGGGGTTCAGGACCCGATTGTTGCTATGAGATGGTTGTCGGACGTGGAGGGGTGTTTCTTCACGTGTTCATGCCCAGCTGATCAGAGGGTGAGGTGTGCTCTGAACCTGTTGAGGCTCGGGGCGAAGGATTGGTGGAGATTGACCACAAGGTCATATTCGGATGTGCAGAGGGCTGCGGTTTCATGGGATCAGTTCCAGGAGATGTTCAGCACTCGTTATGTTCCGCGGGTTGAGAGGGAGAGATTAGCTCAGGAGTTCCTGGAGCTGAAGTAGTATTCGGAGTCGGTGATGGAGATCACCAGGTTGTTCACTGAGAGGGCAATGTTTTTCCCTGAGTTTGCTTCGGAGCAGGCTCAGATGTCCCGATATCTGAGTATGATCAAGAGGGATATCAGGCAGTTTGTGTCTACGTAGAGGTGCAAGACCTTGTTAGAGTTACAGGAGGCCGCCAGGAGGCGTGAGTTGGAGATTGAGTTGCAGTTGAGAGAGCAGAGGCAGGCCCCGACACAGTCGCAGCCGGCGCCGAAACGGTCCAAGACCGTTGATTCTAGATTGGGAGATCAGAGCAGCCGCGCTTGTGGGAAGTGTGGGAAGGGTCACACCGGAGTTTGTAGGTCCGGTGGTGCATTCCGCAAGTGCAGAAAGGAGGGGCATTATGCGAGGGATTGTCGGCAGACAGCCCCGATTCAGGGTTTGAGGATTTGTTATCATTGCCATCAGGTTGGACACTTGAGGGTCAACTGTCCACGGCTTGCTGCAGGACCGGTGCAGGCTCCAGCACCGGCCACTTTGAGGATTACGGGTGGAGGTCAGAGTGGAGCGAAGCCCCCAAGGTCTCAGGGTCGTGCTTTTCAGCTTACAGCAGAGGAGGTCAGGGCAGTGCCGAATGAAGCTGCGGGTATGTTTCTTTCTTGATATCTTGTTATCTTGCGATTATTATGGAGTATTGTTTATCTGCTAGTCTCGTTGTGTGATTTTCGGTATGGTTAAGGGTTTTGGCATTGGAAATTTCGTTGGTTATCATTCATGAGGATTATTAGAGGGAAATCCGTCTTTTGGTCTGAATGTCGTGTGACATTTTCAGTCTGAGGAGTGGTTTGCTGAATGTCGGGTTTCTTTCGATGTCCGAGATGATCTGTGTTGAGATGTAATTTTGTGAAGGTTGCTCGTTCTAGTGGGAATCAGCTCGCGTGTAAGGGATTGTGTTGTGTAGGGTTGTTAAGGGAGGTCGGTGATGGCAACCAGTGGTTGGTAGTCAGTGCTCTAAGTGGGGGAGAATTAGAAATTCTCCGGAAGATCGATAAGCATGAGTAGTCAATTAGCTGTTGGGGATTCAGCAGCGGTTCGGTCAGCCAAGAGCATAGGCTGGTATGAGCAAGTGACAGGAAGACGGGGTGGGATATAGACTAAGGGTTTTGTGAGAAGGGTGATTGATTGTGGAAGGCCTGGGATCAGGCCAGGTTTGAGTATGTAGGATGGAGTCAGAGTTCGGAGCCCCTAGAAGGCTAGAATAGTATGCATGGGAGAGTTTTCCTTTAGGGATATTTCGGGATGTTGGATGTTAGTTGAGCGGTCCGGATAGACTGAAGGCCGGTGGGTGTACCAGTCAGGCCGAAGGCTCGGAGAACGGTCCAGACAGGCTAAAGGCCCTGGAGGGCGGTCCAAACCTGCTGAAGGTTCTGAGAGTGGTCTAGATTGGCTGAAAGCTTGGTAAGGCGGTCCGGTCATGCTGAAGACTCTTCATGTGTTGATAGATCTGTATGAGGAAATGGAATGAGTATGTCGTGATGTGATAGCATCAGAAGGTCTGGCCCCGGGTATTGATCGTGATTAGTGGAAGGTAGCGCATGGACTCGAGAGTCCTTGCAAACGGATTCAGAGCATGTGTGGTGCATGAGATAGCGGTTATGCTATAAGGGAATGGTGTAGTATTGGGTGAGCACCGTGGCACTTATGGTAGTGTCAAGGCAGCCAAGTGGATTTCCTTGGGAAGGAAAGGGAAAGGAATGTAGCTCCGAGAAGGAGTGTAAGTTCATGGAACTAAAAGCAGTAGTGCGGAGTTATGATTGGGGTGTTCCAATTATGGTCATTGAGCAGTGTGTTTGTGGCAGTGGTATGGAATCACATCCGGGTTGGATGTCTGCTGAGGTCACGAAAGGAATTCCGAGGGTGTAGAGCCAAGAGGCTCGGAAGGGATATAGGAATGGAGTCTTGGATTCCCAGTTTGATTTGATCAAGGAATTATGTATGTAGTGGAAATTCATCCTGGGGGATGTTTGGAGGTGTCGTCAGTGTGTCGGGTTTTCCCCAACCCGAGGATGCTAGAGCCAGTTAAGCATGGGTATGAGATTGCGGAGGAGAACTCGTGGGAGTTGCTCTGAGGATGAAGGATATGTCATCCTGTCAGCATGGAGTGGATAAAGTTGGACTCAGATCGGGATCCCGGTGGTTCAGGGTTATTTCTAGCTTGTATGAGTCAAGCGATTGTTGTGATCTAGAACAAATAAAGTATCATGGAGTGGTGCTTGGTTGTTAATTGTGGTTATCTGAGGATGAGGCCGGCGGCCGGATTGAAGCGGTAGTCAGGACGCCCCAGGGGAAGAGTTAGGTTTTGGATTTCGATGGTAGTGTTTTGAGGAACCTGGGTTGGTTAATGCCAAGTGGTGTATTGCGAGAATAGTTCTGGAGTTGTGTGCAGCAGGCTTCGAGGGCGAAGCCTAATTTAAGTGGGGGAGAATTGTAACATCCCGAGTTCAGGAGTGCAAGTTCAGGGTTCAAAGTGAAAATGTGAATGGGCAACTCGGCGAGTCCATGGGTGGACTCGGCGAGTAGGGTCGCGATTTTGGTCGCGTGTTAAGTGGCCAACTCGGTGAGTCGGCGACTGGACTCGGCGAGTTGGTGCTGTGTGGAGAAAACCCTAATTTCGGAGGATGAGCCCTATATAAAGGACATTATACCCTCTCCCCAGCCTCTTTACCCTCTCTTGAAGTCCGGAAAACCCTAATGCGCGTTTGTGAGTGATTTGAGAGCATTTGAACGTTGGAGAAGTGATTTTGGAAGAGATCTTGGAGAGTTAAGAGGCTTGGAGCAAGGGGCTTTGCAAGGATTCAGATTCCTCTTCTATTGGAACTTTCTTTTGAGGTATTATTTCGTTGCTTGGGCTGTTATTCATCTAGATTCATCATTTTGGAGTATTTGGAAAGAATAACTTGTGATATTTTGAGTTTGGAGGTTAGATCTGAGGTTGCTACCTCAGGCCTGGAATGGAGAAGGTCTAGAGTGCATTAAAGTCCCTGTTCTTGAGTGGTTGGTGAAGCCATCTTGTCCCAAACCCTAACCCTAAAGTGTTATATGCTTAGATCTCTTTGGTTTCACGTCAAGTTTGCCACTTTATGTGATGGATGGGTTGTAGAAGGGTAGATCTATGGTTTGGATCATCTACATGGCCTGGAAAGCTTCTGTATGGATTAAGATCTAGGGGTACTCGGCGAGTTGCTTGAAGATGGGCAGGAACTCGACGAGTTGGAAGAACAACTCGGCGAGTTGGTTGAAGATAGCCTTGGACTCGGCGAGTCTGGTCGTGAGGTCCTAACCTTCTTCTGGTTGAGCCGTGAATCGGTGAGTCATGGGAGGACTCGGTGAGTTGAGTGTGAGGGGACTCAAAGTTGTGGGACTCGGCGAGTCTCGGGGTGACTCGGTGAGTTGAGTCGCGGATTGGGGAAGTTCTGAGCATGGGGACTCGACGAGTCGTCGGGTTGACTCGACGAGTAGAGTCAGTCAGGAGGTTGACTTTGACTTTGACTTTGACCAAGGGTTGACCAGTTGACTTCCAGGGGCATTTTGGTAATTGTTGGCATTTGTTTTGAGTTCAGTGTTGGTGTTGGCTAGTAGTGGAGATCGTGTCAGTGGTCGGAGCAGCTCGGTCTTATCTTTTCAGTCGGCAGTTGCGAGGTGAGTTATCCTCACTATATCGACAGGGTCTACGGCACCAAGGCCTGCCCATTTATCAGATAGTAATCCGGGTATCGTTGTTATGTTATTGCTTTGCTATGTTGCATCTTGGTAGTTAGGATGGTATATGTTAGAGACCTGGTTAAGGTCGGTATCTTGGTATATAGGATGATGTTATGTTATGTGATCTGCTAGACCGGTTTGATTAGATGTGAATTGTTATATGATTGAATGTTTATGTGCACATGGTTGTTGGACTGAGGTTGGGTTGAGGCGGGTCCTGATTTATGCTGTAGGCCAACATACCCAGGGCGGACCGGTTATCCTGAAGGTCCAGCGAGCGGTCCGGATAGGCTGTAGGCCCCAAGAGGGCGAACCAAACCTGCCAAGGCTCGGAGAGTGGACCAGACCGACTGAAGGCCCAGTGCGGGCGGTCCAGTCATACTATAGACTCAGAGAGTGGACCAGGTGGATTGAAGGCCCGGTGCGGGCGGACCAGTTACACTGTAGACTCGATGCATATGGCTAGACTCGGAGGGTGGACCAGGTGGACTGAAGGCCCGGTACGGCGGACCAGTCACACAGTAGACCCGAAGTGCATGGCTGTTCTGTGTTCTGTTATGATATGGCATGTTGTGCGTGTATGGTATATGTGGTTGGTATTTTGGGGGTATCTCACTAAGCTTTCGGGCTTACAGTTGTGGTCTAATGTCTTTTAGGTTCTTCAGGAGACCGTGGCAAGGCAAAGGCGTGATCGTACCGCTCCTCATGATTATGTTTTATGATGTGGTTCTGGGGAGACTCTGATAAATAATTGTATTGAAAACCTTTTTGTTATAACTTTATGAAACCGGATTGTTTTTGAAAAGTTTAAATTGGTTGAAATTTTTAGAGTGTTACACATTATGGGAAGCTTTAATTGAAGTCTATGAGGGCAATGAAGACATGAAACAGAGTCGTCAAGCCATGTTAAGACAGAAATTCAATATGTTTAATCATGTTCTTGGAGAAACTCTAGAAGCCCAGTTGCAGTGTTTTATCACACTCACCACTGAAATGAGTTCAGCTGGGATTTATGTGACTAAGTATGAGATAAAAAAAGTTGTTGAATTCACTTCCAAAGGCATGGGATATGAATGTGGCTGTCATCAAGAAGACGAAAGATCTCAATCATCTCAGTTTTGCTGAAACTATGGTAATCATCAAAGCATGTGATCTTGATGATAAGCAAAGAGAGATTAATCATGTGACTTCCTACTCGACTGCAAATCTTGGGATTTCCTCAAATAATTCCTTTTCATCCTTTACCTCCTCTCCAAGTCAAGATTTTTCCGTTCAACAACCTCAGAATCAAACCTTTGTTGCTCCATCTTCTGCACCATTTGTTTCTTCATCATCTATGTCTCATCCACAGAGTCAGTCTTTTGTTGTTCCACAAGCTGTTTCCTCCTCCAAAGCATCAGTTATGGTTCCTGCTCCCAATCACAAAGAAAGCGATGAAAACTTAGATCTTGCCACTGGACTTGTCAATTGCTACAATGCTTTTGTAGCCGAAGAGCTTCCACCTCAACTCTCATTTGCTGATCTGGATCAAATTCATCCAGAAGATGTGGAAGAAATGGATATTACTTGGCAGATAGCAATGACAGTGTTTAGGGCAAAGCAATTTGCAAAGAAGACGGGAAAGAACAACTGGGGAATGAATGCTGACAAGAAGGTTGGGTTTAACAAGGGAAAGCTTTGGTGCTACAATTGCCACGAGCTAGGTCATTTTGCTCGTGAGTGTCTGAAGCCGGATAGAAGGGTAAGCAATGATTGAACAATGGTTCCAGTGGGAAATAGTCGTGGAAGTGCTTCTATCAAAAGTGAGACTGCTAATCTGGTAGTGGTTGCTCGGTCCTTTGACTGGGAGGAACATATTCAGGCACTGGATATTTCAGGACCTGAGAGTGCTCACTTTGCTTAAATCAATGATGCTCCAGAAGAGAAAGCTGAAGGTGATCCTGAAGAAGAGATGATGGAGTTGTAGTTTGCCTTTATGGTATCTTCTACTCCAGAACCTGAGAAGAAAGAGGTAAGTCAGTCTTCCTGTTCTCAAACATGCATTGATAATGTCAAAAATTTACTTGAGCATATAGAATTATTGTGTAGATAGAACGAGGACCTGAAATATGAAGGGTATCAGCTTAGGAAAGGACAGAAACCTCTAAAAGCTCAATTAGAAGCAAAAACAAAAGATTTTAGAAAACTTCAGGAAGAGTATAGCAATAAGTGTGCCAATTATAGATTTGTGACTGAATAACTTGCCGAGTTAACTGCTGAGCTTAACACATTCATTGAAAAACAAATTTGAAAATGCAGATTTTACTTTTAGAAAAATTGACGTGTCAAGTGAAGTAGTTGCGTCCATGATAGAACATAATTTGCAATTCAAAGAAAACCAACAAAAGGGTTTAGGATATGATAAACTGCCTCCTCCTTTTAATCACACCTATCAGTATAACCCTTTGACCAATGAAGAAATGGACAGAGAGGCACATCTCATATGGAAAACCTGCTGAATTTGTGCCAGCAAATGGTCCTCAGATTGAAAATACTAATGCTTCTACTTCATATGTAGATCCACCACTAAGTCAATGCAAGCAAGCAGCTGAAAAGAGTGTGTTTGATAATGGTAAAGTAGCTGAAGATGAGAACAGGGAGAAAACTATTGAAAAATCCAATGACTCCTTGAACTCTGAATCTGTTGCTTCTAACACAGTTACTTCTGATCAACCTGTTGTTGGAAAATACAAGCCACCAAAACAAGCGACATCGACGACTTCCTGCAATTGTGCTTGTGGGAACAATAAGAAACGAGGCAAGGACACGCCACCAAGGGCAGAAGAAACAACTTCCCAGTGAAGAAAAAGACATACTTTCACTGTGGAGCACCTGGACACATTGCCTAAAATTGTCCGAATCGAGAATATGTTCCCTACTATGCACAAGAGTGGCAAAACACACCAAGAGGGAGATACCCCAAAAGAAGCTCTTCAAGGTCAAAATCCTGAAATGGCAACTGGAATGCCAAAAAGGCCAAGAGTTCAACTCCCAAGACCAAGAATCAAAATGCCAAGGTCAAGAAGGGAATGCCAGTCAAGAAGTCCAATCCAAGAGATGCTCTAGCGAAACCAAGACTAGCTAGGTCAAAGTCATCTCAACGGCCAACTTCAAGTTCTAAATCAAGTGCCGAGGCACCCATCCGATCGAAAAAGAAAAGTATTAAACCCAACTACCGATAGGTACCAAAGGTTCACTCTACCAAATATTCTAATGATTCTAATATTTCTTCATCCTCTGTTTGTGATAAACAGGATATGTCATGGGAGAGAGTACCTTGCAAGGATGACAAAGATCGATACAGTTTCAAAATGGACTGGGTTCCAAAGACCAACCGATCCCGCTCTGTGTCAGAGCAGCTATGGAGGCATATCATCAGACTTCAGTTTGTTGATTGTGGCTGTTCCAGGCATATAATAGGAGGCATCTCTAAAATGTGCAACATTCTGAATTTTGTTTGAGAGTATGTGTCCTTTGCGGGAAAAGAAGAAAGGAATGGATCACATATGGTTTGTGCTTAATGACATGAAGAATTTTCGGATCTGTTTTGAGATTATGCGTGCTGTTCTCAGATCTTCTGGATGCAAATTCAATCGATGACTTATGGTTTAATTTTTCTTCTAAATACTCCTGAGTTTATCTTACAGTATTTCGTTTTGAAGAAGATTATTTTCTTTCTTATAGTTTTTCTTTGGTAGGTATTGTTTGGGAAGTGATATCAAGAAAGTGATAACGGGAAGTCTAAAACATGTGTAAAGGACTGAATCTGAATTGTCTAGACTTTGTGATCAATGTGCTGGTAGGCACGAAGGATTTGACAGTGTGGATTTAGATAGGATTGTTTGGACTGACCATACGACGCTCGGGTAGATTGAGAAGTGAGATAAACATGGGAACCTACAGGATACACTAAATTAATACGCACCTAGAACTGTGGCTGATCTTTTCCTTGATGTACGGACTTATGTCCTTAATTATGGTTCTGATAGGGCGAATGGGGGGTTCTGATAAAGTAGGTCTGTAGAAATTATTTTCTTGCTTTTTATCTGTCAGTCATATGTTGCTTCTGTCACACCCTTGAACCATCAGAACGGACGACGGAAACGTCCGAGGGCGGGCGACGTCATACGTAGTATCACAACAATCGTATCATAGCAATCAAAGTAAACACAACCATTACATTACAATATGAATATTTACATCTATTTGAAAACATAGTTTGTACACGTCAGTATATAACAAAAGTAAAATATGCCACTCTATCGTGCTCCGTCTTCTCCAAAAGCTGGCAAGGATACCTGTCTATCGTTGCCCTGAGAAAACAAGCGGTTTTGAAAACGTATCAACATAGAGTTAGTGAGTTCATAAGCATGTTTTTGTATTGGAAACTAGTCACTGAATTTGTACAAATTATTTCTTTTCATTATAAGTAAAATCTCGTTTTTATCGAAACCCTGGTTACCACCAGAAGTAAAGTACGTTCCATTTGAAAACCCTGGCTATCACCAGTATGTAAGGTATGTTATGTTTTTGAAAACCCTGGCTACTACTAGTAAGTAAAGGACGTTATGTTCGAAAACCCTGGCTACCGCCAGTAAGTAAAGTAGTTTTATCACTTAAAATAACACCAAAGGTTGTGTCCCTGGAATACCCTCCAGTAAGTAGATAGGTAGTTTTATTAATTAAAATAAAACTATTGAAGAAGGAAAATCCCATAAACACAGGTTAGTTATTACTTATTATGAGTCATATAACCATGCTAAATGACTGATGACCTCCTTGACGTTTCTTCAGGTGTCGTACGATTACAAAATTTTTCACCCCAGGCATGCCTGCCTAACTGTAGCTAATAGTTCAGGTGTGGGATTGTCGGTCCCGAATAGATATATTCATAGATTTCACGCTCTCTCTCCAGGAGACTCTGGTTATACTAAATGTGAGTATTTACCAGTACCCCGAGGGGTACCGTGAAGATAGGTCTCACAATTATGTATTAACTAGTTTACGTGTAGTTCGGTTGTTCTCGAGTTCGAAATTGTTTGTATACTGTGTAGAGTATAAATAATTATACAAAAAATAATTATTTAGTAAGATACTCTTGTTATCTGTAGATAATAATGGATAAACTAAATCTCTCATAGCTTATGTGAATGACTTTGTACGTAGTTTGAATCTGTAAAACCGGTAATGAATTCCCCAAACTATACCTATTATAGTTTGACTGGTAAGTTGTGTACATGTTCTGTTCTGAAAACTATGCAATTATGTTTAGAAAACGTACCTTATGTTCCGCGTATTACAAAAGGGATAAAGTATCTAAATGTTTAACGTAAAACCGTTGAAATTGCATTAGTTTATAACTTGTGATAACCTTTATGTTTGGCTTGTATTCCCCCCTAAAAACTTTTTAAAAACTATAAAAGCGTAGGGGTATGAACTCACAGATTGTTGGGTGCAAAGGATTGAATTGAAAGATCCTCAAGTCGACGCGCATGACACTTAACTGAATCCTAATATCAATAAATACATATACGTATCTTAATTAGCGATTTCGTTAGATAAAGTGTTAGATAAATACTTGTTTTCGGTTAAGGAATGTTACCGAGACTTGGTTGAATTGAGGAAACAGGCTTTTCCCCACGAAAGAGCTGTATACAGCCGTATACGGGGTTTACAGCCGTGAACAAGGTTTGCGGTCGTGAATGGAGTTTACAGCCGAGAACTAGGTTTACGGCCGTGAACAGGGTTTACGGCCGTGAACAGGGTTTACGGTCGTGAACTGAGTTTGTGGTTTTTGAAGATCTGAAAGATTACGGCCACAAATCAAGAACAAGGTTGCTTATTTTCAACGAAAAAGTGTTCCAAAGGCTTCCAAACGGCCCCAAATGACAATTTCTGGCGTTTTTCGAGTGAAAGGACGGCTTTATGGTGTTTACGGTCAAGAGAGTTAGAGAGAGAAAGTGGGAGTTTCCGGCCAGGAAGGTTCAAATGAGGGTGGGGGTCCTATATTTATAGGTTGGGGGTGTGGTCGGTGGTGGGGTCCACCTGGCACCGACCGTAAACGGGTTTACGGCCGTACACGAGTTTACGACCGTCAACTCGCCTTGGCTGTGAACTCGATGTTTTCGAGTGAAGTTTCGAGTTTTCGCGTGATATCCGGTTTATTCGGACTTTGTATAAAATACATATTATTTATTTAAAACGTAAAGCCTTTCGCAAACCAAGAAATTTAACGGAATTTAATAAAAACTCAAAGTTTATTAATGGAAATTGGGTAAGGATAATGAAAAAAGTTTCGGGTTGTCACAACTTCCTCTGCGTGATTGGAAGAGATCCGAACTGGATTGCAACATATGCAACTCTAATTTTACGTACCTCCTTATCTATGAAATTATTTCTATCTGTTAGCTATATGCTTTCCCGTCTGCGTGATCGGAAGATCCGACCTAGGACACATCATATACAACACTCTACCTCTCAATCCCTCTATCTCTGTTAGTCATAACTTGTCCCTTCTGCATGATTGAAAGAGATCCGACCTGGGACACAACATATGCATCTATCTCTGAATCTGTCTTCCTCCTTAATAATTATTTACTCACCTAAAGTAAGGAGTCCTTAGGAAGTTCTTGATAACTAGGGTATATCGGGAAGTGGGGAACATGTTCTAGTGAAACTAAACTTCAACCATTTAGAGGTTGTCTGTAGATCTCACTGCTTAATTTAAGTGGACAACAATACCCGTGGTCGTCGTCAGCTAAATGGTATATTTGGAAAAGTTTGTCAATATTCTTCGTGTTTAAGTGGACCACAATACTGAAAATTGACTAGATCTATTCATAAAGGTGAAGGTACTGATAAACTAAGTTAAGATTGCCTGACAGATCCCAAATATTTTTGTTTTTATTAAATTTGTTCATAGTTTTCCTCTATGCACAAATTTAGGGGGAGAATTAAAAAAAAAACAAACAAAAATTTAAAAATTTAAAAATCAAACAAAAATAAGAAAATTAAAAATCCAAAAATAGTGTTATTTCTGTTTTATTTCTTGTTCAGAAAATATGAAAAATCGAAAAATTTTGTTTTAAGTTTTCTTTTAGTTTTGTTTTGTCTTGAAAAGTGAATTCAGGTGTAGATGAGACTCATGGACACTGTATCAAGAATTTCTAAGCCGAAGCTTCATCTGTGATCATTGAAGAATTCTCATTCGAAGGAATAAGAAATGAAGATTATTCTTTCAACATTCAATTTGTCAACCCCAGAAGCAAGGTGAAGCTATAATTGAAGATTATGTGACGGGTTGTATTTAAGCCTCCTCAATCAGTCTACTGCTATCTATGAACCTGTTGAAGTGATCCAGAAGATTCATTCTCTCTGATATTCTCTCTAAAGATTATCAAGCTGAATGCACTATCTTTCAAGAATCAGTACAAGAAGTCTCCTCACCTGATGTGCTTTTTATGTCAAATTTTGCAAAAAATCCCAACTGCTCAAGATGAAGTCATTTATTGAAGATTAATGCTAAAGCCAAGCTCCCAATGAAGACTAACAAGAAAATCCAGCTATCTTTTTAGGGGAAATTTGTTGGGTCAATTAGAAAAGAAAGCTATAAACCAAGGGGGAGATTGTTGGGTCTAAAATTATGGTTTATACTTTACTTTTCTAGGAAAATGTATTTTTGTGTCTAGGACCGTAAACAGCTCAGCGTTTTGGGCTAAATATGTGTTTACGGCTTTGTGTATGGCCGTACACGGGTTTACGGCCATGAACCCGTGTACGACCAGCTGTCTCATATATATATATATATATATATATATATATATATATATATATATATATATATATATAGGGTGAGGAGTGCTTGAAAGAAGGGAGCTAGAGAAGGAGAGCATTTTGGTAGAGAGAGAAACTAGAGAGAAGATTAGTGTGTGTGAGAGAATCTAATGTGTATGGAGCATCACTCATATCTTTGAATATATCATATATTCAAGTTATTCTTCTTCTCCTTCTCTTCTATTTTGATCTGACATCATCCGTTTGATTGGGGTTCCGCACCATCAAACGGATCTGATTGATACACAAGCAAATTTGGGATTTGCAAGTTGATTGTCTTATTTTAGTAGAGGAATCCTTCTATCGAAACTTTAGAAAAGATGAATGATAAACCTGTATACATACTAGAGAAGAATTGTTGTCAATTGATTCCATATTGAAGAAAGAATCGAATATTCATTGATCAAACCATTCACTCCATAATCTGATAGATCTTTTGAAGAACTGATTAATCGGACGAGAATAAAGATAGAGTCTCGTTCTACATGTCAACACCGGCATCAATGAAATTTATAGTAAGAGGAAAATCTGTCTATTTCAAAAATCGTGAGGGTTCAAGTCCCTTTATCCCCAAAAAGACCATTTGGCTCACTAATTATTTATTGTATCCTTTTTTTTCTTTATCCTTTTTTTGTTAGCGGTTCAAAACTCCTTATCTTTCTCATTCACTACTCTTTTTACAATGAGCGTAAAATCACATGTGATATATATATATATATATATATATATATATATGATACATGTACAAATGAATATCTTGAGCAAGAAATCCCCATTTGATTGAGTCACGATCGATATTTTTATTCATACTGAAACTTTCAAAGTTGTTCTTTTAACAAATTATAGGCCCAGGATGAGGCTTTGTAATAACCTTTTAATTGACATAGACCCAAGTTCTCTACTAAACTGAAAATGAGTATTAGACATGAGGAATAGTTGGGATAGCTTAGTTGGTAGAGCAGAAGATTAAACACGGGTCTCCAAAACCCGATATCATAGGTTCATATCCTATAGAGCGTGTTTAGATCTTCTTCGATCGAATTCATTTAAAGAGCTAACTGGAATGGAATATGAATTTGACCTCATGTATGTTAAACAAATGAGGAGGTCAATCAAAAAAAGCGATGTTGATTAATATAATCAAAGGTCCAACTAATCGTCACGTATGTATTGTAAATATGCAGTTACAAATAATCCAACCAAAGTAATAGGAGTTAGACCTAACACGATTCCAAATAGGAAAACTTCAATCATTTCAATTTGTTTGAAAGGAGATAAAAAAAGAGGTAATATCTATACCTAGATATTAATTTGAATTACCATGAATCTCAATGCCCAGGAATTAGCAATGGACACGGTAAGTAACTATAAATTCACAGAAATTCCCGGAAAGATTTCCTTTTATGAATTATGCAATGGATTTCAAATCAATCGTATCATGCTCAGCTAATAAATAGTGCATCTATTTATATGAGGGGCCCTAGATATGTAACTGATCAAGATATCATCTTACCGCCTTATGTAAAAATCCTCGATAATACACAACGTATAACTAGATTGACGGAACCCATTGAGATGGTTATTGGATTACAGATAGAGAAGAATCGCATATATCTTATAAAAACACCAAATACCTTCAAGATGGAAGTTATCCTATAGATCCAGTATTCATGACTTTTTGAAATACGAATCATAGCATTCATTCTTATGAAAATGGTAACAAAGAGATACTATTTCTCGAAATGTGGACAAATGGAAGTTTAACTCCTAAAGAAGCACTTTATGAAGCCTCCTAGAGTTTGATTGATTTATTGATTCCCTTTTTACATACCAAAGAAAGTTATATGTTAGACTGGTATGTTAGATTGGTATATCTCTGTGATTAGTTGTACTTGCTGGCTATTATTTATAGTTGTATATGTCGACATGTTATTGTGTTTTAGGGGTTGAGGCAGTCCTGCTTTGTGCTGAAGGCCAAGATACCTGGGTGGTCCAATTGATAATGTAGGCCTAAGGGAGCGTTTTAGCTTATGATGTAGGCTTAGGAGCAGTCCAGCTAGTAGTTGGAGGCTCAATAGCGGTCCAACCTAGTGTTGTAGGCCTGGTTGCGTGCAATGTATTATGTTTTTGTGTGTAGTACTTTAAGGGGAACTCACTAAGTTGTGGCTTACAATATGATTTTTATGGTCTCAAGTACATCAGAGGACAGTAACAAGGCAAAGGCGTTATTGTGCACATCGTCTTTGATTTTTGTTGACTTATGATTTTAGGATACTCTGATTCATGATTTTGGTTTTAGAATCTATGTTTTGATGTGATTTATGGATTTAGAATGGTTTTAAACAAAAATTTTGTCTTGATTTTTGGGATGTTACAAGTTGGTATTAGATCCCTAGCTTGAGAGAATTAGATGAGCACTTGTGTGATTCCAAACATAAACTAAGGATCTGCAAAATGTTTTTCAAAATTTAACCATAAAAAAACCGACAGGAAGGATACAATGTGTACAGCCAGCAGGAGCCAAGGAAAGTGATTCCCCAAGATATCCAAACTTGTTTTACATATTGATAGAATTCCATGCTAGTATGTAGGCTAAGGATCTTCAAGAATTGCATGATAGAATTGCCTGATCTATGATGCATGATAGCCTAGGAGAGTTTCTTGTTGTGCTATATGAAACTAATATTATTATTGTGGTTGCTTAGTGTAAGCATCATAGTTGTATATAACTAAGACTTTATAGCCTGAGAATGTTTGATTTACCCTTATTTCATATTCCTTGTTTGGTTGTGGGCTTAGTTTAGAATCTGATATTCAACCGTCTATCAAATCCAGTGTTATGTATGATTAGCATGCACGAGCGGTTGCAGGGTTAGTGGAAGTTTCATGAGTGAGGATGGATTGTAGCAAGCCAGCATGAGGAAGCATTAACCACTCTTGATAGAATATGTAGAGGATGTATGCGTATCCTAGATGTTGGGCCTTATGGCCGGGTGGTCCGTGATGACCCCTTAAGACAAATACGAGTAGGTGTGGAAGGTAGTATGGGCCCATACTACCGGAAGCACATGACCCGTACGTGTAGAAAGGGAGCCATGAACCCTGAGGGTTTAGTATTTTTGTAATGTTGTAATTGTATAAATTGTGGCTTTTTTGATGTATTCCGGTTTGCTTCAGTATGTCGATCACTAGAGGCTTGGGATCAGGAGCGGACAACCCGATGAGGTCAGGATTGGTTGACGATGAGATTCGGAAGATGATCACCACTTAGGTGACCATGGCTATTAGGGAGGCGGTCCCAGAGGTTTTTGGGTCTATTAAGACTACCATGATCGAGATGTTTAGCGAGCGCTATGTTGTTGTCTTTGAGGCTGCTGCTACCACAGCCACTATAGTTGTTGCTACTGCAAGAGTTCAAAGGAGAGGGTCTTTTTAGTATTGAGACATTAGAAGCATGAAGCCCCTAGAGTTAGAGGGGATCAAGGACCTGATTGTTGCTATGAGGTGGTTGTCCGATGTGGAGGGTTACTTCTTTATTTATTCATGTCCAGAGGAGAAAAAGGTTAGGTGCGCCACGAACCTTCTTTGCTTGGGCGGGGGGCGGGGAGGGGGGGATTGGTGGAAGCTAGTCACCAATGCTTATTCTCCTGGAAAGAAAGCTATGGTGACTTGGGAGCAATTTTCAGAGATGTTCCATACTGAGTATGTGTTGTCGGTGGAGAGGGAGAGATTATCCCATGAGAACTTGTTGATGAGGTAGACGATAATCGGTGATAGCGATCACCAAGATGTTTATAGAGAGGGCCCTTTTCTGCCCCGAGTATGCTACTTCGGTGAAGGTTCAGATGTCCCGTTACATGAGAATGCTCAAGACAGAGATTAGAGAGTTTGTATCGACCTATCGGTATGGTTCTCTCTACGAGCTGCAATCTTTCACTCGGAGGAGAGAGATTAAGATTAAGACTCAGACGAGAGAAAAGAGGTAGGCCCTAGATCAGTCACAGTCGGCATCGAAGTGGTTCAAGCCCACCGATTCACGATTTGGAGGTTAGAGGGCCGCACTTGTGGCAAGTGCGAGATGGCGCATGTAGATCAACTGTTGGATGCTACAAATGTGGCAATGAGGGGCATTTTACGAGGCATTGTTGCCAGTAGGCCTCGTCATCGAGTACCAGGATTTTTTTATCACTATCATCAGGTGGCCCATGTGAAGGCCCAATGTACTTTGCTTGCTACTAGGCTCATGCAGGCACCAACCTCGACTACTTTGAGGATTACAGATAAACGATAGGGGTGAGATGAGGCCCCAAAGGACAGGGGTCGTGCTTTTCAGCTCATAGCAGAGAAGGCCAAGAAGGTGCCTGACATCATTACTAGTGTATTCCCATTTATTATTCTTTCAAGTTATTTTCTTATATGCTTATGATTGTATTTCTGATGGGTACATTCTTAGTGAATTCCTTTCCTGCTCTTGTGCTTTTTGACTAGGGTTCAAGTAGGTCCTTTATGTCTCAGTCCTTCAGTAGTAGTTTCGATATGGATCTTGGGGAGTTAGGGTGTTTGTTGCGAGTTTCCATCACTAATGAAAACGAGGTATCTGCATTGAATATTTTTCGGGATTGTACCTTGGAGATATCTGGGGTGTCTTATCCAATCGGTTTGATTCCCATCCTTAAGGGGGATGTGTGCATGATTGTAGGGGTGGATTGGTTAAGCAGGTTTGGAGCCATGATTGACTATGAGAGATAGCAGGTAGTAGTTCGAACTCTAAGTGGGGGAGAATTGCTTATTTATGGAGAGGGTACCAGGGTTGGTTAAACTTTTTGTTTTGCTGCCAGGGCTCGACAATATCTTTAGCATGAATGTTTGGGTTATCTCGCTTATGTAGTTGACACTCGGGATGAGGGGAGAGCTTTTATTTCATATGTTCCAGTGGCCAGAGAGTTTCCAAATGTACTTTTAAAAGATTTACTCGGTGTGCCAGCGGTAAGGCCGGTGGAATTCATGATCGATTTGATCCCCAGTGTGGCCTCGATTGCTAATACGTTGTATCGCCTCGCACCACCAAAGATGCAGACGTTGTCATCTCAGCTTTAGGAGCTATTGGAAAAACAATTTATCAAACTGACCAGTTGTCCCTAGGGAGCACCAATCGGATTTGAGAAAAAGAAGGATAGGTCTCATCGTATATACATAGACTATCGGGTGTTGAACAATATGATAGTGGAGAATTATTACCTACTCCCTAGGATAGATGATCTCTTCAATCAGTTGCATCATGCATATTGGTTCTCCAAGATTGATATGAGGTCAGGTTACCACCATATAAGAGTCAGGGAGGACGACGTGGAGAAGAAAGCGTTCCAAACTCGTTATGGGCATTACGAGTTCCTAGTGATGTCATTTGGGCTTACCAATGTACCTGTAGCATTCATGGATTTGATGAACCGGGTATGTAGGCCGATGCTTGACCAGTCGGTTATTGTTTTAAATGAATATATTTTGGTCTACTTCAAGACCGAGTAGTAGCATAAGGAGCATCTTAGAGAGTTTCTTGGGGTTCTGAGACAGGAGAGGCTTTATGCAAAGTTCTCCAAGTGTGAGTTCTGGTTGTGAGAGGTCTAGTTTCTAGGACACCTCATCAATCAGAATGGGATTTTGTTTGATCTTCCCAAGATTGAGACAGTGATGAAGTGGGAGGTCCCGAAGTGTTGGGGAGAAAAGTTCTTCATGTATGACTTTGTAGATGGTTTGACTTTTGTAGACCCACTTGCATGTGGTGCATTAGCCTTTTGACTAATGAGTATTAGAGAGTGAGAGAGAGACATGTAAACACCTCTAGATAAGGTGGGTTCATACCACTTGTAGAGGTGTGCTTGAGGAATATAAAAGTGAGTGTGTAAGTGTGTGTTATTTATGTAGACTAGATCTATATCCCTTTTTGCAACACCATACATATTCTATACATCTCTTGAACACCCAAATCACCATGTTCATTGTGTAAACTTTACTTCCGCATGCCAAACCATGTTCTTTTGTAATTACAATTGGTATCAGAGCGGGTCTTCAAGATCAAAGTGATTTTTGAAGAACCATTCTCGGTTTGGAAACTTTTGTCACAATTGAAGCAATTTTGTTGAGTCTTTCTCTATGATCTCTCTTAATCTCTTTGAATCATGCGTTACATTTTTGATTTGTGATCGTTTGACTCGTTGGATCAAATTTTCTTTGAAAAATCCATTTGTTATGATCCAATATCTTTTTTATTTGATCAAACCCAAAACAAAATCATATTAGATCTATCAAAAGCCCAAAATTCATTACTGTTCATGTTTAAGCCCAAAATCTCATTTGTTTAATTTTGAATAAGTGAATTGTTACTATTCATGATCCATATATATATATATATATATATATATATATATATATATATATATATATATATATATATATTCCATCTTATTGATTCATTTGTTAGAGCCCAATTCTCATTTACTGTTCATATAATCAAAATTGAGCCCAAATACTTGTATCATGTACTATTCGTTGAGTCGTACCACCGAGTTCAAGTGTTCATCAAATCACTTCTCGATTTAATCTTTCATAATCGATTCTCGATTCATCTTCCCTCACAATTCTCATCTTGATTATATTACAAGGATTAATTTGAAGAAATCTTGTTGGATGTTTTCATTGATTTTTTTTCTTCAAGAACATTTTGATAGTTAAATCAAAGTCAAAATCAATTGAACCAAAAACTCAATTTATGTTGAGTTTGGATTAGATTTTTAATTGATTAATCATTGATTGCATGCGACTCTAATGAATTTACTACGTGTCAAGGATATATTCATTGTGAATGAAAATTTTTGGAATCGATTTCAACGGGTAGAGTGTTGAAATCAAAAGGAGGTCAGAGTGGATTTTTGTGGACCTGAATATGTTCTGGAAATTGAATATTGAAGAATCGATGATTTTGATTTTGTTTTTAATTACTTTCAAATGGTTGATTTGGAGTCACGAACGAAAATTACAAGTTCGACTGATGAATAAAAAGTCAAAATTGATATTTCATTAATGAACAACAGGTCTTCGATGGGCGTTCTTGAGCAATAGATTTTTGATGTTGGTCATTGATTGATGGTTTTCTTTGATCGATTTGTGTTCAAGGTCAAGATCATTTGATATCGGAGATCACCTAGTTCAATTTGTGTTTGAATATTGAATGGATTATAATCGAATGGAAGCTGTATTTGGAGTTTGTTGTTGGTATATTGATATTGGAGATCAAATCCAAATGCTGGTTGGGATTCAATTTTTAGATGAATGAGATTTGGATGGATGATGATCTGGTGTTAATGAACACAGGATGAATTCGATTTTGTGAAGCAATGATGTATACAAAATTGGGATTAATTGTTGATTTCGAAAGTAATAGATTTCGAATGGGTTTATTGGAGTCGATGGTTGATGAAGAACGAAGGGATGTCATTGATTCGAAGGATTCCTTGTGTGAGATATCGAAGTCGATGTTGTTCGAAGGATGATGATGATTTATACGAAGGGTGGAGACAAATTCATACGAAGGGTGTGACAAAAGTTTTGAATATGGCCCTTATAGTTTTGACTATTTGACAAAGTTTAAAAACTTCGTATGAATTGGTATATGTTTCGAATGTTTTTAAGTAAAAAGGAAAAAATTTCGAATCCAGTCCCTAAACCTTTGAATATTTAGCACCTTCGACAATTAACTGAAGTTTCGAATTTTTGACACTTTTCACCCGACTTCGAAAATTGTTTGAAATTTCGAATTTTGGGGTACTCTTCGTATGTTTGGGGAATAAAGGGTAGAATTGTCGAAAGTAGTCCCTGAAGTTTAGAATGTTTGGCAGATCGTACCTAAATTTGAGAAAGGACTGATTTTGCTGAAAATTAAAGAAAATGCATTTCAAGCCCCTGCAGTTTGTGCAAATTGATGCTTTCTACCCAGCTTTAGAAAAGGGGGAGAGTTTTGCATATATTGCTATTTTGGGCGCACCGGGTCACTGCAGAATTTTGAATTTGACAATTTCTACCCATTTTTGAGAAATTTTGTAAAAGGCGATCCGTGAACGTAGCTAAAAATTGAATATTTTTTGGGTTTTCCGGATTGAAACAAAGTTTATACCACATGTTAAGGGGGAGTTTTGACATGAAGAATTCTGAATAAAGCACGTTCTCTTTCCTTGAAGGTTTTATAATCAAATTTCGATTATAAAAAGGAGGAGAAATTTATATGGAAATTCGAACTTGAATTTTTCATATTACGCGGATTTGAAGACCGAAGTGATCTTGAAGTTTTGAAGCTTACGAAAAGAAGCAATTGGAAGTTCGGAAATGATTTATTTTCGGAATGGGTTTGGAATTATTGAATATTTTTGGGGTGTGTTTTTATGCTCAACTTTAGGGTAATTATTTGGAGTTTGGGATACTCTTAATAACTCGTTGATGCTCGGTTAGTATGGTCTCACATCCTAGAGCCCAAATTGAAGAATCATGGAAGAATTGAAGATTGAAGTTTGTTTCGACATGTGTCACCTTTGAGGCTCGAACCGCATAGTTGCTGGATTTTGGAAGATTTAAAGTGGGTCATCCATTCCTAACTTTGAGGGGGAGAATGTTGAGGTGCAAAGTTCTTCATGTATGACTTTGTAGATGGTTTGTGTAACACCCAGAATTAGAAAGACTAAGAAAGGAAAGGAAAACCCTAAGTCAAGGGGTCAACTCGTCGAGTCCATAGGTGAACTCGACGAGTCCGAGCGGGATCCGGGTCGAAGAGTAAGTGACCGACTCGACGAGTCGGAGAGTGGACTTGGCGAGTCCGGTCTGGATTGGGAAAACCCTAAGTTCAGGACTTGGTACCCTATTTAAACGTCTCATTCTTTTCCCTAGGGTTCCTATACAGTCCCTCTCACCTAGAATACCGAACCCTAGCCACCATACCCATTTTGAGCAAGATCTAGCCTTGGTGAAGTGATTTGAAGCTTGGAAGAGAAGGAGATTCATAGTGGTGCCAGAGGAAGCCTTGGATATAGAGTTGGTGTGACTTTTCAGATCATTTGAGGTAATAAGCTGACCTTATTGCATTAAAATCTATCTTATGATTGAGATTTGGTCATTCTGAGTATGGAGAAGGTTTATTTCGAATTTGGAGTAGATCTGAGGTTACTACCTCATATCTAGGCAATTAAGGATCCAGAAAGCCATAAAGTTTATGCCAATAAGTTGTTGGTGAAGCCCCTTTGTCACAAACCCTAGCTCAAGAGTGTTCTAAGCCTATTGCCCCTTAGTTTCACGTAAAGTTTGCAACTTTATGTGAGGAATAGAATTTGGAAGAGTGGATCTACAAGATGGAGCCCCTGCATAGCTCGAAAAGCCACTGTATGGATTAAGAATTGAAGCTACTCGGCGAGTCACATGGGTGGACTCGGCGAGTTGGATGAAGATAGGCAGGAACTCGACGAGTTGGAAGAACAACTCGGCGAGTCTGTTGAATATTGCCATGGACTCGGCGCGTCTGTTCTTGGACTCGACGAGTTGGATCGCAAAACCTCAACCTTTTCTTGTTAAGACTTAGATCGGTGAGTTGAGTGGTGACTTAGTGAGTTGGGTAGGATGAGACTCAGAGATCGTTGAACTCGACGAGTCTTGGGGTGACTCGACGAGTTGAGTCATTTTATGGGAGTTCTAAATTCATGGAATCGACGAGTCTTGGGGTGACTCGGCGAGTAGAGTCAGTCAAGAGGGTTGACTTTGACCAGGAATTTGACTTTGGCAAGAGTGGACTTAGACGGCTTCTAAGAGTTCTGTTTGGATCTAAGTGTTATGTATATTGATATTGGTAGCTCAAGGAGCTAGTGGAGCAGCGGTTCAGAGAATTGTCGGTCAGCAGTCAGAGGGTTATCAGCAAGAGTTCCATAGTGCAGGTGAGTTTCCCTTTTGTGTGAATGTGTCTAAGGCCACAATGCCGACCCAAGTAGTTATGAGTAGGAAGACCTGGGGGTTAGCCCTAGGCACTGTTTGCTAGTATGATATTCAGGACCAAGGTCCGATGTTGGGCGGGTGCCCAAGGAATGGTTTGCTTGATAGAGTATACTTGTTGTCAGTGTGATGCATGTATGTGCCTGGTAGGAAGGTGAGTGTGGGCGAGGTCTCGTATCTCACCAATAGCAGAGTATGGATGGTGTTCCATATCTCATTAGTAGCCGAGCATGGGCGAGGCCCGAGATAGGTATGGAGTGAGTGTGGGCGTGGGCCCGTATCTCACTTACAGTAGGAGCTTGGACGGGGTTCCATGACTTACTAGTGACAGGATAGGGGCGAGGCCCAAGACAGGCGTGGCCTAAGGACAGGATTACAGTAGAGTATGTTCAGTTATGTGTTATATGCTATTTGTATTATGTGGTTAGAGGGTGGGGTCCAGAGACAGGCGGGGCCTAAGAGAAACATATCTGTATACGATCAGGGCTCGAAGCCAGGCGGGGCCTGGAGCGGCGGGGCCGTTGTAGTGGGCGAGGCCCGGAATAGTGGGTGTGGCCTAATATGTGCAGTATGTCTTTATGCAGGGTAAGTGGTAGGTTGGGGGAACTCACTAAGCTTCGTGCTTACGGTTTTCGGTTTTGTTTTCAGGTACTTCCGGTAGCGTAGGGAAGAGCTCGGGGTGATCGCATGACACACACCATTGATTAGTCAGCCTGGGATGTTTTACTTTGATAATGAAATTATGTTTTGGAATTAATACTCTGAATTATGTTATACTTTATGATATGTTTTTCTAAAAATGGTTTTAGTAATGATTTAAAGAAAAATTTTGGTACGGATTTTTGGGATGTTACAAGTTGACTTTTGTAGACCCACTTGCATGTGGTGCATTAGCCTTATGACTAATGAGTGTTAGAGAGTGGGAGAGAGACATGTAAACACCTCTATATAAGGTGGGTTCATACCACTTGTAGAGGTGTGCTTGAGGGATGTAAAAGTTAGTGTTTAAGTGTGTGTTATTTATGTAGACTAGATCTAGATCCCTTTTTGTAACACCATACATATTCTATACATCTATAGAACACCCAAATCACCATGTTCATTGTGCAAACTTTAATTCTGCATGCCAAACCATGTTCTTTTGTCATTACTCGAAGTTCCCATCCGAGATTAGGATTTTTCTAGGTTTGGTTGGTGATTATTGGAGATTTATTCATAACTTCTCCAAGATTTTTGTTCCTCTGACCCGCATAATGAAATAGGATGTGGATTTCCGTTGGGGACCTGAGTAGTAGGCTACATTTGAGACTCCTAGGAGGAAGTTACGTGAGGCCTCGATATTGACCCTCCATGAGGGTGTTGAGGATTTTGTGATGCGTTGATCATAGGTTTAGGGGCAGTTATCATGCGTAGGGGTAGATTCATTGCTTATGCATCCAGACAGTTGAAGCCTCATGAGGGTAGGTATCTGAATCATGATTTGGAGTTGGGAGCAGTGATTTTTACCCTCAAGATTTGGTGGCATTATCATTATATGTTATGTTATACCATCTACACGGATCACAAGAGCTTGAGATATCTTATGGATCAACCGAATTTGAATATGAGGCAGTACATATGGCTTAACGTGGTCAAGGATTATGATTGTGAGATTCTTTATCATCCAGGGAAAGTCAATGTGGTTGCCGATGCTTGGAGCCGCAAGGCAACTAGTACTCCTGTCTGAGAGCACTGTTTAAGGATAACCATTGACTCCCCACTTTTGGATCTGATCAGGGAGGCTGGGGCCAAAGGGTTTAAGAGGCAGAGTCGGAAACAGGAGCGGATCAGAGGTGATATTGATAGATTTTCTACTGATAGTCGCACACTTTTGACCCGATGCGGTCGGATATGGGTGTCATTTTCTAGAGGAGTTTCGCAGATAGTATTGGAGGAGGGTCATAAGTCAAGGTTTTCGATTCACCCTAGAACCACAAAGATGTATCCGGACTTGAGACTTAGTTATTGGTGTCCATGTATGGAGAAGGAGATTGCATGGTATGCGAAGTAATGCTTGACATGTCGGATGGTCAAGGCTGAGCACCAAAGCCCACATGGCAAGTTACATACCTTGGAGTTTCTCATGTGGAAGTAGGAAGATATCACTATGGATTTCATCACCAAGCTGCCAAGGACGGCCAAGGGATTTGATGTGATTCAGGTTATCATGGAATGATTGACCAAGAATGCCCATTTTCTTACTATTCGGGAGATTCTTCGGCCGAGAAGTTGGATGACATGTATGTGCACGAGATTGTTGCTTGGCATGATGTACCGGTCTTTATTGTATCTTATCATGATGTACGATTCACTTCCCGATTTTGGCAGAAGTTTAATGAGGAGCTAGGTACTAGATTGCATTTTAGCATTACTTATCACCCTCATCATGATGGACATAGTGAGTGGAATATTCAGATGCTTGAGGATATACTGAGGGTTTGTGTCATTGATTTTGGTGGGAGTTGGGATTCCTACCTTCCCCTAACTGAGTTTTCTTACAACAAGAATTATCATTCTAGTATCGGTGCACCGCCTTTCGATCTTCTCTATTGAAGGAAGTTTCGTACACCATTTTGTTGGGGAGAGGTCAGCCATAGGGTCATGGGTAGGAACAAGGTGGTCCTCCAGATGGTAGATCTAATCCAACATATTAGGCAGAGGTTGCAGACGACTTAGAGCCGACAAAAAACTTACGTCGATAAACGATGATACGAGTTGAAGTTCCAGGTCGAGGATACGGTATTTTTGAAGATATCACCTTGGAAGGGTGTTATTCGCTTCATGAAGAAGGGTAAGTTGGGCTCTTGATTTATCGGAACATTCCGGGTGGTAGCCAGAATAGGCAAGGTGGTCTATCGTTTGAATTTTCCTAAGGAGCTTAGTCAGATTCATAACACCTTCGATGTTTCTCAACTCCTGAAATGTGTGGTTGATGATTTGGCGGTGATCCCTTTGGAAGACATTCAGGTTTATGAGCTCCTGAAGTATATGGAGAGACCGATAACGATTCTAAACAAGAAGAGGAAGGCCTTGTGCAACTAGGTGTTTCCTTTAGCAAAGTTCCAATCGCAACATCAGAAGGGTTCCAAGTGGACTTGGGAACCGAAGGTAGAGATGTGGAGGCACTACCTATAGTTATTTGCAGCTGAGCACTTCGAGGATGAAGTAGGATTCAAGTGGGAGAAAATTGTAACACTAAGTTTCATGTATGCTCCTATTAAGTATTTTAATATTATGGATGTTGGATTTCCAATGGCCATGACATGGTGATGGAGTCCCACGGCATGGCCAAGGCCAAAGTTTCGTGGGCACTAAGCTAGCGTCATGGCGTGGCATATATTCGCCAAGGCGTGGCCGCTTTTTAATGGCAAACCGTAATATGGGGTTTGAGCCCCTATTTAAGGGAATGTGATGGCTAGGGTTTCCCACCCTCAGCCTCAATCACTCTCCCTCAATATCTAAGAGAAAACCTTAGCATTCAATTCTAACCTTTGAGTTTTTGTGTGTTTGGTGGGGTTTTAAAGAAGAAGAAGAAGGCACCCTTGGGTTTTTGTTCAGCAAGCAACTCTCCCTATCCCTCTTATGCACGTTTATAGACTCTTGTAAGTCCTCAAGATCCAATCTTTATGTTATTTGTCTCTAGATCTAGCCATTATTGTTCCTTAATCTTCATGGTGTGAGAAATTGGAAGGTTTGATCTCATAAAGTTGGAAACTTTATGGATCCATATTATGGCAACCCAAATTTTCAAATAAAAATTTTCATTTAAATAATAATCCATGTTCCTTAATTGTAAATTCCAACCATAAAGTATTTCTCAAAAATCCATTTCATCTATTAAATTATCCAAAGATCAGAGTGTCTATAACAAAATGTTGGAGAGTGCATGATGCGTCATCATTTCGGGCCCTTGCCCTTAGATCCTAAATTACCTGTACAACTAACAAACTGTAAGCTAATACTTAGTGAAATCCCTATAACATACCGCACATACAATCATATAAGTCCACATATGCCATGCATACAAACAAACATGTGAAGAAGCCATGAAACCCTCCTTGGTCTTAGTCTAGATGCCATAGGAAACCCCACGTGGTCTTAACAAATGGCCATGGGAACCCCCACATGGTCGTAACCAGCTGCCATGGGAACCCCCACATGGTCTTCACATTGGTACATAACATATTGACAACACTTCCACAAATGAATATTACAGCTAAATAACATTGGCCGGCCTTGGTGCCTTCAACCCATTGGTATGGTGAGGAAACACACCTCGGTCAACAGAACATGAATGTTGCTCACCTAACAGTCCAAAAGCACACACTGAACAACAATACCATAAACCCTAAATTAAGATTATAACACAATCTAATTAAAGAGTACAAACACCTAAGCCCAAGTTCGTCCATAGTGGCCTAAAAGTCTTCCCTTTGATAATGGGCCTAAGGTACATGATAAAAATATTATTGGGCAACATGGCCCATGTAACATCCGTAATCCTAGGTATATTAATGGTGTATTCATTTTGAGGTTTATTGAGTGACTCAACGAGTTATGAGTCCAACTCGTCGAGTAGAGTCGAGTTGACTGTGTGGGTTTAATGAGCGGACTCAACGAGTTGAGAAGCTGACTCACCGAGTAGGTGATGTGTAGTGAGACCCTAAATCCACGGGTCTGGGGCTTATATAAGGGAACTTATTTCCTCATTTGTGGCGCATGAGTTTCCCAACTTCTCTGAGAGAAACCCTAGTCGCCTTTTTGAGCTAAAAGAGAGAATGTTGAGCTAATCTTGAAAATTTTAATGCATCTTTTGAGGAGAAGAGGATTTGTTCAACAAAGAACAAGGAGGAGCAGTTGGATCAAGGGTTAATTCATCCAAAGCTTCAAGTGGAAGGTAAAAAGCCTGCACCTTAATCATTCTTATGGTTAGACCTCTTGATTTTGGAAGGTTAGGGTTTATGCCACCTTTATTTGGGATTTTGAGCTTACCAAGTTGTATTGAGGTTTAGATCTCCGATCTAGACCTTGTGAGGTCCCTAGTGTCCAAAGGTCCCAACTTTATTCACCCATATGCAACATATTGTGCTTAACACATTATGAGAGCATGTTTTGGTATGTTGGAGCAAAACTACCATGCATGAACGTAAAGATTGAAGCTTTACATGACAATGAAGTCTTGGGATGCTAGATCTAGTGTTTGGAGTGGTACATCTGCTTTGAATCGTCTGAATGAGGAATGAGTTTGAATGGACTCGCCGAGTCGATGAGTTGGTGAGGGTTTGTCCCGATGAGCTTGATCATGCGATAACTCGGCGAGTTGGGGGTCAACTCGACAAGCTGAGCTGGGCCTTCATGAGACTTCTGAGGAAACAAGTGGACTAGGTGAGTCACATGGGTGCACTCGGCAAGTCGGGTCAAACATGGACTGTTGACTCGAGTTTGACTTCTGTTGACTTGAGGGTTTGGTCAAACATGAGTAATGGAGACCATGGACATGTAAAATGGTCTTTTATCCATTTCAAGAGTTAGAGAGAGATAGAATAGCCTTCGGTTTATTAGAGTCGTGAAAAGAGTATTAATTAGAGATATTCATCCTTTGTGTTAGGCGGAGGCTAGTTCGAGATTCGAGTATGAGGTTATTTGCTCACATGCTTTCAAGGTGAGTCTTCTTGCTATATTTTACCTAGAGTGGTATCTATGTGTGACCAGAGGGTCTTATGTGTTTATTTGAGTATTATGATATTACTACATTATGCATGTGTGATTTATGCTATGTGTTATTCAGAGTTTACAGAGTTAGGACCGGAGGGTCCATAGAGTGAGGACCAGAGGGTCCACAGAGAGAGGACCGGAGGGTTCACAGAGTTAGGAACAGAGGGTCCATCAAAGTTGTTGGACTATAGGGTCCCACTGAGACACATTGACTAGAGGGTCTTACAAAGTTATAGCCTCGGGTGGCTAATGTGTTGTATGTGGTATTTTGGGGAACTCACATAGCTCCGTGCTTACCGTGTTATGTGTTATGTGTTTCAGGTTCTTATCAGGATCACGGGAAGGAGCCAGTTTGATTGTACACACAAGAGAAAAGAGTTATGTTTGAGGGTCCTGGATTTGCGTTAAACAAATTTTAAAAAAATGTGTTGATAAATTAATACTTGTGATTTTTGGAAAGAATGTGACATGTGTTTTATTGTGTTTTAAAATGAAAATTTTGTTTGAAAATTTATGGTGTTACAAGTTGGTATTAGAGCCTTGGTTTAAGGGATTCAGATGCACCTCCGGGTGTGTCTGAACTTAAACTTAGGATTTGAGAAAAAATTTCAAAAGAAATGGTTTTTTGTCACACCCCCAAACCAAGGATGGCGGAAACGTCCGGGGGTGGAGGACTTCATGTATAGTATCATAAACATAATGGCAATAGTAATTTAAGCAAACAAAACCAACATATATATAATTGAAAGAGTTACATCATTCTATGAATTACATGTTTCCAAATCAATTACAATATGTTGAAAAAATGTGAAAAGTTTGACACCTTAACGTCCCATCCTCAAAAGCACCTCGTTACCTGTTTAGTGATTTCCTGAGAATACAAGTTGGTTGAAAAAGTGTCAACACAAAGGTTGGTGAGTTCATAAGCTTTTGGTATGCAATTATGAGATCCTTTTCGTTTAAAAGTAGTGTCCGTCCAGAAAATCCAATATTTTCCTTAATGTCTAAACGTAGTCTTAAAACCCAAAGACCGGAAAGTACAAATAATTTGTCATATTTATAGCAAAACGATGCAAGTTTAAATTGACATAAACTTGTTTGATTTTGGAGAAATCCCTGTAAATTCTATGTTTGTTAATACTTAATGTGAGTTATTATAACCATGCTATGACCTAGGTGGCCTGAAACGACGTTCTTCAAGCGTCAGAAATGTTATGACATTTGTCACCTCAGACCTGCCAGTCTCGCTGTTGCATGCAGCTCAGGTGTAGGTTTGTCAATCCCAATATAGATCTATATACAACTATCACGCTCTCCCTCCAGGAGATTCTGGTTAAAATACAGGACTTATTGGTAAATGTGAAGCGAATGTCTCACAAAGTCGTTAACGAATTTACGTGTAATGTAATCAAAATTTCCTTTTTGTATGAATGTACCCTTTTTGTATGAGAGTGTTATGTAGTGTATCATAAACTATACCTATGATAGTTTATCAAAACAAGGGTATTAGTGGTAATGTACGTAAACTATCCTTAACATAGTTTATTCAAATGTTTGTATGTAATAGAGGTACTTTGATTATAACAAATTGTTATTTCTATGCTTTATCTAGCAAAATCCATTTGTTAAATGTTGTATGTCCTTATACTAAGACAAAATGTCATATAATGCAGTAACATATAATCACATAAAGATATACACCTTGCTCAACATGTTACAAGGTGCAACGAAATTTATAGCATTTTTCTTTTGTTGACATTTTGTATCACTGTTTTTAGAAAATTTGTAGAAAAATCATCAAAGGTCCAAATCCGAATCCGTAAATTCTGAGAGTTTGGAAAATGAGTCTAGTTTCTCCATAAATATTCTCATGATTTTTAGTGACCTCTAACTTGTGTGAACAAGTCCATAATCACAGACTAGCCCGGATTGATGTTGGAAATGATAGGCAGTTTTGTAAAAATCACCATAAATTGTAGAAACATCTTATGGAGATGTGCAAGTAGCCATTTTAAATCCAAAAACTTGAACTACTTACACCTTTTACAATTTTGATAACTAAAATGTTTAGGTTGTCCAAAACAGTCCGTGATTGAAGTCCAACTTTTCTGATGAATGCTGTTGGAAAAGTTTAGTTCTGTTCTTGAGAATTTAACTTGTATTCCCCCCCTTAAAACTTAAGACAACATGAAAATTTAGGGGTATGAACCCACCTTAAATGGTTTCAGTGGATGAGTGTTGGAGGTGAGAAGTGTTCAACTCAAAAATACTTGAAGATGTCTAGAAGGTTTTCGAGAATCTAACACCAAAATGATGGAATTTATGTAAGTAATCTATGATTGGAGTAGAGTGAAGTGAAATTATCACAAGGAGGATGAATTATACTTACCAAGAATGTAAGAAAGCTTGATGATCAGCCTTGGAAATCTCGAAATTGATGGAGAAAGTTAGAGAGAAAAGTGGAGTTTGATTCTTGGTGAAATGAGAGCAAGTGAGAGAGAATGAGGAGAGAGGAGGGGTGTCCAGCTCTAAAAACGTGGGGGTAACTGAAAATTGAGTGGGAAAGGACTATGAAGTGACTAGGGATGGTGGGGAGGGCAATGGTTGGTCATGGAGTGGGTATGGGAGGTTGCTTGTGTAATAAACTAAAGAAAAGTCAACACTCCACCTTTATTATTCCAACCACTAGATTTCATTCTTAAAAAACGATTTTCATGAAAATATGTTTAAATTATGAATATTTAGGGTCTTATATGTTAAAATATGATTTTTGGAGAAAATCCCGCGTTAAAATCACGAAAAACGGGCACAAAACGTGAAAATTGTCAAAAACCGGAAAAATATGCGAAAATCCGAGATCAGGGCCGGAGGTTCGGTCCTTCATGGTTGGAACCGAAAGTGGGAAAAAGACCGAGAGGAGGGGAAGAGGAACCGAGAGTTCGAGGAGAAGACAAAAGGCGAGGCTCGGTTGCTTGAGGACCGAGCGTGCGAAGGCGGAAGGAAGAAGCAAGGCTCGGTCCCTAGTGGTTTCGGTTTCGGTTCCTTGGCGGGTTCGGCTTCCGGCTTCCGGGGTCTCCGTTTCGGCCTCAGGAGGCTTCGGCTCTTACTAGTTTCGGTTCTAGGGGTTCGGTTGCTAAGAGGTTTCGGCCTCTAAGAGGAGTTTCGGCTCCTTAAGGCTGTTTTTCACGTTTTTACCCCGTTTCAAGCCGTTTTTGACCCGGTTAAGGGTTGGGATGGCCCGAATGACTATAAAAAGTTACGGGAACTTTTGAGAGAGATTTGGGAGAGATTTAAAATAGAGATAGATAGAGTGAATACAATTGAGAGAGGTTTCGTTTGTGACACTTTTGAGTGTCCGGCTTCGCAATGCAAGTTCCGTAGACCCCATTAAGCCATGTTTTAGTGTCCTACACACTCCCGATGAGTGTGTATTAGTGTTTTATCGCTTTGTTTCAATGTTTAGTATTATCACAGCTATGGAAGTTCAAACATACGAACCTTCCAATGATGTTTTCTCATTAAAATAGTGAGTTATTTAGTAGTTACACAATGTAAACCCTAATAAACAAGGGCTAAGTGAGTCGTCCGATTTGACTTTTTGACTTTGACTTGACCCAAAATTGACTATTGTCACATTTTTCTAAAATAAGAAAGAGTTTTAAGAGAAAATGCATTGGAGCAGTGTGTACAATCAGCCAGAGCCCGAACGGTGACTTCCCAAAATACCCTTACTTTTGTGTTATGAGATACTTATGAGATATTGGTTATGCATGCTAGAGGATAGGCTAGGTATTTCTTATTTTAGGGCTAGATTTTCTTGATTTGTGATGCCTTAGCCTAGGAGTTGTTGTTATCTATTATGTGCCTTGAGTATGTTCCGAGTAAGAGTATCTAACAGGAATCACTTAGAGAGGGCGTTCTGAGTTAAGAGATAATCTAGGAGAGATACCTAGATGAGCATTTGAGGAATCTACTGAGAGAGTAGTGAGATACCCACGAGAGATAGGGTTGCCTGAGTTCAGTGACGCCTTTTGGAGTTGGGCATCAAGAGAGTGTAGTTGTGTGCCAAGTGGTTTTGTGTGTTGGTGGAGGTGATTCAATGCCCAAATGCTGTTTGCTTTGTGCTTTGTGGAACTTTTGATGATGGGAGACAGCTACTAAGTGAATATGACGATATTCAGGAGGTAAAAGGCTGGCATCATGAGCAGTTCTTCAGCAGCTGATGGCAGAGAAGTGTGAGAACCTAGGAAGGGCCTAGGGAGTGAACTTAGTCAGATGAATACACTAATAGAGGAGAGTATTTCGTTGGGGAGAGAACACGCATGACGGTATTGGTGATTGAGGAGGTTGAGAAACTACTTAGAAAATATGGGACAATCCGTGTGGAAGGTATGGGTAGATGTGGCAGTATGGGCCCGTACTACTGAAAGTAGAGGACCCATACTCAAAACAGGGAGAATTCTAAAGGTTCTAAGTAGCAGATTGAGAGCATATAACATGGGTTGAGTACCATGATTCGTAGCAAATAGTGCTTATGCCTTTTTCCCGTTGTTCCGTTGTGATCGTGCGGACTGAGGACTGGCATGAGGACATGTGGGGCCAGAGGGCCAGGTCAGACGAGCTTCCATGAAGTGTACCTTGAGAGGAAAATTGAGTTAGGTCCCAAGGAATGTTACTGGTGCGATGCCGGTTGGAGTCGCAAGACTCAGAGATGAGTAGAGATGAGGTCTTAGGGAGGATTGCGATATGAGATGTGCAATCGGTCGATAGTTGAGATATCACTTTCCATGTCAAGAATTGCACTACTTTTGTTTCTTGTGTGGAGAAAAAGGGATATCGAGCTTCTGGTTTCAGAATTTGGAAGTTAAACCCGTGGGGTAGCATATAGTTGCAAAATTTCTTCAGAGTGTTTTCTAGTAAGTCTGTTGCAAAGTATTCCATATACCGAGAGGGGGTCATCAGTGGGGACTAAGATGGATAAGGCAGGGATATGCCTTAGTTGAGTATAGTGAGGCATATGTTAGCAACATTTTCGAGTAATCAAGAGGAGTGTGTGGGGCGGTGGCCCTAGTTGTTCCTTTGGGCAACAGAGAGATCCGGTAGTGTGTCGGTATGAAACTTTGGATGACTAGAGGTAGTCATGTTGGAAAATTTCCAAGGATTTCATCTAGGATTTGGGATATTTGGAGTTGCTTGGTCTTTATCGGGAAGATCATTAGGTGTTATGTGGTACTTTCCAAGAGTAAGTGTGATATACCTGGAAACAGTCTGGGGAGTAGATTGCTGGGTACCAAATGCTAATGGTTCGAACCCTGAGTGGGGGAGAACCGAGTATTTTGTTGAGGGGATCATAGATTTGTTCAAGTGTGACTAGAGAACAGGATATGGAGACTTGCGGTACCAATACATGAGACCAGGGTTATTGGTGGTTGAGGCGAGGTACAGAGCGAGGTAATGCATGATGTACATGTTCAGGAAGGGGTGAGTGCCTCCATGGAGAGCGGCCGTTGGTCAGGGACATTATGGTGGTTAGGACTTCTTCGAAGTGGTAATGGCAAATTCGAGGTGGTTGGCTCGTAAGGGTAGTTTCGACGGTTGAAAATTTCTAGTTGATGTATGGGTTGTTATTTGCATTTTGGGAAGGGAAAAGTTGATTGGGCAACCAACTTCAGATTCAGTATGATTATTCTTCTAGGGGTTTCGAGCAATAAGAGGAGGGAGTTTCAGATTGTCGTCAACGTGTTTTGAGTCATTGACGATTCCTCCGTGTTTCAAATTGAGAGATGGAATATCCCGAAGTTCCGAGTTGTGCGAGAGGAAGATCGGTGGTGAGATTCTGAGAGTGTACATTGCAGTATATGTGTATGATGCCGTGAGTAGGAGATCAGTGATTGAGGCAAGACATCGTGAGGTTCTGTGATGGTGTACCGAGGTATTCGAGTATGATGTCTTAAATTTGGGATTATTTTGAGACTTGAGATGGGCAAGTGGTGTATCAAGTATCTGCGGTTCCATTGGGAGACCTTCGGCTAATTGACATCAAGTGAGATTATCTAAGAATGTGAATTGCAGCGAGGAAAAGTGTTTTGTCATGGCGGTTGTCATCAGGAGTAGTGATGCATAATTTCGGTAGGTGTGTGAAACTATCTATGTTAGAATGCGGAGCCTGAGTTAGTGAACGTAGTTTGGTGTCGATTTGAGAATGAGATTGTGGGGTGATAAGAGAAAGTGTTGTAAGACTGCGGGGAGCCGTAGTATTCCCCGTAGTATTCACCAATCAACGAGAGGGTGTGGTGATATTGTGGGGAGCCTTAGCATTCACCAGTCAGTGAGAGGGTGTGGTGATACTGTGGGTAGCCGTAGTATTCACCAGTCAGCGAGAGGGTGTAGTGATACTGCGGGTAGCCGTAGTATTCACCAAGCAACGAGCAAGCGTTGTGAACTTTGGGGAGCCGTAGCTTTCACTGGTCAGAGGGGCAACATTATGAAACCATGGGAAGCCGTAGTTTTCACTGGTCAGCGGAGGATTATTATGGAACTGTGGGGAACCGTATATTTCAAATAAAAGAGAAGCATTGTGAATCTACAGTAAGCCGTAGTATTCACTAGTCAAGGCATGACACAGGGGGGTTCCTAGGCTTGTATAGCCTTAGCATTTGAGTCTATGGGATCCTGGTGGTCGGGCCAGGGACGAGACTGGGATCTCCCTAATGGTCGTGAATCGTTGTATTCTGAGTTAAGGTGTAGTTATCACAATCAGAAGGAATTAGAGAAGTGATTTACGCATGATTTGCGGGTCATGGGTTATGAGTTGAGTGCTTCATTAGGATGAGTGGTTCCAAATCTGCATCGGGCCAAACTATCGAGTTTAAGTTGGCCCTAATGGTGTATTGAGAAGGAGAAATGAGATTCTGGATTTAGAGGCGGGTTCTATTTTGAGGGGTATTGTGTGTCATCTGATGTCTTAGACCTGAGTGGGTCAGTTTGTTGTATGTGAAGGACCGCGAGACACATGGAACTAGTGAGTAGTAGACGACAGAGGTCGAGGGTGAGACGATTTCAGTTGGGATTATAGTATTCGCTTGAGGTAAAGCGAACTTCGTGATTGTGTTTCACAATGGGTCGAGATAGTTATTGTGAGAAGGAAGTAAGTGAGACGTCTTGGGGTATGCAATGGGTAACTTTTAGAGGTTCAACTGTTGGGTCGAGAGTTGACCTAGTGCTCAATGTTGAAACGGATCTGGGGCTTATGGCTATTAGATGGCAGAGGATACTTCTGAGCGAGCATGATCATTTTCTTGTGTCTGGGGACAGGGTGTTGAGAGTTCTTTAATCAGATGGTTTTTGATTGCAGTACATTGGATGGGTCCTTGGTGTGACATGAACCTTTCGTTCCTTGGACTATGATTTGGATCGTTTAGTATGTTTGGTATGAGTGATCGGTGGCCAATTATTGGTCTTTGGCTTGTTTCTATCAGTCACAACAAGAGCATAAGAGGGGCGGTGTGTTATATGGGTCTGTTATTCGAGGAACAATTAGCATGGTGATATCTTGTGAGGGCGGTCAGGCAGAGAGACAGACCACTAGAGTTTCTAGGTTCTGGAGATTTAGAACGGGTTTCGTAATAAAATAGGGGTCTGTCCTTTTCGAGATAAGAAGTTCCTGGTTAGGTTCAGGTGTCCTTGGAGGAAGATAGTTGTGTGATATGAGATCCTTCGGTGGTGCTTTTCAGGTTATTGGGTTCGATCTATGTGTTGTTAAGGAGCGATTTCGAGGGCGAAATCTAATTCAAGTAGGGGGAAATTGTAACATTCGGAATCCTATGTATATTAATGGTGTGTTCATTTTGAGGTTTATTGAGTGACTCAATGAGCTATGAGTCCAACTCGTCGATTCGAGTCGAGTTGATAGAGTGGGTTTAATGAGTGGACTCGATGAGTCGGAGAGCCGACTCGCTGAGTAGGTGTTGTGTAGTGAAACCCTAAATCCCCGGGTTTGGGGCCTATATAAGGGAACTTATAGCCTCATTTGCAGCTCATGAGTTGCCCAACTTCTCTAAGAGAAACCCTAGTCACCTTTTTGAGCTAAAAGAGAGAATGTTGAGCTAATCTTGAGAAATTTTAATGCATCTTTTGAGGAGAAGAGGAGTTGTTCAGCAAGGAACAAGAAGCAGCGATTGGATCAAGGGTCAATTCGTCCAAAGCTTCAAGTGGAAGGTAAAAAGCCTACACCTTTATCATTCTTATGGTTAGACCTCTTGATTTTGGAAGGTTAGGGTTTATGCCATCTTTATTTGGGATTTCGAGCTTATACAGTTATCTTGAGGTTTAGACCTTAGATATGGACCTTGTGAGGTCCCTAGAGTCCAAAGGTCCCAAATTTATTTACCCATATGCAGGATATTGTGCTTAACACATTATGAGAGCATGTTTTCGTATGTTGGAGCAAAACTACCATGCATGAACGTAAATATTGAAGCTTTACGTGACAATGAAGTCTTGGCATGCTAGATCTAGTGTTTGGAGTGGTAGATCTGCTAGGAATCGTATGAATGAGGAATGAGTTTGAATGGACTCGCCGAGTCAATGAGCCGACTCGACGAGTCGGTGAGAGTTTGTCGTGATGAGCTTGATCATGTGATAACTCGGCGAGCTGGGGGTCAACTCGATGAGCTGAGCTGGACCCTCATGAGATTTCTGAGGAAACGAGTGGACTCAACGAGTCACATGGGTGAACTCGGCTAGTCAGGTCAAACATGGGCTATTGACTCGAGTTTGACTTTTGTTGACTTGAGGGTTTGGTCAAACATGAGTAATGGAGACCATGGAGGGGTAAAATGGTCTTTTATCCACTTCAAGAGTTAGAGAGAGATAGAATAGCCTTCGGTTTATTATAGTCATGAAAAGAGTATTAATTAGAGATATTCATCCTTTGTGTTAGGCGGAGGCTAGTTCGAGATTAGAATACGAGGTTATTTGCTTACTTGCTTTCGAGTTGAGTCTTCTTGCTATACTTTACCTAGAGTGGTATCTATGTGTGACCAGAGGGTCTTATGTGTTTATTTGAGTACTGTGATATTGTTGCATTATGCCTGTGTGATTTATGCTTTGTGTTACTCAGAGTTTACAGAGTTAGGACCGGAGGATCCACAGAGTGAGGACCAGAGTGTGCACAGAGTGAGGACCGGAGGGTCCACATAGTTAGGACCAAAGGGTCCATCAGATTTATGGGACTGGAGGGTCCCACTAAGACACATTGACCATATGGTCTTATAGAGTTATAGCCTCGAGTGGCGAATGTGTTGTATGTGGTATTTTGGGGAACTCACTAAGCTTTGTGCTTACCGTGTTATGTGTTATGTGTTTCAGGTTCTTATCAGGATCGCGGGAAGGCACTGGTTTGATTATACACACAAGAGAAAAGAGTTATGTTTGAGGGTCTTGGATTTGCGATAAACAACTTTTAAAAAAAATGTGTTGATAAATTGATACTTGTGATTCTTGGAAAGAATGTGACATGTGTTTTATTATGTTTTAAAATGAAAATTTTGTTTGAAAATTTACGGTGTTACAGCCCAATAAGGCCCTACTAATATAATTATGGCGCAACTCAGAATATTAGCCCATAACTCTAAATGGGACCAGGACCAACCCTGATTAAAGCTCACTACACCTACAAGCCCACACAAAGCCCCAAATCCAACTGGAGTGCATACGCCCTGCGTACCACTCCAGTAAGTCCAACGGACTGACTGAGAAGTTGTACGCACAACGTATAACTTGCTACACACGACCTACAAACAGGCTATGCACTAAATGACCATTAAATTCTTAATACTTATGTTGTGTCTAATAAGATGTCCTAGGGCATAATGTTGGCAACATTATTCCATTGCCATGAATGGCCCCAATAGACCATACTTTCCATTAAGACCTCATTTAAAACTTCTAACTTATGCATGGAGTCCAAACCATCATCAAGAGGCCACCTTTACGCATCTAACAAGCTCAAGGAGCTCAGATATATCTATTCTAGTCTATGGAGTTGCTCATCCCACAAGAGAATGTCTAAAAGCCAAAAAGGGACTCCATAACAAAACCCTAGCTCAATATAATGAAAGAGATGACAAGGTTATGACTTTATACCTCTCGAAGTTCCTCAAGATGATGTAGATGCAGGATCTAGAAGCTCAATGACACCTAAAGCTTGAACACCACCTTCTCCTTATTGAATTCTCTCTAAAATGACCACCAACACAAATTCTAAGCTCAATAATCACACTCACAAGGAAATTTGAGGCCAAGGGAAGATATAAGCCTATGGAGGCTGGTTAGGGTTTAGTCTCAATGACTTAAGGATGCTTAAATAGGTGTCATGTACAGAAATTAGGGTTTTGACCATCAGTCATGTATGCCATGTGTACCCTATGGTATGCCCAACATACCTGCCAACCCTCCGCGATCATCTATCCTTAGTATACTAAGTGTACTCCTGGAGTACACCGAGCCTATAAAGGACCGGTATGCAATAATTTTTAATTCAAGGGTATAAAGGGTAATTGCCTGATTTTGAGTGTTACAACTCTCCCCCACTTGAACTAGACTTCGTCCTCAAAGTCCGCAGACATAAACAGATCTGGGTAATCCTCTCGCATCTCATCCTCCAGCTCCTATGTTCATTCTGAGCCCTTTAGGTGCTGCCATTGCACCTTCACTAGCTTCACCTCTATGATACAAAGAGGCTTAGTCCTCTTATCCAAAACCGCAATGAGCTTCTCAACATAGTTCAGACTCTCATCCACCTGAATGTTGTCCAAAGAAATAACTGTAGCCTCGCCTAAAACACACTTCCGAAGCTGAGACACATGGAAGGTGTTATGAATCTGATTCAGCTCGTCCGGAAGATCCAATCGATAAGCAACCCTGCCAACTCGAGCAGAAACCCTGAACGGACCAATAGGCCTTATCTTTTCCCCTCTTCCGAAACCAAATGACACCATTCCAAGGTGACACATTCAACAAAACAAAATCTCCCATCTGGAACTCAAGATCTGAACGACGTTGGTCAGCATAACTTTTCTAACAGCTCTACACAACTCGCAGCCTGTCGCTCACCTGCTGAATCAACTCAGTAGTCTAAAGCACCACCTCGGTGCTTCCCATGAATCGATGTCCCACCTCACTCCAAAAAACGAGAGTTCTACACCTCCGACCATACAACATCAGAAACGGAGGCTGGTCAATACTAGCATGATAACTGTTGTTGTATGAAAACTCTGCTAGTGGAAGGTAAGTATCCCAACACCCTCCGAAATCCAATACGCAAGCCCGAATCATATCCTCGAGCGTCTGAATTGTAACATACACGTTCAGTTATCGTGTTTTGTAATGAATAATATTATGAAATATTATATGAATTTGAGTAATTGAGTTCTAACTGATAATTTTTACTTGAAATAAAGTAAAACTATGTTTAGAATCACTCAGAAATTATTGGAAGTCTTATGAGATTCCAATCAAATGTCAAATATTGAAAGCTCACAAAAATATAAAATTTGAAATAGGTAAAAATTTTGTTATTGAAAGTTGTAAAGAATCTCGTTAGAAACATTTAGGCAAAAACCTCATCGAAATCCGAGGTATAATGAAGAAGTTATGACCAATCGAAGATCCGCGACAAAACCTGCACGGCGCCGAATGACGTAAAAAGTGAGTTTTTGATAAACTACTTTTTAGTCTTTGTGATCTAAATGAAAGTCGTAGTATTTGTTAAACCGAGAATTTTCATAAAAAGAACGTCGAAATCTGACTTCGTATGAGTAAATTATGATTTTTCTAAGTTACAGAATAGCAGTAGACGGCTAAAACTCGAAATAAAGATCGAGTGATTTTTAGCCAACGCAGCCTAAATGAGAATCAAAGGTCTTGTCAATAGTAGTACAACGGTAAAAATACTGACGAAAACGGACTTCGGATGAAGAAGTTATGAATTTTTAACGGATTTTCCTGTCCCGGTCTGTTAAAAATAATAATATTAAAAATAAATTCAAAATTAGCCGATAGAGTCTAAAAGAAAGTTGTAGAGTATATTCTACCCCTACACGTGCATATAAATAATGTCAAAAACAGAGCTCGTATTCGAAATTTATGATCTTTTGAAGATAAGGGCACAAAAACCGAGAAATCTCGTAAGGATAAGGTTGGATTTCGGATACGTCATCGGATCCTCGCAACTCGCCCCGTGTCCGACCCGCGTGTCGTAACCCCTCGTGTCCAAAGGCCCCGGTTCCGACGCGTGTTCGCCAGCTGCCTCGCCTCGCACCCGCCACTTTTCTCGCTTCGCTGCTGACGCCTAGCCCTTCCCTCCCTCGCATGCGACCCACGTGCGCTTCTCCTTGCTTCGGATCCGAGGCTCGCACCTATATAAAGGGTGCGAGACCTCCCGGGTAATTTTGGAAATTTGGCATTTTTCACCCCTAAATGTATATTTTTACCATTCCAACTTCCCCCGAAGCCTCGGGATCATTCCCAACACCTAAAACACGTCCCGAAGTGTTGCACAAATTAATATTTTAAACCCCGATTAATTCACAGCAGGTTCAATATATAGGAACAATTATATGTTATGTGTTATATGTGCTATGTGCTTTTCCGTTGTTATTATTTCTGCTATTTATCATAGCAAAGTTATACCTTTGGCCACGTGATCAGTGAAAGGACTTAGATTCACAATCGTATTGGTATGTAGCCTCTGGCCATGTAGAGCATGTCTCGTAAGAGAATGACTTCTATTATATGGCATTGGCAGAAGGTTAGACAGGGTTGAAAGCCTGAAATCTACCAAAATGTTTAATCATAAAGTATATGTCTTCTGTGCCATTTGGGCCGAAGCTTTATTGATGTATATCAAGTATGGAAATTGTTATGTCTCATTGATTGTATATATTTGAATCAAATCATTGATTGATATGGAAAGTTTGTCACATGATTCACATATGCCTTTGTTGTTCCTTGTTGCTCTTTGCTTCTTCCATATTGAAGTATATATATATATATATATATATATATATATATATATATATATATATATATATATATATATATATATATATATATATATATATGGCATAACGTTATATTGTATCTATTATTGAACTCACTAAGCGTCACCACTTACCCTCTTAATGTTTAACAATTGCAGGAGATAAGCATTCAATATAGTTATATACTGATAGAAGATTTTGAATAGTTTGAAACTATTGTATTTTGTACTCCCGTATGTATAAAACTATAGTATCCTGGGAAGTTATGTAATATATAACACTTTGTAATAGTCGGTTTGTATCCAGTCTTATGTAACCAAATTGTCAATGTAAAATATTATTTATGAATATGCAAGTAGCATGTTTTGGAATAACTTGGTGTAACAATTGTCTTTAGTATGAAAGTGTAAGTCTTTCATGAATCATCCACTCGCTCTAACCATCGGTCTGGAGGTGGTAAGCGGTGTTGAAATGCAACTACCCAACTCCTCATGAAACTTTCTCCAGAACCTGGAGGTAAATCAAACATCACATCCCGATACCATAGTTGCCGGTACTCCATGCCTAACCACCACCTCCCGCACATAAGTATCTTCTAATTTCTTGGAGGAGATACTCTTGAAAGTTGTAATAACATGTGCACTCTTTGTCAATTTGTCCACAATAACCTAAATGGAGTCAACACCCCGAGCCGTCCTAGGCAACTTCGTGATAAAATCCATATTAATCTCTTCCCATTTCCACATGGGGATAGGTAAGGGAAGAACCTTGTTGTGGGGCCTCTAATGCTCGTCTTTGACCTTCTTGCAATTCAAACACAGTTTAACAAACCATGCAACCTCACCCTTCATGCAGGGCCACCAATAACTCAAACTCAAGTCTCGATACATCTTCGTGGCCCCCTGATAGATAGAAAACTTGGATTTGTGCGCCTCCTCCAGTATCTTTTGTATCACACCCCCAGACGTTGGTACCCAAACTCTGCCACATTGAGTCAATAAACCCCGTCTGTCTCGAACAAATAACAGAATCCACCCCCGAATCCGCTAAACCTTCCAGTTCTCCTTCTTCAGTCCCTCCACCCAAGTTTCCCAGATCATATCCAATAGAGGTGAAATCATCGTCATCCAAAGGTAAACATCTCAGATTGGAGCACTTGCCGCCTTACGGCTCAAGGCATCGGCCTCCACATTGGCCTTCCCGGGATGGTACAAAATCTCGCAATCATAATCATTTAATACATCAAGCCATCGCCTCTGTCACATATTCAGATTCTGTTGATCCATCAAATACTTCAAACTCTTGTGATCAGTGAAAATGGTGCATCAGACCCCATATAAATAGTTCCTCCAAATCTTGAGGGAAAACACCACCGCCCCTAATTCCAAGTCATGAGTGGGGTAATTCGCTTCATGTTGCTTCAACTTCCTCGAAGCATAAGCAATCACATGCCTCCTCTACATCAGAACCGCTCCTAATCCTAAAATAGAAGCATCACAATACACTACAAAGTCATCTAATCCCTCGGGTAGTGCTAGAATCGTGGCCTTACATAATTTCTGCCTCAAGGTCTCGAATGCCATCTGCTGATCTGGACCCCACTAAAAGGTCACACTTTTCTTAGTCAAACGGGTCAAGGGTGGTACGAAGATCTTGGAGAATTCCTGAATAAATTTCCGATAGTACCCTAAAAGTCCCAAGAAACTCCGGATCTCGGATATGTTCTTTGGAACCTCCCAACGCATCACCGCCTCAATTTTGGTTGGATCAACCAAAATACCTTCCTGATTGATGATGTTTCCCAAAAACTGCACCTCTCGCAACCAAAAATCACATTTGGAGAATTTGGCATACAACCTCTCCATCCTCAAGGTCTCTAACACCTCCATCAAATGTTGTTTGTGCTGCTCCTTGATCTTACAATAAACCAAGATGTCATCAATGAAGACAATCACAGACCGACCCAACATCGGTCTACAAACCCGGTTCATGAGATCCATGAATGCTGCTGGAGCATTGGTGAGCACGAATGGCATCACCACGAACTCATAATGACCATAACGAGTCCTAAAAGCCGTCTTCGGTATATCCTCGTCCCCAATCCTCATCTGATGATACCCTAACCGAAGATCAATCTTGGAAAACCAAGATGTACCCTGAAGTTGATCGAACAAATCATCAATAATCGGAAGCGGATAACGGTTCTTCACCGTTAGCTTGTTCATATCCCGATAATCAATACACATCCTGTGTGACCCATCCTTCTTTTTCACAAACAAGATTGATGCCCCCAACGGGAAACTGCTCGGACGAATGAACCCTCAGTCCAGCACCTGAAGCTGCGTAGACAACTCCTGCATCTCAGGCGGAACTAGGCGGTATGGTGCTTTGGCTATCGGAGCCACACTTGGCAAAAAATCAGTACGGAACAACACTTGCCTCTCTGGAGGCACACCATGCAGCTCCTCTGGAAATACATCAGGAAAATCACACAAAATCAGAACATGACTCAACTATGACGTGGCCTCAACCCTTGCATTCGAAACATAAGCCAAAAACCCAGCTTAACCCTGATAAACGAGTCTCCTAGCTCTCGCAGTCAAGCAGAGGACTAGCTCGAACGAAGATCTTTCCCCATGAATGACCAGTTCTCCCCCACTTGGGGTTCGAACCCTCACTAGCTGGTGCTTACAGTTTATCATGGCCCCAGTGGGCCCCAACCAATCGGTCCTGATCATCTCATCTGCAATCTCCACCTTAAGTGGGGAATCCAAGGTCCCCGGAGCATCCCAAAACTTCTTGTTGAGTACAAGAGATATAAATGATCGCGTCGTCCCCGAATAAAAAAAACATGAGCCGACAAACCATTGACCAAGAAGGTCCCTATACAAGATCATAATAGCATACACATAACAATAAAATAAACAAGACAAGAAATAAATAACATACTAATCACGACGTCTGGTGCTGCTTTGACCTCCTATGTGGTCAGCTGAAATGCGCGACTTTTCACTGCAGGAGTCTCCACCTTAATCGGGCGGCCATCAGTGATCCTCATGGTGGCGGGTACATGCGCCTCCACTACTCCTCCTCCTTGCAACCTCGGACAATTGGCTTTTTATGACCGGTCTGGTTGCAGTGGAAACAAATCAAGCCCTTCTTGGGGCATTCCCTACTCACATGGCCCGGCTGCCCACATGTATAGCATATTGGACCTTTCACTCAACAAGTTCCACTGTGCGGCCTCCTGCACTTGGCACATCGGCCATGACCCGGCTGGCCCCTGCTGGAAATATCAGAGGTCTTAGGCTTCTTAGCCGTCTGAACCTGCTCCTGCTTCTGCTTCGTGCGGAGCTCTAACTCAATCTCCCACTCTCGGGCCTTTTCCACCATATGATTCAGGGTCTTGTACCCCGAAAAACTCACGAATAACGCTATCTCTCGAAACTTGGAAATGATCTCCACCACAGTCTCGGTAGTCTCTTGCAAATCCTGGAACTCTCTCACCAACCACTGCAACTCGATAGACGGTGCAAAATCTTGATCAAATCTCCTCACAAACTCCTGCCAAGTCATCTCAGCCACCCCTGTTGACCCCACCTCATGGGTAACCTCCTCCCACCAGTCTGGAGCTCGGTCCCTCAACATACAAGATGAAACCACACCTTTTCCGCCTTGGGGCAAAACTCGTGTGTTGGGCATTCTTCATATCTTCCACCCAGTGTTGACTCGTGATGGGGTCCCTAACCCCAAAGAACTTAGGCGCACCACACGCCTTAAACTCCTGAAATGAGGGAGCTTAGGGCTCCAATCTGGCCTGCAACAATCTTGGCTAAAAAAGACTTAAGCCGCTCCTTCAAGATCTCCATAATACCCTCCTTGACGGTCCTGAAAATCACCGGGGTAGCGTCAAGAATGCCATGCGTCACCTCGGCTGCGTTAAGGTCGTGCAATCTCTCATAAATAGGCTTTACACCGGAGCCCGACCTAGATCTTGATCCTGATCCTAAACCTTGAGAGATCATCAACATCCTCAATTGAAAATATCACGGAATAGAATGAGAAAGATATTCAAAAAGAGAATCCCTCATCCTCACCGATCTCCTCAGAGATTCCAGGTCTAACATTGGTCCGGGTACACCTCTTATGCTTTCAGTAGTACGGGCCTAATACTACTTTCCACACCTACCTGTACCTTCCTCAAGGCTCTACTCTAATTCGCCCCAAAACAATAAGATGACCCACAGAATATCACATAGCTCGAATCCTAGGCTATCCTAAGACTTTCTCAATTCCCATCAAATCAATCCTAAAAGGTTGTGAAACATCCCAAAAATATGACCCAAAATTTTCGTTTTGAAAATATTATAAGAAACTATAATCATCCATAATCAATAAGAAAACCAAGTGTCATGTATCTCAAAATCTCATATCAAATAATGTATCAAAAACAAATGAGAAAATATATCAGAGTCTCAATAAATCCCAGGCTGAAAGCTGTGGTCTGTGCCATGCAATCATCCTGAACCCTTCCCTTTGCTAGTGGAAGTACCTGAAACCAAAACTAAAAACTGTAAGCACGAAGCTTAGTGAGCTCCCCCAAACTACCACAAACCATATAATAACACTTATAACACATATTGGGCCTTGCCCACTACATCGGGCCCCGCCCGACACCAGACCGAAGTTCGACATAAATTAGGCCCCGCCCACTGCATCGGGTCCCGCCCGGCATCAGATCGAAGTCCAGAATAACTTGGGCCCCGCCCGACATTGGACCGAAGTCTGGAATAACTTGGGCCCCGCCCACTGCATCGGGCCTCGCCCGACATCGGACTGAAGTCTGGAATAAACTGAACATAGCATGCACATGAACATATAACATAATCACATATACTACATCGGGTTTTCCCGACATGGAACCGGATTCCAAAACATATAACACACATATCATAAACATGCATGAATTACGAAGACATCAAGCATACATAACTACTTCTCGGGACCACCCCGGCATCGGATCGAAGTCTGAAAACATATAAACTGCATCAGGCTTACCCCGACATACTGCAACTACCTAGACGGGCCAGCTTTGGTGCCTTAGACCCGTTCCTACTGGAGGAAAACTCACCTCACACTGCTAAAGTCCTACTGACAAAACCCTAGCTTTTGGATGACAGATTCCCGAATCTGTCAAGATCAAAATAACACCCAATTAATAATTGGGTTCTAACACATAACCATAAGTCCATGCTTGGGGTACAAGACTTCTTTACCCCAATCTTAGCTTGATCCAATCCCAAGGCCCAATCCAAAGGCCCAACAGTCAACTATGAGTCAAAGCCCAACATATGGCCCAATTTTCCAAATTGGGCTGAAACCTTTACATGATCATAATTAAAGTCCCAACTACTTAGTCCATTCCAAACATTTGGCATTTCTAATGGCCCAATATCACATAACCATTAAGGCCCAAACTATGGCCCAATTTTCCAAATTGGGCCCACACCCTCATATGGGCCTTACCCTAAAGCCCATATAAATATTCTAGTCCATTGATTGATCTTGGATGGCCCATTATTAGCTCAAACACCAAAGCCCAATGGAAAGGCCCAACATAAAGCCAAGTGAAATTAGGGTTTCACATAAAATGACGATTAGGGTTAAGTGTTTCTCAGTTAACCCATTAAGGACTTACTCCATTAAGTACATCACTCTTCTAAATAAATCATTTGGTGTGATTAAGCTTAGTGTACAATTCCATTCTAATGGCCCAAATGTGGGTCCCGATAAGTCTAAGGCCTATATATATCCAAAATTAGGGTTTTTTAAACCCTAATTAGGGTTTCTAACCCCTTACAACCCAATTAGGCCGAAAAGCTAAATCCTTAAGCCCATTAGGGTTTCACTAGGCCCATTAGTCACATGTTTGGGCTTTTTGGTCAATCAGGGCCTTATTAGGCCCATTAGGGTTTCATGCATCTCAAACGAGGTCCAAACGCAATCAAAGCACAACACCACCCAATAAGGCGGCTGGTGGCGGCAGCCACCACCCTACGGTGGTGGTTTTCATTTTTCTTTTCATTATTCCAACTCCGGTTACAATATTACAATAAAAATACCAAATAGACACACACACACACACACACACACACACTAAAATACTACCACACACGGTGGTACATGGTGGCAACCACTACTTCATGGTGGTGGTGGTGGCTATTCTCAATTTTCCGGCCAACAACTCACACCACACACACTCAACAGAAAAGCACACACACACACGATAACATGGGCTGAAGTACGACTCACACACACAAAGCACACACAATATTAGACTTTGCAGGTTCTGCCAAGGTTCTCACAACCAAATAGTAGGAAACAAATTACAGAGCACAAAAATAGGCAAAGGTTTTGATGTATTATTGATTCAGAATGGAGAAGAACAGATTAATCACAACGTACCTCTCATTTCTTCATGTTTCACTCTTGCTAAAGACTTTATCAGGATGTCCGCCTCCTGCTTTGTGCCACACACATGACTCACAGTTATTTCTCCATTTTCAATACATTCTCTGATAAAGTGGTATCTTATATCTATATGCTTACTACGCCCATGAAATACCGTATTCTTCATCAAATCGAGGGCTGATCGATAGTCAACATACAAAGCCACAGGTGGTACCTTTTTTCCCTGGTACTTCAGTGAGAAGTCTACGCATCAAAATGCATGACAAGCTGCCATAGTTGCAGCCATGAATTCTACTTCATAGGAAGACAAGGCTACACTGCGTTGCTTCTGTGACATCCATGTTACCAGATTCCCGTTCAAGTAAAATGTTGTGCCACCTGTGCTCTTTCCATCATTCGTGTCTTTTCCAAAATCACTGTCTGAGTACCCTGTGACAGTGACTCTATTCTACCCTCTAGTGTAGGTTAAACCATGACTTAGGGTGCCCTTTATGTATCTAAGTATTCCTTTTACTGCTTGAAGATGTTTTACAGTTGGCATCTCCATAAACTGACTGACAACTCCTACTACAAATGAAAGGTCAGGGTGTGTGTGTGTGTGTGTGTTAGATACCCGAGTGCACCAACAATGCTTCTGTACTCAGTGGGATCTACAAGTTCTCCATCTTCATCCTTCGAAAACTTTAACATGTGCTCCATTGGGCTCTTCGTTGTATTACAGTTCATCATTCTGGTCTTGTTTAGGATGTTCTTTGCGTAAGCTTCCTGCTTCAAGGTTATCCCTATACATGCTGACTCACCTCGATTTCCAAGTAGTAAGTCAGTAAGCCAAGATCACTCATTTCAAATTTGGATTTCATCTCCAATTTTAATTTGTCAACATCTTTTGGACAGTCACCGATTACCAACAAATCATCTACACAGACGCCAACTATCAAGACTGTCCCCTTTCTTTTCCTTGTGTACACTGAATACTCTTGATAGCATCTTGTAAATCCCAAACTCTTCAGGTATTTGTCCAGGCACAAATTCCAAGCCATGGGTGCCTGTTTTAGTCCATACAGGGCCTTTGAAAGCTTGTACACTTTTCCTTCCTCGTTACTTTTCTCAAATCCTTCAGGCTGAGATGCGTACACTTCCTCTTCCAATCTTCCATTCAGTAATGCTGATTTCACATCAAGATGGTGAACCCACCATCCATTCGACCCAGCAAGTTCCAAAATTACACGTACAGTTTCAATCCTAGCCACTGGAGCAAAGACTTCCTCATAGTCAATTCCCTATTTCCGTACATACCCTTTCGCCATAATTCTCGCCTTATACTTAAGAATTCTTCCGTGTGGATCTCTTTTCACCTCGTAGACCCACTTTAAACCAACCATTTTTCGCCCTTTTGGGAGTTCAACGAGCCTTCATGTGTTATTTTTTTCGATTCAAGCAAGCTCTTCCTTCATTGTATTGACCCATTCGACCTTTTCTTTTGCTTCTCGATATGAGTTAGGTTCTTCATCATCTTGGATCATCATTAGTTCTTCAGGGAGTTCGATTTCTTCTCTTTGATCGTACAGGTCTGTGAGGAGTCAATATCGCTTTGGAGCTCCACCTTCGGTGGAGCTGGAAGCGGTGTTCGTTGTTTCAGTTAGAGAGTGTGATGTGGTGGGAGAATTGGGCATGACAGGTGAATTAGGCGTATCAGGTTGGTTTAAGGGTATACTTTGTGGGCTTCCATGAGAGTCCAATGGAGATCTAGTGGGTTGTTGTTCCCCAGTCCAGTTGCTATGATTACTTGACACATACCCATGTTGTGGTGTATAGGATTCCGGATCGGAGTCATCTCCCTGAAGTTCGTCCATATTAAAGCCTTCCACCGTGAAGCTCATGCCTAGAATTGCCTTTATCTTGTTCGTCTTCTTCCAATTCCAAGTTTGATTTTCCACAAACACTACATCCCTACTCACATGAATCGATCCAATGTCAGGGTCCAAGAGTCTATGAGCTTTCGATCCTTTTTATGTACTGAGATACACGACCCTCTTGCTTTTATCATCTAATTTCTTCAGGTGATTCTTCGCAATCTTCATATGATCAGTACACCCAAAAACCCTAAAGTGTCCGGTATGTGGCTTTCTTCCAGTCCACATCTCATACGGTGTAGTATCCTTCAGTGCCTTTGTGCATACCCTGTTTAGTACATAGACTACATGATTCACCGCTTCTCCCCACAGTACATCTAGTACATTCATGGTCTTTAAGCAGCTTCTTACCATCTCGAGTACAGTTCGATTATGTCTCTCCACGACTCCATTCTGTTGTGGGGAGAATGGTGAGGTATATTATCTGTCAAGCCCTATTTGATTACAATATGCAGTGAATTGCTTTGAGAGGAACTCTCCCCCTCGGTCTATTCTCAGTAGCTTCATCTTTTTCCCAGTCTCTACTTCAACTTTTGTTCTAAATTTCTTGACTGTCTGAAAGGCTTCATCTTTTGACTTCAACCGATGCACCCACATGACCCTGATAAAGTCATCAACTATCAACATAAAGTATCTGTTGCCAGTATGTGTTGGTGGCGTGACAGGCCCACATAAATCAACATGCACAAGTTCCAATCTTTCTTTTGATCTGAAGCTTGTACTTGATGGGAATGTATATCGTGATTGTTTCCCCATAGGGCATCCTTCACATGATTTTGACGGAATCACCATCTTAGGAATTCCTTCAACTAAGCCTCTTTCAGACAACAATTTCAGTGAGGTGAAGTTTATATGACCTAACCTTGTATGCCACAACCAAGTTGGGTCTTTTATTTCAGCAATCAAGCATCTTGAACTAACTTCTTCAAGATCTATTTTGTAGAGACGGTTTGGAGACTTCTGCACCTTTATTAGCAATCTTCCAGCTTTATCATGGACCCATAAGAATGGTTCCTTTATCTTAATTTCATCCCCACTTTCTGACAATTGGCCAAGACTAATTATGTTGCTGCAGAGGTCAGGTATGAAATACACTTCCTGAAGTTTCCTTTGTTCTCCATTTGTTACATTGAAAAATTATGGAACCCTTTGCTTCAATCCTAACTTTGGTTTCATTACCAAACTTGAAATATCCTTGTATCTCCTTGTTTAGATTGTGGAACTTCTCTATGTCACCAGTCATATGATTGCTTGCCCCTGTATCAAGGTACCATAGCTTCGACTGGTTTGAATCCCCACCTTTAGTTTTCAGTTTTGGGTTCACCTTCTCTTCATTTAGGAATACTTCACCAACTTCTTCTTTATTTTCAAGAGCTGAAAGCAGTAGTGCAGGTTCGTTGTCCTACCGTATCAAATTGTTCTCATGGTTTCTTTCTTCACTTGGATTATTACATTCAGCTGCGTAATGACCATGTTCCTGACAGTTGTAGCACTGGACTTTGCTTTTGTCTTGACTGCTAGATGCACCAAAGTTTCCTTCATGTTGGTGGTGAGAGCCACTTCTACCCTGACCACCACGACCATTGCCATTTCTTCCTCTTCCTCTGCCTCGTCCTCGTGATCCACCGAATCCTCCACGATTTGCTTTTGATTTAGTGTCACCCTCTCCTTTCTTCTTATTTCTTTCATACCATAATTGAGGCGTTAATAGGGGCCTTTTATCTTTGTTGTCACTATGCCCTTTCATTCTTTCTTCATGTTCTTTCAATCGTCCAATCACTTCTTCCACTGTCATCGTGTCCAAATCTCCAAACTGTTATAGGGTTGAGGCATTCTGTAGAAACTTGGTTGGAACCGCTCTAAGTAGTTTCTTTACTACATAGGCCTCGTCTACAGTGTCTCCTAAAGTGCGCATGGTATTAACAATGTTGGTCACCTTCGCGGAAAACTCATCAACACCCTTCGTCTCCTTCATGTTCATTGCTTTAAATTCTGCCTTCAGGGTCTGAATTCTTGCATTATTCACCCTATCTGCTCCCATGAACATTGTCTTCAGGGCTTCCCATGCTTCTTTGGTTGTTTTCTTTTCAGCTAGTGGCATTACAAGGTCTACCGGTATCCCTTGATAGATGGATGCTAATGCCATCTTTTCCTTCTTAACCTTTACCACTGTGTTTGTTGTTCGTGGCTCAACAGCTTCCCATATACCTTGAGCTTTCATGAAAACACACATTTTGATTGCCCATGCTCCATAGTTGGTTCTTGATAACATTGGATAGTAGAGAGTTATTTGACCATCCTTGTCGCCATTGCCATTGTTTCCTGTCATCTCTTCACAAGATTGATATTTGGGCATGCACCAGGATTTTGCTCTGATACCACACTATTGGACTTTGCAGGTTCTACCAAGGTTCTCACAAGCAAATAGCAGGAAACAAATTACAGAGCACAAAAATAGGCAATGGTTTTGATGTATTATTGATTCGGAATGGAGAAGAACAGATTAATCACAATGTACCCAATGCCTGTGAATTTAAACAAAAGAAATGCAGGAAAAATCAGGAAACTAACAACTACGTCCTAAAGACCAGGGGCATATCTGTCACATGGCTTTGATGTATTCTCTTCTTCAAATTTCACGTGCTAAAAAGACTAAAGAAAACTTCTGGATTACTTCAACACATAGCACCACCACTCTTGTGGTGGTTTACGGTGATCGGAAAGGGTATCTTCACAGTTGATAGTTGTCGGAGTGGAGATGGCGACGGTCATGAAGGAAATGGTAGAACAACAAGAGTGGGGGAAGGGGTGCACCATTACCGGAGACGATAGAGGCACAATGGCCCCAACGTCGGCCTTAAATCATTTGTTCGTCGACAGTAAATAGCATCGGGGGAGCTCAGCTCGCTTGGTAGCTTCCCGGTGGTTCCGGCTTCAACAACGGTGGTTCTCGTTTTCGTTGGTAGTAAGAAAGAGAGAAGAGAAGTGGTGATCAAAGGTGAAGAAGTGGGTGGCGGCCGGTGGGATACATAAGGGGTGACTGTTGGAAAGGGATGGCAGGTATAAGGGTAGCGACTGCTCATGTTGTTAGGGTTAGGGTTTAGGGGCTGGTGATGTTATAGCTATATACCCCGCACCAATACAAACTCCATCCCATTCTGGCAAGATTGGTCCCTCCCCATAAATCTTCTTCAACTCAAGTCCAACATTTACCCTTTAGCCCTTATTCCCATAAATTCCTTTCATAATTAATCCAACAGTTACTAAACAGTCCATCCCCTACAATTTATTTTCAAATGCAGTCCATAAGATACCATTCAACCCTTAGCTTCCAAAATCTCTTCAAATTAAGTCCCCATAATTTACCAAGTAGTCCCTGCCCTCACAAATATTTACAAAGTCAGTCCGAAACTTACACTATTAACCCCCAACTTCTAAATTATGCAGATAACTCTTCGAAATCAACACCTTGCTATATAATTATAAATTTTAGGGCTACGATTCATTCATTAATTTCGTCTATTTATTTATTAAATAAACGGGGTGTTACAGGTTGCCCTATGCATGCAAGCTATACAAAAATAGAATCACATAGACTTTCAAATAAGCTTCTACCCTATACCATAATCCAGACAAGGAACGACAATAAGGAGAAATTCATCATTCTAGGAATATGCAATCCTAAACGTATACAACTTTGAAAGCATACACATAGCAAAACCCATCCAATTATCAATTTCCAAATATAACTATAGCATGGCTAACATATTAGGGAAACACTTACTTGAGCTCGACCGATTACACGCATGACACTCTCCCTTTTTCTTACAAGGAAATCAATTTCAAGAATATTTGAACTTTTGATTTTTGAAAAACAATTTTACCATTCCCTTAGTTTGAGTTTTGACACACCCGAGAGTGTGCCCAAATCCCTCAAACCAAGGCTCTAATACTAATTTGTAACAGCCCAAATTTTCAAATATAAATTTTCATTTAAATAATAATCCATGTTCCTTAATTGTAAATTCCAACCATAAAGTATTTCTCAAAAATCCATTACATCAATTAAATTATCCAAAGATCAGAGTGTCCATAAAAAATGTTGTAGAGTGCATACTGCTTCATCATGACGGGCCCTTGCCCTAAGATCCCGAAGTACCTATAACAACCAACAAATTATAAGCTAATGCTTAGTGAAATCCCGATAACATACCACACATACAATAATATAAGTCTACATACACTATGCATACAAACAAACATGTAAGGAAGCCATGAAACCCTCCTTGGTCTTACTCTGGATGCCATGGGAACCCCTACATGGTCCTAACCAACTGCCATGGGAACCCCCACATGGTCTTAGCCAACTGCCATGGGAACCCCCACAAGGTCTTCACATTGGTACATAACATATTGACAACACTTCCACAAATGATTATTATAGCTAAATAACATGGGTCGGCCTTGGTGCCTTCGACCCATTAGTATGGTGAGGAAACTCACCTCAGTCAGCTGAACACGAACGTTGCTCGCCTAATAGTCCAAAAACACACACTGAACAATAATACCATAAACCCTAAATTACGATTATAACATAATCTAATTAAAGAGTCCAAACACCTAATCCAAGTCCTTCCATAGTGGCCCAAAAGTCTTCCCTTTGATAATGGGCCTAAGGTCCATGACAAAACTATTAATGGCCCAATAAGGCCATACTAATACAATTATGGCCCAACTCAGAATATTAGCCTACAACTATAAATGGGACCAAGACCAACACTAATTAAAGCTCAGTATGCCTACAAGCCAACACAAAGCCCAAAATCCAACTGGAGTGCATACGCTCTGCGTACCACTCTAGTACGCCTAGCGGATTGACTGAGAAGCTGTACGTGCAACGTACAACTTGCTATGCACGTCGTACATACATGTTATGCACTAAATGACCATTAAGTTCTTAATACTTATGTTTTGAACGTCCAACTTCAGATCTAGGTCTAATAAGATGTCCTAGGGCATAAAGTTGGCAACTTTATGCCCTTGCATGCCATGAATGACCCCAATAGACCATACTTTCCATTAAGACCTCATTTAAGACTTCTAACTTATGCATTGAGTCCAAACCATCATCAAGATTTAACCTTTATGCATTTAACAAGCACAAGGAGCTCGGATCTATCTATTCTAGTCTTTGGAGTTTCTCAAATCACAAGAGAATGTCAAAAAGCTAAAAAGGGACTCCAAAACAAAACCCTAGCTCAATATAATGAAAGTGTAACACCTGATTCTTGGTACGCATTTAATTCTAGGAATCTTTATATCTTCTCTGGGACTCAATGGGTTGGTGGCCCAACTCGTCAAGTAGAGTCATGACCCACGGGAAGATTAAGTGACCTAGTTGACGAGTCGGGAGACCGACTCGGCGAGTAAGTGTTGTTAGAGTGAAACCCTAAAATTGAGGGTTTTCACCCTATTTAAACAACTTATATCTCCCCATCTCAGCCTCCATCGTCCCTTATACTTCTAGAAGGCATTATCTTGAATCCCTAGCCTTGTTTGAGTGTTCTAAGGCCATTTTGTGCATTTTGGTGGATTGTGAAGCTTGAGAAGAGGAAAGGAGCTTAGGAGTTCAAGTTGGAGCTTGGAGATCCAGGGATTGTGTTCCATTTCCAGCTCATTTAAGGTAAAAGCTCCTATCTTGATCTTCCATGTGTTTAATCATCTTTAGGGCTTGAATCTTGGTATATTTAGGGCTTTTTAAGCCATTTTCGGGTTGTGAAGTGTAATATGGAGTTATGACTTCAGATCTTGGACTTTGGAGGGGTCTCATGGCATAAAGGTGCCAACTTTATGGCCATAAGACCCCCATGCATCTTTTAGACATTATTTGTGGTCCTTTAGTGCTAAATCACCCATGCATGGACGTAAAGTTCGTGGCTTTACGTGCTATATCGACCCAAGGAGGTCAGATCTACCCTTTTGATGAGATGAGCTTAGCAGAAATCGAGTTTAGGGACATGGACTTTAGTGGAATCAGCGAGTTGTTCTTGGGACTCGGCGAGTCAGTTAGTGGTTCTCCAACCTTTGCTGTTTTGGGGGTCCGGTTGAGTCTAGAGAAGGACTCAACAAAGATGAACGAGATTGTAGACCTAGAAATCATGGGGCTCAATGAGTGCATAAGTAAACTCGGCGAGTCCAAGGCAATATACCAATCCATGAAGATGGACTCGACGAGTTGTTCATACAACTCGGCGAGTCATAGACTGGACACATTCAAATGTGGGGGATGAACTCGATGAGTTCAAGGGCGAACTCGGTGAGTCGGATGAAGATAGTCCCGATGGTATGATTGAAGGAGAGCCCGTCGAGTTCTTGCCAAACTCGACGAGTAGAGTCAGGGAATATTAGGGTTAGAGGAGTATGGACTCGACGAGTTGGTAGACCAACTCGGCGAGTCAAGTCCACTGGATGATGACTTTGACCGGATTTGAGTTGACAATGGTTAGGGTTACAAGTACAATTTGATAACTTAGAGGAATTGTCGTGTAAGGATTGAGGAGTTGAGGAGAGTTGATTTTTATGCTGAGGATAGTTCGGACGCTACACGACTTTGAGGTGAGTCTTCTCCTAGTAGGGGTGGGTCTACGGCCATAATGCCGGCCCACTAGTAAAAGTGTTGGTCGGATAATTGTCTTTGTGAAAATTATTTGGGATTGTTATGTGATATGCTTATCATGAATGATATGATTATGCTTGATATGCTTACTACGCTTATTATGTGTTAGTATTAGAAGGGGTCATAAAGTCCCCAGATACCGGTTGAAAGATACCGAAGGGGAGATTAGTTCCCAGATATCGGTTGAAAGATACCGAAAGGGAGGTTAGTTCCTAGTTACCGGTTGAAAGATACCGAGGAGGAGTTCAGCTCCTGGTTATGCCTGATAGTTACCGGTTGAAAGATACCGAGGATTATGCATTAGTTGGTATGGTTATGATGGGGGAACTCACTAAGCTTTGTGCTTACGGTTTTTAGTTTTGGTTTCAGGTACCTCTTCAGCTAAGGGGAAAGAGTCGGTGGCGTAGCAGCGCATCACACCTTCTCACATGACTTTTCTGCATTGAAACTTGGGATTTGTACTCTGATATGATACAGTTTATTGGAATGGTTTTGAGACTATGGCTTATGTTTTTATGTTAAAGGAATTGTAATGATGTTTACCGATAACTATTTTATAAGTAACATAATTTAAAAACAAAAAAAAAAAATTGGGGCCAATTTTGGGATGTTACAAGTTGGTATCAGAGCCTTGGTTTTAGGGATTCGGACACACCTTCAGGGGTGTCTGGACTCAAACCAATGGATTAAAAGATTTTCACACAAAAACAGTTTCTAAAATTTGAGTTAATTGTTTTTTTTGGAAAGTGAACAAGGTGTGTGATGTGTGCGACCGGCCGAGCTCAAGTAAGTTTTCCCCAAGATACCCATACTTGTTATGTTTATGATATGATTCTGAGAATTGCATGCTAGAATAGGGCTAAGGATCTAGGAAGGATGCCTTGTATGCCTGTCATATAAGCTGTATGCTAGGGCTGTCTAGTCAGTAGTAGGATAGCCTGATTAGGTTATGCTTGATTTGGTTGCTCAATGCATGAATGCTGCTTGCTTTGTGCTATAGGGGTTCTGGCCAACTTTAACTAACTAGTGAACGAATATGTAACAGTATTCGCAAGCTAGTTAGGGAAGGGTGGTAGGGACCCCTAGTGCAGCTGATGGCGGAGAGTAGGTTGGAGGGTGCCTTAGTAAAGCCTAGGATGAGATTAGTTGGAAAGGGATATTGGTTAAGGGACTTGGCAAAGTTGAGGCAATCCTTGAGGAAAGTACGGATAGATGTGGAAGGTAGTATGGGCCCGTACTACTGAAAGCAGAGGATCCATACTCGATTCAAGAAGGGCCGAGATGGAACCAGGAAACTTGGGGAGTGTGTGAGACCTCTCGAGAGTATGTATGATCCTGACGTTTACATGTTTATTTTCAGTATGGTGGTCACACAATATGGAGCAGGAGGTTCAGGATCTGGATCAGGATCAGGATCAGGCTCGGGCGCAGGGTCAGAGCAGGTCGATGACGGGCTTCGCAAGTTCATCGCGTCTAAGATCACGAGAGGTATCCTTGAGGCGACCCCGCTCATTTTCGGGTCGATCAAGGAGGGGAGTATTGAGCTGATGGAGGATCGCCTCCGGGCATTCAGAAATGATTTGGCATCTAGCCAGACGGGTACGCGTACACTGTCCTTCAAGGACTTCAGGGGGAGTGGTGTGTCGGACTTTCATGGTGTGAAGGACCCCATTGCTGCCAAGAGATGGATCGCAGACATTGAGTCTGCGTAGTTGACGAGCTTCTGCCCGGAAGGGTCGAAGGTTCGCTTTGCTGCAGGTTGTTTGAGGGATCGAGCCAGAGATTGGTGGGAGTTAGTTGGTGATTCGTTGGGGGGCCCAGCCATTGAGGCTATGACTTGGTCAGATTTCGTGACCAGGTTCAGGGCTGAGTTTGCGCCAGTTGTGGAGCTTCAGCAGCTGGCAGGGGATCTTCTTGATATGAGACAGACTACAGAGACTGTCGCAGAGATCACCGCCAAGTTTTGGGAGAGGGCCTTGTTGGTACCTCAGTATGCATGGGATGAGAAGATGCGGAAGACCCGCTATCTTGATATGTTGAGTGCCGATATTCGGGAGCATGTCATCTTTTCGGCCTGCCCGACCTTGGAATCCATGATTGCCAGGGTGTCACACCCCCGAACCAGACGGCGGAAACGTCCGAGGGCTATTGTGACTCAATTGAATATCATCAGAATGAATATACATGAATCATAACATCATTCATCACCATGCATTGAAATATTACAACCGGTATTGTTTACATTCAGTACATTGTCTCAAAACATTACAATTCCAAAACATAAATCGTTCGATATTATTTAAACAAACATCATGAGATAACTGGACACATTTTGTTCAATTTACCTGTTACCTGAAAATACAAGTATTTTGTAAAACGTCAACATATGAAATGTTGGTGAGTTCATAAGTAAGGTTTGAAAAGAAATGATTTGTATAGTTTTGAAAACCTCAGAAAATCCGATATTTTCTTAAAAAAAATGTTGTATATGAGAAAAAGTGTGAAGATCCGTAAGTATGCTTGTTGATTATTATAAATGTGAATAAATGTTAGACTTTGTATGTATATCCCATAATCAAGAGTGTTGAATTTCCCAGGGAAAACCCGATGTTTTCCCAATACATCAAATTACGTGGCTTAGTTAGTATTATTCCGATACGACGTTGTTTTCTATAATTCCAGGTGACATTGGATTAATTATGGGTTGTGAGTCGTTATAATCACACATTAATTAAATGACTAGTTTACAACTATACAAACGATCCCTTAAGCGTCGTCCGTACTACTCACTTAATCCAACCACCCTGACTTCTCATAGCCCCACAACCGAGGAGAAAAGAGGGTGCGAAGCCCCCGTTATTTCCATAAGTCATTCAAGGCTATCGTGAATGCGAAAGGCACTTGGTCCGACTCGCATTTGACTTCTCGACTTTGCTAGCAGTACCAAAGGACCCTTGGGGCCCAACAGCACAATAAAGCTATTGAAAGTCCTTTTACACGGAATTAGGTCATATAAGGCCCAATAACATGTAAGCGCGTTCCCTTTGGGCCTAAAGATCATGTCATTGGGCTAGTTAGGCCCAACAAACACGATTTGAAACTTTCGAGCCCAAAGCTGGTGTATTGACTTCTTGTAAACTTCTGCGTGTGTATTGAAGTGTCATTGATTATTGATTTTTGATTCGTTATTGATTCGAGACCGAATCAATTCGTTTGGTAACGATTTTTGGTGTTGAAGGTGTATTTATTATTACGTTTCGCCGGTAGACGTAGTACTCGTATTTTTATTTTTAAGGTATCCATTGTTTTAAGAATGTGAGTTTATCTTCTTAAGCCCTTCCTCGGATAAAATTTACACTTTTAACCCATTGAGTATAAAAGAATTTCCGGTTTAGTCCTTAAACTATTTTTCATGACACTTTAGTATCAAAACTTATTGGAAAGACATTTTAGCACAAATTTACTTGATAAACAACTTAAGTCCTTCAAAAATGAAATTTTTTCGGTTGAAACCTCCATTTTCGCAACTTTTACAATTTTGACCCAAAATGGAAAATTTTTGCATCTTTGGTCCCTTTTTAATTGGAAAAGCATTTTTCACCCTTGAAATAGATTTGGTATGCTAGTAATCCCCTGTTTTACAGAAATGTGCAGTTTCAGCCCCTCCAACTCAAAATTTTCGCAATTTGGGGCTTTATTGGGCCGAAAAGCCCATTTTGGCCCATTATGTTTAAATTTCACATTTTTAACCCTTTGGAAGTGTTAATATTCAGAAAATACATATTAGAAACTGTTTAGTCTCATCTCAACCTTCAGAATCTATATTTTGTCCTTTTAGGCCCCTTAGTTTTGTATTTTAGCATTTTGATCCCAAAAATGGGTTTTAAGTCCAAAAATGTTCATATTAACCACCTTAGTTATTTTTCTAGACTTGATTTGTGTGAAATGGTATAAGTTATACTTATTTCATTCATCATATTGTAGATCTCGGTTTTTAGGTTCTTTTGGCTAGTATAAACATCACAATCACATAAGACCATACATATAAGCATAAAAATCACACAAGGCATACATATACTCATAGATCTACACATTTTCTTGTATTCTCCCCCACAAAACTTATAAAAACCGAAAAAGAGGGGGTATGAAGCTCACCTTTGGGTGTGGTTTCGGTTTTGGAAGGAAAAATGAGGAGAATTTCGGCCTTAGCAACCTTCCTTGGAAGATTTCGAACTTGAATGCTTCTAAGGTGCTAGATCATAAGTTTGAATGAATTAAGAGATGATTTTTGAATGAAATGAAATAGATAGCTTATGGATCTAAGCAATATCTTACCTTAGATGATGATTTTTATGGAAGAAATCCCTTGAACACCTCTTAGATCTTGAAATTATGGAGAAGAAATGAGAGAGTTTCTTGAGAGAATTGTGAGTGAATTGTGTGTGTGTGTGCTTGGATTCGGCCGAGAGCAAGAGAGAGAAGGAGGAGAAGAGAAGTGCTTGCATGGGAAGATGAGATTGCATGGATGTTTGAAGTGCAAAAGCTTATATATCCTCCATATAAAAATGAGGTGGCAAGCAAAGTCAACCCTTCTTCTTGGGTTTGTAGTTTGGGCCGAGAGATAGAGAAGAGAGATGGAGATTTGGCCCTTTTATGTTTAAGTCCATAATATGGAGCCCAAGTTAGTGGTTTTTGCCCCATTGGCCCTTTTTGAGTAATTCACGGCCCAAATAAATATAAATATGATTCTTATGGCCCATTAGGGCTAATTAGGTTAGTTATGGCCCAATGAGGTTCATTAAGGTGTTTTATTTCATTCTAGGCCCAATATGGCCCAAAATGTTAAAATGAATGAAAGTGGGTCCAATTAGAGCCCATTTAAGAGTTCTAAGCCCAAGATGGTCAAATTGGAAGCTTATTGGTCCATTGGGCCCAATAGGGAAGTCCTGGTCCAAAATGGACTTAAACAAGAACTTCTAGGGTTTCCAATTGCTTATTGACTACTTGAAATGCTTGTATGAGGTGTTTTATTGAAATTCTGTTGTTATAGAGTATGCATCATACATGCTCTCATGTCTTTGATTCATAATTTGGCTTAAGTGTTGTAGTTACAAGGCACAAAAATTTCTAGTTGTGACATCATCCCCCCGTTAGAGGGAATTTCGTCCCGAAATTCTTTTGAAAGCTAGATTCGAGAATGCTAGAATAGATGAGGGTACTTTTTCTTCATTTGGTCTTCGCGTTCCCACGTGAATTCTGGCCCATGCTTCGCGTTCCACCGTACTTTCACGATCAGGATGCGACTTTGTTTAGTACGCTTCACCTCCCTGTCCATGATTTCGACTGGTTCTTCAACGAACAGGAGATTCTTGTTGATTTCAATTTCATCAAGGGGAATGACGAGTGTTTCATCTGATAGGCACTTCTTTAGATTGGAGACATGGAACACGGGGTGTACACTGTTTAGCTCCGCGAGTAGCTGCAGTTTGTACGCCATTGACCTATTCGGGCAACGATCTCGAAAGTTCTAATGTATCGTGGGTTCAGTTTTCCCCGTTTTCCAAAACGAATGACTCCTTTCCAAGGTGAGACTTTTAACAGCACTCGATCCCCGACCTGAAACTCTAAGGGCTTTTGTCGTTTATCAGCGTAGCTCTACTGTCGGTCGCGCGATGCTTGTAATCGAGCTCTGATTTGAACTATCTTTTCCGTGGTTTCACGAATGATCTCCGGTCCCGTTAGCACCTTGTCAGATGCTAGTGTCTTTTCTAGCTGGGTGTCACCCACCTCAGCCCAACACAACGGTGATCTACACTTACGTCCATATAGTGCTTCGAAAGGAGCGACTTTGATGCTCGAATGGTAACTGTTGTTATAAGAAAATTTGTTCGCTTTGACCGTCCGTTTGTGGGTGATAAGCAGTGCTCATGTCGAGATGGGTTCCGAGTGCTTTCTGAAGTGATTTCCAAAAACGTGAAGTGAATCTACTGTCTCTATCTGAGATGATAGACACTGGTATTCCATGAAGTCTCACGATGTCTCGAATGTATAAACGCGTCAGTCTCTCCATCTTGTATGATTCTTTTATTGGCAGGAAATGGGTGGATTTCGTCAGTCGGTCAACTATTACCCATATAGTGTCTAATCCGTCCGACGTCTTGGGTAGCTTGGTCAACTATTACCCATATAGTGTCTAATCTGAGTGGTTAGGTGAGATTGGATGGTTATCGAGAGAGTTTTTGCACGACGATTAGAGTACTCCTTCCGGCTCAATGCATCAGCTACTACATTGGCCTTACCCGAGTGATACTTGATTTCACACTCGTAATCATTTAATAACTCAACCCATCTTCGTTGCCTCATATTCAGCTCTTTCTGATTCAAGATGTGCTGGAGACTCTTGTGGTCTGTGAAGATGGTGCACTTTGTACCATAAAGGTAATGCCTCCAAATCTTCAGAGCAAAGACCATGGCTCCCAATTCTAGATCATGGGTTGTATAATTCACTTCGTGTGTCTTCAGTTAGCGGGATGCGTAAGCTATCACTCTTCCACGCTGCATGAGAACGCAACCTAAACCCTGATTTGACGCGTCACAGTAGACCACAAAATCTTCCGTTCCCTCTGGAAGAGAGAGTACCGGGGCGCTGCAGAGCATCTGCTTCAGGGTTCGGAATGCAACTTCTTGTTTGTCTGTCCATTTGAATGGTACGCCCTTTTGTGTAAGTGAGGTAAGTGGCTTGGCGATCTTAGAGAAGTTTTGAATGAACCTCTTATAGTAGCCCGCTAGGCCTAAGAATTGATGAATTTCTGTGGGTGTTGTCGGAACGGCCCATCCTTCAACGGCTTTGACCTTAGAGGGATCCACATGAATTCCATCTTGGCTAACAACATGGCCTAGGAAGTTCACGCTACGGAGCCAGAACTCACACTTGGAGAGTTTTGCGTATAGCTTTTCTGTTCGCAAGATTTCTAGGATTTGTCGGAGATGTTGGCCATGCTCTTCCTCGCTTCGGTAATAAACGAGAATGTCGTCAATGAAGACGATGACAAAGTTGTTGAGGAATGGTCGACAGATTCGGTTCATCAGATCCATAAATGCGGCAGGGGCATTTGTTAGACCAAAGGGCATTACGACAAATTCATAATGTCCGTAACGAGTTCGGAAAGCGGTTTTAGGAATATCCACTTCCCGGACTTCGATTTGATGGTATTCGGACCGTAGATCTATCTTAGAGAAGTAACTAGCTCCTTGGAGCTGGTCAAAAAGATCGTCAATTCGTGGGAGTGGATAGCGATTTTTGACAGTGAGTTTATTTAACTCCCTGTAATCGATGCACATTCTAAAAGATTTGTCCTTCTTTTTGACAAAGAGGACTGGAGCTCCCCATGGCGAGTAACTAGGTCGGATGAATCCCTTGCCCAGGAGTTCGCTGAGTTGGCTGGACAATTCCTGCATTTCAGCAGGAGCTAGCCGGTAGGGCGATTTAGCGAGAGGAGTTGCTCCTGGAACGAGGTCAATTCGGAACTCAACTTGTCTCTCTGGGGGTATTCCAGGAAGATCTTCAAGAAATACGTCTGGGAATTCACGTGCTACGGGAATGTCTTGAATGTTAACCTCTTCCTTGGTTTTATCCACTATATGAGCCAGAAACGTCAAATCGTTCTTTCGTAGATGCTTCTGTGCCTGGATGCACGAGATGAGACGAAGGTTCGTGCTAGGTTTGTCTCCGTAAATAACTAGGGTTTCGTGATTGGGAAGGTGCAGGCGAACGACCTTCTCGTGACACATAATTTCAGCATGGTGGGGGCTTAACCAGTCCATGCCAATAATCACATCGAAACTCCTAATGGAAACAGGCATTAAGTCTATTCAAAAGACGTGTTGATTTAAGGTTAGGGTACATCCGGTGTAGATTTCCCCAGTGGATTCGGTTTTCCCATTGGCCATTTCCACCGTAAAGGTTTCATTGAGCTTCTGGGGTTGTTGTTTTAATAAATGTTTAAACTTATTGCTCACAAAACTTCGCTCGGCTCCTATGTCAAATAGGATGCATGCATAAGTGTGGTTTAGGGGAAACATACCGGTAACAACAGTGGGATCCTGAATCGCCCCCCCCCCCTGACCCATGGTCAGCACCCTTCCTGTTCCTCCATTTCCGGGATTGTTGTTGTTAGGGCAATCTCGGCAGAAATGCCCAGTCCTCCCACACCCATAGCAGGTGTGGCTAGGCCCTGAATTGTTGCCGCCGGTGTTGATGTTGTTGTTGTTGCGGTTGTTGTTGTTGTTGTTGCTGTTTCCCTGTTGTTGATTCTGAGGAGGGTAAGTCCTGCAATACCTTGTCGTGTGCCCCTTCCGATTGCAACTGGTGCACTGCAGCTCCTTGCACTCTCCATTGTGATGGAAACCGCACTTGTTGCACTTGGGAAGATTACCGGAATAAGGTCTAGGAGCATTCGAAGCAGCTGAGGCTGGAGCATGTGGTGTGGCCAGAACTTGTGTGGTGGCAGCATTAACTACCACTGTCTGCTGCTTCTTAGAAGTCTCGGGGCCTTGACGCCCCTTCCTCTTGTTGTTCTTCCCCTTCTTGCCATCACCTTCCTTCTTGCCTTCAGCCTTCGCTGGCTTCTCACCCTTCTTGTTGTTTTGGTCATACAACTTCTTCGCCAATCTCTTAGCATTGTCGAAAGTTTCAGGATTTGCAGCTATCACGTTTCCTTGGATCGGAGAGGTTAGTCCCCAGATGAATCGCTCGATCTTCTATCCTTCCGAGGTGATCATGTCCGGACATAACAGAGATAGTTCACTAAATCTTGATATGTAGGCATCGATATCAGCATTCCGTACAGTGATGTTCCACAGCTCTTGCTCCATTTTCTGAATCTCACCACGAGGGCAGTATTCGGCCATCAGCATTTCCTTCATTTCTGTCCACGGCATGGAATTGGCTACGGGGAGTGTCATGGCTTCCACGTGCCCGTTCCACCAAGTGAGCGCTTGGTCGACAAAAGTGCATGCAACAACTTTACTTTCATCTCTTCAGGGCAATCACATATCTCGAACACCGATTCCACCTTCTCGATCCATCGTTTCAGGGTGATCACTCCTCCGGTGCCATTAAAGGTTCGTGGTTTGGCGTTTGTGAAGTCCTTGTAGGTACAGGTTTTGGTGGGTCCTTGATTCATTCCATTGTTCGAACTCCCGGCCCCTTGCCCGTTGCCTCCTCCGTTGTTCCCTTGGTGAATTTGTGACATAGCTGTGGTGACCGCAGCAGATACGGCTGCCTGGAATGCAGTGGAGTCAACTTCGGGTGGGGTTGGTCCAGGGTTTCCGCGAGTAGGTCGGTGAGGCATCTTTCTGTCATGAAACGGAAAGATGTTGAGTGTATGTGGGTTTCTATGAGGTTGTGATCCTACTGACTAGGTGCTTGGTACGAACTTAAGTACTTCTACAATTAGCATATAATCATGGATTCGCAACACGTAGCAATTTGTAATGTCATAATAAACCACATAAAAGTTCACTAATATTATCCGCATTTGATACATGAAAATTTTGCTCGAAAGAGCATACATAAGTGATATTAGTTCGACAGCATAACGACTCTATGAGTAGTGTAGTCACTTAAACATAGAGTCGGGGTACATAGCATAGATCCTAATCACTTAGTACTATAGACTGATACTGCTATCCCTAGTACTCCACGGAGTATCCTAAGATAGGGGGTGAGATCATATGCCAAAGTGCTGAGCCAACAACTGATCCATCTCCGCCATGTCTCCAATGACCGCATCCCTCTCATGCTCAGCTCGCACCGCACGTGCTTCCATGGCGAACAACTGTTGTTGTAGGGTGGCAATCTCAGCTTCGGGGGAGCGATTCTCCCTTGTGGCGTTCACTGGTGGGGCGGGGTGGTCCTGTTGCGCCTCGCAAACAAACGACGTGGCGTGATCTTTTCCCGAGTCTTGTCCTTCCTCTATGCCATCATCGGCCTCCTCGAACTCGTAGTCGGTGTCCGTGTATTCGTCAGGTCCGACGTCGTGTGCTGCCTCTTGATTCCCTTCTGGTTCATCTTCAAGCATTCCGTGAGCCACTAGGACTTGATGAAACTGGATACCCTGCTGCTCTCCCTCCATGAAGACTGGGGGAAGGTATAAACTATCGTTACTCCTATGACTCTACAACTATGGTATAGACTAAACAGATGTTCTCTTTTTGGTGATAAAGGGGTATGTTTTTAGGTTCCCTAGCTATCACGATCTCCTCAAGACGTGTGATAGTGATACCTTGGAGGGAATGTAGTTGATCAGGCTACATTCGTTCCTTGATACAACTAAGAATAGCCCTGGATTAACCGAGATACCAGCATTATATTGTTTGATTCGGTGTTAGGTTCTCGTTCCTAATACAAGCAAAGGTGTTTTATTGTTATGTTTTACTTGTTTTGTTCAGAGTTGTGTTAGTCCCTCTTTTGGTTTATAGTTTCATATCAATGTGTGGCTAGATATGTTAGTTCACTATAAACAGAGCTCTGATACCAACCTGTCACACCCCCGAACCAGACGGCGGAAACGTTCGAGGGCTATTGTGACTCAATTGAATACCATCACAATGAATATACATGAATCATAACATCATTCATCACCATGCATTGAAATATTACAACCGGTATTGTTTACATTCAGTACATTGTCTCAAAACATTACAATTCCAAAACATAAACCGTTCGATATTATTTAAACAAACATCATGACAAAACTGGACACATTTTTCATCGATTTACCTGTTACCTGAGCATACAGGTATTTTGGAAAACGTCAACATATGAAATGTTGGTGAGTTCATAAGTAAGGTTTGAAAAGAAATGATTTGTATAGTTTTGAAAACCTCAGAAAATCCGATATTTTCTAAAAAAAATGTTGTATATGAGAAAAAGTGTGAAGATCCGTAAGTATGCTTGTTGATTATTATAAACATGAATAAATGTTAGACTTTGTATGTATATCCCATAATCAAGAGTGTTGAATTTCCCAGGGAAAACCCGATGTTTTCCCAATACATCAAATTACGTGGCTTAGTTAGTATTATTCCGATACGACGTTGTTTTCTATAATTCCAGGTGACATTGGATTAATTATGGGTTGTGAGTCGTTATAATCACGCATTAATGAAATGACTAGTTTACAACTATACAAACGATCCCTTAGGCGTCGTTCGTACTACTCACTTAATCCAACCACCCTGACTTCTCATAGCCCCACAACCGAGGAGAAAAGAGGGTGCGAAGCCCCCGTTATTTCCATAAGTCATTCAAGGCTATCGTGAATGCGAAAGGCACTTGGACCGACTCGCATTTGACTTCTTGACTTTGCTAGCAGTACCAAAGGACCCTTCGGGCCCAACAGCACAATAAAGCTATTGAAAGTCCTTTTACACGGAATTAGGTCGTATAAGGCCCAATAACATGTAAGCGCGTTCCCTTCGGGCCTAAAGATCATGTCATTGGGCTAGCTAGGCCCAACAAACACGATTTGAAACTTTCGAGCCCAAAGATGGTGTATTGACTTCTCGTAAACTTCTGTGCGTGTATTGACGTGTCATTGTTTATTGATTTTTGATTCGTTATTGATTCGAGACCGAATCAATTCGTTTGGTAACGATTTTTGGTGTTGAAGGTGTATTTATTATTACGTTTCGCCGGTAGACGTAGTACTCGTATTTTTATTTTTAAGGGATCCATTGTTTTAAGAATGTGAGTTTATCTTCTTAAGCCCTTCCTCGGATAAAATTTACACTTTTAACCCTTTAAGTATAAAAGAATTTCCGGTTTAGTCCTTAAACTATTTTTCTTGACACTTTAGTATCAAAACTTATTGGAAAGACATTTTTAGCACAAATTTATTTGATAAACAACTTAAGTCCTTCAAAAATGAAATTTTTTTCGGTTGAAACCTCCATTTTCGCAACTTTTACAATTTTGACCCAAAATGGAAAAATTTTGCATCTTTGGTCCCTTTTTAATAGGAAAAGCATTTTTGACCCTTGAAATAGATTTGGTATGCTAGTAATCCCCTGTTTTACAGAAATGTGCAGTTTCAACCGCTCCAACTCAAAATTTTCGCAATTTGGGGCTTTATTGGGCCGAAAAGCCCATTTTGGCCCATTATGTTTAAATTTCACATTTTTAACCCTTCAAAAGTGTTAATATTCAGAAAATACATATTAGAAATTGTTTAGTCTCATCTCAACCTTCAGAATCTATATTTTGTCGTTTTGGGCCCCTTAGTTTTGTATTTTGGCATTTTGAGCCCAAAAATGGGTTTTAAGTCCAAAAATGTTCATATTAACCAACTTGGTTATTTTTCTAGACTTGATTAGTGTGAAATGGTATAAGTTATACTTATTTCATTCATAATATTGTAGATCTCGGTTTTTAGGTTCTTTTGGCTAGTATAAACATCACAATCACATAAGACCATACATATAAGCATAAAATTCACACAAGGCATACATATACTCATAGATCTACACATTTGCTTGTATTCTCCCCCACAAAACTTATAAAAACCGAAAAAGAGGGGGTATGAAGCTCACCTTTGGGTGTCGTTTCAGTTTTGGAAGGAAAAATGAGGAGAATTTCGGCCTTAGCAACCTTCCTTGGAAGATTTCGAACTTGAATGCTTCTAAGGTGCTAGATCATAAGTTTGAATGAATTAAGAGATGATTTTTTAATGAAATGAAATAGCTATCTTATGGATCTAAGCAATATCTTACCTTAGATGATGATTTTTATGGAAGAAATCCCTTGAACACCTCTTAGATCTCGAAATTATTGAGAAGAAATGAGAGAGTTTCTTGAGAGAATTGTGAGTGAATTGTGTGTGTGTGTGTGTGTGCTTGGATTCGGCCGAGAGCAAGAGAGAGAGGGAGGAGAAGAGAAGTGCTTGCATGGGAAGATGAGATTGCATGGATGTTTGAAGTGCAAAAGCTTAGATATCCTCCATATAAAAATGAGGTGGCAAGCAAAGTCAACCCTTCTTCTTGGGTTTGTAGTTTGGGCCGAGAGATAGAGAAGAGAGATGGAGATTTGGCCCTTTTATGTTTAAGTCCATAATATGGAGCCCAAGTTAATGGTTTTTGCCCCATTGGCCCTTTTTGAGTAATTTAAGGCCCAAATAAATATAAATATGATTCTTATGGCCCATTAGGGCTAATTAGGTTAGTTATGGCCCAATGAGGTCCATTAAGGTGTTTTATTTCATTCTAGGCCCAATATGGACCAAAATGATAAAATGAATGAAAGTGGGTGCAATTAGAGCCCATTTAAGAGTTCTAAGCCCAAGATGGTCAAATTGGAAGCTTATTGGTCCATTGGGCCCAATAGGGAAGTCCTAGTCCAAAATGGACTTAAAAAGGAACTTCTAGGGTTTCCAATTGCTTATTGACTACTTGAAATGCTTGTATGAGGTGTTTGATTGAAATTCTGTTGTTATAGAGTATGCATCATACATGCTCTCATGTCTTTGATTCATAATTTGGCTTAAGTGTTGTAGTTACAAGGCACAAAAATTTCTAGTTGTGAGACAGGGTGCGGGAGAGGGAGATTGATTTGGAGCACCTCAGGAAGAGGAAGGCAGAGACTGAGCAGATTACAGGGGTCTCGGGGAAGAAACAAGGGATTCGATGCTAGGTCAAAGGGCCAGCAGGGCCGGGATCACTGTGGAAGTGCGGTCGGTCACATGAGGGAGTTTACCGCACTGGGTCAGGATCAGGGTGCTATAAGTTTGGCAAGATTGAGCATTTTGGCAGGGATTGTACTGCCCCTGCTCCCGTGGTTCAGACATCAGACCTAATTTACTTTCAATGCAATCAGAGGGGCCATAAAAAGGCCAACTGTCCCAAGTTGATGATAGCAGCAGTGGCGCCAACTCCGGCGACTACACGGGTTATGGATGGCCGGAAGGTCAAAACAAAGGCTCCAGTGGTGCGGAGCCGAGCATTTCAGTTGACAGCCGAGGAGGTGCGGGCAGCACCCGAAGTGGTGACGGGTATGATTTTTTTTCTCTCAAATCTTTTATGTTATGACGCTATGATTTTGATATGTTATATATATATATATATATATATATATATATATATATATATATATATATATATATATATGCTCTGTTTAAGATTGTTCCATGTGAACGGTATCCCAGTTTAGGTGTGTAACACCATGAAATTTCAAAATAATTTTTCAATTTTAAAACATACTTTTAATCAATAAGTAATACAAAACATGAGGTGTCCACTGTTATTACATCAAAACATTTCCCAAGATCTCATAACATAAACTTCATAAGTGTGTACGACACCTTCCCACGATCATCACTGGTACCTGAAACACATACACAAACACTGTAAGCATAAAATGATTAGTGAGTTCCCCAAAATACCACATACAGCACATACGCCTTACCAGGCCATAACTCTATAGGATCTTCCGATCCAACTGTCTCAGGGGATTTCCATCCCATAACTTTGTTGACCTTCTAGTCCATACTCTGTTGACCTTCTAATCCATGTCATCCTGACCTTCCGGTCCACCTCATTATAATCATATCATAACATATCACATATACAACATGCATCACATATTCATCATACACATAAGACCTTCCGGTCACACATAATTACCCCTCGGGTAAGGCATAGTGAGAAGACTCACCTCGCTGGTGTTGGATAATCACTCGAGCTCGATTCCCCGATGTATCGCCTCCTATATCATAAGTACTTCTCTAATTAATACCTTCCTGACTTAGTTTGACTAACACTATTAAGTCAACTCTAGTCAACCCTGGTCAAAGGTCAACCTTTAACCCGACTCGTCGAGTCTTGCATAGACTCGTCGAGTCCATACGTGAACTCGAGTCCTTTGAATCCCTTCTGACTCACCGAGTTAATCACCCAACTCGGCGAGTCATCCACTGATCTGAATCACGGAACAACCCGCTCCGACTCGTCAAGTCTGCTCATGGACTCGACGAGTTCGTTTCATGCACAATCTCAAGCGACCTTCTGAGGTCAGATCTATTCCTCTAATCCTTAGATCTAACCTTTCCAAGCTCAATACTCACGTAGAGTCTCTATCTTGATGTACATGCAACAACTATATGGCCATATATGATGATTTAGCCCCAAATACCACAACCCAAGGTCATAACTTCCATTGCTCTCCATAAAGCTTGATGAGTGAGGCTCTCTGGAACTCTATGGATCTAGATCCAAAGTCTCATCACCAAAAAGGTACTATTGGACGTCAAATCAACCTAACAAAGGGCACAAGAAACCCTAAATCCATATACACTTCATAAAATAGAAGATGAGCCGAATTTAATACCTCAAATGTGATGATCTTAGCTTCAAATCCATAGAATAGCAACCTCCTTTGCTTCCTCTTGGCTAGGACCTCCTTCTTCTTGCTAAACAACACCACAAAGGTCAAGAATGGCTTCCTTTCTCTCTCAAAATGCTCAAGCACTCTAGGGTTTCTCTCTATGGACTGGTAGCCGCAAATGAAGGCCATAAGGGCCTTTAAATAGGTCCCAAACCCGAGAAATTTGGGTTTCTTTCGTCTGCTCTGACTCGGCGAGTCGCTCCCTTCACTCATCGAGTCCCCTCATTAACCACATCATCCAGTCGCGACCAGACTCGACGAGTCTGAGCACCAACTCGTCGAGTCACCCTACATAATTAAAGAATTGCAACATAAATCGATATACATGGGAAACTGGGTGTTACAATTCTCCCCCACTTAAAATAGATTTCACCCTCGAAATCGCTCCTCAACCACATAGATAGAAATCCAACACTCATAAAGCACCACTGAGAGGCTCTCCCATCAAACGTTATCTTTCTCCCTGCATACCTGAATCCGCCCAAGTATTCCAAATTTGGAACAAAACCGGCTCCTCTGCCGCTAAAATAACCCTTTTCCAACCTTCCCGAACGAGAAATCCTTGTGGCCTGGCCCACCACCAGACCGCCCACCTACGTTATCACTATGATATCCGCCCTTCGAACTTCAAACCCTGATAACTCACTGCTCCTCTGATTCTCTGAAGACAAAATCCGGTAATCGGCTACCGATCACTCATACCAACGTACCAAAACAGTCTGAATCACGCCCCAAAGAACGAAAGGTTTTACATCCAACCAAGGCTTATCCACTGAACCACTATCAGAATCCATCCGAATCAATAACTTTCAACATCCTGTCCTCTGACACAAGAGGACCATGCCCACTCAGAAGTCCTCCATCTAAAATCATAAGCCTCAGTTGCAACCCTCATATCCCTATTTAACACAGAGCACCAGGTCTGATCTTGACCCGACAGTTGACCTCCAGGGTCACCCATTGCATTATCCCAACCATCTCCATGGTTTACTTCATACTATCACCATATCGGCCCAATGCGACACCCAAGTAACGAAGTTCGCTCAACCCTAAGTGAATGCTACCTTCCCCAACTGGAGATCGACTCGACCCCGACCTCTGCCTTCTAATACTCATTACTCTAGAAAATTGAGGTACCTACTGTACCCGAGTACTGACCCACATAGGTCTAAGACGTCAGATGACAGACAATACTCCTCATCATGAGAACCACCTCAGAATCCAAAATCTCATCTCGCCTATCCCACGTACCCCCAGAGCCAAACTCAAACTTGAGAGTTTGGTCCGACCTAGAGTTGGAACCACTCATCCCAACGAAGCACTTAACTCCGAACTCATTTCCTGCAACTCATGCGTACCTCCCTCATCCCATTCCTTCATATTGCGATAACCACACTTACTCAGATCATAATGAATCCTTATCATTGAGGAGACCCCGATCTTGCCCCTGGTCCGACCACCAAGTTCCCAAAAACTCATAAATTAGGGCCACCCCATGCCTAAGATTCTTCTGCGTCATGCTATGATCAAAGAGTACCTTATCATTACAACTTCTCGCTGACTAGTGAGTACTACGGCTTCCCGTAGCAACACAACAACGCTGACCAGTGAGTACTACGGCTTCCCGTAGCATCACAACAAGCTTTGACCAATGAGTACTACGGCTTCCCGTAGCATTACAACAACCTCTGACCAGTGAGTACTACGGCTTCCCGTAGCATCACAACAACCTCTGACGAGTGAGTACTACGGCTTCCCGTAGCATCACAACAACCTCTGACCAATGAGTACTACGGCTTCTCGTAGCATCACAACAACCTCTGACCAGTGAGTACTACGACTTCCCGTAGCATCACAACAATTTCTGACCAATGAGTACTACGGCTTCCCGTAGCATCACAACAATCTCTTAACAATCTCATCCTTGCATTGACGCCATACCGCGATCGACCATGCATAAATATAAACATCTACTCAAGTTACGTATTGCCATTTCTGATGACATCCACTATAACAAAACACCCATCCCTACTGCAATCCTCATTCTTGAATAATCTCGCTTGATGTCCATTGGCCGAAAGGTCCCCACTTTCCATCTCCTTCTCACAACTCTAAATAATCCAAACGTAATGACGTCATACACAGACACCTCAGGACACCATCACCAAATCTCACGATGCCTTGCCCCCATTTACTGACCTCACGCTCACGACATCATACCTAGATACTGCCTTCCTTCACTAGACTCTAGCAATCGAGCTTTCTCTTGCAACACTTGCATCCTTGAAATCTATCCTTTCCAAAATAAACATAGGGCATCAACATTGACTCATAACCCGACTATGAAAACTCGAAGTTTCACCCTCTGGTGATCGCTACTTACACAAAGTTACTCATACCGCCTCTGAAACTAACCGATAGACCAAATGTTTGCTTTTCTTGGAGTGTAGATCACACTTTGCACATATACCCGCAACCTCTGTTTTTGATCTCTGCACTCAGAGACTCAACCAACTACCTCACCCTATGAGCCAACCATATCGAGTCCACCATTGTGACCTTGAAGGACTTCTGTCCACCCCAAGGTCTACGATCAATGGCCACTTTCCGTGGAGGCACTCATCCTCTTCAAACATCATCTCGCTCTGCACCTCGTCTCCATCACCAACAATTTTGAGCTCTATGATTACGCCCCACCAGACTCTATATCCATAACTTTATCCATTCCCAATCGAATCTCTGATCCTCCCATCAAAATACCTAGTCCTCCCCCACTTAGGGTTCAAACTATTCCCAATTGGCGCATCAGAAATTATCACACCGACTGTTTTCCACCAGTAATCATTACACCTCCTTTGGAAGATGCTACTCAACGCTCGATGATCTCCCGAAAGAGATCGAGCAACTCCGAATGTCCTGAAACTCAGATGAAATCCTCAGAACTTCCCACCATAACTGCCTCTAGTCAATCAGACTCTCACACCATTTCATCACTGGACCTCCCACTATCCAGTATTAACCCTGACTCTTAGTCAGGAAGTAATGATCTACCGTACTCCTCGTCATTGACTCCTCAATCGTCGTTCCATCATGTCACTTATCATAAAAGCAGGAACCATATTTCCACTCTTGATATCCATCAAAGACAATAAGGGTCACCGCCATGATATACTCATCTTGGTCGCTCGACGCTGCAACTAACACATGCCCTACTATACCCACTTAGGGTGCATCCTAGTCCTTGACCATCTCAGTCCCCACTGACAACCTGCTCAAGCTATATATTTACCTCGCGGCAGACCTACTGCCATATACTCTGATTGGGGATCACCATCTGTGCAATCCCACAGATCTTACCCCCAAACTCAAAACCGAAATTTCACACCTCATACGTTTCCCACATGGAATAGGAATAACACTACTCGGGTCGCAGAAAGTGACCTTTCTACTATCGGCTGGTCGTCCAGCCCAGACCGCATTCTCCCATAATGCACCATCCCTACTCATCCCTGAGTCCGGCGACTCCAACTAGCACATCATCCACAATTCCTTGGCTCTCACTCTATTTCCTTTTCCAATGGATGCTCCACTAAAACTTGCACTTCATGGCCTTCCGACCCCATACTCATTCACCACTGATCTCAGTCTAAACAATCCCCACAGAAATAACTGGTAAACCAGAAATACTAACCGCCACAAGCCATGGTACTCAAACCGCATGGCCACCTCTTGATCTGCTATGAATCATGATACCTGCACCATGATATCTCCTCTTAACCTTCTACGAATCAGGGTACTCGAACCGTGTGCCATCTTCTTATTTTATCTCACATCATGGGATTCGAACCATGACATCACCTCTTAACCTGCTACTCATCATGGTACTCAAACCATGTTCCATCTTCTCAATCCTGCTACTTAAATCCTCCGGATTAGCTTTCCGTATCCCCGCGGTCATCTCGTCACAAATCATACGGCGAATCTCATCATTGCTAACACCTCTGCTCTCCGGTGTGTGGTGTACCAACCACGATGCCTCTGAAACACAACACACAGATACCAGAGAATCGATCGAGTATACTTGCTCTCGACCACCTAACCCTACTTGTTCCCTGGTACCCTAAGGATTCTTACTTGGACTGCCCATTGATCCGGTGTGTCCAGTAGTACGGGCCCTATACTACCTTTCACACTGCATCAATATTCATCCCAAGTCCTCCTCCTAGGATCCCAGCTCACAAGTGCTCTACACCTTACTAAACATAGGCTACCCTTCGGTAGACCTCTCATAAACTCCTCACAGGTACTTACTCACTCTTGAAGCATTGCATAGCAGCAGAAATCTCCTAGGCTAAGGCATCACAAATCAGGCCACTTTAGTCCTAATCTGAATACCTAGCCTACTATCATGCATAGCATATCATATCATATCTCATAATACATAATGTAAGGGTATTTTGGGAAATCACCGTTCGGGCGCTGGCTGATTGTACATACTGCTCCTTTCTGCTTTTCTCAAAGTCTTTACTCTTTTAGAAAAATTGTTCCTTTTTATGAAAAACTTTCTTAAATCCTCAGTTTGAGTTCAGATACGCCTGAAGGTACATCCGAATCCCTCAAACCAAGGCTCTAATACCAACTTGTAACACCGTGAAATTTCAAAACAATTTTTCAATTTTAAAACATACTTTTAATCAATAAGTAATACAAAACATGAGGTGTCCACTGTTATTACATCAAAACATTTCCCAAGATCTCATAACATAAACTTCATAAGTGTGTACGAATCATGTCGGCGCCTTCCCGCGATCATCACTGGTACCTGAAACGCATACACAAACACTGTAAGCATAAAATGATTAGTGAGTTCCCCAAAATACTGTATAGGATCTTCCGATCTAAGTGTCTCAGGGGATTTCCATCCCATAACTTTGTTGACCTTCTGGTCCATACTCTGTTGACCTTCCGGTCCACCTCATTATAATCATATCATAACATATCACATATACAACATGCATCACATATTCATCATACACATAAGACCTTCCGGTCACACATAATTACCCCATCGGGTAAGGCATAGTGAGAAGACTCACCTCGCTGGTGTTGGATAATCACTCGAGCTCGATTCCCCGATGTATCGCCTCCTATATCATAAGTACTTCTCTAATTAATACCTTCCTGACTTAGTTTGACTAACATTATTAAGTCAACTCTAGTCAACCCTGGTCAACAGTCAACCTTTGACCCGACTCGTCGAGTCTTGCATAGACTCGTCGAGTCCATACGTGAACTCGAGTCCTTTGAATCCCTTCTTGATTCACCGAGTTACTCACCCAACTCGGCGAGTCATCCACTGATCTGAATCACGGAACAACCCGTTCCGACTCGTCGAGTCTGCTCATGGACTCGACGAGTTCGTTTCATGCACAATCTCAAATGACCTTCTGAGGTCAGATCTATTCCTCTAATCCTTAGATCTAACCTTTCCAAGCTTAATACTCACGTAAAGTCTCTATCTTGATGTACATGCAATAACTATATGACCATATATGATGATTTAGCCCCAAATACCACAACCCGAGGTCATAACTTCCATTGCTCTCCATAAAGCTTGATGAGTGAGGCTCTCTGGACCTCTATGGATCCAAATCCAAAGCCTCATCACCAAAAAGGGACTATTGGACATCAAATCAACCTAACAAAAGGGCACAAGAAACCCTAAATCCATATACACTTCATAAAACAGAAGATGAGCCGAATTTAATACCTCAAATGCGATGATCTTAGCTTCAAATCCATAGAATAGCAACCTCCTTTGCTTCCTCTTGGCTAGGACCTCCTTCTTCTTGCTAAACAACACCACAAAGGTCAAGAATGGATTCCTTTCTCTCTCAAAACGCTCAAGCACTCTAGGGTTTCTCTCTATGGACTGGTAGCCGCAAATGAAGGCCATAAAGGCCTTTAAATAGGTCCCAAACCCGTGAAATTAGGGTTTCTTTCGTCAGCTTTGACTCGGCGAGTCGCTCCCTTGACTCGTTGAGTCCCCTCATTAACCACATCATCCAGTCGCGACCAGACTCGACAAGTCTGAGCACCAACTCGTCGAGTCACCCTACATAATTAAAGAATTGCAACATAAATCGATATACCTGGGAAACTGGGTGTTACAAGGTGTTGTTTAATTGAGGTGCTACTCGATCATTTGTCTCTCTTGCGCTTAGCAAGAGGTTTCCTAAGTCCTCGGGCATGCTGGATTGCCCTCTAAAGGTAGAGATTGCGGACGACCAGTCGGTGCGAGCGTCGGAGGTTTTCAAAGACTGTGTTTTGAGATTAGTCGAGGAGCGTTACCTGGTAGACATGTGTGACAACCCGAAATTTAGGGCTACCATTATAACCGTCAATCTATCCGTGAATCTCTTGTTTATCCGAATTACTGATTTTTAATGCACCTAAAGTAAAACAAATAATTTTATTCCATTTATTATATGATGTCATATGATACATTGCTTCCGAGTGTGTAAATCGTCAACATAATCAAACCGCTTAAATGACAACGTTAATCAATGCGTCTGAAAAACTGAAATTTTGCATTAAGCAGTTTTGAGAAAAAAAAACATTAAAATATTATAGTAAATGTTCCCCTATTTCCGAAAATATAAAGAATGTCTAAAACGGAGTTCGTATGCAAAAGATACGACAGTTTTAAGAAAACAGACAGTAAAACACTGTTTTTCTTTAACCGCGTAAAACCGAATCGATCCGTTGAGGCACTTACACTTTGCTGACGGGATTTCCGAGGGCGTTTTCGGACTTAGACTATAGTCTATTATTTAATTTCACACTCGAAATAATTTTTACGAAAATATTCACAAAAGTCGCGAAAACGGACACCGCGAGCCGTTTAAACGCAAAACTTTAAATGCGATTTCCCGGAGTTCCGTAACTCCAAAAATTAATCCGTTTAATGTTTTGGAATCCTTGAATTAAACTCTATCTAAAGGTATTTTCTAAAAATATTCTCGACACACGGATCCCGATGCACCCGATTTTGTGTGTTTTTGAGCAATTAATGAATGAACATACAACCCAATGTGGGACCCACTAGGCTTGTACGAACCAAAATATCCAGCTCATTCTCACCCCTTACCCACGTATTCTTCCTTCATCCTATACTCTATCATCTTGCTTACACTCTTTCTAAATGGTACAAAGCGTGGGTTGTGATTTGATAGAAGGTATGGATCATATGAGAGTGTATGTGTGTGTTCATGGCTATAAAAGGGAGCCTTGGATCCTCATCTTCCTCACAAAACTTCCAGCTACCTTCTCTTCCGCTAAAACGTCCTTATCTCTCTCTAAAACCACCTTCCATCTCTTTCCCGGTTTACCACCAAGAACACCCAAAAACCACCATCCTAACACCACCAAGTCACCATCATTCTACTACCTTAACCCTCCTCCCTTGTTCATGAACACATACCTAGCCTCCTTACCTCACTGTTTTCCGGATCAAAAGGAGGAAGAGACATGAAGTCAGCCACCACGCTGCCACCCATCGCCACCTCCTATTTATTTTTTTTTGCTGCCGCTAAAACTAAATAAATCTTGACGGTCCGTTATCAAAGCGACACTTCTCGGTTTCTCGCATCAAATACTCGAAACAAATCATCAACCACCCTTTAAGGTGAGTGTTACGACCCCACTTTTACATATTTTCGGGGGGGGGGGGGGGGGGGGGGGATACATGTAGTACTTGTATATCTAGTATATATCTATTTTCTAAATACTTTGTTTAAACAAACAACACTGCCGTTTTTATGCAATATAATTCACACAAAAATATTATTTATCACGCTACTACTTATGGTACGTGTACTAAGTAATATTTATCATACAAAATACACAAAAAAATATCATTGTTTTGTGTAAATACTTTACCAGTTTTAGAAATAATTGTTTAAACGCTTACATGTTAAGTAAACAAAATCGTTTTAAACCTCAATATTTTTATATGTTATTTTGTTAAGATAATACGATTAATAAAAATACCATATACGTTCCGAAAAAAATTATGCTAAAACTGTATAGCCGGTTATCAACTTGGTAGTCTAATTATACCTCATACATATATAGAAACGTATAAGTTTATATAGTTATACAAGTATTGTACTCTTCAATGTGTACGCTTATCAAATATACTTGTCAATTACCTGTTTATCCGTATCTGTGGTTGTTAAGTTCAACCTTAACTTCATCCGTATATCTGTATGTCTGTTTATGACAAAAATATATAGGTTTATACGTTTATACAAGTTATAGAACTTGTATCTTAGACTCATACATGTGCTTGTGTACACTATACTAAGTTTTGTCAACTGTTTAAACAAGTATCGTACACTTTATATGTATGATTATCAAAATATATTTGTTGTTTATCCGTATCTGCGGTTGTTAAGTTCAACCTTGGCAGATAATTGTATCCGTATATCCGTATGTTTGTTTATCCGTATTTGCGGTTGTGAAGTACAACCTTGGCAGAAAACTTTATCGTTACCCGTACAACCATGGATTTGGTTTCTTTCAAACACAATTTTAAGTATGGAATTACTTATGGAACATAACGTTTTGGCTTCAAAGATTCATTACAAACACAATTTTAAGTATGGAATTACTTATGAAACATAACGTTTTGGCTTTCAAAGATTCATTACAAACACAGTTTTACGTATGGGTTTACTTATACAAACTATACATTTTGGCTTTTAAAGACTCATTGCAAACACTGTTTAACTGTTGTTATACATACAAAGATAATACTTTTTAGACTTACTAAAAGTATTACTGCGTTAGCAGAAAACCTGTGACACTCACCAACCTTTGTGTTGACTTTCAAACTTACATGTATTCTTAGGGGATCATCAGACAGGCTTTTAGGTAGAAGATTAGTTGTGGATTGCAGACGACCTAGCTAGCTTGTTCCTGTTATTTGCTTATCTGTTAAAGGCAACTACTGTACTATTATTATCTGTAAGAACCATGTATCCAAACTTAATGATGGAATACAAATGTTATTTTGTTTATCGTTGTACTTGTGCTATATATTCAGTTTATCTGTGATCCATGAACTTAGTCCCGCTCCCGGTGTGTTCCGCCTTGGCCGGGGGTGTGACAGAATGGTATCAGAGCTAAATTGGCTATAGAGAACTCGTATCCTCAAAAGAGGAATACAACTATAGCAGACTAGCTTCTAATAAAAATATTATTAATAATAACATTATTTCTCAACTACTTATGCCGTTTGATGTCCGGCCATCGTCTGTGCTCGGTATTCGGGAAGAACAAACAAAATTTAATAATACTACAAACCCCACCAACCATAATATATAAGAGTTTATATATACTCTGGCCCACGATGAGAACACTTAATAAAATTTTAACATCCCTTCAACTAAAACTACCAACTCAACCCTTTAGGTCAGACGTCTCAATTAGGGTTAGTACCGTACATAAGTCAGACCATAAATAAACCTGGAATGCGCACCTATGTTATTTATGGTCAGGCCGGTGCACAACCAACCCTGAGCAAGGAGTCTGACAGACTACAACGGTTGAATGTTTTAGAGATTGAAGGATGCTCTCTAGATTCGCTACAGCAACCTAGTACCTTAGAATCCATACATACATTTTAAAACACTTACAATTCATTAGCAATTAAGTTCCCCTTTCTATCCTTTAGAAATCTAGAGGATTTCTAAACCAAGCACCTTTTCCTTATCATTTGGAAATCTAGAGGATTTCTAAATCAATCCTCTTTTTCTTATAATTTATAGGATTTCACAAGAAAACTATATCATAAAATGCATCCCATGCATACTTGTTAGGACTTTATAGTATTAACAAAACTTAACATGTCCGTTTTAAACATATTAGGAGATGGCCCCACGAAAGCAACCGGGAGTTCATCCACCGCCAACTCCCCGAGGCAACCTGAGGAGAACCCCACCAATAACTCAAACATCAGTGGAAACGCCAAACCAGAGAGGAGACCTAGAAGTAACAAATGTAAACCAAACATTCCAAATGAATTCCGCCATGATGCAGAACATGCTCGTACAAGGAATTGCTACGGCTTTGGCAGCATACGAGGTAGCCTGAAATGGAAACACTGGAAATAGTGGAAGTGGCACTACCGCAACTCACCAAAGCAACACCAGACACTGCTCCTATAAGGATTTCATGAGCTGCAAACCTCGACCCTTCTACGGCACTGAAGGAGCTGTTGGGTTATCCCGTTGGACGGAAAAGACTGAGGTTGTCTTCCACATCAGTGCTTGCCCCGATGACTGTAGGGTTAAGTACGCTACCTGCACGTTGATGGACTCCGCCTTAACTTGGTGGAATAACCATGCGAAGTCCATGGGAATCGCTGAAGCTTATGCCATGGGCTGGGAATCACTGAAGCAACTAATGACCAAGGAGTATTGTCCCCGACAGAAGATACAGGCTCTAGAGCAAGAGCTTTGGAACCTTGTCATGAAAGGATCAGAAGTAGCTGCCTACACCTCTCGATTCAATGACCTTGCAAACCTTTGCCCAAGAATGGTGACCCCGGAAGACAGGAAGATTGAAAGGTACATCTGGGGCCTAGCTTCACTTGTTCAAGGTCTGGTGACGGCATCCAAACCCTCCACTTTCGATAGTGCTAAGCAATTAGCCTATCAGTTGACTGGACAGTGTGTCCGGCAGGGTACCATGAACCCACCGGCAGAGAAGAAGAACACTGGAGGCACCAAAAGGAAGTTTCATGGGGAAACAAAGGAGGAATCCAAGCATCACAAGGTTGAACCAGAACCATTAGCTGTCTACGCCGCAGTTACCAACACTCCCACACCAACTAAGTCCTACTCTGGGACTTTACCTCATTGTATAAAGTGCAATTTCCATCATGTC